>NC_069802.1:19923481-21279195 GCF_027406575.1 Nycticebus coucang | reverse complement strand
TATAGTGACAAAATACTGCCAGACACAGTTCTAAGAGCTTAATGAGGAGGGGATAAGTACGTATAATTCTCATAACCAATCTGGAGGGAAGGAAGGATTACCAACCTCCACTGTCTTATTCTGTTTTGTGTAGTGCAGGAACACCTAAGGCTGGATAATTTATTGAATGAAAGAGATTGATTTGATTCACGGTTCTGAAGACTGACCGGGAAGCACGGTGCGAGCCTCTGCTTGGCTTCTGTTATACGTGGCAGAGAAGGGCCCAGGGGAAGCGAGCACCTGCAAAGAACTGCCAACCCGGAGAGGTCTCTTGGATTTAGAACAACTTCCTCTTTCAGGAACTGATCTATTCCCCTGGAAGAGTGAGAACTTATTTACCACCTTACGAATGGCACCAGGCCATTGATGAAAGATCTGGCCCTCTGACCCAAACACCTCCTATTAGGCCTCACCACAGTGGGGATCAAATTTCAAATCATATTTGGTGCTGTCAAACCATATGCAAAGCATAGCATCCACTGAACAGATATGGAAGCTGAGGCACATAGGGGCTAAGTGACTTAGTGTCACACAGCTGGTAAGTGGTAGTCATGGAATTTGAACCAGCAGCTGATGCTAGAGACCTTGGTCTTAATCATTCCATTATGCAGACACTCCATGTTATAATACAGCTTCTTCTTGCCTTAGGTTTCCATGTCATATTAAAAATTTGTTTTCGTTATTTTAAAAAAATATGGGTAAGGCTAAGTTGGTTTTCCCTGTATGTCTTGTGATCTCCTGTATTTCTCCTAAAACACTGTTTTATTCATCATTATCTACCTGTCTTCGTTCAGTCTCTCTCTCCTCATTCATTCTTTTCCTTCTACCATCGTGTGCTCAGATTTCCAACATCTTAGAAAATACCACTTCTCCCCAGCTCTCCCGTCATAAAATAGAGTCTTTAGTTTTATGTATTCCTTTCTTGACTTCCTTTTAGGCGGTGAGCTTACTGCTCTCTGCCTTAGGCCTGCACCCCTTCTCCAGCTGTTCTTACTTGCTCACCTCTGACTGAGAGGCTTGGACCTTTTGGCCTTGCTGGGCCACTGTTTGTAGGAAGCTCTGCTTCCGAGACTGACCATAGCAGCTGTCACTGTATCCGGAGTGTACCCCTACATCTCTGAACACTTCCCCATCTTTTTCACTTCTTCGGAGTTACATTCTCAAAGCTTCCACTGAATTATATTCCTTATTTCAGCAGTCACCACCTACAAGAAGAGCTTCTATTTTCAGATGACAATTGGTTTCTGTATTTTTAAGTCAAGGCGGAACGTGATATATGCAGAACCGACTTCACTGTCCCATATTGTTGCACAATCCCATGCTCGTTTCCGGCCTTCACCCTCTGATTGTCTGCCTTGCACAAAATCTTAAGACCTCTTCTAAAAAATAAATCTTGCTTTCTGGATCACTCAGGTCATTCCTGTGTGTAAAAAACTGAGAAACTGAACACTAGTGGCCAGGGCAGAAAACCTTCCAGCAAGTGATTATCCATCTACCATGTCTGACTTTTCTCCCAAGCGTTCTCGGCCTGGCCATTTTCCACTGTTTCCTCTTTGCCCCACAGGACTCTCCCTTTCTCAGCTCTGTGCTTCTCTATCTTCCTTTTACTCTGTATGAAATTTCCTTTGATCTTTTTCCATTTCTCAGAAAGACACTCATATTTCATGACTCAGCTCAAATGTCACTTCCCATGCAACGCATTCCTTGCCTCCCACACCAAGTGAGCTGTTCTCTTTCCTTTAGTCTTCATTCGACATACACTAATCACTTTGCATTGCCATTAAATTTTCATATGCCTATTCCCGCAACAATGTGACCTTTTAAAGTAAAAGGGCTCAGTCTAATACATCACTGAGTACCCGATGTCATGCACAGAAATAGTGAGCTCTCAATAAAAGCTTGCAAAATGGTTTACGCAATCAAATTAGTGAATGTAAACAAGAAAGACTCGTGTGATATGTATTAACACACTTTGTGTCATCCAGTGCTCAGGGCGCTGGGATTAGCAAAAAAATGGCATTGATAAAAGTCATTACCATCATGGGGAGCTTACCTTCTAGTGAGGAATGCACATAATTAATAAGATATGAGTAAGCAAAGTATAAACTTACGTTGTGGCAAATGATATGAAAAATGTAGAGTCAAGAGACAGGGAGTGCCAGGGGGCAGTGAGGGCTGCAATGTGGCTATCAGTGGGGGCCTTCCTAATAAGAAGGTGATCTTGGAGAAAGTGTAGGCAGGAGGAAATGTGTGAACATTGGGTATCTTTCTGGGCTTAGAGAACAGCTAGGGTAAGAGCAGAAACATGCCTGGGGTACTCGAAGCCTAGTCCTGGAGACCAGAGTGACAGAAGGGAAGGAGTGATGGGGTGGGGGAGGGATATCATGGAATAAATATTAGCAGGTCTAAGTTCAGAGAGGACCAGAGGTGAGAATGTGTAGGGATTTTCCCCTGAGTGACGTGGGAAGCTATTAGAAGACTGGCAGACAAGTGGAACACTTCATAGAATTTAAAACATTTCTCTTCCAGTGTCAGTCTGAGCAGTCACTGCTGGTAATTGGTGATATAGGCTTTGAAGATAGCATTAAAAGCTGCTGATGGGACAGTTCATTTCCCCACACATTTATGTTTGGGAACAGCCAATATTCATGAAGATAAAAACCACACCACTATCCACAATAACATGGCCGTTGTGTGAATACTCATGGGCAGACAGGAAAAATGACCCTGCCCACCTGAGGGTGCATGATGTCACACCGAGATCACTACACAACTGTGGACTGGCCATTGCTCTTTTAAATGCTGTGTGATTTGAAAAGAAGAGATTATGTTACATGAAAAATTATTGATGTAGTTATTCTAATGAATTAAATAAATATATGTCTTAGAAACGCAGCACTTTCAGAGAGATACTATTTTTTTTTTTATCTGTGTGTTGATTTCCTTTTTTTTAATTTCTTTGGGGGAAGTTTTGTGAAATGGTCATATCAAGAATGTCCACATTCTTTATGGATAAGTACAGAAACCGTTCTGGTTACCCTCTATCCCAATTCCTTGTTGCAATTTCATAGTTGTGTTGAGCCATACATTTTTCTAGTAAAACAGAGAATATTGAGTTTCTTAGAATTGGGTGAATCAGCTTTTAGGAAATTCTTAAAGTAAAGGATCTTTGAAAGACAAAGGAAATTCAATCAAGCCAGCCAAGTTGATGTGGATATGTGCTCTCAAGAGAAAGATAAAGCTCCAATTTTCTAGGAAGTGTGAAAAGATGGAACTTGAATATTAAGTTATTAGATGTCAGAGGCTTTTTTTTACATGAAGAGAAAAAAATTAATTGTGAAAATTTTTCTTTATCTTAGCTACATTTTTTATATTATAAATATATTAAAATAAATAAAATATAGTGTTTATATATATGCATGTATAATAAGTCTCAGGTTTTTTGTCCACTGGTATGATCTATCTTAAATGAAATTTTCATTAAATGAATTAACAATGAGTAAATGCTGCATTTTTTGAGAATGTATCGTCATTTTATTTGTAATACACAGATATGCATTCTAAGAATAGATGCATCTTACATATAGGTTATAACTTATGTGGCTCAAAAGCCAAGGATTATATATATTTTTTTATTTCTTCTACACTCCCCAGTTCTCTCATAATGAAACCAAAAATAATTGTTTCATTGATCATTCCCTTCAGAACATTGGCATGACCTCTCTACACTGGGAATAGGTAGTCACAATAGTACTGATAAAGGAAAAAGAAAGGAATTAAAGACAATTCAGGAAATGTGATAGTTAAGCTTCAGGTTCCATGGTTGCTCCGCTTCCCAAGGTCAATACCCCCCAGTGCCTTTACTTATTTGTAGACTTTCTGTTGCCGCAGTGTCTGTGTTACAGCTTTTGCTGAAGAGACGGGTTGGGAAGGAGGAAGAAGGAAAATGAAACGGGAGAATGGGTCTTCCACAGCCCGGAATGCTTGCCAAGGTCAACTTTCCTCCCGCCGTACCCAGCCCTCCGAAGGGTCATTCCTCTGGCACAGCCGATGCAGAGCTGTGACTCTGCTCTTCTCCCAGGACGTCTTTCCTGTCTCAAATCTTCTGCTCACTTTCCAGGGATCTAAGAATTCGCTGGACATCTTGAGAACGTATCAAGGGGAACTGCTGGTTTCTCTGTTGATCAGTCCTGTGTCTTGTTTGTGGTTGATGATTCTGATAATATTTGGAAGGTAGAGTGAGTTTTTCTCACCAAAAGTAAATAATAGTGGACCTCTATTTTCAGTTTGGAGGAAACATAATGAATGCACATAATTTCTCTCTATTTTAGATTTTTCTCCTATACATTTTGCTTATGCCTCTGCTGCTGTCCTCACTTTGCTGATACTATCAGATGATGGAATAAAACACACAAATTAAATAACCCAGCAAACTTTTATTATAAGCTTAATGGAAAAATAGAGGACTTTTTGCCCTCAATAGGAATATAGGCCTGTCATATCATTTTATATTAAACAAGTTTAATGAGTGAATGTTTCCATATGCAAAAGCATTATGTATTTTTTTCTGTTTTGTATATATTGTATTGTTTATTCTCCCCAATAAGGCCATGAGGAACCTATTACCATTATTTTTTTTTTAGTGTTTGGGGATTCCTTGAGGGTTATAATGATTGCATTTGTTAGGTAAAGTCCCTCTTGTCACCGTGTCTTGCCCCCCAAAGGTGTGTCACACACTAAGACCCCACCCCTCCCTCCTCGATTTCTCTGCTCTCCCTTTCCCCACCACCCACCTTGTACTAGGTCATTAATTATCCTCATATCAAAATTGAGTACGTATGATTCATACTTCTCCATTCTTGTGATGTAAAGCATTATTTATTCTTTTTTTTTTTATTCTTTTTTTTTTTTTGGTAGAGACAGAGTCTCACTGTACCGCCCTCGGTAGAGTGCCGTGGCGTCACACAACTCACAGCAACCTCCAACTCCTGGGCTTACGCGATTCTCTTGCCTCAGCCTCCCGAGCAGCTGGGACTACAGGCGCCCGCCACAACACCCGCCTATTTTTTTGTTGCAGTTTTGCCGGGGCGGGTTTGAACCCGCCACCCTCGGCATATGGGGCCGGTGCCTTACTCACTGAGCCACAGGTGCCGCCCAGCATTATTTATTCTTAATTAAACTTAATCATACATTTCCTTCCCCAGAGTGCCCATGACCCTGATGAGCCCTCCCCACCAGGCACATCTGGAGGCCTCTCCACGGTGAGAAACTCCTGGGCTTTGATTCATCTCTCCTTCCTCAGCACAAGTGTGGGTCTTACACAGAGTCACGTCCAGGAGTGGATGCTACGGGGGTCTCCCAGAGCAGAGTGCCTTCTTCCCAATCACTGTATTACGGGTTCTGTTTATACCCACATTAAGAAAGACCCACATGCGTCAACTCTACTTAAAGAACCAGATGTCTGCAATTTCCCCCCATCTTGAGGCTGACCGCTTTGTGGGGTGCTCGCCTAAAGGAACTGCTGTGTAACAGGCACTCCTTCCTTGGACCATATTACACTCTCATTAGACACTACTTAGGAAAGGCCAAATCTCACCGGGCTTTTAGTTGGAAGGGCCAGATGAGGCTGTGCTCTTGGCAATATGGCATATGTAGAGCCTTAGGGAAATAGTTCTCAAATTTTACCTGAAAAAGATTCACCAGGGAAGCTTTTAGGAAATGCAGTTTGCTCTGTGCATCGCTGGCACCGGCCAGGAATCTGCACTTTTGAAAAAGCACCCTCGTCATCCTCCATGGAAAATTTTTCAGAGCAGCACTGTCCAATATAAACAAAATGGAGACCACCTGTGCGATTTTTAATTCCCTAGCAGGCCACACTAGCAATTAAAAAAAACCACACACACCATTAATTTCAATTATAGATTTCCTTTAACCCCATATATCTGAAATATTATCGTTCAATATTTAATCAATATAACGATTATTAATGAGATTTGTTATAGGCTTTTAAATTTTTAATCTTCAAAATCTGGTGTGTATCTGCAGCATGCCATCTCAGTTGGAAATAGCTTTACTGAAAGTACGTGGTAACCATATGGAGCTAGTGACTATCATATTGGACGGCACAGTTTGAGAGAATTGCTTTCAAATCTAGTAAATAAACCTGTGATGTGGGTAGGACCAAACTCAATTACTTGGCTGTCTGAATGAGAGTATGTTTTATTTTCTGTTGCTGTGGGCTTGGCACTAAGCAAAATGCTTCAAATGCATCATATTATTAAATTTATGCAGCAGGAATGTGACTAAGATATGCTATTTCATCTAGCAGGAAAAAAAATATTCAGGATTTAGAGGTCGGCCTGCCCAACGTCACAGAACAAGTAAGAGACACAGACTGTTGTGATCGCAGAGCACACCTTCTAACTGCCGTGGAGTACCCTCTTCAAAAGTGCTTATTACTTTCTCAATTAAATTAAATTCATACTTCTTTCTAATGTTAAAGTCTTATACCTGCTCCAGGGATTGTTTGACATAAATGTAACATAACACAGAATTCCGAGGTAACTGGATTATATTTATATATTAATCCCTTGTGCTCCTTGACCTCCCCAAAGTGAAATAACCATTGGAATGGGATGCTGGGGAGAACTGGCTATAAAAACTGTGTATTATTAAAATGCTGAAACAGTGCATCAGTAGCTTTTTCTTAGCATTTTTGTGTATCTTAAGACGAGTGCTTTTTTTTTTTCCTTCTGAGGCAATAGGAAACATTATAACCAATAATATAAAAAACAGATTTACTGATGATTACTCGTTATCTTAACTATATGAATGATGGAATAGGTAACTAAACTAGCACAATGTGTAACAGAACTGCAAGAGGTTCAGCTGTTCAAGGGCAAGGCTCTTCACGTATCTGCATTTGCTCAAAGAAGGTTATGTGTGTTGAAAGTTATTTACTTTTCTATTCCCTTGCTCCTTGAACTCATGATATGAACATCTTCATTTATTTTAGTTCTAACTTGGTTGATTAAAAAAAAAAAAAAGACTCCCTGTGCTTTTAATATTACTGAACATTTGAAGATCAATTGCCACCATTAAATTAAAATAGTTTACCCCACAAGGATTTTCAAAGACCAAAGAAAATATTATTTTAAATGAAAAGCATTAGTCTTCTGTTATTACTGGCCTGGGTTGGATTGCATAAGATCTTTAGATTAAGGAGCAAGGGCTTTGAAAATTTAAAGCCAGTTGTAAAATAGGGAATTAAAGCAAACATAAAATCAAGCAAACATGTTATTTTTCTTAGTTATAATAAGCAGAATCGACTTACTGAATTCTTATTTATCTATCATTAGAGTGAACATAGAATCCAGAATGTTCCAAACTTGAGTATTCACTCTAATGAGAGGGGCGTAGATAAATAGCAAACAGCAATTTAAATATACTGTTTAGTCTAAAATGTCCGTATTATTTTTTAAATCTGAATTTTCTAATCCTCAGTGCATACTGATTAGTGAGTGAATGAGAGGTCTTAGAAACATGCAGGTATTGTCAAACTAGAGTTATAATTTTTTTGTAGGTCATTCCCTGCAGAGATCTCTAAGTAAATTGTTCTTTATATCAATGGCACTCTTAAACTGGTCTTAGAAAAATCATGCATACATAAACATTGAGGTTTAGAAACTTCTCTTACTATTGAGGGTACGTTCATTACCAAGTCAGTAAATCAGTGTTTTACTAGGTACAGCTGCTCCCTCATGGGTATAGCTGTCTAGTCGGAAGTAAGAAATATAATCCCACAGTGCTCTGTCAGCCTGGGAGTTCAGGATCCGTTTTGTTTTTGATCTGAGTCTTTCTCAAATCCCTTTTCATTAATGATGAAATAGGGTCTCAATATCCTACGCAGCCATTTGGAAAGCGAACAAGGAAGATTACACTGTTCACATTCTAATCTATCTACTTACATTTCTTCTTGCTTTACTATAAATACTTACTTGCATTTTGATATATGTACACGTTTTATACATTAATTCACTACATAACCTTTACTTTTTGGAATGAAAATGAAAATGAAAAACAAGCAAAAGAAGACGGCTGGGTAACTAGCAAGAGGTGCTACCAAAATATATGTAGGAAATCTCTTCGAATTCACTTACGTCTAAATCGTCACGAAGAGCCTGTTTCTTCTTATTTAATTCATGATCATAGCACACATGCTTACTTTTCCCACTCTTCACTTGGCAGAAGTAGCCAACTTAAGATCAGAAAGACGAGGCATTAATAAGGCAAATATTCTGCTATCAGTAGTAAATAATAATCAAGTATCAGGAAAATATGTGTACGTAGGAGAGAATCTTTAGCTGGAGTTCATGAAGTAATGTTACACATGCTCAACTGACACCAGATGACACTGACTCAGGATAATCAGTATTTACAGTGATCATGAGTCTTCATGTATTCTTTAAGATTCAGTGCAGGATGGAACATAGCATAGTTTAGGAAAATTCCAAATGGTTAAATCTGTCCTTGATGGGTTTGTTGCCATATAGCATTAATTTTCACCAGCGTCTGTGAGCCATCCTTGTATCTAATTTTGAATAATGATTCAAGAATGTAGTAATTGTAAAGTGTCGGTGGTTCATCATGTACCCCGACATGTTTGTCTATGGAACAGTGCCTAGTTCATTCTGTTTTTCTTTTTTGTACTTTTTTTTTAAATTAAATCATAGCTGTGTACATTAATGTGATCATGGGGCACCATACACTGGTTTTATATACTATTTGACACATTTTCATCACACTGGTTAACATAGTCTTCCTGGCATTTTCTTAGTTATTGTGTTAAGACATTTATATGCTACATTTACTAAGTTTCACATGTACCCTTGTAAGATGCACCACAGGTGTAATCCCACCAATCACCCTCCCTCCCCCATCCCCCCCTTCCCCATATTCTTAGGTTATAAGTGGGTTATAGCTTTCACATGAAAGCCATAAATTAGTTTCATAGTAGAGCTGAATACATTGGATACTTTTTCTTCCGTTCTTGAGATACTTTACTAAGAAGAATATGTTCCAGCTCCATCCATGTAAACATGAAAGAGGTGAAGTCTCCATCTTTCTTTAAGGCTGCATAATATTCCATGGTGTACATATACCACAATTTATTAATCCATTCGTGGATCGATGGGAACTTGGGAAAAGCCCAAGTGCCTAGTCCATTCTTGACCGCAGATTATTCAAAGACATAAAAGTAAATGTTACTGTTGTATCTTTACAGGGCCCGGAAAGAAGTGAAGTGTGTAAATGGAATGTGTTCACTTTGAGATACCAGTCTTAGCTTTTGCTAGATCTTTGTTGTTATATGAGTTGAAGATCTACATCTAATTCTACTTAATGCATGAAACTGGCCTGCCTGGATGTTTGGTCTTTCTTACCTGTATTCTCATGGATTCAGGTACCCGAGTCCAAGTAAGAAGGAAAGTAAACTAGCACTTATCAATTAGGCCATCTCATTTCCTGCACATTCTTCCTGAAAACATTAGCACTTATCAATTAGGCCATCTCATTTCCTGCACATTCTTCCTTATTTTGGCTATATGCATAATGTTCATAACTTTTTGGCCTGAAATAGAGGCTATGCCTTGTCCTCACAGAGATTTATTTATTTATTTATTTATTTATTTTTTATTGTTAAATCATGGCTGTGTACATTAGTGCAATGGCCTGTACCCATTCTAAGATGCGCCATAAATTTGGGTTTTTTGTTTGTTTGTTTTTTTGTGCGTGTGTTTTTGTCATTTGTTTTTTTCTTCAGGCACTTTTGTTTGTTTGTTTAGGGTTTTTCATTTGTTTGTTTGTTTATTTTGAGTCAGAGTCTTACTTTCTTGCTCTGGTAGAGTGCTATGGCATCATAGCTCACAGCAACCTCAAACTCTTGGGCTTACATGATTCTCTTGCCTCAGCTTCTCGAG
This sequence comes from Nycticebus coucang, assembly GCF_027406575.1. Lineage (NCBI taxonomy): Eukaryota > Metazoa > Chordata > Mammalia > Primates > Lorisidae > Nycticebus > Nycticebus coucang. The sequence goes on along the minus strand of NC_069802.1, from coordinate 21,269,179 downwards.
TAGCTGGGACTACACGCACCCACCACAATGCCCGGCTATTTTTTGGTTGGAGTTGTCATTGCTGTTTAGCTGGCCCAGGCTGGGTTTGAACCTGCTGGCTTGGGTGTATGTGGCTGGCACTGTAACCACTGTGCTACAGGCTCTGAGCCTTTCTTTAGGCACTTTTAGGTACCCTTAGAACCTCCCGTGTAAAGTTCTGCTCTTAATGATTTTGTACTTTCATGGACTTCTAAGTGTATTTCTAGAGGAGATGGTGGAGTAAAAAGAGGCTGCCTGGGCCAACGGAAAAGTGTTATTTTTTAACCGCATTTTTATAATTGTTATTTTCTAGACTTTTCAGCTGTTAACCTTTGGAGATCTAATTTTAAAATCTAGGATATTAAGGAAAGTTAATGTAAGTTTAAGTATGCATGTGAACCCATGCATTCATCTGCAAATTCTACACAACTTTTAAACCCTTTACTGTATTCTCTGATGGGAATATGAGGTGTGCAGCTGGGCAAGGAGGTAGGGTGTTTTAATAGTTGAAACAATTGAAGAGGGTGCCAAAGGATTTGAGGCAATAATGACTTTAGTTATCGAACTGATTAATTAGTACTTCCTGTCCCTCCTGTCATTAGTGGGTTACTAGAAGGCAATCTCTTCCATTCAGGTACTGCATCAGCCAAAGGGGTGGGTCAATTATCTATCCTGCATATTTACAATCGGGAGGGAGGAGGGTGGAGCCAAATTCCCTTGAGACAGAGAAGGGAACCAGATGAAGCCTGTAAAGAGACACTAGTGGGCTGAGAGAGACGTCATAAGAAAGTGACTGGGGACTCTGTACTGGAGGGATCTTTTCTCTTACATGCAGGAAAAATAAAAAGGAAACTCCTTCTTGTGAACTCCCTGCCCTTTCATTGTAAAATGTCACTGTGTTATAAGTGGGATCTAGTATTATGGCCATATGATTACAACACATCACAACACTGTACAATAAATTGCAGTGGTAAGACATTTTAAGTGCATGTTTGTATACAGTTTTAAAATATACAACCAAAATTCAAGTCCCCGTTACTATTTTTGTTTCCTTCTGTAAGAATTCCCTTGAAAAGTGATTTGATCTAACAAGGCTTGTGATTTGCTGAATGACAGGACACAATTTAGAATTTTAATTTTGAGATAACTGCCTTAGTGGATAGAAGGAAAACAAATGTTCAAATCCATGCAGCTGAAATACTGGTGTATCTATAGAGATCATATGGAAATAATACAGAAATACTGTATTAGTACTATATATATTTATATATTATATATGAATATAAATATATAATATATGAATATTCTCCATGTTTGAGTAAGGATATATATATATAGATAGTACATATGTTTGTCAGTGAAACAATGGTCCATTTATATTAAAAAGCAAAAAAAAAAAAACCCTGTACATATTTAGAAATAGTTTTGATAGAAAATTACCGAAACAGGATTTTCTAAAATGTTGTCTCTGAATCAGTTGTATTATTGTTATTGCCATATTCATTACATTCTCTTCAGATGATAATATTTTAGAATTATCCAATGCATTCTTTTATTTGCAAGCAGATGCAAAAAGTGTGCAACCTTTCAAAAATATTTTAAAAGATGTACTTATAATTATGAAATAAATATGCATGAAAATGTTTGTTGGTCTTAAATATTCAGTTAAATTATTTTTAAAATATGCCTTGGGTATGTTTGACCCATAATATGTTGTCATTGGTATAAACCTATGTCTGATACCTTTTCTGTCCCGCTGCTTCGAGTTTTAAAATTAGTAGTGGGCTGTAAATAACTTAGCCATTACGCATTCCCTTAGTACTAATGTGTGGCCACTGAAGTCCTATTAGTATCTTTTCTCTGAATGGCTAAACTCAGCGTGGTTGCGCATTTCATGATACAATAGGAAGGTATGGATTTGTGAAACCGTATTTCCTGAATACGTAGTCCTTGTTCAGTATGTTGTCAGGTAAGAATTAGCTGTCTGCAGTCATCCACTTAAACTATGATCTAATCGGAACTCAAGAGCTAAATAAGAACACGGGTGATTAGTCCTTAGTTAGTCAGAACCCCTAGGGAAAACTTCAGTGCTACAGAAAGGGGTGCTAATGATTCTTCAAGTGGTAAACTTGCCTCTGAGAAATTAATGAAGGGACAGCTGAACAGCACTGAATAGAGCCTGTTGTACATTCCCATCAACCTGAGCTTTGCCAGCAGAAGTTCAAGGTATTTTTAAGAGACGTCAGGGATGGTAACAACCGTGAAGGTTTGTTCATAAAAACTTAGACTCTGATTACATTTTTTCTTTCATTTGGGCCATGAATCTTAGGAGCTCTGCCAGCAATCAGGAAAACCTCCATCTCCCTGAGGTACTAAGTGAAAAAGTGTTGTAGAATTTAAGTAAAACAACGAAAGTGGATCTCACTAGTAAGGCAGAATGTGGTGTCTGCCTTGCAGTTTAGAACATTGAACTGGAAATGGGAGAGAATGAAAACTTTTTAGCAAAGTCTTCTTTGCATTGCCCATCACTGAAACCAATACCAGCTAAAAGGAAAATTCAAACCCTGTTGCATTAAAAGCAGTAAAGGAGTTGGCAACCTTCCAGTGTGTGTAACTTACCTCCTATCCTTCATTACTAAAGTTGTATTAGTTGAAATGATATCCATGTCTGCTTTTCTGGAGAAGGTTGTTTAATAATCTTTTAAGCCATAATACCCAATAATACAATAGTCAGAAGCAGAAAAACTAGATTAAAAAAAAAACAGTTCAGTAAAAATTCTTTTGTACTCCATTTTTATATAAAATCTTGGTCTGTATAAATGTATCACTGTTGTTACGATAAATCAATGCCATCCATTAATTAAATGAATGAAGCTTTAAAGGTCTGGTAATTGTATTTTATTTGATTTCTTATATTGTTTCATTCAACAATTGAATATGCATTTACTAAATTTATTGGCTATTGCAAGGAGTATGCTTACATCTCCAACATTTATTTGCTTATTACAGAAAATGTTAGAACTTCTAAAAGTGAGTAAAATTACATCACCAGAGGGTCGGGTGAATAGTCTCAGCTGTGAAACACTTAGTTCCTTTTTAGCTTCTCTAGGAAGCTCCATTTGCAAAAAAGATATGAACAGGAAGACCTCAGTCATCCTGAATCTGAGATTAACTTCCTGCAATTTAGTCCAACTAAAGCAGGAAATTAGGCTCAATAAATACTGCAACTGAGGGAAAGTTTCAGAGCAAGAGGTTTTCAAGTAAAGAAATGTTCTTTAAAAACACTACCCTGTCGTTTACCTTCCTGATGAACTTATTTAGGCAAAGACCAGTGGGTAAATAAGCAATTTTCTCTCCCACCCTTGACTTCATTTTTAATTTTGGTTGTAATGATATTCCCCGTACCTTTAAAACCAAAATAAAAACCTTTCTAGCTGTCCAAGATGTATGGACCAAAAGGGGATGCTGTTCGTTCTGAAAGCAATTTGAAATAAAGCATCATTTTAAACTAAACGACTTACAGGAGTCCAGGGATGAAATCATGTTTAAAAGGTGATGATAGTCTCCAGTGGCTTTTAAAAATGTAAAAATGTGACAGCTGACTCAGTCTAATATAGATTAGCAATGACTGTCTTGCTACTTCCATACATTGTTTAAACTAATTAAATCTGGTGAGGAACATGGACCAGGGTCGTATCAAGGTTTTCACAGCAACTGTAGGCAGCATTTCCTTGCTGGTAAGTTCCCCCACATGGATGTCTAATTTGCGTCGAGTTAAGTATAGATGAGTTGAATGGTGAGTTTTTCTGGCTTTTTTAAGAATCCGCTTGCGGAGTTGCAGGCTTGTAGGCACCAGGACTTCCTGTGCACAGCTCGCTAGAGCCACATCTGCCTCCTGGCCCCTGCTGACTTGGCTGCACCGCAGCCCCCTTGGCCCTGCTGCCAGATCAGGTGTGGGGACACTGCAGAGCTGTCACCCTGCATGGTTTCCTGCAAGTCAGCTGTCTCCTTCCCATCTGTGGTCGTTTTCTTTCATGGCTTTTTTCACCGCTTGCCTGGCACGGATATATATTTCTCTGATAAGCCTTAGTTTGGCTTCTAGACTTGCTTTCCTGTTTCTCTAACTCAAAATGAGATTTCTCCATGCCGGTGTCTTCCCTTTAACCATTCTGGGATTATCATGTAATTCCTAATTTGGAGATACACTGTGTCATGCCTCTTAGCATTCGTTCATATGATATCCACACCACTGGAGGATACTCATGCATTAGGATCTACCATGTGGCAGGGTGTGTTTGTTTGAAAGTTTAAATAACACACCTGTCATCCCAGCATTGTGGGAGGCTGCAGCAGGTAGAACACTTGAGCTCAGAGGTTCCAGACCAGCCTGAGCAAGAGTGAGACCCTGTCTCTAAAAATAGCCTGGGGTTGTGGCACGTGCCTGTAGTCACAGCTACTCAGGAAGCTAAGGCAGGAAGGTCACTTGAGCCCAAGAGTTTGAGGTTGCTGTGAGCTGTGACAACATGGCACTCTACCCAGGGCAACAAAGTGAGACTCTGAGTCTATAATGACTTTTTCCCCTTACACTGCCCGTTTATCTCACTCAATTCTCTGAAGCTAAGAGGTCACTATTCATCAGCTTCTACTTTTCAGCAGGAATTTATTCCTATTTATTGTTAATATTCCAGTGAGCCATCCTGATAGATTACCCAGGTGATATTTTTAGTCCATAATGGTTTTTCCATAGTCAAAGCTTGATTATTTGTGCTTTGTACCATTAATTGGCATTTTTAGCTGTATTCTTGATTATGCAGCTAAAATTTAGCCTCAAGTGTCCAATCCTACAGGCTTTGTACTTGTAAAACACCCACTGAATTTATTAAGAGTGGAGTACTCATAGCAGCTGCAGGAGCAGGCTCCGTGGGTATCCTGTGCTGGAAAATGAAAGGGCGGAGGATCCAAGTACACCGCTCTCTGATTAGAGGGCCGTGAACAGCTTCCTTCTCTTGGAGATTACCATCATTTCATGCTCTGTTTTCAAACAAGTAGTATTTGTTCTAAAAGTAGATCCTAGAGATAGTGCTAATGCACCAAGTTCCAGTTGTCCCTGCTTGAAATAGTCCATCAGGTTTTCTGTTCCTGAAAGAAATAAATCATTACTTTCATGTGTTTGGCAGATTTCCTTAGTTATGGGGATGTGGTCTGAAATGTTTTATGACTTCCTGCTTCTAAACAATAAGAAATAGCAGGACCGTCTTGGCTTTGTTACCCAATGTGTTTGTTATGGAAACTCTTTGGAGTGAAGTAAATGGAAAAAGAAATGTAAAACTCAGGTGGAGATTGAATCTTTGGTCATAGCTTATACATTTCTGTATTTATAAATGCATTCACCCTAGGAACACTAATGGAGTGCCTGCGTCATGCTGACTGTTCTTCTAGGTTAGACGTTAATAATCAAAGTTGTAATCTGTGCTTCACATGATTATGGTTTGGAAGCCTTTCGAAATTTCTGAGTTTATAAGAATGAAATGCAACTTCCTGGTTGAGAAATTGGAAAATTGAACAAGAGGGTCATGAAAAAGTTATTGCCAGGTTCCGTTGGTTACAGCTTGTCTTTCATTTGTCTTTTAAAAAACAATTAGTATACGCCGCAAGATTTGTTATTAAAGAAACTATCCAAGATACGTTTGTCTTATACAACTATTTAGTTTTTTTCCACGGCAGAACACACCACAAATGAGCAGGCAGCTTAGATCTCAGCTGTGACGATTTTCTTTTTTTTTATTTTTTTGAGATAGAGTCTCACTCAGTTGTTCTGGGGTTGAGTACCGTGGCATCACAGCTCACAGCAACCTCAAAATCTTGGGCTAGAGCAATCCTCTGGCCTCAGTCTCCCAAGTGGCTGAGACTACAGGTGCCCACCACAGTGCCCGGCTAGTTTTTTAGAGGCAGGGTTTTTCTCTTGCTCAGGCTTGTCGCCAGCTCCTGAGCTCAAACAATCCACCTGCTCAGCCTCCTGAGTGCTGGGCTCACAACCAAGAGCCACCATGCCCGGCTCAGCTGTGACAATTTAAATGCTTGTTTGGGTCTTCTTAGTTCTGGGAAAGTTATATCCTCAAACTTTTTTTCTACTGGAAGCTAGTGTTTCATTGACAAAGTTAAGTTACCCGAGTGTTCTAAACAAGAAATAAATGTCATTTGATCTGTTTATTGTCATCAGATGGAAATAGTCTTCTATATTTCTTATACTTAATCTTTATTTCTTCTTTTTAAAAAATTCTTTATTTTGGGTGGTGCCTGTGGCTCAAGGAATAGGGCGCCGGTCCCATATGCCGGAGTTGGTGGGTTCAAACCCAGCCCTGGCCAAAAACCAAAAAAAAAGAAAAGTCTTTATTTTGTCCTATCTACATAAAACTGACTGTATTTTAAGAGTCCTAGATCTGAGGAACGACTGTCGTCGAGCTGGGGTTATAGAGAAACCCAGCAGCTCTGCTTCACTGTCAGCAAAACAAAGAGAACCACATACATAAGCCCTGCCATTTTATCCAGAATCATTTAGAATTTGACTGTGCCCTCCTTCAGAAAACCATAATTTGATTCTAAGATCTGGGTACCATGACTGGTAAGGATCCTAGCATTCACCAAAAAGTAAGGTGGGACCACACCTATGGTGCATTTTGCAAGGGTACATGTCAAATCTTTTAAGTGTAGAGTATAAATGTCTCAACACAATAATTAAGTAAGTGAGGTGAAGGCTATGTGAACCAGTTTGGTGTAAGCATTCCAAATGTATATAAGATCAGCACATTGTACTCCATAAATGCATTAATGTATACAGTTGTGATTTAAAAAAAAAAAAAGGTGGGTCAGTTAGCTCTCTCTGGCACCTAAAATCTATTTTCTTTCTTGAGCACTTTGCTGCAAATAGAGGAGAAAAGTCTAGCATTGTAAACATCAATGTGATTTTCACTTGATTTTGTTTTGCACAAAGATGCTCAGACTAAACATGTTAAGAAAATATTTCGTGGCTTCAAGATTTTTACTAGTTTTATGTTTTATTTAAATATTGAAGATATTGGGAATCCTACATAGGAAGCTACTTTCTGTTTTCAATGATATATGCCATTGTTCCATAAAATGATTTACAACATTCCATCATAAAATCATGGAGCTAATGTACAATGATAGCAGCAGAAGGGAATGCGGCCTTTTCTTACAAGCATTCCTAGATTCAGATTTTGCCTATCTGATAAGGTGTTTCAATACTGAAATCTGAATAAATGTATTTAGTTAGCATTCTTTGGTTCCCGTTAAGAACAATCAGCTCAAGATACATGCTACAGTAGGAAGAACATGCTACTTGTTCTGCTTCCCCAGTCTTGAGAGAAGAACAGGCGATTCAAGGTTGAATAGGAAAGTCAAGGTTATCATCCTTTGTTCTTTCTGTTCCTCTCACGTTCTCTCTTCTCTCATCCCCTCACCATCTCCCACGTCTTTCCATCCATTTCTTTCCTCTTACCCTGAAGATGATCCTTTTTTATCTGTTTCTTCTCTAGAGGTAAACCATTGTGTAGTTCCTGAATTTGCATTTTATGGACCCCTATACTACAAAACTGGTGCTTTCCTAGGTAGCAATTTCAAATGCCAGGGAGAGAAACAGGCCCTATGTAGGGTAGGAGTTTATTCTTCAGTCATCCGCCATGCCCCATGGGGAAGAGTTCTGGGGGACCATATCTCTGACTAGGCAGGGATTTTCTCTCATGATTTGGAGAGTGTTGTATAGTCACAATGATAATGATAAATTAGCACTTAACTGTGTGCCTGAAATTACGCTAAGTATTTCAATTGTGTCATTCCATATACAGACTTATTAATAAAGTGCTGTAACTTTAAAAAGTGTTTTCACGTGAATTATTTTCATAAATTTGTTAATCCTAACACTGTCGAATAAATTCTATTATTTTCATTTGGATCACTAAGTGTGGGATATCTGATTTCTTTAAGTACTAAGTTTACAGTTAATTATCTCTGACATTTCACTTTGACACTTCTTGTTTTATTTTTAACATGAAGGTACATCCCCGTTCTTTCAAATGCACGTTTTGGCTTGCGATTATCTTTTAATTTTTTTTAGAACAATTTTTGTGAAACCTTAGATAAAGTAACAAATCCATGTTATTTTTGAATACGGGTTCTGTTGTGGAACCAGCACAGCCCAGGCAGCTCAAAAAAATCAGTGAAGTGTACAGGAAGGATGTGGTTAATGAACACAGAGCACATTGTTGATGATTCGAGAAGTTTACTTCTGGTGATTTTAATCTTGAAAATGAGTCATGTGGGTGACCTGATACCAAGGTACATAATGATGAGCTGAAAGTTGTAGCAGAAGTGAATTCATCTCAACACTCATGGGAATTAGCAGCAAGGTTTGATGTGGCTATTCCAGCAGTTTTGGACCTCTGGAAACAAATTGGGGACATAAAGAAGCTGGATAAATGAGTTCCATGTCAATGAAACAAGCATCAGAAGAAAATCTTCTCAAAGCTTTCCTTTTCTTTGCTGTCCCGACGTTAAGGTGAACCACTTCTACATGGTAGCGTTACATGAGATGAAAAATGGATTCTTTCTGACAACCACAAGCATTTCAGCAAAATGGTTGGATGAAGATAAAGTGTCGACACATGGTCTGAAAGCGAATACTCCCTAAAAAAGGCTGATGGTGTCTTTCTGGCCGTCCAGGGCTGGTATTAACCCATCATGGCTTCAGGAAACCTGGTCGTTTGATTACAGCAGATCTTTACTACAAAAAAATTGGATGAAATGATGGGGATGCTGGAGATCAAGAAGCTGAGATGGGTCAGTGAAGACAGGCCAGCCCTCTTGCTGGTCAATGTTGAACCACAAGTCACACAACTACAGAGGCTGGACCTGAAGTCAGATCTTGTGTCAACTGACTGCTACTTCTACAAGGCTTTGGACCACTTCTTGCGGGGAAAAGTATTTAATTCTCAACAAACTGTGGAAAATGTTTGTCACAATTTCATCATTACTCACTCTCCAGGCTTCTCCACTGCTGGCCGATCTAAGTTGCCATTAAGATGGCAAAACTGTGCTGATAGTTTAGGCACAAATATTGATTGTTTTTCTTCTTTTTTGAAATGTAATGAACTATTCTTTTGGTTCAGAATCAAACAATTCAAATTTAATGACCTTATATATGTATATATTTTCATTTTATTTATTTATTTATTTATTTATTTGCAGTTTTTGGCTGGGGCTGAGTTTGAACCTGCCACCTCTGGCATATGGGGCCAGCACCCTACTCCTTAGAGCCACAGGTGCCGCCCTATATTTTTATTATTTTTTTACTAAGTGATAGCTCTGTATAATAATGCATTTATAGGGTACAATGTGCTGGTTTTATATACAATTTGAAATACAACAAACTGGTTAACACAGCCTTCACTGCACTTTCTTACTTACTTTGTTAAGACATTTATACTCTACACTCAGTAGATTTGACATGTACCCTTGCAAAATGCACCATAGGTGTGCTCTAACCAATTACCCTCCCTCCACCCATCCTTCCCCCTCCACTGCCCTCCCCCTCCTCTTTCCCCTTCATCTTGGGCTGTAGTTGGGTTATAGCTTTCATATGGAAGTGTGGATGATTATATATTGGTTTCATAGTAGAGCTGAGTACGTTGGGTATTTTTTCTTTCATGCTTGAGATACTTTGCTGAGAAGAATATGTTCCAGCTCCATCATGTAGACATAAAAGAGGTAAAGTCTCCATCTTTTTTAAGGCCGCATACTATTCCACAGTGTACATATACCAAAGAAGTTTGGAGAACGGGATCTAAAAATGAGCTTATATATTAAAGAAATTATCACTGAAAGTTTAGTAAGTTATTAATGAAAGAGCCAGTATTGAAACCTGTGTCTTCTGATTCCTGATTCTGGGCTTTTCAAACTTGGAAACTGCCCCTTTCTTTCTTTTTTTTTTTCAGTTTTTGGCCGGGGCCAGGCTTCAACCTGCCACCCCTGGTATATGGGGCCGGCACCCTACTCCTTGAGCCACAGGTGCCACCCAAAATTGCCCCTTTTCTATAAGATTTCAGTGATACAAAATAATGTGAACTATGGTAGTTGATTAGACCAGTGCTACTCACATCCCTGTGTTTAGTGTCTAATAGTTACATCAAGGAACTGTCGCAATCATGAGTTGTTTTCCCTCCAATCATTTTTTCTGTTTGCTCCCCTAGCGAGCATATCATTTAGACATGCACTCAGTTGCAAGTAGTAGATTCACCATAGTGAAGTAGGGCTTTATTTTTTTCCTTATAATAAGGTTCCATAAGTCTTAAGTCAGCAATTTGCACAGAAGGATCATTGTGCTGCTCCCCTTCTGCCGCCATCGTTAGTATTTGCTTTTCCTTCCCATATTTCCAAGAGGGTCATTGTCTTTTCCAGCCACTTTGTCCCTCTGTGCCAGGGTCCTGCCCTGGGGGCAGGGTCTGTGAAAACCTGTGGATCTGGTGGCGACTGAATGAAGAAATATAAAGTTAGAAATGATGAGAAAGGAAGAGACAAGACTCACAGAAGAGAATTTTTAAAAGTACCATTTCCTTTTTATTCTAGGAGAGATTCCCTTTCCAAAGATTTTCTGTGTATCTTATTGGCCTGAATTATGCCCCACAGATTCCCTCAGGGGCAAATAATTTTCTTTTTAGTTTTGATGAGGTAGGAAGACAAAGGAGGGTCACCTGCACTGTCTCTCTTACTGGAGACCCAGCGTCACGTCCTTCCAAGTCCCCCCAGGCTGGTTTGCTTCTCTTCTGCTTTTTCAGCATTTTCTTTGCTCTGTGGAATGATTCAAATTTCTTTTAACACTCTCCATAGGATGGCTTCCCAGCTCCTCTCCCACCTCTAGAGCCCTCCTCAAGGATTTCTTCTGAATCCCTGTCTTTACATACCCAAGAGGTTATATACCTACACATTCCCCAGAGGACACCTGAGCCCCATCTTCTTCTCTCCGTGTCCTTCCTTTGAATTTTATAAGTGAAACTGGAGAGACCTGGAGAGGCAAAGTTACACAGCAAGTTAGTGATCCAAAGCTGTGCTCCATGCCGCCCAAGGCACAGGCCTGGAATTTTCAAAGCGTTACATAATAATAAGTCTTTATGTTTATAAATGTCAACATTTAAGAGCTAAATACGACCACTGATCTTTAAAGTGTCTATTGCAGAAAAATAAAACTCCTTGAAATCCATCATGTAAAAGTCTCACAATGCTAGACATTGACTAGTATGCTAGGAAACATCCTCTGCTTATTCAAATCAGCAGGTGTTTTATTGAGAGCTTGCTGTCTGCTGGGCACTGCAGAGGCCAGCCAGAAAGCAGTGAACAAGAAAGAAGGAGCCTTTGCCCTCATGGAGTTTATGTACCAGGTATATTTAATGTATGTGTAGTTTTTCACACGGCAATCAAGTATTTATTAAGGGTTTACTCTGCCTCAGGGAACGCTTCAATGTCCCAAATGTGCTGTTTATGACAAGAAAGGTAAGATTCTTGCTTTCGCTCAGCAGTAAAGCCAAATATTATCCTGTTTCTAGGGATACATAGCAAAGAACTTCGACACAGTCCTTTACTAATGCAGTGAAGGAAACACACACACACACACACTTAGTTGGCAGCAATTTTTTAATCTGTAAATTGGAGTAATACGTATGCCTGTTTTAACTTCCAATGCATACTTTTTTTGTTTTCTTATTTTTTTTATTAAGTCATATACACATAGATCATGAATACATTTACGCATATGTGGGGTACAATGTGTTGATTTTTTTTTTTTTATACAATCTGATGTGGTTACAGCAAACCAATCAACATAGCTTCGCCTCATTTACTTGATTATTGGGTTAAGACATTTACGTTCTACACTTGACAGATTTGACTTGCACCCTTGCAATATGCTCTGTAGGTGCGGTCCCACCTTTTACCTCCCTCTATCAACCCCCTCTCCCCTCCCTTCCCACTCCATTTCTCTCCTTCATCCTGGGCTATCCTTCGGACGAGGTGTACAATTTAAAAACGTATCTAGAATGAAGTGTAAATGTATCGGACTAAATTTTAACAACTTTGACTCCATCTCCCTTTATTCCTTTATTTTATTGAATTTAACTTGTATGAAATCTTTTATTTGTCTAAGTCTATTTCCGTCTAGTAAGGAAGCTGAAATTGATCATGCCTTGACTTTGTGGGCCATCAGAGAACCATGACATTCCAGCGTATTGATTTTGTGTTGTTAAAGGGTGACAGATCTAGTGTTAAAGTACCGAGGGAGAATTGGGTTTCGGATTGTACACTATAAGCAGTCCTGGCTTTTGCTGAGACACGACTGGCTTTTTAAAGTAATGGAAGGAATTGTAGGTCTTAGGTATTTTTAAGGAAGAGATTACTTTCAGCCAAAATTGTGCAATCATGCATACAGGGGAAAATTTCTACATGTGTGATAAATATATATACTGCCTATTTAAATATAAGTACACAACTTGGAGTGTGTACGTATGCACGTGTGTGTATCTAGAAAATATACTCTATGCTGAGGGTATTGAGTAATGTATGATAGGAAATGTTTCAAGACTGAAGCATTACTAGGCATATTTATTCTCACATTTGGAAATCGCTTCATAACAACAAGTTTATGGTCTTTCACACCACTCATTCTTTTTTTTTTTTTCTTGCAGTTTTAGTGAGGGCCAGGCTTGAACCCACCATCCCCCGTATATGGGGCTGGCGCCCTACTCCTTGAGCCACAGGCGCCGCCTGCCACTCATTCTTATAGTCATTATTTTAAAATTTTGTTCCTCTTGTGCTTTCTCTCATTCAGGTGTTATAGGATATGACTTACGATGCCTGCAATTCCGAAAGGCCAGAGGTCGACAAGTGTAATGCCTGGCGCCTTTTTATCACCCTCTGGGGCATAGAATGTTGACAAGTACATTATAATAGCTGCTATGGACATTAACGAAGGAAGAGTAATCATGGCCATCCTTCCTTGTGCCATTTTCCTGTGAATTTTTTCCTTTAAATTTAATGACCTTTAGTGAGTGCATTGAAAATAACATTTTGATTATATGATTATTGTGCAGAAAACTCTGCTGAGCTAAGTCCAAGAGTATCTTTGGAAACTAATCAAAGGTGCACCACATTCATTGACTAAAACCAATCCATCATAGTCATTTTCTAATTTATTTCCGCATGTTCTTCCAAGTTGCTATTCTTGAATAAGATTCTGACCTGTAAAGAAGAGTAGAATGTGTTCTATAATGTATGATTGTTCTGTTTTCTAACAACATAAGTATTTTGCTTAAGCAGATTTGCTAGGAAGTGACAGCTTTGAAAAATTGGACACAGGAGCTGCTGGAAGCATTTCAGTTCCAGGCAATCTAAATAGTGCAGAAGGGGAAAATGAAATATCACTGTGTTTTAAAGATGACAGTTTTGTCAAAGATTTCCCTTCATTCTTTGGCTTTAAAACAAATGGAGCAAATCACGTATATCTGTTCAAAATATGTATGTGCCCTCGCTGAGAAAGGACTCCTTCCTAGGAAGGTTTCTTCAGAGAAAACCGGGAGAGAATTATTGTTGAAAAAAAAAATGTATCATGAGTTGGGAAGGCTATTAATTTCTTGGCTTATTGTTAATTTGGCACATTTTGAGGTTATGGGATTTCACAAGAACATAGTGGTGTCTTTAAGAAGAGAGAAAAACCTACAGCCTTAACACCATCTGGGTATATCATTGTCTACACTTATCATTTGTTCTTCAGAAATGTAGATTTTTTTATTTATTTATGGGTGCATGTGTGGGACAGAGTTTTTTTTTTTAATTATACAACTTAAGGTTAGCTAGACACTACACTTTTTATGGCTATATTTAAAATTTAAATAATGGTCTCTACCTAAAAAAATGTGTTGCGGTATATTAGGAAAGGTATAGCAAATTTGAAAAAAAAATGTAATATTAAGAACAATTTTATCACTAGTTGGAGGGGAAATAGAGTATGCTTTAGTTAAGAGGGCACACACATTAGAGTGAGACTTTCTGTGACTAAAATGCAAAGCCCGCTTTTTTTTTTTTTTTTGACCTGTGATTTGGAATCACTAATTTCTCAGTTCCTAAGTCTCTTCTTTGTTAAATGTGAATAGTGGTAGTATCTACTTGTTAGTGACATTGTGGGGTAGCCTGAGACTTGGTAAACACTCAGTAGGATATTAGTGATTGTCTCTAACAGTGATTATCTCAAAAAGTCCTAACATTGTGTAAGCTAAAACTAGCAGCAGAATTTTTTTTTTAAATTAATTCAGAGGATGGATTAAAAGCTCAAAAAAGGCCCCAAAAGTTCTGAAATATATAATCTTTCAGAACAATAGTAAATGAATGGTGATCACATTATTTTTAACAAACAAAGCACTACTGATTAATTATCATTTACAGCCTATACATATTCTGTGAGGTACTTTAGGACTTACACTGCGTTTATCAGGGAATCACTGGTAATTTTTTTCTTACAGATTCTACAGTCAATTAACTGATTCCAGCTTCCTAGGTTATTCCCAGTTTCTGTTATGTTACTGTGAGAGATAGAAGTGTCATGTAATTGCTTGTATATTTTAATTACAATTTCTTCCCACTCACCTTTAGCAAGCGTGGTCAATGTCTGTGCTGGTACTTTCTGAAATACCTTCCATTTAATATGTTACATTTATTAATTCTCTGTCCACTGACGTGCTTACTTAGTCAAAACTATCTGGCTTATAATCTAAATTTTTCCCATGAGAAAAGACTGACTCAATATGCTACCAATTGAAAAAAAATCTTGTATGATCTGTTTAAACATTTTACTTCATTTTAGTGCCTATTAGCTTTTCATATTAATGGGATAGTCATTTTTATGTATGGTAGGATTCTTGGTAGAGTTTGGCTCTGAGCCATAATATTATCCATCCTCTTAACTCTTTGGAAACAGTGACTTATTTTCATTGCATTAGTGCAGGCTTCGTTTTATTTCATGTCCAAGACGACAAAGGTCACTTAATTAGATGACACATTTGCTTTTCTTCTCTATAGTCTTCTCATATCTTATACTAAATATTATTTAAAAAATGAAAAGTTCTGCTTCCATTAACAAAAACGGAGCAAAGAACAAAAAGCCAATTATTTGCAGGCACATAAAATCCTTATGATAATTTGGTAGACTTTAATTAAACTAATACATCACACTGCACTTATAAGACAAAAGAGCAAAAGAGAAGCAAATAATCTTCTTTTTTTTTTGAGAAACACCATATTGCTTTGTGATTAAGCACTTTAAGAAGTGTGACCTATTTTAAAGTGTGAGATTTGCATTCCTTTTCATATAATAGGAATGTTAAAAAAATTCTATGTAATACTGATTGGAACTACTCCCCCCAAAATTGAAAGAAAGCTGTAACAAAACTTGGCCTGAAGTGCTTCTTATTAATTTTTTATGATTTTTCATACTTTTCAAAAATAAAGAGATTTTGCAAATGTATCCCACACATAAACATTTTTAATATAAAGGATATTGTTTTGGTATTTAACATATTTTGATTTTTTTCTTTGTCATTTGTTCTTTTTGATCAACCAACTGACATTATTAGTATGAAGTTCACTGTAAATTAAGAAGATACTTACGCATCTTCTCTGTATTTTACAATTGGGGTGTACTGGAATCAGAGATACTTGAGCTTTGCTGAAAAACCATCATCCTGGAATCTTTAATGTCTTTGAGATGGAAATGAAACACTGAACTGGGAGTGAAGACATTGAGGTTAGTCCTAGTCTGCTCTGTTGCTTCACCTCTCTGGGTCCCACTCGTGAAATGAATAATTCAGTAATTGATGATTCCACGTGGCTCTTATCTCTGAAATGTATTTCTACAATGGTTATTAATGCAATGTCTTTCTGGGTACTAAAATCAGCATTTAAATATGTCATATTAATTCTTCAATTAATACCTTAGTGTTCGTCAGAGTTTTTTGAAAACATTTCTATAAATTTCTAATCATCTGAAAGCACAGATTTTGGAAGCTGTTAAACCACAAACCATAGCAAAGGAGAATTGTATTCAACTTAGAAATTCATGTATTATCAACCAAAAGGACCATTTGCTCACTGGGCCAATTTTTACATGTTCAATGTATCTTTCCCAAGCAGGAATCTCATGATTCCTGGGTTTGCTAATTTTATCCTATCTTACGTTTACATTTTCAACCCTCCTTTCATTCTCTGGACGTTTCCTTTATTTGTTTGTTATTGCTTCAAACTCTTAGTGGATTTATCCATCGCTTGGACACACTTTGTGCCTTCTGCTCCACTCTGTGGGTGTTCCAGGCTCTCCCAGTGGCGCTCAATTGTTCAGGCCCATGATTGCAGTTTCAGTCGCATTGAAGGACTGTTCACTTCATGATTTCATTGACATCTGGTCTCTGTCTCAGGCAGCCTGTTGATTCAGCACATACTGCTTTTGCTTGTGGTCAATATTATGGTCTGAAGTGGATCATGATGACAGTTCTAGTTTGGAGCACTTCACATTTTTATTATGAGTTTTAAGAAGGGAAATACATTCATCCTCCAATTTGGCCTGATTGGAACGGTGAAGCTCTGATCCATTCTGATATTTTCCTTACACAGTGTACAGAAGTCTATTTGGATGGAGCTCCATCCTTCCCTGGTTTAGAAAGGAGATTTCTTTGAAAAAGTTATTGAAAATTAACAAAGACATTGTTCCTGTTTCTGCCGTGCTGTGCTGATGAGCGGCCCGATTTCCACACTTAGGGTATTGTATACTACCTTACTCCTCCCACCCACCAAATTAAAATCTTTGCCTTTGAATAGCTAGGTTTCCTTCTCTGGAATTATTTTTCCATGAAATCGGTGAGGAATAAACATTCCTTGTTAATTACATAAAAAAAATAAACAATAAAGCTGATATACTCATTCATAAAAAAAAAGAAAAGAAAATTAACAAAGATAAAATCATAGGCTAAGACATGCATGACTTACTGTTGAAGCATCGGATGTTTTAGAGCAGCAATCTTCAAACATTTAATTCCATCAGTTTGCTTTCGACAAACACTTGTTTTTGGTGCATGGTCTATTTTGGACAGCTATTGACTTCCTTTGTTTGGGTCTTTCTGTGAGTATGTTTAGGGCAGTTTCCTTAGGTCTGTTCTCATTCTACTCACTTCTTTTGTATATGTAAGTTTGTGCAGGGTAAAGAAAATGGGGAAATGGCAGAATTGAATAGAATTCAGGAAATCTTTGGTTTAGGCAGAGAAAACAAATCCTTTCACTGCCTTCCGACTTCACCGTGTATCATCTTCACAAATTTCTCTCTTCCCAGAATGTAATTTCCCCTCCTTTCTGTAGACTTCAAGGTTATTCATCTTTTCAGACCAGCTGTAAGTTTAATTATATGCGCTTGTATACCACTTCAAAGATAAATAACCGGCTACAGAATCAGGATTGCGTCTTACGTGATTGGACGCATATCACCTTTGGCATTCTTTCTAGCCCTGAGATTCTATGATTCCAACAGGCATTCTGTCAATAAATATTGATTGCTTGGCTGTTCAACCCAAGGGATTCTTTCGTTAGTCATTCATACTCTGAAGTCCAAGGTGAAGTACTTCTGATGAGGAATTGGTATAATATATTCTATCTTCTTTTCTTAAACAGATAATTTGGTAGTTGACTCACAATTGAAAAGGCACATTCCTTTAAGAGTGTGGTTCACACGGTCCTAATAGCTGCCTTTATGTGTAGACACTTACACATGCAAATGGGTGTAGACTTCCCCGTATTTAATTGGATGGAATTAATCTTTTAATTCATTCTTTTTCTTTTCCTTTTGTCAATTTAGGCAACTTTCAGGTGTGTTAAAGTTGCTTCTTTATAAACATCAAAAAATGATAGAATCTTTTTGTACTTGTGAATTTAAATGATCCTGTGCGAGTGTGATAAATACAGAAGCTTCTAGACTGAGCTTCTTAACATATCCATTTATAATAGTTAAGGAAATGTGCATAAGTTTGATTATTTTTCTCTAAACCACACCCCAGATAAAGACACTTACAATTAAAACATAGCTGTTGATTTTTAAAAGATTTAAAATCAGATTTAAAAAAATATTTATGAAAAAAACATAATGCAGAGGAAACATATTTAATTAGCAGCCAAAAGTCTTTGTTTGGGGTTTAAACCTACCACTTATTTATGTGATGTAAAAAGATTAAACTCTCTGAGTTTCAATTCCCTCTGGTGTAAAATGAGCAAAATTACGGTTCCTATTTCACAAGGACTTTATGAAATTAAATAGGTAGTTAAATGCAATCTTATAATAAATATGTTAAGGAGGGAATGATTTATTTTCCTTGCTCATTACTAGGTTCATGGCTGAGGCACTTAGAACAAAAGATAAGTTAATAACATAAAAGCATATAAATTTATTTGATATGTGGTATGTCTTCTATAACACGAGACCCTTTATAAGGACATGAAGACCCAAAGAAATAAGTAAGAGAACTTGCATATTTTTATGCCTGGGTTTGTCAAAGAAGTGAATAGTTGTAGAGATGTATGATGGGCAAACTTAGCAAGGGCTGTTTTGTCCATTTTTCTGTATTTCCCTGTGTCTCAGAGATTTAGGTATTTCTTTCCTTTAGCTATATGAAGGGTACCTCTCAAATGAGGGTCTTAGGACCTGCTTCAGGGGAGAAAGACAAGGGGAGGTGACAATAGCCTTCCCCATTCTGCTGTTTTCTCAGATGCAAAAATGTCATATTATGGAGACTAGTGCTGAGCCCATCAACATCTATACAAGTATTATAGTAATTAATAATTCATCTAAATTTTATTTTCAATACAATATTTATGTAAATCAGAAGGAAGTAAAACACCAAAATACCATCTGGAATTATTACTCTCTTAGTCCTACACTGACGCTAATCCTATGCTTACTGGAAGTCCTGGTTTCCATTTCAGTTTTCTACTAGTTTGAAAATAACATACTTTTCAATGTTGACAGATAATTGGCCCTGCTCTGGTTTAGCTTCTATGTTACGCATTTCGCCTTTAAAATATTAGTATCACTTCTTGTTTCTAGACTGTGGAAACTAACATCCATTTGACCTTCTAAGTCCTGGAGTATACTCTGCTTTTTATATGATACTTTTTACATTTTCCTTGATAAGAACATCAGTCAAGAAAAAAAATGCATGTGTGTGTATATATATATATATTACATACAATAATATATTATCATTAGAATCAATTTTATATATTGGTATACTTATTAAGTATACCAATAAGTACAATTAAGTACAATAAGTACAATTAATTGTACTTAATTCAATTAAGTACAAGTAAGTAATACTTGTACTTAATTGAAACCAATCATCTGGAACCTGATTTATTATTGAAACATACCTCATAAAAATACCTAGAAAAACAGACACCCATATTTTATAGCATGTATGTTTTCTGGTTTACCGTCAGGAAGCATTTCAGAATCATATACAAACAGCAGGTCTGTTTCTTGCAGTTTAGGCCAGGGCCGGGCTTGAACCTGCCACCCCAGGCATATGGGGCTGGCATCCTACGCCTTGAGCCACACCCTGCTGCCCTGCAGGTCTGTTTCTATGTTGACTGTTTAGTATACTCTTGCACCTGAGTCCTTTCCTGCTCTCTGAATACTTTAGTTTCCTTCCCAGCACTTGTTACCTATTCTTGGCCAAGGAGATCTAGAAAAGGGGAAGAATATAGCTTTTAAAAAGTTTACTTTTTACTAATTTTTTTGTTAGTTAAATTCCCAGCTTCAATCAGCCTCTGGGTTAGGAAATGGAAGATGACTGAGGTGCAAAAATAGCCTGGTAGGAAGTGCTCCAAATGACTGGGCTTTATCTCTGAGTGTATGTGTATGTGCGTGCGCGCACACACCTGCACGTGTGTGACATGTTGCCTGGGTGATAGAAGAAATCTGGGAGAAAGGTTGAGAGGCGAAGACAAAGGCTGTGTCTATACAACTTCAGCAGAATTGGACCTGACTGAAAGATTGGTTTGGTCTGATTTACTAGAGCCTATCTCTCCTCAGTGGCTGTGATCTGAAAATTGCTTCCAGGGCCATTTTAATTAGCTGATTCAAATCAAAACAAACACATCCTGGTAACATTCATTTCTAAACTTGCCGAAGACAGTTTTCAGATGGTGAAATGGTGATTCCTAAGTAGTTCTTGGTGAGCCCAATATGTGATTTGAGACATGCACTTTTGTTTCTAAACATTAATCTTTAATGGTGAGGGAAGAATCCATTTTTCTTGGCTTTTGTGACAGATGAGGGTTAGTACATAGTTGCATTTGTTCAGTGTATTCCAGGTTAAACCACGAAAACAGAAACTTGCTCCTACATTGTTAACTTATGAAATGAGAGAATTAGTTCTGTTCCTAAGCAACTTTTTAATAAGAGGACTTTATTACACTGTATGGCAGTTTGGTATATATATTATTTAAATACACTATATTCCAGGGGATGCTTTTAAGTTAAAAGTCAGGTCTTGCAAGTTGAAAAAAAAAAAACTTTTGACACTTCTGATCTACTATTTTGAAAAGTAATAAAAGTACTCTGTTATTTATTTATTTATTTATTAGTTATTTATTAAAAACCTTGCAGACAATTTTATATAGTAGCTTTCGTTTAAGGACAGGAGAGAATGACTATGATATGAAAGAGATTAAGAAAAGAAGCTTAATCAAATTTTAAATTGTCAGACCTAATTTAAGAAAGAGGAATAAAAGGGACACTTAATATGCTGTAAGATAAAGGGTATTTGCTGCAGTTTGAGAAAAGATATACTTCATAATCTAATGTCATCTGGTAAACAATAGAAAATGAAAGATAACCGTGTTTTCAAAATATTAAAATTAGATACGAGTGATACCATGATATGTAATTTTTTTTTTTTTTTTTGATACAAGAGTCTGACTTTGTCACCTGGTAGAGTGCCGTGGTGTCATAGTTCACAGCACCTCAAACTCTTGGGTTTAAGCGAGTCTCTTGCCTTCACCTCACTAGTAGCTGGGACTACAGGCGTCTGTCACAACTCCTGGCTATTTTTTGTTGCAAATGTCATTGTTTAGCTGGCTCAGGCTGAGTTGAACCTGCCAGCCCTGGTGTATGTGGCTGGCACCCTTACCACTGTGCTACAGGCGCCAAGCCAATGATATACAAATTAATGTCATTTTCTTAATTGCCTATTCCCAAATATGCATTTATTTATTAATCCAATTTTCATTGCGTATCTGTGGGCAAATATTGAGAAGGAAGCAATAAACAGAATGGGCATGATGTTTGCTCTCATGAAATATATTGTAGTCTTGCATATGATATGAGAAATAATGAGGGCCTACCCCAAAATAAATTATATAATTGATAATTGCTGTGGAAACATAACATATTAGTAAGACTACCTGTTAGGAAGAGTTCATGCAATCTTGGCATGCATGTACAACTGTATTGTTTAGGTTTGTTTGTATATAAAACACAGTATCAGAAACTTCCCAAAATTTAGCTTGTAGGAGTTCTGAAATTAAATATGTAGTGATAAGGCTTGTAAGTTCATCTTCCACCTACAATTCAAATCATGAAAATTCACTTATCATAGATTCCTTGGTAAATGTGTTTAGCTCATATAATTGGCCAGAAAAACCCGAGTTATGTTAACTTTCAGAGCTGCTAAAGAAAAAGAATTCTTTTTAGGAAAAGATAAAATTTAATTTTAAAAATTAAAACATTTTAAAAGTTCTTAACACAGCTAATATTGATAAAGCATTGTCAGAGCATTTTTATGCATTTTCTGCTCTTGAATATAAGCAATTGATTTTAAAGCTAGACAGTGCTTCTTTTTTTTATATCATTTAATATTTGCTTTTTTGTTGTTGTTGTTACTGTGCTTAGCTCACAGTAACCTTAAACTCTTGGGATCAAGAGATCCTCCTGCCTCAGCCTCCCAAGTAGCTGGGACTATAGAGCACCTGCCACAATGCCTGGCTAATTTTTTTCTATTGTTAGTAGAGACAGAGTCTCGCTCTAGCTCAGGCTGGTCTTGAGCTCTTGGGTTTAAGGGATCCTCCCACCTTTGCCTCCCAGAGTGCTAGGATTACAGGCATGAGCCACTGTGCCCGGCCACCTTCCAAAGTTAATTGATTAAATATTTAGTGCAAGGAGTCATTTACTTTTCTTTGAAGTTCGACTCTTATGTACTGATGCACTGTTAACTTTGAAAATTAGATGGAATATTTCTCTTTTCTGACCCTAATTCTTGAAGATAAGTACTATGGGTAGTGAGGTCTATGAAAGTGATTTATTATCATTTTGACCATATTCAAACTTACTAAAGATTTTTCTCTTAATAATTGCATCAAATTGGAAAAGCATGCTTTGTGTACTTTCTGGCACTAAAAGCAGAAATTAGCCTGTTGGTAGGGTCAAGTTCAGAGAACTATTTAGCACTGCCTATTTAAAAGTGACAGCAGCAACGCAAGTAGGACCTCTGAAGTTGACCACCCAAGGGACTGTAACCGATTAACACATGGAGGTGGTCAACATAAGGAACTAGGCCTACCGTACTGATACGTGTATGTGGTGAATGTCTAGTGTATGAAAATTAGGTCACTTTACAGAGGTGGTCAATGGGAGACGGTCAGCTGTGGATGTTCTACTGTATTTTAAAGGAATATTTACTGCCACTTACTTTGTGCAATCTTGATATGAAGTTGGAAAACATTGCCCTTTTACAGCCATGACTTTGGAGGGGAGTGTTATTCATTCTTGAGCAGAGATCAGAAAGCCATTCGTTGATAGAATATAAATTACCCAGACTTCTATAGAGAATGAGCTATTTAATGATTACATTTAGAGACTAGAGGTACTTTGAAGGAGGTGAACATTGAGATCAAGCCCAAGTCCTGAGATGTTAGGGATGTGCAAGTTATAAAAGCAATAACAGCAAAATTACCATTTCATTGTTATTCACATTTGTAGTATAAACAAATCCACCCCTCCCAAATTCCTCTCCCTGTGACATTTCATAGACTTGAAAAGCTCGAACTCTGAAACACAATTAATTCAATGTTTCTTATACCATACAAACATCTCTTGTCAGAGATAGCATCCTTGAGATTAGCTAGCTGTGTTGATTTAGATGCCCTGGGGTTGTTAATTGTAGTGGGGAACTGTTAGGTCTTTATGACTTCTGAAGGAGGTTATACTCACTGCAAATACATCTTAAAGAAGGAAAGAATACTATCAGCCAAGATGTGCACTCCAAGCTTTGGAACTAGGCTGGCAAAAACTCTGCTCACATCCCTGTAAAGCAGACATATATTTTTGTATTTTTTATAGGTGGATACATTGCAGACCACGAACCCCTCTGGCCACAGTGAGGAATCGTGTAAAATGAATGTATGTGCTCGTAAGTGAAATACACGCAATGTTCCAACTCAATATGTTGGATCCTAATAGACCTGGATTTGTCTTGTGTAATAAGAAATCGATTCCCAAGGGGCAGAATCACTAACTGCTTAAAATGAAGCTCTGATTTTGAAGAAAACAAAAATGGCTTTAAAATAAGATCTCGGCAAAAAGGAATCAAACTATACTTTGAAAACAAGTGGAAAAAAAAAAAAAGACAAGCTCTCAATATGGAATAAAGAAGGGATGTGAGAGAGGTTTTGCAGTCTTATCAGTTACTGTGGAGAAACAGAAACAGATACCACCCTACTCAGGAGTATGAAAAGACGAACAGGAAATCCTTTTCCTTCGGTTTGCACTTGAATGGACTCAGGCAAAGAGGGGAGATACGTATCCTGTTACTGTGTATAGTTATTAACGTGGAGATTGGTACACACTTGATTGCGTTTGCCTTGCCTAAATTAATTGGATGCATTATGTAGAATTCACCTGAGCCTGTACTAGGTTGACAGAGAAGATGGACGTGTATACCTCAGGACTGGAATCTGAGAACAATGCAGTGCCATTTCATAAGGCGCTAAGAAGAAATACTGCTGCCTGTCAGGGAGAGTGAAAAACTGGTGGACGAAAGAGGAAGTAAAATGCCATTCTTACGTTTGTGAAACATAATTGATGGTGGTGTGAAAGCCGGAAACAGACCACAATGTAACTCACAGACAGTTTCCACCTTTTCTGATTGAACGCAGGGTTAACCGTGTAAGTGTTAAGGAATGTATGGCCATTATATCACTAGAAAACTGGCCTTCTAAGTGTGGTCCTATGCATTGATGTATGCAGAAGAGGGTCTTTTTAATTTTATTAAGGATGACTTGCATGCAGGAAGTACCTCTTTGCATTAAAGCTACTTGCTCCATTGAAGATACTGTACACACATGGAGCATAATTTTTGTATGGGTGTGAGTGTATGTGTATGCATTTTTGTGTGTGTGTCTAGGTGGAAGGAATTAAAATTTAATGATTAGAATTTGCACTTTGGTTCGTTACCTAGAATGTAAAGAGGTAGAGTAAACTGTCTTACGCTGTTTCGTCTGTTATCATTACCAGAGATGATTCTTCACAAAAAAGCAATTCTGAGATAGAATGACTACTGCAAAGATTCTCCCATTAAATGTAATATTTAATGTCATTGAGCCATTTAAATTAAGATGGTACCTGTGTCTGAAAATTATGAGAGTGGGCTCCTGAGAAATCAGTCTACATATAGATAGTTGGAAAGTCATATTATATTCTTTCAGGCTGCTTTGCTCAATGATAGGATACGAATCATGGATGCTCTTGTAGAAGAGATTAGAAAAATATTTATGTTCTAACTATAATGTTTTAGTTCTACCAATAAGTTACATGTGCTTTTTCCTTCAACCTAAAGGATATAACAAGAAACCATGTATAGATAAGGTAGTGAACATTTAAAGCAGATGGACGTATTTTTTGTAGTTACCATGTGCCATAATGATTTTGAACCTGTTGTTCTTTGCTATTTGTACTCATTTCTCTTTATCTGAATGATTAACTTTATAGATGAAATTTTTACCTCTTCTTTCTATGTGACAATCAGGTGTGGTTGGTACCCTATCTATAATACTACAGGGATTTTTGTCTTTAATTATGGTGATGATAATGAATGATAAGTGTACAAACTGTATAATTCTATGGCATTGAGTATTTTTCTGTGACCAAAGTAATAAAAGACACCGTACTTGATGAGATGTCTACCTTTCCTATTTTGATAGTCTTCTAAAACATAAATGGGACTAAAAATACGTTTAGATTGGTGGTTTTTAGAATACACTGTATCTTACAGTTGGAGAGGAAAGACTTTAGAAACAAGATAAAGAGAAAAGGTTTTACAGAGATAATTTTAAGCATGTATTTGAGTAAAACACTCTGAACAAGTTAGTAGTCTTGGTGTTAATTTTGTTCTGCCACCCAACAGCCAGACCGTAGGGAAACACATACATTTTCTGAGTTCTCAATATTGTGCTTTGGATTTTAGATTCCACTATTGATTTTAAGATCATTTTAATTCTTAACTGCAAAAGATTTTGATAACTTAGAATATTATAAACTAGTATGTAATATTCATCACATTACTATTCAATACAGCTCATCTGTATGAACAGAATCACATGCTCTTTTTCACATCAGTTGACCCAGAGCACAATGCCTGCCTTATGGCCAAGGAAAATTAGAAACTTATGGTTTTTGCTACTTCAACCTTAGTTTAACCTAGCGGAAATATGTACCCAGGTATAAATAATCATGTTCCGAGATCAATAGGTCCCTCAAAGTCAATTAAAGCAAGCAGTACCCAGGTACAAACTCACTTAATTTATAACAGAGGAAACCTTCTTATTTTTCAATGAGTTGAATGCATTCCCTCACAGAACACTAAAGTGTGAAAACCATTTTATCTTGCTCTTTACCCCCTCGGGGTTGACCAGCCCTGTTAGGTGTCTGCCACTTCAAAAGCATTTCTGGATTTAGATCAACCTTGAGTTCAGAGAAGGAATCAGTAGCCCCTGATGTTTGTTGCTGAAGACTCTTTTATCTAACAGTAATTCTCTGCTCTAGTAGAAGAAGCGATAGGTAGAGGAGTCTTGCCACTGTTATAATTTCATGATTAATGTTTAGTCACAAAGTGCCTCACACAGAAAATAGTACTTTTATTTTAGTCTCCTGCTACTACTCCCACTGGGAGAGGTCAGGGAAACAGTAGGAAGCAAAGTGAAGGCATACGCACGTGTTGTTTTGCTTTTCTTCTGTTGTAGCATGTGGATTGCAAAATCCTGCCACTGTCAGAATCACAAAGGTGATATGGACAATCTTCAGGAATCTTACTTAGAACAGTGATGGTGTTGAACCTTTTTTATTACAGATGGATTTTTGGTCATTAACAGAACTGACTTGGGTAATAACATTGAATTCTGTCACATTTATTTTTCATTTCACAAGATGAGAAACTTAAATAGGAGATTTGCAGAATTCCGCCCACTATAAAACTCTCATGGCCCACTATTTCTTTAAATAAACCTTCTTTTTTTTCCCCCTCTTGCCTCTACTTGAAACAAAACAAAACAAAAAGAAGGCTCAGCTTTGCTCAGGGAAAATGGCTATCTAAAGAATCAGAGCAACCGTGAATGAGAATCACCATTGAAAGTTGTATTTGGATGTTACTATCCGATTAGATCCCCATGCATAAAAATGTCCCTATATCTTCATGAAATTTAATATAACAGAAAGCTGTAAAAGTATCATCTGGGATTAGGATATTTGCTTTGGGGTTTTAGCTCTTTATCAATTTCATGAAGCAGATAGTTTTAATGTCATGATACCCATTGTAGAGATGAGGAAAACAGAACAGAATTTTAGTAGCTTCGTGAAGGTACAGAATTAGCAGTAGGTAGAGCCCTGACATTCTGGGACCAGAGGTCAGTCTCAACAGATGGCTTACAGAGCTTTGAAAGTGAACAGTATTATCAATGGAGAAACAAATTAGATTCTGAAACTATTTGGTGGTACAGAAATGAATGTTGCTCCCTAGATGACACGTCTAGTGGCTTGAATGAAGCAGACTCAGCCTACATGGCATAAATGGGGAGGTATTCAGAAGTTCTAATACACAAGTATTGGATAAAGGTAAAATCTGATACATACAGAAGGTCTGTAGATAGGGAAGACGGGAAATACTTTTCTTATTTTTATTTACTTATTTTTGAGATAGAGTCTTACTATGTCGCCCTTGGTAGAATGCCGTGGCATCACAGCTCACAGCAACCTCAAACTCTTGGGCTTAAGCGATTCTCTTGCCTCAGCCTCTCAAGTAGCTGGAACTACAGGCGCCCTCCACAATGCCCGGCTATTTTTTTGTTGCAGTTTTCATTGTTTAGTAGGCCCTGGCTGGGTTTAAACCCACCAGTCTAGGGGTATGTGGCCGGCGCCCTACCTACTGAGCTATCGGTGCTGCTGGAAAATTCTTTTCTAATTTACTTGCTCAACATATACCACTATGAATATGTACTGTTTGCATCAAAAAAACATTTCAAAGATGAAGATCTTGCTACTGGGATGTAGGAGCACTGCAGACAATGGCAAAAACATTTCTTTGAACAGGGAGAGTCACCCCTTACCGGGAGTACAGCCATTCAGGGTTAGAACGCTGTGCACACAATGGCAAAATATCATGGTGGATGAGAGGTCAGCGTCCAGAGTTCACACGGCTTAGATCTGAAATGTGGCTAATACATGTACAAGGTGAGTGCCCTTCGGACAAATTACATCTTGCTGCCTCCCTCTTGTTATGTAGTTACTAACAGTATCTACCTCATAATGTGACTTTTAAGTGAGATGAATCCAGTCAATATGTGGATGATATAAGGAGAATTCAATAAGTGCTGGCAATCATTCATTTTCTCCTTGTTGTCTTTCTAATTGACATGTGAATAGGAGTGTAGCTGTTGTTGACTTAAATGTCCATGGGCCAAAATACATGTCCTATCACCGTCAAAAAGTGAAACAACTACAGAAAAGGGAACACCACGCCTTCTGTATTCGCTTTATACTACGGTGTGAAACTTAGAAAAATTGGGCAGATGCAGGTTCTCAGGGAAATTCATTAGTTTCTGGTCTGCTGTAAATCAAATCTTGGAGCTCTGTGAGCTCTAATTTTTTCAAGCATAGATAAGTCAAAGGAAACTGTGAAAGCTGGAATCAAACCTTTGTCACAAAC
This sequence comes from Nycticebus coucang, assembly GCF_027406575.1. Classification (NCBI taxonomy): domain Eukaryota; kingdom Metazoa; phylum Chordata; class Mammalia; order Primates; family Lorisidae; genus Nycticebus; species Nycticebus coucang. The sequence goes on along the minus strand of NC_069802.1, from coordinate 21,240,818 downwards.
CGATGATGAAAGTTTCCAAAAGGTCAAAGAATAATTTACAAAGATTATTCACAGTCATTCTGTCATGCTGATTATAAGTGGCTTAAAATTGTGAAAGCTAAGAATAATAAATTATTTCTTATATTATCATAAAATGTTAATACTGATTCTGATAATCAATCCACAGATAACTAGTTGTTATTCTTTGCAGATATTTAGCAAGTGTCTACTATGTATGTTTAGGGCTTATTTTAAAAATCCTTCATTAAGTAGAAAACGTGTCACATTTATTAAATGGCAAGATTTAAATATATGAAATATAAGCAAAATAAGTGTTTGCTGAGTTTGAATGGATAATGTTTACATCGGAACAATCAGTGGCTTTTGTTGAAAATGTGGTAATCTATTAACTAAATGTACCAGAGATAATAAGACAAACAAGTATGGAAAATATTCAGTTTGCCTGTTTAAAACTACATTTTGAAAAGAATGTACAGATGAATAATTGTGACTAGAAAATCTAGCCCTCAGAAATGACTCTCTGGTCTTGGAACCACGTGCCATCACTTGTGAAACCACCAGAATGTTGTATTTGAACTCCAGATCACAGTTTGGCATCTGAAAAGAAACAAAGTCGACTTCAGATTTTTATTAGGCCACAAGTTTCAATCATTTTTACACTTTTTCATGAGAGAGCTGGCTATTCTATCATTTTATAAATGTTAATTACACCATCACAAATTATCTTATGCTGTTTTTTGCCAATTTCTAATAAGGAATTAAAACTAAAAATATCTTCATTGTCTGTATCGTTACATGTTGGGGGAAATTAATGTTTCCAGTTTTAAGAGATGGAGCCCTGAGATCAGGTACAGCTCAGCCTGTTTCCTAATTGCTGCTGCCCTATTGTGTCCCTGAAAATTCCATCTCAGCAGGACCCCAGGACCCCAGGGTGGATCTAGGGCTCTAATCTTTCTTTGCTGTGTGTCCAGCTGTTAAAGGCGGTCAGCAAGGGTTTTTTCTCTCCTGTGTGTCAGGCTCATGAAAGAACCAGATATTTGGCATGTGTATTCCTGTAAGATCAGAAACTGCCTCCTGAAAACATTTTAAGTGGGCACAGTGTATAATAACTTTCTGCTGGTTGACTTTTGAATAACTCTGTATATTTATTAAATAAAAATGTATGTCATTTTTTGAAGCCCCAGTTGAAACCTGATTGTTAAAAATCAATGCATTTGAAAACATTACTTGTTATGAAAGACATTTGATAGTTTTAAGGAAACAATCAAAATTATTATATGGGCCTTTAATGCCTTGATATTTAGATTAAGAAAGGGGCTGACTTCCAAGACTTCCAATTAGTCCTACCTTACCAGAAGTTGCATTCAAATGAATATCAAGGAGTCTGCAAACACAGGATCTTTTTATTTTTCAATAGTTCATTTTTAATACTTGGAAGAAATGCAATATAAAGCTTAAATTAAGGCCTTTAGCCAAGTGCTCTTGTCTTCTGAGATTAACATTTGGATTAAAGAGCATGATTAGAGGATTCTAAATTAGTGGTTACCAAGTTGAACTGACACAAAAGTTAAAACAAAGTAATGCAGCAATGTATTTCATGCAATTTATTTCTTATACCAGCTAATTAGCCCTTTCATTAGCATGATGTTTCATGTTGTGACCTAAGCCATTGTACTCCCAATGGATTTAATGAAGACAATGAAAAAAACTGAGAGAAAGCTTTAGAGATGTTGATGACTATGTCACCTGCCAGGAGAATTAAATATAATTCTTCATTTTAAAATATGAGAACACACATATGCTTTGTTACTGAATCCAGAGCAGATTTTTTTTTTAAAGGCATTGTGATGGTATGAAATACTTTCTGAATTCAAGGCATATCTAATAACAACAGGTATATTTGTGCAATAGAGTTAAATGAACTACATTTTAAATTCAAAATGACCACAAATCAATGCCTAAAGGGTTCACTTAGATACAAAAGAAGTACCTCTTTACTATTTGGGGAACAAACATGAAAAATATGTATAAGGGTGATCTTATTTTTGAATTTATAATGTGATTCATAGGATTCTATTAAGGGCCATTGCAATTAACTTACAAAGCGCAGCATCTGGAGAATCACAATGGGACTCTGCCTTTGGACAGGCCAGAGGAAAAGAAATATGCATCTTAGAAATAATTTATCTTGCATAAGACATGAAAGGGTCCTCTCATTCTTCCTCCCCTCCTCCCCCCACCCCCAATGAGAACACTTTCAGAATGTGTGTGCTGTCTTTTTGCATGGGATGTGAGTTTCTGCTGAGCCAAAGACAGTCTTCTACCAGAAGATTGGTTCTGCCTTTTCAGAACCACAGTAGTTACGAAAATTGGGCCATAAAACACGGCAAACTTCCTGAAGGGTTTTACTCTTCGTGTCATATTGCTCACGATTCACAACACGCAAAGAAATAAAATGTTTTAAGGATCTGACTAATATCCTGAGATTGAATCAAGCTTGCTTTCTCCGTCATGAAAAGCTGATGGCTGCCTGTTTAGGCTGTTACTTTCCTGTATACCACGGTGGGTCCACTCTTTCCTTTCCATCCATCACAGCCTCTTTTGGCAGTTCCTGTATAGATACCATTTGGGATATAACTTTGGAATTATGTAACTAACAGGTAATTCATTGTACCCTATGTGTATATGGATGTCTATAAATTCAATTCATTGCTATGCAAAACCTTATAAGGAAGAAGACATTTAATTTTTTTCTTGTCTTTTTTCTTTGTTTGACACATCAATTCAAATGGCTCCTTTTTGTTTAGTTGGGATTTTGAGGAAATGCCATAAAATTATGTAAAATTTTTTGTATTTTTTTTTTTTATGATCACACCTCACTGCAACTCAACTTGATTGTGAGAGAAATGGGAGTCAGGTAGGAGAAGACTTTAAGGACAGGGGAGTGGATGCTCTGAAGTTTTAGGGGAATAACTTTCATAGCAGCATTGAGGAAGCCTGGGAGAGAGCAGAAGCAAGTCCATAGGTACCTGTGCTGTGTGCTTCACTGAAACGTATTTCTGCTAGAGTTAAAATTCCTGTGGCATCTGTAGCCACACTTTACATAGTATAGGATGTAAGAGAGATGACCAAATTTGATCACTTCTAGGCAGCAGTTAGATGCTTTGCACTTGAGATTTACATCTTTAATAAAGAAATAAGGATTATCGGTAACAAAAGAAACAAGTTAATGCATGGTTTCAAAAAAAGATAGTCACAGCAACATTCTTTATTCTTCGCTCAATTAAACTATTTACATGTGATGGCGTGGCAAGTCAGTATGAGGTTCGGGATAGAGACAAGCATGATTTTAGCATAAAGTTTAAAAAATTTCTTTCTTGAATAGTGGCACTCAAAAAAAAAAGCTTTCTTGATGTTAAGCAATGATTCTAACGAAATAATGCCGAGGAGGTTATCTTGAATTTGAAGGTGAAAGACTCAACACTCATCAAATTTCTGTCCTTCTCTTTCTACCTCTAACCTTTATCTAAACTGTCCATTCTAGAAACTAATTTTTATTTCAGGCTTTATGTAGATTTTTTTTTTTTTCTGTTACAGTATATTACTCAGTTTTCTCAATCATTTCAGTTTTCTTTTTGTGTTTCATGGCTTAAAAAAATTATTCCACAAATTATACAAATATTAATTTTACCGTTCTATAATTTGTAGGATCCGTTATTTCCTTTGGCAACATTTAAACAATTTATAGGATTTCATTTGCGGAACTAGCAGTGAACTATAGCATCATAGCTCACAACAACCTCAAATTCTTGGGGTGAAGTGATTCTCTTGTCTCAGGCTCCCAAGTAGCTGGGACTACAGGTGCCCCACAATGCCCAGCTATTTTTAGAGACAGGGTCTCACTCTTGCTCAGTCTAGTCTCAAACTCCTGATCTCAAACAATCCACCTGCCTACGCCTCTCAGAGTGTTAGGGTTACTGGCGTGAGCCACTGCCCATGGCCAGTAGTTCCTTTTTTTTTAAAAAAAAGCATTTTTACCTTTAATTCTAATTAAGAGATATATATATACCAGGTGCTTTTTGCCTGGATTTTATTTTATTTTTTGGTCTAATCTTTGATTTTCCACCAAGGAAATTGTAGAGTTGAAAGTGCCTATAGCCAAGCTAGGACTATCTAGACTTTCAAGAATTTTGAGCTGGGCGTGGTGGCTCACGCCTGTAATCTTAGCACTCTGAGAGTCTGAGGGGGAAGGATTGCCTGAGTTCACAGGTTCGAGTCCAGCCTGAGCCAGAGTGAGAACCCGTCTCTAAAAATAGCCAGACATTGTGGTGTGTACCTGAATTCCCAGCTATGTGGGAGGCTGAGGCAAGAGAATCACTTGAGCCCAAGAGTTGGAGGTTGCTGTGAGCTATGATGCCACACACTCTACCAAGGGAGACAAAGTGAGACTGTCTCAAAAAAAAAGAAAGAAAAAACGGAAATTTTGAACCACTGGCCTCTGAGTCACAATTAATGTATGGTACTTATACTTTTAAATTTTCCAAGAAAAGTTCCCTGTAAGCTTATTCTGTATTGCTGAATCCATTCTTAGTATTCCATATTATGTAGAGATTGCAGGTACCATAACTGTGCAAAGTATTTAATTCATGGTTCTACAGATAAATATTCACTTTCATAATATACATTTTTCAAATTGCTTCTATTACGTTTTATTACATAGTTAAACAAAATCTTAAAAAATTACATTCAGCAAACTTTGTCAGATACTTTTGAAATACATGATTATCTGTTGATTTAAATATTGGATCATTTTTAATAGGTTTCAGTAGGAATACCATTGTGCCTTTGTCATTGCAGTTGTCTAGGATGTGACAATTCAAATCTTATTTTTCTAATCGAAAGAGTTAAAATTTGTTTCCTTTTTAAGATTCACTAAGAAATCAAAATTTTCTTACTAACATTATTATGAGATGATATAATATGTGATATGTTATACCATTGAATATTTTACCATGGCATATAATTAAGAATTTTCTCAATGCTTGATTTGCCAATTATGAATGTAGCCTATTATTGTCATAAGGAAAGTGTATTAGGAATACTAATGTCAGTATTGAGTCATGAGCTAACTTGGCTGAAGCATTAACCAATGGAATATGAAAATATAAAAGTGCTGGATTATGCCAGATACACAGACACATGCATAACCATGTATATGGAAAATCATGTTTGTATATTATTTTTGAAATAATGGATTTTTCTTCATAGATAGTTTCACACATATTTATTTAAAATGTTTTTCCATTTTGAAGATCACTGAAGAGCTATAATCACTCTTAATTTCTCTCAAAAGTTATTGAGAACCCAGGCATGGTACTTGATGCTAAGTATGCAAATACAGGAAAAATACTACTTGTGCTTTCAAGGAACTCACTCCCATGAATGTTAGATGTGTTGTCAGTGCTAAAGTAAGACAGAAATAGGAGTAATGAGGACATTTGAGAAAGATTTAATGATACAATAACCTTTTGAGTTGAATCTTGTAGTAAATGAAGTTTCCTCCTTGAACTAGAAGAAAAGAAAGAGGCATTTGAACTGTCCAGAAATCGTGAGCAAAGTCATGAAGGCAACAAAGTTCCTAATTTATTAGGTAAAAGGCACATAATCCAGTGTGGTTAGACAGTAAGGAGCATGGGATGGGAGACTCAGCATGAACTGGAATGAAGAGATAGACAGAGGTGAGCTTTAAATTTTATGTCTGGCAGTTTTTGTTTATCCTGAAAGCATTTGGAAGCCACTGTAAGTTTTCAAGCAGGGGATGTTTTAGGAAGTTGAGTTTATGGACAGAGGGGAGGGTGGTGCATAGTGAGAGCACTGGAGAGGGGGTGCTGGTCAAGGGACTAGTTAGTCTGACCAAGTCTGATCATGTGACTCCAATGCCAAGCTCCTGGACACTGTTCTTGGAGACGGACCCAGAGGCCTATGGTCAGAATGGTGTAAATAATGTGACAGATGATGTTGGAAAAAAAAGAAAGAGAAAACAGGAATAGATGAGAAGTTTGCTTTGGATTTTAGTTTTGAATATTTAAATAAGAAAGTGGAATTTGAAATGTAGGGGATAAAATTGGATGAAAACATTTAAAGTTTATCTACATTTAGTGATAGGTGACTCCATTCAAGGATATGAAATCCCTAGTTGAAACAACAAACAAACAAAAATATATGGAGAGAGGGAGGGAGAAAGAGAGTGAAAACAGACGGCAAGAAACTGATCTTGAGGAACCATGGAAAAATAGAATTTAAATAAAAAGGCAAAGAAGCAAATTTAGAACAAGGATAAAATCATGTAATGGAAAGGGAAGAAGGAAAGTATTTCAGTAAGTATGGAGTTGATACAAGCAGTAACAATATTAATCCCAACAGTAATAACAAAAGCCAGTTCAACCCTTGCTAGGGACTAAACTTTGAACTAAAGACTTTACACAAATTTTCCTATTTAATCCTAATAATATATTTTATTTTAATGCAATGCAAACCAAGTTTATAATCTAATATTTTAAAGCAAAGAAAGTTTTCTGAACCATGGAGTGGAACTCAGGACGGATAAGCAGAGGATGAAGGAACAAGTTCATAAAGGAGGAAGGTTTATTCTAGTTCCTGAGGGTAGAATGAACTTCAGAAGTTAGTGGGAACTGCTAGCTATCTTTTCCAAACACTACTTCTGGAATGACTTACATCCAATTATTTTAATTTATTTAAACACTATGCTCACTATTCAGATTGCAGAGAGGAAGTGCTGAAATGTCCTGCTGGGGAAATTTGCCAACCTTTTGGTTAGGGAAAGATGACAGTGTTTGAGTAACAGTCCTCCCAGGCTAACTCAGTAGGTACAAAGTAATATTTTAAAAACCTGGGGTGTCCTCATCAACAGAAGGTGAGACAGAAGACCAAAAATCACATCATAACAAAGATATTTGTACCAGAATGTTTGCAGCAGCCCAATTCATAATTGCTAAATCATAGAAGAAGCCCAAGTGCCCATTGACCCAGGAATGGATTAATAAATTGTGGTATATGTACACCATGGAATATTATGCAGCCTTAAAGAAAAATGGAGACTTCACCTCTTTCATGTTTACATGGATGGAGCTGGAACATATTCTTCTTAGTAAAGTATCTCAAGAATGGAAGAAAAAGTAGCCAGTGTACTCAGCCCTACTATGAAACTAATTTATTGCTTTCATATAAAAGCTATAACCCAATTATAACCTAAGAATATGGGGAAGGGGGAGAGGGATGGGCGGAGGGAGGGTGATTGGTGGGATTACACCTATGGTGCATCTTACAAGAGTACATGTGAAACTTACTAAATGTAGAATGTAAATGTCTCAGCACAATAACTAAGAAAATGCTAGGAAGGCTGTGTTAACCAGTGTGATGAAAAATGTCAAATCGTATATAAAACCAGTGTATGGTGCCCCATGATCGCATTAATGTACACAGCTATGATTTAATTAAAAAATAAAAATAAAATATGCTGCAATATGAAAAAAAAAACAAAAGGTGAGACACAGGATAGCAGTACAAAAGTAACCCACGCATTTACAAATTAGTGAGAGGGAACCATAAAACACGCCCACATTTAAGGAAGTTAGGGAGGAGATATATTCATGTTAAAGCTAAACCCCAGCATTCAGATCAAAATCATTGAAGACTCATGAAAGACTACTTTATGTAGAATTTCTAATAGATTACTCATCACGGTTGCTAGGCGAGAAGACTACAGCCAATTTTAAGTAAGTAGACACATTGAATGCAATTCCACTTGGAAAATGCCAGGTCCTTTCCCAAGACTTTCTGCAGTGAAGAAAAAGAGGCAGTAGTTTGTGGAAGACGTGGAGAAAGATCTTTTTTATGGAATAGAAAATTAAGGTAGATTTGAGGGTTGAAAACATGTCAGAGGTTGAATGGGAAAGAGAAAACACATTGATGAAACTAGTGCTTGGGCAGAGGCAGAATCAAGTGGAATGAGAAAGTCAGATGGAAAAAAGAATGAGGAGTCTTCTTCTGAGATGCGAAATGATGTACAGATGCTTAAAGATGCAGATAAATTTGGAGATGAAGAGGAGGGAAGCAGAGGGGGTCATGCCTGATAACCTCAGTGTTCCCTGCAGAGGAGGGGAAATCACATGTGAAGGTTGAGAGGGTGAGGATAAGGGTGGGAATGTGAGGAGGGTGTGGTGGGAACAGCTGCCGTGTGGAATGGGAAGACCAGCCAAGTGGGAATGAGTCAGGGCTGCTGAGCAGCTCTGAGGGTTCAGCTGACATTGGAAATCATAAATTTGTCACAGAGTCAATCAGCATGGTTATTCAATTTTCTCAGGAACTCTTGGCAGCCCAGGAGGAGGAGGAGAGCAAACAGATGGTAGGATTGATTTGGTAATGAGATTGGCAAGGCAGCTGCAAGAGAAAGTTAAAGAATGGAAGAAATCAATTGCAGCCATGAAAAGTGTGTTGAAAATGCTTATCAGGGAGGGATCAAAACTAGGGGGAGAGGGAAGTCAAACTGGGAAGGATTAGAGGCTGCCAGTTCTTGGAAGAGTAAAGCCATGGAGGTCATCTGCCTGAGAAGCTCAAGACCAGGGTTGTGGGCATGAGCAAATGAGAAAAGTTATGAGAGAGAAGAATCTCACTTTTCTAGACATTGCCGTAAAACACTTTTTGATTAGAAACAGCCCATTTTGTATTTACGGGTGAGGGCTGCCAAAGCTGAGTGGAAGTCTCGGTCACTAAAAGGATTTCAAAGATACATGGAGGAATGTGACAAACACGGCGTCTAGAATGACAACAATGACAGAAGAGAAAACAGCAAGAACAGCAATGAAAGCAGCTGCCGAATTATTCAAGCGAGTTGTGGAGTTTTTGTGGATGACTAGGTTTAGAAGAGATCTCAAAACATTGACTGTTAGAGCTTTGTAATTATATAAGACTTAACGGAATTAAAGTAGTAAAACAGCATCCCAGAATTGGAAGAGGAAGTTCAAAAGAATGCCCCTTCTATCCTGAAATAGAATGACGATTATTACTTTTAGCAAAGGTCTAGCATATTAGGCAATAAACTCATTGCAAATAGTCCCTCTGTTTGAATATTAATATGTATTTAGCCTAAGATTTTTTTTTTTTATTGTTTGGGATTCATTGAGGGTAAAAAGAATTAGGCTACACTGATTGCAATTGTTAGGTGTAGTCCTTCTTATAATTGTGTCCCAACCCCATGATGTATGTGCCATACACCATGAAGCCCCATCCCCCTCTGACCTCCCCTCTACTCCCTCTCTCCTTTGCTACCCCCCCACCTTGTATTAGATCATTTACTGCATTTGTATTAGAATTGAGTACATTGGATTTTTGCTTCTCCATTCTTATGATGCTTTACTAAGAAGAATGTGTTCTACCTCCATCCAGGTTAATACAAAAGATGTAAAGTCTTCCTCTTTTTAATGGCCACATAGTGCTCCATGGTATACATGTATCATAGCTTGTTAATCCATTCCTGGATGGGTGGGCATTTAGGTTGTTTCCACATTTTGGCAATTGTAAATTAGGCTACAATAAACAGTCTAGTGCAAAATTCCTTATGATACAATGATTGTTTTTCTTGTGGGTAGATGCCTAGTAATGGAATTGCAGAAACAAATGGGAGGTCTAATTTAAGTTCTTTGAGGATTCTTCATACTTCCTTCCAAAAAGGCTGTATTAGTTTGCAGTTCCGTGTTAAAAGCCTTCTTTCCACATTCACACCAGCATCTGCAGCTTTGAGACTGATGTGGGCTAGCGTAAGATATTCTTCAGTGGATAAATGACCTCCTCTCTGTTAGCTAGAAGGGAGACTTCTCTATTAGGTCATGAGAGCTTACATTTAAATACATGGTAATGTAACCTATTTTGAAGATTGCTATAGTTTGAATATTTTTGTCATCCTCAAAATTTGTGTGCAATACTGAGATGGGATTTTTAGGACATGATTAGGCCTTAAGTATTTTGCTCTCATGAATAGGATTAGTGCCTTATAAAAGGGCTTGCGAGAAGTAGCTAGGACACGTTTGTGCTTCCACCTTCTGCCATAGGTGGACACAGCAACAAGGTGCCATCTTGGAAGCAGAGAACAGCCATCACAAGGCACCGAATCTGCTGGTGCCTAGCTCTTGAACTTCCCAGCCCCCAGAACTGCAAGAAATAATCTTTTGCTATTTATAAGAAATTATGTTTTGCTATTTAAAAATTACCTGGTCTAAGGTATTTCATTAAAGCAGATAGAAAAGATTAAGACAAGCATAAAATACCTAACATCAGAAACTGATCTGTGACTTAGTCACCAGCTCCAGTGATAACCTCTTGTTTGTAATCTCCTTCATAAAAACTTGTATTGTCGACATGGCCATTTTCCACTATTCACATCTTAAGATCTCCTTAAGCCACCCCTATTGTTTTTTTCTTTCCACTCTATTGGCATGACTTATTAAGGTCACCAGGTCTCATTTTGCTGAATTCAGTGGTCAATTTTGTCTCTTTTTGTAAATCTTGTCATTTGAACAGTTGTTCACTCACTTTCCCTGGTGCATCGTAACACCATACTTGCTTGGTTTTCCTCCTCTGTTGTTGGCTACATCTTACCAGTCTGCTACACTGGTTCCAAGAGATGTCTTAGTGTGTAGTGAACCCAGGATTTTGTTTTTACTTCTCGCTATCCCAGACTTCCCTTCACTATACTACAAGTACTTGGTGCTTCTAAAGGTAAAGGCAGTATCACACAGGGGTCACATGGTGGGTTCCAGGGCCAGCTTCTCTTCACCTGTCACCTATTAGCTGGCCGACTGAGGCAAGTTATATAATCTCATACTAATAAGTACTAATCTCGTACTTTAGTTTTTCTCATCTGCAAAATGAGGATAACACTAAGAACTTTATGAAGTTTTGGGAAAGATGAAAAAAGCAAACAATATAAATAAGTAAAAAAATTGTGAAAACTGTTCTTGGCACAGAATATGTCCTCAGTAACTGCTAGTTTCAATTTTTTTTTTTTATAAACATAATGGAGTGAGAGTAAAGCCATTCATTTCTCCTCAAATATTCCAATTTGCTCTCCTCAGAAATCCTTCTTACATGAGTGAATAGTACTCACTTTTACCCGCTTTGTTCAGGGTAAAAGCCCAGAGATTGTCTTTTATTCTTCCCCCCATGTGCTATCCCAATATATCAGTAATTTCTGTTATCTTTACCTCAAAATTCTATTCCAAATCTGACCACTCTTTACCACCTCCTGTTCTAAAGGTGGCCACACACATCTGTACCTTGTCTGTCTCTGATTCTACTGTGCTTCCTATAATACATTCTTTTTTTTTTTTTGGCAGTTTTTGGTTGGGGCTGGGTTTGAACCCGCCACCTCTGGCGTATGGGGCCGGCGCCCTACTCTGTTGAGCCACAGGCGCCGCCCCCCATAATACATTCTTAGAGTGATCTCTGTAAGGTGTAAATGTAAATATAGGCTGGATATTCCTTAACTGAACTGCTTGTAACCACAAGTATTTTGGATTTTGTAATATTGCATTCTCCTTACCAGTTAAGCGTTCCAAATGTGAAATTCGAAGTGCTCCAATGGGCATTTTCTTTGAATGTCATGTTGATGCTCAAACATGTTGATGCTCAGATTTTAGGGCATTTTGGATTTTGGATTTTCCGATTTGAGATGATCAACTAGTACATCCTTTCACTATTTGAAATCCTCCGGTGGCTTTCTGTTTCAGTGAGAATAAAGTTCAGTCTCCCAGAGTGTCTACCAACATGTTTGGATCGATCGGTACTAGCCTGCCTCTGGGACCTCAATTCCATTCACTTTCAAAACTATTCATCAAATCAAAGCCACTCTGACCCCTCTTTCTGTCACTCAAACATGCCAAAAGATTTCCATTTCAAAGCTTTTGAACTTGTTATTCTTCTTCTTGGAACACTTTCCCCTCTGGTCTTCTTGTTCGCCTCCTCTTCATCATTTAAATCTCATTTCAAATTCCAGGTCTTCACAGAGGCTTCCCTGACCCCTTTTCATCAAATATGTTTTATATTTTCTGTAGCACTCATCAGCGTCTACACTCTCTGCCCCAAGCCTAGTTTCCCCGTATTTATCCCTATAAAACAGCAGAAGTAGAATTTCATTTATTTTACCTGATTATTTACATTTTGGTCATCAGATTTCTTGAATTTTATTGCTGCACATACTTGGTCATATACTTGATTTTTTAGATGCTACTCTGGTATCTATGATGTATTCATTACGCATTTTGGAATGGTAAGCTTCTCAGCTACCCCCTTCACATTTATAGATATTGGTGTGGATAAATGGCATTCATCTTGGTCTGGATTTCTCATGAAGAGCTATATGCTTTTTTCCTTAAATGGAGCTATTAGCCTTTTGATACACTGAAGAGCAAAGAAACAAACAACTAGTAACTAACCTGAAGATTGTGCTTAAGCCTAAACTATTTCACAGTAAGAGAAAATTATTTTATTCTTAAAGTTAGTATACCAGAAGATTCTATTATTTTAATCAGTGGTTTCCAAAAGTATAAACAATGCATTACAAACAAAACCAAGACACTTTCTTCCTTACACTTAACTTTCCTTTTGAGCAAAGCAATGCAAAATGTATTTGTCATTATTTCTGAAACAATAGTACCTATGTACCTGAGAATGTATTTTTTGTGGTAATAAATATCAATTGGGATGAAGATATTGGTCATGGGGTCATGTTCATGGATGACTGTTCTAAGGTGATATGAGCACATCAGGTAGGAATGATCTGCTATCATGAACTTTCTACTACAAAACTGATGATTTTTAGTTATTGAATGTAAATACAATGATATGTTTGCAGCACCAAACAATTCTTTATAATTACTTAAAATTTTAATAAAAGTTAGATTTTCTATGTATAACCTGAAATTTCAATATTGTGTTTCTGGATTCTTGTTGCATTTTTAAAGACACGACAGAGCCAAGGCCTAAACTAGCCCGTAGTATGACAGTCAAGATCTGTTTGTTAACAAAGGACATTTGGTGATCCTGGGACACTTTCAAAATTCCAGTTGGTGGAGACAGATAGATGAGAGGCTTTTTGAGTTTAAGTATGCTGTAAATTCTGAAGAGAAATGCTTAATTTGAGCTTAAATGTATGAAGATTCTCTGAAGCAAAGGAAATCACAGCCCTGGTTGCTTTTTCCATGAAGGAAGGACAACGCATGCAGTCCCCGTGGGCTGTTGGAAGACTCCCTAGGGACGCTTGTGTCCTCTTCTCTGAGCTGCTGTAGGAAGGAGGGGTTGGCACGTAGGGTCCTCTCTGCCTTGGTCAGGAGAAGGTGTCTGAGATCCAAGCGCATATCAAGGACGTCGGATGGACAGAAGAGAAGCTGGTATTGATTAAATGAGCAAACGTACCAGAAATGGGGCGAATATTGGTTCTGGAGAGCACAGTTGACAGGTTTTAAATATCACTGAAAAGTTGCATTAAATGAAGTAGTTTTCATTGCAGATTTAAAACATTTAATAAACGGTTTTTTGTTTTGTTTTTAGTTTTTGTTTGTTTGTATTTGCTTCTTTATTAACAAGTAATTCCCCCCAACAATGACAGTCATCCCTTTTTCAGAGTATCCTGCTCAAATCTTCCTCTAGTTAGCTCATATTTTGTTTTATTTTTCATTCAGCATAACTTAGGCATAATTCCTAAAAGAACACCATTTGGCTAATTTCCATCTGGCATTCTTTCTCTTATTTTTCTCTATAAAGGGTACAGTCTAGGTTTTAATGCTATTTCTGAATAAATTCAGCTTTCAGTAGAACACCCATCCTGCCCCCTACTCCCGCTTTTGATATAAGCAATTACCTCTTTTTGTGCGAAAAATAAATATAACTTCAGGCTCTAGCTGGGTAGAATCAGATAAAAACAAATTGTAGAAATATGGGCTCACTAATTTCTAGTAATCTTTTGTATGCTGTACAGTCAAACATGTCATGTGAAAAGTTCCGTCTGTGCAGAAGAATTGAGTATTTTACACACAGATAATTAGAAAATTATCAAGACATATGTTGCTTTTACAAATGTTTTTGTATTTATTGTTTTGCAGATGATACCAAAAATTATCATGGTGCTGAATTATGAAAAACCTCTCAACAGAGGTCTTCATCAGTAACTAATTGCTACTATTTGTAACCCACTTTAAAATCAAATAAAGCACCCATCTGGTAATTCTATTAACAGTTTCTATACTAAAATGGCGATTGGTCCTCAAAGAAGAAAATATGCAATTATGAAATATTCATATTTGTGTTACTATTGAAAAGCTTTCAAATGTAAGCTTAGAAAATAGAGTCGATCATTCCTTTTCTCATTCACTATTAAACCTATAACCTTTTTAAAAATCAAATTGGATTAATGACGTAACTATGGAGCTACATATACTCAACAAATGGAAAATTGCAGCAATTATCTGAATAAATCAGGCAAAGAAAGAAACATTCATAATTAATCATTTGAATAGTATTATCAAAACCCTCTCTCCTCTCCCAACTCACTGCGGAATTTATGGGCTTTGAAGAAGCCAGGTGTCTCCATTGAAAAGAAGAAAAAAGAAATGCTCTCCCCCAACCTTGTTATTTTGAGGTCTGACCTTAAGCAAAACTGCATGTCTCTAAGAGTCAGGGTCAGTGTCTGTGGTGGTCAAATGTGAAAAATGTCTCTGCTTGTTTGTGACAAGTGCTATTAAGAAGAATTAAACAAATGATGAATTTGAAAATGTTCTGTAAAAGCAATTCCCTCTCAGGACCCAGAAGTAGTTACAATAAAATGGTGATTGGCCCTCAAATTAGTTGCACAAGCTTCTGAAGTAGAATAATATTAATCGCTCATATGCAGAGGGCAGTTGCTTTTTTGTTTGTTTGTTTTTGTTTTGTTTTGTTGTAACTGGGAGGAGAAACAATATATAGATTTGCCCCAGCCCAGCTTAATTCTGAGCCTTGATCCCCTCAGAGGGTCACCTGCCATGCATGGGAGTTTTGTGTGAGTGTGCAGGGTTAGGGTTACACCCATTTTCCTGCTTGATGTCACCTTTATGCCCTAGTGAACCAGTGACGGAGGCAGAATGGGTTGGTCTGGTATGTATTATATTTAATACATGCTGTGCACCTGGTCTCCAGTGCGGTAGCAACTTTTCCGATTTTAGAATCAACTCTTATTTGCTTTTGGACTTGCAAATTATTTTGCCTCTTTCTAAGATTTTTTTTCGTTCTCCAATGTGTAGGTCCACTTGGTGTGTTAAGATTGAAAGTGGTTTTAACATTTTCTCTTTTATATTTTACTTTTGTAGCTCTCTTTCATGCCTCTTATGATTAAGAATGCCATTTGAATATTTTATGGAACAAAAATATGAGGTATATAATTTGAAACCTGAATGAGGATTCGAAGCCTCTTTCATATATGTTCCCATATGTTAACCTCTAGTAATAATTATAAGCCAGGCACGGTGGCTCACAGCTACAATCCTAGCACTGAGGAAGACTGAGGCAGCTCAAGATCTCTTGAGCTCAGGAGTTGGAGACCAGCCTGAGCAAGAGGGAGAACACATTTCTACTAAAAATAGAAAAACTAGCCAGACACCATGGCAGGTGCCTGTAGTCCCAGCTACTTAGGAGGCTGAGGCAAGAGGATTGTTTGAGTCCAAGAATTTGAGGTTGTTGTGAACTATGATGCCACAACACTAAACCTGAGTGACAGAGTGAGACACTGTCTCAAAAGAAAAAAACATTATCTGTAATATAGTAGATGTCTGTTTCACTAAAGTGAGATCTTCTGTATCATACAGTTCTTTATATCTGCTAAGGTATCCATAATAAGCATTTATTACATGTCAGTTGAAGGAATGACTAGGTGAATAAGTAGGTTGCGTATATGATTAGTTCATTTTACTTTAGTATATGGGACAATATAAAATAGCTAATAATTAGTTAGATCTGCATTTAATGTAATATACTAATTACAAGTTCTTAGTTTACTTTGTGCTTCTCTATTCACTGGAAAAAATGATAAAATTAAGTGTATTTATCATAATAAAATAAACAACTCATAACAAATTAAATATGAAAATGCTTGCAAATTATGATTATTTTTAAACAAACTCATTTCTTTTTTGTACGATACAATTTTCACCTTGAAAATTTAATATAATTTTCAATTTGATATAATTTTCACCTTGAGTTTTATATCTAAACCTTAACAGATACAGTAAAGGCACTCCACCAACATAAGGATACAACTCATAATATCTAATGATGACCCAGTATAATAGGTTACCACTACAGATTATTTCTAACTATTTGTCCAGTTTTTACATCAAAACTTGAGGTTCAGACCATTGGATAACCTCAATGACAAGCAGAAGCTTCAAACATTCCTCTTATGTAAAGGATGCTGTACCCTCTACTGGAAGAGTATTTCCCCTGGGGTAGCTGTCAGTGGCATCACATGTAAATTGGCAAAGATAAATTTGACTTCATTCGATTTGATTCAGATTATATTTATTATGTGCCAATTAGTGATGAGCCCCTGTATATAAAAAAGTGAGTAAGCCTTGGCCTTTTCATAGAACTATTTACAATATGTTTTGGGAGGCAAAAAATAAGCAAGTATAAATAAAGAAAAGGTAAAGTTGTAATTAGTGGCATACAACAGATATTTATTAGGAGATGCTCTTTGCTTGACACTGTGTGGTGCTAATTATGTGCTATGGAGACAAAGCTCTGTTGCATTTACTTAATCTTGACATTGGAGGTTGGCACTAGGGCAGAAGTGTCTTCCCAGGCTACAGTAGATATAATGCTTTGGACACAAGATACTTTTAGGGGCCTGTGATATTTTAATTTGTTTTAAAATTAGAAGGAAAACAAGGACCTTTTAGGTCAACAAAAATGTTTTGGTATGTAATATCTTTGTACCACACAGTTGTAAAACACAGTTTGTAGTGTTTTTAATGATGGAAGTGTCCTACAGAGGCAGAAGAGCAGGAGGCCCAGAAGATTGATTGTGAGAAGCTGGAGACCAGAAGAAGGTGGGAGAAGATTCCGAGCGCCTGAGCTGGGTTTGAATTGGTAGTAGCATTTCACCAGGTAGAGGACAGGTTGTTTTGTAGGGAGAAAGATGAGCCGAAGGCAACGCTCAGACTCGTGAAGTAGATAGTGTGATGTAATTCAGAGATGCATAAGCCATCGTCCCCCAATTTAAGGATTTTTTTTAGTTCAGTGGAAGGAAGTGCAGCATGTGATGGGGCTGCATTAGTGTAGATGTGGGCCTGCTCCAATATTGGGAATCAGGCACCTGCTTTCCAGTCTTTGACACTTCTCAGACTTGAAGCTTTTTAACCAGACTGCTTAAATAAACTGTTTACACATATTTAAAATTGTAAAACGCTCAGCTCTTTGATCTGCATAAGGTATTTGATAATAGAATACGAGGCAGTATGATTTGGAGTCTATCTTCAAGCCCTAACGTCTTCTTTTATCAATAGTTATGTATTTATAACTACTAGTTTTATTATTCTCCATACACAGTTGGAAAATAATACCTAAGAACACAGTATTTTAAAATTAGATTTAAAATAGCATAACTAGGGCTGAGTGTGGTGGCTCATGCCTATAATCCCAACACTCCAGGAGGCCCAAGGGGGCAAATGGCCTGAGCTCATGGGTTTGAGACCAGCCTAAGCTAGTGCGAGACTCCATCTCTAAAAATAGCCGGGCGTTTGCAGGTTCCTGTAGTCCCAGCTACTCAGAAGGCTGAAGCAAGAGAATATCTTGAGCCCCAGTGTTTAAGGTTGCAGTGTGCTATGATGCCACAGCACTATACTGAGGGTGCCAAAGAGAGACTATTTCTCAAACAAATAAATAAAAATGAAAAATAAAAATAAATAAATAAAAAAAATAAAATAGTCTAACTATTTTTACCCTGAGAAAGTAGCTTAGGATTTGGTGCATCCTCTAGCCCAAATAAGAATTCTTAAGTGTATTGCATGAAAATATTTACTCATAAACCAAAAAACTCCAAACCCAATCTTGATAGCAATAACCTGATTCCTATTGATGGATTTGGTTAAGCTATTTTCAAAATTTTAGATTATAAAGCAACCTTTTATCTACTATTGTGTTAATTCTATTCCAGCTTTAATCGACGTCTAAAAGGACATGTTCTCTTCATATTTTCTGAACCCTAATCTCAGCATTTCATTCTATTGGTTCCCCCTTGTATAACAAAGGGAGGGCATTATTTATTTAATTTATTTTGAGAGAATAACATTAAGGCCACTTACATTTTTCTTGTTATTATAAAAGTTATAATGAATAGTAGGTGAGCTGCTAAATTTAATTTTTCAAAGTAAACATGCACATATTAAATTCTGTGTCATAAATATAATCAGGCCTTTAATTAGAGAAGGAAGGAAACATAATTCTAAGCATTATGAAGCTATCTGGGGCTTCTGGTGGTTAACAGATGTAGGGAGATGCATTAGAATTCCATTAGAATTCCACAGTGTTTAGATTCATTTCAGTTTGGAACTTTTGCATGTCTAGCCTAGTGAACCTGTGGAAGAACCATGGAAAATGAAAGGGTGTTCTACTGAAAATAAAATTTATAGTGTATCTTAATTGTCATCTTCAAATCTCAATGAGACCAGCTTCTCACATGAGAAGACGGTGGGGCTGTTGGATGTTGTGGTCTACGTTTGCTAAATATGGAGAGAGATCTGCTGTTTTTTAAAACTTATTTTTGCACTTATTTCGTGTATATTGCAACTTAAATTTTACACCTGAAGTAGACAAAGACATTACTAAAAAGTGAACTGTTGTTTTTGGAGTGTTACTCATTGGGTGATCTCGCAAGAATTTTATCCATCTCTGGATCACCCAAGATCAATTGTTATTTAGTCAATCAAGAAGATATTGCTTTGGCAAAATATACTCAGAGCTGTAAGATTGCATAAGGCAAATTCCTAGACACGATTATTGTACTTTGATAACAAAAAGAGAATCTCAATGAAAACACAATATGAAGTGACTAATAACTCTGAATTGTGCAGCTGAAAGGAAAAGCAGTGACTCTAGGCTTAGGAAGCCCTGAAAGGTCACCGCAAGCAAGTAATTTCACCTCATTCACAAAGTTCTGGACTTTTTTTCAAGAATTTTATAAATTATTCAAAGTACTATGTCTAGTTTTACCTGTTTCTGAAGTTTTGAATCCATCTACATATTATTTACCTATTTCTTATAGGTTCCTATAGGTACCTATAGATACTTAGGTGTGTGTGTGTTTTAATATATATGCATATATATATTTATAGATATGTAACATTTACTTATTTTACATATAGGTGATGCTTACATATGTGTGTAAATATCTCTATTTACATATAGGTAACTGGTGTGTGTTTTTGTGTATTTGTGTGTGTGTGTATGTAATAGGCAATATGCCCATATATATAAAAGAAGAAAGCAAATACTATTTTGACATTTCAAAAATATTTTTCATTATGTCTCTGAAAAAAATTTTGTAGTTTGGCTCGGCACCTGTAGCTCAACCAGGGTGCCAGCCACATATATCGGAGCTGGTGGGTTTGAACCCAGCCCAGGCCTGCCAAATAACAATGACAACTACAACCAAAAAAATAGCTGGGTGTTGTGGTGGGCGCCCATAGTCTCAGCTACTTGGGAGGCTGAGGCAAGAGAGTCATGTAAGCCCAAGAGTTTGAGGTTGCTGTGAGCTGTGATGCTACAGCACTCTACCAAGAGCGAGCTAGTGAGAATCTGTCTCAAAAAAAAAAAAAAAAAATTGTAGCTTTATTTCATACCAGAACCCCAGTAAAATATGATTCATTGTATGAATCTCTGAAATTACTGGCTCATTTAGTTGTAATGTTCTTTATTTAACTCTTGAGTGAATTGTTTTAAAAACATATCATGTGCAGTATTGCCTCAATTTCATTTACTTACTGTCTGAATATAATT
This sequence comes from Nycticebus coucang, assembly GCF_027406575.1. Taxonomy (NCBI): domain Eukaryota; kingdom Metazoa; phylum Chordata; class Mammalia; order Primates; family Lorisidae; genus Nycticebus; species Nycticebus coucang. The sequence goes on along the minus strand of NC_069802.1, from coordinate 21,220,721 downwards.
GTTGGTAATATTTTTTTTAACTGTTCCCTGATCTAAAAATATATATATTTTTTGCTACTTGAATTTTCTCTTTGTATGAGGACGCTCTGTTCAATCTCTGTTGACTTTTGTTCCTCATTCATTGATCTCTTGTTTAATAGCTGCTGCAAAGAGAAAAAGTCAAGCTGTTTGTTTCCCTTTGTGAAAGATGTCTCAGGCTTAATATCTTGGTAGAAACTTTTTGTGACTTATTAATTAAGCTTATTCTTTAGATTTTGGAAAAAGTTACTAGCTCCTCACATTGAATTCCAATGTAAGGGCATAAGAATGAATTAGAGTCAATTTTTTTCCCCCCATAATTTTTATTAAAGTAAATGTGTTAATTAAGGCTCGTGAACTGAGCATCTGTCTTCTTATATTATGTTTGACGTGATGGGAATGTAAAAAAACTTTGTTCTATCTCTGCATTAGATGGGCTTGGGGAATATATCATTGAGAGACTCACAAGCACAAAATAATTAGCACTGTATTAAAAAAGAATAAAGCTCAATTTTTAAGTGACATAATTAAGATTACAAATATATATATGTCCTTTTTTGTGCATACCTATATATGCATGTGTATATAAATTATAAGGAAAAATTATAATGGAAATTATAATGGAAAAATGATATATCCTGTTTCTCACGAAAGTGAGATACAAGAGAACTCATGTAATACGTTAATGTCTCAATTAAACAGGATCATTCCCCCAGTAAGACTCTGGAATATTGATTTGGATTATTTTGTAGATGAATTACTTGTTTGGTTCATTCACCCTTTGAGAATATCATTTTGGCCTTTTTTATGGTAAACTCAGATGGTAATCCAATTATATTTGGTGAAATGGGCTTCAGATACATTTAAAAATATACGTATTTAAGGAAATTCAAATTATGTCTTGTACTCTCTTGAGTTTTTGTCTGATGCTGCTAGTGGTATAGTTTGCTTTAAAATATATTTTCAGTTCTAAAAATCCCTGAAGTGCTTCTCTCCTGCAGAGACTGACTTTGTAAGGAAACATTTAAAAAGGCATTTACATTTAAAAGGTGCGATTTAAAACACATTTTCTCCTGTCAACTTTTGACACTGACCTTTTAAAACATGTAAGCAGGGACTTTCCTCTTTAATTATGTTGCTGCCTTTAAATTAAATGTATATTGTAATTCTTTATAAAATAAGGTAATAGTGTGGAATGAGATTTATTTTGCTTCTCTTAGGTATTGGAAGTAAGAAAGGAATAGGTTGAGGATGAGAATTTAACATTAATTGTGGAATATTTCTTTCTTTCTTTCTTTTTTAATTGTGGAATATTCATCCATCTTTTCACTTAGGCCTTGGAAAACAGAACACTTTTTCTCCAGAGATTGCATATGATACAAACAGACATTCCTCTCTTTCAAGATTAGTTGTTTGTAGTGAATTTGACCTCACTATAAAGAGTTAGAAGGAAATTATGAATCTGATTGGCGGGACCTTTATAGAATGAACTGGAGGAAGGGACATTTTTGGAATTTCTCTCCAATATTGTTATTAAAATCCTCTTCTTTCCATTCCAGCAAAGAAGAACTTCCTCATGAGTTAACACAGCACACTATTCCTGCATCGCCTTGTCAGAAATTCAGTGAGCAAAGTTGTATAGCACAGATTGACAAATCAAAGTAATTTACATGTACTGAGCAATCTTAGCAATTTAATTATTTGCCAAAGCAATCTCTATTTTGAGGAATTTAAAGAAAAAAAATTCTAAGCATTCAGCATTGGTGATATATAAGAAGAAAATGGGACCTGAAATTAGACACCCAGATTAAATAAGTGCAAAATATTTGTTTGTGATGGGACCTCGGACAGATCATCTCATTTTATAGCTGCGGTTTGTACTCCTCCATTTATATTAAAGGATGTTGTGAGGGCTCCGTGAAATACGGTTTTTGAGACCTTTACTAATAGTGCTTAAATATTTTACATTGCTTCTCTAGGTTTCTCAAGGATAATGAGTTGTTATATTATTTCAGTATTTTAAAATTTCCTTATTAGTCTTAGTTTAATTATTAGTAGGTTCTAAGACAAAAGAGGCTGAATGCTGCAATAATTTTGCATTAATTTGGATTTCAATTTTTCCTCTTGCCTGCATGTATCTGTTCTCTAAAAGTCACAAAATAAATAGGTCTCGAAAAACATAAGTAGGATAAGGGAAAGTAGATAGGATACTAGAGACTTATGTAATTTGTTGAAAAACATGCTTTTTTCTTTTCTTTTTTCTTTTCTTCTTTGATGCTTTTTGTTTCATTGTACTTTTTTCCTATCCCTCTTCCTTCTTATGTGCCTTTCGTATTGTGGGAAAATTAACCCGTCAGCAGTTATCATTTTTTTTGGAATGTTGTGGATTTTTGTTAGAGAGCTTTCGTGATTTTTTTTTAATTTGTTTGGTGTTCCATCAGGGCATGCGTGCTGCTGCGCAGCTGTATGTCATTTCTGGGCTATGTACCGTCTGGCAAGAGGGTCTATAAAGGCTCCTAATTGGTCTTCATGCTTCCAACTCTGTCCCCTACCGCAGTCTATTGTAAAAACTGTAAGTAGAGTCCTTCTTTTAAAATACAATGCACACCACTCCTCCGCTCAGACTCAGAAACTTCCAGTGACTTTCTGTCTCAATCCAAGTTAAAGCCAGAAGCTTCACGGTGCTGCATGATGTGGCTTCCCAGCATCGCTGGAGTCATCTGCCACCACGTCCCTTTCAGCCTCAGCCACAGTGGTCTTCTCCTTGTTCTTGCCTATAAGGACAGGTCTGCTCCCTGGAGGGGATATGCCCCGGCTCAGACTTCTGAGCCATTTCTTCCCAATGTCCATAAAGTTCAACCTACTTCCTTCTTAAGGTCATCAAAGCAAGGAGATTTTTCTTATCATCCTGTTTGAATAGCACCTGCTTGTTGTACTCCAAACCCCACTCTCCCTCCTTTCCCTCAACCCACCTTGAGATATGGATGTCTAGTGTGTGTGTTTGTGTAATAGTCACTTATTTGCTTGCTTGCTTTCTACCCATTGGAATCTAAGTGCTTTGAAGTTAGGAACTTCTCTTGAGTTTGAATAGGCAAATCATTTCCTGTTTCTCAGCTTCTCTATTTGCAGTTATGAATCCAACAAGAAGCTTTGGGGTCAACAAAATGAGCCTCTCTCCTCCATAATATGGAACTAGCTATTTTTAATTTCCAAACATGAGATGATTTCTTTCTGTAATGAGAAAGAAGCCACTTCTCCTTGAAGAGAACCTAACAATTCCAGATATCATAACTAATTCTCCCCACAGGTGCATGTAACCATATAAACATAGTAACCCTCAGAATTGCTTTGCAGAAACGAAGAATCAAGAGTTATTTACTGTTAAAACGTGAAGGGAGCCCTTATCAATACTCTTGCTTCAGACTTACCCACCTTAAGTAGGAGGGTTTGAATTAGAATCCGGAACATGGATTTCCTTAGGAAGTGTTCTTCCAATACATGAAGCTTAACGATCCTGGGAAACCAACCCTGAAGGGATAATGTGATCACCAAATAAACAAGACAAAACCTGGAAACCAAGGTTTATTGGCAGGGAAGATGTCAAAACAGAGCCCCGTGAAACTGTTTTCAACAGCTTTTGTTTTCCTTACACCTGTAGTTCTAAAACTTAAATGGATTGATTTTTGCAGTAATTGCTCTTATTCTTAATCATTTTGGGTTTCCATATTGTGACCGACCAGGAGAGGGACATCTGTCAGAGTGCAAGATTCCTTTTGCCACAGATTGAGACAGAAGTGGCTGAGCTGTGTCCCACAGAGCACAGGACAGTGATGAGTGTTTCCTTAAGCTAATGAAATCTTTGTTCTCAGGGTATAAGAACCACGCTTCATGCTGGATAAGGTCTTAGACAAAATTCCTGTCATATATACGAAGACCTTCAATATAAACAATGTCTTCTATGGGGAAAGATCAGTACGAAGAGGATAAAGAGTTGTGAGGGAGACCTACATCAGGCTGTATGTGCTGCTGCCTTGAAATTAAGATAGAGATTTACCATTCTGGGCAGAGCATGGCTGCTTTTTCTGTGTCACTTAGATTAGGCTCTGATTTAAATGTATTATTACATGAAGACTCTAACTATATATATACTTTTTCATTCTCTTGGGCTCTGATAATGTTTGGGTGGATTGTGTGATTAATTAAGTGCAGATGGCTTTGTGCTTACACAAAAATTTTACATTGTTAAGGGGAAATTAACTAGATAAAGTAAAAATAGGCTTTGTCGCCGGTTTGCTAAGGACAAATATAATGATTCATCTCCAGATTGTCTATCCCTACTATGAATTTGATGGAGGTGCTATGTTATGATAGACTCTTGAATAACTAGGGTAAAGTTGGTTATGAAATTATTTGTTTAGTGAGTTTTGCTCAAATAATTTTCAGTGTGTAGAACTTTGGTCTAGTAAGGTGTGGTAGACAAATTTTTGTTTTTTTTGGTAGACAAAAATTTGTTTCAAATTTGAAAAATGAATCCTACAGAAAATCATTCCAAAGATGATTATGGGAAAGAATATGGCAATGGGACCTCTTCTATTTTCGAGAAATGTAGTCTTATTGTAAACAAGTTCTGAATAAAACCTGCTTGAAAGGATGGAATACAGGCAGGCAGGAAGGCATCTCTTTTAAGGTTGCTCTAAAAGCACCCTGTTAACAGAGTCTTGAATTCTCATAAAATCATCAGGCAGAACAATTAAGATCGTAGAAGTGCTAATAGGTCAAGATTAACACCTAAAATAATACTCTTGGATTCTTTTCAATTTGCAATTTTAGGGAGCTCAATGATAGGAAAATTCTTTTGCAATTTAAGAGAAAAATAGCAACAGCATGCAGAAACAGAGAGAAAATAATGTGAACACTTGGAAAACAGGCCCAAAGTTGTAAAAGAAATAATAAAATAAAACCGATTATTTGTGCGTGTTTATTATTATTATTTTGAGAGAACGTTTCTGCGTATAAGTAGTCCTAGAAGGGCTGTATGTCCCTAGTTTATCTTTGTTTTCACACTTTTGACTCAGGCATTAAAAAACAAAAAACAACAAAACGAATGCAGTTCTTTTTGCCACCCTCTAGGAATATGTAAAAAGTAACACGATACCCTGAATGATTCTTTATATTTATCTGAGTTTGACCAGCTGCAAAGAGTCTGACTGATAAGAAATACTGTATTTAACTAGTTCTTGCCTATGAAGAACCATATGGGTGAAGTGAGCGAAAGATGATCAATCACATGTAAATAGATTTAAAAATAGTCATACATTATTCTTAGGAGAAACTGAGCATGTTACTGTGACAGAGAGAATTTATATTAAGCAAAAAAATGGTAGCTTTTTCGTTAAGGGATAAAGTTTTGAGAATATATAGGTTATAGCCAACACATCTTATAGAAAAATGACTATCAAGGGCGGCGCCTATGGCTCAGTGAGTAGGGCGCCGGCCCCATATGCCGAGGGTGGTGGGTTCAAGCCCAGGCCCGGCCAAACTGCAACAAAAAAATAGCCGGGCGTTGTGGTGGGTGCCTGTAGTCCCAGCTGCTCGGGAGGCTGAGGCAAGAGAATCGCGTAAGCCCAAGAGCTGGAGGTTGCTGTGAGCCGTGTGACGTCATGGCACTCTACCCGAGGGTGGTACAGTGAGACTCTGTCTCTACAAAAAAAAAAAAAAAAAAAATGACTATCAAACTATAAAAAAATGCACTTTATGTAGGAGAAAATGGGGCAGGGGAGACATTATCATTGAAGTATTAACATTTTAATGTGTTAAAAATGATCTGCTCATTATTTAGCACATTTGGAAGAATACAGTAGACTGTAGGAACTTACCGGGGACGACATCTGAAGAGAATGCAATATTTATAAAAATGCATTACAGTGAAGAAAAGCGGGGTGGCCTTATTTGCATTTGTCAGAGTATTTTAAACCCAGGGTCCTATAACCCTTGTTCTTGTAACTGAATGTCTTTCTCTCTCTCTCTCTCTCTCTCTCTCTCTCTCTCTCTCTCTCTCTGTGTTTTGTTTCCAAAGATGAGACCCATGTCTTAAATTTTTCTACTGGAGCATGATTATCACAATTTACAACATTTCTTGAATGCTTGTCATATATCAATCACTCGTGCTAAGCACTTATCACTTGTCACCATGAGTCTGTTATTCAACTCATTTTAGATAAGAGGGAATTGAGACTCAAGAAGGTGAAATAATTCTCTCTGTCCTTATAGCTGAGAAATGACGGCACCAGGTTCAAATTTGGGTCTGTCTCAAATATTTACTACCCTGTTTATACCCGGTCTGCAAATTCTGGGATATTACCTAGAAAGTGATCTCTTTATATTGTCAGCAAAGAGCTGGTCCAATATAAGTTGCAGCCATTTTCTTCTATTCTGGAGCTGTCATAAGAACGAATATCATGCAGAGGGAAGAAGTTGGCCAATTTAGGTACTGAAGAAGAAAAAAGATGTGCAATTCCACAGCTGACTCAGGATATTTTAGTGTGCCTCTCGCTTGGCACGCTGTCCAGAAAAATGCAAATAAAGCCAACCTGCTGCGGAGATAAAATGGGTCAAACTGGGCTTCTCAAGAAGGTCTGTGTAATTCGGATACCGGGCATAGGACAGTCTGCTTAAAATCTCCCACCCCTCAGGTTGATACGAAATGGGTGTAAGGGAGCCAGCATTCTTCTTGCTGCAAACACACTTATCTTCCTAAGCTTACACAAAGAGATACCCTCACTTCTTCACAGAGTTCCTTCAACATCTCCAGGGATACATTTCTGATGCTCGTGGACCCCCAGGATTTCCTGTGCCAGGTTGCGGTGTGCATGACAGTTCAATTGCCAGAATTTGAAACTTTTCATTTAAACCCAAACCCATCCTTCTGCATATGATTTTATTGTGTCTAGGAATATTCAGTAGAAATGGCTTCTGCATACTGATGTAACAAGAATAGAAACAGTGGGAAGGATAAAATGTGTATCCCAGAGGCACTATTCAAAACCTTCTGAGCTATGTTCCTAGATGCTCAGTTTTTATTAACGGTTAAATTAAGAGATAAATTGAATTAAGCGTGGCAGTAACTGGTGATCACAATTGGATGGTATCTCAGATATTGGAAGATAGCACAGACTGTGTAAGTTCTTAAAGGGCAGTCCTGTAACCCAAGCACTGTCCTTTGCAGGTGTGATTAATTAATCTCTTTGATAGGGAGGTCATGGGAGCACCCTCCGCATGCTAAGCAAACTCATTTTCAAAGCAGGCCTGCTTTTACATTTATTTGCAAGCATCTTCTGTGACTTAATTTCATTTTTACCTTAAATAACGAGTAAATTTGAAGCCTGTACATTTTTACAGTGTAGGCCAGTGGAAGCTTGGTTTGGAATGCCACACACCACGTCCAGAAATCTCTTATTATTGTTGCATTGTAATAAACAGCCACAGCCTGACGCATACTAACAGCAGGCTGTGCAAAAGGTCAGGTGTTGTGTTTTCATCTTTTGTTTGTGTTATTATTTTCCCGGCTGTTAAATGGTACTGTAAGCATTAAATAGGCACTTTGCATTCCTATGGAGACATTGTGTGAATTTTTATGAATCTATCCCAGTTTGCTTATTTTGCGCTTCCAACTCTTTGTATTAAAAATTTATATATATATATATATTTTTTTTTTTACATAGGCCTTCAAGTCTGAGGCTTTTAAACATTGGTGCTTCTTGTGGTCATTACACAAGCAGGACTGCTCTTTATTATAGAATGCAGCCTTGGGAAGTGCTGGTGAGCAGAGGATAATCTATACAAGATCTCAAGGCCTGGGTTTTATTCCTGGACTATCTTGCTATTTTCTAGAGAACCCATTTGACTCTCAGTTTATTAATACTCACAGAAACCTTTAGAAATAGCGCGTAGAATTAATTCTCTTTTAAAAGCAACAGGATCCTTCTTGAAACAAGAAAAGCATGCGTTAAATAACAGAGATAAAGCCTTGGAGTCTGGTCATAGTAGCAGAAGCCAATGAAAACATCAGCAGCATTGAGCTGTGGGCAGATAGTCACAGAATGAACAGTTGGGTTACTGTGTATGATATGTACAATAAATAAAACGTGGATATTGTCCTGGGCAAGCTTTTTGGCACAATTTTGCTTCACTGATTTGATGACATGGTTGACTGCATCCCTTACAGCTGCTAAAAATAAGGAGGTGTGATCTGGTTCATCTGAACCATCTCTCTCGCTGTCTTACCTCTTTCACTCTGATGGTCCCGTCCTTTGCTATTTCTCCTGCTTGACACGCAGTGGCGATGGTTCTATTAGCAGTGGCAAATCTGCTGAGCCTGCTTTTTAAGGGAGCATGTCGTCACTGGTACTTTTTTTTTTGGCAGTGTCTTATTAGTGTGTGCCCTTTCCTGACTCTGCAGGAGCCATCGCCTAGAATTAAACATTTTCTGCTAGGCCTGTCCTTCCTCTGTGCAGAATGATTATAGTCCATTATGCCTCCTCCTTGCTGACAGCCAGATACTGCTGAGATTACAATAAAGTCCCTGCAAATTTAACTAGGATGCTACCTTGGTGTGTGGGGGACTTGGATAACAAGAACCATTTGAAGAAATGCCTTTCAGAGAACAGAATATGATACAGACTCCTCAAAAATCATATTATGGGAGCACCTGGTTCTTATTAGATTGATAATGTCAGGAGCTAGAATCTCGGGGTTAGATTAGTTGAACATCTAACAGACTTAAATTGTCCCGGAATAGGAGATGCTAATAACTCAGCGTTAAGTCCAAGAACGCTGCCTCTGCAGAACAAAAAGCACCCAGCGAAAACTGAGAATTTCCAATTTTTCTAATTTTAGGGTTATCATTTACATTTCACTCCAACAGGGCTTTTTCCCCCCCTCGTTTTGCTCAGCAAAAGCAGTTTCCTTTTATTCTCCAGCAAATTTGGAATAAAGAATCCCAAACCTGGAGAGACCAGTAAGTTAGGAGGACTTTAGAAAAATACCGCGCAGTCCCGCTTGATGACTGATTATCTGTAAAGTGTGGTTTCTTTTCTTTTCTCTTTTTTTTTTCTTCACTAAGATATATATATATATATATGTTTCCCTCCCCAGCTTCTGGGAAGACTTTCACTTTAAGCTCTTCTTCCCAAAGCCTGCATTTTCCGTTCTCAGGTATTTTAATTGCCTACCAAGGTAACCTCTGTGTTCTCTCTCCATTCCAAAATTTTAAAAGTATTATAAAATCTTTGAAATCTGATTTAATGTTCTCCCAGGAAACTTCAGATTTGCGGTTGCAATATTTTCTTGGGAGATATTGCAGACACCTCAAAGGCATTTTTTCCCCTCAAAAAATGAATAAATAAAACTATTAAATGCTTCTGTGTATCAATACGATAGCTTAACTTTGCATTTAGACATGACACTCCCCAAATGAATCACAACCAGTTAATAGAGATCTAGGTGAAGAATTAGTGAGAGACTAGAGTCAGATATTGGCTTGGCTTGGGGTAGTGGTCAGCGCTGGAGGGCAGGGGGTCTTAGAGTAGGATCAACAGTACTATTTTTTTCTAGAAGAATCAACACGGCTCCAGTTTCAGAAACCCCCGAATGGTGTGGGATTGTGAGTATTCTGCTGCAGCTGAGGACACGGAAGCAGTGGGCAGAATGCCGGGGCTGACAGGTAGCTTGGGGTTATTGGAACGCCACAAAAAATAGGTTTCAAACTTATTCTGCAGGTAACGGAAGTTTCACAGTTTATAAGGAATGATGAAGAGTCACTTCAGCAGATAGGTTTGGAAAACAAAATTCAGTGTTAAAAAGACTGAAGTAGAAATAAGGAGACAGATGATGGACGCCCTAAAAAATCAAATAGCAGTGATATGAAGGAGGGGTGAGGAGGAATTTACAACACGTATATAAAGTTGAATGGACTTGGTAAATGTGGAATGTAAGTGTCTTAGCACAGTAACTGAGAGAATGCCAGGAAGGCTATGTTAACCAGTGTGATGAAAGTGTGTCAAACGGTCTGTGGAGCTAGTGAATGATGCCCCATGATCATGTCAATGTACACAGCTATGATTTAATACAAAATAAATAAATAAATAAATAAAGTTGAATGGATGGGGCTTGGTGGAGGGCTGTGAAGGTTTTGTGTTTGTGAGGGCAAAGCTATAAAGATTATTCTGAGATTCCTCATCTGAACATGGAGCAGAAGCTGTTGGTAACTCAGATGAAGAGGATGAGCTCCGGGAGGCAATGTCATGACATCGGCATTGCTGAACCAGGTCTCAGTGTAAGGACAAGGCAGATCGTTCACGTGATTCACGTCTCAGTGTTGACTTTGAAAACCTGCGTTACAAAGCCCAAGATTATCAGTGCCATGGTGTTTTGGTGCAGCGCAGCCCCATTTCTCATTGACACTGTACGGCATATTTTTGTCTAACGCAGCTGTCAGTGTATTTCTCCTTCTCTACTGGTGTTTCTCATTCCTTCATGTATTGCCCATAAACCTTTAGGAATCCTAAGATAGATCAATGCCACACTAAAGTTTAAGGAACAGCTTCATCAAAACCACATGCTTCATTTCCTGGGGATGGTTAGCCAGCCAGAGAAAGGAAAACATGTCAGAAGTCTTCAGGGCTGTTGTTGGAGCTTGACTGCTGCGTGACCACGATGGGGGCTCTAAGTAGCTCCCCTCTCAAAAAAGCACAAGAATCCAAGCAGCAAAGAAAGGGTAAAAACTTCATTGGGGACTTCTGAGACAGGGCGATAGTGGTTTAAGTGCTTAAATTCTTGGATCATTTCTTATCTATCAAAGATACTAATGTGCTTTTGTATGGCTATTCTTTCCCTTGTTTTAAAATTCTATAATGGCAGGTCAGACGAGGCCAAGCTTTGACGGGCTTTTAAAATTAATGTTTAATAAGATGGGGTGGCTGCCAGTACCTTAAACAAATAGTGAACATAACTTGGATACATGTAGCATTTTCTTCAAATTTGGCTTCTTGCTTGTGTCTGGGGAGAAAAGTTGTTTCTTTCTTACCTTTTCTGTCCTTTCATTTTTCTTCTTTCTCCCTCCCTTTCCTTATTTTTTTCCATCCCTTCCAGCATTATTATTGCATCTTTTTTATCATACCCCAAAGGAGGCTTCAGTTTTATCCTGAGTTCTTTAAAATCCAATGGCAAATCTTACATTCTACTCCATTTGATGACCTCTCGAAAGTGCTGGCAGCACTATTGTTTATTTAGTTTAAGGACCTATATTGAGGTTAGCATCATAAATATTCATTGCAAATTTTGTGAAAGGGAGCAGGAGTGACAGAAAGTCGGTGTTTTGTGCCATAATATAGTGGTTAAGATTTTAGGGCAAGGACTGTACATGTGTACATAAATATAACAAATGCACTAAACATCAAGAAAGACTTGGGACGGTGCCTTGTAGGAATAAACATACGCTTTTAAATAGTACATCACAGTAATACAGAATGCAACCCATTCTTGGTCCAACTGGACGTCGAGCCTGTCTCGGATATTAAGAACCATTCTGGAACTCATTCCTGGCAAATTCTACTTTAGGCAATGTTGACCTTCAGCATTACTCTCAGAAATAAGAGGCAGAAAGCTTCTTCTTTTGTGCTCCAGCCAAGAACATCCAGAGATTTTCCAAATACCAAACGCTACAGACTCTACAGTTTGGAAGAAGCTGCCATCTGAAAAGTCTTGGAGGTGTTATCTGGCTACTAATTACTCCTAGGCAAATGAGTTTTTTCTAATTTTTAACTTCATTTCCCAGTGCTACTCCAGAATTTTCTCTTATGCTTATTGCCTTTTACCATAAATATACATATAAACAATGAAAATATGTTCTTGTGTTAGTATTATGAAAATAAAAAAATGCAAAGAAAACGCAACATATTGATCTATAAGCCTTGTGAGCTCTTTGTGAATGTGAATGGGCATGAATAAAGTTACAGTTGACATCTTTATGTTTGTTGGCTTTTAATTTATACGTCACTTCCTTGTAGGAAGCCTGCAGAACAATCCACAGGCTCACTCCATGGCACTTACCTTGTGCTAACTTTTTTTTTTTTTAATTTAATTCTTCCCCCCAAATTTATTAAATGGGTACAGGATTTTGGCAACTGAGGGTCGCGAAGATTAAGTAACTTTTCCCAGCTCTCCCAGCTAGTGCCATGCACTGTAGCAGAGCTGGGGCACAAACCCTCATCTCTGTCTGTAAAGATTGTAGTATTCGTTTTACACACATAACAAACAGGGCATTATTTTAGGAATAGTTTGGGGAATGGTAAGTACAGAAGGAATGGCCACTGAACAGGTACGGGGGTATCATCTGCTCAGAAATACAAAAATAAAGGATCATTAAACTGGATGGATATTCGTGTCTTTAAGCATAAAATATTCAGTGGATATCTGTTAAAATTTTAACGTTAAAATGTTATCACTTACATCCTACTTCTAAGGCCATCATCCTTATAACCAGTCACACATGTAGTATGATCTGCCCTGTATAGATCAGATGAGAGGGTACCCTTGGGAGGTAACTATCTGACAGAATATGGTTTGTAATATCAATTCAGGAAAACTTGGAAGGTGTGTCTAAGACCAAGTTATTGAAGGTGCAGTCAATCCATGCATGTCTTTAAGAAGTGGTTGAACTTGGTAGTTAAGAATAGCGAAGAATGTAGGTTTTGTCATCCCATTGTACTTAAAAACTCCAGCAACATCATTTATTAGCTGTGATCCCTGGGGAGTTACATCATGCACTCCTGATTCCACTGCCTCATCTGTAGAGTTAGCATAACAAATGCAACCTGTTCCTTACGATTGTGTGACAGACACTTCCATAGCACTTAGTATGTGATGCTCAGTGTCCTGAACACTTCCCACATAAGCCATCGAGTATGCAGGACTAGGTTGGCACTATTATTGTTAGGTTTGAGAGGATAAAAGGAGTCCAGGTATATAAAATATGTAAAGGGATGGCAGGCACATAGTAAGTGATTAATAAATGTTAGGTCTAAAAACTGATCTTTAGCAAAGAAGCAAGAAAAGATATTACAAGCAGAGGAAATGGCATATGAATAAGAAAGAAACAGGAATAAGTATATCGTACCTGCTGGCTGAGGTCACGATCATGAATTTGATTCTGGTAAATAATGAGGAGAAACTCTCAGGTGAAATGTGGCACAATGAGCTTCTCAATTTCCAATAACAACATACCAGATAGAGCCAGCCACTCACATTGTAGTGCTTTAAAGGCATTGCCAAATAGCTCATTTCCCTCCTCAGGGAAGGCAGTTGAGTGGGCAATCTGCCTTTTAAGAATGCGTGTGTCAAATTTTTCTAGCAGATACAATAAAAAAGTTTTTAAAAGGGAAATAAAAGAGAATGCCTGTGTCTCTTATGGAGTCTTACTGTGATATGAAAAAAAGGAATAAAAAAAATGCATGTTTGTTCTGAATTGACTTTTGTTGGGCGGGGGGGAGGGATGACCATGGTATCTAGGGTTCCAAGACCGTGATTCTCTGGATACAGTGACTGTTAAGAGCTGCTGGATTGTCTCTATTCACAATATCCACGTTCACTACTAGGCATAAGTGAAACGATGGCCGCTTAAGGTATTTTCTAGTTTGTCATTCGAAATGTTCTGTGTAAAGTGCGTTTTACCTTGACCCTGAGCTTTTTTTGTTAAACTGTAGATAATAATAGCGACATTTAATCAATATAGTTCTTACTCATTCGTAATTGTCATTTCACTGTGTTGTATAAAAGCTCCTAATGGTCTGTAAGCCTGGTGAGCTCTTTTTTGAAGGTGGCTGTCAGGGCATGTTTTTCTGAGTAAACTAGGCTGGAGAGGAAGGTTCACGAAGCCTGAGTTCCATCCAGATCTAACCCCTACACAGTGCAGGTCTGTCTGTGCTTGTTACTTTATCTTTTCACACGGTAGCTGCCCTCCTTTGGTGTCTAGTTTTGGAAGGGCGGGGCACTTGAGGAACTAACTTTGGGGTTTGTGTGTGCTGAAAGAGCAAGGGCTTTACCCAGGGCCCGTCTCGTGGGCAGGGAGAATGAGATGGTTCTAGATGTAGAATTCAACACTGCATTCCACAAGCTTTAACTAAACCAACAAGTAAGAACCTCAGTCCAACACCTGCAAGGAACTTTGTTCTGCAACATCCTGACGGGCCTGGAAGCAGGTTAATCCCCAGAGCGTCCAGAAAGGCATGCAGCCCTGCTCATATCTTCCTTTGGGTCCTGTGAGCCTCTAATCTGAGGACCCAGGTGAGCGATGGTCAGCCATGCTGTTCTGGACTTCCAACCTGCAGAACTGTGCGATTATAATGGATGTTGTTGAAGCAGCTAAATTGTTGGTGATTGCTGGTGCCAGTATAAGGCAGTGCTTTTCCACAGGGGTGCCCTGAGGGGATCTTAGAGGTGTCGCAAAAATTTTTAAAGACCATTAGTTAAATTATTTTCCAAAGCAAAAAATAAAAATAAATAAATATCTAGTGAGAATTCAGTACACATAAGTAGATGAATATAGAAAATTGTCCCTTAGTTGTCCTAGTTATCAAATAAATAGAATTCAGCTTTATGTATTTAAAAAGCTAATGATGTGAGTCAGCAGAGAAGAAGTTGAAGGGTAGTTTTAGAAATTTCCCAAATCGTAAACAAACGGGAGGGTAAAAATCTCTATTAAGGCTGTAGTCCCACGCTGTGGGAGGCCGAGGCGGGTGGATTGCCTGAGCTCAGAGGTTCAAGACCCATATGTGCAGCAGTCAGCCAGAGTAAGACCCCATCTCTACCAACATCAAAAACAGCCAGCACCACAGGAGAAAGAAGAAAATCAACAAAAAAGGAGTACTTCAAACAAAGAAGAATGAACAAGCAACTGAAATTAAAAATAAAAAAATTAAAAAAAAAAAGAAGAAATCAGATTTTGCTCTCCAGAAGCACTGTATCAACATTTAGAACCAACAGCCTACACCTACAAATACAGCCCTATTTCATGAAGCAATTGTCATTGGTCACTAATTGATGGCCGCAAAATACTTCTGCACATGCCAAATGTTACAAAATATGCTCAGAATTCAGTAGCAATACAGGGTAATTCCTGCACTATCAGGGGTCCAGATTGACATCTTACCACAGGTCACTATTTTAAACACGTAAGACTATGACAGGGCCTCCCCTCCTAGCTTTCCATAAAGCGAGGCTGGGGAAGAACCAAGAATGTACATGATGCAGTTTTTAGAAACATGGCTACTGAAATGTAGGAATCTCTGTCCTCGTATAAATCGCAGTTTGCTCTGTAACAGAAGAGACTGAGAAAGGTGCTGATGACATATTGTCATGCAGATCGCTTTATGGGCTGCGTTCTTTATGATGTGAGGCTTGCTCCATTGACACCATGTTATTTATTGAACAGCACAGTAAATAGACAAGGAAATCTTTGCACATCCAGCCAATCGTAATCTGCTTTGGTTTTGCGGAGCCCTGATTTTTTAAACTGATTTATTCTGCTGCTTCTCATTCTATGCATTATCATTG
Organism: Nycticebus coucang; assembly: GCF_027406575.1. Taxonomy (NCBI): domain Eukaryota; kingdom Metazoa; phylum Chordata; class Mammalia; order Primates; family Lorisidae; genus Nycticebus; species Nycticebus coucang. Next base: position 21,205,094 of record NC_069802.1, on the reverse strand, counting down.
TTTTATAGCAATCTTTTTTTTTTAATAGACTCTCAGCTTAAAGCATTTAAAATGCACTGCATGTCAAATCCAATGCAACTCAGATACCTAAATGCATGTTATTTAAATTAAATATGAACGCTTTGAAAAGTGTATACTTACATCATAATTGCTTGAAACTACGTTTCCGCAGTATGTATGTTGTGGATTTTAATCTTGTCAATGTATGCAGGAGCCAAAGTTAGTTTTTTAAAAAAAACCTTGAAATATATTATTCACATCACATACGTCTATACATCTGATAGTGTAATTAGCAATCAGAAGTACTACATATGGTGATGTAATAGAGACATTATGATTTTTGCACATCTCGCTGTTGATGAATTTAGGCACTACAATTTGCACATTTTCTATTTTATTATTTTGGACTAAAAGAAGATAAAAATAAAATAGCATGTTTTGTTATTCTGGTTCCTTTTTTAATCATCCTTCACACGCCTTTCTCTTCCCTTCCGCGTCTGGCTCTCGTTTCCCCAGTTTAGACAGGACTTGTTTTTCTTCTTTTATCTTCACTCTTTTTCCTGCTCTGCGGTGCTAACACTAGTAATAATAATAGTTATCTTGGACCTTGATCCTGGGGGATTGGGAAGGTCCTTGAGGTCACTTCTCTGTTTAAAGATAATCTTCTCATTGTTCCGGAACAAGAGTCATTTATGCTTTTCTGGATATCTTTATGAATTTTTTGCACTTCTCAAATTGTGGCCAACTTCATTATTCTAAAAGTTTCATGTATCATAGTATTAATCACCATAGCTAAAATATATTTTCTTTGATTCTTATTTCCTCTTAATGCCTCTAAAGTTTCAAGGCTTTCTTCGACTTCACCTCAGTTTTTCTCTCTGTCTTCATTAGATGTGGGACTGCTCTCTATTAGATGTAATAAAATCTTATTCCTTTTAGTGGAGGGAGAGCATTTCATCCAAATAATTTTCTGAAAGTATGAATGTGCAGACGTCTGCTATTTAGCAGCTCCCCACGTGCAATCTCTTGTTTTTGCCTTTTGCGTTTCTTTTTTCTTCTCTGCTCTCTGGCCCATTCCCGTTGCCATGTCTGATGTTTCCATATTCCTTCTCACTGGACAGATTTGATCCCTCAGAAGCTCCCTCTGTTTATACCAGGACAATTAAAAAGACAAATGTCTAGCGTCATAACTAGGATTTATTCAGAGGAAATGTATTTCTGCTTTATGCCAACATCTTGAGCTCTACTCCAAAAAAGAGGTCAGGGCTATAGACGTGATTAACCCAAAGACATGGGTTCAAATCTTAGTCCTGGTTTTCAGTAGCTACGGGACAAAATTTTCCTCAGCTCCATGGGTATTACAACCATACGTAGGGCACTGTGAGATTTAAACTGTATTAGATTACATTTGCAAAGTCCCAGGCACAACTTCCCAGATAGGGTCTTGGGTATGGGTAGACTCACAGATTTAACAAGCGTATTTTCTTCCATCACTTATATATGCTATGCGGCTATTCTTAGCTGATTTATTACTGCAAAATAAAAACAAACAAAAGAGACAGAAGGGCCTCTGCGCGTCGTGTATACCTTATTCCATCAGGCTGATTTCAAACCAGGCAGAAACACATTCCTCACTTAGCAACATTACTCAGCTAATGGTAGGATGATCTAAGGCCTATTTTTCATACTAGCTACAGAAACCAAGTTTCCTCTGTGAAATGGACATCCAATACCTAGTCATAGGTTTGTCAGTGATGAGGACATAGCCTTTAAGGAGACTTCCCTGTCATACTCTGCTTGGTAAATGTTCTTTCCCCTAATGAGCTCTGTCTTTAAAATTAAAGTAGAATGGTGACATCTGTTTATAATGTTTTATAATTTTGTCAATATTGCACTTTTAATATATGATCCTTCATTGGGAATATCTAGCCGCAAATGAATCAGTACTTAAATGATTCCCCCAAATGGGCACTTTAAAAAAGCACAGTAACTCACACATGACTAAGTGGGATTTGTTAAACTTCTTTTGAAAAACGTCACAAATTGGTTCACACCTAGCTGTGAGCTCAGCATCACAAGTTGAAGCAGACTTGGGAACTTTTTCTTGCCGTAGACGAATGAAATCAGTTTTGGCTAGAAAGGATACAACATAATATAACACAAAAAGAGTTCTTATAACTCTACTGTTGAAGAATTTTATCGCACTGGTCCATCCACATGCAGCAGAAATGGTAGCTACTGGTAGACAATTGGAGTCTTATTTTTAGGCTCTTGAAGAGTCTTTCCTCTCTCCCTCTCTGCCTCTCTCTCAATCTCACTCCCTTCCTCTCCTTCCTTCTTTCCTTCCTTCCCTCCACGTCTCCCTCCCTCCCTCCTTCCTTCCTTCCCTCCTCCCCCACTATTTAATATCTTCTGTGTACTCTGTAATAAGATTATCTTGTGAGCACTGATAGATTTTGGTTAATGTGATATGATATTAGCTGATAGCAGTGAAGCCTGTTGCTCTTTAACCGCTCAGTGTTCAAACAGGGCTCAGAAAGCTCTAAGGACTAGCAGTTACCAGTCTGAATTCTTCAATCAGATCTTATAATCCATTTCTACCATCACTATTACAGTACAGGGCCTAGCACATAACATTGTTACTAGGAATAAATGGCATCAAAATGTAAGTTCACCCCCACATGTGTATACATACTCTCATGCATGTGTTGATACTTAAAAATATTTTTGGACATTTATTTACTTAATTTAAATCAGGAAACTTTGATGGGCCTGCCATGCACCAGACGTGGTCTAGATACTGGACATACAGATGTGAATAAGGACATGGTTCCTCTTCCTCCAGGAGGTCTCTGGCTAGTGAGCAAGATAGGTAAATAAATTAACCATCAACTGAGTTGATGGTTAATGGAATAGTAGATCTAGGGCATAGAAATGATGAAGAGAGTCCAGAAACATAGGCTGTTGGCACTTTTTGTACAATTTTTCTGTGGCAGAAAAGTAGAAGCTTGTCTGGCAGCCAATGGTTAAAGCATAAACTCTGCTGGCTTCAAGCAAGAAGAGCCTGGACGTTAAAAATGGGAATGTAGATGCTGAAAGCATGTGTGCAGTGCGTGTGGATGTGTATGCGTGTGTGCACACACACATACGTAGACGTGGTCTTAGCTTCCTTTTGTTGTTGTGACACATTGCCACAAATGTGTGGTGCATATTACAGGGGTATTTGCGAAACTTGGTAAATGTAGAATGTAAATGTTTTGGCACAGTAACTGAGATAACGCCGGAAAGGCTATGTTAACCACTGTGATAAAAATGTGTCAAATGGTTTATGAAGTGAGTGTATGATGCCCCATAATCATATTGTATACAGTTATGATTTAATAAAAAAAAAAATTAAGTGACTTAAAATGTCTCAAATTTATTATCTTGCAATTCTGGAGGTCCGAGGTTGGAAATGAACCTCAGTGGGCTGAAATCCAGATGTCAGCTGGGTTACATTTTTCCCTCTGGAGGCTCTAAGGGAGGAGCTGCTTTCTGCCTCTTTCAGCTTCTGGACCGTGGCTGTGTTCTGTGGCTCCTCATCCTCCTCTGTCTTCAAAGTCAGTGGTGGCTGGTTAAGATGTTCTCACTCTGACACTCACTTTCGCCCCCACCCCCCTTCCACATTTAAGAGCCCATGTGATTACATTGGCCCACTTGGATAATTCAAGATAATCTCCAATTTTAAAACCAACTAGTTAGCATTCTTAATTCCAGCTGCAGCCTTAATCCCATCCCCCTTCATCAAGAAACATATTCATAGGTTCCAAGGATAAAGTCGTGGGCCTCTTGAGGAGGGGAGGCTTTATTCTGGGAAAAGGTGTATATATTTTCCAGATAAGGATTACATATATGGGAAGACATATAGAATATAATTACTAAGCTGAAAGTACTGTTGGAACATAAGAAAGAAAATTAGGATTTAAATCTCTTGTTAAGAAACTACCCCATTACATACACTGTGTTCTATGTGGAGGCAGAAATTATGCAGATAAATGAATGGAGCGTGTTGCATAAATGTTGTGTAAAGGGATGGCAAGATCAGCTTGTCTCTGTGAAATAAACAAGAAGTGGTATACTTCGACGACAGGCTCCCAAATCTGGGGTGGATGAGAAGAACATTGTTAAAAAAAATTAGAATTTATTAGAAATTTAGATATATCCAGCATCTTAAAAAAATGCCACTTTAGGCTCGGCACCTGTAGCACAGTGGTTACAGCGCCAGCCACACATACACCAAGGGTGGTGGGTTCGAACCCAGCCCAGGCCAGCTAAACAACTGCAACAACAAAATAGCTGGGCATTGTGGCGGGCACCTGTAGTCCCAGCTACTTGGGAGGCTGAGGTGAGAGGTAAGCCCAAGAGTTTGATGTTGCTGTGAGCTGTGACACCACAGCACTCTACTGAGGGCGACATAGTAAGACACTGTCTCAAAAAAAAAAAAATGCCACTTGTTATTTCCTGTGTTCAGCGAAGTTGTAAACTTTTCAGCAATAATAAGCTAACAGGTGCAGCCCGTCCGACGTGCCCAGCAGTCTTCTAATTGCCTTCTGTATTCTGATCCCTGATCCCTTACTCATTATCAGGGATGGCTTCCTGGGCATCAACCCATGCTGTCACACAGGACCCCACACTGAGAAGGACCCCCTCCTGAACTTTTGCTTGACCTTACCATTTTGAAATTCTTAATAATGTTTGAACACTTGTCTTGCTTTTTCGTTTTGCACTGGGCCCCATCAAGCATGCCGTTGGTCCTGCTGAGGGCAGCCATTACCGTCAGACACAATGGTTATCAACATTTGGCAGAAGTGAAAACTGAGGCACAGAAGAGTTAACTCTTCAAAATTAGGAAAGCCGAGATGTGAAACTGAGGAGCTTTGAGACACTCCACACTGCTGCTTCCGTGAGATCCTATCTCATTAAATGTGTCTGCTTCTCAGCCATGACACTACTTCTGGACCTGGTTCACTTCCTTAAGTGCTTGTTGAACTGAATTATGTTCGATAGTCCTTGGTAAAAATGTTCATTTCATTTTTCTACTAATAGAGATGAAAGTAAAAAAAAAAAAAAAAAAGAATCCTGAATCTCTTTCAAGACATCAGCTTTTTTCCCTTTGCATAAGCACATGTCTCAGGATAGTCCCTTCTTCAAGGTTATTATTTATTATTTATTAGTTAGATTTATGTAGCAAAATTTTGAGAGAGATCTGATAAGACTACATCAAACACTATTATTTCTTCACTGTCCTAATTTATTGTGAAGAAACTTAAAGTCTACATATATTGATTTTTTATACATGTATCAATAAAATTGCTATAAGAAGTATAAATAGGGGTGGCGCCTGTGGCTCAGTCAATAAGGCGCCAGCCCCATATACCGAGGGTGGCGGGTTCAAACCCGGCCCCGGCCAAACTGCAACCAAAAAATAGCCGGGCGTTGTGGCGGGCGCCTGTAGTCCCAGCTACTCGGGAGGCTGAGGCAAGAGAATCGCTTAAGCCCAGGAGTTGGAGGTTGCTGTGAGCTGTGTGAGGCCACGGCACTCTACTGAGGGCCATAAAGTGAGACTCTGTCTCTACAAAAAAAAAAAAAAAAAAAAAACAGAAGTATAAATAGGCATATAATTAATAAAGTTATTAATACATAATAAATAGGTAATATACTTATTATTTATTCATACATTAATACATGCATAAATATTTACTTATACTTTATTAATATAATTAATAAATAGGTATATAATTAATAAAGTTAATAATAATTAAATAGGCATATATTAATAAAGTACTTTATTAATATATGTTCAATAGTCCTTGGGAAAAATTAATAAAGTACTTTATTAATATATGCCTATTTAATTATAATTATATGATATATACCTATTATTAATTAAATAATACCTATAATATATACCTATTATTAATTATTAGGTACTTTATTAATACATACCTATTTAATTATAATATACTTTATTAATTATATACCTATTTAATGTGTATTATAATACACACTATTTCCTATTTTTGAAGAGTTAACTCTTCTTTGTCTCAGTTTTCCCTTCTGCAAAATGTTGATAATCGTTGCCCTCAGCAGGACCAATGGCACACTTTATATATTATAAAGTATATTAATGCTGCACATTAATATACTTTATTAATTATAGAAAACCACATATAATGATAAATCACAGGGTGGGCAAAACTGTTGAGAGAGTCTGCTAGTTGCTACAGTTCAAATAAATTGAATATGCATTTCCCAGGGACTTCTATGCACCACACGCTAAGCAATGTCGGAGAGATTTCACAATAATTTTATTAGTAGTAATAATAAAAATGTTATCTTTAGGGAGCACAGACTCAGGAAGCTTAGAAATCCAGTTATACAGAGGTGTCATTAGAGACAATGTCTGGCAAGGACTAGAAGAGGTCGTGTAGTTAGAGTCCAGGTCCAAGACTTGGGCACTTACTGTTAATTCTACCTAGTGATACCATGTGTAACTCTGAGCAATTCCCAGACGTTCTGCATACCTGCTTCACCATCTGTAAAATGGGGCTAATAATATCTCTTCTACCTACTTCGTGAGATGATGTAAGTACTGAATGGATCCATGAATATGAATGCGTGTTGAAAATTTTAAGAAGGGAGGAGGAGGTAGGTATTAAATTAAGGTGTTTTTCTTGCGCTCTAAGTATAGTTCCAAACAAGACATTGGCATAAAATCACAACGTACGACAAAGAAAGCCTTATTTAGCATGAAGCACAGCTTCATTATTTTAATCTCTATTTTGCTACCTTATTTCGTATAATCCATGTCTGGTGATTGAGATAGTTAATGGACCAAAAGAAAGAGATTGAAGATGTTAGCAGTGCTAATTTATCTTAATGCTTAATCCTCTGTGTTATGTAACCCATATTTAGTGGAGTTGGAGAGAGAGGCCAAAACATGAAGATGTTAGCCGTACCAAGTTATTTGATTTATTTCATCATGTTATGAAGCGTTTATTATTTATAAGGTATTGCAAGTAGTGCAGAGGTAAACTTGATGTAGTCTGTGCCTTCACAGAGAGCACATATTTGCTTGTTATAACAGGGATAAAATGTGTGTGTGTGAGACAAAACAAAATGTATTAAATGCTGTAAGAGAATAGCTCCAAGGTTTCGCAGGAGGACGTGAGAATATGAAACAGAAAACTATACAACTAACAGTCTGAATTTTATCTTTTGGCAGCAAGAAAAAACAAAACAAAACACAGTTTAAAATCAAGCCGTGTGAAAGAAATAGAAAGTGTAGGGAAGGTATCATCATTTTATGGAAATCCCTCAATTGCTTTAAAAGGATTAACCAATACTGCCCAGGAGATTGTATCTGTTGGTGAATTTTTTCATAGCAGTGTTCACCATGGTTTATGAAAATTTAAATTTCTCTCCTGAAAATTTTATTGTGAAGAGTAATAGTTTTGAAAACACTATCAGTAGATTCAGGAGTAAAATAATGTTATGATAAAACCCCAGAGTCTGGAGGTTATGATAGTGAAAAAAAAGTCAGGCTCTAGCTGGTTCAGATCCTTTCAAGATAGTATTTACAATACTATACATTTCAAACATGACAGATGAAAATCCCCCAACCAATACACCCATTGACATTATTGTGACCTTGAGCAGGTCAGAGTAACTTGCTGTTTAATTTCAATAGCTGAATTGAGCGCCTTAGAGTTCATTATCACGAGTCACTTTAAGCCCTACTGTCTAGCACAGGAGAGTTTTCCCGGCTTCTCCTTGAGACACACATAAAACATTTAACAATGTTAACAGAAACCAGCTTTTGGTTGTCATTATTTTTGAAAATACCAAAGGACACATACACAAAGTCCAGAGTGGTTCCTTATGTAAGAAACATGTCTTCTTCTTTTTTTTTAATCAACATTTGTATGGTAAGGATGTCACAAATATTTCAGGAGCAAATATGCCCCACAGCACTGGATTAGACCTGTGAAGAAATTATTAACATGACTTAGAGCCAAGGGCTTTGTTCCTGCTGGCCACCTGCAGCGTGTGGTAATGCCCTTTTAACGTTCCATCCAGGGCTCTGCCTGGACTGTCTGACTTGACATTGGACACTAGTAAGTGGAGACAAGCCTGCAGAGAGAGCATGATTAATATGAGCCCTTCTGCAACCAGCCAGAGGCTTAAGGGATTCCTTTCTGCAGCATTCCAGAGATAATTGCCTACCATTTTATCTAGGAATGTGTTGTATCATTTGGAAAAAAAAAAAAAATATATATATATATGGCAAACTGTGACACACAAGAGATTGGTGTTACATAAGGAAGGGAATCAAAACCAAATGGAAAGTGGAGAGAAAACAAGAACATATGTAGGTAGTCTTGGCAGGTGGAGGCGATTCACAGTACCAGTCTTCGTTTTATTTATTTTTCACATTGATAAACGCAAAGGTTTTATACATTTCTCCTTTTCATTCTGACAGAGTTGCACGAATTCCCTGAAAAGTAATGTTTTGTGAGTTAAAGGTAATACTTGCCAGCTCTGAAGGCTTATTTTTTTCCCATTTCTATGAATTAATCTTCACTCTCTTATTAATGTCTCTATAAATGATCCTCTAATATCAGGCAAAAATAAAGTGCATACTTTACAAATAATTGATTAGAGAGATATATATAACAATGATGGTGTTGGAATCCATTACTGTCTTGTATCGGCCCAATTTTGTTCCAATTTGGCATCAACAATCCACAAGAGCATCTTAGGCTCCCAAATTTGGAGCCAAGTTTCCTCTTTGCTTGTTGGGGCTGGGGGGTAGGAGAGATAATCGACTTTGGTTGTGTACAGAATGCCTGGGTACTCCATATGGCCTACTTTCCATTGGCAAGTTAGTCCTTAAAGTCTTAGGGGATTCTGCTGCATATGCATAAGTATTATAAATTAATGTTCTAATGTGCTTTGAGGCCCTTGCTAAATGAATGGCAGGCGAAATGCAAAGAAAAATAAAAACATATTTTTTAAAGGAACCATAGGCATGTGCTTCTCCCCAGGCTCTAGAATTAGGAATTTGAAGAGACTTTTTTTTTTTTTTTTTTTAAACTCAATGACTTGATTCTTCTTTCCTGGAATTAACTCTTGAGAAATGTACAGAAATTAGGCGTTTTCCTGATACCTTAGCATTCAGAAGTGAGAAGTGGCTGCAATCCTTCCAGTCTGACTCATTCCTCATTCTTACTTACCACCATTTCTCAAACACATTTTAAGGAGTTTTTTTGTTTTTGTTTTTGTTTGTTTGTTTGCTTTTAAAATAAAAACAGAAAATACTTTAAGTCACATGGAAGAGATCTCTCAGAAATCTCACCTGAAATAAAAGTACTCATTAAATAAGCCAGACCCTGACTTTGCTGGAACAGCCCCTGAAACCCACAATTCTTCCTTCTTTCTTTCTATTTTCCTTTTTTTTAAAATTTTAATTTAGTGAAGATTCTGATTTGTTCTCTATATGCCCCTGGAACTGGAAAGAATTGTGGATCTTAATTTCTCTTGCAAAACAGTGATATATAGGAAAAACAATTTAACCAAGAACAGCCAAATACACAAAGTTTAGCATCAAAGTCTTTACCCTCAAATCAGAGCTAATCTTTCTTCCAAATCAATTCATCCATACATCTAAAAATCGAATGATAATTTCTAGATGTGGGGAAGCAAAGCATTTCCCTTCTTCTCTTCCTGATTTCCATCCTTCTTTTCTTTGAGGTATCTATTTTCAAGCATCACCATAGATTGAATACAATAAAGTAACAATGAAACACTCATATGAAAGGTCTGAATTTACAATATTGTGTCACAATTAGTACTTATTAAATATACAGTATACATAATATACCACATATAGTACATGTAGCAATTTATAGAACTATATATGATTACTATGTAAAAGAATCTATATATTGTATCAATTGTATCAAAAAGAGTTATATTATAAACAGTATATACAATTGCTATATATAATAGAACCTATTAATAATTACTAAACATTTGGACCTTACATTTCACTCTTCCTTATCAGACAAAGTATAGTCTAAAGGAAGAACAAAGGCAAAGGGCCTTGTAATTATGTTGACTTAAGTTCAAATTTCATAGGCCTCGTTTTCTCATGTGTAAAACTGGGTAACTTTATTGTTTATACAGCTAACGTGTGGGAGCCACAAAATATGCTCGGTATTTGGAATGGCATCTGGCTGCTGGAAGTAATCAATGACAGTGAATATTATTTTTCCATACTGTGCAAGCTGAGTAATGATTACTGATTTCCTCAACCCTTCTTTAGGGGTTTTGGGGTAAAGTTTCATTTCTCACCATAGAAACTGTAATGAGAAAAATATCACCCTTGCTCAAGGTCACTCAGTCACTCACTCTTTGTCATTAGGACTTAAGGGGTTTTCGGCTTGGCTGTCTGATTTCAGTCCATTAGGCCACAAAGTCATCAAAACAAACCAAAAGAGAGCACCATCAAAGCAAAAGTAATAAAATCAAAGGATCCTGGAGCAGTATTGTACTAAAAGCCATCTGCTATCTTGGTCCACCTTCTCAATCCATTTGAAATGTTACTTGTAAAGCTTTAAAAAGCTCGACTGGAAACCTTAGTGTCTTTTTACAGACACAGTAAACGCACGCATGCCGTATTAAGAACAGTAGTGTAGATTTTTGAGTATACGTCAGAGAAATGCCCATACTCTTTACATTGCCAAAGCCCTAAGCTTTTGCTGTTGAGTAAGAAGCTTCATGATTAGCTGAGCAAATGACCTTTGCTAGGGTAGTGACAGTGATGGTTTGAGTGCACGTGTAGAAGGGCGTTTGCAGGAGTGGGGTAGTTGAACAAAAGCATTTTCAACATTGAATTGATAATAAATACTGGTCTGCACATTTTCCCAGTATATTTCATTTCATTTCATTTTTATATCCTATATCCTTACTGCCTGCTAGAGTTTCTGTGCCATAATCAGGTGGGGGGAAAAAAAGGCACAGAACTGCTACCTTGGCACTTGCACTTGACTTTGGTGCCTGTACTCCTGCCGGCCTCTGTTGGCTGTCCTTATTCCTCCCACTTCTTTTCTTATTTGGGCTTGGCAAGAACTCCTTAGCTCAGCGCCAGTGTGGTGACCTTAAACTGGCTTCCTTAAGTGGCTGATCTCATCTCTTCCTTTATGTGGTTTGCGGGATTTTTTTCCCCTCTTTGCCCTATTGCTTCCCTCTACCACCTCGTACCTTCATCTCTCTCATTGTATTTCCATTACAATGTTACTCTTAAAAGATAAAACAATAAATATTTTAAACCTAAACTCATTTTCATGTCAGTGGTGGGGGCAGATATTTTTATGTGAACAATAATGAGAAAGAACAATGGAGTTCTTCCAGCCTTAGAAAGCCCCCATGAAGCAGAGGGCACATTCTCAAGTTACAGGATTGTACTTGTCCTATTTCTGAGGAGCAGATATTTTAAGAGATGGTAAAACAGGGAAGCAAACCAAAGTCATCACAAAAGCCTCCCAGTGTAGACCCAGCCATCTGCATATAGTTCACAGAACTCTTCTGTTTATTTATGAGTCGTGGAATGTGTAAAGCCAACTTCTAGCTGTAAAAGGACATACACTTGCTCTCATACAATTTCTTTGGCCCTTTTTTATTTTTTGCAAAATCAAGACTTTGCTTTCTCATATCCAGGGAGACACTGCTATGTATATTGGGAAGTCTAATGTCTCTGCTAAATCATTTAAAATGACAACTAAAAATATACTAAGCGCATAGAAGTAAAGAATTTAAATAAATAGAATCGATCTTGATGTATGTGTATATGTGTGTGCATGTATAAAGATACTGCACCCACCAAGAATATTTTAGAATAGTTCTAATGTACTTGGTTAAAGAAACAGAATTAAATTGAAGACAGGAAGATTAATATTCCGGCATAATTTGGTTCTTTTCCAAATAATAATCTTAGATTAAGACAGGCACAAAGAATGTCAATGAAAGAAGCCATATATTTTACCTTAAGACTTCACAATTTGTTTCCCGGGAATATATTTTTTTCAGAGGATTTTACAGTGAAAACGATTTCTCATATTTCATTTTGATCTAATGAGTTCAAGGAGCTAAATTGTTTAGACATTAAAAAATTAAATGTCTCTGCCATTCTCGTTCTGCAATTCTGTGCTCTATCTTTTTAGTTAAAAAGAACATTATGTTTTGCAGGCCTACAACTTCCTTGATATGATGTTTTAGTTTAATCTATCTAGAGCATTACCCTCCAGACATTCTAAGAAAGTTATTTTTCTGGCATGATGTGATTTATGATCTCTGTGAAACACTTTCAGCCTTAAGCATTAAATACAAATAGATGAAAATAGGTGGTTGCTTGAATGTTTGACCTCGAAGTATGGGTTTGAAGTCACCGTCTCGAATATGTGAAAATGTAAGATGATACATGTACCTGGGAATATAAGGATATAAACAAGTGTAATATCAGGCCAGGTCAAGATTATCTAATCCCGAGTTCTGTCTCCTTCCTAATTCAAGTGCATTTTGGGTAATGTTTTTGAATATTTAGGCTGCATATAAAGGAGATGTTGCTATCTGCAAAAACCATGTGGGAGGAATCTATTTCTACATAGAAAGTCTTCCTAGCTATGCATTTAAGACTTTTACCCTTAGGGAAGATATAAACAGGTTAATATGTTTCTTTTAAAAATGTAAAGATTAAGGACATAGTTTCATAGAAAGTTGGAGGGAAAGAGTCAAAGGTCATTGGTCACATGAGCTGGGTGTGAGGATGAAGGGCAAACTTGGCACGGAAAACCTAACCGACAATTCTAAAAACCGGGCCCAGGACTTTTGCTTTTTCTTTAAGCAACATTACTGTCTATGTAGGAAGAGTTATAAATTTACTGGAAATCATGTCTTTGCTACTTATAATATTTTATATGGTGCTTTCTATATTGGGTTGGACACGGAGAAATTAACTCACCTTTAAGGAACACTGACATTTAGAAGCTGCGTAGAAACACTAATTAGAATATAGTGAGATCAATCCAGTAAATCCCCATCGTCCTTTTCTCTGGGGCATCATATTCCTTTTTACACTTTCTATTGATACCATGTTCTTCACTTGTAAAACACTTTTCACGTTTTAAATTGGCAGTCCCTTTATGGAATTCGATTACTACCTGTCTTCTGTACCAGACTATAAGCTCTTATAATGGATGAGCACATGAATATTTATTATACTCACCACTGTATCCTCAGCATAAGAAGGCCTCCTAATAAATACTTTCTTAAATGAATGAACAGAAGAATGAATAAATAAATGAAGTTATAGACAATGGAACTTGGTCACAGTTCCTATGGAAGATGAGACTGGAATGTGAGCAGGTAGGGAAGGCAGGTTGTGAAGGATCTGGAACACCATAGGTTATTAGCTTATATTCTGTAAGAGGGAATGGAAGGATTGTGGAGAGGGTGACACAATGAGATTCACAATTTAGCAGACGACCGTGAGGGTATATGGAGGAAAAATCATAGACCGGGTGGCAGCAGGAACACATTTCGTAGTAGTGCTTACTATGATATTTGCTTATTTATTCTCTTATTTTCTATCATCCCCTACTTATCCTTCCATGACAGAAGAGGCAGCGCCTGTCTTGTTGGACGCTGCAGTCCCAGCATCACAGTACTATATACAACATCTTATACTAGAGGACTATGATAGGGCCTCAATTAATGTTTATTACTTATTTATTTTAAAATTTGAGCATAGTTAGAGAACAGCTTGTCAGGGTCACTTGTACTATGGTACCTCATTCCTCCTAATCTTTTTCGTGGCTATTCACCTCTCTAATCAACATCTTTTGTTAAGTTTGGGCCTTAAAGTGAAATAGACGTCATTCCTTCAGTTCAGGATGTAGGAATTATGTACAAAGATGGTCACGTTTTCGGATTTCTTTTTGCCCTTGTCAGTCTGTGTGCTGTTAGACAGAAGGGAGGCAAACACACAAAGAAACCTTTCAGAGCTAATCTTAACACATCGAAAGAACAAACTTGCTTTCTTATTCTTTAGGTTTTGTTCTTTATTAGTTTGTAGTACATTGGGGCTGAGATGGCAATTTACCTTTTCGTCAGGATTTGAATGGTCTCTTCTTTCCAGTACAAGCATCCATTTAAATAAGTTTACAAGGACTGCACTTTTTCCTTTAGACAGAAACTACCTCACTGTGTCCAGCCATTAACGTTCTTTCAGGACCTCAGAAAGACGTCAACAGTGGTGATTCTCCTGTGTCTCACTGGTAGACACAGTGATGGTGTCCAGGAGCCAATATGGGATCTTGACAAATTCTGTCTTTATTACCAATTATTTGTACCTTGTGTTTATCTTGTCCTTGATGTCCAGAAACTTTCTTAGCTGGAGAGTTGAGAACATCCGTCACTTCCACATGTGGCTCATTTGAGGTCACTGCCATCTGCAGGTGCTTCCTAGATACTGAGTTTTTGTATGGAGCAGGTGGACATGGCTACTACCTTTTAATGAATAAATACATGTGAATTAAGCATCAACAAAATGCTCTGAAAATAGTAATTTGAGAAGCATTTTCCTGTGTCTTATAATGTTACTGAACAAAAACTCAGTTTATTATTGAAAAATTGTCACTGGAAGTAAACAAAAAGTATGATAAGCATTTTTTTTTTTTTTTAATTTTAAGAGATGGGATCTCACTATGTTGCTCAGGCTGTCCTCGAATTCCTGTGCTCAAGCCTCCCCAGTATCTGGGACTGTAGGTGGTCACCATGGCCCTTGGCTTTCAATTTTTTTCTTATATACTAAGTTATATATCAGAAATATCAGCTTTTTTGTTTGAGACAGAGTCTCACTATGTCACCCCTGGTAGAGTGCTGTGGCATCACAGCTCACAGCAACCTCAAACTCTCTTGGGCTTAAGCGATTCTCTTGCCCCAGCCTCCCAAAAAGCTGGGACTACAGACTCTGCCACAATGCCCGACTATTTTTGGTTGTAGTTGTCATTGTTGTTTGGCAGGCCCACACTGGATTCAAACCTGCCATCTCCCGTGTATGTGGCTGGTGCCCTAGCCGCTGAGCTAAAGGCGCTGAGCCTCATATTTATTTTTTAATCAATCTTCTATAAACCCTGTGAATTCCAGGTGTGTTATGATTTTCATAGACTTTTATTGTTTACTTTCTATTTTATAGCTGTAAATCTTCTTCCCCAAACCAAGTACTCAAATAAAACATATTATTTACATGTGCATACATGTATTACTATAGATATATCCATCTTTTTGCCAAAAAGAATTTGAGCATATGTGTAATCTGAAAATTAATAAAATAAACTGGGAGATGATGCTATTAGGGTATTATAAAGAGTGAAAATTAATACATGTAGTTATTAAGGTTCAGACAATCAAATAATAGTGCACGTGGTCAAAATCAGGTGGGTTAGCCATGCCAACTCTTTTCGACATTGAGACGGGGACGGAGGTGAGAAAAGCAAAAGATGTTCTTTTTAATAAAAAAATAAATAAATGACTAAAAAATCTGTGCATGGTTTTGGCCACCAAAATTGCATCTTAGAATGAGAAAGTTGTTTTTCCCCTTCTTTCACCTTCTACCAGCACCCAAACCACTATTCTCCAGGTGAGTTTTGTCATTCCGTTATCAGTGGAGTTATTCTAAAGAGCTTAAATACTTAAATGATTTCCCTTGAAACAGTCATGGTGAAGTATGTGGTGCTCTAATTGTGCTATTAGTTTATCTAAGCTAAAATGCAATCTACTTAATTTGAGGATCTTTATTACATGCTGGTTTCAAAAGGTGAAACCCATTAAGGGCATATTGGTTCTTTTAATAGGAGGTTAAGCCTTTCCAGATGCTGTGTTTGGTGGAAAGAAATATCATCTCGCCCATTGATTTCTCATGTTAGCGTGAGATGTTTATTTTTACAGGGAAACGTCACTTGGAATATTTGTAGAAATTTTCTTAGTCTTTGTTCGTATGTCATAATCTGTGGACTTGAGGGGGATGTTCTTTTAGTACAACCAGTCCAATCTCATGATACATGTAAGTAATGTGTGCATTCGTTATGAAATCATACAACTACAATGGGGTGAGCTTGAAACTTAACAAGAAGTACCGGTGTAGAGTGACCACAAATGGGATGATTTGCCGTCTATTCTTATTTGAATACTGTGAAACTGGGAATTGATTGACTCAATACTATGTAGGTAGCGCTTAAGAAATGCTGACGTTTTAAAATTAATTTTTACCTTGGAATTATCTTTGGAATGACAGCTTAGCAGACATTATTAATATATTAAAATTCTACATAGTGATAGAATCTATCTACAGTCTGAATCTATCGACAGCGGGGTTTCTCAACCTCAGCACTGCTGACATTTTGCATGAGGTGATTCTTGCTGTGGTTTAAAGGTGTCACCAAAGTTCAATGTTAAGTGTTGAGAAGTTGCACATTTAACATTGACGAGGATATGAAGTCAAAAGGGCTCTGCCTCCATGAATGGGCTCTTCTTGATCTTTGGAGTAGGTTAGTTACCGTGGGAGTGGGTTCCTGATAACAGGATGAGCTTGGCTGCTTTGCTTCCTACCCTCTTTTGCTCATTTTTCCTTCCAGCTTCCACCAGCAAGAAAGCCTTCACTGGGGGCGCCTGTGGCTCAAAGGAGTAGGGCGCCAGCCTCATATGCCGGAGGTAGGGGGTTCAAACCCAGCCCCAGCAAAAAAAAAAAAAAAAAAAAGCGCTCACCATCTTGATGTTGGGCTTCCCAGACTCCAACACTGTGAAAACTAAATTTATTTTCTGGACAAAATAAAAAATGTGTGGTATTCAGTTACAGCAACAGAAAATGGATTAAGACAATCCTTTTTTTTTCCTTCGTGGCTTTCCCGTGCAGTAACATTGATTGAGCAACATTCTTACAGTCTACTGTGTTACTAGATACCAATAGTGCTGCTCAATTTGTAATAATCAAAAACATCTGCAGACGTTGTCAAATGTCACTGCGCGGAAATTGCCTTTGTTGGGAACCGTTGTTCTCAAAACCACTACATGCATGACTATGTTATCATTCAAAATATACATATATATGTATGCATGCGTTCACCCTCCAAATGCAGGTGCAGAAATGAAAAGAATGTGTTAATAATTTATAATGCTGCCCTCAGAGACTTTTTGCTTTCACCCGTCTTCTTCATCATGTGATAGATTGACAGTGGGCAGATGCAGATTTTCACCCACTTGTTCAGAGAATGTCAGAGAATCCACTGTGAGGTCTCCACTTTCTGCATTAGAGGCTGATTCACCCGGCTTGTGTTGCAGGCTTCCCCTAGTGCCTCACACCAGAAGGCTTTAGAATAAACATTTGGCTGACGTGTCTGTATAGGACTCACCCAGCTGTCCTGTGAGGGAACTGTTGCCCACACCCAGATGCATTAATGTGTGACTTGCCAAAATGTTTGTTTGCTTTCACATAGACAAAGGCTCAAAGCAATGTGAATACTATACTGTTAAATTATCACTCCTTCAGCCAACCAAGTGAACTTTAAATTTTTCCATGTGTAAAATAATGCTTTATTGAACCATTTTTTTGGAAAGAATGATGGAAATTATTACTTGCCATTTGCTGAAAATGGTAATTTTAAATTAATCTTACAATGGATTTTAATAATGCAAAGTTTTATAAATAAAATGCAGTATGATTTTAATTTAATTCTTGAGAATTTCATTATATAGTTTACCAAGAGCTTTTCAATATTATCTTATCTCTTTGCTTTTTTTTCCTTTCTCCCACTCTTACTTTAGTCATGTAAGTTTATTATTATTGTATTTCTAAACCTAGTAATTTATCCATGTAAAGTTGGAACTTAGAGTTGGCACCAATATACGTATAATATTACTTTAAAATAATTTTCAAGGAAAAAGTGTGAACCTGTTTCTCTTTTGCAGCCATTAATATTTACTTAATTAATTGCCTTGATATATTCCTATTCTGTCTTTCATTAGTGCCATATTATATAATATACTGCCATATAATATACATCAAATCAACTATATTCAAATGGATGATCTATCTCTACAATAAACACAAGTTTATGCAACTGTGTAATCATATTGCCTTTTCTATGTCAGCTTCTTTCTAAAATAATTTTAGTGAGTATATAGTGTTGGCAATCTGTTATCTTTACTAGAACATAAAATTTTGTATGTTGTTAACCTTTGGGTGGCAGCCTAAAATATGTTTTAAGTTGAAGTATTCCATTTAAACTGGTGGGTGATTCAATTAGAAAATAAAAAAAGCAGAAGCACTGTATTGTCAGGTGATTCTTTGACTAATTATACTTTAAATACATATTTATCACAATGCTGGTATACTGTGCCATATGAAATGGCGATTTTGAACATTTTAAAAGATTTCTACAGCAAAGAACACTTGTTTCTTCTCATTTGGTTTTTCTTCTGCTGGGATGAGGACAGATGCGGGGAGCTCTGTATGCTTAAATGAATGCATTGACCACTGACTGTGTCATTCTGGCATAAACACAAGACTGCTCACTTTCAGTACAATTGGAAATAAGTGCTGGGGTTCAGAGGTCATTCTTTTCATAGTCCCGATAAATCATGCTTGAAGTTTAGTTTGTATTCCAACAGCAGCATTTAAACAGACTAGTTAAGTATCTCTTTAACATTTTCATTTACAACTTCCCTCTCCTTTGAACATTTTCTTTATTGATTTGGAGATGTTTCATGGTAACAGCCTACCAGTGCTCACAGCCAGTGACCTAAGTATGCAATTAAAATTGTACTATCCTACCTAGGTGACAAACTGGCCCTGACTGTAGGTCTTTTCTCTTCTCAAGACCTGTTCTTCCTATGAATTATAAAGTGGAAAAGCAGACTACGGAGGTTGAAGCCTTTCAGAGTAATTTTCATCCGGTGTGGTGAGGCACGCTGGTGTGCTGGGAGAGTATCTCAGGGGTGAAAATGTTTATACATCATTAATTCAATTATTTTAGAAAGAAGTCTGAAGCATCGTCAGTATATTCTTTTTACCCTCCCCCCTTTTTTTCAATCAAGATAATTTAAGTGTGCCACAGAAGTTTAACTATATGTTCAAGTGCGCCCTAAGATAAAACATGTTGAAAAATATTGCTTTACAGAGAGAGGGAAGGAGGGAGGGGGGTGGGGCCGTGGTGCGTGCCACACCTTCTGGGGGCAAGACATGATTGCAAGAGGGACTTTACCTAACAAGTGCAATCAGTGTAACCTGGCTTATTGTACCCTCAATGAATCCCCAACAATAAAAAAAAAGGAAAAAAGAAAAATATTGCTTCAGAGAAATCACACTTGGTTCTTTATAGATTTGAAAATAAAAATGTTTAAACATTCTTTTGCCTTGGTGATAACATTTATTGGCCTTTAACATTTCCATTTAGAGAAGACATTCTTTATTTGTAGTTTGTCACTGGAGTAAAATGTTCTCGGGATGCCTATTTCTTATGATTTAAATGGCCACGTGAAAAGTTGCCACATTGTTGGTTGAAACATGTTCTTTTGGTAGTCATGTGCTACATTTCAGAGAAGACTGACATCTTTCTCCCCACCCCCCCAAAAAATGCTTGAGGAAATCATAAAGTCTTACAATGAAGACAATGTTAGTTGAACGTCTTTATTTTAAACTTGAGCTGACTTGCCTCATGATCACCCAGGTAATGACATTCATGCTATAAAAATCACGGTGTGATTTCCCAATTCTCCACACAGGCAAACTCTCAGGGCCTGTGCTCCCCCCATGTTACTTTTGGTCTTTACCCTCTGATTGCCCTCTGTCTCACAGGACAGATCTTCAGCAATTTCAGTGATTCTTTTTTACTAAGGGTAGAGGCTAACCTGGGTGACATTATGCTTGTGCGTATGTGTTTGAGTTTATGAGTCAGGTAATTATAGATGTGTAACTTCTCCTTGTTCAAGATTAATTAATCATATGATTGTTAGCTTATTTTACTTTTTTGGGTCTCTTTTTTTTTATGTTCGCCAAATATAAACCTGCTGATTGTTCTGAGAGATGTAATTCACTAAATTTAAAACACTGAGCATTTTCTTCTACTATTCCTCAAGCTACAGGTCCCTTGAGTCTCTTTTTTCCCCTGGATTACTTTAACATTCTATTCCTAGAATCTAAGGCACAATAGTTTCTCCATAGTCTGAGAGCCACAGATATGTCTGTATTAGTCTGGGACCCAGGTCTGTACTTTATACCTTCAGGTCAGAACTCTTCTCCTGAAAGCTGAAATTCTGTGGGGACTCCAGTCTTTCTCTGGAACATTCCTTGCCTGTAGCATAATTTCCTTTGTTCTTTAGTATAGCCAGTCTGTTTTATTTCCTTTGGCAACTCTTTCTCTTCCAGATTTCTGATCTCTTTCATGTCTGTGGCTTCATGAAGCTCCAGACTGTCTTTCTCCCCCAGTCACTATCTACTTATCTCTTTTCATATAAATCTGTTTTATTACAAGTACAATTAAATGACACTTTTTCTGCTTACACTTCGAATGAGAAGATATTCTTGATCTATACATAATTTCTGTGTATCTCAATGCCTGTGCTCATCCTCATGAAAGAGTAAGGAGCTGCAACTTGATGGCTAAGCCTCGACTGTCTTTTTGATATTGATTTTTCCCTTGCTCTACCTCCGATTTTAATAACTGCTTTTATTTTGCCTTCATTCCTCTGACCAAGCGATAGACTATTTGTGCTAGAAATAACTTAAGGGATAATTTAGTATCATAGGATCTTATAGATGAAAAAAGTGAGATCCAGAAATTCTAAGTGACCTGCCCTGAATCCATTTAAAAACAAGGCTAGAAACCAGGGTTTTTATGCATTTGGTTTTATGGCAAGAATTTCTAGGTCTTCAACCTTTCTAGCTATGTACTCTTGCTTTGCAAATAGTTGTTTAACTAGGTTGCTAACTCTTGCACCCGGGTTTGTTTGCATGAACGTTCTCTTTCCAGGCTTCTGGGGACTGGAAGCCTCTGTTAAGGTCCTTCCCCATGGCTGGACACTCACCACCAGGCACCAGACTAGCATTGTGCCCATTGCTTCTTCCTAGTCCCCAGCCCTGTCTCTCTGGTTGACCGGTTCACCAGATAGTGGGCTCTGTGAACTTTCTTGGTTTCCTTCCAATGTCACCTGTCACGTCGGAGCTTCCTTTGTGACCATGCTTCTTCTCCTTGGCGCCCTGCCTTCCTCACAATGGTTTGCCCAAGAAAAAGATTATGTATGTCTCCTCTCCATTTTTTAAATCTTTAATTCTGATGGATAGAGATGTTAAAAGAGGCCAAGGGAAACTTCTCTGGAAATTATTTGCAAAATCCTCACCGGGTGGCTTTTGGAAATGGGTCTTGTTTAGGGTGAGGGATGTGCTCTTCATGACCTTGCAACTTCCCTTTAGCCCCATGAGGCTGAGAAAGAAAAAACACATGTGTGTTGAAGTATCACATAAATGATGAAAAAATCGTGATGTCATTGATGGAGACATTCCTTGCAGAAGAAATTGTTTTAGAATGAGATAAATTTGGGCCTGAGAATCACACAGACCTGGTTTTGAATCCACTTCCTCTAATTACTGAATATGTGACCTTGGTGAAATGTATATGTTACATGCCAGAGTCATAATGCAAAGTAAGGTTTACCAAGCTCCCAAATCTATGATGTGACATAAAGCATTCTCTTCTTGAAAATATTCATTTGACATCACTGCAGAAAAGTTTTCCTGTTTTCCTTACTTTACTGTCAAGCAAGAAAGGCAAATGAGAATGATTGGTCAAATTATTTAATATCTCTGAGCTTCAGTTGTAACATGGAGGGAAAGATAGTTGCCTGGCCAAAATAAGATCATGAATGTGAAAGAACATTTTTAGAAACAGTATTAATAGAACTTATTGTACCTTCTCTTCATCCTAAGAAATGAAGTGGTTTTTCTTATGTGATGGTTATTGTTAATTTTTTCTTGAAATTGTATTATCAGGGCAGTGCCTGTGGCTCAAGGAGTAGGGCGCCGGTCCCATATGCCAGAGGTGGTGGGTTCAAACCTAGCCCCGGCCAAAAACCACAAAAAAAAAAAAAAAAAAAAGAAAGTGTATTATCAAAGTGGTAAACTAGATGGCCAGTGATACTATATGCATCAATATTAGGATATATTTTCTTAGAAATAGTAATTTACTCTTGAAAACTAATATATGCACACAAAAGTCAGCTCACATATTGTGGCTACATAAAAGTGACAAAATTCGTTGTTTTTCCTCAAAGAAAACATTGTAACCTAGCAAAAGAGATTTGTTGATGGAAAGCGGTAGATGAAATATGTGGAAACTGCCATGTGATGCTCTGTGCTATTTTATCTTTTTTGCTTCAACAAAACATCTAAAAATAGTGTTTTCCTACCTAGAAAAGATTGTGATGTAAGCACTTCTATTTCCAGCTGGTGGACTGAGAGTCTTTGTACCATTTTAATGCTTTACATTAAAGCGATGGTGACAAAATATGTAATACCATGCTAAGGCACTCGAGACCAGTTTACACAATCACATCAACTCCGTTTCCATGTGGACACGTCCAGGTTCATGCACTATGGAATTTACCAATGTGTCAATGTCAAGAAAACAAAAGTCGGCGGGGGGGATTAGATGGTAGGGCGATAATTATTCTATATCTAAGCCAGGCTTCAGATACGTCAGAGGAGAATGTGTCCTTCAGCTATAATACTCCATCTAATCAGCCAGAATCTTAACCGGTCTCTCGAGACTGCTTAAAGTGGTCTCGAGTTATTAATATGTTAACCAAAATGGCGGTAGACGAGGAAACCTCTTGGTGATCAAATCAAACAGCAATACTTGATGTTCCTCATTGAATCATAATGGTCCTTCTGAAAAATCCCTGAAGGAGGAAGGACTTTAAAACCCTGTACTTGAAACACTTATTTAGTAATGTTGTGCCCTCAAAATTTCAATACTTTTTTCTTTCTTCTTCTTTTTCTTTTTTTTTTTTTTTTTACAGAATTACAGTTACTGTGGCTGGGGTGCAGTAGGGGCTAAGAAATCAATGTGGAACTGTCAGAACTGGAATTCAAACTCAGGTCTAACAAGAAGGGGGGAAAGGCTCCCTTGAAGAATGTTGATTCAGTTTCAACGAATGGCGGAGAATCTCTTCTTCTCTGTGATCTTAGAGTTTAATAGACACACCAAAAGGAGTTCATTCCACCTGCTGGGTCATAAAGATTGATTGGCAAGGGCTTTCTGCAGTGCTACCTTGAGAAGGACTTTATGATAGATACATGTTATTGGGAAAGTGACATGATTGATTAGAAAGACCTGCCTTAGAATGTGAGGGGGATGGGTGCTTGCCAGTTTTTGCCATTTCTAGCTTAGAAAGTGAGTAATAGGGAAGACTTTCTAAAGGAGTTTTTCCTTTTTCCACCAAACTAGGCCTTTGGCATCAGAAAGACATTAATTTGAATCCCTGTCCATCCTTCTTAACTGTGTGAACACAGGGAAATCTAACTTTACATTGTGTTAATTAATTTCTTCTCTAAAAAATGCGACTCATCTCCCAGTCTAGTTTGGAGATAAAAGGAATGAAATGTCTAGGACTGCATGTGGTGGTAGGTATTTAAGAAATGCTGTTTCATTTCCATTTGTCTTTAACCATGTGTTGCAAGGGCAGCCATAAGGATTTTCTTACATTGGCCTCTGACTGGTCTTCACCAGTGTCCTGCAGGAGAATCCCTGAAGAGAGAGTTAGAAGTTGAGCAGGAAGCTAGACAGAGGAAGTGCTTTTAACACAGGCAATGCTCTTCACTCCTAGGAGGATTTGTTCAAGTTTTATATGTTTTTATTCTTTAATCAAATAGGTGAAAGTATTCATAAGAGGTAGATATTTTCTGGGATATGGGGTGTAATTCCAATTTATATTTTCTCTCATATTCATTACCCTGTCACACAGTCTATCTAAGATACCCAGGACAGAGTGTAAATATGATTTATTTTATTTTTCTATCCGCAACCTTCGTTTCTTTCTGCTTAAAGTTAAAAGTCACTTTAGATGTAAAAAGGCAGCTACCACATCAGCCAGAACTTTTTAGCCCTTGTGTAATCCAAAACCTATTTTTCCCTCTGAGTTAGATATGGAAGAATGAGCTCTTACGAGATTAGATGAACCAAATTTAAAAGCAAGCGTAAATGTAAATCAACCATGCAGCCCCGCTATACAGCAATTAACATTTCAAGGTAAAATAAAATGTGATGATAGTAAATATCAATTCTAGGCAGAATTGGAAATGTTCTGTTTCATGGTATATTTGGGCAGAGAATGGAAATTTGATAGGAAAACCATTATTAACACACTGGCTTGGACATTTCAAGATATAATTCAAACATGATTACAACTTCTATCAAAAAAATACTTCTACTAAACAAAATCTTAATTTCCTCACTTCATAGTCTAGACAATGGTTTCTCAATCTTGGCACTACTATCATTTTGGACTGTATAAGTCTTTAGAGGCTGCTGTGAACATTGTGGTATGTTCAACAATATCCTTAGCTCCTATGTACTAGATTCTAGTAGTAATTCATCCTCTCCCGTTGTTGACATTTAGGACAACCAAAATTATCTTCAGATACTAATCATTGGTTTAAGAATTAAGGGAACTGTGTTACCACTCATCAGGCCTACCTGTCTCTAACTTTGTGACTTTTTTTTTTGTGGTTACTTATTCCCTGAGACTATATTGAGTTCTAAAATTATCTGAGTTGATATTTC
The DNA here is from genome assembly GCF_027406575.1 of Nycticebus coucang. Taxonomy (NCBI): domain Eukaryota; kingdom Metazoa; phylum Chordata; class Mammalia; order Primates; family Lorisidae; genus Nycticebus; species Nycticebus coucang. The sequence goes on along the minus strand of NC_069802.1, from coordinate 21,180,162 downwards.
TACTACTTTTTAAAAGAGAAAAACAATATTTCAGTGACAGAAGGTCTTTGACGGTTGTTCTTTGGGGGCTGAGCAGAAATGACTGTAAAGAAGTGAGTTAAAATTGTTCATAGGGAGCAAAACTATTGGAGCCAAGCATATTCTTTATGAATGTCACCTAGGAGTCTGAATTTTTGCAGTTGTTCTTGGTTACCATGGAAATTAGTTTGGAAGAATTGGGGAAATGACGGGGTGGGTGGAAGGTTATGGGGGGATGGGAATGGTGGCAATATTTCCTAGGAGCATTCAAGAAGTAAAATTCACCTTCTATGTAATCTTTATAAGTTTTTTGAAAATAAAACTATTTGCAGGTAAAACAAGTATTATTTTTATATCTTACTGATTAGGAGCTCTATGACTCTTGAGTTACGTTAAGCACCTAAAATTGTGATCTAACCATTACCTTGGCTCAAGCTGCATTTCTTTTCTTCTGCACAGGCAGCAGAAGAAAATCATTTGCCTACTGAAGCCAGAAGGCTCATTGCTAATTTTCTATGTGCACAGAATCTGCTGTTAGAAGATTTCGGAGTCTGCTGACATGGACAGGAAGCTGCACGTTGGTGAAACACCTGTGCCCAGGCAGCATTATTACTGGATAATGGAGATTCTAATTTAATCAGCCTGAGTTAGGGAAAGCACAATAGAAATTAAATCTTTCCAAAGATACTCGATTTGTCATCCTCGGAACGGAGCATCCAGGTAGACCTGCTACTTCTTCATGTGTGACTTCATTATGTTTGTTCACAATTGTCCTTTCCAAAGATATCAGTTGCCCACTTCCCCTTTTGCAGGCTATTCTGCTTGACTGGACTAACATTGGCTGGCCGGTGGGCAGTGTTGCTCTTTGCAGCAAACTCATCCTTCCTCCCTGATGGGAAATCACTTTTACTGGAAGTTATCCTTAATCACCAGTCAAATGAGCCTGTCTTGAAATCTGGCTTCTCTGTCACCTGCTGTTACCACCTTACTATCCTGGCATCAAACAGGGTCATCTCTCCATACAAGGTGATTTCTTGAAATCTGTTAAATAGGATGATCTTTTGCTTGGTGACCTGCAGATTATGTTGGTAAATTTTGTAATACAGCGGAGTTAGCACAAGAATAGTCCAATCTTGTTCTTTTTCTTGTTAAAAACACAGGGGACAGGTAATTTATTATACACTTATTCACCCTGAATAGGTCAGAACCATGAAATTTGAGAATCCTTCATTTGAGGCTATCAAGTCACTGGGGAGATTAAATCTACATTGTGCTTTAATCTGCCGGGTGGCCATTGCCATCAGTAAAATGTCGGATCCGTCGGCATTGTTAATGTAAGGGCACTGCCCGGGTAATCATCAGCTGAATCATCAGCTGACAAGTCATTTTATTGAAGTACTAAGGAAGAACGTAACCCTCTTGATTCTTTTCCTTTGAACCCATTTTCTTACTTTTGATGGAATGAGGGTATTTTTGGAAGGTATAGTGAGTTCTATGTCAGTTTGAAACAAAATGTTTCTCACCCTTACCCATAAATTTAGCTCATTTATGCCCAGAAGAATTAAGAATTAAGATTACCAACAAAGAAAAGTAATTTTGCAATATTTCAAGCAGCCTATTTTTTCTATTTTGTGCTAACTCACTATTTTTGTAATAATCCTTCGGAGTGTTTACATTTTGCTTCTGAACTGAAGTGAGCTCTTCCCCCACAAGTCCTGTTATTCTCAATATTGCCAGAACTAACTTTTTCAGAACAGAATCTGTTCTCTTTTCCTTTCAGTTTGAGAATTTAGTAGGTAAGGGAAGAAATACACATTAAACTTTGAGCTATTTAAATAATTCAAGATCATAAGATGTTACAAAAGCTTTGAAGTCAAATATTAAAAACAGAATTCGTATTCGCAGTTGCCATATACCAGTGGAGGGTGGATCACAAATTTTTCTATTTATAAAATATAAAAATCCCAATTTTACACATGTGTGTATGCATACCCTATTGATTCTGAAGGAAATCTGTGAAGTGAATTGTAAGTCAGTTTGAGTTTGCAAACAATTTAACATTGACATAGATACACGTATCTGTGTATCTATCGTAAAGCAGTGTAAGCCAAGACTATAATTTATTCACATAAGATTGCGAATAAAGTTTTATATATATATATAGCCTACTAAAAATACAAGTTTATTGACTTTCAAACTTTACCTTTTTACTATTAAAAAGAAAACCAGAAAAAAAAAAGAAAAAGAAAAACAGACTTACTCTCTGAACACCAATGCTAAAGTATTTGATTATGAAATTGTAACTCTAACTCTTTACTTCAAATAACTTTGGAAGGTTTTTTTTTTTTTTCTCACTTGTCTACACTTTGTCAGGCATTTCAGTTATTAAGGAACAGTAGTGGTGGTGACTCAATGTGGAGGTTAAAATAGGGAGGTAGTGAAATATATTCTGAAATTAGAAAACAAGGTTAATGATGATGTTTGAATGAAACCTTTTCAAACCCACTGTCAAAACACAACTTTTTTTCCACTCTTGTTTGACTCTCATGGCAGCCTTGCTACCTTTTATAGTGACTTGCCTTCTGGGGTGTGTTTCCTGAATGCTTTTCATTTAATAGACATGTCTTAGAAATCTAATTTTGCTGTCTGTGTCAGATCAGTGATGCCGTGGAAATCTAACTATTTTAGACTGTCTTGGTGCTGTTTGCCTCAAGTCATTAGCATTATTATTGAGGATGACACGGGGAAGTTATCTCCCCTCACTCAGAGCATGTTATTTGTTAAAGACCACAGCCTCTTAACCTTTATAAAGGATGTGGTTTCACCAAGTTAACTTTTTACGTGGAGCTGTTTTCCATTATAATTTCAATTTACGTCTTGTCTGCAGTGTTTCCGGCAAATCTTACAAGACCTTTTTTGTGGAAAGCAAGCGTGGCTGGGTTATGAATAGGTGTTCTGAGGATCTGAGCTTGTTGGCTCCTCATTCTAGATATGAGGGAACTGAAACTCAGGTTACCTGCCAAGGAGCATCAACACAACGGGGTCCATTATGAGTATCTTGGCACTTCGTTAAGTGTGTTTTCCCTTTACCCATCCTGACATATTGCATCAGTTCTTTGTTAGTACGAGGCTTTGGGACCCGGAAAACAGGTAACTCACTTTCGCCCTTTCTGTGCTGGATCTTTTCTTCTTTGTTTATGTTGAATCAGAGCATGGATCCCAGCCTTCTGCCTTGTGCCACGATTCATCTGAACTCTCTTAACATAAACAATGCGATTGGTTGTGAAAGTAAGGCAGTATTGCTTTTATAAAAATGACATACTCTTTGTGTACAAATTCAAAATAATAGGGCGGCGCCTGTGGCTCAAGAAGTAGGGTGCCGGTCCCATATGCCAGAGGTGGCAGGTTCAAAGCCCTGGCCAAAAAGAAACCAAAAAAAAAAAATAATAATAATACAGAATTAAGTAAAAGGAAGACTAAAAAAGGAAGACTAGAAATTATACCAACCACTCAAACCCATGATTAATATTTATACCAACCACTCAAATCCATGGTTAATATTTTGGTAAACTTTTGCGCAGTTTTATCTATGTGTGAAGATTTATTTATTGATAAACATCTGAATTTTGCCTGCATCGATTCATGCAGGAATACATTGCCAATAATTCATGAACTTGCCATTTCCTGTAATATGGCTAATAGAGATCTTTGTCAGTCTTTTTTTTTTTGAGACAGAATCTCACTATGTCACCCTTGGTAGACTGCCGCTGTGGCAGCACAGCTCACAGTAACCTCCCAACTCTTGGGCTTAAGTGGATCTCTTGCCTCAGCCTCCCAAGTAGCTGGGACTACAGGTGCCTGTCACAAAGCTTAGCTATTTTTTGGTTGCAGTTGTCATTATTGTTATTTAGCAGGCCTGGGACAGGCTGCAACCCACCAGCTTCAGTGTATGTAGCCAGCGCCCCACTCACTGAGCTACGGGTGCGGAGCCAGATCTTTGACAGTCTCTTTAAAATTTTCCTGGTCTGATCTTCATGGAAAAAGTCCTTTTTTCTTTTTTCCCATCTCTATTTTATCAGAAGCCTTCATTCACCTTTTCATGTCTTTTGTTCTTATTTGTCTTGACAAAATCATGTTCTTCCTTCTTTTGGTCCTCACTGACTTATAAATCTCCTTATCAATTGTCTACTCACTGTGATATTTTACAATATTTGTTCTCAGTTTTTCTCTTCCGGTGTGTTCTGTCTTTTTAAAATTGTTTTTGTTTTTTTTGCTATCATACATGTTTTCTTAGTAGGAGAATAATTTATTACTGTGCACCATGCAAGTTATTAAGTAAATTTATCATTGAAATTATTTTCAATGGTAGGCCTATAGATAAGCACGATAAAATAATTATTTTAGAAATATCTTTCTGCACATGTAAGTAATATGACTAACCTATCTCCATGGCAAAGAGGGGGGTCTTTTATTAGGTATAAGTAGCAAAAGCCAGAGTATAAGTAGCTTGGCTAATTAGCTGTTTACTAATTTCTTACCATTGAGCTGGTTTCCCTTGAGCATTTAATTCTTCATCTTGTTATTGTGCTAAGACTGCGTGAACCTTTGGGTTTTTTAAGCTTAAGTAAATCTTGTGTGAGAGTAGTTTCTGAGTTGAATACGTTCAAATTTCTGTCTTGAACTTTTCCATTTTGCCATATACAGTTTTATCTTTGGATACTGGAAATAATGACCATTTGCCTGCAGGAATTATGCTTTGTCTGAAGCATAGAGGCCACAGATATGTTTGACCAACACCGTGACTGTTCGTTGGCATTTTTTATTGAGCCCTATCGCTTATAGACATGATACTTCCCAGGAAACAACCCTTCTCACCTGCCTTTTCTGTTTTTGTTCTTTAATAGTGTGACTCTTGTTGTAGTGAAATTGTTCTTTTTGTTGGCCAAATACACATAATGTAGTGCACTCTCAATTTTAGGACTCTTTATCTGCCTATCTGAAATGGTTATTTGCATCTTTGCCTCCTCCTAGCTAATAAAACCATGAAATGTGGAAGGGTGGTAACCACTCAGCATTGTTAAGATTTTATTGGCTAATTTTGGTTATAATCAGGAGATCACACAGACATCAGATGAAGTCAACGCATCTCTCATAACACTTGTATACTGTCCTTTCTGTGTGTGATGTTTTCAAAACAAGAGCTATTCATTCCATTCGCCTGTATGTAGAGCAGAGAGAGCTCTGATTCTTTAGAGGCCTAGATTGTCCCAGCTGGGAAAGGTGATTGGAAGGAAATTAAAAGTCAGCAGGGTTTGGCTTCTAGTGGATGTGGGTGAGGATAACAACTGAGAAAAGTACACTAAGCAGTACGCGAGGGAAGGACCTTAATGGGTTGATACTTTGAACACGGAGTTGAGAGCCAGTAACTAAGCAAACTTGTGAAAATGGGACGGAAGCTGTCCATCTATCAGGTTTTATTGGAGGGGAAATTCTAGAAGGAGCAAAAAGATGAGAACCAGGATTTGTTGGAGTATCCGTCATGCATTGGATTCTTTTCAACCACACATGTCACTAAGACGTTCCATTCACAATGCACTGAGAGGTGCCGTCTTTATTCCCATTCCACAGATGGGAACATCTGACGCACAAGAAAGGTAAACTCTTCTGCAACACGTTTACTAAGTAATGGAGCACCGGGTCTCTTTATGGCCTCAAAACCATGACCTTTGTCTCTCCAGCGAGGGTCTCAAAAATTCTCCAGTGGGGTAAAAGTGTTTGGTGAGCTCCCTGATTGTCAAAACAGATATTATTAAAATGGGAAAAGATCTTTTTGTGCGACTCTGCAGATGAGGTAGTAAACCAGAAAGGATGTCGGTGGGTGTAAATGAATGACGACCTGCTGGGTTTTTGTTTCTTTTTCTTAGTATCACCACCATTATGGAAAGGTTTTAGGTTGAATTCCCCAATAGGGCTTGTCTATTCATTGTAATTTTCAACCCGTGCACCATTCCTTACATATTTTATGAGTTTACCTGAGCAAGCACAGACTGGCCCAATGTTCTGCTTATCTGCCCAGATTGTCCCCTCCCGAGTGATTACCTGATTGCTCAATGTGCTTCAGGGTCCAGCCCAACATTAGCTGCTCCCTTCAGGTACTGGGGTGATAAAATCTGTATTTAAAAACAAATATGAATGTACTGTGATTCTAGTTTATTTTTATATTTCAAAATGTAACCCTTGCCTCATTTGCAGTCTAATATTTAGGCTTATTTCGGGTTTGATAATTTGGTTAAAGGCTTACGGAGGAAGGAAAACATACTACAGCTGTCATCCAATCTCTAGCACCCAGTGCACTATTGCCTGCTTTCGAAATGAATTATGTGAATGCTGTTTGTGTTGAACAGTTCTCTGTTTCAAAATCATTTTTATAGACTTCTTTTGATCTGCCTATTTTGCGGTATATTAAAATGCTTTGGATTGACCTGTGGAGTTTGTGCAAGAAGATCCTATCTACCTGATGAATAAGGAAAGTTGACAAAGGTGATTGTGGGGCAATGGGGAGATACAGGAAGGGGTGTTCATGGGTTGTCTACTGAATTCCTTGTATTAATTGACAGCCCCACCTTATATACTTAATGTGCTGTTCTTCCTACATGAAGATGAGTCCTCTCATGATTCAGCTTCTGCGTTATGTGATCTTATGTTGTTTTTCAGGTAGAGGTAATTACCTTTCTCTGATTCACTCCCACTCTCTTGGTTCTGATTCCCTAGTGACAAACTGCACGCAGTGGAAGTAGAACATGACTGGTTATGGTGGATCTGAGCAATTAATGTATGTGTGTTTTTACTACATGTTATAATAATAAAATAGTGTATATACATATACACAGAGGGTGCTAAGAATGTATGCACATTTTAAGAAAGGAAAATATTGCATTAAAATTGTAACACTTAATTCACATTTGATTTACACAATCACAAGTGATGTAAGATACACAGGATGCGGGATGATAGATGTTACCCGTATATACTGAGAATTATAATTTTAATGCAGTGTTTTCTTCTCTTAAACATGTATACATTTTTTGAGGGGGCACAGTCTATATGGTAAAAAACAATAATATGACAAAGAAATACCCTCCTCAAGTCTATTTTTTAGTATCTGCTATTCAGCCCTGTTTCATCACCTGCATATTGAGGGTCGTAGGATAGATGATTTTTGATCATTCTGAAATTCTAAAATGTATTCTTTTTACATTCAGTGTAAAGTTTCTAGATCAATTTCTAGGCATTAATTCCCCTTATAGTACCATATTAAGCTTAATATTAGGAATCACTGTTTTGTTATTGTTATTGGGAAAATAAACTATATGCTCTTACCTTTGTATATATTGTGATGTCTCACTATGTAACATGTCACAATAACATTAAATGAATTATTTGTTGTCGATGTATTTTTCAATGGCATAAAATCATATTTTGTTCAGCCAGAAGTTACATCTAAGCTACTCAGAAGTAGAGTGTTTTGGGAGGAGTTTATTAACTTTTTCTCAAAGTTAAATTTTAGATTTACATTGGCCATTATCAGTTTTAACTAAACAGCAATGTATGAATTCTATGCATGAAAAAATACAATTCTGGGCGGCGCCTGTGGCTCAGCCGGTAAGGCGCCGGCTCCATATACTGAGGGTGACGGGTTCAAACCCGGCCCCAGCCAAACTGCAACCAAAAAATAGCCGGGTGTTGTGGCGGGCGCCTGTAGTCCCAGCTACTCGGGAGGCTGAGGCAAGAGAATCGCTTAAGCCCTGGAGTTGGAGGTTGCTGTGAGCTGTGTGAGGCCATGGCACTCACCGAGGGCCATAAAGTGAGACTCTGTCTCTACAAAAAAAAAAGAAAAAATACAATTCTATTTATGGTACATTAAGGAGTGTGATATATATTAGTAAATGTAGAATATAAATGTCTTAACACAATAACTAAGGAAATACCGTGAAGGCTATGCTAACCAATTAGATGAAAATATTTCAATTTGTATATAAAATTAGCACACTGTACCCCACGATTGCATTAATGTACATAGCTATGATTTAATAATAATAATAATAAATGGTATTTTTTAAGCCTGCATTTTATGTTTGAAGAAACTGAGGTTGAGATCAAAGTCATGTGGCTATGATCAAAGTCATAGTACTATGAAGCTGATTTAGGGTAGTGCTGAATCATATGATTTGCACAGACATAGTTCCAATCTTGAGAATTTATTGCCCAAGTGTGTAAAAGGATAGAAAAATAAAATAATGATTCCTTCTTTTCTTTTCCTTTCCTTTCTTTCTTTCTTTCTTCCTTTCTCTCTCTCTCTCTTTCCTTTCTTCTTCATCTTTTTTTTTTTTTTTCTTTTTTGAGACAAAATCTCACTCTGCCCTGGGTACAGTGCCATGGCATCATAGCTCACAGCAACTTCAAACTCTTGGGCTTGAGCAATCCTCTTGCCTCAGCCTCCTGAGTACCTGGGACTTCAGGCGTGTGCCCCTACACTCAGCTCATTGTTTTATTTTTAGTAGAGATGGGGTCTTGTTCTTGCTCAGGCTGGTCCTGAACTCCTGAGTTCAAGCAATCCATTCACCTTGCCCTCCCAGAGTGCTAAGATTACAAGCATATCCACCGCATATGGCCAATAATGATTTTCTAACTGCATACAAGAGACAAATGCTGAAGTAAAATAAGTCCTTTCATATTTATTAAAACTGGTAAAAGGAATTATTTTCTCCTAATAGCTTTTAACATTACTGATGTGTCCCTTGTGCTATTTCAAAGCCCCCTTCAAGTTTATAGGTGGTCTGGAATCAGAATGCCACTAAGGGAAATTGGACTTTTGCCTGGTGGTTATGGACTAACTTCCCCTTGCTCCAAAATATTGTGGAATGAAGAATATATTGTATTGGTTTCCTGCCCAGAAAATCGTGCCTCATTTCCTGATTATGCAGTTAGCTATATTCTATTCCGTAATCCCAAACCACTGTATGTGCTTGTAATACAGTGGTTTTCAACTGGTGGTGGTTTTATGTCCAGGGAAACATTTGGCAACGTCTGGAGACATTTTTGATTGTCACACTGAGATTAGGGCTGTTGGCATCTAGTGAGTAGAAGGCAGGGATGTCAGTAAAAATTCTGCAGTGCACAACTTGGGCACCTACAAGGAAGAATCACCAAGCTCAAAATATCAGTAATGCTGAGCTGAGAAACTCTGCCCCCATCTTTATTGCTTTACACACCGTTCCTCTCTTCTGGCCTCTAAGGATTTTGGTGGGCAAGGGCTAGTCTTCTGCCTCCTGAATATCCTACAGCATAAAGCTGTCCCATAAATACTGAATGATGAATAACTCTCAAATATGAGTCTGACTGTGCCTGTTAAGTTCTTATATTTCTGCATATATACTCATTAGTGTGGTTTGGAAATCATTATTTAAACTCTTGTGTTGAAGTTTGGCACACGAAAAATTTGACACACACACACACAAACATCCTGCATTTTATTTTAGATTCCTTGTGAGTTTTTTATACTCCCCCCACCACAGTGAATTTCTTAATTGTATATTCTGTACAGAAATATCAACATAAATGTGCTTTCCTGAAGCATGCATCTGCTATCCGTGAGGCTGACTATAACTCAGACATACGCTGGGTAGCAGCAGATAAGTTTGGAATTAGTTGTGATGGGTTATCCACAAAATGGCTAGACTGCATGACAGTAATCAAGAATTCACTGTAATTACTTTAATCTGTAATCAGCTCAACACAGGGCCCAGAATACTGGCAGAGGAATGTTGCAACTAGAGCGGAAGTTGGTTAATTATTCCAAGACTATCTCTTTGTTCCTGTATTGATTTTCAATTGTATGACCTTTTCATTCATTTATACATTTATTCATTCAGTAGAATGTGTTAATTACACTAGGAGCATATTAATTACACCTAACACAAAAAAAAATAAAATGTGTCTCCTCACCTCCCTCAGTACACCCAGGCTCAGAGTGGGAGGTGGACACGTAAATAAACTCAGAAGTGTATTATGAATTCTATTCCTTCCTTGAACAAAGAAGAATTGGAGACTCAAAGAGAATAACAGTTATTATGAGAAAATACTTTAATTTTTATACCAGAAAGAAACATTATTGGCTAACACAAACGCAGACGTTACACAAACACACATTCTGTGAGCCAGATACATTTACTACTGAAAATAGTGAGCTTTTTCTTTTTCTTAAAACTGTCTAGGTTATAAACACTATGCTAAATTTCAATGGATGGCAGAACTAGTTATTAAGCAATAAAGTCCGTCCATGAGAAGCAGGTGCTTTGGTATTCTCTTTCAATAATTGTCTTACACTAGGAATGAAAAAGTTTGCATTTTCAAAGTTCAGCTGAGGAAACCCCTGGTGCTGTTCCCATTCCTGGCTGCCAGGACACTCTGGTTTGGTCCAATGTGTAAACATCTCAGAACAAATGAGTGCAAAAGGTTCTCACAGGCTGGATTAGGGGGGATGTTTTACGAAGTGCAGTTTATCATGGATAAGGGGAAAATTTTTAAAGGGATTATTCAGATAAAAAATAAAGGAGAGACACTTCAAGAGCAGGATGGATGAGAGAAAACTTTCAAAGTTTCCTGTGAGTTCAACAAAAGCTAGCACCAAGTGTGGCTTTTAGAAAGTAAAGAGCTCATGTGACTGTGGAGTGTGTGGGTCGTAGGCACGTGGGGACAGGAGCTGAGAGATGCTCCCTTGCTGCCACGTCCTATGAGTTACATTGTGATTATTTTGAGGCATCTCAAACAGCAAGTGACACAAGACACTCAAAAACTTGCCATATAGAGAAGCATAAAGATTTTAATAAAATTTGTCCTGGAGAATATAGGACTTAGGAAGTTCATAAACCTTTGTTTTTAAAAATGTGGAAACGGTCTAAATGCCCACCAACCCAGGAGTGGATTAACAAGCTGTGGTATGTGTGTATCATAGAATACTATTCAGCCATCAAAAGATGGAGACTTGGCTTGGCACCTGTAGCTCAGTGAGGAGGGCTTCGGCCACATACACCAAAGCTGGTGGGTTTGAGCCCAGCCTGGGCCTGCTAAACAACAATGACAACTGCAACCAAAAAATACCCAGGTGTTTTGGCGGGCACCTGTAGTCCCAAGTACTTGGGAGGCTGAGACAAAAGAATTGCTTACGCCCAAGTGTTTGAGGTTGCTGTGAGGTGTGACACCACAGCATTCTACCGAGGGCAACATAGTGAGACTCTGTCTCAAAAAATAAATAAAAAAGATGGAGACTTTACATTTTTTGTATTAAACTGGGATGGAAGTGGAACATATTATGCTTAGTCAAGCATCATAAGAATGGAGGTGCAAGTATTGTGTACACTCAATTCTGATATGAGGACAATGGGTGACCTCATACACAGTGGGGGGTGAGGGAAGGGGAAAGAGGAAGGGGGCTGGAGGGTCATGAGGTGTGACACACCTCTTGGGGACAGGACATAATTATAAGAGGGACTTTACATAACAAATGTAGTGGGTGTAACCTGTTTCTTTGTACCCTCAATGAATCCCCAACAATAAAAATAAAATATAAACTACATAAAATAAAATACAAATAAAAATTTGAAAGGACTGATTATAACAACATCAATTAAAATAGCAACAACTAAAAACTGGTAGTAAATGTTATAAAAAATGTGAAAGATTTGAATATTTATCATGCGTAAGAGAAATCAGGTTGTAGTACTTAGGTCAGTAATAGGGAATTAGAGAAGAAAGAGTTTTGATCAGTATTAGACCATTCCAGTGACTACTGAAAATTCAGACGAGGGGAGGACGGAGAGTGGTGGTGAGGGATGAAAGCCACCTGTGGGATCCAGGGCATACTATTTGGTGAGGGGCATACTCAGAGCTCTCAGAAGATGCAATTCATCCATGCATCTGTATCATACGGTACTTACTAAATCTATGGAAAGAAAAAAGGAACATTCCAATGGGGTGTACCCCAAAATGAAATGGGAATCTTAGAAGCAGCAGTCAGGATTCTTAACCGAAGCCAGACTGTCATCTGTAGACTGTTGATGGAATCTTGCAGAGGAAACCTGGGCCTCTGAGCAGTGGGAGCCACAACCGTATCAAATGTCAGCTTGCATTCTTACAAAGCTCAAAGAATCCCTGGCATTTAAGCCGTGCCATGACAATCAAACAATAATTTCTAAATACTCTCAATGATTAAAAATGGTGTCAAGTTTTGAGATAATGACCTTGAAAAACCTCAGAGCAAAGAACTGATAGAAACATACGTAACGTGTGTGTTTCTAACAGAGCCAATGATTCTCCGGTGGTAAACAACTGACTCTCGGGTTAAGTACTGGTAGAAGGAGTTAGCATACTTGCAAGTGTGTTTTCTGAAAACTATGTTATTTGACCTTTGAATCACACTTGGCGTGGAAATCCTCATGTGCTGAGAGGAAAGTTAGACGATGACTTGCTCGCTCATGCAGATGGGGGGTGGTATTTATCCATACAGCAAAAATTAGATAAAATCATGTGCACAATCTAAGTCTCCCTTTGTCTTTTTGCCTACATCCAAATAATTGAATTCCCACATGTTAAATCACCATGATATGACTCCACCTCTGTCTTTTTGAAGGTCTCTCATGAGCTGATAATCTTGAACTATTTCTGTTCATAATTGCACAGGTCCTTTTAGTTCCTTTCATTGCCCACCTTGCTTTACCAGGTAAAATTAACGAACCTGGTCTTGTATGGAGAGGTTTAGATTTGTTAATTCATATGCTGGTAATGAGGGAAAGATTGAAACATCTTTAAATTATTAGGTATACTAATTACCTAACATATCTACTACATTATTTTGCTAAATCCTCTAAACTTCCCCAAGAAAGAAGTATTATTATTAACATCGTCAATGTTAATAGGAAATAGATGCCTAGTCAGTTTGTGTAGCTAAATGAAAACAGAGGGAAGCTGTGATGTGTTTGAGCCCAAGTCCAGGCTCTTTCCATTATATACAAATGCTTCCCTCACTTGACCTAGACACTTTTTTAATAGAGGCATTTGGGGGCTGACTGCTGTAACATTAGAGCACATTTACTCCAGTCTGTAACGTTTCTGTTCAATTTTTCAGGTTGCATTTCTGTGAAATGAAGTGAATGGATATTTTGCTTACACAGCTTTGCTCAGCAATCCTTTGCTTTCTGGTGATGGCCATAAAAGGAAAACGCTTTCCGCAAATAGCATCTTGGGCAAAAAAGCATTGTTCCTTTTGATGTGTTTTTACTCCTTTCTCTGCAAACCTTACATGGTAAACCAGAGAAAGACAATGTTTTACAGAGAAACAGGACTTGGAAAGGACAGCTGAAGCCCTCCCACAGTCCATAAAGGAGTCTCTTTCTCCATGTGGTCTTCATTTGATAGAGCAGTGAACCTTCTGTTTTCATTTTTGTTTGCTTTTCTTTTTCTTTTTTTCCCCCAGAACTTAAAGCTAGACTTACATTGGCGTAAAAGCCAAAATAATAATAAATAAAACACCATCCTTAAACGTGAGGTAAATCTAAGATTTGTGGGGGTAGAAACAGGAAATTTCTTTCCTACAACTTAGCTTGCTACTCTGGAGATGGAATTAGAGACTGTTTGCTTGGGGTGATGAGGGCAAGTCCATGTGTCTGTGCAGGTCCCTGGATCAAGAGCTCAGTGGGTTTTCAGAAACACAAGCCACAGAGTGAGAATTGTTGCTGGTTTGAACCTTTAGCACTGAATTGATTTGGTTATCCCATGTCGTGTTACCCTCTGCATGGCCAGGTAGAAAAAGGTGGGAATGGAGGTGAAGGGCCAATTTAATATCTCCCAAAGGCCCCCCTTCTTGGAAGCTGTTGGATTTTTAAAGGATATACTCCAAGAAGAGAGCAAGTGTGTAAGTTTTGTGATGTGCTGAATGATTATTGCGAAAACCTGTTACATACTCCAGGCCACCTACTAATCAAATAATTGTTTAATAAGGAGCAAGGAAAGCTTCTTGTGATATGACATACGATGTATGACGTAATGACTTCTGCGTCCATACTCTTCATGTTTTCCCCAGGGTCCCGTCACCCAAGTTATAAGCTCTTCTGGAGAAGGAAGGGCAAGGGTTTAGAGAGCGTGGATCCAGCCGGCAGCCTGGCACTGTCCCAGGCATGGGGCACTAGTCTGCAGAAGGTTCTGGGGTTCCTTGAGAGAAAGATGGAGGCAGACTGAACAGGGCGATGTGGACCTTGCACTCATACAGATCACCTGAGGGGAATAACATTCGTTTTCCCGTCTGATTGTAGGGCTATTCAAAAAAGCCACTTGAATTTTATTGGAGATGATATTCTCATTTTGCGAAGCTAACATATAGTTCTAGATTAGGATGCAGTCTAAAAATGGCATGGTATTTTTAATATACGCTAGAATGTACGTCTGTCAGTCATTCTGGTGTTTCTATAAGAGGATGTCACAGAACCTTTGCCTAAAAGAGGCTCCAATTTGAAGCCACATTAGTTATTATTAATAGTTATTATCCATCATTGCATGTCTTGTCTTAATAAAATCCATCATTTTCACTACTTCTCAGTAGTCCTGTCAGAACTGTATTCTGACAGAAATAAAAATTCATGCGCTACTATCTGGGGCTTCAGTTAATGAAACCAACTGTTATGAATATTCCCTTTTTTAAAGCTACCCTTTTTGGCGAAATTCCTCTATGCCAGGCGTGGTGCTAAGTGTTTTACATACGTCACCTCATTTAATCCCTATTATAGTGCTAATTTAAGGATGAAGAAATGATGATGTAGGTTCATTTGCATGTTAGGATCATACAAAAGTGTACGGCTGAAATTCAAGTGGTATGTCAGATTGCAAACCCCAATTTTAAACATCATGCTCCTGATTCAAGTTCCTTGCTGGGTTGTCTGCCTTTTCCCGAGCACTTACGAGCAGGCGTTCTTTATTTTCTGATTTAGATACTTTGACAAGGAATCTTCCACGCCTTCCATTTTATGATGTTTATTCAAAGACTTCTGTTTGTGTAATGGCGATTCTTGTTGCTTAAGTTTTTTCCTCTTCTTTTTTGCCTTGTATACATTTAAACACTACAACTAAACAATAAACTCTCTGATGGGAAAAAAAAAAAGTCCATGTTTATGTAAGCATGACTGATGGAAACCAGGTTCTAATATCAAGAATGCTTGATCCTTGGAATAGGCCTGCTGTTTTGGAGTCCAAGAAAATAAAAGCAATTTTTTCTTTTACTCAAGAGCACATCCAACTTAAAGCTGTCAGACTCTAAAGTGTCACAATGCGTCTGCACAGCCATGTGTTGACAGATGTTCGTGTATGTCACTCTAGCTTTCTGATGTGCAGCCTGACTTCTCCTCAGAGATTTTTGTCTTTACTTTTTGAAGTTTTCATTCCAAAACAGTTCAACCACATTTACAAGAATTAGTAAGATGAAAAAGGTTAAATCAAAAAAATACCTATATTAAATCAAAATAAAACGGAAAATGTCACCTCTTTTTAACCAGCTAGTAATGAAGAGCATCATCACCTTGGTCCTTCTGTCATCTAGCACAGAAATACCACAAGGTCATGTGTAAGTTTCAGGGTGGCAGCTAAGCCACGATCTCACAGCAGTGTCCCTCCACTCCAGGAAGATAAGTCTGCCCTCAGTAGGACTTTAAGCTTGTAAGCAAGAGAAAGGGAAAATGATCAGAAATCAATTGAGAAGTGGCAGTTTGGCCTATGTAAATGCAAAAATTCCATGACTCTCTTTACAAGTAAAGAAGAAAGAAAAAAACACAGGATGTCGAATTTAAAGCTTTTTTTATGTCTGTTATCTCACCTGCTTTTATTCAAGACAGGTAAATGTTCTCCTTCACCATAGATAGCCTCTGTGGAGTTGCAGATTTAAAGACTATCTTTGACAAAGACTGCTCTCTAGATGTGTTATTTCGTCTAGGAAGTGTAAAAATAGCACCAACTGATTTCCCTACTGCAAGCATGAAAAGTCACATTTTGACATCACTTGGAAGCCATTGTTTGCAGAAGGGAGAGCTGTCTGGTGACTCATGTCTCCTCACCTCTTTTTAATGCATGCTTTAAGCAGTTTTTGGCCATGCATCAGATTGATCTTCAAGCTGCTTTTCCTTTTTGATGTCCACATCTAAGTCTCACCACTAGATTCTGTACATCAGGGCATCTGTAAACACCTTCCAGCTGCACACTCTAAGGCTTTGCTCCTTTTTTTTGCTCACTGCTTAGGGGTTGTTTGAATGTTCTCTTGTTAGATATTTTATTTGGGTCTTCTGTGAGGGTTGAGCTGATGGCAGTTGTTGGCTGGGTTTGAATAAAGGTGTTTGTGAGCTGTACATCAGTGACATCCTTTTCCATTTGCTTTCAAAAATATTTACAGAGGCAGGCTGGGCACAGCGGCTGGAACCTGTAATCCTAGCCCCCTCGAGTTGGTTGGATCAGCTGATCTCAGGAGTTTGACAACAGCCTTAGCAAGAACGAGATCCCCATCTCTAAAACTAGGCAGGTGTTGGCACGGCACCTGTAGTCCCATCTACTCAGGCGGCTGAGGTGAGACAATCACTGGTGCCTAGGAGTTTGAGGATCCTAAGAGCTATGACACCACAGCACTCTACCAAGGGCAACAGAATAAGACACTATCTCAAAGAACAAAACAAACAAAAAAACCAACAACAACAAAACAAAAAATATATAATTATAGAGGAATCCTAATATAGTTCTTGTGGGGAGTTCAAGTCCTAGAGACAGTGAACAATTTGGTTGTATGTTTAGTATGTAATGTAATTGTAGCTGATGCTGCATACGGACATTCCTGGAGCTTAACAGAGACCAGTGGCAGAGGAGGAGTTGGGAGAGGACGGTTTCATTTCATGCATTTGTTCGGTGTCCAAGCTCTTTCCCTCTGTGGCTCCACCACCTATGGAACCTCTGAGCCATCTGTTAGATCCTCTGCACCCAGTCTAGAAAGCACCCAACTTCCATTTTGCCCATTTTGTTTCCACCACTGTTCTGTTGATGAGCACTAGTCACTTGGGCCTGAAAAAAGCCAATTGAGGTGGAGCAATATGGCATCTGGCAGGGCACACTCACTTTCCAGTTATAAGTCTACTAAGATAACCAAAACAAAAAGAAAATGAAGTTTTGATGACCAGCTGGTGTTCTTTGCTACACTCTGCAAAACAGGTAACTTTAGTGATATTCTCTGCCTTTAAATATCCTAAATGCATTGCATTCGTTTTCTGGGGTTTCTATAAAAAAGAAGAAAAACACATAAAAAAGACTGCCACAAAATACCAGCCCTAAATGATTTCACAGTTCTGGAAGCCATGAATCTAAAAGCAAGGTGTGAACAGGGCTGCCGTCTCCCTGAGAGTCAGGGTGGAATCCTCCCCTGCCCCAGCTTTGCTTCGGTTGTGCCCTTGTTCTTCGTGTCGTTTGACCTGCTGCCCCGTCCCTTCCATCTCTGCCTGCACCATCGTATGGCATTTTTACCTGTTTGTGTCTTTGTCTTGGCACAGAGTTTTTTATGTGGACACTTGTCATATTGGATGAGAGTTACACTACAGTAATCTCATCTAAACTTGATTACTTCTGCACAGACTATTTTCAAATAAGGTCAGATTCCTAAGTACCACAGGCTAAGATTTCAACATATCGTTTGAAGAGGACACAATTCAAATCCATCACATATATTTTGGGATCTTTGTTTAAAATTACTTTAGCAATCATATCCTATTAATAGTTTAAGTACAACTATAGCAACTCAAATCTTATCAAGATTCTTTAATTTCTGCTACAATGTTGTCTAGCACCTTATCTAGACCAGGGATCAATAACTTTCTTTGGTAAATGTACAGACAATAAATAATTTTGGCTTTGTGGGCCACGTATTCTTTGTCACAGTTCCTCAACTCTACTATTATAGCAGGAAAGCAGCCATACATAGATAATTGTCAATGCGTGATTGCCACTGTCTCCCAATAAAACTTTATTGTATCAAATTCCACTTACTTTATTGAATTTGGCTGGTGGGCTGTGATATTTGCAGCCCAGTGCTAGACTATGGCTCACCTGATTCTGAATTTTGTGAAAATGAACTTTGGGATTGGATTTGGACACCTGTAAATTCAAATTCTGCCTATCATGGAGTAGCTGTGATCTTGAACAGACTAGCCTCCATTAGTACCAATACCTCATCAATAAAAGGAGAACAATTTACACAGTCAATGCTTAGCCCATCATAGACATTCAGGTATAGTTAGTTGTTTAGATAACTTTTCCTTTGCAGGAGCAGTATAACATATTGGATGAGGTTAATGCCTCTTTCTGGTCTTTGATCGTGGGTAAGTCCCTTAATATCTCTGTGCTTCATTTTTCTCATCATTAAACAGACATAATGATGGAACCTTCCTTTTTGCTTGCTTACAAAGATTCAGTGAGTTAATATGTGTCCAGCAATTAGACCAGTGGCCGGCACTTAATAAGCACTCAGTAAATGTTACCTACTCATATTGGCCATTATTGTTATAATTGGCTTCTCTTATTACCCAGCAAAATGATGATTTATTGAATTTTATTTCTGCTGAATTTATATCAGAGAGTGAACTAATGAATAAATGATAATTATTAAGGCCTGGGTCTCTTTTTCTGATTTATTAGTTAGATTAAGAGTGAAAGGAAAGTTTCGCTTTTGTTCTCTGTATAATTATGCTCAACTAGAGAGAACAGGCATCCACTAACTCTTCCAACCACACTAAGCCTGAAGTCTTTCTCTTACGTTACAATAAGAGTTTAAAGGAAAATGGAATTCGATGAATAAAATTATGCTTTTGAGCCAACTTTTGCATAAAATATCTGGAGATTCTGATGCCATTTTAAAATCTTTTCAATTAAACAAGTATGTAAAATTTAGTACATTTTGTTCATGTATAATTGAGACATTTTCATGGAGGCAAGTTAGAGAGAAACTTCTTGGGTACCGAATTTTCCTGGTTTTGTTCACTTAATGATTGCCAGAAACTACCCTTGTTTTAATGGAAACAAATAAGGAAGAAGATTGATGGAAGAAGTTGTAATCTAGAACTAGGATTTGAGTTATAATCAGAAAAATCACTCTACTAGTTAAAATACCTAAACCTTGACCAATTAAAATATCACAACTTTTGATGTTAGTAGTACAAATTTAATTTAAACATGTACACTTATTTCTAAATAATGAGAAATGCTTGCAGAGAACTAATTATGAGGATCATCTGGTTTGTTTCTCCCATTTCTTAAATTAAGAAGGAATGTGACTGTATTCTTAATTATTCATTGGTAGTTTTTATATTTATGGAGTCATGAGATTCAGGTATTTTGAGATTGAGTATTTTGATTTTTAAATATTGCCTGTGGTATATGATATGCCCATGTTCCTAACACTACCTGACACTCATTTGGATAAATTCAAACCCACAGAAATACAGTTTGGGGGATTTATTGTTTAATGATATTTTTGGTGTTTATTTTTAATGTGAGGACAGAATAAAAGTCTAAACAAGTTCACTAATATTTGAAAGCTCTCCACAGTGTAAGGGTTCAGAAAGTTCCTAGTTGTTTCAGTTGGAGCATGTTAATTTTTAGATATTGAAATTGGAAGAAAAAGCAGCATTAGTATTTACTTCACGTAGAGATATTGTGAATATATAAGCAACTTTTCTCCCTTTTCTACTTTAGCAGACACCATTACTTAGCTATGTTGGCCTCATTAAAGCATTTAATATTTGCTCTTTGGCTACAGTTGTTGGAGCTTTTATCATCCTTATTATTATAGTATTATCATTTTTAATCATTATTATTATTTTTACTCTAGCTCCGGACTAGGTACTGTTGCCTCTGCTAGCTCTCAGAGCTGGTATGTCATACAAATTCTTCCACTTTTACCCTTATTTTTTATTTTTCAGTCACTATCTAATAGCTTTTTTTCCAAAATAAAAATATTTCGGAGTTGACAGGACCTTAGAGGTTATTAGTTTGTAGTGCTGCTATAACAAGTTACCACGAACTTAAACAACAGAAAGTTATTGTCTCACACTCCTGGAGGTTAGCAGCCCCAGTCAAGGTGTTTACGGGATTGGTTCCTTCTGGAAGGACAATTCTCGGCCTTTCTCCTGGGCGTGTGTGGTCATCCTCGTATCCCATCATGTTCTCCCTGTCTGTATATCTCTGTGTTCAAATCTCATGGTTTCCTAAGGACGCTGGTCCCATTGTATTAGGGGCTGCCCTCCTAGCTCACTTTAACTTGATTACCACAGAAAAGGCCCAATCTCCAAACAAGGTCACAGCCTGAAGTCCTAGAGATTAAAACTTCAGCACAGGGACTTTGGGGAGAGAGACACCATCTAATTTATGACAGAGCATAACAGAAAGTCTCTCAACATCTACTTTTAAGAAAAGAGAAAACAGAGACTCTAAGAGACTAGTGCAAACTTACACAGTCTGTGTCAAAATCATCACAAGAATCCTAAATTTTTCTTAATGCTTTCCAAAATATTCTGTTACTTCTCTTTCTAGATTACTTCATCAGTGTTTTTTTTACCTAAATAGGCTGAAACCTTCTCAGCCTTGAACTCAGTGGGCTGTGTCTGAGTTCATGTGGAACTGATTTATGGTGACTGATTTCATACTTGCTTTGCTGGGTTCAAGCTTACGTTTCTTAGTTAAAGAAGTGAATGCTATTAATGCAGTTTTATATAATTCTTCTGCCCGTAGTTACCATTTATTCATTCGGCAAAGATTTATGTAGAAGTTCTGATTTTGGCTAGGTATAAGACCGTTCATTTCAACAGAACCTGTGAATCTTTTCTGCTGTCCTGTGAGGTACGGTGGAGATTAATGTCACTGGTTTTTGGTAGTGTGCTTTTTAACAATTATAGAAGTGTTTTCTGAGGTTGTATTGGTTTCCAAAGAGAGTTTGTTCCCTCTAACCAAGTGCGTCTGTAACACTTCTAAGTACTGATGGTGTTCCTGTGATATCTGTGAAGAATTAGTTGGTCATGTGAGATCCAAATCAGCGTTTTCCTTTCATGTTATCCCTAGACACTCATGTGTTTAACTGTTAAAAAAGGCAGCAGATCGGGGGCAGTGCCTGTGGCTCAAAGGAGTAAGGCACCAGCCCCATGTGCCGGAGGTGGCAGGTTCAAACCCCTCCCAAGCTAAAAACTGCAAAAAAAAGAGAAGAAGAAGGGACACTGAGACAAAAGAAATGCGTAAGCCCAAGAGTTTGAGGTTGTTGTGAGCTGTGACGGCACAGCACCCTACCCAGGGTGACAGCTTGAGACTCTGTCTCAAAAAAATAAATAAAAATAAAACATAGCTCCTGTAGTCCAAGCTACTTAGGAGGCTTGAGGGCAGGAGGATCACTTGAGTTCTAGAATTTGAGGTTGCTGTGAACTAAAGATGCCACAGTACTCTACCAAGTGTGACCAAGTAAGACTGTCAAAAAAAAAAAAAAAAAAAAAAAAAAAACAGGCCAGGCGCAGTGACTCATGCCTATAATCCTAGCACTCTGAGAGACCAACGCAGGTGGACTGCTTGAGCTCATGAGTTCAAGACAAGCCTAAGCAAAAGCAAGACCCCCATCTCTATTAAAAATAGAAAAACTAAGGCAAGAGGATCGCTTGAGCCTGAGTTGGAGGTTGCTATGAACTATGACACCATGCCACTCTACCCAGGGGCAACCGCTTGAGACCCTGTCTCAAAAAATAAAAAATAGTGATGAAAATGTGTCAAACGGTCTATAAAACCAGTGTATGGTGCCCCATGATAGCATTAATGTACACAGCTATGATTTAATAAAAAAAAAAGAAGGTAGCAGATTGCCGTATACATTAACATCAACATATCATGTTAACATGATTATCTTTTATTATTTAGTGCATAGGAAATCTCATCAGAAAGGAAATTATTTATAGGTAAAATCACAGTAAACCTATGCCAGGTAAGTTAGATATGAAATGTATATTTATTTTGGGGTTTAATACATATAGGATGTGAGAAGTTAAAACAAATGTTCTTATTATATTACATTTTTATATTTAAGATATACAAATGTTTTTACATAAAAATTGTATCAAAAATTTTTAAACAAATGAATGTTGATCATAAAAAATGATTGCATAGATAATGGTAGAAATGCATTCATTATACTTAACATTCAGAAGGATATTTTGCTAGAATACTGTACATCTGTATTATAATGAGACACAAAATTTTAAAGTATGATCATTAAGAGTTTAGCTCCAAAATACTTCGGTCATTAGACCCGGTACATACTTACTGATACACACAGGTAAAGATGAGAGTCACTTACCTAAAACACATGATTTGCAATATATCCTGAACCACTTGGACCAGTATTAATGCTTTCAGGTTTTCAGTGGTTTTTCCTCTAGGCAAAGTCTTTTTAGTACTGATTGAGGGGGCATTCTGAAAGTTTTAAGAAGTGTTTCCTGAGAATAGTACTGAATATTAGAAGAAAAAAGAAAAGACTCCTTATGATGCAAAGACAGGTTAGACTAGAGCTCGTGGACAGGGGAGGGTGGCGAGAACAAAAACCAGAGACAAAAAAAGGCTTGACGGGCCGGGGCTGAGCGAGCATTGAACCCATGTGTAGAGGTTGGATGCCTGTCGGGAGGGACAGGAACTCTCTATCTGGTGTCAAAATCTCAAAATAATTAGGAAAGAAATGTGAAAAGTGTCAGGAAGTGGAGAGAGTCTTATAAAAAGGAAATAGCTCTGGCACCTCATTGTATATTGATTAGTGAGAGACGGGCAGTCAGAACAGGAAGTGTAGCTATCAAAGAAAGACGGGCCTAAGGCAACAATGCTTGTGCATAATACAAATAAAATAAAATAAAACACAGTTAAAACTGAAAGAAATGAGGCACCAACCCCACGAAATAGGCATATCACTATCCTGTCTTCCTCAAGGGCTGACTCTCTCTCCGCCATGCCCCCACAACACAAATAATTTACATTTCTCACATCAGTTCTCAGGAATAAAGCTTTAAAATATTTTCGTATTATTTTTTTCATAGTCTGTTTCTTCCTAAGATTTCATTTTTCTTATTTTTATGCTGGTTGCTGCATGGTATTTGGTGAAATTTTCATACCTACAGCTCCCAGCAAAATTGTCTGTTCTTGGACAATTTACATTGCAGTTCGGAGATGAAGATGGAAGGCTTTCACTGCTAATTCTTGTCTGGATAGGCTCATTTGGCTGGTTCATAAGTACAAATTTTGAAGATCATTTTTTTTGTTGTTGTTAATGAGGACTCTAAATTTCCTAATTTTATTCTTCATATAGCAAAACAAAAAATCCCATATGAAAAAATATGGAGTGGGAGAAGCTTATAGATGTGCTTATATAAGAAGAAAAGAGCAGAACGAAGAAGTGCAAATATTCTGTTAACACAGCGGATGGGGTATAGAGTCACTTGTATGACGCAGACCCAACGTAACACTGCCTTACACAAAGGTAGAAGGTTGTTTCTCGCTCACGTAGAAACTCACATCCTGGTGCCATGGTTTGGCCCTGTGATTGTAGGTGTGGGCTCCATTTGTCTTGATGCTTCGCCACCCATGGGGAGTTGTGATGTCTGCATTTCAGCTGGTGGAAAGAGAACAGGACAGGGAGTCCACTTGCTGGCTGTTAGAAGCAACATCCATTTTTCACACACCCTTCCTGTGCACCTGCTGTTGCCCAGAAATTAGACAAATGGCTTTACCTACCTGTGAGAAAAGTTGGGAAGTGCGGTCTGTCTGAGCTTCCATGGGGCTCCTGTGTGGGAGCAGTAGAATGGAGACAGAAGGGCAGCCAGTGAGCCTTGCCAAAACTGAACTTTTGGAGAGCATGGTACAGGGGAGAGGGACCTGGGTGTCCAAAATGACCATCTGAAGCAGAGCTGTGCTGCCAGCTTAGATCGCTCACCTCTAGACTTAGATATAAAAGAAATAAATTTCTACTGTTTCAAATCACTGTGTTTTTTTTTTTGGGGGGGGGGCAGGGCGGTTGGTGGCGGCCAGGTTTAAACCCACCACCTCTAGTATATGGGGCCGGAGCCCTAGTCCTTGAGCCATAGGCACCACCCTGTTTTTTGTTTTTATCATTTACAGTCTTTGTTGTAGCAAACCAGCCACCAGTCCTCTAAATAATATAGATAGAAATGCAAAACAAATTTTTTTTCTGAAGTATATCCTTTAACAGCATTCAGTAAAAATATATATTAAATATAATAAGAAATTAGCAAATAGAGCAAAATCGAAGCACTGAACTTAGAGGAAGATGGGTGTTTTCCCTTCAATGATTCAGTTATATAAAAAAAAAAACAATTCTTTCCTTACTCCATCCATTCCTTTCTCCCTCTTTCTTCTCTCCTTCCTTTCTTCTTTCCTTTCTTTGTTCTTTCATTTTTTTTCTTAAATTTTAAATGATTTGAAACAATGATCTGACTCTGAATTTCTAAGCAGGAAAACACCAACAGTAATTATTTCCTTGGATTAAGATAACTCCATGTGGATTAAGAGGAAAATTTTTTTGTAAGATAATTTTAAACTTCAGAATTAGGATTGCACGCTTCCTATTAGTGTATTTTTGTAAAATTTCTCTCCTAAGTTCTTATATTTTACCATTTAAGTGAAAATATCCTCGAAAGTTGCTATATTGGCCTTTCCCGTTCAGGGTTCTCTGTACTAAGCTTAATTGTGACGTCATAGACATTGGCTTCTTGCATTTCATTTCATTTGGATTATGCTTCCTGGCAGGGCCCCTGACCCCTAAGGATAGAGCGATTTCCATGAAGTTACCAATATTGAATGGATTATGTCATAGGTAATTTACCTATTCATAACCCTCCCACCCGCAAATACTGACATCACCCTGAAGCTGGGTTTGATTAGATAAACAGAAAATTGAAATTCTGAAAAACACAGCATCATCCCCTTTTCCTTGATTTTCTCAGTAAAGAGCAAAGTCCCTAAGGGCATTACTATCTAATAGCAGTTTTTGGATTATAGATCTTTTTGAGAATTTGAGGCAAGTCAAAAATCTTTCCTTCGGGGGAAGATACACAGACATATGTTTCTGAAATATTTTACATACAACTTCAGTGAGTAACAGATTCCCTACACCCTACTCATAATTTCCACTTCAGGACCTGATGTATGAAATCCCCACTCCTAATCAATATACTAGATTGACTCATGGATGTTTAATGGAGTGCCCTGTAGGTATTTCATGGCCTTGAACAAATTTTAACTTCTTGCCAAAATATGATAGCTGAAAATAGTTGAAGAAATTCATAAGGTTTAACCACAGTAAAGCATTAGATGAAAAACACCGTACCTGCTGTTCCTTTCAAGGGTCTCTAATGTGTAAGTGGTCATCACGCACAGTAGAGAAAAACAAAACACAAGAAAAAAATTGAGGGCGGCGCCTGTGGCTCAAGGAGTAGGGCGCCGGTCCCATATGCCGGAGGTGGCGGGTTCAAACCCAGCCCAGGCCAAAAAAAAAAAAAAAAAAATTGACCCCTCTTTCTACAGAAAGTCTGGATGGCGAAGGACTTTTCATAAAAACAGCGTAATTAAAATAGTCTAAATCAGCAAATCTTCACTGCAGTTTTAAAGCGGCATGCAGAGTCTGTGTAACTCTTACAGGGCACAGAGCGTTGTGATTCAGTGAGAAACGGTGAAATTAGTATTAGCACAGCTCCACATAAGCACCTCTGCATTGAATTTCTAATACGGTTGTTTATGCACCAACGTATCATCTGCTTTTTGTCATACAACTGGAAACAAACAAAACAAAATAAACACAGAAACAATGGTTCTATCTACTTGGCAGTTTATTTCCATTTTTTTTTTCTTGCTGTCTTAGTTGTTTCTTTGGCTTCTGTGAAACGTCAAAAAGGTTAAACACTCCTTTTTTGCAAGTCAAGTATTTCCTATTTGAGTAACCAATAGTAATACAGAGTGACAAAGATCAGAACAAGGAGGAATGAATTTGTGTAAAACAAGCATGAAGTGGAGCTGATTGTCACCCTCAAACAAAAGCCAGAGTCACAGACTCGTCACAGGTACGGCTGGACCTAGGGAGTCGAGGTTTGGTCCCCTCCTCTGTTTCCCTCGCTCTCCTCTATGTTAGACTCACTGTCCATCTTCTACCCTTGTCTTTATCAACTCCAATTTATGTCTTCTCAATTTCAAGACCATCAGATTCATTTTTGTTTGTTTTGTTTTGTTTTAAGCCAGGGCTTACTCTGTTGCCCAAGCTAGAGTGCCATGGCATCGGTATAGCTCACAGCAACCTCAAATTCCTGGGTTCGGGTGATCCTCCTGCCTCATTCTCTGGGGTAGCTGGGACTACAGGAGTCTGCCACCACACCTGGCTATTTTTTTCCCCTATTTTTAGTAGTAAATTAGTTTTCATTGAAGGAACTCAGGAGATAGACCTTTCATGAATCAAATTTGTTGACTAGGATGAGAGATGGCCTATTAGGATATTTTTTTGAATTTTGGTCAATCATTCTGGCAAGGTAGATAGAGAAAAAAAAGATGAATCAGATCTAGGTCTGATTATGACACCTGAGGCTGTTGAGGGGTCCAGTGCAATGTCACCAGAGGGACAGAAAGAGGATGACTTTACTCAGAAACTATAGGTTCTGTTACCACAAGAGGAATGGGGGGAAACTGGCAAGAGAAAAGGCCAAGTACTCACATCTAAAGACACAGGCAGACAAACAAGCACGCACATTGCCAACCACTAGTGATCATTACAGAATTTGTGTCAGCTCTAGCACAGATTAGGAGGCCGCTTTGCAGAGTTCTGCGTGTGCTCCACCGCCATTTCTAGATTTGTGACTGCAGTTAGGTCTCTTAACAGCTTTGGAATGCAGTTTCTGCGTGCCTAAAGGAGCCTTTTCATTTAAGAAATTACTTTGCCCAGAAAATTGAAAAGTGCTTTCAATAAGTCATACCATCTGCTGATCTCAATATGAAGTTGGAAGTGGCCAAATTGAATCTCCATTTATGTGATTTTCAGGTTCCACATTCACATTTTTTTCCAGCAGTGTTGTTTGAAAGTAATTCTTCAGCAATAATCCATCAGAGGATGGGATTGGGGGTTTGTGTCTTTTCCTAAACCTGTTTTTACCATTTAGTTATGTATATTTACTTTAATAAAGCTTATATGTGGGTCATCTAGACAGTAACAGTTAAATGTGGGTTATCTAGACAGTAATAGTTCAAAACTTGCTTCACACTAGTCAGATAGCTGGCCAAGAAGCAGAAAGTCAGCCATGAAAAACTACCAAGTGGGGAAGGAGTCTTATTCTGAATGCCACAATTTGTGACCGGGGCTGCTAAGAGTGTTTTTCTAGGCTTCAGTGGATGTTTTAGATGAAAACCTCTTTTCTTTGTACCAGTTGGTAAAATAAATAAAATATGCACATGGTGATTCTACCATCTCTGAGCTTTAGTTGTGGGAAATAAATCTTTCATTGCACACCTTCCTCTTTGAAGAGCTGAAAGAAGATAAAAACAAAGTAAAACTTTTGCTTAAGGAAGTCAATGTCTTACCAATAGCTGCAGTTACTGGGGATTGACCCCCTGCCAGACGTTAGTAGGCCTTGCTTCTTAGCGAGCGTCCAAATAGCTTTATGTATCTGTGGTGACTTTCCTTCATTTCTCAACTGTTTGTATTTTCCAATTTATCACTGGAGATTCTTATTATCCACATCCCCAGCCGTGTTATGAAGGATGTCGCTTAGTCTCAGGGAGCTGTGACTCCCCTTTCCAGTGTGATACTTATTTTGCTTTGTAATCTGACATTCTGCCACTGCTTTCGTGAGCATTGAATCCCTTCTGTCCAGTGTGTGCGTGTGTATTCAATTACTGGATTGTACACATATTGTGAAGTACGCACGCACCGCAGTGCACACCCACACACACACCCCCATGCACACACTTACCCTAGCCCTGTACTATTTCTCTAAATTACTGCACTGACTTCCTCCTAAAAGGCTCAGAGTCCCACAGAGGTAATTTGAGGGAAGGAATTATCTTCTCCTTTACAGAGGGAGAAAACCAAGGAACATAAAATTTAATTGGTGTGTCAATCCACTCAGCTCGTTTGTGATAATCTAACCACCCTCAAGCCGGGTTCTCCCAGTACGTCTTGGGAATGTGAGAAAGAGTGGAAGGCTGTGTGCCACTTCACCTGTATGTATGTTTTTCTTTTGTTTTCCTGAAAATGCTTTCAGAATATGTGTACATACAACTAATTATTGGATCAAGACTTCACTGGTTTCAGCCATCCATAGAACTATCACACCAACACGAGAAATACCACATGTTTCTAACATTTTCGACATTGAGACATAACAATTTCCATTGCAACCCTGTTGACCTGTGAATGTGCAGGACCACAGACTCTGTAGCTCTTTCATCCAGTAGAGTATCCTTTAACTTCATGTCCCGGATCATTTGTTAATTTCTCTTCTCTTGTCTATGTTTTAGATGTTCGATTATGATCTACCAAGATGATTGCATGACGTTCTGAATTGTTTTAACTTGTAGAATATAAGAGCATTGATGTGGTGGGAAATGAGGAGCTCTGTGTCAGGGAGGATTAGTTCCAAATCCTCTTCCTTTTGAAATTTATCGAGTGTAATTTTAAATTACAAACATTGACTCAGTTTTCTTGACTGTGATATATGTAAATACTTCTCGTGGCATTAAAGTGAATCTTAAGGGACAGAACTATGAGAGTTGCCAGTATTTATTGACAAGTTGTTTCTTTTTTTTTTTATTTATTTACCATTTTTCTCTTTCTTTTTATAACTTTTACTTCTTGTGGGAGACAAGAGGGGAAATACGTTTTGTTAACTACCTAAATTTCTATTATTTTTGGTATTCTATTTTAGATATAGTAACTTCCTTCATTCGAAACAAGTTTTAAATACCATGACCTATGTTTTGGGAACATGAAGATAAAAATAATAGCTGACATTTTTGTGCAACTTACTATTCGCCAAGCCTCGTAGACACGGATTTCTGTGAATTCTGACGCCATCTACGTGTGGTGGGGGTTTTTCACATTGCTACTTTTATAAACGGAAGAAAGAAGGTGTGAAGGACTTTGCACAAGGTCATGGAGATAGACTTTAAGCCGAAGCCATTTGAGCTGAGCCCGGAGAACACCAGTAGCTGCTTTCCTTTGTCCCTCACATTTAGCTTAACAGGGACGTTACCATAGTGGTTAAAGCTCAGATTCCCCAGCCACATTGCCTCAGTCCCACTCCCGGCTCTGTCTCTTATTAGGGAAAGACATCAGAGAAGTCACTGAAATAGCTTTCTCATATTTGGTATTTTCTTTTTTTCTTTTTCTTTTTTTTTTTTTTGTAGAGACAGAGTCTCACTTTATGGCCCTCGGTAGAGTGCCGGGGCCTCGCACAGCTCACAGCAACCTCCAACTCCTGGGCTTAAGCGATTCTCTTGCCTCAGCCTCCCAAGTAGCTGGGACTACAGGCGCCCGCCACAATGTCCAGCTATTTTTTTTGGTTGCAGTTTGGCCAGGGCCGGGTTTGAACCCACCACCCTCGGTATATGGGGCCGGCGCCTTACCAACTGAGTCACAGGCACCGCCCTATATTTGGTATTTTCTAATAATGTCTGTTGAGTGAATTAAATGAGTTATTAAGTGCAAAACACTTACATTAACACACTGCATATAATAAGCAAGAAAAAGTACTAGTTATTATTTTCTCAGTCTCTTTCAAGAAAACTTGTAACTTTTTTAAGGTATTATCTGTGTGTGGGGGGGCGTGTGTATGTGATTTAAAAGTTATGAATAGGGACAGTCTTATTCTTGGCAAATAAAGGAGTGGTATGCCGAGATGACTGTGACTAAATAATAATCCCCCACTGATGACAAGGATATTAGAGTTTCAGGAATAACCATTGTTTTCTTTCAACTTGAATTCTTAGACTTGAGATTGCTAGAAGGATACTTGTACCCTAGTAAGACTGATGCAGAAATCATCTAGGTGTGGATCTGTCTTCTGTATTATATTGCCTACTTCTGAAGTCCACCTTTCTATCCTAAGACTTCAGAACACTCAGCTACAGTAGGCACTCAATAAATAGTCATTGTACTGTATCTAATAGGATGGGCCACATTGTCAAGTGCCGGATGGAATTCACATCTATTGGGAATTCACATCTATTGCAAAAGGCAGGCACACATTTATTATGTAGAGACTATAATGTTTTGCCACAGTAATTCTAGAATACATAAAAGATGCATTCCCTCTATTTTCTTTCTTTTCTTTTCTTTCTTTCTCTCTTTTTTTTTTTTTTGAGGAAGAGCCTCAAGCTGTAGCCCTGGGTAGAGTGCTGTGGCATCACAGCTCATAGCAACCTCCAGCTCCTGGGTTCACATGATTCTCCTGTTTTTGCCTCCCAAGTAGCTGGGACTACAGGCGCCTGCCACAACACCCGGCTATTTTCTTTTTGGTTGCAGCCATCATTGTTGTTTGGCGGTCCCGAGCTCGATTTGAACCCACCAGCTCAGGTATATGTGTCTGGCGCCTTAGCCGCTTGAGCCACAGGCACCGAGCTGCATTCCCTGTTATTTTATAGAACTTTTTTTTGTATATAACATGCTAAACCAATGTGATTATAATTTTGTCCAAGATAAGTTTGATAATTTTATTTTCAATACTTCAGGGATGGTGTAAACTGCAGAGGCATGCAAATTCAGTCTTGCATGTGAAGAGTCATATGCCAGAATGTTTAGACAAAATAATTTATACTCCATGAAATTTATGAGCTTTCCATTCACATCACATTCATCTAATTTTCATAATAAAAGGAACAATGAGTCTTTCCTGAATGTATTTATATAATGTATCCACCATGATTTTAAAATCCAGAGGCTGACACTACTGTAGGTACGTTTTATGAAGTAGTCTTATCAGAAACAGACACAAATACACATATACATAAACACAGAATGATAAGACTGTATCTCCACAGCAGAGAGGGACATGTTGAACTTGACCATAAGAATGTGATGAAAATCTGTCAAACTGTCTATGAAACTAGTGTATGGTGCCCCATGATCACATTAATGTACACAGCTATGATTTAGTAAAAAGAAAAAAAGAATGTAATCAGGAAAATTCAGACGGGGAGATAACGCAATATACGAAACAAAACAACTTGTTGCTTCTCAGCAAATAAGCTCCGAGGCGAAATAGAGATAGAAAGAATACTGATAGATTAAAGGAGATAGAACCGTCGATGATGATTTTTATCATGTATGGAGCTTATTTAGAATCTGCTTTAAAAACAGAACAAATTATTACATGCACAGAACAATTGAAAATGTGAACACTGATGTGATGTATGATGATACTGAGGAATTATTAATTATTTGGGTGATAACATTGCTGTAACTTGGTTAAAATAGTATATTTTCTATACATATGCATAGTAAAATTTGGAGGAAATGAAGTGATATCTTAGATTTGCTTTCTAGTAAGCCTGGGACAGGCTTGTTCTTGAAATAATAGTGGTAGGGATGTGTAGTTAATAGGTGCCAGTGTATGCAGGGAGACTTGCACTATTTTACTGAATTTTATGTGATTTGAAATTCTCCATGGTAAAACAAGTTTGGAAACACTATAAATTTACTTTAATATTCACAAACTTCTCTAGAATTAATAAATTGGAAACACTAGGATTAAACTTGGTAATTTGAATGTAACTGACATTCAAATACTAACTAATTAGAATAACTGACTAATTTGAATAAATTAGTTAAACATGACATGGGTTATGTCATACCAATATATTTCACTACTGTCTTCTTTACAAAATAAATAATTATAAGCTATGACACATTGATCTTAGACCACATTACAACAGTTTTGGAATCTAAAACACAAAGTTAACTTTTTTTTTTTTTTATCTTTCTGAGTTGGTGATTTTATTTCCTTCAGGTATAGGTCCACAACAGGGTTTGCTGGGTTGTGTGGTATTTCTGTTTTTTTTTTTTTTTATTAAATCATAGCCGGGTACATTGATATGATCATGGGCATCATTCACTAGCTTCACAGATCGTTTGACACACTTTCATCACACTAGTTAACATAGCCTTCCTGGCATTCTCTCAGTTACTGTGCCAAGACACTTGCATTCCAGATTTGCCAAGTTTCACATATACCCTTGTAAGATGCAACGCTGGTATAATCCCACCAATCCCCTTCCCTCTAGGAACTTCCATATTGTTTTCCATAATGGCTGCACCAATCTATCAATACATTTTCAGAAACAGAGTACCTGAGTTACTTTTCCTCCACAACCTCAAAAATGTTTGTTATCTTTTGACTTTGTGTTAATAGCCATCCTGACAGGTGGAGGGTAACAGAATAG
This sequence comes from Nycticebus coucang, assembly GCF_027406575.1. Taxonomy (NCBI): domain Eukaryota; kingdom Metazoa; phylum Chordata; class Mammalia; order Primates; family Lorisidae; genus Nycticebus; species Nycticebus coucang. The sequence goes on along the minus strand of NC_069802.1, from coordinate 21,147,564 downwards.
AGAACCAAGAGATGAATCCAGCTACTTACAATTATTTGATCTTTGACAAACCAATTAAAAACATTCAGTGAAGAAAAGATTCCCTATTTAACAAATGGTGCTGGGTGAACTGACTGGCAACCTGTAGAAGATTGAAACTGGACCCACGCCTTTCACCATTAACTAAGATAGACTCTCACTGGATAAAAGATTTCAACTTAAGACATGAAACTATACAAATACTTGAAGAAAGTGCAGGGAAAACTCTTGAAGGAATTGGCCTGAGTGAATATTTTATGAGGAGGACTCCCCAGGCAATTGAAGCAGTATCAAAAATACACTACTAGGACCTGATCAAACTAAAAAGCTTCTGCACAGACAAGAACATAGTAAGTAAAGCAAGCAGACAGCCCTCAGAATGGGAGAAAATATTTACAGGTTATACCTCCGATAAAGGTCCAATAACCAGAATCCATGAGAACTCAAAAATATTAGCAAGCAAAGAACACGTGATCCCATCTCAGGATGAGCAAGGGACTTGAAGAGAAACTTCTCTAAAGAAGACAGACGCACGATCTACAAACACATGAAAAAAAGATCATCATCCTTAATCATCAGAGAAATGCAAATCAAAACTACTTTGAGATATCACCTAACCCCAGTAAGTGTAGCCCACATAACAAAATCCCAAAACCAGAGATGTGGAGAAAAGGGCACACTTCTACACTGCTGGTGGGAATGCACACTAATACATTCCTTCTGGAAGGATGTTTGGAGAATACTTAGAGACCTAAAAATAGACCTGCCATTCGATCCTATAATTCCTTTACTAGGTTTATACCTAGAAGACCAAAAATCACAACATAACAAAGATCTCTGTACCAGAATGTTTATTGCAGCCCAATTCATAATTGCTAAGTCATGAAAGAAGCCCAAGTGCCCATTGACCCACGAATGGACTAGCAAATTGTGGTACATGTATACCATGGAATACTATACAGCCTTAAAGAAAGATGGAGACTTTACCTCTTTCATGTTTACATGGATGGAGCTGGAACATATTCTTCTTAGCAAAGTATCTCAGGAATGGAAGAAAAAGTATCCAATGTACTCAGCCCTACTATGAAGCTAAATTATGGCTTTCACATGAAGGCTATAACCCAACTATAGCAGAAGACTATGAGGAAAGGGCCAAGGAAGGGGAAGGGAGGGGGGAGGGTAGGGTAGAGGGAGGGTAATGGGTGGGGCCACACACAAAGTTAACTTTCATAGTTGATGTTCAACAGCATGAGACTTGAAGATTATATTATAATAAATTTCACAGTGTCATAAGTACAAAAAGTTATGTGAAATTTGCCCAGCACCTGTCTTGGTTTATTTGAGGTACTATCACAAAATCCCATAAACTATGTGGCTTATAAATGCCAAAATTTATTTCTCACAATTCTGGCAGCTGGGAACTTCCAGATGAAGGTACCATAGACCTGGTGTCTGGTGAGGGCCTATTGGATGGTGCCTCATCTCTGTGGCCTCACATGGTGCAGGGATGGAGGCTACTCTTTGGGTCCTTCTTTATGAGGGCACTAATAAAGCGCCATCATGAGTGCACCACCCTTGTGACCTAATTATCTCTCAAGGCTCCACCTCCTAATACCATCACAAGTACCATCACTATTTATGGGTTCCATCTACAAATTTGGAAGGGACATAAGCATCACATTCACAGCAGCATCATACAGGCCCTGAAGACAGAAATTGGTCCCAATGTATCAAAATGAAAAATCTTGGTAAACAGATAAATGCATAAAGAATTGAAGAAGCTCAAGTGCCCATCAACCCATGAATGGATCAATAAATTGTGGTATATGTATACCATGGAATACCATGCAGCATTAAAAAAAGATGGAGACTTTACCTTTTTATGTTTACATGGATGGAACTGAAAAATCTTCTTAGTAAGGTATCTCAGGAATGGAAAAAAAAAAATTCCAGTGTACTCAGTACTGCTATAAAACCAATTTATAATCACTCACACTTTCATATGAGAGATGAATCGCAACTATAGCCCAGGATGAAGGAGGGGAGGGGAATGGAAAGGAAGGCGGTGGTTCCACAGAGGGAGGGTTAATGGTGGGACCTCACCTATGAAGCATATTGCAAGGGTAGAAGTCAAATCTATCAAGTATTGAACACAAATGTCTTAACACTGTCATTAAGTAAATGAGGTGAAACCTATGTTAATTAGTAGGATGTAAGCACTCAAATTTGTACAAATAATCAACACATTGAATCCACAAAGGCATAAAGGTATTCATGATCTATGTATATATGTCTTAATAAAAAAAAAAAAGAATTGCAAGACAGTAAGGCAAGTGTAATAATAGAGCCATGTATTAAACACAAAGGGATCATGATCAGTTCAGCTTGGGTATCAGGATAGACATCAAAGAAAACGTTGCTGGATATTTTCACTATATTAAATGTGCAACATTTACCTTTGGTGATTTAAATTATAAACTGGAGCTTGGCATAGTGAGTCACACCTGTAATCCCTAGCACTGTGGGAGGTTGAAGCTGGATGTTTTCTTGATTGCTTGTAGCCAGGAATTCAAAACCAACCTGGACATCATAGCAAGACAGCATCTCAAGAAAAAGTCAGCTGTGCATGGTGGCCCAGCTCCCTGGAAGGTGTTGGTGGGAGGATCTCCTGAGACCAGAACCTCAGTCAGAAGCTTGGTGAGGCCATTGTGATTTTCCCCAGTCAAAAGAGTAAGACCCTGTCCTCCTCCACCAAAAAATTAAATTATAAACTAAGGAGATGTTATTAGCAGACTTCAGAAATAGAAACTATATTGTAAAATTTCCCATTGACCAGTATTTATAGGTCTCTCTTTCAAAACATGGAATATGAAAGTCATCGTCAAAGAGTTATAATTTGTATGCTGAGTATGTCTGATTTTCATTTAGTGCAATTCATACTCATTTAATTTGAAGGATTCTGAAGTTGAAGTGATAGAAAAAATACCCTACACATTTAATATACTTTATTTTAATTACATACTTAACATAAATACTGTAAACTAGTACATCGTTTATAATGCACTTCATGAGTCTTCTTAAATACAGAATTACATTAGATTTCATCATCTATTCCTTTTCTTGATCTTTGTGAGGTCAATATAAACTGCTGGAAATAAAATGTTTTGAATATCTAAACCTAAATGAATGATAAGTTTTGTTTCTGTGTATGTATGAGAATGTTGTCCAAGAGTTTGTTTTAATGCACATAAATAGAGTTCAAGTCACTAGTTTTTAAGATTGAAGGGGAAAAGGAATCAATAATCTAATAGTTTTCTTGGAAAAACTGAATACTTAAGGTATTTATGAATCAGTGCTGTAAGCCCACCACTCTATTAAAAAGAAATCACATTATTTCCAAGAGTATATTTAAAACTTCATATTTACCTAGTGTAAAAAAAAGATATCAGTATTAGTGATATCTGAGTGAAATAACTAATATCTGTAAGGTAGCAAATGTGTCCTTTTTAATTATTATAGCAACCCAGTTATATGGGGATCTTTCTCCTATTAAACATGATCAAGCAGCAAGATCAGAATTTTCCTCAAGTTGAAGGGTAGACTCAGAGTAAAAGCTTTATATATGGTGGAAAAATGGAACTCTAGGAGTCCTGCAAGTTTTTGCTTCCTATGAGGTGAGACCCCTAAGTAGATGAACGTATCCTAGAAAAAGTGCTACCTTCCTCCTTGCTGAATATTTCTATAGTTACCTTCAAGGTACTTCCACTGGGAAGTTATACACAGACACCTGGGCCCAGTCCACCCTTCAAAGTGCTTTTTCTAGGAAAAGTTTTCAAACTTAATTCTGTGTGTGTATGTGTGTAGTGTTACTTCTCTTTGGGCAGATGTGGACACTTGTGCAGTAATTTCAGTCTTTTGATTTATTTTTAAGATGCATTGTTGTGGGCAAAACAATTTAAGCCTGGTTTTTACTGAACCCAGAGAGTTGTTCACTATATATAAATATGTGGAACAATTTATGCAATTAGAATACAAGGTTACAACAGATTATGTGAATGATTGGTTAAGATCTTGTTATCATGAAAGAGTTTCTCTTTCCCCTAATGGGGAAGTGATTACCCTTTGAGTGAACTTACCATTATGTCTGACACAAATCTACTATGTTTTCTCCTTGAACTAGATAAAAGAATACCAGCAGCTCGAAGCTCCATTAAGGGAAGGGATGGGAAATGACCAAAGGTCATTTATTGATTAATAGAAAACTCCTAATTAATTACATGTTGCAACCAACCAGGTGATCTCAGGGGTGTTTTTTTTTGTTGTTGTTGTTGTTGTTTGTTTTGTTTTTTTCTTTCTGGTTCAATATTTAGTCACCTTTTTTTCTATTAATAGTTGAATTATTCTCTCAGGGTGTTCGGTGTATAAATTACCCAGAAAGGGGGAGGGGCATATTGTCTTCTTGTGTGTACATGACCTCTGCGACATCCAACTGATTTGGTAAAGGGAAAATATTTCCAAGAATTGTCAGGAGCTGAAATAAATTTCACACAGAATAAATGAGAAAAAGAGAGACAGTCTGTCAAAAAGTATAAACATTAAACATGTTAATCACTTTTTATGTGGATAAACAGCTTAGCTCTAACACTGAAGAAACTCTTAGGTTCATGCTGCTGGCTCATGCTTAATAAGAAAAAGGCCGCCACATAACTGGGTTGCTACAATAATTAAAAAGGACGCATTTGCTACATTAGTCCTAATAGTGGTTTCACTCGGGTGTCACTAAAGCATTACTGATAGCATTTGTTACACTAGGAAAATATAAGGCCTTAATTATACTCTTAGAAATAATGCAAGCTGCGGCAAAAGAATGTTTCTGTGGAAGAAAATCGATAAAATTATCTGTTGTTTATAAAATAGACTTTGTGGAAGGATAGACGCTCTCAAGTGCATATTGATATAGTGTAAATGAAAAAGGAAGAATATTTAGAATTATTTCATATCCAGTTATTCCCAAATTAATTGAGAAGGTTTTAAAACTTATTGAAATATTTCACACTAAATAGAAAAAAATCAAATAACGATAACAGAGAAAAATGGGCACGCAAAGAGAATTTTAAAGTGGAACATTTTTTATGCAGGATATTGCACTGCACAGGTTCGTGAAAAATGACACAGGCTTTATCCACCAGTTACCTTTGTCTTAATGAATTTAAATATTGCATTGTTGGTAAATGAAGACTTCTGTAAGATTGCATCTTAATTTGTTTTTATAAATTTTCTTTTTTTTTTTTTTTGATACTCAACGTAATGCATGCAGGTATTAACAACAACAACAAATTCTACAATAATGTTAAGGTGTGTTCTGAGCCTAATATGGGTGGCTGTGGCTTAGGGATCCATCAACCCAAGAAGACTTGAGTAATTGGTCTCAAGGCAGTTGGGTTACAGTTTGGTGTTATATGTATTAGGGAGGCAAGAATTATAGGTAACCCCTTAAATCAATACATGAAAGTGATACGTTGGTTCTGCCCAAAGCACAACTTGAAGCAGGGGGCTTCCAACTCCTAGGTGGAATCAGAGATTGTTTGGTTTGGCTAAAGAAAGAAAGCTTTGTTTAAAAACTTGGAGCCAGTAGAAAGGAATGCTTGAGTGAAGGTAGAGGGCGTCTGCCACCTGTCAGAGGATGCTATTCCAGAGTCAGGTTGGAAAGTGAGCCACATTATACCAGTTTAATAAAAAACGTCCACCTAATGAGACTTCATGGTTTGGGTCTCACTTACACCTCGCTTTGCATGGTCTTTGGTCTTGCTTGTAATGTAGGATCCTGTTGCCACAAAGAGTCTGTTCTGTCAGCCTTATGGTGACTGTTTTAACGTTAGTACTCATGGGTCTAAACTCCCAAGTATAGCTGAGAGGGCATGTCTCCGTAGCCAGAAACGGAGCTTTAAGGTTTAGGGGGGACCTTTTGGACAAAAGGCAATTTGTTCAGTTGGTAAGGGGCTTGTGATTTTAGCTTTAGTTTCCATAGGAAATGAAATAATAAAGGAGGCATCTGCCTTACTGTACCTTCTTTCTCCCAGCTGGAGGAAATGAATCTGATGACTGCTTCCACGGACCCTCCATAGTTTCCAATTCATTATTATGGACTGAGCCCTCCCATCCCTTTTTTAAAACTTCTTGTTTGCCTATACTTTGTTTTACCGCTGTCAAATAGGTCACGTTTCTTTCCACAACTAATCACTCCAAGCCACCCAGCAGCCGCCTCGATATGAAGTCTGCCTGTCACCAGTTAGAGGTCAGAGTGGTAGTGTAGAGTCATTTATCTGAACATGTTCAACATGTTCTTCATAAGAAATTTTGGTTAGCCAGGTGTTGTGGTGGGCGCCTGTAGTCCCAGCTACTTGAGAGGCTGAGGCCAGAGAATCACTTAAGCCCAAGAGCTGGAGGTTGCTGTGAGCTGTGATGCCACAGCACTCTATACTCTACTGAGGGCAACAAAATGAGACTCTGTCTCTAAAAAAAAAAAAAAAGGGAAGAAAAAAGAAATTTTGTTATGCTCTAGATATTCTCTATCACATATAACCTCAATATTAGAAGCATGAAAAACTAAAAACGCTGTTTTTCATGACAAAGGAAATGGACGATACCTTTGTTGAAACATTAAAAATAAGACATGATTGCAAGAGGGATTTTACCTAACAATTGCAATCAGTGTAACCTGGCTTATTGTACCCTCAATGAATCCCCAACAATAAAAAAAAAAAAAAGTTTAAAAAAATAAATAAATAAGATAGTATTTTCAGTAATCTTACATTTTCCAAGGTACTTTTGTCATTGATTTTTCTGGGTTTGTGGTACCGTAAGAGATACTTTTATTTTTACTTTCCAAAATATTGGCATTTCTCACTCCTGAGGAGGAAAAAAACATATATATAAATGTAAAAATGAAATTTTTCTTGGATTACAATTAAATTTCAAAATATCACCAGATACCGGTATTTGTACTCAGTGTGCTACTGTGGAGATAGTTATGTCTGTCCTCTAATTTCTCAACTCACTTGTGTGTGGCTGTTTCCACTCTGGAACATAAAGTCAGCTGGGTAGCACAGACTCCGTCATGCAGGCTAATAGTCCTGCAGAACTGGGGACCATTGCACGCGCCGTCTGGAATGTTTAATCTCCTAGTGATGTGCCCCATTTAATTGAATATTTGGTATCTGGCAAAGAAACCTGTAGCCCTGTTTCCAGAGACTATAATCCCATGTATGGATAAAACCAAGAGTGAATTTTAATTACAATAAAGCATACTATTTATTTCACTTATTGTTAATATATTATTTTTCATGGAAGGACCAAACCCCTTCTGTATGAAAAAATTGACTCTGCTCCTTAAACACACGTATCACCACCGTTGAATATGCTAAATTAAGAGTCTAAGGAGCGATACATTTTAGCTCATCCTCACTAAGCATTTGTGTCATAAAGATGATTCTGGGAGGCCACTGATTAACTAAGCATTCACCCTTCTCTAGATGACAGTGCTAGTATACCATGCAGGTGCCTAAATGATCACTGGGAGAAAGGGATATTGAATCTTTCAATATGACTCAGATTTTCTGATAATGAACTATTAATGGCATGGGCTATTTAATTTTTGTTCTTAAGAAATTATTTCTGTAGGAATATGAGGTTTGTGTTCTAAAGACTCCTCTCCAGTAAGTGTGGGGCCTCCAATGCATGAGATGTGCTTGCAGTCTAGTATATTGAAGCAGGTTTTGGAAGCCATAAAGCCAGACAAAGCACAGTACACCAAACACATCCCCCAAAGAACAACTCCTCTACTTTTAAAGTGGCAAGCTGTTAGGAGAAAATATTCTCACTGTCTGGGCAAAGGGCACATTTGTGAGTGAAACTTATCCGTCTGCCTGCGTGTAGAGGCTTCCAGAGAAGCTCAGTTGATTAGAGTGTGGACAAGATGACGGTGGACCATGGTGTACAGAACAGTTGCCTTTGGAAAAAGAAGATTCGTATTTTGAGGTCATAACATCATAGTTTAGTCCAGGTAAATAATCTTTGAAATATAAGTGTTGGTCACAAGCAATATTTGATGAAAAAATTCAGACCTCTTTAGGTGACTGTCTGACTACCTTGAGGTGAAAAAGCTGATCCAAGAGTAGAAAGATCCAGAACTTGGGTTCACATTATGGCTCTCTGCCCCTTCTTCTCTGATTGTTAGGAATTTTGTGGACCTTTCTGAAACTCAGATTGATTTTCTCTAGAACTGAAGTTATAATTCAGATGCCGTATGGTTCTTGTGGGAAAATAGCAACATATGTAAAACCTCTAGCACATTATCTAGCAAATTTTTAGGTGCTAAATAAATTATTCTTATTTTAGTATTTTATTTTATTTATATTATAGTATGTCATGCATCAATTTTATCTTCTTATACCAAGTTTGATATATATCCTTTCTTTGCATAATTTTAAATCGTATCCTTTTTAAAAAAAATTTTAAACAGTTGCATTTTCAGTATAAACATGATAATTTCAGCAAAAATAATGAATAGCAACTTTGAGCCAAGAGTAGTGGAGAATGCACAGGAGGACAGAATGTAATCTGGAGAACCATCCGATTCAGTCAGGAAGGCGAGTAGCGTGTTATCAGAAGTATGTTGGAGTATTTTACTGTAGATGTGTAGCATTCATGTCACGATCTGAACTCCAGGAGCAATAGGAATACTTTAAGTATCCCTAGGTAAAGTAACCAGAAAAAAATGTGAGTAATATTTGAAAAGTTAGCTTAATGGAGAGCTTCTGAGCAGTTTAGCTACAGGAACATACAAAGTATCTTTTTTTTCTTTTTCTTTGTAATTGGTGGGGATTCATTGAAGGTACAAAGAACCAGGTTACATTGATTGCATTTGTTAGGTAAAGTCCCTCTTATAATTGTGTCCCTCCCCCAAAATTGTGATCCCCATCCCCCTCTCTCCTTCCCTCTCTCTGCCCCCCCCTTCCCCCACCCCTGTGTGGTAGGTCATTAATTGTCCTCATATCAGAATTGAGTACATAGGATTCTTGCTTCTCCATTCTTGTGATGCTTTACTAAGAATAATGTCTTCCACGTCCATCCAGGTTAATACGAAGGATGTAAAGTCTCCATCCTGTTTAATGGCTGAGTAGTATTCCATGGTACACATATACCCCAGCTTGTTAATCCAGTCCTGGGTTGGTGGGCATTTAGGCTGTTGTTTTGGCGAGGTAGCGTATAGCTGGGTTTCGCACTTGTGTCTGCCTCACCATTGCCCCACCCTTTTCTCCCATCATGAATGTTATTTTCCATTTATTTTTCTCCAGCAGTGGAAGCAGAGAAGCAGTTCTTTTGTCAGCTAACCAGTGGTAAACGCTTAAGCAGACAACGTTTTTCTCTAGTGCCTTGCAGAGCATCACAGGATATGGAAAATCTCCTTCTCTCCCACTGGAAATGATGCAGAAACACTAAAGCCAGTTTCAAGAAGGACTGGCCTTGCCCTGGCCCAGGGCCTCTGGCCTGCTCTTGTTAGATGTGACCTTACTCAGATTGAGTCTATATGACCAGGGAATCTAAACAATCAATGTGGGAAGTGAAGATGTCTACTTTATCCAGTAAACATATCAATAATTCAGAACTCTATTGATGTATCACTTTTCCACTTTATCTGAAGTACCCAACATCCCCGGCATAGCATTCAGATTCAAAGTCAAACGGATTTAAAGGGTCCGCTCCAATCCTACACGCAAGAGTGATTTTCACAACATAAACCGTGAGGTGTTAACTGCAGGGGATATTGTTACTTGCTGAACTCTGTGATCTAACTACCTAATCTAATGGCAATATTTGTCTTCCTTTTGCTTTATCGTAGACAATTTCTGGCTAAATCCAATTATATTAATATTAATATTTTGGACTAAAAAATCGATATGTTTAGAGATCATTTAATTTACAATTTGGTTAGCACTAAATTCTTACTGTGAAATTGGAAACTGAACAAAATATTAAATGTTGTTCATTGAAATTTTAAAATGTATTTTAATGTAGATTAATTGTTTTTGTTGATTGGGCAGCTATTCCAGTGCTGAACTGTCAATGTTTTGATTCTGTAAATCAGCAGCAAATTTAATCAAAATCTGATATTCATCAGTTATTTTATAGTAATCATTAAAGGAGATCAATATGTAGGGTAAGAAATACTTTCTACCTAGAGTTTCCTCACGATAACCTTTAAAAACTTCCACAAACAGGGTAGTGCCTGTGGCTCAGTGAGGAGGGCGCCGGCCCCATATACCGAGGGTGGCGGGTTCAAACCCAGCCCCGGCCAAACTGCAATAGACAAATAGCTGGGAGTTGTGGTGGGCGCCTGTAGTCCCAGCTGCTCGGGAGGCTGAGGCAGGAGAATCACGTAAGCCCAGGAGTTAGAGGTTGCTGTGAGCTGTGTGACGTCATGGCACTCTACCCCAGGGCGGTACAGTGAGACTCTGTCTCTACAAAAAAAAAAAAAAAAAAAAAAATTACATGGGACAGACTTTGTCCTTATATGACTTTCCATATATATATATTTTGCCCATCTGGAAGTTTTGTTAATTGTTTTTGTTAAATAATCATCCCTTGCCTAATTTCCTGTTTTTATTATCTCCATCTCTTCAAAGTGGTACCCTAGACACCCTTCTGTAAGGCTAATCGCACCTGAGCTGCTCTGGTCAGGGGAGATGAACTATTACCATCTGACGCTGGTATCAGTTAAGCCTCCAGCCAATGGGGAGCAGGAGCATGTCTGCCAGAACTAGGCAAAATCACCTGGTAATTTGTAAGACGTCCTCTTTGAGTTTGCCTTTGAACTCTGTCTTCTTACCTTTCTGAACTTTCTTCAGTGTCCTTCTAGACTAGTACCCACTTGACGAGCGCTCTAATAGCCTGCTCGTCTTTCACCAGCTCTTAACCACACACTTGTGTTGGCTGGGAGCAGCAGCAGAAGTGGGATGGGCAGCAGGTGGCTGCAGGCCTTGATGTTGGCTCTTACAATAACTGACTTTCCTGGTCATGGGTGGACATGACTCCCACTGTGTTCCCTGCTATAGCAGCGTCTCAGCCTTAGCTATAATAATGAAGGCATTGTTGGTGATAGGAATAATAATAATGCAAAATATATTGTTCTCAGTGTGTTGCCTGGTTTATGTCAGTGATTCTCAAAATTTGGTGTCCACCACAATCACCTGTTTGCTTGTTTTGTAGACTGTGAACAGTTTCCCTAGTAATTGTCATGCACACAAAGTTTGGGATTTGCTGGATTGTCTGACTTAAATCTGTTTGCTCTACTCTGATATAAGTGCTCCAAATTGCCGTCCATGCCAAAGATTAGTAAACTGAGTTTTAGAGGAATTTTCTCCCCTTATATCATAGAGTAGACAAATGGTAAAGCTAGAACTCAGACACATAGTGTGAGCAAAGTAGGGAACCAAGAACTGATTTTGAATTGCTATTGAGTGGGAAAGCTTACATATCAACTCCAAGTCCAAAGCTATTTCCAGCTGAAGGCAGAATAAGGGAAGTACTTGTGATTTCAGGAGTTCAATCTCCTTCCTGAGTCTTCTTCATCAAAGTTCTCTCAACCCTCAGATGAGCAATTCTTGAAATTCATATTACTCATGAAAGATTTTCTCTATGGTTCCAAGGGTTTTACAGTGTTAATGTGAGAGGAACATCATATCATTGAAAAGGCATTGCTGTTTATTTTCTTCAGTTCTCTTCTTATAATTACCATGGATGTTCACAAATTATTGCAACAAAGTCACAGGAAAGAGAATGGGTGATTTCTCCTAGATAGTTTTGATACAATATTTCAGTAGAATGACATGGGATATCTGGAATAAAGAGACAGTGAAAATAGATATATATAGCACGGGAAATGCTAAAAGGAAAAAGACGGGGTAAAGACACCGTGTTATAAATGTTCCTATTGCTGTCTAGTGAAGGCATTATATCTGAGGAGTTTCTACACTTACAGGAAGAACTAGCATTTGATTATGTGGGAGTAAAGTCAGGAATGGTGATATGCATTGATCCCATGACAATGAAAAATAAAGCTTCACCAGTTGTATAAGACTAGTTGCTAACTGAGGGGCAATCTAGGTCTCCCAAGTGTTAGGCTACTTTAGGAAGATGAATTTTCTTGTGTTTCTAATGGCATGTAAGTTATCCCTGATACTAACTAGTAATGAAACTGTTTCTGAACAAACACTGAAATATAGCTGATTCTCATTTCAAATTACTTTTTCTGCAATGTGTTATAGCTTTAAAAAATAGCACCTAGCCATTTTATTTTCAGAGAGTAGATAAAATATAGTGAATGAGAAAACTTATATACATTTATGTTTTCTGTAATCCTTTTCAGAATGTGGCACCCAAAAAGATTTGAGAGATTTTATGGTAAATGACATGTAGAGTGAATAAAATACAAATTATAAAATGAAAACCAAATAGTAAAAGCTCATAGAAAAATAAGCAAATACACCTACCCTACTTAGACTTACAAACATATGGTGATTGAATGCTGATATTCCTAGCAGCCAAAGCACATTAATATTAGGATGGTTTCCCATTCTATTTTAGGACCAAAGTAGATGTGTCAACCCTGCTGAGCTAGATACCTAAATAATTTTGGGATCTACTCCAGGTATCACTATATTTTTTTAAGTTTCCCAAGTAACTGAAATGTGCAGCTGGAATTGAGAATAGCTGATGTGAGTAAAACAAGGCAGGGACGTTTATTGTACTTTAAGAAAATTATGTCAGCGTACACAATGGGAAGTGAACTTTCTATCATGTCCTTCACAGTTGACTTGAATGTAACAACAGCCTGAAGATAATGTCTGGTGGAGTTCAGATCAGATGTCTAATTTTTCAACCTAAAGAATTTGTGAAAATTTCTTATCAGAGGTGGCTAGAATAATTGATTTTATTCTCTTAGGGACTAGCTTTCCTGTGTCGTCCAGATTCTACCATTCTTTGCTTTTAAATAAGCTGGCCAGTATTAGAATGTGGTTTGGATGTATCATTAGCAGCCATGATGCCTGTTCATAACCTGCTTCAAGTTCAACCAAGGCCACAATATATATCACCTGGTGAGAACTCATCTGTGGGTCACTTAGCGACTGTGTGACTCTGGGCGTGTTCCCTCCAAGGGCATTGGTTTCCTCTTCTATAAATGCAGAATAACAGGAGTATTTACACATGGTTCTATCGTCACAATTAAGTAGGGCTCGGATGGACACACGGTAGCCATCAATGAGTGGCAGGAAATATCACTAAGCATTTTAAGTCCAAATCGTTTATCAACTATATCATTAAAGAGGCTTTGCCTTCTTTCATTATGTTCTTGGAATTTACCAATTACTAATCACCACCTGGATTCTCTTTGTATTGATCAGTTTCTGCAGTATGTATGTCTCTGGCTCAGCTGTGTATCTCTGTTTTGTTTTGTTTTTCTTAACTTCAGGGTCCTCTGTCAAACTGAGTGCAGATAACTCACTATCTGAAGTTGTCATTAGTAGCTGAAGTTACACGTTGTTTTTTAAAAGACCACCTTGCTCCCCCAGAACAAAAGCATTAACTTAATTACATGCTGTATTGCTAAGGCTGTGTCTTAATACATGGAATCTATTTAATAAGATCCAAGGGGCAAAAGCAGCAGTGAATGGAGCATTTTAAATAATGGAGCATTTTAAATAAATACATTTAACAAATTATTGGTGCCACCAAAGTCATCATGCTAGCTCTTCTAGAGTGAAAATTAAGTTATCAGTGAAGTAATAGGCAAAAAAAAAAAAAAAAATGGCAACATCTACAAACGTGTGTGAAAACAATTCAGAGACTTGAGAAACTCATAAGGTTAAAAAAAAAAAGGAAGGAATAAAAACATTTTATTTTAGATATGGCTCGGCAAGTCTCTTTCAAATATGAAATGTAAACAGGCTTGGAAGGCCAAATAGTACTAGTAATAAAGTATGATTTTTCTGCTATTGCCTCACGGATTTGCTTTTCCCTCATGCTTAAAAATGTCCCTTTCCTGGAAGCTTAAGAATCCAATCACTTTTCTCCAGAAGATGGTAAATGAAATAAGTTGCTCTTGTGGCATTGAAATAATATCTGGCAAATATTAGAAAATTTAGGCTGTATCATCAAACTATGCTTTAAAATTAAATTCCAGACGGCCAAACAGCATCTCTGACTACCCACCCTGCTGTCTAAGAATTACTTTTAAGTGCCTGTATCACGGTCACGTTGTGAGTCTTCTCATTTCCCAAATCATGGAAAACCAACATTTATTATTGATTCAATTCATTTATGGGTCTCCTTTTTTATTTCCTGAAAAGCTCAAGTTTCTATGCAAAGAGCACATAGTCCTAAAGTGTTGTATTTTTTTTTAATTTTCTCACAAGTATAAAGCAAAGAGCAAGAAAGAGGAAATGAACAAGTGAAAATGGGTACAGATGTAGCACCAGCTGGTCACCAACTGGGACTCAATAACTCTCCCCAGTGCAGACTAGGCCATTCCTGAAAATAAAGGCATTCATTATGAGTTTTTTTTAAAACATGGCAAGAAATTTATTTCTTCCAAATTCATGGATTTGTGGGTACGTGTGTATGTATACATATGATGGCTCCCTAAATTCTTTGGCTGATAGATATAATTCTGGGCTCAATTCACAATTAATTGTTTATAGAATAATCTGCAGTATAAAATCTGGTTTACTTATAGAGACCTCATCGGATTTTCATTGCATCCATAAAATTGAGGTCTTATTATTTATATTTTCAAAGATGAATTGTGGCTCAGAAAACGTTAAGTTAGAGGCGTAAGTTTGTTCAACTTATCGTTGATGTCAGGAAAAGAAATCCTGATTTTCTGATGTGAAAGCCCATGGATTTCCGTAAATACAATGTTAGTGATCTGATTAGGCAGAAGTGGCATATACATGTAAATCAGTTTTACCTCAAGTGTATTCTAGGGGCTTAGTCTATTATTATTTATTTGTTTGTTTGTTATGTTTTGCTTTGGCTTTATGTTTTTAATCTTTTTACTATATTAAAAGAGTATGACACACCTTTTGGGGATGGAACACAATTATAAGAGGGACTTTATATAACAAATGCAATCAGTATAACCTAATTCTTTACAATGACTAAACTAACATTTTTAACATTTAATATACAACACAGTATATTTGAGTGTTTTATAAAGTACAATTGTTGACTGGCATGCTGGCTTGCAGCACCCTACAGATGGACCCAGAAATGGAAACTAATTTAAATTTCAGTGATGCACATACCGCCTTTCACAAACGTGGAGCCTACGACGGCTTGACTTCTCTCTGCTCCCCACCAGAGCCAGGCTCCACGGCTCACCCTACACTTTTTCTATTGCTCTGTAACAATTTACTGGGAACAGAATGGTTTAAAACAATACCAATTTGTTCCCTTACAATTCTTGATGTTGAAAACACAAAATGGGTCCCTTTGTGCTAAAATTGAGGTGTTGACATGGAGATGTGGATTCCAGAAGCTCTCGGGGAGACTATGCCGCTTGGCCTTGACCAGCTTCTGGACACCACTCTCCTTCCTGAGCACGTCGCTTCTCGCTCCTTCTTCTCACATTGCAACGTCCAACCTCTTCTCCTTTTAATCCCTTCTACTCTTAAGAACATTTGTGGTTATCCGTGGCCCATCTAGAAAACCTAATTCCTCCATTGTAAGGTTAGTGGATTAGCAAACTTTGTTACACAGGTTGCATTCATTCCTCTCTGAGTGGGAACCATATTCACAGTTTCTAGAAATTGGAATGCGGAACCTGTGGGGGGCCATCTTTCTGCTCAGCACACCTACTTTTACCTATATTTTTTTCCTAGAGTTTTTTGATTTGTTCTAAGGGATAAAATTAGCACACACCAGGCCTTGAACATATTTGTCCTTATGCTCACTGGTAGCTTTTCTTTGTACCAGAATGTAGATGAGTAAGATAAAATAAGTGAGTTATGGGGGGTGGCAGAGGAAATAGGTTCACTAGTGAAGTGAAAGGTTCTGGCTCCAAAGTTAGGTTGAAATTCACTTTGATAATTAAATGCTTTAGTAACAGTACAGAGACTGACTTTATTTGTCTGTCTTGATTTCTGTCAGACATCAATCCGAGGAAAGCTATTTAAGGACACAAACCTTCATTCCACAGAATATGAAAACACACGGATTTTGAACGTATGTAGTTTTCTAAACAGATTTCACCAGGTGCAATCTCAATGAAATGTCTAAGGCAGGAAAGGGGGTGGGGGGGGTGAGGCATCTGTTTGAGTGTCTCCTAAAACTCATGTTTCCCTTTCATTCATTTCTGTATTGGACAATGATTCCGAGGCTTGTGTTGCAGGCCCCTATCTGGGCTTCTATATTTTAGGGGGTAGCTTTTTTAAAGCTTATTATTTGCCCTTGCAGTTTATTTGTTGCTTTTGAAGATTTTTAGTAGTTACGAATCTGGCCAGTTCCACTGAAGTTCTACTTGGTGCTCCAGCATTGCTCCCCTGAACTGCTGCAGACACACTCCAGGTGGATAATTTACCTTGTAGGTTCATCGACTTTCATTCAGCTGCGTCTGGACCTCCATGCGTGTGTAGAGTAGTCATGCAAAGCAGCAGAGCGGCATGTGAACTGAGCTTCTGATGATTATCACAGTGGCAAAACGAGGGGAAAAAAATAAAGAAACCTTTTCTGGTATTCTGTGAATGCTTTTGAATGGTTCATCTACATTTAGCTCAACTGAGTTTAAAGCCCGAATTTGTAGATTTTTCAGCACAGTGGCAGGCGCAAAGCAAGGGCTTTGTTCGATTGAATTTCACTGTGAAGATGGTATTTTTCTCATCAGTTGTCTGTTGATGTTCTCTTTTCCTAACTAGGACTCTTTCTGCTTTTCTGTCTCTCTGTAGGATAAACATGTTTACAAGGGATGATGGCTCAAAGAAATTAGGGGATCAAATCTAATTGTGCGGTCCAGTATGTTTTTATCGTTTTACTTTGCACAGATCTTGCTAACCTCTGCTATTAGAATTACCCACTTAAGAAGTAAACACTATCCTGCAGCCTCTTACATCCAGTAGAACTCAACATTTTTATGTGGCTAAGTAAAAGAACTCGAAGAAGTGATGATTTTGGAAGGAGGAAAGATTTAGACAAACATACTCCATGGAACTTATCTTTGAGAGTCTCTCTCTCTCTTTATTTTCTCCACATTGATGTTGACTTTGAAGAAACTTGGACATCTTTGTAACTTTTCATTAAGTTAATTAACTAAAATGTTTGATTATCATTTATATTTTGGTAGGAGAGGCATTTCTTTGATGAGAAAATTCTTTTCAATATGCATTGTTTTCAAAACATTCAGTACTCATTTCTTAATGAGTAAATAAAGCGAACTTGGAAATAATTGATTTCAACTGTTTATCCACGCACTCAACCTATACTTGTATAGTGTCACACTCTTATAATTTAAGAAAATTAAAAATCTAGAAAGTACAGTAAATATCCTCTTATATAACTCCCTTATTTTAAATTGATGACATTGAAGCTGAAAGATTGTCGTTCCACATTTGCTGCTTAATAGCAGAGCCAATACTTGAATCCAAGTCTCTGAATTCCCCAGTTCACTAATTTCCAAAAACAAACAAAAAAACATACAAACAACCCAAACAGCCAGAAACATGTTAATAGATAACAAAGATATATAAAACATTTTCAGGACACTGTCATTGAAACAGAGGTATAATAGATAAATGTTATTAGAGAGGACTTACAATCTAGTCAAAAAATCCACCATAATGCATAAAACTGTTAATACAACTGAAGACTTAATAAATGTTGAAATAATGAGATCTACTTACTGTTGTGGCAACTACACTTTCTAATAATTTGATATATTTAAAAGGTGCTGTAATGTCACATCTTGAATTTTGCATTCCAGGGAATTAAAAAATAGAGTTGATTACAGCCCCAGCAATAATGAATATTGCACAATGTTGGATATCCCAATGCAAAAAAAAAGCATTCTGGGAGAGAGGTCCAAGCCTGTGATGTATCTATGGACTGTCAGCAGCCGTGCATGAAGATGAGGGATGCTGGGTGTACGAAGTCCTTCAGGAAAGAGTTAAATGGGCTTCCTGATTCTATAAATGGTCCCTATGGTTGGTATTGATTAAAAACTGTGATGGAGAAAAAAGTAAAGGCAAAAATTCCCAAGGCCAGGGTGATTCATATTTGAGAGGATATAGAGATTAGAAATTAGGCTAAGGGTCCTTTAGAATAATTAGCTATGATATAGAAAAATGTGGGAAAGAGGAGCTTGCAGTACCATCTCTACCCTTCAGGATATCACATAACAAAGATTAAATTTAACTTTTAAGGGGGAAAAAAACTGCTGGTGAAAAGCCACATTGCTATCAAAGCACTTGATAATAGTGAACGCTAGGATCCAAATTAGTGCCCATTCTATTATTATGTAAAACAAACTAATATGGTGAATATAGGCTAGGGGGCTGCCTTACTTTAAACCATTATGTATGCTTATTTATTTAGCAAAATTTAGCGAATGCTGTAGTATGGTGCCAGGCTTTATATCTTTACATTAGGTCATTATATACACACACACGTTCTAATATTTATGAGAAGTATTATTATCATTACTCCAAGTATATTTCTTGAGCTTACAGTAAATGAAGTTCAGACAAGTGCAGAATTTTTTCCCAAACCACACAGTCAATGGAAATGGGATCAGGATTTGTTGGTAGGACTTTCTGATCTCAGATCCCGAGCATTTTTTCACCTACATAGTAGTGACCTGAAAAACAATTTTACAAGCTAAGAAACACATATGGTAAATTTATTTGTTGGAAACAGGGGTGGCATTTTGCTATCTGTGATAGTAATTTTAAAGTGCTTTGCTAAGCAAGGCAGGAAAACTCAGAGGTCCTGGAAAGAAGACGCTGTGAACCCTGTCATCCTACGACCATGCCAAGGTTTCCATCACGTGCTCTTAGTAATATCCATTTAAGGCTGATTGTGTGAAAGGCATGATGCTATGTGCTTTTTAAATAACATTAAATAATATCTCACTTAAATATCCAAAAGGCCCAGTGACTGTGAATTGAGCTGTCATTTGCAGATGAGAACATGTCTGTATCTGTTTCAACCTTTCCCATGGTCAATATGTTCAGAGAGTGTGGTTTAAAGAGTAGCAGGTGTTCCAGCTCCATCAGAAACTGGGAGTTCCTCCTGCTCCAATCATGTGGTATCTTTGCATCTGTACCAATTTTCAGTGTAAAATTAGAAGAATAACAATCCTTTAGCTGCTTAAGATTGTTATAGAGACACACTGATACATATGTAGAAGTACAGCAAAATATAAAATAATATGTCTATTTTGGTCATCTTTCAACCATTGTTAGTGTGGTATATAACAGACATTCAATGTAAGTTTCTTATGTGAGTGTTTAAATGTATTTCATCATTGAGTCACCATGGAAAACTAATGGGAATAAAATTTATTTGGAATAATTCTTTGAAAGGTGAAAATATCTATACTTAAGGAAGTCATGTCTGAAGAACAGAAATCTATCAGCTCTGCCTGTTTTATTTTGCCTGAAGAGGTGGGGGTAGCAACATTTGTTTGGTCTGGCAAGAGAAAAAATAAATGTTCATAGCATCTTTCTTTTTTTTTTTTTTTATAAGAAAACACAACACAATTTATTCATGGGCTAACAGAGAAACTTCTAATTCATTTAATGGTGAAAAGATATTTCAATCTAACTCAATCTCATTTCTACAGTCAATAATAACAAGGAGAAAAATTAAATTTTTGTGCCTTTTATTTTTGTGCAGTTAAGACATAAATGTGTGTTGTAGATCTACAAATCAAGCCTTAGTAAAAAGCTTTTGAAACAAAGAATTCAGATAATCATCAAGTTGGATAATGTCCATTGAATAACCGAGTGCTATTTATTGTGAAATCTTTATACACCTGGTACTGCACTATAGCAGGGGTGGTCAAATGAGGGGCAGCAGGCCAGCTCTGGCTTTCTGCTTGTTTTAGAACTATCAGACAAATACAATTACTCACGCTTTTAAATATTAAAAACATAAACAAACACTGATATTCCATTGAGTATGGAAATAATCTAAACACAGTAATACTGGACCCTGGCTATCTCCTCTTATTTGTGGATGTCCAGTGGCTATTTCACACCAGCCCATAGAGCCTATAATATTTACTTTCAGGCCTACTGCAGAAAAACTTTGCCAAATCCTTTTTAAAAAGCCAGCCCCCCAAAGCAAAAACTAGATCAAACAATTGTATTCACCATATAGCAATTCCACAATCTGTGACTATAATATGTTTTAGAAGTTTTCAGAAACAAATGTTTGCCTACATTTACTAAAAGTGTTAGGCTTTGTATATTGTTTCATGGCATTTTTTATTATGGGGAAATAAGACAACAACAAAAACAAAGTCCCATGAGGCCAACTTACCTTGTTCAGCCAGAGTAGTTCTTGTAGTAGTTCAAGTATATATTTCTTATATTTTTTCATCTGCAAAATCAGACTGTTAATATGGTGCACATAGGGATGGCATGAAGAGTGTGACAACGTAAGAGCAGTGAATGACACTTTTCTGGGACATATTAGCTATTTTGTTAATGCGAGCCTCATTATTTTTGGCAATAATTAGTTTGTGATCAACTGCACTAAGAACTATTAATACAGAGGATCATCTGCATTCTTAGTTTCAGAAATTTGGCTATAAATAATAATGTCAAATATGTAATTGCATGCAAGTCAAAAGAAATAAATACAATCATCTAGCTTCTCCTTCTCCATATGGGAGTTTTAATTCACTGATTCAAATGTCCCAACATATTTTGTTTCAATATCCTTTCATTGGCTATTGATTTGAAAGAAAGGCATTTTCCAGTATGGAGACAACTTGAGAAGTTAGCAAATAAAACATGACCCCCCAAAGTTTAAAGACCCAATCAAAGTTTGTTCATGGTTTCTGCCAGGTGTAATACAACTAATGCACTATGAGATCTTAGATAGGTTTATTCAATAGCCACTGACACTGGCTGAGAATGTTTGCAGGTTAATCAGTTCTCGTTCATTTGCAAGGGAAGATCTCTGTGTCTTAGAGAGCTCCTGTTTAAAAATGAAATGCAGCGCTCTTTATAACCCTGCAGTGTTCTGCTCCATGCCTGTTTCGCTGCTTTATGACTGACAAAGAGAGTCATTAGAAGGCTGTTTGATGGACATAACTAAGTGAATTGGAAAAAATAAAAAAGGCTTTTCAGCCCATTCAGAAATAATTGATGTGACTGAGACAGCTGTATGTGAGCTCCAGATAAGGAGATGATTGATGGAGAAACTACTGAAGCTAAAAGGAAGGTGCAGATTTAAAGTTCCCAATAAAGTTGTCTGTAAGACACAGAGCAGGGTTCAGTATGGAAAGAGATTTAACCTGAGGTTCTTTTCAAAAGATGGCACCCTCAGGGTCCTATCTTCTTGCAAATAAAATTCCCATAAAGTAGTGTCACTAGGTTATAAAAAATGGACTCTAAGGGGAAAGTGTCTGCACTCTTTGCCTTGTGCTGTATTTTCTCTAATATTGTGAGTATTCTGTATAGTATGATAGTCTTAACATTTAGCTTATTTTCTTTTTCCTTTTCTAAAATTCACCATGGCCCTATCAAAAAAAAAAATCACTTTTATTCTGTATGCTGTAACATAGAAGATTTTGCTGCTTAGATGAAAGCAAATATTTTAAGTATGTCTGATTATGGGACATCATATTTGTTTTTATAGTGTGATAGATGCCTTCGAATTATTCTAACAACTGAGAACAGGTAAAAAGAAAAGTTTTATTATTATTCATTTATTAGTGAAGATTCCTCTGGTCCCTTTTGTTTTTCTTGGAAACGATACATGAACTTTCAGATGGAAGTTTTTTTTTTTTTTAATAGGTAACACCTGGAAATGTTATACATATTTAGCAATAGTTGTATTATGAAAATAGAATAGATTAATAATGCATATTAATATTACATTAATATTAATATACTAATTTCAAAATTAACTTCTTTAAAGGTCTCCATTATAAAGAATACATGTTATTATATTAGAACTTTCAAAAGGGATGATGGTTATATGGCATTATAAAATTAGAAATATTAAAATGAATCTATAGGATAAAATAAAAAATAAGCCAGTTATTATTCTTGCAGTATCCTTGATGGTCTCTCAGGGGTATCCAGCCCGGGGTCCGTGGGCTGTGAGCAGATTATGTGAGAACGTTTTTG
Source organism: Nycticebus coucang (assembly GCF_027406575.1). NCBI lineage: Eukaryota > Metazoa > Chordata > Mammalia > Primates > Lorisidae > Nycticebus > Nycticebus coucang. The sequence continues at coordinate 21,125,131 of NC_069802.1, read as the reverse complement.
TTTCTCCGTGGTGGTGAATATGCACAGACCTTTTATTTTACTCATCAGCTTTGATGAGTGTTTGTGTGTTTAATGTGTCACCCCAGACAACTCTTCTTCCCACGTGGAGTAGAGAAGCCAAAAGGTTGGAAATCTCTGGTAGATATTTATTTTTATTTATTTATTTTTTAATTACAAAAGTTTTCTTATAAACAATTGAAAGCATTCAGAAATATGTAAAGTAAAAAATGTAAGTTTCTTAATTGGTGAGACCACCTCCGATGCATCTTACAAGGGTACATGTGGACTAAATGAAGAATATAAATGTCCCAACACAACAACCAAGAAAACGCCAGGAAGGCTGTGCCAAACAGCCTGATGAAAATATTTCAAATTGTACATAAAACCAGTGGATGAAAAATAACGTACTTTTTAGAAAATTATCTCAGCCCTCTAGTGAATTTGAAATGTATGGATTTAACTGTCCTTGAACCCTCTGGGTGAAAGCAGGATAGGATTTTGCTGCTAGTTTGGTTTAAATGCAGTAGAGCTTGTGAGACTTTTTAGGTAACCTGCAAACTGTTAGGCTACCTACCAAGATGGAGGTCTCTTACCTTAACCATCCTGGAGATGGAACTTTATAAAAAAGTATAATGAATCAAATCCTCACTCCATTTTTCCTTCATGAGGGTTTCACCCTTTTGTCATAATGCCATTAGAACACAAACCTTCCTTCTTGAATCCAGATATGTTCTAACACCTATGCTGACCTAAGTGGGCAGTCTATCTTTTGATCCCAAATTCATCAATGTGCAAGTTATAATAACATCGACTCATACCATCCCCCAGCACACCAACAGGAGAAGAGAGAGCATAGCAGGTAGATGGCATCTCCGTTAAAACCTTTTGCCTACTTTCCATGGGACCTCAACATTTCCAGTGAATAAAATTACATAAAGAGTGAAAAATGCTGGTTACCGTTGTGTTGTAAAGCAGGGTCAACTCTAAAGCATTTCCATTAGCTGGGGGGAGGTTGGACGTATATCCAGGGCTTCAGGAATTGGAGACTGTCTGGAGTTTGCTGCCTTTGACCATATTTGTAACACACCCTATTATGGTAACTCCTCATTTACTAACAACTTCTGAACATCTGAGTAGTTCCCATCACAGAGTATGTCCTCGAGCGGAAGTTTCCGATGTTTCATAATGGAGACAAAAAATAGATAAGAAATGCCCTTCTAAAATAATAGAGTAGAGAAATATTCATGCTCAATGAATGATTAGATTTAAATAGCTTTTGACAAATTTGGATGCTATTATACAGACATCTTTGCTGTATAGATATTTTGCATTTAGAATAATAAAAACAGTGGATTAATAGGAAAATTGGGTTTGACATTTTATATGGATTTTAGAAATTCTGTTTAGAAGCCTTGTGAACGACTGGGTCAATTGTATATTTTCTTAAAAAAAAAAAAAAGGAAAAAAACCCCACTAAAACATAATGGGAGACAGATCTAATTATATAGTTGTGGCCTGAGGTATACTACTTATTATAATATGTCTTTGAGGGAGCTTAAGGCTCTTTTTTTTTTTTTTTATAAATTATCTCATTAAATCACAGAGAATTTTAAATTAGTAAGGGGTGACTATTATTACCTCGATTTTACAGACCCCGAGCCTAAAACCTAATAACCAAAGATCAGCTAACTTGTCTGAGGTCACATAGGGAACCTAGAGAGGTTCTTGGAATAGACTCCTTTTCTTTTACTGATATTTCTTATTTATTTATTTATTTATTTGCAATTTTTGGTCAGGGCTGGGTTTGAACCCGCCACCTCTGGCATATGGGGCCGGCGCCCTACTCCTTTGAGTCACAAGCGCTGCCCTTACTGATATTTCTAATGTGCTTTCCCCCCTCATTAAACACACACCTCATACATATCATTCCGCAACAAGTTTTAAACTGTTTACTTTGCATTTGTAATCTTTTGAATTTTCATTTCTCTCTCAATTCTAGTTAGTTTACCTTCTCTGATCTCTGTCATTCTCTTCCTATCTCTTGTTGTTCACCATCTCTTTTTGTTTACATTTTCAATTATTTACCTTAAAACAAACCTTCAGTGTCAGTGAAGAAAGACAAAATATAGACAGATAAATAAAACTTGGTACTCAAATCTTTTTCTTTTCACTGTTACTCTATTTCTGTCTTTTTGTTTCGATTTTTAAAATTAGTAGTAAGTAACCACTTCCTCTGTTTCTCCCCAAAGCCATCTTCCCTTCTGTGGTCTAGGCTACAGTGGTGCCTGAGTGTAGAGATGTCAGACCCACAGTGAACAATTGGTGGATAAATCTCATGGGCTGGTGATACATTCTTCTTGATGTCTCTGGCGCTTTTGATCATAGTGGATTGTGTCTGTTTCAGGAAATGCTCTGCTGTTTTGACATCTGAGTTTCAAAAGTGACCTGCTTTTCCTTCCCACCTTTTGTTTTTTCAGTCCTTTGCTTCTGTCCTCAATGAGGAATCTGTAATAGGCCCTGCAATATATATAATCTATAAAGCTTCCTTCAGAGATCTTGACCCACAAGTCCCCTCCTTTGCAATGCTTGTCCTGAATTCCTAGGTAGGTTCCCACAGCATCGTTTTTATACATTTACTAGATTGGGAACTTGATCACATTGTAATTTGTCTGTTATATACCTATCAGGTTTGAGTTTGTTAAATATGTGGGATTGCTATTAGAAATCATTGAAACCCTGGGATATAATGAGCAGACGATAATTGCCAGGATAGTGAACTAATGAATCAATCAGATCAGCAAGAGGAGCAGGCTCTGGAGTGGTCTTGCTGTCCATTCTCAATGCTGTTACTCCCTGGCACCCTTACCTTTTACTGGGTAAATATTTCTCCAACCTTCATCCTTTCTTGGCATAATTTCTGCCTTCAACATTTCTTCTTCTCTTCTTCCATAAGGAATTGTCAGATCACATCTTCAAACTTACCCTTTAATTAGATCATTTGCTCACCCACATAAATTCTTTTGTCCATCTCTCTTGTTTATAATTCTCATACACCCCCACCCACAATTTTTGGAATAATTTTCTATAAGAGCTTTTCCTTCCAGTATTTATTCAAGTCTCTAGCATATCTTCACTCTTTCAAAGAGCTGGAAGATCGACCCTCTTCTTCAAGCTCTTTTGCTCTCTCTCTCCTCTCTCTTTTTATATATGCACCTTTTTGCATTTGCAGAACACAAAATATTTTTCATCTTAGATAGAAAAATACAAAGTTCAGATGCTTCAGTTTACTGAATCTCTTTATGACCATGCTTTTCAAAACTTGATTAATTTTCAATTATTATTATAACAGTTGTATATATTTATGGGGCACATATGATGTATGACCATGCTAGTAAGTCTCAGAATGAAACCAGGAGTTTACTGAGTCTCCAGGAGTCTCCCTGGAAACTGTTCTGAGCACTTCAGGAGCCAGCTGGCTTCTCCTACAGGTCAGCTTTCTTCCATCTTGACCCATGTTCTTCCAAACAGTAGGGTCTGTCCATCCTCTCTGTGCCTCTTCATCACGTAGGGAAATTTTTAAAACTACCCTTATCCAGGTTCTATCCTAAATTTTGATTCATTGGATTTAAGTTGGCACCAGGTACTGAGATTGCACTTTTTCATCAGTTCTCTCGGTGATACGAAGGCATATCTAGGTTTGAGAATCGTTATTTAAGCTTTTCTACTTCAGTATACCAGTAAGTAACAAAGTGACAGTCACATATATAATGCACATTTATTCTCTGTCAGAAAGTCAACACACTGCTTTGCATTTTTGCTTTTGTCAGTCTTTCTGGAAGAAGTAAATAATATGAATTCTGTATCATAAATTCTGCTATAAAACCTGACCATCTTTTCAATAGACCCAACTGTTTTCCTGTCTCTCTCTCTCTCTGTCTCTACCTTTCTTTCCGTCTTTCTCCCCCTTCTCCATCTAACTCTATATGTCTGATACACTATTGGAATTAAATTTTAATTATTGCATCTATGGGGTATGGGAAACTTGCCCCTATAGTTAGCTGAAAGATCAACTCAAAATTAGGCAGATTAATAAGAGAAAGGTTTCCTTAGCATGCACATGCGGAGAATCACAAAGTGAATTCTCAGTGTCCCAGTGAGTTCCAGATATTTTTATAGCTTCTTTTCAGAGGGGAGGAAAAAATGAGGAATATACTGTATTTTGCTGTGTATAATGCACACGTTTTGCCCAAATTTTTGAGGGAAAAATAAGAACACATGTTAAATATGGGTAATACAGATCCCAAAAGATTTTCATTCTTTTATTTATGTTTGTGTTAAAAGTGAAACTCTAGAAATCAATAACAATATTTGTATGCACAATACAATAATCAGTTTTGTTGATCTTCTAAGAAATTGCAACAGAAGTGTTTTCTGCCAGCAAAAAGTGACTTTTTTTTTTTCGTAAACTTTAGGCTGGAGGTAGCAATTTAGCTGCTATTTTTTACAAAAATTATTAGAAAATCACAGGAAAAATGTCTGAATAGTTTTCATACAGTTGAAGTTTCAAGCTAACAGTTATTCACTATGCTAAAGAGCATGGAAATGGAGCTGCTTAGAGATACTTTGGACCTCCTCCCACAGAAAGCGTCATCAGGTAGTGGAGGCCACAGAAAGAAAAGTTTCTCCAGATGCCAAGGTGGAAAAAGGCTGCGTGCAGGAAACCTCCAAAGAGGCCAGAGGTGGAGCAGAAGATGAAGACCTGCCTTCTGGAGCACCAAACTCATAGCTGTGTTCTAAGATGATCCAACAGGAGGGTCAAAAGATTGCGTGAGTAAAAAACACTGACGGTTTCTCAGGGACACCTAAACAATGCTTTAACCATATAAAGAGAAAAAGTTTTGAGTATGAGGACGTGAGCAAAAGTTGGCCTTTAGGTATTAAGTTTTGTAACTTCATTCTTATGTTATTAATCTTCTAAAGATTTATAACTTTGAGCTGTCACACATCACAAACGTGGATGTAGTCCCACTCACAGGAGATGCGCTATTCAACAGAACTGTGAAGGTCAAGGAGCAGAGACCATGGCTGTGATAACCAGTGGGCACATATCACTGTTGTTCAAGCCTGATGTGCACATGAGACCAACATGCTACCTATGATCATCTTTAAAACAAAGAGTTTTCTAAAAGAAAAGATTCCAAGTGGAGTTATTGTCCAGATGCATGAAAAAGGATGGATGAGAAAAAGAAGGCCTGAGTATCTGGTTTAACAGATTCTGGTCAGGAAAACATGGAGGATTCCTTAAAAGAAAACAGCTTTGCTTGTTTTCTTTTGTTGTTGTTTGTTTTTGAGATAGAGTCATACTTTGGCACCCTCAGTACACTGCTGTGGCATCATAGCTCACAGCAACCTCGAACTCCTGGGCTCAAAAGTAACTGGGACTACAGGCACCCACCACAACGCTTCAGCCTCCCAAGTATCTGGGACTACAGGCACCCACCTAGGCTATTATTAGAAAGGAGGTCTCTCTCTGGCTCAGGCTGGTCTCAAACTCGTGAGTTCAAGCAACCCAGCCCCCTCCGTCTCCCAAAGTTCTAGGATTACAGGTGAGAACCAGGGTGCCTGAATAGCTTTGCTTGTTTTTGATCACTTCAAAGCCAGTGTTACACAAAGCACAAAAGCAATCACAGTGGACTTGAAACCCCAACATGCTGTGATACCCTGTGTGTTAACCAGCCACCTGCAACCTCTTGATAACACCAGTTAACAAGCCTTTCAGGCCCTAATGAAGGGAGAGTGGAGGGCGTGGATGTAGTCAGCTGGGAATGATTTAACACTTTCAAGCAGAATCAAGAAAGCATCTCATCACCCAGGTTTGTGATTAGATCCTAAGATTGTTGAAGGGTGTCAAGAAGGAAGTGGTTATGAAACCATTTAAAAAATGCGGCATCAGAAATGGTATAAACTCGGGAGGATGACATTTACCAGGATAAGGAAAGTGACTCTTCAGAAGACACTGGAATGTAGAAACTGGAAAAGACAATATGCCTGGTAGTGATAGTCACCAAGAGCTCTTGGCCTTAGGAGACATAAAATATCCCAACTTTGTTCCTGGTGCATGATATTTCTTATACCTTGTTTCCGTTCTTGTGTTTTATACTATTTGCTATCATAAAATTTCTTGTACGATAATGTGTTAAAAATGCTAACCTTCTTGTAAAATACCAAATACCTAAATATAAACAAATAAAATTTGGAGTTAAAAAATTAAAATAAGAGATATTTTTCCCTGAAAGTTTGGGTCAAACTGTACATGTGCGATATACTTAGAAGTGCATTTTACGTGGCAAAATATGGTAGGTAATTATGTTTAGGTACAATAAACGATTGCTAAGGAGGATGCACGGATGGGAAAACAGATTGACTTGTAAATGAGTCTCTTTGCAAATTAAATTAACCTGAGAGACAAGTATTAAATTTAAATGTTTTGGGCTAGGTCTGGTTGCATCCTTGATTTTCTTTCCTGCAACATACTGAGATAACACAGAGAGAGAGGAAGGAAAGCCAGTTGTCCCTTTATTTCTTTGGTCAGTTAGTCCAGTTTCTGCAGAGAGGGGAAGCCTCCTACAATGCTTTTTGATCTTGAAGGGCCTGTAATTTGAAATACTCTTTATACCCCAGAGTCGTATTTTGGGGTGTTATTTCCTGAGCTTCTTCTCATCAGTGGATTATCCTTCAGAACTTCAGATTCTGTACTAATTTGGTTCATTTTACCAACTTAGTTTGCCAGGAGAATTTTATTATTCAAAATCATCCAAATATATTTTAAGAAACAGTGAGATAATGTCTTATATTGAATTATAAAATTCTAATGGAATATTTTAAAAGATGAATAAAATGATATGGGGGTATATTAGGGTCCATTGGGTAATACATTTTATTTTGGCTTTTTATTGTAAAACACTATATGTTGTTATTCACGCAGGTTTTATTTCACATGGCAAAGCTTTGAAACAAAAGGGAATCATTGATGAATCTAAGTGTTTGTTAAAATATAAATAGACCTTAAGTATTTTAAAATTACAACGTTTTTCCTTCTAAAATAATTTATGAAGATTAAAACGTTCAAATAGGGTAGGAAATTAAAAAAAAAAACAAAATGCATAAATCCATAGCAGTCATTGTGTAATACATTCTAGGAAAATAATTACCTTATTTTTGACATTTTTCATCACAAACATCACCTGTAATGTGTCTCTATCTAGTCTGCCATTACTTTTGGTGGAATGGGTATGTAAGCGCAGATTCTGAGATTATCACCTTCATTCAAATGAATGCCAGCATCCTTTCTACTTTTATATCCAAATTAAGAACCATTTCTCATACTTTCTTATTTTCCTTTTTTCAGTTTATTAGTATAATTTGTGTATTTCTGTATTCATTGCGAGCTTGCTTCTCACGGTACCCATGACTGATTCAAAAGATGATTTGAAAGTCAATAAAATAGAATTAAGGAGAACATTTGACCCTTATGTGTCTTTTTATATGTCTCTATATATTTTTCAATCCATTGCTATGTCTTGAAGTGATAATATGTCTGCATGACCCTTCGAATTCTTGTCTGATTTCAACATTGTCATTAAAATTGCATTCTTCAGTCCAAGGGCCAAGTATCTTCTGCGTTCAAACAATGTGGTTTTAGGGGACTGTCAGTGCAGTCAATTAAGAGTGATAAATTAGTTAAAGAGTAAAGGAAGAAAATAAAATACGCACACACAAGATAAAGCGTGGTAAATACAACCCGATTTCTCCATTTATTTAAGTATAGAGTGAAATATCATAATCGTACTACTATAAAGAAATATGAAAATTCACAATGAACTAAGAAAGGTGTTTCCAGAGAGCTTGTTGTAAATTTTTGTCTGTGATGTCTATGCTATTTATTCTAGAAATATTTGTCATTGTTTTAAAACACTGCAGTTTAAATTCAGTGAAACATTCTAAAGTAGAGAGTGTTATTTAAGTGTTTTCCCTTTACAGTTAGACTCAGCCATTCTAAAAGTATACTATGGAAATAGAGTAGAAAAGATTTTATAGTTTGTACATATCAAATAAATGCACGAAGGGTCAGGGACTGGGTAACAAATACTAACAAGGTACAATATTTTCAGCCATCCTTCCATCGGTGACAAAATAAAGGGAAAATTTATGAAAGCATGTCTCTGTCTTTAGCAAAGCTGATCTATAAATTAGGGTGACGTGTCACAACTCCCCTCACTTCCCCATTCATAATAACTTACTATGCTCAGATAATCCTTAGTCTTTCTGAACTTCTGCTGATCTTGGTTGTGATTAGTGATCTGCACCATGAGCATTCAAGTTCTCAACGTGTAAATTCCACTGTGTCCAGCATCATTAATTTTATACATTGTGGTAGAAAGAGTTATAAGTTTATCGGTGGGACCACACCTACGGTGCATCTTACAAGGGTACGTGTGAAATTTACTAAGTGTAGACTATAAATGTCTTAACACAATAACTAAGAAAATGCTTAGTGAGAAGGCTATGTTAACCAGTTTGGTGAAAATATTTCAAATTGTATATAAAACCAGCACATTGTACCCCATGAGTGCATTGATGTACACAGCTATGATTTCATAAAAAAAGTACACTTGCTGCCACTTTCAAATTCATATAAAAGCTTACTAAGTACAACTATTGCCGAGAATAATCTCAGACTGACATTTACAGAGCATTTTTATATCAATTTTCAGAATTATTATTTGTATGTAGCACTGTCAATACATGACATTAGTTTGTTCCTCTAATGAGTTTATTGTTTGCTTTTTTTTTTCATTTTCTTTGGTGATTAATTAACATAATTTACCAATTCCATAGTAAACCTTCCATCTTTCCATTATCAGTGGAATAGTAAATTGTGGACTTCAATTGGACAAAGTTTTGTAGCACTTTTAAAACAAAAATTAAAAACTATCCTTGATTTTACATTTTTTAACAAACTATAAGCAATAATAGCACGTACAATTAACCTTTATAGTTTATTTTCCACACATTAATTAAGCAAACTTTTGCCTGTTATTTCAATAAGACCCTTACAATTTCAAGATCAGTAGGTAATATTTTTGTAGAAATAAAGCAATAATATATGTCAATTTCCTAGAACTGCATCGGAATTCCTATTTTTTTAGCTGTGTTTTTATTAGTTTAGGTCAACTGCCAACACATTCGATTTTAAAGCATTGTAACATACGGAAAAAATTATTTAAAAATGGAGTCTTCTTATAGTGGATTAGTCAGTATTTTTTTGCCTTCCCAAATTAACGACCCTTGTTTTTTCGAGTCTGTTTGTGACGAGCCTATTTGACATGAAGACTACAGAATAGGAAAAGGTTGAATATGTGGAACTAACATATGATATTTAAATGTATGTTTTAGTGAAACTGCTATTTTTATTCTCTCTCTCTCTCTGAAAGGAGATTTCCAGTTTGTCCATATAAAATCTAAGTTCTAGGTGTTGCTATAGGTAATACAGGGTTAACCAAGTAGATTTCAACCTATCTAACCATTTGGTATTGAATTCATGTCAGTAGCATTCATGTATGTAATTTATGTCTTTTTAAAAAATAAGCTCTTTTACAATCTTATATCGTAGTGACATTCAGAATCTTTTCTTTTACAGCCATTTCGTAGAGTGACGTTTTCTGTTGTGAGTCAGCCTCAGGACCCACATCAGGGGTCACTGCAGAGTTGCTATGACAGCGGGCTGGAGGAGTCAGAAACACCAAGCAGTAAGAGCTCATCAGGGCCGAGGCTGGGTGCCCTTCCACTCCCAGAGGACAACTATGAAAGGACCACGCCGGATGGCAGTGTTGGTGAGGCAGAGCATATGGAAAATGGTAGGGGCAAACACAACATCCACACACATAATCACGCTAGTGAGTCGTCATACGTAGACTCGCCAAGGTCAGTCTAAAATCAGACTAACGTAGCTGACACTAAAACGACTGAATCTTAAATAAGAAATATTTGCTAAAAGAAATGTCAAATAAAGGAACATAACGATAGGGATAAAATTTAACCCAAATTGCACCATCGCTTTAAAACAGGCTATTAGAAATAAACACACTCATAAACAAATCAGAGTAGGGGAAAAAAAAAAACCCAAAAAACTAAATAAGTGCACAATTCCTAAACGGTACAGCAACTGAGAAACTGATTATTTTGTTCTATTCATTTTTGTCATGCAACTGTTTCTTCAATTACCATGATCCAGTCTTAGTGGAAATGGCAGTGAACACACCTTGCTCCATTTTTTTATTTTCCTAGATATTTACAAAAACATTTTGAAGCCTCTCCTTTTGAGTGATCGCTGACTCAGTGTCGAAAGAGAACGGTACTATCTTGTTCTCCACAGTATACAATAAATATCATTCAAATTCCCCTCAAATTTAGATAGAAGGGTTTTCTCCTTTTTGTTTGAGAGACAGGAAGGACAACAAATCATAATATTTCATGTTCTCATCCTGTTGTGAGGCAGTCTTCATAATTACACCGATTGGCCCTATATACTTTTAAGTTACAAATTTAGATCAGAAATAACACTTGTAGAACTTTTCATATTTGTTTATGTTCCCTAAGATGATGTGGTGATATATTTTCTGGATCTCGGGTCATAAGTAACTGCCTGTGGAATAGGTTGATGTCAAATCATGGTAAGGAAAAATTCTTCCTCGTGTCATTATTCTTTCAAAGTTAAAAAGAGACAGGGCTATGCGGAGAGAAAGGAAGGGGCGTCACGTACATTTTGTCTCTAGAGAAAACTCAAAATTTATTTCTCTCACCTTCTCAACCCCCAAGTGAAATAAGACATTCTAACTTCCTGTCATAGACAAGCTTCTTTGGTGGTGATGAGCCAAGAGAGCATATTAATGCAGGAGAAAGACTGATTTTCTTCTGGACGTTTATTTACAAATATTAAAGTACAACATTGGAGAGTGATTTATCCTGAATGACCCCAAGTGAAGGAATTGCTAAACTAAATCATGCTAAATAATTATTTATCCACATTGTTATCAGGTGAGAAGATATAGTCTCCGAGACTGAGGACAGAGTCCCTCCCAATTCATTATCCAGAGCTAAACCGGCTTTTTGCCAGGTGGCTATCAAGGCAAGCTTATCTGTGCGTATGGGAGTGTGTGTTTTCATGGATGGGAGTCTGATGTATTTTCAAAGAGTCACATTTTTTTTTCAGTAACATGTGACTTGAATATAAAAGTTCAGTATGAATTGCAGTGCAGAGAAATGGATATTTAAAGCAGATTATGTTTAAAATTCTTTGGACAAAAATAAAAATTAAACTAAAATACATATATCTAGCACTATAGATCTATACATCTTTATCTCTCTATATATATCTGTATATCTAGATCTACCTATCTCCATAGATAGATATATTTTACATACACCTAGGAAGACAACATTCATTTAATTTAGGGGTATTACTACATCTATAGTTACCTTTTGATGATAACATATACTTTTATTTATGTTTTACAAAGTGGTTATTCTTACTTTAACCACCATAATGGATAATTCAAACACTATTTGGGGAGGTGTCAGCTTTATTAACAGAAAAGACTATGTGCCACTGGCATTACAAACCCATTTTCATGTTATTTTCTGTTTTGTAAGTTTATGGGGATCCAACACCTTTAAAATAAGAAAGAAATGATGGGTGTATAATTAAAACATGATTGTATGTGACAAACACATACATACTGGTTACTATTTAGGAAATACACATGGCATGGAAAACTTAGCAGGTGAGCTTGTTAATAGAATGGAAATTTTACTTAGAAATATTTCCAATGGAAGGTTTTGGGTTATTTTTATAAAGCAAGTTTTTAAGTACTATTAAGGGTCATAATAAAGAAACTGATTTTTCCTAACTTTATATGTGGCTGTCACTTGAAATTCAGATTTTATATAACAATTTGTCATCTGCAGCTGTGATCATGTTATCCCTGATCTGTAGCTAATGACAGACAGAAACGTGAAACTCTGTGAGTAATTTACATGTAGCACTTGACATTTGAGTAAGAGTTTTGTTGAGTCTAAGTTTTCAGACTATTCGTTCGAGCCATAAAATGCAATTGTATTGCTTGAATTGTGGTAATTTCATCTTCAATATTAATGGATCCTTCTGACATAAAGAGAATTGGAATGGAAACCTGTCAAGTATTCATTTGTCACATTTAATTGGAGTCCAGGTAATCACGGTTGTTTTGCTTGGTTAGGTTTTAATCAGGATTTGTACTGGACTTTCATTTGGATTTTCTATGAAAATACCATTTTGGATGCTGTGTTAGTTTTAATTATTACCTCAGATATTTTCCTTGAATTTTAACCTATGTGAAACAATGCAGTTATAACTAATTGTTTTGGATTAACTTTCAATGTGAAGTCTTAGAAGATAATTTCCAGCAAAATAAAAGATTTCAAAGTCACCACGCCAAACAGGAATAAGTTAGGACAGCTAAGGACAGCAATCAGTTGGCACAGATGCTATGGCAAGGAAATAATTGAAATAGGAAAATTTAAATACATCTGTACTAAAACATACTTAAGTTTTATAAAAGTCCTATTTGTCCTGTGTACTTTAGCACAAAAAACAAAATTCCATTTAAGGGGCCTGGGGGTTAATTCTCTTTTTAATGAGCTTTATCCTATATTCTAACCCACATTACTGCCTAATGAAGAATGAGATTTTCTTCTCTTATTAGCTAAGGTAAAAGAATACACTATAAAAATAAACATAATTTCTTATAACCGGGGCCTAATAATGTAGAAAGAGACCCCCCATTTCCAGATATGTGCAACTGATAATGCCTCAGGTCTTAGAAAGTAATAATGGGGATTGTGCCATTTAAAACATATTTTAAGAAAACCTTATGAATGATTATATTTATTTATAATGAGGATCACTAATATATATTTCTTTGCTTTTAAATATCATCAGTATTATGATTATTTCATGCTGATCCTTTGATATCCATCTCATCAAAGATTGAGATAATTGGCTATCATTGCATTGAAACAAATTTAGTTAGAATAAAATATTTAACGTGGAGTTCATAGTGGGAAATTGATAACAATAAAATATTTGATGATTAAAATGTTAAAATAATTAAAATCTATTGCAATGAATTGATAATTTGAGTAGAAAGCAGATGTCAGGCTTAAAGTACAACTATTTTAAGGGCAAGCACTGACTTTGCAAGAGTCTGCACTTATCTTAATTATGAAGTAGAGTTTAGACTTGACCTTGGAGCGGTACATAATAGCTTACTTAGGTCTGTTGTAAGTATTTATCTTGGTCCCTATATTCATGGCACAATCTACTAACTTTCTAAAGCCCCCTCTGAATCATCTTTCAGTGCTGGTTTGCCTTTTCCAGGTATGGCTCTATCATAAGTAGTGTTTACGAAGCTCAGATACAGGTATAGAAAGGACCCCACTTAGCTTCTCATCCTAATTTTGCTGTCAGCTTTGGAGAGACCCTTTTACTCCTTCTGGGTCTGCTTCTGATTTTCTCCAAGGCAATTGAGTAAATTAACTCTGAAATCTTACCTAGATCCAATAACCTATGATTATCTCTTTCCATTCAATTTTTCTTATATCTTTTACTCTTCAGAACAGAAAGAGATCTTTGTGTCTCCCAGTGAGGTAGGGACTGAATCTGACAATACATGCTAACGTGAGCAGGGTAGTAGTGACTCAAAGGCCTTCCTCCCACCCCACATAACATGTGCGTATATGGTATACATAAAACTGCATTGCTTTTAGAAATAAATGACAAGTTTATTTGAAATGTCATTGAAAATGAGCCACCATTTTTATTTGACAGAGAGTAATAAGAATGGAGACGAGGTACATATCTTTGGTATGAGAAAGGAGCCTGCCCTGCACCTGTTCTCCTACCTACCAAATCTTTAGGCATCTGTCAGCCATAATTGTCTAGGTGGTGCTGGCTTGTGTTTCTTTTTTTTTTTTTCAGTCTCAAGCTGTCACCCTGGGTAGAGTGCTGTGGTGTCACAGCTCACAGCTCACACTCTTGGGCTCAAACAATTTCCTTGCCTCAGCCTCCCGAGTAGCTGGGACTACAAGCACCCGCCACAATGCCTGGCTATTTGGCTATTTTGTTGTTGTTGTTGCAGTTGTCATTGTTTAGCAGGCCTCGGCTGAGTTCAAACCCACCAGCTCCAGTGTATGTGGCAGGTGCCGAGCCTGGCTTGTGTTTCTTTTCTTTCTTCTTCTTCCTTCTTCTTTCTTCTTCCTCCTTCCTCCTTCCTCCTTCTCCTTCTCCTTCTCCTTCTCCTTCTTCTTCTTCTTCTCATTTAGAATGAGTTGTGTTGTATGACTGACCGCCTCTTCCATTTTTCAAAATACCCTCATGTACTTGTCCATGACATAAGCATTCTACCTCAAACCAATATCCCACATATATGTTTTTCTATAGGAAGAGGCTAACATATCATGCTGAGGATTCATTTTCATGATTCTGCATTTCTCCTTGTCACCCTGTTGCTAGTTACATTGTACTTTTCCAGACAACTGTGATATGGATTTACTTCTCCCACATATTCCTAGGAAGTCCACATGCCACCGATTCTGGAGGGTGCTGTTCACTTGTATTTCTTCATAGTGATTAGATAGAGAAAGTGATTATAGAGACTGTCTCCAAGCTGGGTTTCCAAGTCAAGACATGAGCTACAGTGGCTTTTAAGCTGTCCAACAAAATAAGCAGTGCAATCTAAAGGAATTTAAAGAGGGTATTGTCATAGAGGAGAGTTGGCAATGATGTAGGCAGAAGCTAGTGGTTTCCCTCCTAATAGGAATGTAATTTTCTGAACTCTCTTAGCCCCTCTTTCTTCAACGATAAATCATAGGATTGGGAGAAACTAAATGAGATAATGCATGCATCACATGTAATAATTTCACTATTTATTGATAGTCAAATTATTTATTATTTAATGAATAATGATAGCTGATTGCTGTTTAGGTAGGTTTGATACAGCACGATGGCTTAATCATGAGAGCCTCAAAAAAATCTTTAATCTCACAATGATAGCATTTCAAAAATAATATTCTTATCTTGAATACTTTCTAGTTAGTTTCTCTATTTTTGTGTGGAGTACCATGGGATAATACTCACGGCTAGCGACATATAAACATAGCCAGGACATACATTGAGGTGAAGAAAATTTCCTCTCTCTTGGCATCAACCCAACCCAACTGTTTGTGTTCTTTGTCTTTCAAAATGGGGAGATGCTATTATTACCTTTTTATATTATCTTCTCTCTTTTATTATGGTTTCACAATTTATACTCAGAGTTCCAAATGAATGCATTATTCTTCAGGTGTATATTTCCCTTTAAATTCCTGAAAACTATTAACATTAACAGGGAAAAATGGGCTGAAAAATAATGGCTGATTAGTATGCTTATCACAATCTCAGTCCTTTCCTCTTTAATCTCAGTATTAATAATTAACACTGATAAAATGTATGTCCATATTACCCTTTTTTATTGTAATTTGGTCCTTTAAAACTAGATCACTTTGCTGAACCCTTATGAAAAGGGGGGCGAGGGAGCACTTAGCAGATCTCAAAGTGACTTTGGAGGTCACTTGGTAGGTACACTGCCTCCAAGCTCCCAAAGCATTCATGTGAATTTCAGCACTTGTTAATAATGCATTTGACTGTTTAGCTCCTTTTTTGGTTAGGGCATTATCTCAATCTTTCCTGCATTCTTTGTGCTCACAGATTACATATATTTCTATTTTTCCTCATGTTGTGTGTATATGTGTAGGATGTTACTGAAATAGAACATTATCGAGCATCTTCTATATAGAAAAGAAACTCTGGAACTTGACTTGTTAAAGTATGTGACCACCCTTAACCACAGGGGTTAGCTCACTTACAGAAAAACCAAGTCATCCCAATATTCTTCCTCTAGAGCAAAACTCTTCCCATTGTTAATTCTATTGCAGTACTTTCTTCTCTCTCTCTTTTTTTTTTTGTAAATAGGCATATTTTGTTTCATAAATGAAGCAGAACAATAGGTATTTCTTGCTTAACCGGGAAATTTGATCATGCCAAAGCTGTGATGATGCCTTTTAATTTAGCAAACATGCATTGAAAATGAAATGTGACCAAGTCATTTTGAGGAATTTGAAGTAAATGAGAAAGAATCTCTGCCTTTGAGATGGAAGTTCTGATGTTGGGGAGATGCAACCTTGATTGCAGCAAATGAAACCTGATGTGAAAAGTAGGAAGCTCATTAGTGAAGTTCAGAGCTGTGTGAGATGCGGAGAAGGAAAAGGACAATTATACAGATTAAACAATTAGATTAATGAATGTACTTACTGAAAGTCTTGTGTTTTATCAATAAAACTGGAAGAAGGCCTTGAAATGTGATTTGTCTCATGTCCTGTCTTCATATAGTTTGAAACAATTATTAGTTGTCCTGGAGGCTTCATGTTAAGCCAAATAAATTCAGATTATTAAGTTTTATTTTTCTAATCAAGTTACTGATTCTCTGTTTTAAGTCTTCCTTTTAAATTTTTTCCTTTCTTCCTTTTTTTGTTTGTGAGCACAATTAGTTCTATAACTCTAAAATTTGGCATTGATGAAATTGGCAGCAGAGGCTAAATTCAGAACTATAAAACATTAAACTATAAAAGATTAATTTTATGCCTCTGTTCTCTCTCAACTTATAAACATGGGCAACCAAAAATGTGTGTGTTTTAAAAAAGGCCTTTCAAGCTTAAAAAGAGCCTGTAAATAATGGTTTGAAGTTATTTTTATTTCTTTTTAGAAGACCAGTGGTAGCATTGCTCACATAGATGATTTGGTTACAGCAGAGACTAGCACATTAAGTTTCTTTATTTTTTAAAATTCATTCCTTTTGTTGAGGCTGCAAATTGTTTTTATAATTGTTATCTCAAGATTCAAGTAACGCATCACCTTTCTCTCTGAAACGTAGATCGGTTTGTTTTTAGATGTTGTTTGCTGAATTTTACTGGATTTATGCAGGTAGACTTTTTGGCATTTGATCTCCTTAATACTGCCTAGAAAAATATGATTATAGTTAAATACAAGAATGAAAATATACTTGAAACACATGCAAATTTAAACACTCCCCAGTTTCAACTGCTAAAATATGATAATCTCAAAGGAAACTAATTGTCCATACTATATGTTTAAATGAAATCGGTAGTAAGTAGTACACAATGTTTTGGTAACCAAAGGGTAATAGAATGGTGCCCAGCTACATAAAAATCTTCTAACTCATTCATTCCTGTTGTGAAGTATATCTTCTTTGCTCTTGTTTCTGCTCTGAAATGCACACCATCTACATTGATGTGATCATTAGGGAACCCCTGTGCGTTCTGAGGGTGGTGTGCGTCTCTGAGGTTGCATTCCTCTGAGCCACTGGGCCCCAGGCTGAATTGTGCACATTGTTTCTATCCCTGGTGAGGCCACATCGCATCAAGCCAGCATTTGTAGTGAAAGGTCATAACAGCTATAGCTGAAATTTTATACAATAATCAGGGAATGTAGAGTATCATGAGAACCCATTGAGTTAAATTCAATGACCATTTGTTGAACATTTGCTCTATGAAAATTTCCAAGAAGAGCCAAAGGTGAATGAGACTGACTCTGTGTTTTCCAAGCATTTCTGTGCCATGATAGAGAATGACATGGATAGATTAGATGTTTAAAAGCAAAGGCATGGAGGCAAATGTGGAGGAATTACGTGCTACGAGAACCAGAGGCGAACACAGGCAGAGGTATGAAGAATCATAGCCACACCATGAAGGAAGGGCAAGTAGGGGCTGATTAGCAAAATATGCTCACGGGGTTATGGAGAATAGTGAGTGATACTGAGATACCAACCCGAGAAGGTGAGAAAGGTCAGCGCGCTATTTGTCAATCTGGGAGCAAAAGAAAGAACAGCATACTTCTGTGGGAGGAAGTCTGGTTAAGAAATGTTGAATCTGAGTTATCTTTGTTAACTGCAAGTGATATTGAACAGGGTATTGGAAATACAGTTCTGAAACTTAGGAGTATAAATAAATAGAAGAAATATAGCTTCAGGAGTCATTAGAAGAAGGCTACTGATTCCATCTTGGAATAGAAAAGATTAAGCTAGTAACACCGGTAAGAGATGATATCCAAACCAGAATCTTAAAAAAGTGTTGAAATATAAGAGGGCGGTGGTGAAGTAAGTTTTAGTGAATGTGACTGAGGAGCATGTTAAAAACAGAAGAAGAAATAAACAAACAAATTAAAGGTGACAGGCCAAAGGTCGGGGGAGGTGGGTTAAATTAGGAAAGTATTGATAATAGCTGTTAAATACCCAGGGCTTCGAGAATAAAGGTGAAGAAGTCGACACCTGAGATCGTGGAGCTCTTGATTAATGAGGGGACCTAGGATGCTCAGGCGGGAGGTACTTTTTGTTTTCCCTCCCCTGTCCCACACTATACTATAAAGAGGCTGCTTGAACAGGGCCCTGTGACTTACTCACGCCTGCATGATACTTGTGGAATAATTCCTACAAATAGTTGTTCAATAGGAAAAAAAAAATGTTGAATTTAGTTATGTGAGCCAAATAAGGCCCAATGATGCTGACACAGATTTAGTAGAATTCTGACCTGTCAGGAAACTGAGATCACAAGATACAGTTTAAGAACATACTTGAGAATTTCTTTTTCAGGTCATCAAGTCCTTTGCGATATTATGGTCAAAGGAAGGTGCGTGGTCGCTTCCCTTGCTGTCAAACCCAACGCCCTCCGAGTCACCTAGGGTCCTATATTTTTAGAATTTTTTTTTTAAAACACCATTTTCTTAAAGTACTGAGAAGTCTGATATTTCTGCATTATAGCTTTCAGTATATTTCCTTAAATAACATAATAATTATTCTTTGAAATTACTTGTGTCGTCTTATAGGAATTTTATATTTTATTTTATAATAGCTGATCACTTGGCTATTTCACTTGCATGAAATGAAAAAAGTATGTGACTAATCGCATTTGTGGTGAGATCTTATATTTGATAACATTGATCATTATCAAAAAATTCAATTTTGTGATTTTAGGATTCTTGATAATGTAATGATCCTATCAGTTGTTGCTAACATGAGGCAAGTAGATGTTTCAAAACAGAAAATAATTAAAATGGAATTTGAATGACACATGAATTCAAATTTCATACTAAAAGGACTGTCTAATATTAGTCTGTTTTTGGTGTGCCCAGCACCGCAGAAATTCAACATCAAGGATGCTTACAACAGCCAGTGCACCCTCCAAGGGAAGAAACAATTCCAAACACAGTGACTTACTAATAATGATTTAACAAGAGGATGTCACTTTCAATGTTGCTTCACCTAAAGAAATAAAACGATCAATGTCATGTACATTTATTTTTCTTTCTTTGTGTTTATTATTGCTTAGTGGGAACTATGTACAGGGACCGTATGGATAAAACTTGGCCTCCAGTCTAAAATAATGTAACCATGTGGTCCCCAATCCCTGGGCCATGGAGTGGTACCATTCCCTGGCCTGCTAAGAGCTGGGCCACACAGCAGGAGGAGAATGATTTCCGAGTAAAAAAATTGCAACTCCCATTTAATTATCCATAGATCTATTTGTTTCATCCAAAACCTCTAGTAATGTCCATTTCTTGGCCTGGCATATGAACTCCCCATTGTCTTGGAGCATTGAATATAGTGTACATGATGCGGTGTGTGCTGAGAGAATGCTGCCTGGCTCTTTGCCGAGTGCCTTCTGGGAGATACTTGTAAAATTTTTTTTTTCTAGATCCATCCAAAAACATAATTTCATCCGTGTCTCAGATTTGTACATGGCCAAGCATGGAACCAATTCCAAGCAATATTGTAAGATCCTGATGTCAAACTAAAATATCACTTTATTAAGTTTTGAACAGGAGAAAAGTGTATTCAATAGACAAGAAATGTCTTTGCCTCCTCTCCAAAGCAATAATAAATACACGTTTTAAAAGTAGATCCGAGGAAAATCAGCATACTTCTCAAAATGTTGTCTAGTGAGGACGGAATCAGAAGTGTTTCTTAATCCAGACTTAGTAAAGACTGATGGAGCCTGCAGAAATGAATCTATTCTTAGCTAAAATCCTCTGAAAAACACTTTGCTTTGACACCCTAGATTCAGTGTCTCTTTCGGTGCTGGGTACTAACCACAGTCCTGTGTCTCTGACTTTATGTGTGTTGCTGTTTTGGTTTGCTTGTTTTCTTTTCTCTTTAGGGTCATCTCTTCAGGATTTTTCATATTCTCTCTTAAAACATAACACTGATTTTCTCAATGCTAGCACTAGGCATGCTTGTGTCACCAGACTTCCTTTCCTTTTGCTTCTGGTTCATTCTATCAGGTATCTTTGCACTATCTAATCATTAACTAGTAATCCACAAACTTGCTCTTTACCCACTTTTATCCTTGTGTAATGATACCCCAAACTATATTTATAAGAAGCATTTCCCAGATGGATATGTAAGTTTAAAAGTCATTATTTAAATGGCTTTCGTTTTCTGGTAATTCTCACCTAAAAACAAGTTTCATCTATAATTATATGAATATTTGAGGAAATGGAGTTTCCGGGCCCGGTTCTTATTCTTTCCCTGCACTTTGGTCAAAGCGATGCTAGCCAGTCCTCATCTGGGAACAGGTGTCTGGGAAGCAGCCTGTTCACACAGAATCATATTTTATCAGATTTTCTTTCCTTAAGCTTTCTGCCCTTTCTTCAGTGTAATCGGTTGTATTCAGCCTTCACTCTAGGTCTTTGAGAATTCAATTCTGAGAGGCATTTCTAGTTTCCTGGACAACATTTGTCCATCTCTTTCTCCCACAATAATGAAAATTTAAAATCTAATTCTTGCCTATTTCTGTCCCAGACTGTGTTGATCCTCTTTTGTGAAATCAAGCCCATGCGCTTTTTCTGTTGCAGCCCATGCCTGAGTATTATCTACGTCCTCGGGATGAAGTAGCTATTAAATTAGTTCTATCACTTGTCTGTGAGTCTACCTGTGTGTTTTCCTAAAGTAACCACATTTTATTTCAGAGCACAAAGTCCAGGACTTCTGACTTCATTAGATGCTAGTATTTTATTCAAGTTTTTGGAAATAGCTGAGAAAAATACATTATTACTCTTCTTCACCTTAATGAAAATCTGAGTTCCTCTGACAGTCATTTCACTTCTGAAGGAGAATTAGAGGACTGGGCTATAGATTGACTCTCAGATTTCATATTTTTCGTTATTTTCTTTGTCCTAATAATTTTTTTCCTTTGCCTGTCCCAACCTCACCCTGCCACGCTCGTTTTCTTCTTTATCACCTTATCTATGACCTTTCTGGGATTAAATAATTCACTTTTTCCACCAAAAGTTATTATATTTGAGTCATTTCAGTTTATTAGGTTTCTCCTTTCCTTTAGAATACTTGCTCGAAGATTCTGTTCTACAAATTTTCCGTTTTCAACAGTCCTTTTAAAATCTAAAAGTTCTGCTGTGCTTTCATTTTTGGAAATATTAAATACATTTGCAAATAATTCGAATCAGATGCTTTGGGTTCTAATTCAAGCTCCATCTGATTTCCAGGGAAGGAACCCGGGTCAATACCCGTGCTCCCTCCCTCACTTATAAAATAGGAATCATAATTGTAATAAATACTACCCTATCTGCCGCAAAAGGTTAATGTGCAGTTATACAGGAACATATATTTTTGAGAAGGTAGCATTATTAAGATTGTGCTTAATTACTGTCTTACTGGGTCCAGTTATTTAGAAATATTAAAAATTATTCTGGTTTTACAGTTATCTTTTTTTTTTACATGAAACCAGGCTTGCAAGGTTCATAATATTTATTTAATGCATGCTTATTTTCTTAACTGCAGAAATGTTCACTGGATTCTCTTACGTCTAGTAATAAGTTGTTTCTTGGCCCCTTTTCAACTCCCTATTGGTTCCCAGTTCTTTAGGCTAAGAGTACATGGGTCTCTAGCTCCTGTGAACAAATTCCAATATTTATAATATAATTCTGTGAAAACCTCAGAGAAAGAAAACATATTAATAGTCTCACATTTTCTTTTTGTTAGATAAATGGCTTCTGTCTATAAGAGACCTGCATATATTTTCCTGGCTTTATTGTTAAGGAATAGGAAATGACAGAAACCAGTAACTCACAGAGATATTTATCAGATAATTACTAAAGATCATTCGGTAGCCAGTAGCAAAGTAGTTCTTAAAAGACTGAAATTACAGACAACTCTCAAATATTCAGGGCAGAAAGAAAAGCCTTGTAAAGATTATCGCCGAGCACAGAGAGTGGATAGAATCTGTCGATTAGGCACCGATTCATAGCACTTTATTCACATCTCCATTTAAACTGTTAATTAAGCCAAATACATTTATAAATGTGGAAATCAACTTTTATGGGATATTTGAAATCATTTTTAGAGCACAGCGCAAAACACCCCAATTGCAATGTAATTCAAACACAAAAGACCAAAGTGATTGTAAAAGGACCAAGTATTACAGAATGTTTCTAATGTCAAAGACAAGTGAATTACAGGTGTATTCACTCCCTCTCACACATACCCGCACAAAGAGAGAAACACCAGAAAATAATAACTTAAAATGGATAATCTATACATAAAAAAGGTTTACTAGAATGATGAAATCGTATCCTTATAGATTGTATATGAAACCAGCACATTGTACCCCTTGATTGCACTAATATACACAGCTATGATTTAACAATAAAAAAATTTAAAAAATAAATCAATAAAAAATAAAAATGAAAGATAAATAGGATAAGGAAAATTAAATTTGTAGATTAATTTTTATAGTACATTAGCATTTACCTGAGGATTCTATGTATTCATTTTCTTTATAGAATCACTCCGAGGAAGGTAATATTATCTGCATTTTACACATGATGAAACAGAGAAGAAAATATGTAAAATTGTGGTTAATACCCACTAAATTCTAGATGTTCCAAACATGATAGCTGATTTATTATATTATTTTGCTGCTGTTAACTACAAAAGGCCATAGTGTTCATGAAAGCGTACTGTGGCCATCATGCTGTCTCTACTTTAAAAACACATTTAAGCCAATGAAAACGAGATTTTATTTTATATTTAATAGAATCATTAACTTATGTAATTTTGAATGTGTCACTTAACCTCTTGTGTCATTGTTTTAGGTAGGCCGTAATCTATGAGCCCCACCTACTTTTCAGGTCATTTCTCCTTTTTTATCTGTGTATTATAAAAAATAATGCATTTTTGTTCTTTTGCCTAAAGTAAAGTTATTTATCATTCAGAATTACTCTAAATTGTGTCTATGACACAAATGTTGATAGTTGGGAATATGAGTAACATTGTTAAATATTCACATCCCAGAAACAGAAAGAGTCCAATAGATGCTTTTGGGGGAGGTTGTTTCAGAATAACAGAATAATAGACTCAGTTTTATAAACTGCTTAAAGAAATATAGTATACCCAACATAGCAGGTGCATTTTTAATTCACTGATTAAACTTGAAATTAATGTTTTTTGGGGGTCATATTCATTGGGCATCCTTTCTAGACACTCACAAAATACGCACTTGCACAGAGTGTGTTCCTTGATCCTTTTACCACGGTTGGAAAGATGCTTGATGCTTACCTCAGTAGGAGAATGTTTAAGAATATATTTCATTAAGGCCAGGCAATGGGCTCATGCCTATAATCCTAGCAATCTCTGAGGAATCTCTAGAGCTCAGGAGTTTGAGACCAGCCTGAGCAAGAGTGAGAATCTGTCTCTACTAAAAATAAATAAATAAATAAATAAAAATTATCTATCTATCTAAAATAAAAAAAATTAGCTGGGCTTTCTGGCAGTCACCTATAGTTCCATCTACTTGGGAGGCTGAGGCAGGAAGAGCTCATGAAGCCAGGAGTTTGAGGTTGCTGTGAGCAAGGCTGATGCCAGAGCACTCTCTAGACTGGGGCAAAGTCTCTAGAATGAGACTTTGTCAAGAAAAAAAAAAATATATATATATATATGTATGTACATATATTGCTTTAAGAGCCTGATTTTGCGGGTGATCTCACAACTCTCAAAGATTTAAAAAAATTAGACAGTCCACCCAGTGAAACAGACCAAGAAAAAAAAGATGTATAAACAGTTTATTTAATCCTTTTACTATTATCTCAGTATTGTTGGAAATTTCAAACTAAGCCAAAAAATTCAGCTAAATGTGTAAACAGAGATTTTTCTTACTAATTTTACTTTGTTGGATAAACACCAGAAAAAAATACTTTCATACCCACATCACTACTTTCAAAACTGCTAGACAAACTATTTATATAATATGTGATTAAATTAGAAAATAGCTTAGCTATTTCCAGACATGAGCACAAATATTTTTACCTACAACGCAACTCTCTGCTCCCTGCAACCTCCTTAGAGAATATTATTTTAATTATGCTACCAGTGGATCTAAGTTACTGAACTTGCTCAAACTTGCTTAAGAATAAGAAGCTTCCTTAGCGACAATAACCAATGAAAATAAAATGGAGGGCGGTGCCTGTGGCTCAAGGAGTAGGGCGCCGGTCCCATGCGCTGGAGGTGGCGGGTTCAAACCTTTCCCCAGCCAAAAAAAAAAGAAAAGAAAATGGAAAAGAATTTTAACATCCCCGGCATGAGGAAGTTACAGGGAATATATATTATACACACTAACGAACTTGCAAAGTTCTTTATTTCTAATTGTTATGTCTTATTTAGTCGTTTAATAATTCAGAAGATACACCTTGCAAAAGTGGATTAGTGATGTAACTGGAGCTAGCATTTCAGATACTATAATAATTTTTTTTCACTAAAGTAAGAATGTTGTGTTTTTTGTTTTTTAATTTTTTTTGCAGTTTTGGCCAGGTCCAGGCTTGAACCCACCACCCCTGGTATATGGGGCCGGTGCCCTACTCCTTGAGCCACAGGCACCATCCCAGAATGTTGTGCTTTTTTACTTCCACATATGGAATCACCTGTAGGAACACACCTGCAGCAAAGATGATGCATCTTTTATTGTAGGATTAGGTAAAAACACTTCCACTGAGAAGCCGGCACCTGTATTTTGCTATTAATAATAATTGACCCAATCATTAAGCAACTTTCAGTCCCCTTCTTCCCCTGCTGTTCCTTTGTAATTATCATATATATTTCACTATTAGTGGTAAGGCTTTTATTTCCTCCCTGGGATGAAGGCAAGGCATTTCTGAAGTGGTTAGGGCAATTGCCTTGTCTCAGTGTGTGGAGGGGGGAACCCAGAAAACATAATATAATTGCATGTAGAGACGTCTGCCTCTGAGCTGGTTTTATTTTAGTAGCTTGAGAAATATTACTACACATTATTGCTCAGATAGACATTCTTTCTAAGAGGCAGCTACTGCCGTTGATTCCCAAAAGCTAAAGGATTTATTCTAATATTTTTGTGCTTCATTAGCTAGGTTCTCTAGTGATTGGATTTTATGAACTATCTACTTGTACCTGATATTCATTTCTAAACCATTTGGAGGACAAATATTTTATCTCCTAGATCAGCATGTAGAGCATCTGACTTCCAGTTACAGAATATTTTGGATACTCATTCTGAAATTTATGAGTGAAGTTTAGGAAGGCTTAGCATTGCTAACTGGGGAGACGTGCACACACACACACACACACATACACACACTGGGTCACACATGTTAAAGCACATCTTGGAAATACTTTGAGTAACAACTGATGCTTTCAGAAAGATTTTATTTTGAAAATGTTCACTTAAATAAGTCAACAGTTTCATATATTATAGGCATGACTGTCTCCTATTATACTGAGATTTTATTTTTTTTTCAATTTGAAAGCTGTCACTGTTTATTAACTGACCTGATTACAAAAAATAATCAGAGCAGATACCTTAGTTCATTCTTCTTTTAAGCCTATTGATTTGGTCTTCCCTGTTACCACCATCTTCAGCTTCTACAAAGTAGATGGACTTTTTCTTCATTCTGTCCCATGGAGATGATAACTTGAAGGGCCACAGGAAGTTATTTGCTTCTTTGATGCGTTTCTGAACAGTGTAAGTCTCATGAATCAGATCCCCCATGCAGATGATGCCATATTTACCAAGAGATCAAGCAATCGAACTGTTATCAGTCAATGCAATTTGCTTCTTACTGACTTTGCCGTAACCAGGCTTGTAGATTAGCACATTTACTGACTTCAGAGTTGGGTACCCCCCTGCAATATACCGTGCTACCATCCTCAGCATGTTAATCGAAGCCATGTTTAGCTTAATGAAAGTTCCATGAAAGATCTGGAGAAGGCAAGGAAGCTGTAACACCTTTCCAATCCATGGACGCGCACCACCCATTCCTCTGATCCTGATGACATATGCTATTTTGGGCTCGGCAGGTACACAGAAGTTGCCAGCTTCTCTTGCCATGCCAGCCATCGAATTTCAGTTCTGAAATCTGCCAAAATTTCTATGATAATGCCCAGCTTTTTCATAGATAAGCTTCCTCCTTGCCTTTCGAAGCATCTTTGGGTCACGCTTCTTTCTCAGACACTTTATCTTCAGCTTTGCGACATTCTTTTGCTTTTTCTGAAGGGTTTCTGGCACAGCTGGCACCTTCTTTTTCTTCTCTTTGACACCCTCCATGATTCCAGCTGGAAAAGAGCATACTGAGCTTTCTGGATTATAAAATTAAGTAATACTTTCTAAATTCAAGTAAGCTTTATTAAATTGCAAATATAAGATTTATAGCACCTAGGCCTTAAAATTGGGGTCATTTTCTCTGATTTAACATGCCAGTCTGGAGTTTCATACAATCTTTTAAGTAAAATACTGACACAAAAAAGGAAAAAAACACCTGTAAGGTTAACTTAAAGCCATAGTTTTCTAATGCCTTTTAATGTTTCCCCCCCTCAAGAACAAGATGTGTATTTATATACTGACAATATAAACATAGAAATATACAAAATATAGATTGAGAGTATTTTAAAATATTGCTTTATGGTTATTTCACTGGACTGCCTAAATATTTCATCATTTCAAAATACCCTTTGCACTTAATGCTCTGGTTTTCTTTAAAAGGGATGTTGTTTTTTGATATGAGCCTAACAATCCCTAGGAGCAATTAGACCTGGCTCTGCTAAGGTGCCACAGGTGGCAACAAGAAACCCTGCACCCTGAGACTGACGCGGACAGTTACTATTTCAAGTTTCTGTTGAAAACAGATGATAATCCGATGTAAATGTGTCACTTATTTATAATAACCTTTTCAGGGTTGTGGTATATTAGGCTTTTCATGTCTTTTGTCTCAGCATGGGAACCTAGCCATAACTCTGTCCTTGGCTTCTCCAATGTCTGCTGTAATGAAGTCCTTCTGATACTACTGGTAATAAACCTTCATGGCAGCAATCCAGGATAGACCCTACTGATAACTGAATTCTCCTTACTAGTGGATTATATTCTCACGAGACCCCTGCATAGCTCTTTTCCTCTAGAGTTAAGGTTTTCATGTGGAAATACTATTTATTTATTTATTTATGTCATTGAACCGTCTCCCCATCATGACTAAGAAAATTGCTCCATAAAATACTTGGTAATGTAAATGTGGGAATGAAAGTTATATATCTGATGATTTATCAAATTTATGGCTTGTAGGAACATGACTGTCTCTATAAAGGAATCTGAAACACACATTGGAGACTGTTCCTGTAATGCCTGGTAAAAATGGGCTGCTGCTGTAATATGCAATCTCCAAAGCAGCAACCACTCTAGAATTATACCTATGGCATTTCTAATCACACACGGCTTTGCAAATCTAAATTTGAGGTAGGAAAATTTTCACTAGGCATTTATTTTAGAAGCCCTTGCTCTTCCACTGAGGATAATTATTCCATATGCACTCCTGCATTTGATGTATTTCTTTGCCTATTTCTCTTATTGGCCAGAAATGGGAAGGTCCGTTAAAAGTGGAAAGTTCAATTGGATTCATGGTAGAGGAAGGAAGGATCATGATTGATGATCACAAACCTGGAAACTGAGACCAGTGATTACCCCAGAATGAGGAACACTGGTGTGGTTGGCAGGAGGGCTCAGGGCTATGCCAATACTCTGAACATGCATTTGACAAATTGACATATCTCTTACCTCTTTGTCTCTCAGGCTTTAGATTTTTTAAAGTATTGGTCCACATTTTAAAGAATGGATTGCTTTTTCACGTCTTGAATTAAAAAAAATAATGATCATAACACTTTATAAACTGCTTTTGATTGAAATTCTACAGAGAAATTCAGTTTACGTGGTCAAAAAAAATTTTAATTTACAACT
Source organism: Nycticebus coucang (assembly GCF_027406575.1). Taxonomy (NCBI): domain Eukaryota; kingdom Metazoa; phylum Chordata; class Mammalia; order Primates; family Lorisidae; genus Nycticebus; species Nycticebus coucang. The sequence continues at coordinate 21,096,661 of NC_069802.1, read as the reverse complement.
CTACTGAAAATAGAAAAGCAAGCCGGGCATCGTGGAGGGTTCCTGTAGTGTCAGCTACTCGGAAGGCTGAGGGAAGAGGATTGCTTGAGCCTAAGAGTTTGAAGTTGTTGTGAGCTATGACATCACAGCACTCAACCCTGGAGCAACAGAGTGAGACTCTGTCTCAAAAAAAAAAAAAATAATAATAATAATTGTTAATTTTGGGAAGCTTCTTGTAATGAACTCTCATTAGTTGATGTGCTAATTGCTATTATAAAAATCAGGAGATGTACTCCCAGCTACTTGGGAGGCTGAGGCAGGGGAATTGCTTAAGCCCAGGAGTTGGAGGTTGCTGTGAGCTGTGATGCCACAGCACTCTACGGAGGGCCATAAAGTGAGACTGTCTCTACAAAAAAAAAAAAATCAGGAGATGGCTAACCACAAACTGTATGATTATAGAAATTATTATTATAGAAAATTATTATTTTTTATAAAGCAAGAAAGATATATGCTAGCAGAGTTCAAAAATCCAGTATAGCTTGTGCATTTTGTACTAATAGACTAAGGCAAAGATTTAGTTTCTTGTTATACAGTGTTCTTAAACTATTGTTTTTTCTTTCTTTTTTTTTTTTAATTAAATCATAGCTGTGTATATTAATGCAATCACGGGGCACCATGTACTGGTTTTATATACAATTTGAAATATTTTCATCACACTGTTTAACATAGCCTCCATGGCATTTTCTTAGTTATTGTGCTAAGGTATTTATATTCTACATTTAGCAAATTTCACATGTATTCTTGTAAGATGCACCGTAGGTGTGGTCATTTTTTACAGCTATGATTTTTTATAATGAAATCAATGTGACACTTGACTCATTTTGAGGTCTCCCCTCCCCACCCCAGCCATCAAATGTGTTGCTTAACTAATGTATAAAAGAGCATGGATATAGGGCTTGGGGAGAAGGAACAGGTCCTTCCTAGATATCAGCAAACCCACATGCTGTTTATTAAATTTGATTATAGTCAACCCATTCCGACAGCTGATTGAAAGAAAACGAAATCAGCAATTTTGCAGAAGTATGAAAACACAAGCACATGTACCCCACCATGCAGTGTTATCATCTGTCAGATTTCTCAAGAGTATACCATATTTTTTAGGCTTGAAATAAAACACTACGAATACATCCATACATAATGAAATAGGATATATGCTTGGAGGAAATAGCATTGCCCCAAGTTAGCATTTTAATTCATATAATTTAAATGACAGTATTGAAAAAGGTATTCACGTGTATTAACTGGATTCCAACTTGCAGCGGGCTGCTTCCTCTCTAATTGCACATGAATCTGTTGCACCAAAAATAATTTTTTAAAAAAGTTTTAGTCAGCATCTCAGATGCTTTATCCTCAAAGAACAACTTGTATTTTAAAAATAAATGAAAATGCATTAACTAAGAACAGTGTGAGAAGCATTTCAAGGGAAGGATAGGGTGAACAGACTGTTTTACTTTCCTTTCATTCCACATATCTATGAATAATCATTCCTTGAAGTTTAAAATTATAAATAACAGTGTAAAGTGGAGTTATTTCTACTTTACGAAGGAAATCATCCATTTTGTTTTCATTTCCATTTGAGTAAACTCAAAATGGCTTTGTATACTTTCTGGTAGTCTTATTCAAGACTGAAGCATTTTTGACAAAGGAATGTTTCCCAATTGTGAGTAGATTATTATATGTATGTGACTAAATTGACTCAGAATTGACAACTGTTGTTTGACTTGGCACAGTTAGAATAGGGTAGTTGATACTAAGAGAAAGGGGGTCACAAGAAAAATGGTAAAGGCAATAAATTTAAAAGAAGAACCTCTATGTAATGAAGGTATTGTTGCCATAAGCTGATTACTCCACTTCCCATCCTCACATACATGCACACAAGTAAGAGATTAGAGATGAGGTCAAAATTATCATCTAATTTTTAATTTTAGCTTCTGAGATAGACATTTGTAAATGCTAATTGGATTTTAAAAACTGGCTCCTCGCATGTAACCTCCATTTTCTGTATTTACAAAATCAAACATCTGAGGTTATAAAGCGCATGACTAGTTTATTGTGATCATGTTAAAATAAAATTATTTTGAGAATATTTTCTAGAATTATTTATATATACATCGAGAGGAATGGATATGTGCTTATCTTTACTAAATGTCATATCTACTACTTCATGTTACAGGATGTCATGAGGTTAGAGACCATGTTTCCTTGTTTATCATTATATAACCAGCTATTAGGACAGGGCCTGGCTCGATAAATATTGCTGAATTAACTAATGAATAAACAAAAACTCTCTGGGCCCAAGGTTTACTCATAATATCCATTATTTCTTTTGCTTTAGTGCTTTATTTTCTTTGCTCGCTCTCCTGATAACACAATCTGTAAGTTGAGTTGGTGTGGCAGAGAAATTAGTCAAAGTGATTGGTTAGTATACATATCCATAAAAAAGATTATATAAAAAATAGACTAATCTTAAACTCTTTCTAAAGCCTTGATGAAGAGTGTATTTTCTATTTCAAAATCATGCTTCTTTACTAAGTACATTATTCTCTCCATTGTCCTAACTAACAAAATTAAGTTGCATTAATGGAAAAATCTTTGTACTTGAGAAATGGCTAATCCCTTAAGGATTTCAGGGGTCAAGGACAGAGGCGTCTGTGTGGTCCACACCGATTATAGAGAAGAGTCCTAACATTCTGTGTGTACTATAGCCTTAATAAAATTATTTTCTAGATGACCTGCTACCTATTCATAAACTTCATGAATAACTCCAGGTTAGGAACATTAAAATTGCCAATTCAAATTCTTAAACATCACAGAAATAATATGATTAAGTATTTATCTATTCATATATCCATTCATGAAGTCACTTACTACTAAAATATAATCAAAATGTAATTTCAGAGGCAGCTGTAAGACTCAGGTCTGGAGGGTGGCGCCTGTGGCTCAAGGAGTAGGGCGCCGGTCCCATATGCCAGAGGTGGTGGGTTCAAACCCAGCCCCGGCCAAAAAAAAAAAAGATTCAGGTCTGGAAAACCTCTCTAAGCCATGGGAGGACATTAAATTCCTGACTTAAGTGGGTTTTCTACCATCTATTTTTTCTTTATACATTGCATTCTATTTTTATGAAAATCCTGGTATACTTTTTAATATTATGGTTTGTTTTGTTTTTTTTTTTTTCCCCTTTGGAGAAGGTAGGCTGACACTGGGTAGAAATCAAGATATGCTATCTGTTTGCTAAGGTTTGCATATGCAATGATTCTCTCTTTGAGCTTCTGAGGTAGTTTATTTCATGTTATCACGTTTCTGTTTTGTAAATCACTTCCATTCATCTTGAACCTTCATACAATTTTGCTTCATTGCTGCTCTTTCCACTCTTGTTTATAATTTCCATCCTCTCCCTACCATCTCACAGTTCTCTAAGCTCTCAGCATGATAACCAATTCACTCTTTTTAAATATGCAACAAAACCAATATATTACTGCTGGGCTAATTAACTGCCACATGTGAAAATACATTGCATATTTCATTTCACTTAATCCTTGCTACATTCTTAGTATGTAGATTTCATTTTTTTGCATGGCAGGTAGAAACCTGGGGCTCACAGACCTTGTGTGGCTTTCTCCAAGTCACACAGCCAGTGAGTGGCTAAGAAGGAGTTTAAACAAAATCTGTCCAAGAAAAGAAACTCACATACATTCTGTTACATCAGGGTGTCCCTCTCCCAGCCTTTCTTTCACTAGGATGGTCTTGATGTCTTTCACCTGCGTCTCTTCCTTGCTAGCCAACCCTCATTTTAAGTTTCCTATAAGTCATGCCTCTTTTTCTGGAGCCCTCGCTGACCGTCCCTTGCTTAGCCCTGTACATATCACAGCTCTGTGGGAGCACCTGTCAATTAAACATTCCTGTATCTTTCCTCTTGCTCACATGAGGCCTCTATGAGAGCAGGATTGTTATTTTCATTTAGTTCAATATTGAAGGAGCTTACGCTGGCAGTTCTCAAAGTCAAGCTCTCTCAAACTTCCGTGACGTGGAATCACTTTCAAAATAACATTAGGATGTTATTTACCCATTTCTCCAGAGTGGTGGAATTCTCCTGAAGCTAAATGCCCCGAGACATTGCAACACATTGATTTCAGAGCAAATACTAGAATCCAGTTAGCATCTAATATTGTAAGCTACTCATTAGAGAGATGTGCTAAAGTGTAAAACAGGTGTCACTCTTCTCACCTCTTTTTTCCCTTTAGAAAATAGCATTTTAAATACAAAAATATTATTTATGTCAGCAAAAAAGGAATTTATTATTAGGTAGGTTAAATTTCTGTCTTAAGTAGGTTTCTACCATCATCTAATATATTTATAATTAATTATTTTTAAAGTGTTTTCAATTTTAATTTTGAATGTATTGAAAATCAGCAGATATATTCCTCATAAGCAAAAGCTCTTTGGATCCTCTGTAGTTTAAAAAATGCAAAGGATCCTGACACCCACATATTGAAGATCTGGCTAAAGCATTGTCTGGCCCAGATCAAGAGCACAGTAAATATTTGAAGTACAAAACTGAATAATCAAGTTGATAAATAAATACAGTGGCAAAGATAAATGTTCTACTGAGGACTTAGACTTTTCATTATTTTATAAATTGACTCTAGCAAAAATTGTAAGTCAAGAAGATAATGAGAAAAACCCATAATAAATACGTTCTTTATGAAAAAGTAAATTTAGAACATTATTTCAATTGAATAAGGTCAGAATTAATTAAAATTACAATTATAAGTAAATGTTATTCAATATACTATCAACAATTAACCAGGTAGTCAAGTAGCTTATTAATTTTTATAAGGGAAATAGTGGATCAGTCTATTATGGCTATGTTATGGATTTTTTTGAGAGTGGGCTTATAAGACATTAGAAATTTGCAATAAAAGAAGGAAAATATAATAGATTTGCCAGATTTTAATGCAAGATTTTAATGCAACTAAATCTTCAAATTTTAATAAAATTGTCACCTTTATACAAATATGAAGCTGTGAAAAATGTATCACAGCTCCAGATTTGTATATAGCAACGTGCAATTATTACAAAAATTACTGTTAAGGAGAAGGTGTATAATATTAAAATTAATGAGCAACTTTGGGGCGGCGCCTGTGGCTCAGTGAGTAGGGCGCCGGCCCCATATACCAAGGGTGGCGGGTTCAAACCCAGCCCCAGCTGAACTGCAACAAAAAAATAGCCGGGCGCTGTGGCGGGCGCCTGTAGTCCCAGCTGCTCGGGAGGCTGAGGCAAGAGAATCGCATAAGCCCAAGAGTTAGAGGTTGCTGTGAGCCATGTGACGCCACGGCACTCTACCAGAGGGCAGTACAGTGAGACTCTGTCTCTACCAAAAAAAAAAAAAAAAAATGAGCAACTTTGGTTAAAGACAAAATTAAAGGAGTATTTTATATCTCATTCTAGATTTGAGAAATTTTAACAACATATACACATACTAGTATTAATCCATCATCCTCCAAACTGCTATGCCTGTTGTGTATATGTGGGTATATGTCTATATATGAATATATCTCAAATCCAATTATAATGTAATTTGGTAATACCAGCTAAGGTTAACACCTAATTTTTTTTTATTCTTTTCACTTATATCTTCATTGTACAATTGTTTAGTAAAGTGGACAGCTGGTATTATGAAACATTTTTACTCAGCTCATTTTTATTATGCTATACAAGCTAGGTATATAAAATCTCAGAAATACAATCCATAGTATAGGATACCAGAAACACTGCTAGTCCTAAAAAAGAGATGAATATTGGATTAATAATCAAATACTGTTTCATTTTTGTTCGATTGTAATTTTTACTTATTCCAAAAAAAAAAAGCTCCAGACAATGCCTACGTAATGATGATTTTCACAAGTATTTTCCGTTTACTTTCTTCCATCTGATCTCAGTAAAGTCCTGACTGATAACCTCACCCAGGGTTTATTTGATTATATTATTTTGCAATTTGAAAATACTGTTTGTTCTTCACTTTTAAAGAGGCTCAGGCGGTGCCATCTGTGTGCAGGAGCAGCGGCTTGAGTCCTGTAAGAATATGTCACATTCCTCCTTTGCCCGGTTTTCCTGACTCCCCTTCTCCACTGCTGCTCCGACCAGATTGACCTTAATTCTGTGGCACAGGAGTTGGTGCGAACATCCCGCTCGCCCCCAGCCCTGCCCCTGACATTGTGGATATTGTGATTAATATTGTGCAGCCACTGTTCTCAAGAAAGAAGATGAAAGAAAACCTCAAATGTCTTAGGGCCTGGAGGAATTGTCTACTGTGGTCCCAGAAGCCCTTCAGATGACTGGGACAGACCCTGGGAAAGTTTCAGAGTCAGATCCGGAGAGAAAAATATCTGTGTTTCCAATTGTTAGAGAAAATTTACTTTTAAGATAGACCTCACTAGTAAGATAAGAAACACAATCTGTTATCAGGGGTGTTTATGCAGTAAAGTAAGAGCCTTTTCTCACACAGCCTTATACCAGGCACACAGGTTTTGACAAAGGTTTAAGAAGGTTGATCAGAGAGCAAGGGTCTGACTGCCTAATTAACCTGTCTGTGATAGACTTATATATTAATTTTTAATGTCTCTTTCCTACATGCCAAGGTTGTGTTCTCTTGTTCCTCCCACCAGGATAGCCATTGTTCTTGGAAAAACTGACTCACTAGCACTCAATAACCTCCCTCCCACCATGCTGGTTTAGGGAGTGTTGACTTCCTGAAAACTTTTTCTTCCATTCTTTTATCCCTACTCCGTCCTCTCTTTAAGAAGCACCCAAGTGTTATTCTTGTTAATAAAGTTTACCCCTGTTTTTTTTTTTGCTTTTAACTCCTACCTTCATCAGTATCTAGCCCTTATTTTTGAATGCCACCCAAGAATACCTGCCCGGAGGTCACCAGGCAATGCCCCTCTGCTTCACCAGTGTAGTTTGATGGGTGTTTCCTGTGCTAAGTTCACGGTATTGGTATTGGTGTCAATATGTTAATATCACCACTTCTAGCCTGATTATGGATTTTTCCAAAAACAGAAAGTAGAAGAAACATACTTTACACTGATCCAACCCACAGTATTCTGTATGCTATTCTTTCGGTTTCATCTAGGTAAGGGAGACTTTCTGTTCTTTTGTGAAAACAAACTCATTCCTGACTCTTTATTATCTATATGTCTCACTAACAATCGCAAACTGTCTCTTCATATACTTCTAATTTTCCGGTATCACAGGGCCTGTTTTCCCATTTTACTATCACCATGTGAAAATCTTTCTTATGCAATTGTCCATTAATAAATTCCTACCGAATACCTCATGGGAATGAGCAATTGTTTCATTATCCTGGCCCCTACACTTCAAATATATATCCCTTTTACCTCCCCCATCCAGAAATTTCTAGTTTCCACTCTTTAAAAAAAAATTTTAAGTCATCACATAATCATATACATTTATGGGGAACATAGAGATGTTTCAATACACCCAACCTATACTGATCACATCAGGGCAATGAGCGTATCCCCCATCTCAAACATTTATCAATTCCTTGTACTGAGAACATTTAATAACCCCCTTCTAGGTATTTGAATCTATATATTATTGCTGACTGTACTCATGCTATAGTGCAATAGAACTCCAGAACTTAGTCCTCTTATCTAACTACAGTTTTGCATCCTTTAACAATCGTCCGCCTATTTTCCCTTCCGTCCACCATTCCCACCCTTTACTGTTCTCTGCTTCCACTCTACTTCTGTGAGATCAACTTTTCTCAGCTTTAGGATATGAGTGCTAATGTGTGGTATTTGTCTTTCTCTCTCTGGCTTGTTCGATTCATTTAAATTCCCCCTAAATCATTTGGGTTCTGCTTTTACATTGCTTATGCAATTCATAAACTCAGCTATTTTAAAAATCACTTTTATTAGTTATTATATCTTGATAAAGTATACTATCAGTGTGCCTCTATAATTTCTATGTATGTATTTTCTTTTCAAATTTTCTCACAAGTATACCTTTGCTACTTTTTGTAGTGTGAATTTATAACATAAATAGCCCATAATAATCGACCCTTCCTAAGGCCAAAGGAAGAATTTACTACATATAGAAGCCCTTAGGGACACTTTTGTAAAACAAATAAAATTAAAATAAGCTGAATTTCATGATACATGCTACCCTGCTTTCCCGAAAATAAGACATCCTCCGAAAATAAGACCTACTTACAGGAAAGATAAGACATCCCCTGAAAATAAGACCTAGCGCATCTTTGGGAGCACACCTTAAAATAAGACACTGTCTTTTATTTTTGGGGAAACAGGGTATTAACAGGCCACAAATTAAAAGTAGGTGTGTTGATTGTTTTTTTTTTTCCTTTTTGCCTTTGCGCTTTCCACTTATGACTTTTCCAAAGACAAAATGTTGATCCCAAACTAGTCACTCAGAAATATTTAAATATATAAATAATTAGCTTTAATTTAAGAAATGTCATATTACTAGAATATGTAAGTCTTAACTTTACAAGGAGATACAAACTTTAAAATATTATTTATTACATGAATTAAATTTAAAAATTAAATACAGAAACAAAACACATATAAGAACCAAATACAAAGCTACCAAAAAAAAGTTCAATCAGATAAAAATTGTTAGCTACTTTGAGTTACTGCTTTTAGTTCAGCAGACCGAGGTATTACATACACTTTCAGAATTCTTTGACGCTAATCACTTACGATAAGCAATTGGACTCCAAATTTCTCAACTCTAGGGCTGAGTAATACTATTGCCTAAAAATTAGGTGGGTCATGTTATTTTAAATAGATGTAATGGGTAACAGTAAGCAGTGTGTCAAAGACCAGAGCAGTTGAGAAATCGGAAAATTTTATGACACTTTGTCTAAACAGGATTAAGGCAAGGATTAAGGATTAAGGATTATCATGCTCCAAACCCCAAAGATCTTTGTGAGAGCTGCTTTCCCAAACATTGGGATTAAAGGTTAGAATCACATTCAGCAAAAAGAATGCAAACATGGGCTCACAAAAAGCCCTGTCTTTAGAGAAAAAAAAAAAAAAACAGCATCCTAGCTCTTATGTAAGTAATAGACTAAGAAACTTATTTGTATGAGAGCTCAACTTTTCTTTTCTTTAAAAAATAGTAACAATTCTTTCCTATGTTTCATTTTATCTAATAACTTCCTTTCTTCTTAAAATATACACCTGATTTTTGCAAGTTTATCTCCATTATGTACAAAACTTTCTCTAAAGAAACAGCTTAAAAGAAACATTTTTTTCACATACATTTCTCTTTGTATTTACATATAAACATACAAAGTGAAAGATTTCTTTAAAAACAAATACTAAAGAGAAAAATCTGTAGCAATGTTTGTTCTCCAGGTGTGATATCACATAGTAGTGAAACAACTCATCATTACTAAAATTCACATAGCTTACTGTTACACACTGCTTATTAAAAATGCAATTTATTTTTATACGATTCTGTATATTTACTTTTAAAAAATGGCACAGTCCAGATTAAACCATATCACTAAAAAATGTCAAAAAATATGAATATTTTTAAAACTTTTATTGCTTTGACTTGCAGTTCATAGGGAAGCAAGCAAATTTAATTCTTTTTTTGTTAACTAGTTGAGATTGTCTTGTCAAAACTGCATATCCTAAGAGAACGTTAGAGAAAGGTGCGTTGTGAACAGTTATGTAGCAACTGCATAAAGGCAGAATAAAGAAATGATAATAATCCTACTATATGTTGAGAAGAAAGCACGTATCTATTTGGTATTAGGTTCAATCTATATATTTTACTTAAATCTGTCCTACAAACAACATGCCCACATCTGAATTTTCTGCAAAGTGAGCATAAGGTGGTAGCTGATGACGTATAGCAGTGACTGTGCTCGGGACTTGGAGAGTTCAAATTGTAAGAGTCTTCAGGGTCACATCTTTGAAAATACCCTATGCATTTAGGTTCTCTTTGAAGTGTATCTGGCTTTAAACAAAAACAAGGAAGCAAGGCAGCTCAGGGTTTTTGGAAATGGTTTTGTTGGCAAGGTGTATGGATGGACACCGTGGTGGAGGGCTGCTGACTTGCCCTTTACATATTTCCCCGTCTCCCTTCCCCAGGTGTTGCTGCCATCACTACCTTTCCCTTCCTCCCCTTTCCTCATGGCAAGACGCATGGAAGAAGAGTGCTGTTAAGGCCTCTCCATTAAGCAGCAGGTATGGTGGTTCTCATGAACAGGGCAGCGGCCTCTTCTGCCTCCTCCACCAACAGTCTCTCTCTGACATTTACAAGATGTGTTCACCCACTGCACAGAGCCTAAAATATGTTTATCTTTACATAGTTCATCATATTTTGCATTTCCTGATTCCCTGCTCAGTGGTAGTTTTTTTTTTTTTTTTAATGTAAAGAATTCAGAAAAATTGGGCGGCACCTGTGGCTCAGTGAGTAGGGCGCCGGCCCCATATGCCGAGGGTGGTGGGTTCAAACCCAGCCCCGGCCAAACTGCAACAGAAAAATAGCCGGGCATTGTGGCGGGCGCCTGTAGTCCCAGCTGCTTGGGAGGCTGAGGCAGGAGAATCGCGTAAGCCCAGGAGTTGGAGGTTGCTGTGAGCTGTGTGACGCCATGGCACTCTACCCGAGGGCGGTACAGTGAGACTCTGTCTCTACAAAAAAAAAAAAAAAAAATTCAGAAAAATTAATGATATAATTCTTAGAGAAAGTTGTTATGCAGTTTCCTCAACCAATCGTATGGGAAAGAAATGGAACTTGTGGGCGGCGCCTGTAGCTCTGTAGGTAGGGTGCCAGCCCCATATACCAAGGGTAACGGGTTCAAACCCGGCCCCAGCCAAAACTGCAACAAAAAATAGCCAGGCATTATGGCGGGCACCTGTAGTCTCAGCTACTGGAGAGGCTGAGGCAAGAGAATTGCCTAAGCCCAGGAGATGGAGGTTGCTGTGACCTGTGACGCCGTGGCACTCTACCAAGGGTGATAAAGTGAAACTGTGTAAAAAAAAAAAAAAGAAAGAAAGAAAAGAAATGGAACTTGTTTGTATAAATATGCCACTCTCAATGTTCAATAAGCAATAGTAATATGTCATACCTTTGAAAAGTGTAAAAGAGTAATATTTGGTGTATTTTATTTCAAAATTCAATTATAATAACTTGCATTTTCAAAAACATTGTACAAAACTGTAGGCATATTAATTATAATACTTGCATATCTGCTTATAGAAAAACATGTGTATGCGAGGTCTAATAACTCTGCATACCCTCTAAAACCATGCCATTCAGATGAGAGGGATAATTGCAACTTTGTGCAACACTTTTGTCATCTTTGCTGGTGGCATTTGAGAGAGACGGAGGGGACTGTTTCGTTCAGTCCAAGATATCTGCCTTTCAGGGTGCTGTGTGTTGAAAGGAGTTAGTCCCTCGGGGCTCAAAACTCCAGCGGAGTCATAAGCTATAAAACATGAATGCTCAGTCCTCACTAGGAAACACCCCTTTCTTGATTTCCTTTCCCACTGGCAGAACTGGTCCTCCCAGCTCCTGCAGGGGCTTGTTTTAAAGATGGATCAGGCTCTCCATTATGTTGTGTGACTCTCTAGGTTCTTTGAGACATATGACTAAAATGTGCCTTTGGGCTAGAAAGATTATTGGCAGATGTATTTAAAAAAACAACAACACTGTGTCTACAGGTGTGCTTGCGCGCGGCACCATTATTTGTGGATTTGTGGTACTCTTTACAATGACAGCATGATTAAGAAGGGTCTGTGTATATAAAGCAAACCATTTTGATTCACATGCATTTTCACTGAACTTTAAAAGGTCACATTTAGTTCTTTCAACGTACGGAAATGCATTGGAATGGCAGGAAAAGTGCGAAAATGGATGTTGGGTTTCATCTTTAACCTCCATTTGGAAATGTGCAGCTTCCGGCTGGATAAAGTTCTGGTCTTGGTTTCCCTCAGTCCCACTTCTGCCTCTGTGTCCAGTCTTCCCTTAGGCTCTAACCCCGGGCGCCCACTGTGATTAGTGAGGTGCACATTTCACATCCCCAGACCGTGGCAGTTGTGTTGCTCCAGCTAGAAAGTGCTTTGCCCAGGCCAGGCTGGAGACTTCTCAACAATAAGAGCAAACACACCCTGTGAATTGACTGTGTGCCAGGCACAATGTAGTGAGCTTAACCTCCATTTTCTTAATTCATTCACACAAAAGAACATCATGTTAAACGTTATTATTTGTATTTAAAAAGTAAGAAAGTAAGAGTACTGAGTCTTGGAGAAGTTGAACATCTGCTCCGTTTGACTCAGAATTGATTGAAGTGGGATGTGTCTGATAATTTTCTCCTACTTCCTCCCAAACAAAGCAGCACTCTTGTTCACTCAACTTGGTGTTACAAGAGGACAGTGATTTCATCTATCCTTTGTGAACAATTCAGTGTCCACAGTTTTTGTTACCCACTGAAGCCTGAATAAATGAATGAATAATGATATGTGTGTGTCTATATACATATATATATATATTTTTTTTTTTTTGAGACAAAGTCTCACTATGTCACCCTCAATAGAATGCATGGTTTCACAGCTCACAGCAACCTCCAACTCTTGGGCTTAAGCATTTCTCTTGCCTCAGCCTCCCAAGTAGCTGGGATTACCAGCGCCCACCACAATGCCCAGCTATTTTTTGTTGTAGTTGTCATTGTTGTTTAGCAGGCCTGGGCAGGGTTCGAACCTGCCAACCCCGGTGCATGTGGCTGGTGCCCTAGCCACTGAGCTACAGGTGCCGAGCCATGAATGAATATGTAAAAAGGGACATTTGTCTTTTTCATCTAAACATGGGCTCTTTCCTCCACTCTATTTTTATTCCACTTAGCCTGTGGCTCATGGTCATTATTAGCTTTACATGTGATTCAGTATACCCTCTATAAGAAATTATTTATTATTTTCCCCAAATTTAGGATATGTAATTAAAAAAGGAGTATAAAATAATTGCATCTACAAGAGGGAAATTGATCATTCAAATTATATAAAATTCATCAATTCTGATAGTAGGAAACACAGGGTAGACATCCTGTATCTCACATAGGAAGAAGAAAATTCAACCAAAATGTTCTAAAGATTTGAGGAAAGGAAATGAGAAAAATTATGTGTTACATTCTAGGAAAATAGAGGAATCGTGCACCAAATAGGAAAACGTAAATATCAGTTTATCATAAAAGAAAAAGAAAGAGGAGAAGTTAAAAAAGTATATGAGGAAAAGAGGCCAAACCAAGGAGAAAAAAAAAAAAATGTTTGAGGAAAAAGAAGTAAAATGATTTTGGAAAAAATGAATAATTTGAAAAGGAAAAAAAAACTGAAGGAAATATGGCATTGAACAGCCAACACCGAAAGGATTTTAAAAGAAGATAAAATAAAAAAGCAAGAGAAGAAAACAATCAATGCAGGTAGAGAAAAAGAATGTTATGAGTTTGTGTTCTTTTGATTTTTAGAAACGTCTTTGTGGTAAAATGGAAAGAAAATGAACAATTTAAGATGCACTGGTTTGTGTACACTGTGCTTCTTTAGTAAGTTTTCTGTAGGAACAGTTCTTCTGAGGGTAAGATGGGGGCTTCAGTATTAATTGGGAGGTACACATTTAGAACTAAAAGTTTGTGTCCGGAGACAGAAATACAACAGAGATGAAGTTTGATGGAAAATTAGTATTCAAGGCCAACTGTCTCTAGTACCCTCTCCATCAAGATAATCATAAAACTAATCCCTTAGTTGTTTGAATTTAAGGATTATTTCTTATCTTTTTATTTATGTGAAGTGCCTGGAGCATAGAATAAATATTTGCTGAATTAGTCATGGAATTTTAACAGTGGATAGAGAGAGAAGTGGTCAGCCAGACTAGTCTTAGGTTGGGCACACAGCCCTCAATTCCACTCATAAGACTTGCTCGTCTGGGCCGCGCCTGTGGCTCAGTGGGTGGGGTGCCGGCCCCATATACCAAGAGTGGCAGGTTCAAACCCAGTCCCGGCCAAACTGCAACAAAAATATAGCAGGGCATTGTGGCAGGCGCCTATAGTCCTAACTACTTGGGAAGCTGAGGCAAGAGAATTGCCTAAGCCCAGGAATTGGAAGTTGCTGTGAGCTCTGATGCTGCAGCACTCTACCAAGGGCGATAAAGTGAGACTCTGTCTCTACAAAGAAAAAAAAATACTTGCTCGTCTAGGCCTGAATAATTCCAGTGATACAAAATACAGAGGTATCTCATTCTATTTAGGGACATCTTTAACTTCCAAGCTTTTATTATATTGAGCCAAGATTTACCTTTCTGTAACATGAAGCCTTTTATCCTGGGTTTTCCCTCTGGGAATGCACAGGACAATTTGTATTCTTTTTACAAATGAAAGTATTTCCAGACGTAAATTCAGACGGACACTGTGTCCCAACGTCTAGACACCAGTATCTCTTCCTAATTGCTTTCGAGTCTGCAGCCTTAGTCTTCATCATTTTTCTAGGTTACTTGGTCACAGACCACGTTAGTATTCTGGTTATTTTCATTTTCTCATTGAATGCAAAATGCTTTTTCATAAGACAAGAAATTCAGGATGGATTCCCACAGTTTATACCCTTGTATTTAGTTAGCTTGAGGAAGCTAACATATCCATTTGAATACCATCAGAAAATAAAAAAAGGAGGTTCTGTTTAAAGCTGCTTGTGGTTGAGATGTAAATTTGTACATAACAAAGGGATAATTTGCATAATATACAGTATATAAGTAAGAGAATACACGAATGTATAAATATGATTAATTTAAAAAATAATAGCATTTGACGATGAATTGTCAGTCTTTACATTTTGCTTTATAATTGAGCATATATTTTTGTTTGATTTGGATGATTGAGGTGAATGACTCTTTGCCTAGGAAGCCCGTTCATCATTCTAACATATTTCACACTAAAAATAAATATAATATCCTTCATTGTATAATAATATCTATGGAAGTAGAAGACAAGTGAAACAGAAGCTATTCTTTCAAGGCATATGGTCTTGATTGACTAGTAATATGAGCTCATATTTAACAATATGGTGTATTACATGGAGGTCAGAATAGAGTGTAAGAAAGATTGAAAAATGTGGAATGCACGGGCTGTCATATCTGCACTTTCCCTAATGAAAGTTACTGCAAAGTAAATTCTTCATTTATGTGAACTCTTACTTACTGCCAAATTGCTGTCAGTGTCCCCTGGGGAGTCCTATTTACGAATAGAATACTGCACACTCCCTGAGACCCTGCACATTTGACTTGCAATGATCACTGACACAGAATATATGGCCTTTTCTAGAACTGGGAAATTTAATTAATTTTCTGGCAGAGAATATGTTTTATGCCAGTTCCCTTTTTTCTGACCCTACCCTAGATTTCCATTTTCAAATGTGCTTCATATATTATGAACCGGTATAGTATAATCTTAATGAAGGTCTTCCATATGGTAATTACAATGCTGTACTTTATACGGTAGTCGCAAAAGCTCCATGCCCACATGAATTCCTTCTCTACAATACTAAATGTCACTTTGTAAGTTGTATGAATATATGTACCTCTTTCTGCTTTTTTGACATTTAGCTCCCAAAGCAATACCTTTTAAAGATTTGATTCTATATGAGATTCTTAGGCAATATTTTCAAAACAGTGGGGAACATATATCTGCTTTGCTTCTCACTGTTACGCTGTGTGCAGTGTCTTTAATTTCACACCTCTCACTCTGTCTTTTGGACTCATAGAAGGAGGGGATATGGCTTTTATGGGATATGAATCTTCTGGACTCATAGAAGATCAGGAGATGTGACTTATTCACTTAACCTCTCAAAACCTCACTAACTTTACGGAAATGAGTGCTATGGACTGGCTCATCTTTAAAGTACATTCCAACATTCTATAGAATATGGAAGAATAGGAATTTGGGAAGTTGGGATCTTGTTCTAGGTTTGCCAATAAACTATATTTAACCTCCCCAGAGCATGGTTTCCTCAGCTACAAAAATAGACCAAGCCAGATCAGAAATGTAATCTTTCGTGATAACATGTGTTGACTTCTTTTTCTTTCTCGAGCTATCTCTTGAGAAGGATTCTGGGAACTTGTTTTGACTCAGTGCCATGGAGTTCTGTGATCATGGGAGCAGATTCCTTTTTATGTCATGGACTTGTTTCATAAATTGTAAGAATGCCTTTCATTCAGGAAGAATAATTTTGATCATTTTGATTTTAAGTGGCCATGTTTTTCTTTGTTTGATGTATGTACTGAGACTTCTTATGGTTAAAGATATGTGAATCGTTTTTCACATAAAGTCACTAATTTTTCATTTGTGAAACCACCTCTTCTTTTGTTACCTGTAGTCTACACTCTCTATCTTCATTTTGAATACTATTTCTTTCATGCAGTATAGAAAGTTTCATAAAAATTACAATGAAGATGATTCCAAAAGTAATTTAATGATAGTTTCAGCTTCTTAATGTGTAAAACATAAAGTATTCATGTAGAATCATAAGATATTTTACTGGGAAGAAATTATGGAAATTTGCCATTATGAAATCCAACGGAGCCGAAAGCACCTTTTTCAAAGTTGTTTAGTTAGAGAGTTGTGATGCCGATTTCCTGAACACCAGTCCAAATCAACCAAATCTTTGTAGTAGCTAGCTTAAAAGTAGAAATCTTGGCAATTTTGATACTTTATTTTGCATCCTTGAGTTCACTAGTTGTCTTGAATCTTCAGAAGAACTAGGAAAGCAATTCAACAATTTGGTGCAGGAGAAACAAATCACGAGTCAGCACAGCCTCCTGTGTCCTACAAAGTGGAGGAAGGCATTACTAACCAGTAAGAAATATAGTTTAACTTAAAGTCAGGACTACGTAATCTGAGCACCCCATTGCGTTGCTGTGGACACCATAGAGTGTAACACGCCTACATGTGACAGCAAAGAAAGCAGAATGAGTTACCCAAGCAGTCCCATCATAAATGTTCACCAGACTCAACCATCACTAAACCCTGCCCCACCGTCCACTCTAATCAAGGTAACAGGAATCCACTGAATATATAGAACATCTGACTATAAAGAGAATCGTTAACACAAGCACATTAGCTGATCGTAATGGTATATTAGTAAATTGACAAAGAAAAATTGTCTTTAGATACCAGTAGGGCGTAGCATTTTGATTCTTTGTGATCTAGTTTCTTAGTTGAGGATAGTAGCAACGTAAGCCAGTGTGTTCAAGTAATTAATGAAGATATTTTTAAAGAAGGAAATGTAGATCTAATATTGATATTGTGACGCATTTGTGAGGATAGTAGAAAATTTAGTCTAAATGCTATAGGCTTACTGGTCTCTATATTTATAACGAGGGCAAAAATGAGATTGGAAGGGCTGATTGTTTTACCATAGTGTTTTGGATCATTTATTTTAAAGATTTTTTTCCAACATAGCACCTTACTATCAATGATTTTTTCTTATTTTTGAACAAGTTATTAAAAATACATTGCATATTGTATTTTTTCAATATATGAATTAAACAGCTTTTACACTCTAAGGGCCTTTTTGTGCATCTGTATAACACATTACTCTCTGGTTGCTGAAGTTCTGATTTTATCATGGAAATCTAACTTTCAGCCAGCATGTGAATTTGCTTTACTGAAACCTTTGCTGGGTCATGTTAGGATAGAGGAGAAAATCCAAGTAGTTTTGTCTTCAGTACAAGTGAGAACAAAGGTAGAAATCAAATGATTTGGTTTTGTTTTGTGACACTTGAACTTCAGCAAATTGGGATTATTCTTCAGGGACCAAAAATATACATAGGATTGTGATAGGTAGAGGGTATTCGTGTGAGAAAGGAAAGACAGAAAGAGCTAGATTAAAACCAGGCAGAGGGGCGGCGCCTGTGGCTCAGTGAGTAGGGCACTGGCCCCATATAACGAGGGTGGCGGGTTCCAAACTGCAACAAAAAATTAGCCTGGCATTGTGGTGGGAGCCTGTAGTCCCAGCTACTCGGGAGGCCGAGGCAGGAGAATGGCCTAAGCCCAGGAGTTGGAGGTTCCTGTGAGCGGTGACACAACAGCACTCTACCAAGAGCGATAAAATGAGACTCTGACTCTACCAAAAAAAAAAAAAAAACAGGCAGAACAAAGCACATGTACATAGAAAGGATCAGGGAGGTAGGAGGTTAAGGTTATTATTATTATTTTTAATACCCTTAACTTCTAATTAGTTAGCCAGATAGTTTGTCTATTTCTTGAACAGCAAGTGCAATAGGAGGAATTGAAACATAGGAAACTAAACTGAAGACAGAAGGAGACCAAGGGTCCATATCTATAGATGTTCCGTGTAGCTAGCTGAACAGACAGGCTTAAAAAATTTTTTCAGAATATATGTGTCATGGAATGTGTGTGAAATGGAAGCATACCATCATATCACACACGTGTCAGAGAAAACAGAATTTACTTATGGCCATTGTGGTTGCCCTAATAGCGTTGTCAGAATCATATAGAGCGCAAAAGAATTGCATCTATGTGTATTTAAAAGATAATGCATAACATTTGGAGATTCAAATAATAACTTTAGAAAATAAAACATACTTTAATCAAACTCTTAACAAGTCTCTTAATTTTTAGAAGCATTTTACATCATGAGCAAACATCTTCATGTATTTTTCGTCAAAGTACTTTAAATGTTTAATCATATTTTAACACAAGACATTAGTTTCATCAGAAACTGAAATGGTTTACAACTGAAATACAATTATAGCACATTATATTTCCCTTAAAGATATAGCATTTTGTTTGCTTTTAAGAGAAAATTTTGGTGGTTATCTAAATTAAAAAAAGTAAACCAGTCATTTCATACAGCAGGTTGTTGCTGTGTTTGAAATAGCGTCTAGAAAAGACAAAAATCAAATTCTCTTATTACAAAATTGAGAATAAATTTTTAAGAAAAGAAAAAGTCTCATGAACAGATAAACCATGAAAACGTTTTACATAGTGGCTAATAATACATATTTTCAATCTTAGGTGTGCTTACTAGCCATTATATTTTAATATACCCAATAAGTAAAGTTAAACAAGAAGATAGCAATGATTTAAAAGTTTCTTACGCTTTGTTTCAGGGAAGCATGTTTTCAATCTTGTAAGACTCAAAGTGCTAGCTTAGTAAAATTGGATGGTTCTACAAGTTTAAGAAAATATTGAATCACCTACAATTTGATACAGGAATCACCAGTGTTTTCCAATGATACTATAATTCAGGTGTTTCAGTGACACTTTAATATATGTTTAGCTTTTACCTGCAAGTATAGTTTATTTATGAGATTCAGTCATGAGAATGGCTGTTTTTGAAATTTCCTCATGAATTTAAGGACACTAAAAGGAGCATTGGAGGAATATGAAGGTCTTTTTCTTTAAGCCAAAGATTTATTATAAATAACGGCAAGATTTCAAAGTGGTTTGCGCTAAGCTAATGCGTGGTATATACAGCACCATTAGTAATTAAAGTTATGAACTATTTCCTGGGCTCTCGTAAAGTCTGAATGTCAGACATATAAATTAGTTTGTCTTACTGGGTGAATTATAACTTTTATAGAACAAGGTAGAATTAGAAATCTTCTCATTACTGAGCGTTTGGGGGAAAAATAAAATACGAACTATTATTAAGTGTTGTAGAATTTATTTTGACAATAAATTCTGCAATAATTTATATAAAAGTATGTTTCCTATAGTTGCATGAATATTATAAGTAAAAGGTATATATTACTGTCTATTCCAGAAGGCCGATGGCCTTAAAGTGTTTCTAGGTCACTGCAGTACTGCACTGTCACCGTGACGATGACAACTAAGGATTTACTTTGTGGGTAATGAAACTTAGGTACTTAAATGACAAATGAAAGTTTCCTTTTATCTTAAAGAGTTTACTATAAATTTCTGCCTTCATCTATTTTAGTAAGTGTTTTTTATTTATTTGTCTCTTTTACTTTGAATATACAATCGAGAGTTTCCATTTTATTTAGTGGAAGCTCTAAAAGAAAAAGGCCTTGGACATAATAAATGAGTGACTAGGGACCCATGTGCTTACCCTGAATTGCTGCCTATTAAATTTTGATCGTCTAACTACTCAGAAGTTCTGTTTCTTTCACCTATGAGATGAGAACATAATAACCTACATTAAGATGCTAATAGTTTGTGCGGAAATTATACAAAGGTTTGGAAAGAAAGAAGAAAGACGGGGAGGGAAAGAAGGAGAGAAGGGATAGGCTCGGCGCCAGCCACATACACCGGAGCAGGAGGGTTCAAATCCAGCCCTGGTGCACCAAACAACAATGACAACTACAACCCAAAACTAGCCAGGTGTTGTGAAGGGCGCCTATAGTCCCAGCTACTTGGGAGGCTGAGGCAAGAGAATCGCTTAAGCCCAAGAGTTTGAGGTTTCTGTGAGCAAGGATGCCTCAGCACTCTACCAAGGGCAACATTGTGAGACTCTCTCAAAAAAAAAAAAGAAAAAAAAAATGGGATGGAAGGAGGAGCAATGATTTCCTAGTGATTTATGAAAGGATCGGTCCCCTGTGCAAATTGGAGATGTTATACCCGGAAAGGGCGTGGAAAAAAGATGCAATAGAATTTTTACTGTTAAAATATGAATCTTTATTAGGTGGGCTTAGAGAAATATACTTTGGGGAATGAACTGGAAAGTGAGAGGTGGCCGTGGCCCTTACAGACACAAGAGTAGATGAAGCAGTTTATAGAAAAGCCAAACACTGCCCTGGGATGTCACTTCCCACTGCTGGCTGTGGGGGAAGCTCCTTTGGCACAGACATATTTTTAGAATAATTAATAATTCTCACAAAATGGTTACAGAAAAGATCCTGAGAGGAAATTCTAGGGTACATTTCATGCTAAATGTTAGAGGAATAATCATGATGTAGAGATGAGAGTAAAAATTAGGTGAGAATTATTAATCCTCAAGTACTAGTTAAACAGAATCTTAAACTTCTTTTGCATCTTACTGTCTCCCCCCGGATTTTCTTGGGTGTTAAAAACACAAAGCAATTTCAGCTGTTAACGGAGCTTCCTGCATGTTTCATGTGAACCTCAGTTGTAGTCACATGATTTTATGAAACATGACTTGAGAAAATAACAGTAAAAACATACATGAGAACAAAAATATCTCAGATGACTTAAAGAGACATAAAAGGTAGCATTAAAATGTTTTAATTTGAGTAAACTGCGTTAGCCCTTTGGCTACAGAATTTAAAACGTTAGCTTTAATATCATTAAAGAGTCTCAATGGCAAAAATATACGGATTAAGATGGAAAGAAAGCATGGTTATTATTTCACCTTGAAAGGAAAATATGTAGATTTATAAATCTTCTATAAAAGACCATTTTCTCTTTCAAAAGATCTTCTCTTGCCAAATGAATGCAGTCACTTGTTATATCTTTTATGGGAGCATTTATAAAGTACTTACTATAGTCTTAATAATACTATTTTAAATTAAAGAGTTCCATTCATACTATATTTTTTTAATTATTTAAAGTGTCTTATATAGTATCATAAGGCCCTGGCAACTAATCAGAGTTTTATTACAATCAAAACATATCTGGGTCTATGTTTTAGATGATGTTTTTAATTTCCTCTCAGTCTTTTTTGTTTTATTGTTTGGGAATCATTGAGGGCACCAAGAATTAGGTTACACTGGTTGCATTTATTAGGTAAAGCCCCTCTTATAATTGCGTCTTGCCCTCAAGATGTGTGCCATTCACCTTGACCCCATCCCCCTCTCTCCTCCCCTCCCCCACTCTCTCATTTCCCTACCCCAACCTTGTTTTAGCTCATCTACTGCCTTCATACTAGAATGGAGTACATTGGAGTCTTGCTTCTCCGTTCTTTAATGTTTTACTAAGGATGAGTTCCACTTCCACCCAGGTTAATACAAAAGCTATGAAGTCTCCACCTTTTTTAGTGGCTGAATAGAACCATGGTATACACGGACCACAACTTGTTCATCTAGTCCTGGGTTGGTGGGCGTTTAGGCTAGATCTACATCTGGGGATTGTAAATTGAGCTGAGATAAACAGTCTAGTGCAAATGTCCTTGTGATAAAATGATTTTATTTTATTTTTTTTCTGGGTAGATGCCTAGGAAACGAATATAACCTTTTTGGAAGGAAGTATGGAGAATCCTCAAAGAACTCAAATTAGACCTCCTATTTCACCTTTCACTTATTCTTAATGTAAATTGAGAGGTCAAAAATGTAATATTGGTGACCGCTTTCTGCTTATCAGTATTGTCGATTTACATAGACTTGCCTCGCATGAAACGTTTCCATGGGTCTACTGTACAGGTAGCAGTTTCCTGTTTTTACTTCCATCTTTCAGCTACAAATAGAAGCTGTTTCACCTATTGTAGCAAATATGGATACGTTGTCTGCTGCTTTTTGTTCAAACAGCACCTGCCCTTACAGTGTCCTTTGAAATTTATCTCAATAATGTTAAAGCTTTTCATTTGACCTAACTCATCTCCCTCACTCACCTCTTAGTGACAGAGTAAATTTTTTTTGAGTGTTGGCAATCTACCTCCTGCTTTCCTCAGTCAAACTCAGACTTATTCCATACATCTCTTCTGAGCTTGTTACAAGGAACAACAGGATCCAAGTGAACAAAAATGTACATTTATTTATGAGTGATTTGAGTTAGTCTTGGAGAAAACAAACTGAGCTGAATTTCTTCTCACCTATGAAAGACCGCTAAAATATTAAACAGATTTCTACACTTAAATAAATGCTCAATAAGCAGATGATTTGGGTTGATAGAAATTCAGGATGTATGAGAAAAGGATAGGGAAGCTCCTGGCATTATAATTGAAGAGTTATTACAGAGCCAAAGTTGTTTGCCAAGACCTATCAGCTAGACTTGTTCAAGTTGGATAGCCTAAGTCATTCATTTCTTAAATTTTTAATCCTCAAAATACTTAAAAGCTGCGTGTATGTGTGTGCACAGCCAACTGAAGTGGACTAATGGTTTGTTACAAGTCGTCCCTCTATATTAGTGGGGTGTTAACAAATTCAAGATTGTAGCTGAGTCTTGACGTCCGATAGGTATCCATCTTGGTAATTGGACCGGTTGTTCCTTCTTTCTGCTGGGATGGCAATGTCTCAGCTGGGCTTGCACCACAAAAATAACAAGCCCGTGGACCAAGTATCATCAGTGTTATCGACCATTCCTGGGCGATGTGGGAAATAGAGTTCATGACAGCTGCTGCAGGGTGAAAGACACAGAAGGGGTGTGTCATTGGCACGTCATGGAAAGTACCCCATGGCATTCCAACCTTGGCTAACTGTAAAAATTAATCAGGAAGGTGTGATAAGGGCAGACTCACACATTCCTTTGGCTTTTGGCTCAAATCTAATCAATCAAAAAATAAAACCTCTATGCATAAATTATCAATCTGCATGCTGACTAAGCATCAATATAAATATATATGTACACACATATTTATTTATTTTTTAATTGCAGGTTAATGTAAGGGTGCAAACACCTAGGCTGCAATATTTGTATTTTGTTAGGTAGAGCCCCTCTCGTAGTTGTGCCCTGCACCCAAAATGTGTGCCATACACTTTTACATTGTGCTCTTAAGTGGGAGCACCCTGATCCTCTCCCTCCTCCCCGCTGTTTCCCCTCCTCTCAATTTGAATTGAATTGAATTCATATGGAAGAGAGAAAAACTGTGTTAGATCATCTACTGTGAGCATATGTTTTGAGGCTTTTAAGGGCATTGAAGGGTTTATATTCCTTTCTGCCTTTGGTAAATCGCTTTCCCTGATTAGTCCTGTCTTCTCACTGGTTGTGTTTATGCTTGCTCTCATTACTGGCAATTTCTAAATTATGACGTTTTCCCAGCTTTCCTGGATTATTTGACCCCATGTAATGTATTTGTATCTTTATAATAGAAAGTACCTTTACCAAAATGGTGGTAATTAATTTCATCCAAGAATTAATAATAGATCAGAGTACATGATTCGCCTAGTTCTGTGTGAGGTGTGCGACTGCATTTATAGAATTTCATTTGCTACTTATTTTGTTTTGTTCCCACATTTTTCCTATTACAGTACAAAGGGAGTAGCTGCATATTCCTGCATTTTTCAATAACGAATAGATCTTACGATGGTGTGGGTTACGCATTTTGGATTTTATGACACCTCTAAGTCTGAGTGGAATGTCAGAAAGAAGAAAAAGAAGAACCAACACAACCAAGAGAATCACCCCCTTTTCATCATCTCCAAAGTAATTTTTCAAGGCTAGGGAAATTTTGACATGAGTTAAAGTCTTTCACAACTCTAAAAACAAGGCTTAATTCAGAAGAACACTGTAAGTCCTATGGATTTTGTCAGGATCAGGGGCCATATTTTTACACAGGTGACCCGTCCAGGACAATTTCTGCAATGTGTTAAGCACAAACAATCCTCTTTCAATTTTCAAACACATATGTCATACCTTTCTCTCTCGATGTATCTTAAAAACGCGTACTTTGGCTTTGTAAAAAATATTCCATTTTCTATTAACATTAAATTGCCTACACGTTATTTTAATACTAATAAAGGCATAAAACTGAATTCTGTGCTCCAGAATTCATTTCCTTTGTGGAATG
Source organism: Nycticebus coucang (assembly GCF_027406575.1). NCBI lineage: Eukaryota > Metazoa > Chordata > Mammalia > Primates > Lorisidae > Nycticebus > Nycticebus coucang. The sequence goes on along the minus strand of NC_069802.1, from coordinate 21,071,927 downwards.
TCTTATTCATGGCTAAAGTATATCACAGGGAACCTGACCTGGGGTATGAAGTGTCTTCAGCCATAGTAGTTATATTTATTTTGGGACTTACTGCATTTCATATTTTTGCAGATGATCGCTTCAAATGGAGCTATTTTCTTACCTCCCCAACGTGGGCAGAAACAGCAGCAGCAGAAGTATAGTTTAAGAGCTCTGGATAACTAGTGCAACTACCACAAGTGGCACACATCATAGCATCTCCACTCCCTCGGACAATCCACGCACAAACTACAAAGTCCTTTCCCTTCTCACATTACCTAGAGGAACTACTTAGGTTTTTTATTTTTTATTTTTTCTTATTTCTTAATACTACTTGTGATTTCGGTGAGCAGAGAGGCACTTCCCACTCCATTGCTTAAGATTCTCTTTCAAAGAAGGCAAACAATATTCAGAGTTATTACTATAAGTTTTGCTTGAGTGCTTGTTTTCTAATTCGTATTTCTGCCAAAATTTCTTGCACAAAGGACGTGAGGCATGCTCCAGATTCCATAAGACATGAATATACATTGATTAGCTTGCACCCAGTTATTTTAAAATCAACATCTTAATTTCTATTGGTTTCTATTCTAATATGGTCTCTAATGCTTCTGTGATCTATTTAGCAGTTGGTCTTTAAGATACAGTCATTTTTATTTTAACTACATATGAATTTATATAGAATGACAACATATAATAGACAGCTTCTTCAGTGTAAATTTATGTGTGATGATCCTAGTTTACAACTGGGAGATAAAGCACTTTGATCAGCCAAAGCATGCAGGTCTAATGAGTTGCCTGAACAATCTGTATTTTCATTACTTTAACAATACAGGATGATATCTATAAATTTAGTGGGGAATGTAGGGAAGAACAAGAAATTAAAATTTTCTAGGCTTTTGCAAAATACACAAAATCACTGTTATCAAAATAACTTTATTTTAAATTGACTATAGTATTTTGTTAAGCCTCTGCTTTTTCTGATTCTGTAGCTCACATGATAACATGTGAAATCACCTCTTGCTAATCATGCAAAACAAAATATCTTCCAAATTCTCAGCATTTATCTATCACAAGAGATGTTATCTCATGCTGTTGAACCTTCCAGTGCAAATTTGATTTCTTTGTCATTCTATAAGAGCATTTAAAGAAATTAAAGAACTATATGTGGTCACTTTTTTTTAAATCATAGCTGTGTACATTAATGCAATCATGGGGTACAATGTGTTGATTTTATATACAATCTGAAGTATTTTCGTCAAAGTGGTTAACATAGCCTTCACAGCACCCTCTTAGTTATTGTGTTAAAACATTCATAGTCCACATTTAGTAAATTTCACATGTACCCTTGTAAGATCTTATATGTGGTCATGTTAAATATGTTAAATATTTTTTCTTGTCTGTGTTCTTGCATCTATATCCTTCCATGAGGAACAGAATAAAATAATATTTGATATGCTGTGGTACTACAAGTAGAAAAAATTTTTAAAACAGAAACAACCAAAGTAACATTTTTCGAAGTTCAGAAGCATCCTAGTTGCGGACAATCTTCAAACAGTATCTAGACAGGATGGTCATTTTGATCTCAAAATATTTCTGTGGAGTGAAAATTTTTTTTTCTCTTGAAATTTTTCAGGATAATGAATTTTTAATGCACATGAGATGATTTAGGGAGATATCCTGGCCTTGTTAAACGCGCTGCACTATTTCTGACCATCAACATTATAACTCATGAGACTTTCCAAAGCGAGGGATGTTTCAATCAGAGGATTTTCACTGTAGATCCCTGACTGCAGTGGTGACATGTCAGAGCCTGGAAGACACTCTCCACGTAATTGTAAAGTAGTCTGTCCCATCCGCATATATTATTGCAAGCGAGAGCTACACTGTCAGAATTTCTATGTAAGGTATAAGTCAGTCATTTGAACTTTGAGTCACGCATACTGAAATGTCTCCACTGGTTGAAAACCATGTCACATTCCTCCCCATCCCTAAGGATGTTCAGGGCAAAAATATCCTCTTTTAATTTCTCTAATAATGCAACAGTGATAGGTGTTATGGTTTTGCAACATGATTTAATATCCATAAAGTGCTTCACGGTGGTTTTATATGTTAGTCCCAAAATGTGGAGGAAGAGCTCTTACAGGACAGGAAAGTTGGGCAACAGCCTATGGATATGAGAGTAAAGAGAGAAAAACCCATGTTATTTGGGTTTTGTTTGTTTCTTGAGGGGCATGGCCTATGGATGGAGTCAGCAGGGTTTTTTGTTTTTTTTTTCTTTCTTTCAATTTACAAGAGAAACTAGTAAACAAGCGCAGATGGACTCTTCATCAACATTAGCCCAAGGGCTCAAACACTGTCAGTAGTTGAAACAAAAAACAGAGGCACCTTATGTTGAGACCCTTGTTGCAAATGGGGAGCAACATTCTCCCCAGACCACACATGAAGTTGCTGTGAAACTGAAATGAAAATCTAAGTTATCAGGCGGTGCCTGTGGCTCAGTCGGTAGGGCGCCGGCCCCATATACCGAGGGTGGCGGGTTCAAACCCAGCCCCGGCCAAACTGCAACCAAAAAATAGCCGGGCGTTGTGGCGGGCGCCTGTAGTCCCAGCTACTCGGGAGGCTGAGGCAAGAAAATCGCTTAAGCCCAGGAGTCAGAGGTTGCTGTGAGCTGTGTGAGGCCACGGCACTCTACCGACGGCCATAAGGTGAGACTCTGTCTCTACAAAAAAAAAAAAAGAAAATCTAGGTTAACAAAATTGCTTCCAATAGCAAAATCCTGTTATTCTGGTAAGAAGACATACTTTATTAAGAAGGGCATCAACATAAAAACTAAAAATCTCCAGTGAATCCTTCGTAGGAAATAAATGAAGCAATGTAGCAGCCTCACTATGCCTCAGTTTCCTTTGCAAAATTAATGTCACTGGGCTAAAGCCTTTTAACTCCTCATCTTGTTTTAAATTTGTTGTTTCTTCCTGTTTGCTGGATAGCTTAATGTTAGCCAACATCAATTAAATATTGATATTGAAAGTAAAAACAAGTCACTATAAAAATTATGATTTTAAAGATGTTTTAAAGTCCTGTAAGGAGTGTGGCGGGGAAGAATACTGAATTGCAAGAAGGAAAAGTGATGATCAGTTTTCAAAAAGAAGAAAAAAATTCATTATAAGCCTGATTGATTTTTATCCTCTTGGTTTTTCAGTTTGTGTGAATTGTGATTCTATTCACAAGCCAATCATAAAAGAGCCTGATAGCTAACAATGGGCGTGTTCTAAAATGGAGCTAAATAGAATTTCCTATACCTTTAGAGTCAAGCAATTTCTAGGGTTGACATTACTCTCAACAGACAGCCTATGTGTGGTGTCTTCCTGACTCTGCTGTCTCCATTTAAAATCATAGTTTATGCTTTTGCATGAAAACTGCATGGACTGTGATTGGCAACAAGCATAGAAAATTGTATAAACTGAAATGCTCTTTAAACAGCAGAAAACACTGGGTCCTACAGACAAAAAAACACTCAGTCCTATAAACGCTCATAAGATCCTATCATGAGGTATCCACGTGCTTTCTTCTGTCTCATGACATTTGCGTCACCTTCTACCTGAGCGCATTTACAATGACACCAGCAGTACCTACGTAGTTAACAAGCTCTCTCAACCAAATGTTTTGAGTAGCATTTCTCAAACTTCATATAAAAATCAAAGAATTTAAAAATTGAGGAATAAAAGATGGAGACTTTACCTCTTACACGTTTACATGGATGGAGCGGGAACGTCTTCTTCTTAGCAAAGTATCTGAAGAATGGAAGAAAAAGTATCCAATGTACTCAGTCTTACTATGAAACCAATTTATAGCTTTCATAAGAAAAGCTATCCCAAGAAGAAGGGAAAAGGAGAGAGGGAGAGGAGAGGAGGGGAAGGATGGGTGGAGGGAGGGTGATTGGTGGGACCACACCTGCAGTGCATCTTACAAGGGTACATGTGAAGCTTACTAGGTGTAGAATATAATTGTCTTAACACAATAACTAAGAAAATGCTGTGAAGGCTATGTTGACAAGTTGGATGAAAGCATTTCAAATTGTACGTAAAACTAGCACATTGTACCCCATGATTGCATTCATGTGCACAGTTATGATTTAATAAAAAAACAAACAATTGATGAATCTATATCCCCGAGTATAAACTTTGGTGTCCACTGCATAGTACTCCTCCAATTTCAGACACACAAGTGTAGACTTTCGTCCTGGAATTGAGGAAGAGGAATTGGCAGAGCTACATTTTCCTTATGCTTCCTGCATAAGGACCCACGTGACATAAGACACACATGATAACTTGGACAAGCCTGGGTTTGTGTGTCTCCCTCTTCCAGCCTGGGAGTATAGGGACCACATCTGCTTCACTCACAGCTCAGTGTCTTGTTCTTAAAAAGGTCTGCACATATATTTGAATAAGAACCAACATAGATGTAATTCCCTGATTTTATTTAAAAATGTCCCTCAACACACTTGGGGCAACTCAACTGCTCTTCATGTAGAATTGACATCAAGAGATTTCGGAAGCATAATTTTTTGGTATCTGGGCAGCTGGTGATCCTTGTCTCTACAACTTTCCCTTAACTTTATTTATTTTACAAATATTTGTTGAATGGACAGTATGCTTCAAACACCGTTTTGCTTCTAGGAAGAAAAAAAAAATCACTCATATGGATTCTTTGTCCTGTACAAATTCAAGATTCAGTGGGAAGAATAACGTAAAATGGATAATAGAAGAAAAATGACCCTCTATATACATGTATGTATGTACAGATGAATATTGTTATTGTAGGGAAAAAAAATAGACCAGACGATCCAGCCTTCAGTCCAGGGTTGGGAGACTTCTTGATTAGGGGAGTATGTCAATGGAATCCTGTCTCTTTCCTTCTTTTTTTTTTTTTTTTAATTTGGCCGGGGCTGGGTTTGAACCCACCACCTCCGGCATATGGGACCGGCGCCCTACCTGCTGAGCCACAGGCGCCGCCCCTCTTTCCTTCTTTAATCTCCTGAAATAAACCCTGAAAGTTTTCCTCTTACTCCTCAGCCTTCTACACACATTGTTGTGCATACTTTTTTTCTTGCACTAAAAATATTTTACTTTCTAAATCAGGGATGTTAAAAAGTTAAGTCACTTGCATGTTACTTGGAATCCAATCTTAATAAATAACCTCCTGGCAGTTGGGAGTTTGTGTGTCTTTATGTGGATGAGAACATCACTTACATTAAAATAATTCTCATTAAAAACTGGAAAACTGAAACTGACATCGAGTACTCCTACTCCGGAGCAGTATAGGATAAACTCCAAGTTTCTCAAGCACACATGCATCTGAATGCTTCTTGTTTTTACTGTCCTGTTACAACTTTTCTTTCTTCTCTTTCTGGACAACGCTTATTCACAGGTTAACTTTCACAAATACTATCACTCGCCGTGAACGTATGTAATACGTTCAGATCCTGCATGAAATTACAGTCTCTCCTTCTCTTGATAGCATTTTATGTGTATTTCGGTCAGAGAGTATTTACTGAGAGTCTGTTTTGTTTAAAGTGCTGCACCAGGAACAAAGAGCCAGTTCAGCCCTACAGACAGGGCTGTTGTGGGCCAGAATGCCCAGCCTAGACTTACTGGTTACTTAAGCCTGTATCTATTTTGAACGTTCCACGCTCTTGCTGTACCAATTTGTTAAATATTTTGAATGTCACCCCTATACAAGGCATAAAGACTCCTGGGCATTTTCAGACAGGCTGTTCATGTTTCTGTCCTTGAAACTGTACTGCTGTGTCTATCTGGCAAATTCCTGCATAAGAAAGAAGCTTAGCTTTGTCTCATTTTTTTCCTCCAAGTTTCCCAGGGGAGTGTCCATTCAGGTGTTGTGAATCCTTGGGGAATGAAAGGACCCATCAGGAAAGCAATTTAGGAAGTGCGTTGACTAAGCCAAGGGCAGGAGAGTGTTTGGGTGGTCTGTGGACCTATTCAGAGGAGACTGAGCATAAGAAGCAAGCACTGATAGAAGAGGTTGTCGAAATTTGCAAGCTGTCTCTTCAGCCTCATCTTTAAAATTGGGTGTAACTTCTGAGTCTCTAGATTTAAGCCTGTGTGGGAAGAAGGGCCGGCGTGGAGAGAGTTAGAGTAAGAGAGAAAAAGGGAGAGAGAGAAGGCGTCACCAGCACGGATGCTGTAGTTGAAAACTGGATTGGAATGTATCATTTTGAAGTATCTCTCGTCTTTTCAATATGTGGGATGAAATTCAAAACATATGTTTTCTGCTTTTAAATAATAATAGCAGTTACGTTGTGGACACTGAAATCTGACTCCTATTTAGATCTCATCTATACTCCATCTAAATCTAAACGTCTTTAGAGCTTTTCACTACCTTACCAGCATCCCTTCCGAAATTGAAGAGATAGCTATTGTTTATCAATCACTTCCTGTGTGCCGACAACCCTCTCTCTGAATTATGTGTTAATAAATGTAATAACCACAATAATCTGATTATGCAGGAGGAAGCTGGGGCTTAGAGTTACTTATTTTGACCCAGTCATTCACCTGATATATCAGCTAGTTGTGGTCAGAGGACAGACCCTTAACGCCATGCGCTGTGCCCACGGCCTCCTCATACACATTTCCTGTCTACAGGGCCAGGTGCCTCGTGTTGTATAAACGGAACTTTATTAATAACAATTCTGAGATAGATTTATCATGCTGCAGGAATGTTACTGTGTTTACGCAACTCAGGAATGTGACCAAGTGATTGTTCTGCTGTCTTCTGGGCAAAAATAGTACTTCATATGAGTTGAATGATGCCATTTAAATAAGAGACATTATTTTCTTCTCCTATTACTTCTTGGAAGACAAAGAAGAAAACGTTGTTTTGTTTTGTTTTGTTTTGTTTTCTGCATCTGAGTGACCCAGGCAATCAATTCTGGTTTACAGAGCATACGGGCAACGGTTAACTAGATTTGTCAGGTGCAAGTAGGATTTGTTGTGTTTTCTGCTGCTAAACAGCACGTACCGGATGGTGTTACAGTATAAAGTACTGGGAGGTTTTCAGGAACAGCTCTGCGATATGGTGAAAGTTGCTTCATCCGCCTGAGCGTCATGCTCTGTGTGTGGTGGAGTGTGTTCATACACAGAAGACACTTCCAGCTCTAAGAACAATGATTCTGCAGTTTGACAAGTAAAGTCCTAAGAAGGAATATTACATGCAGCTCAATAGGACGAGTCAGGTTATCATAATATAGAATCAGGTACTTCTTGATGTTATCAGATGTATGTTATTAGAAACAGTGGGAAGAATTATTTGCCATGCTCAGCGCCTATAGCACAGTGGCTAGGTGCCAGCCACGTACACCACGGCTGGCGGATTTGAACCCAACCCAGGCCTGCCAAACATCAACGACAACTAAAACAAAAAAATGGCCGGGCGTTGCGGCAGGGGCCTGTAGTCCCAGCTACTTGGGAAGCTGAGGCAAGAGACTTGCTTCAGTCCAGGAGTTTGAGGTTGCTGTGAGCTGTGACGCCATATCACTCTACCAATGGCGACATAGTGAAAGACTCTGTCTAAATAAATAAATAAATAAATAATTCTTTGCCAGAGGTGACTTCAAACTTAACTACTGTTTTAAGTTGAAGGTGAGCTATTTTAGCTCTGATAGAAATTTTTCTACTCTGAATTTTGTAATGTGCTTGCATGGAACTAAATGCATGCTTCTTAGTGAGAGGAAACTTAAGAAGCGCCTAACAGAGGTGATATTCAGGTTTCTAAATCTGAGGGAGAAAAATAAAACAAAACAAAATAATATGTCCATGTAGACTGAAACCGAGGCTCCAATTACAGTGTGGATTCTGGCAGCAGAGCAAGAGGAAAAGAAAGCCAAACACCTGCTGTGTGTTTATGTAAATCATGTTCAGGCAGGATTATTTTTCTAAAATTTCCCAGGTAACAGTCGTCAATAATTCCGGCTTTATCAGTAAATACTGTAAGTTTGATCAATTTTTTTTAATGGAGTCCTCAGGCCATCTTCATTGTAATCATTCTTAAAATTACAGGTCCCTGGACCTCTAAAACTTTTTTTGTGTGTGTGGTTTTTGGCTGGGGCTGGGTTTGAACCTGCCACCTCCGGTGTATGGGACCAGTGGCCTACTCCTTGAGCCACAGGCACCCACCCCAAAACTTTTGAATTACAATTAACCTCTCCTCTCCCCTTTCTCTCTCTCCCTCTCTTTCTTTTTTGCTCCCTTTTTCTCTCTTTCTCCCTCCCTCCCGTTTAAACAAACATTGCATTTTAGGATATTTTAGCAAGGATGCATAGGAAGTGGCAAATTGTCCCCTTCTGACCAGGATCCTGTTGTAGTCACATCCCTGATTAGAATGACGAACTAAGAACGTCATCTGAACAGTAAAATATTGAGATGCTTTCATTGATAATTTACTTAACATTTATGAAAAATCCAGAAGCCCAGACACCTTGATATTAGTTGTTAGTCATACAACTTTTTTCAAGATGAGAAGGAAAATGTTTTCATAACTAAAATAATTATGTCTTTAATTTTCAGAATTATTATCATGGAAAAATGAGTGTTCCAATTTTTCTCAACCGGAACACCAATATCTGATTTGCGTTGGTAAAATGTGAGGGCTATTAGGTTAATTTAATATGGTGTTTCTTTTGATATGGGGCAGTCTGCTGACTTGTTAGGTTTATTTTTAAATTTTATTTTTGAAAGTATGTGTCTGTGTGCAGGGTTTTTTTGTTTGTTTTGTTTTGTTTTCTTCTTCAGTGACTTTTTCTATTCTATGTCTGCCCTACGGTGAAGACAAAGATTATGTCATGTGAACTTGGGGAGCACCTCACCACGTTAGGAAAAACAAACAAACAAACAAAAAACTTAAAAATGTTAACTAGTAAGATCTCTTTCATCTTTAAGATTGAGAATCTGTTTGTAGTGTAGATGAATTAAACAACTCCTTCAAAGAGTGAGATAATCAAGGCTACTATGATGCCCAACCTACTTTAATGTAATTATCCTCTACAACATAATCAAATTATCTCTGAAACTCAGTTACAACCTCACAGACCTTATTTTGCTCACAAAATCACTGGCCTCGCCCACCTCATCCTACAGCCCAAGTTTCATTTCATCAAACATGTCCTATAATTATTTGGGCCCAGTCAGGCCTAGACTTCCCCAAATGTGCTGCGCCCCACAAAGTGTCAGACACAGTTGCCAACCTAAACTCACACACATTTTCAAATAAACTAATTCGAAGATGCATGGACTTCACAACCTTTTCACTATTGCATTTGTTCTTTCCAGTGTAGGCACTTCCATTCTTACAAGTATTTTTCAAACACTTCCTAAATGAGAAATAAATATTCCATGTTACAAAGAGATGTGAAGAAATGATAATTATCTTTGCTAACCTGTTGGAAAGATACCCAGAAACGAGCTCCTTAAACTACATAAGAATAAGATGTTGGTCAGCCATTAAATGCTTAATAAATTTTCTATTAAATGTGTGTAATAGAGACAAAAATCATAATGACAAGATGTTTTGGGAGTACCAATACCCAGATGTTATGGAAGGACCTCTATATTGAATAAATTTTGGACGAAGTGAAGGGAAAAATGAAAACGATTAGGCAGAGCCAGGACACAGACTGAGCAGAGACTGGAAAATACTGTCACATGTTTGGGGGAGAGAGATGAGATTGGCGTGAGATTGGAAAGAGTTTTATCTGGGGGGATGAGTTTGGACAGATGTGTCACAATCATATCCTAGTATCCCTTGATTGTCAAGCAGTAAGTTTAACTTTGAGTGTGAGGAGAGATTAGCCGCAGTTCTTAAAAAAAAAAAAGGACTACCATTTTGGAATTTTAGGTATATTGTTTCAGTAACATTAAAAAAAAAAAAGGTAATTATGAGATTTGAGGAAGGGGGAAAAGGCGGGCATTTAGTTTGCTGAATGCATTAAAAGCAGTGAGGGTAGTGGTGGTAACAGCAGCAGAGCAGGGGATGATATGAGCTAAATACAGGGTAGAACCCGGCTGGGGACAAAGTATACCAGGAGTGTTGAGAAGTGCCGGTCAAAATTTCCAATTACTTTATTTTGTTTTTTTAAGCTTCCTTCAAATTCTATTGCTTTTAATGTGTGCTTGAGGGTTGCAGATTTTTTAGTTTCTGTTGCAGTATATTTCAATTTTCCCTTGAAATCCCATGAGACTAAGTTGCTTTGTTTCTTTCAAAAAAATGTAAGCTGAAATTTGCTGGAGGATGGCCCGTCTTGTTTATGCAAATGTACTTTCTTTTAGAAAAACCAAATCTTCTTTAATCACTAGTGAAATAGCAATAGCAAGAAAGGACGTGGGACGGGGGAGGTGTAGACTCAGCTGAGTGGTCGTTTCCCAAATCTTCTCTAGAATCGTCTTGAAGAGAGAAATACTCCCGGAATTTTTTTCTGTGCCAATAATTAAGTGTAGATGTCAACAGATAAAATCTAATTGTTGCAGTTTCTTTTATCTTTTTTTTTCCTTTAAAATAAAATACGTGTTTCTCTTTTTGATTACTGGCTATAATTCTTCACATGACCTGGGAGAGAAATGAGGCAGAAATTGTCCACAAAGACAATCCTCCCCACTAAACATGAAAGCTTCTCTTTTGCCATTCAGGCTTCATTTCATAACCAAAAGCCAGATCCTTAATGAACTAAATTGGATAATAGAGACCTTCTTTCACCACACAAGCCTCCCATTTTTCTTGCTAATGATAAGAAATAGTGGAAGCTGTCATGGGACTTGACTAACTAGAAACTACCAGTTGTGTGTTGGCTAAGTAAAAAGATTCATCTTTCCCTCAAGCTAATTTCTGATAATTAACCAAAACATGCAGGCATGCCAAGACAAATTAAGCATGTAAGGTAGTACTTTATAACCTCCTTTGGAAAGGATATTCCTTCTTAGCATTCCCTATCGTCTGGCCATTTTTAGTGTAACTAAACATTCAAAAATGGTGATGTTTCACTCTTTCAGTGATGTTTTAGGGGGCTATTTTAAAGGATGGAGAGCTTGGTGGGCGGAAATAAAAGGGAAGCTGGGAGGAATTAATCACCACCACAAAAGAGAAAAGGCATTTCCATATTGGCTTGTATTTCTTTCATAGACTTTCTCACTCTCTGAAGACTGAGTTACCCACGTAGGGTAATATCTCTCTAGAAAGAACCATGGGAGCGAAGAGGCAAGTGTACTCACTTCTGTGGTGTGCGACTGTCTTTCTCTGGAGCAGCCAGCTAGCCTGATTGCGAGCAGAGATTTCAGAAAGAACAGAATCCTCAGGGAAGAAGGAAGATAGAAAGTACTTTACAAATTCATCTTGCCTTAGTGTGTTTGTGTGTGTGTGTGTGTGTGTGTGCGCGCGCCCCTTTTATCTCTTACCAGGAACCCAGAAAGTTTTAAGTTTCATTGAACATTACTTGTCTAAAATCAACCATGGGTAGATTTACAAAAAGCTGCCAAATGATACCTGGAGAAGACCAATCACTGTGGAAAATTCTAAAAATTAGTAATAATGAGTAATATTGTATTTCCAAAATTACCCAATTCCATTGTTTTTCTTCATTACTAATATAACATGGGCCCTTCCTTCAGATATTCAAAATCATTGTTATACGTATAATAAGACTTTGAGCTGTACACGGAACCCTTGGTTTTTTATTTTCCGTATCCTTGGAAGACTACGACGTGTTTACAGGATGGACACCCCACAGATATTGTAATACTGCCTGCGCCCATTTGACTACGTTTTAAAGAGACTTCTGTTTCACGAAGCATGATGATGTTAGTTTTCCCCATTTTACTTAGGTAACATTCATTTTTTTACTTTATTTATTGACTTATTTAATCTTTCGTTTTTAACACCTGGTGATATTCCATACTCTGACAGCAGTTTAGTATTGGATCATTTCGTATGTTACAAGTATAGTGAAAAATGCCCTTGGTTCTGTAAGTGCAGCTATTTCAAATGTATCGATGCCCCACCCACAAATGCTTTGGAGTATTGAAAGCCAGACAGGAATGTCAAAGTTCCCCAGGCAGCCTTTGGTCCATAACTATAATTTCCTACAGCATTTCCATTTGTCCTTCAATCCTTTTCAGCCTTGGCACACCCCTGCCTCCTCAGGTGAGCATTTATCTTACTTTGAAAGAATTTGAGCCTGCATAATGCCATTATTCATAAAAGCTCAGTGCTTCAGAATTAGGCTTTCCCTGGTTAAAAACGTGTAAGTTAAATATGCGTGGGCTTTATAGTAAAAGTCTCCAAAAACGAATCTCTCAAATCAGAGACTGATTTGTAGTCACTCTGAGAGGTTTTAGATTTGCTTTTATGCTTAAAGAAAAGCCAGCAAATGCAATCCTGTGGAAAACACGTTTGGTTGTCATCAACAAAGCCTTACTGCTTAAGTTCAATGTCTTTCTTGCCAGCATTTAGAACAAAAGTCATTGTTAAACCAAATTAAATTATTATGTATGATTTTTGTTTGATTTTTCAGGTCGAAGTGAGAATTGTTTTATTTCATTAAAAATCAGCAGCAGCTATTCTGGAAACAGTGTAGCTATTAAACATTTAGGAAGCTGAGTTTTGGAAGTAATAGCAAGTTAGTTAAGTCTGTGCTCTGTCTGTTTGTAAATAGTTGTTCCCCTTAAAAATGTATTTTTTAAATAAATGGATGAATTTTCATTTTAATAACTTCAATCCATATTAAACATACATATTGATAGATAAGCATGCTTTACAGTATCTCTCTTTCTTTTCTTTTCTTTCTTTCTTTTTTTTTTTTTTTTTGCAGTTTTTGGCCAGGGCCAGGTTTGAACCCGCCGCCTCTGGCACATAGGGCCAGTGCTCTACTCCTTTGAGCCACAGGCACCGCCCTTTACAGTATCTTTCTTTCAAAGCCTTTTGTAAGAAACAGGTATGAGAAACATCTTAGTAATATTTAGGTCAAGTTTCTACCTTCTATGTAGGTAGCCTTAGGTCTTTTCTCCAGGCCAATTTTATATATCTCCAAAATCTTCCTACTCCAAATATTAATAATTATCACTTTAATAAAAATTATACCTAGAAGTCCTTCTTCCTGGTTTTTGTTTTTTTTTTTTTTTCCTTTCCTCAAGGTGCTTTGGCCCACTGGAGTGCACCATTAGATTTTCTGAAATCAGAACACGACCCGCCTCACTGCTGAATGGAAGACTTTCTTCAGAAGGCAAAATAGGATTTTTCTTCTTCCTTCTCCTCCGTCCTGTTCCCTCCTACCAGGGGGAAATATGACTTGTATTTCAGCCAAATTTGGAGTACGGGGTTTGTACATTAAAAAAAAAAAATGGACCACGTGCACGTCTTCCAGCACTACCTTATTCTACGAAATTGTCTCCCTGAGAATTTCGCTTAAGGACTCACATCACTCATTCAGTCCTTTCCTTTTTATATTGAGAGTCATGGGGGTTTGACGTAGGTGTGTGGCTCTTTGTTACGCAGCCTAAATGTCCCTTCTTCCTCTCACCCCTCCCTTTAGTATCTGGCAGATCATAGGATCAAGTTTGGTTTATTTATTTGTTTTAACATCTGTAGAATTTTAAATAATCCTCTTTTCCCATGTGAGCCATTTTGAAATGAACATTATTTGGTACTTGAGTAACATGGTGAAGGGGATCCCATCTTTTCTGCTATAGACAGGCCTGGGCCTTATCTTCACGGGCATCTTAAACGTTTCAGCTGGCCATTTGTCTCCCATACTCTGACTTTTCTTTGATGTTTGACAATATTTCATGCATATCACTCAAAAGGTTCTTAAAATGTTGTAGTGCACTAAATATCTTGTGTATGACCCAACTAATAGAGGGAAATTCTATTAAAAATCTGAGTTCATAGGGTCCTGGATAGGATCACACACACATGAAAAAAATCTTATAAATTAATCATGACTGATTAGTGTCCCAGAGAGCTGGTATTCACTCCTGGCTCTCCCTGTAGGATGTCGTGTGACCTTAAACAACAGACTTTCCCTTTCTCAGCCTCAATGTCCTCATTTATAAAATAATGATTACGGGTGTCACTAATTATTTTCTGAACACTTTTTCCACACTGACGTTCCACTTTAAGAATTATTTCAACCTTCAAACAGGAGACTCTAGCTTTCTGTTTAATAGCCCATCCATCCCTGCCATCAGAAAAAAGTGTGTATGTTATTTGTGAGAATATGTTTATATTTAGAAATGCCATGATTTAGGAAGAAAATTTAGATTTGGTTTCAAAATACCTATGTTTAAATCTTATTTAGTTATGTGGTCTCAGGCAAATTATGTAAGCTTTCTGAGAGTTGATCTCATCATTTGTGGGAACAATAGGATTAATTATACTGTCAAAGTTGGGAGGCTTTAAACACCTATTGCATTTTCTAGAATGTCTGACATTCGATAAGTGTTATTTCTTTTTTTCTAATACAATATACTTCTTTGGTTTCAGCATAATAAAATACATTCACAACTAATTAAAAAACTACATGTGAATAACTGTCGAAAATTCAAGATATTTTCCCTCTTCAGTAAATAATAAAGACACAGTTTTCATTAAAATTTTAAAAAAGGGATAGTAATGAAAACTCAGTCTTGAGTGGGGAAACATAAATTATTATCTCTAGATATTAATAAAAGCAATTTCATTTTTAAACAAAACCATGGCTAAAATGTGGGACTCTTCAAGTTAATTACAATATTTTTATGGATTAGGAAAGACGTAGTCATGAGGTCACTGAATGAATGAGCCTTTGAAAAGTATTTGATACTACCTGAAATCGAAGCTAAATCTTTGATCATTTGTTTAATCCTTCTGCCAAATAAAAAATGTTAAATGTGAGAATAGACAATGAGATGATCAATAGTACAAATTTCAATATGGATGGACCATCTCAATCCTAAATCAAAAGTGGTTTGACTTTTGTGATTTAACCTAATCATAGAAAATGTATTCTCTTCGTATCACACGAGGAATTTTTGTCACTCTCAGACATCACTCTGTTATCATGCACAATATGGCAGATGATATCATGTGATCTGAAATACCAGTCTTTATTTTATTCTGACTGCCTAATGGTGTTATTTGTTATTTCACTTAGATGTGCTTTGATTTCCACTTAACTTGGAAAACTCCTAAAGTCAGAGATTCCATTACTATTTTATATCTTTCCCATCTGGCTGCAAGCATGCATAAAATGAATTATATCCTTCAATACTTGGGTCAGATTTTTCAATAGTCAACGTGCATTCTACACAGATCGCCTAACATGTTCTTTTCTAGCAAGATTTTATTCACTGTCCTCAGCCTAATGCTGTTTATTTTCCTATTCACTTATACAATTTCACATTCCCCATCCTGAGAATACATTGGGACATTTCTATAAAAGAGAATTGCTGCCACTGTGATTTTAACAATGTCAACATCTATACCCCACTTCCTTCCCCTTGGTTAGGCTACTAGACCAGCAATGTTAATAGTTTTGGAGAATAAGGATCCATCTGATTTCTTTATTTCCTCATATGTGAATATGTTAACTGAAAATGCTTCTTGCCTTAAGATACACTCGGATGTCACTGTTCACTTTATATTTTACAAGTCTCATCAACGTATTCAACATGACTATTTACAATAGAACTTTTTGGTAATGAAACACATTTTTCTGAGTATCAAATTAAGAATTTAAACTAATGATGATCTGAATCACTAGGTCATTATTGAAACCAAGATGTTACAACTAATTCAGAGAGGTCATTTTTATGAAGAATGTATTTAGCTAGAAGGAGAAAAAGTGAGATTTCCTTCCTACATTGAACTAACATAATTTAGTCTGATCTATGAATATTGACAGACATAAAATGCTGTCACACTTGAACATTAAGAACTTTTCCTAACTTCATCATTCTTATTGCATTTTCTGCAATGGATTATCAAGAGAAGAAAACACAATACTTGTAAAGAAACAAAAATGGGTGGGTGGTTCCTGTGGCTCAAAGGAGTAAGGCGCTGGCCCCGTATACCAGAGGGGGAGGGTTTAAACCTAGCCCTGTCCAAAAACTACAAAAAAATTAAAAAAATAAAGAAGAAGAAACAAAAGTGAGATATAGTATTCACACATTTACATTTAATTCATTCATTCTTGAGTGAGAAAAAATTAAAACCCTTTAATATCCTCATGTGAAACTGTTTATTCTTGTATTTATAAAAATTATTTGACTTTTTTGATAATTCTTAAATTCTTAAAACTATATTCAATTTCGGTTAATTTCACATGAACTAAATATAAAATTTCTAACAAGTTACCCATGACTGTTAATTTATTTGTTTTTGACCATGAACAAGTAAAAGAAAAATAGGGTTACAATGGTTGGGAAAATTAACCTCTTTATCCATACCTAGGATTTTTTTCTTAATTTGTAGATTATTATTATTGTTGTTTATTTATTTTATTATTATTATTATTTTTTTTTTTTTTTGCAGTTTTTGGCCTGGGCTGGGTTTGAACCCACCACCTCTGACATATGGGTCCAGCGCCCTACTCCTTTGAGCCACAGGCACCACCCGATTTGTGGATTATTATTAATACCATCATCAACTACCGAGATCAATAATTTATTTGTGAGGCATTTTAAAACCACAAGAAAGTGCTGCATCTTTTGAAGGCTTTATTAAGTTTATTGATAGTGGATTATTTGGGAGATACATATTTCATATTTGGATTCCTAGAATCATGACAGATTTAGTTACAAAGGAAATGAATTTGATGGATAACATAGGAAGCTTTGAGCTGCATGAAAAAAATCTTAATTTGTGGTAATATTACTGTCTCACATTGAACTATTGGTGCCTTGCAGTCCAAGGTTATAGCAAATATTTTATTAGAAATCAAATCAATTTTAGACAATAAAAAACCCGTATTCTATCCCTGAATAAAATACCAGCTTTTCAACAATCCCCTTCTAAATTAATAGAATATATCAGTTTATGTATTATAATACCACATCCAAGAATAATAAAAGACTCATTTTTCACCCTTCTTAACCTTGCTCTTTCATGTGAAATCTTCTTATGCTGGTGTCAATCTGATAGGAAAATGCTTTGTGTTATATGTCATTGAATTTTTCTTTTTTTTAAGGTTACCCTCATTCATTTTTTGCTGGGTGTGGAGATAGTCAGGATTCAAATGTTTCACACTTTAGAACACCATTCAACGGTGTAGATCAGGCTCTGTTCTATTTCTATTGGTAATGAACTCTATTAGAAGAGAATTGCAGGTGGGTAGAAGAAACAATAGGTTCAAGAGTTAAAATGCACAGTCGATCTGACGGTAGCTGATAACAATGTGCTGTACTCTTGAAAGTCACTAAGACAGTAGATTTTAAGTATTCTCACCACAAAAAAATAAAGGTAAATGAGTAAGATAAAGCAGATGTTAAATGGTTTAGTAGGCCCATTCTTCTGTGCTTATATTTCAAAACATAATGCTACACATGTCATCCATGAAAATATATATAATTCTTGTCAACTACATAACTTATAAATGAAGACGGAAAGGATTGCAGGAGCAGTGGTTCAAAGGGTCATGTAGAGAGGATAAAAGGGGAGTTTGAATCTAGGATTCACTCTCCATTTCCTTGTCCTTTTCCATGTGACTCTCTGCTCCAGGAGTATTCAGCAAGCTCTCTCACATGCAGCTTCTCTGGCCATTTCTGCTGACTTGTCACCCTCATCCCACTTTCCCTGGCCAGTTCACTTCCAATAGTTTTTCTTCTCAAGAAAGCCTTCACCCCCTTTTCCCTGTAGTATGCAGAAGGGTGGCACCATCCAAGCACAACACCAAGGTTTGGCTTGATCTTTGGAACAAAGTTATCATCTCTCCTTAGGCTCATAATTCGGAATCTCTGCTCACATTTCTTGCTTTCTGAAGTAATTAAAAAAACAACTCTAACACTTTGCATAATACATATGACCTGCTACATCATGTATATAATGCTGTGGAGGATGACAGAATTTCTGGGTTGTTTTCCCAATTACTTCACTGACCTCACCCACATTTCACTCTTTTGTTCTTTTCCTTGTATCAACATCTTCTGCTCATCTCCAGAATAGGAAAAATGCCTGAATCTATTTCTAATAGTACCTAGAGAGAGTACTGAAAAGCTCAAGAAGAATTCAGAAATTTCCAGTATTACTTATTTCTAAAAGTATTTAAAAACTGGAAAGAAGGGTGGTGCCTGTGGCTCAAGGAGTAGGGTGCCGGTCCCATATGCCGGAGGTGGTGGGTTCAAACCCAGCCCCGGCCAAAAAAAAAAAAAAAAAAACTGGAAAGAAAATAGCCCATTATTTTAAGCATTAAACATTAACTGCATTTCATATCTGACAGTCACATGATGTATTTCTTCTGCAAAATTTAATTTATCATTTACAGGGAAGCTATTGACTACAAGTCTCTACTTTTATGCAGAAATCCCTTGCCTTTTGCTAAGATCAAGGACATAACTACAGGGGCCACTTTCATAGACTAACTTCAATTTGTTACTTCTACTCAAGACTTAAAGTTAGAATTACACTGACTAAATGATTTAATAAGAATATTACCCAACTTATCATACATATACATTTGCTTGTAGGTACCCATCTGTGAATAGCTACAGATGGGTACCTACATGCAAAAAAGAAAACAAACATACCATAGTTGAACCTTACAATATAATCTATATAACAGGAAGTATTTCAAACTCAGGAAAATGGTGTTATTCATAGGTGTGATCATTAATAGCTTTATTTTTTAATAAAACTTCTTTCCAAATAGATTCGTTAACCTCTAAAACGTTAACGTATTTTTGTTTCTAAACGTATGTGGCTTACTACAAATCAAATGACGATAATCAGTATGCATTTCTTGTGGAATGGAAACATAAGTGACATTTTGAAATATTTTAATAGCGTGTTCAGAAGTGCTGGTGGATATGCCAAAGTGAGAATGAGATCCTGAAACTAATTAATGTGGTTTCTTTTATCAAGAGCACTAGAGCTGTTATAAATACTAATAATAGCTTTGTAACAGTATATTTCTATCTGTCTGTTGATAGTACTGTCACAGTGCCCCATGCCACTGAGTGGAAGAGTCTTTGTATGCATTTAGCAAAACCAATCTATGTTTCCCTGTAGTAAACTGAGACCACCTACACTGAGGCACCTTGGTCTGACACTAGTATGCACAGTACTGAGATTGATTGAGTTGGAGAAAAAAAAAATCTTCATTGCTTACAGAGTTAGAGGATTAAGGGGATTCATAGTCCAAATATTTGGGAATCTTCATTAGCAGAGAGTGTGTTCAACGCCGTTCTTGTGAGAACATATGGAAGGAGCAATGGATTAAGAATCTCAGATTTAGACTTGAATCTGCCCCTTTTTTTTAGAGAAAGAGTTTTACTTTGTTGCCCTCAATAGAGTGCTGTGACATCACAGCTCATAGCAACTTCAAACTCTTGGGTGTAAGCAATTCTTTTGCCTCAGCCTCCCAAGTAGCTGAGACTACAGGTGCCCACCACAACACCCAGCAATTTCTTTTTTTTTTTTTATTGCAATTGTCATCATTGTTTAGCTGGCCCAGGCTGGATTTGAACCTGCCAGCCTGAGTGTATGTGGGTGGCGCCATAACCACTGTGCTATGGGTGCTGAGCCTGCCCTTTCTTGGTATTTCTTTTTTCGTTAGCCAATATTATTTTTCAGGTCTTCTGTTTCTTCCTCCATAAACGTAAGGAAGTTAGACTCACTGACATAACTGTAACATTCTTGTTCTTTGCGACTGGCTCTAAAAGACCAAGATTCTGTGATCATTAATATAAGGTGACTGATGCCCCAAAGAAAAAATACAATATGGTGAGGGCAAAACTTAACAATGTAACTTTTACATCAAACTGATTAATATAACCATCACCTCACTTATTTATTTATTGTGCTGAGATGTTTAATGTACACAGTTATGATTTAATAAAAAATTAACATTTAGAATTGTATCTAAAATCAAGTTGCCTGTCAACATGTCATTCCAAAAATTTATCTGTGGCTTCTTAGGAGTCACCCCTTAAGGCAACCAGTTTGTTACTTTCATGACAATGCAATTTCGAGGCTAAATACCAATGTGACCTCCATGGATGATAAGGTAATGCCAAATAAAATGTGGCAAAGCAGATGAAAGAAAAAAAAAAAAAAAGCTCATTGTAGAGGGAGGAAGAAAGCCAGCCATAGAGGAACATGTACATGTGTAAAGAGAAATTTCCCTCGCACTTAAGCTCTATTTGCCATTTGGGTAAAGGGCCAGATCAGTAACACCACTGAAAGAAAGGTAGAACATTTATGCCCTGTTTTATATATTGTCTTCCTTAGAAACTTCATTAGCCTTTGTTTCAAGCCCCAAACTGAGCTAATTATTTGTTAAATTTATATTTGAATTACTTTTAAGGACACATTTTAGATCATCGTTTTATTATTTTAATAAACATTATTCCAGGCTAGATTGATTATAGAACAGTCCTTGAGTTTCAGATGGTATTCTAAGGTCTGGTAAAATGGAAATAACATGGTTTAGGGGAAAGAGCACGTTGGGTTTTAATGGAGGCTCTGCATAGTTTACTAATTTAGTGACCTTGGAAAATTGACCTGGCAATTTTCTGACATTAAGTATGCTCACTTGAAAAATTAGCAAAGTCTCTAACTTTCTGAACTGTGTGTGAAGAGAGAGAGAGAGATTAAAAAGGCCCATGAAGCCTTTCCCATAGTATTTATCGTAGGTGAGATGTTTATCAGTTCTTACTTGATTTACCTCAATTTACTCATCCTCACCTTGAACTAACCACAGTTCCCAATTCTTGAAATTGGTGAATTGATTTAATCCTTGCTTTGGTGCAGGAGGGAGGTCGTTGAATAAGCCATTGTCCTTGCGAGCTCCACCGTTACCTGTAAAAAGAAGGGTTAGAGCCATAATCTTAATATTCCTCTGTTGTTTTAACAAATTTTGTATTATGCTGTATATAGTTTTAAGAAAAATAGTAACAACAGCAAAATAGATATACTACCATTATTTGACCCTATAATAAACAACAATGATTTTGATCCAACATGTCACAACTCAAGATTGTAATAGTACTGTGGCTTTGATTTATCACAACTCAAGATTGTAATAGTATTGTGGCCTTTATAAATCAAAGCCACATCTTGCATTAGAATCACCTTGAAATGTAGTATAATTTCTACATGGAGTATTTAAGAGACTTAGAATGGGTATTTATAATTCTTTTTAAAACTAAGGAAAATTAATTCACATATTAAGTTATTTTTTAAAAGTTGAAATTTTCATTCTGTTTTTGAGTCCTAGACATCTAAGTTACTATTTCTTTTGGTCTGTAATTTATTTCTTCTTGCTTGCCAAATGGTAGCTACTGACTGCATTAATATTCAGCTCTCTGTCCTTTGTTCCAAAGAGGTCATTTTTAGTCTTTTAAAAAAATTTAGTCTTTGTTCTCCTGAAAATGGAATTATTATTATTTCCCATGAAGATGGTTTATAGCTGTAAAGACTTTCTTTAAGCACTCAAACAAGTAAAAAAAAAAGTTCCACTGTAGATCACCAAATGATTCACTGTTATTGTAGGTATTATAGCAAATATGCAAAGCAAAACCTTTGAGAAATATGGATACAATCTCCATTTCTTCTTGGCTCCCCCACAAATCTAAACACCCTGTAATATTAATATGAAGAAATGGTTGAACAATGACAAAGGTAATTCCACTTTAGTAATTCCACTTATCATGTCTAAAATTTAGTTATTCTAATATAATCAGAATTCACTTGAAAATACTATCCCCTTACCTTTGGGAATAATATTCTATGTAGAATACCTTGTGATATTTCACACCTACCTGGAAATTACAATTTTTCATAGGGTGTAAATCAAAGAAACCCGTTCTCTTTCTAGTCTGTTCATTGATGATTTTACAATGGAGAAAGCTAATCAATATTAATCTTCTACAATACCCCCAAATCCTTCTCTTTTCCCACTCATCGGGAAGAGCAAAGGAACAAACAATAAAAGTATTGTAACATTTAGTCCAAGTGTAAGAACTTTTTTCCCCGTAAATGAATCCAGTACTCAAAGTTTTATCTTCTCCCATTCTTTGACTATCATGTAATTAACTTACAGATCACTTGAATAAGAAGGTTAGTTTCTAATTGAAAATTGTTTTTTCTTATTTACCTTTTCCTGGTGTGTCTTTGTTGCAAGGGCTCCCAGGTAATGCCTCCAAAGTTTCCAAATGTAGGTATGAAATTAGTTCCGTGAACCTCATTTGATAGCTATAAAATGTAGTGGATACCACTGATAGTATTTCTGGGAAATTTTATCATTAGTAATTTTCACATTCTGTTAGTTAATTTTAAGTTATGAGAATGGCTTATAAAATAGCATTTTTTTTTGTTTGTTTTTTGGCCGGGGCTAGGTTTGAACCCACCACCTCTGGCATATGGGACCGGCACCTTACTCCTTGAGCCACAGGCGCTGCCCAAAATAGCATTGTTTTTATGTTCTAGATAGTTTTAGAGTTAAAATTAACATAAATCTGAATATATTTATTTGTTTTGTTCTATAGAAATATCTTGATGCATGGTAGTACTATTTGAAAATGTTTTATTTTCAATATTAATTGGAATATGAAACAATAAAATAAAACATAAAAGCATAATTAATTACTAATAATATCTAGGAAATAGTTCCCTTATTAGGACAATTTAAGAGTGTGTGCCAGGGAGCAAAGAACCCCCTAAGTCCATTAGGGGCTATCTTAATTTCTGAGGAGTCGTTAGTCTGCAAATGCTGGTCATTTACCAGGTCCCTGTCAGAATGAAACTGAGCTATGGCAGGAATGTAAATTATTTTAAAGGACAGATTTGCATTTATGAAAACATTCAATTCCCTAGAAAACATACAGAGTTAAGTTCCATAAAAATAACCATTAATAAAAATGGTGTGTTTCCCTCAATTTGACCATATGGATTCCCACATCAGAAAGGAATGTTAAAACATGGGACACTGGGATAGACAGATGGAAACTGCATTATCGTAGCATGTGTTAAACAATGAGGGATTTGTTTTGGTGGAAATCATGTTATTTTGGCATGTTTATGCCCAAAGTGCATCAAATTCACTACATTTATTTCCCTATAACAAATAGGGAAATATAACAAAATCTATTCAGAATAATTAGACTCAGAATATTGTAATATGTTAGATAGATGGATAGATAGGTAGGTAGACAGAATTGTCACGTACATATTCTGAGTTATAGACAGTTGTATACACTACAGTGTGAACTAAATTTAAACAGAATTTTCAGTTTGTTAGAAACCTAACATTTTCCATATGCACTGTCATACTCCATTCTTTTTCTAATATTCATATTTCATTAATATTTAGTCCACAGGCCTTGGGATTTTTTGAAAAGAAATACAAATATATTCAATTTCTATATTTGTGAACTATTTATCATGTAAGTTACCATCAAGGCCTAGTTAGTTTTATTTGAGACACTAAATTAATTTAAATCCCACCTCTTTTACTTCTGATGTGCAAATATTTTTACTTTGATGTTGTAGCAGTACAAGTTGAAGTTTGCAACATGAACCGCTAATGCTAATTTGATTACTTTTGTATTAGTGCTGAGTGCTGCAAATAGAGCAAGAAATTATTTTAAAAGTGAAACTGGGAATGGAAGAACTCTTTCTCTGCAGCCCTCTGCAATGATGGTCGTGTTAATGCATGTATGTTAATGCTTGGTGATTCGTGTAACGCAATGAATTTGATTTTGAAGGCAAACAATTTATAAGATTTTTAGAAAACCTGACAGCTTGATTTTAATGGAGAGTTCATCAAGACATCTTTACTTTTTAACAGATCAGAGTTCAAATCTATTTAAAAAATGTATCACAGATGATTTAGACCACAATATATTTTCAGCAATAACAATGTTTTATGTGAAGATACGATGCCTGAATTGTGAATTCAAAACTTTTTGGATAGAAGTGAATCAAACTTTTTTTTAAATTGTTTTTTAAATCATTTTGACTTAACTGATAAATTTAAAGAGACTTCTAATGACCTATTTTAAAGACAGTAGAAATATTTGGTTGCAAAACCAGCTAAAATAGGTACATCTGAAAGCTGTTCAAAGGCGGTTTTCTATCTCTTCTTAAACAGCGCTTGAGAATAGTATCTGCTAAGTACGTATTTGTATAATCTGTAAGACATCCCAGTGGCAGAGCTGCAGTAATATCTGCCACCCGTAGTGTGCCTGCAGCATGCGTGTTGCTCGTGTTTCTCGGTGAAATGTCTGCAGTGTCTGTGTGTAATGTACATTATGGCTGAAAGTCTCTATGCTCATTAACCTCTTACAGGTGCTGCTCCGTTCCAGGGAACCACAGGTACCAAAAGAATGGGCAATACTTAGACAAACTAGCTCTATCGCCTTCTGTTGCCTACCTCTGTTGAAGGTCAAATTTGCCTTCTGTTGCCTACCTAGCGTTTTGAAGGTCAATTATCAAAAATTCAATGAGATAAATATTCATGACCAAGCTAAAGAAGTAAGACAGAGAAGTACTTAATGATAAATGAGGGTCATCCTGTATACTTCCAATGTATTATTATCAGACACCCTTCCAAAAAGTATAGATTTTAATTAAAAAAAGAGAAAGAGTGACAGAGGGCTGGATCAATCATTCCTTATACCCGTATCAAATCATCAAAAGATTTTCCTCAAGATGTGACTAGAAAAATGGACTGGAATTTATTCACATGCTGTTCACTGGAGTTTTCCATAATATATGTGGTAAATGAAAATGTAATATAGAAGTTAATGAGGTTAGAGTCTTGAAAACAGGGATTAATAGACCAATCGGACATAAACAAAATTACATTAAAGAGTAAACATTTTATTCTGTTTAGCAGATTCGCTTTCTAATTATCATAAAATTTGAATATGATGTGGTCAAGTCAATAAAATCAAACAATCCATACTATTTAACATAGTTTTCTTTATAAAATTCACAAATATTTTACCTAGAGAGTAAAAAAGGTATTTTTCAGTTACAGTCTTACAATTCTCTCTCTTTCCCGCTCACACATCTATACAGTAAAAAAATTTTTAGCATGATAACAACTTTAATAACAAAGCATTATCTGCCAGAATGTTGTAATTTTGCCATAAATATCCTTAAATAACATGTGTGGAAAAAAAATCCTCACCCTTTCTGACCAGTGCTTCCAAATATAAAATAAAAAAAAATAAACAAACAATTTTCCTATTTTCTTTTAGAAAACAGTCACCTTTGGTTAAGAAATGTGTTCTTTTATATATATAGAACAGTGATTAAGAAGAATATAACTAAAATCAACCTTCCCTAGGTAAAGTTTTTTTAAGTATGTATTAAATACACTTGGCAAACTACTTCCATAATCCGGCAGTCTTATTAGAGTCAGGGAATGCCATTGTGATTATGAAAATCATTATTGCTACTAAAAAATAATGATGCCAGTGATACTTGTCCTTATCATTAAAACCATTTTCAAGGGCTAAAAATGGGCACAGCATAATGTGAGTCCAGTTCTGCTTAATGGTTTCATAATCTAAATTACCATCTTGCTCAGCCTCCCATTTAAAAACTGTAAGCTCATTTATAAGTCTCTTATGCAAATTGTTTAGAATAATAACCCAAGACCTTTTTTTCATAATAAGTATCAAATAATTATGGATAATACTTTACATATATAATGAGAGGGAACTGAGGTTGGGTTTAGTAAGAAAGGAAGGCATCCTATTATCCTCACTTTTAAAAGGAGATTCTATAGGGCAGCGCCTGTGGCTCAAAGGAGTAGGGCGCCAGCCCCATATACCAGAGGTGGTGGGTTCAAACCTGGCCCTGGCCAAAAATTGCAAAAAAAAAAAAAAAAAAAAAAGGAGATTCTATAGATGTAAATGCTCATTGCTTTTTACCGCTTCCTTTCTTTCTCACCACACACTCTTCTCTTCAAATCCAGATGTTAGACCTTTGGAAAAGGCATCTATTTTAAAACCGTTCCTCTTCCAATGTACTCTGAAAGCACTCAAGTCACCAGGCAAATTTCATGACTGAAACTGATTCCTGAAATATGCCATCACGGAACCCCACTCCTCTCCCCCAAGTTCTAAGTGTTGTTTCTATTTTTCCAACCATTATTTTCACATATATAGACAACTTGTCCACTGGATCCAGTGTAAGACAATGTGAAATGGCAAATGGTTTATCTGCCGTCCAAGTTCACAGTTGTAAGAGGAAGAAGGACAGAGACAGACCAGGGATGAAGAGTGGGGGTGCGGCATCCCTGCTGACAGCGCGCTTAGTCCTTTCCTTCCTTTAGATCTGTGCTCCTGAGATTGAGGACTGATTTGTAAAAATTTTATTCAGTCTTAATTTACATTTAAATAGCCACATTTGGCTAGGGGTTATCATGTTGGACAGTGGCAATTTAGAGCCTCATATTCTCATGTAACTTTAAAAGGCAAAGGTTAAATGTTTTTAATTTAGCATTTGAAATGGACACAAGAGGATAAAGCAATCATCATTCTTTTGGAAATTCAGTGCTCTTTTTGGTAGAGCTACATTACTTCTCTGAGCTTTCTGTGTTTTTAACCCCACCCTTACTGGATGTAAAATACTGTGAAAAATTAACTTTATAATTATAAAATATATGTATTATTTTTATATATCAAATCATATATATCTCTACAGTGCATCTTACAAGGGTACATGTGAAACTTACTAAATGTAGAATATAAATGTCTTAACACAATAAGCAAGAAAATGCCAGGAAGGCTGTGTTAACCTGTGTGATGAAAATATGTCAAATGGTATATAAAACCAGTGTATGGTATCCCATGATTGCATTAATGTACACAGCTATGATTTAATAATAAATAAATTTTAAAAACGTATAGAACACACACGTATACATTCACACAATTTTTCTTTATTAGTGGCATCTAAATCAGTATGTATGAAAAGAGTTCATGCAGTCAGGAAGCAGTCCTTAAAACTTCTCTCCTGTGGCAATTGCACCAGGGTTGTGGAATCAGAGAGAAATGGGATAAAGTTTTAGTTGGGTGACTAGCTAAGCGATCTTGGGCAAAGAATTCAGCCATTTAAGGCCTCAATTTCCTCATTAATAAAGAGCGATAATAGCCGGGTGTTGTGGCAGGTGCCTGTAGTCCCAGCTACTTGGGAGGCGGAGGCAAGAAAATCACTTAAGCCCAAGAGTTTGAGGTTGTTGTGAGCTATGATGCCACAGCACTCTACCAAGGGTGACAGCATGAGACTCTGTCACAAAAATATAATAAAATAAAATAAGAAGTGATAATAGTGCTTCATACATTGTAGAATTGGGGTGAAGATTAAATAATCCAACACTATAAAGCACGCAGCATCATACATGGCATATAGTGCTTTTTAGGTAAATAAAAACATGTCAGCCAGTCTTAGTCCTGAATAGTTCTTTTTTTTTTTTTTTTTTTGCAGTTTTTTGGCTGGGGCTGGGTTCGAACTCGCCACCTCCGGCATACAGAGCTAGCACCCTACCCCTTTGAGCCAAAGGCGCTGCCCCAGTCTTGGTCTTAATGTTGCACAAGGGGTCATATGAATGCAACATATTCTCAAAAGAAACTTTCTTTTTTTCTTTTTGGTGTGTCATGATGGATAATTCTGAACCCAACTCAGTACAAACAGTACCAATGAGTTTTGCCACTTCTTCCCCCATTCTTTTTCAATGAATAACTTCCAGACATCAAACAGCCACAGAGAACTTTCAAAGATGTTTGCTACATCGCACACGTGCTGTACGTAAGGTTGGGAGAGCCAAAGTATGTGCCCACCTATGGTCTTCCAGTGCCAGCTTCTGCATTTCCCATGTACAAGATCCTACATGCATAGACAGTGTCCTCAACAACAGTTTTGGAAGAAACTCCAAGAAATAAGGTGTTCATATCCTTTCAAATCCAGTCATGATGTTCTGCCTTTCTGGGTGAGTCACAGTGCCCTGTGGGTGCAATGCAACCAGAACCCAGACAGAACAAGTGTATGTCGTAAGAGCCCAATGATGATACACAAAGTGCTCATAACTATGATACTTTGCTAACTGTAAGGAAAACCTATTCCTAACATAAAAGTTAGGTAAGTGACAAAAAACAGCATTGTCATATCTGGACATCAGATACACTGTCTTGTTAACTTTTCTAATTGCCTTAAAAAGAAAAAGTCAATTAAAGACAAGGAAGGTGGAAAAAAATTAGAAGTTATATTTTTGTTATTTTTTACAGAAAAGAAAATATTTTAGGAATTTTAGGGTTTTTTGGTCCTTTTGAAGAACATCTTCTATTTAAATTTTTATCCAAATAGTGGTGATCCTTAAAAAAAAAAAAATGTTTGGGGGTTGGAAAATTTATTTCACTATAAATTAAATAGAAAATTGAGATAATTTTTTTTTAAAGAACTCTAGTGCTACCAAATTTGTAGAAGGTGGTGCTTCTGTGTGGGTCTATATTCACAGTTATAACTTCCCTAAAATGTGTAAGTTTGGAAACTAGAAAAGGAAAAAGAACCCTTGATTGGTTTAAAAAAAGACTGGATTGCCTAGTAGGCATTTTAAAATATCAGTACAGTCATTTAAAAAGCTAGAATTATCAGTTCTATATAGCAAACAAACATAATGAGGGCAAAATCCTATTACCTGCTTAGGTTGGATTAAAAACTCTCAGCAGGATTATTAATTCTGGTAATCTGAAGTTACTCTTATTTTTTTGTTAAATGTCTGTAAAATTCACTAAGAATAAACTATGCATTTTGCCGTTATATAAATTATACCAAATTATGAGAAATGGAAAGCTGTCCAATGTATTCAGACATGGGAAAGGAGACCTGTGTTCTCACCTGGGACACTCTGCCAATTTCAGTTCAGTATCTCAACAGAGAGCATGGCCCATGACGTCTTTGTGGTAGCTATGCTGTGATATGAATAAGCAAACATTTAGAAGTAGATTTTGAGAAAAGCAAATTCCTTCAATTTGCATTTGTTTTGTAGCACAAAATGAATCGATTTGCAGTATTTAAGAGTCCAAAGAGAGTAAGTAAACAGAAATTTAAATTTGGAAAGGTGGATGCGCTGAAAAACAAATTTGTATGACACTCAAAGACCAGCTTTCTAACATGCCCATCTAAGGCATGGAAAGTATGTAAATAATCATACATTTCTACTTAGTTGATTGAAAATAATTTGTATCTTGAGATATTAATAACACTTAAATTATTATGTTCAAGTTTACACTAGTGCAACGTCTTGGCGAAAGTGGAGTTACTCTGAAAATGTATAAAGAAATCACTATCCTTTATTAAAACCAGATAGAATGTTAAAATTACAGTTTTTTTACTCATGTAGATAGATTTAAAGCTATCACTAAAACTGGCTTCAAAAAGCTGAACTTTTGTGCTGTCCAGTATATAGCACCTACTAGCCAATTGTGATGGTGACAGTTGAGTAATTGAAATGAGGCTACTTCAAATTGAGAAGTGCTGTAAGTATTGCAAACACAACAGATTCAGAAGATTTGGTAGAAATAAAAAGAATAAAAAGTATCTCAATGATTGTATATGATTTGCTTTTTGATGTTTAATTCAATTGATAGGTAATTTGTATTGATTATAGATTGATATGATACTACTTTAGGTATATGGGGTTGAATAAGACATTATTAGAACTAATGTCAGGTTTTTTTTATTGTTTTAACATGCTTCAAGAACAATTTAATTATGTTCTTGATTCTTCCATATGATGTGCATCCTGTTTCTGTTTGTCAAGACAGAGGATAACAGGGTTTACTTATGCACAAAATTCAGCAATTTAAACATGAACAAGGAGGAGGCAAGGGTGTGTTTATTTTCTGTTGCTGCTGCCATGAATTACTACCAATTTAATTACTACCAAGTGGATTAAAACAGCACAATTTTACCATCTTACGTTTCTGGGGGTCCAAAGTCCAACATGGATGTGGTACTGAAAACTAGGTTTCAAAAGGCTGGATTCCTTTTGGAGGCTTAGAGGAGAATCCCTTCCCTTCCCTGTTTCTGCTTCTAGAGGCCACTCTCCCACATTCTTTTGCTAGTGGCCCCACCCCTCTGTCTTCAAAGCAACATAGGGAAAAGTACTTCCAACAGTGAGATTGCTCTGAATGGCTCTCTCTGCCTCCCTTTTCCATTTGTAATGACTATACAAATACATCCAGTCCACCGGGATAACCCAGAATAATCTGCTCATCTCAAGGTCAGATGATCTGCTACCTTTATCTCCCCCTTGCCATACAACCTGCTGTATTCATGTTTACACACATACTTACATTTAATGTGTTATATACAAATTCATGTATCATCTCTTTTTATCTATCTTGTCTTTTCCCTTTCACAGAAACTTCAATATCTTTCTTTAGACTTTGGTTTACCTTTGGGTGCTAATTTTTCTTATTTTTTTCCTCTTTTTTTAATTTATTTATTTTTATTTTTTATTAAATCATAGCTGTGTACATTAATGTGATCATGGGGCACCATACACTAGTTTCATAGACCGTTTGACATATTTTCATCACACTGGTTGACATAGCCTTCCTGGCATTTTCTTAGTTATTGTGCTAAGACATTTACATTCTACGTTTACTAAGTTTCACATATACCCTTGTAAGATGCACTGCAGGTGTAATCCCACCAATCCCCCTCCTTCTGCCCCCCTCCCCCCTCCCTTCCCTCCCTTTTCCCCTTCCCCCTATTCTTAGGTTGTAACTGGGTTATAGCTTTCATGTGAAAGCCATAACTTAGATCTGCCATTCAATCCTATAATTCCTCTACTAGGCATATACCCAGAAGACCAAAAATCATAACACAACAAAGATATTTGTACCAGAATATTTATTGCAGCCCTATTCATAATTGCTAAGTCATGGAAAAAGCCCAAGTGCCCATCAATCCACGAATGGATTAATAAATTGTGGTACATGTACACCATGGAATAATATGCAGCCTTAAAGAAAGATGGAGATTTTACCTCTTTCATGTTTACATGGATGGAACATATTCTGGAACATATTCTTCTTAGTAAAGTATCCCAAGAATGGAAGAAAAAGTACCCAATGTACTCAGCCCTACCATGAAACTAATTTTTCTTATCATTTAAATTTCCTAAAAGTTTCAAACAGTTTTCATCTCATCCAAGTGTCCATAGCCAACAGCCAATACATGATGTGGAATCACTAAGTTGTCCATTTTAATTTGGTGGTTTTAACAAGAGCAAAATCTCTCAGAATTTGGAATTGTTTACTGTGCTTCTTAGGTCTATTGTCAACTGTCAGAGCAGCCATACCATCAAGAAAGGAAAGCAAATAATAGTGGGGAAGCACATTTTTCAAGATGGATAGAATCAGGACTCTTTTCATGAAGAGGAAAGGCTTTGAGACAAAGCCAAATAAAGGAAAGAAGAAAATTACTTTTTGGTCCGTCCAAGAGACTTTGTTAGTTTAGCACACCTGCTCAGACCTTTTGAGATTATCATGAGACATGCCACTACAAATTGAAAACGGGGTGGGGTCGGGTGGATTGCCTGAGCTCACAGGTTCGAGACCAGCCTGAGCCAGAGCAAGACCTTGTCTCTAAAAATAGCCAGGGTTGTGGCAGGTGCCTGTAGTCCCAGCTATTCAGGAGGCTGAGGCCAAGAGTTAGAAGTTGCTGTGAGCTATGATTGTCTACTGAGGGCCACAAAATGAGACTCTTTCTCAAAAAAAAAAAAAATGGGTCTCATCATTAACTAAAGAAATGTGACAGACATTTGGTAACATGTTTTTATCTTAAAAACTGGGAGAATTTAGTTTTATTTTAAGGTGTAGTTGGCTATATAAAGTTTTAACTATTGTTTTTTTACAATATAGAGGAATAACTAGACTTATTATAAGACAATTTTTGAGAGTAGTGTTTATGAGTCAGAACATGGCCATTGATTTTTTTTTTTTTACACAAAAAAGACTCAAAGACTTTTTCAAAGGTTACAAACCCATCTTTTAAGTTACTATACTCTGAATTGCAGTGTTTACGTTGTGTTCTTGTTTTCATCAATGACAATGATTTAACTAGACTTAAGAAAACTGTTCACTTACCTTATCTATCGGAACAAGCTAAATTTGGCACTAATTGCCAAGAGGGACAACATTAACATCAGAGAACCCTAAACTTGATGATAGAAACACAAGCAGGGTCCTTTGGTCTTTTTCTTTTCCTTTTTAAATTTTCTGTTTACATCAATGCAATTAAAAGCTACTCTCTGAAATCTTGCATTCTTTCCATATAGATGA
This sequence comes from Nycticebus coucang, assembly GCF_027406575.1. Classification (NCBI taxonomy): domain Eukaryota; kingdom Metazoa; phylum Chordata; class Mammalia; order Primates; family Lorisidae; genus Nycticebus; species Nycticebus coucang. Next base: position 21,039,354 of record NC_069802.1, on the reverse strand, counting down.
TTTTTGTGGGAAAATTTATCAGCTACAGGGAGATATAATAACATTTAAGTTGTTGAAGAAGGAAAAGTGAATTTATAATTCTGTGATTTGCAACATACTATTTATTTTTAAATGGTTATTTAAAAATATAGAAGCAAAATCAGTCCTAAGCCGTAATAAGGCAGGAGGGGGGAAAGCTATGAAAATGGGCCTGCAGAAATTTCAACTGAGGATTGAATGACAATTCTGATAGTTTTAAAAACATATTTAGTATTAGAAATGTGTTTTAATAAATTGGGAGTTTATACTGTGCCTATACTATATAAAAAATATAAATGTAGATGGTAGTGAAGTTCAAATATTCATGCAGCAGTTAAAATTCTTAAAACTGAGGGTAATCACAGGACAAATGGTGAGGAATTCATGAAGGCAAAAATCCATACAGATTTAAACACAGCGATTTATATCATGCGGAAGTAATTGTCCGTGGATTTAGACATTTGTGTTTCAGAGATACATGTCTACCCCAGTTGGCTTTTTTTTTTTTAATCATGCAGGGTTGAACTCTTTTCTTAGTACAGCTCTGCAGTATCCCAGCATGTTGGAGGTGATAATATATCCTGAATGATACATTTGTAATTAAGACATTTCTAAAGAACGCTTAATAAAGGAAAGTCACAGGCCAAAGAAATTATCTTTTTCTTTCTTGGGGGATGGGAATAACTATAGAATAACTATAAAGTCCTCAAAGATCATTAAACTCTCTTTTTGGGTGGAGGCTTAAGCAAATAGGACTAAACCTCTGAAGGGACCCAGAGTGGTAATTGAATAAAATAGAAAGAGTAATTCAGCTATTACTAAGCCAGGTAGGAAATCGTGGTAGGAAATTACAACACTGCCGGAGAAAACCTGGCGTATTTCATAAAGAGTGTGGCTTTTGCAATAACCTTTGAAGGTTAAATAGGATCTGGCCAGATTGAGATTAAGGTTAAACTTCATGCAAAGGAAACAGCCTGAGTGTACAGAGAACACAGGAGGAGGAAACCAGAAGGTGGAGGCAATCATCTTGATCTCTGGAGAGGGGAACGAAGAGATTCAAGGGATGTGAGGACATCAAAGAAGTTGGATAAGTTGATTGTGTTTTCATTTATGAAAATTATACAGAGTACGGATGGAAGCGGGAAGGGAAATGATTGAAATATCCAGTTTTTGGTTGTCTGGGCAACAGAGGGTAAGAATATAATGCCGTATTCGTGGACAGTGGTAGAAGGTTCTCCTAGATTGGTGTTTTACAAAATGTGCTCCTTGCATCAGGAGCATTGTCATCTCCTGGCCAAAAATGCTAGTTGTGTAAGATTTTTTTTTTTTTGTGGTTTTTGGCCGAGGCTGGGTTTGAACCCACCACCTCCAGCATATGGGACTAGCGCCCTATCCCTTTGAGCCACAGGTGCCACCCTAGTTGTGTAAGATTAAACCTGAATCTATGGAAATTAAACCCTCGAGGGTGTGTCCTGCAATCACATTTTAACAAGTGATCTGGTGAATCTGAGGCTTGCTAGTAGTTGAAGGCAACTGCCTTAGAGCTGTGTTTCCAGAACAGAATCCTCAAAATAGAAAAATTGATGGGATTTGGGGGTAAGGATGATGGAATAATCAGGAACAGCTAAATTTTCCATTATAGAAAGTAGACAGTGGTATCATTAAATGGGATAGGATACAAGAGAGAAAGGTTCAGTGAGGCCAAAAAGGATACTTTTGAAAATCTGTAATTGACAAGGAAGCTGTCATTAGAAACAAAATTATAGGTCTGGGCTTATACCTTAGAAATTGGTCTTGATTAGACCAATTGCTGGTCTTCATTGCACTGAAGAACCTGTTATTAATGTGTTCGTAGCTTTCCTGTACAGAAAGGGTACTTGGATAGAAGCTAGCGCACCACTAGCATACATGAAGTAGCAGAAAGAGCCTGGGAGTTTGGTGTCAAAGGACTTGAACTATGACTTATAAACATCTATTCCACTACCTGGCTTTGAACGCTAATTATATTACGTTTAGAATGCCACTTTTTAGAGCTCTAGGTTTTTGCTTGCTTTTTTGTTCCACCTCCCTCCCCATCAGAACAATGGAAATGTTACCTACCTTTCATGATTACTGTTTAAAAATAAGTGTGTGAAAACATTGCATAGTAACTGACAGCAGGAAGCATTTAATAAATGGTAGAATTTTACTTCTTGGCTATTAACTCAAAACATTTCCTTTGAGTTCTTCAAAAATTTGGTGTAGAATTAGTAAATTCAGGAAGAGGATGGAAGAGACAGAAAAATACTTTTCGTGATATTCCCAAACATGCCAAGGAAATTTAAAAAAAAATGTATTTGAAGAGAGATATTTAACATAGCCTCAGATAGTTCATTTCCTGGAGAAAATTCTTGAGTGATACATATACAAATAGTTACAAAGGGATTATAGAAAATGACTAAGGTTCCTTCAGAGAGACATGGGACCCAAAGATATATTATATTTAAATATAAAATAGCAATGCACTATAACGGCTTGCTATCAGCGACACCAATTAATGCAGATGATACTAATTAAAAGTAGATTTAGACGGTGATTAGGTTCTCTCACCATTGTTAGGGAGAATTGATTCTTCTATAGATCTAATATGTTAAAGTAAGAAGTTAATGATATATTGATGTATTTTAAAGCACCTAATTTAGATTATAATTCTGAGGAAAACATTTGTGTTAATACTGAATATTAAATGACAAACGTTTTCTCTTGGAGAAGGAATGGGATCGTTTGTGTAACCCTGGAGCAGAGTACATGTTGATGTTGCAAATAAATTATTGTGTATGACTGTATAATCTCAATTTTTGTTTTAGAAAACTTATAGTACAAGAATTCTATTGCACATATGCTCGTTTATGTGGCAGTATACAGCTGTGCGTGGCATAATAACTATATTGAACAAAATTATGAGCTGCAGAACTTGCAGAAATTCCACAGTCCCATCTGGAATAGCTTTGCAATTGAGAAGGCTGAAGTGGGCAAAGATTTTACAGAACTATTGAAATCAACAGTAGGTTTCTGCTGTCAATGGTAATGTTGAGAAAATAAAACCAGTAGGTATTAAAGCCAAAAGGATTTTTTTCATACTCAAAAGGATTTTTATTTGGAATAAAGTTACTCTCTCTCTAGGAAGGTCCTCAAACATCCACAGTCATCTAGTCCATTTCTGAAACTATTGACTTACATGTTTCTGAAATTCTTGTTGAGTTTTGAGCAGGTTCTTATATTTCACCAACATAAGCAGTTAAAGGTGTTTTCCTGGAAAAACATTTTCTGAGGGCTTAAATTTAGCGAATGTTATATAAGACTTAATTATGCAGTTTGCTGTTTATGGAGAAAAGAGGAAAAGTCTAAAATAAGTATGAGATCCGTTAAGGGACGAGCCACACCCGTTCATTGTTTCCTCGGTCTGTGCTCTCTCATTTTGCCCCCCCATCCATCCACTCTCCTTGCCGCTTGTCTTTTCCTAATTCACATACAAAACCAATGATCTGAAGATAAGAAAGGAAAACATAGCAGCATAAGTGCCATCTATATAAAATCTAGTAAAACAGAGTTTGGAACAAGAAAATAGTATATTCCTAAGTGGTATTTCTTTTTATAGCTAGTAAAATGGTGGCAAAATGGAATTTTGAAATTATTACTGTCTTCGGTGTTACCTGTTTATCTCCTGATGGTATGCTTTATGTATTTGGATGCCTGTGTATACACACCTGCACACACTTGTATAACGATTGTGAAATATCAAAATACATTCATCAAAGGATGAAGCTAAGACTGTAGGTGGTGGTAATGTGAGCAGAAGAGTATTAATAATAGAAATGCATGTCTAATAATTATTTAAAGCCAATAAAAGCTCTTCTCAAGGATTATAGTAGGGACGTGTGGGCTAAATATTAAACTATCTATAACAGAAGTGTGCATTTAAAAACAGTTTATGAAATGACCCTCAACTTGACTTATCTACCCTCATTAAAAAAAAAAAACTTCCATTAGGCCAGGCGCAGTGGCTCATGCCTGTAATCCTAGTACTCTGGGAAGCCAAGGCACATGGATTGCTTGAGTTCAGAAGTTCAAGACCAGCCTGAGCAAGAATGAGACCCTGTCTTTACTAAAAATAGAAAAAATGGGCTGGGCTTAAGGGGGCATGCCTGTAGTCCCACCTACTCTAGAGGCTGAGGCAAAAGGATTACTCAAGCCCAAAATTTTGAAGCTGCTGTTAGATATGAAGCCATGGCACTCTACCCAGGGTGACAGAGTGAGACTCTGTCTCAGAAAATAAAATAAAATAAAAAAGTAAAATTAAATTGAATTAAAAGAAACCAAACCAAAAAAAAAAAATAAAAAGCCTTTAATTAGGCAAAGCCAAATAATTTATTTTGATTCCAAAAACATAAACTAAGAAGTCAATCTTGTCCATTTTGTGTATGAGTGCTGAAATGGTCTTAATGTATTTCAATAATTAAAAATAATTTCAATATTAGTTAAATAATTTCATAATAAAACATTAAATATATACTTATGCATATTAATTAGTAAGATTAGCAAGAGCACATACAATCAACATACATTTGTGCTTATAAATATCAAAAGTGTTTTCACTGAATCAGACTTTAAATTCTGTTAATTGTGTGTTTGTGTTTCTCTGTTTGGTCACACAGCTAATGTGTTTGATGAACATTACATACATGCCCACAATGTAACACGTATATAAGGACTCACTACGTTGTATTCATTGAAACACGGATTTATAAGCACCAATTTATATTTTTAAAAGAAGTTAAAAAGCACACCTACTAAACCAGTCATTAAATCATGAGGTGAAAAAAGAAGTGAGTCAAAATATTATTATAGAGCAGTCGTTTGGAAGAGTAGCTTTTGTTTTTATTTTTAGTATTGGGAATAGTTACATAAATCAAGGGGAAGTGCAACAAGATGGTTGAACCTGATCTTAGGAACAAAAATATTTACTGCTATTTTTATGCCCAGCACTGTAATTATTTTCTCAACAAGCAAAATATTGAAGTCCAATTAACTAATCTGAAACAAGCAAACAAAAAAAAAATCATGCAAACTGTCCTATTTAAAGTAATGATAAACTTCTGGAAGTAATGATCAAGTATTTTGAACCAACATGATAGCACATAGCTTCTTTTAATGTGTAAAGCATAAGGCATTGCTTTTATAAACAGCCGTGGAAAACTTTCCTTCCCCGTCCCCACAAATTCTGTCAATCCTTTTTCACCACCTTATAAATGCACATGCTTGAAAAATGTTGAATGAAAAAATACAATGATCTTTTCTAAACTAATATAGACAAAAATGCAGGCACGATTTGAGTCAAAATTTACTTCTGGAACTATATCAGCCTCTCAAAGAGATAAAAGGATAAGCATTGAGGCTTCACGCTCAGTGGCGATACAAGACCACACAGTCCCAAGACAGACACATTGTTCCTATTTGAAGCAATGTGCACAATTTAATAGTGTTTAATAGCCCAGCAGTTTCACTGCTCCATTCAAAGTACTCCAATATACTACATTAAATAATGCGGACCAGTTTTTAAAATAAATTGTCTTAAATAAGCTTACGTGAACAACAGGCTCTACTTAGGTGGCTTAGATGGCTCCCGGTATAGAGGGCAAGATGTTTTGTAACGGTGCGAGCAGAATTAGTTCCTGATGAGTGATTTGAGCAGGAATAGAGATACAATTCAGGAAAAATGGGAAACGACACTAGAAAAGCCAATGCAAAATTTCACCGAAGTAGACTATTTCTTTAAATAAAACTATGCTTTTATAATTAATGCAAATTTTACTGCAATTTTGGCATGGAATAATTATTGCTTGAGGTATTCTAAGCTCAACTTAATAGAAAAATCAAGGGGGAGAATGATGCATATGTCTGTTATATTGATTCTGCCTATAGTTACATCCCCAAATATTGTGACATGTGCATTCCTGTAATGTCTGAAGCTTCATTCCATTTATAATCGTAGTTCCCCTGCTGAGATCACGGCTTGTGCTGATACCAGGCTGAGCCTCACTCTCTCCTTGAGATCAGAAGAAAAGTAAATTATATACTTTCATTAGCCTAAACTTTAGCTCTGAGTAAATGACTGTATCTTAAACCTTAACACTTTCTTAGATAAATAGATCCTTTTAAGAATAATTACGTTTTAGTATTAGTCATTCATGGGTAGCGTTTTGAAAGGGCACAGTTGATCTAGAAGAAATAAAGCTATGCTTATTCAAAATTTCTTTAAAAACACCTATCAATGCTCATTTTTCTAAGCTTCTTGATCACCTCCCCTGTCTCCCTACCAGAGACATACTTTTGCTTAAATCTGTTACTTTTGGATTTTCTCTTCTTTGCAATTTCCAAAGCAAAGATTTTGCTTATATTAGTAATGCATGTGTGCAAAGCAAAGCAAATCTTAAGCAGTAGCATCTTTTTTACTAAGAGATGTTCTGCCTAGAGAGACAATGATATCTTAAAGCAGCGTCTCCTCTGTATTTCTCTACCAAAAAAATTGCCAACTTTTTTTTTCTTTTAGCAATCACCTGTCCTCTGCTAGTTCTAACTCTTATTTTTTCAATGCTCATAAAACGTAGTATGGATTGAGTATCCCTTACCTGAAATACTTGGCAACCTAAGCGTTTTGAGTTGGGAAATGTTTTAAAAATATTTTTGGATTATAGACCATTTGCGTTGTACTTAGCAAAAAGTTGAAAATCCAGATATTCCCAATGAGCCTTTAAGCATCACATAGGCTTAAAAAGTTTCAGATTTTGGAGCATTTCAGATTTTCGGATTATTAATACTCAACTCACTCCGGTATTGGCATTGTAAATAACACCCATTGAAATAGACCTTCTTTTTGGATAGATGTGACACTGGCATTATAGCGTGTATAGACCAAATGATAGTGTTCTCCTAAAACACTTTTGAGGTGCAGAAGAGTGAATGCAGAAATCCTGCTGAAATTTCTTTTTTTTTTTCTTTATTGTTGGGGATTCATTGAGGGCACAGTAAGCCAGCTTACACTGATTGCAATTGTTAGGTGAAGTCCCTCTTGCAATCATGTCTTGCCCCCAGAAAGTGTCACACTTCCTGCTGAAATTTCAAAGGAGAACTACATTTGGGGCCTTAGAGATTAATTTTACCATAATCGAGACCACCTTTCCTCGTATCTAGTGGCCAGCTGAAACATAAAATATTGGCAGAGTGGAGAGACACGTTGAACTTCGTTTTTGTATGTAATAGATGGCTACATTCTCTGTTCTGCTGTTGTATAGATCAGAGGTGGGGAACCGTGAAAGGGAGAGGAGCCCGTGCAGAGACCAGGCCTGAAAAACAAAAACGTTGTAGGAAGAAGCCATACATCCACGTTATAACTCACCCACAATGCAGGGCCGAGTGGGCTTTATTTACTATGAAGTACAGGCAGTACTAAAATAAGAAGTGAGGCTGATTAATGACAATAATAACTGCAGTGATACCTAATGTTTATCACGCACTTGCTGTCGCCAGACCTCGTGTGACGTTAACTTTCTGTTAACTCAGTCCTTCAGCAATCCTATAAAGTAGGGACTGTATTATTCCCATTTTAAAGATGAGAAAATAGAAACGGGGCGATTGATTAACTTAGATCAGGCAGTTAAATGGCTGAAACAAGGATCCAACCCAGGCAGCCGGCTTCAGAGACCCCAGGATGATTGATTGTAAGTAGGGGTCAAAGTGAAACAGCAAAGGTCAAAGCAAAACAAAAATCCCTAAACTTTTTATTGGTGACTTTACTATCGGAAATAGTATTTCTGTGACAATTGGGCAAGCGGAATTTCTGAGTGTGATTCTCTTTTCATAAGGCACAGTTAAAGCTGTCTGGCCTACAGCTCGCAGGGTTTCTAGAATTTCAGTGGTTTATCTTGTAAAAATACTGAATAAAACAAACTGCTGTGCGGATATTAGTTCATTTATCTGTTGTTGAAGATTTTTATGAGGAAGTGAGCATTGCCTGAGCTATTTATAATGGGAAAGTTTGGGAAGCTGGCAGTGGCCTGCCTCTGCATTTATTTGCTGTGGTCTCTCCCGGGTCCCAGAGATTAACACTCAGAGGGGCGAGGACGGAGGGAAACACCTGAACGGAGGCACCACAGGCAAAGCCACTTTTGTAGGGGGGATATAGCTGCTTGTAAAGGTGCAAAGAAGCTTGCTCCACTCCTCTGCCATTGCCCCTTCCTCCAAAAGGGATCAACGGATCAGCTAGAAAGGGAGAAATCACGTTCAAAATACGTTTTATGTGTGAAAAAGAGATAAAACAGGGAAGCCATGATGTTCCCTCTGGTAGCCAGTTCTGTTAGGTTATCAGCATGATGTGAATTCAAAAACATACGAGATTTTTCTCATCGTGTTGGTTAACGTGATTTTGTGGAAGTGAAGGACTTCAACCATTTTCCAAGTAGAACTTGAAACAGGCTGTTTATATATTTTTATAAAATATGGAAAACATAGCAACATACAGCAGTATGTCCCTTTCTGTCCAATATGGTAACCACATTTAATGTATAGCTATATACATTTGAACTAATTAAAATTAAATTAAATTAAAAATTCAGTTTCTTCTCAGTCACACTAGCCACTGGGTTGCAGCACCCCTTCGTGCTTGCAGAAAGTTCATTTAGATGGTGCTGGTATAGAGTTATGATTAAAAGTTAAAGCTGACATCTCATTTTTATGATCTTCCATCCAGTTTCGTCACTGATTAGCAGTTTCACCTTGGACAAGTTCAACTTGAGTCTCATTTTTTCAGCTGCAAGATGAAGGTGTTATAAATGCCTATTTCATTAGAGAAATGAGAACTAAATGAGATAACATTAATATCTATAAAATACTTAGATCAGTGCAAACTAAGGGCTAAATAAATGTTATTTATTATTATTAGAGACAAGTCATGTTTTTAGAGCCATTAAATTACATGTCATTATTGGTTATAAAATGATCAATGCCACATCTTATGATTAAACTCAATATGATGGTATGCCTCTATAATGGTTAATGGCAACACATTTTTATTTCCATATATCCATACATATTTTGTCCATATTCAAAAGAGATATGGAGCTATCAAACACTTTTTAAAGTGCAAATGAACAGAACTGGAAATGATTAACCTGATTTTAACCAGGTAAAATCAAACTTGATGGTGAAAATGGGGTCATGTGGAAGATACGGTTAAAGGATGCTTCGGCAATTACCCAATAACAGATTTTAGTGGCCATGGCCAAGGGAGACAGTAATTTAGGGATAATCTTTTTTTTTTTTTTAATGTAGATGAGATCCAAGTGGATGTCAGATGTTTCAGGTACAATGTCATTGAGCTCACTTTTCATAAGAAACAGAACCTTATAGAAATTGGTGTAAAATCCCCTATTACACATAGATATTTATGTAGCCTACTCTTGTTTGTATTTTTAAAAAAAAAAAACAGAGATAGTCAATAGCTCCTACTGACTAACCTTCTAGGGGCACTCTACCTGCAATTAGCTTAGCAAAATCTGAACTACTTTAGTATCCAGGCGTTGTTACAACTCAGTGGCTACCAGCTCTGAAAATGGAGTCTGATGTCTTGAACCAAACTCCTCTCCTAAGTTACAAACTGAGTGATTTGGAAAACTACTTAGTCCCTCTGTGTCTAAATTTCCCAACTGTAAAATGAAGATAGCAGTTGTAAACTCTCATATTGGATTGTTGAGAAGAATAAATTAATTGGTGCTATCAAAGTACAGTGCCTGATACTTAAGGCGCATGCAATCCACACACCTGCCATATTTAATGTTAGAGAGGAGCATTAAAGTGGCTGCTACTTTGGAGAATTCTCCACATTCCTTTCTTTCACCACTTCTCTTCTGTAAATTTGGTGTAAAAGTGTCTCGGCCAAATTTTCGTATTATAAATTTCTCAGAGCACAGAGGAGTACATTATAAGATTTTAGTATTAACTATAAGAACTTATGAAATCCGGTATTAATTTGTATGTTTTTCTGAAATGTTATGCAGTATTTTCATGGGTTTTAATGCAGTTTCTAGAGGGTATAGCTTCACGACAGTTGGGGATTTTGTTGTTTCTTTTAAGAAATATTTGGATGCTTTTTTGGGCAATTGTCTGCTTTTCCAAATTCTAGAGAAAAGAGCAGGAATATATGATAATGGCAATTACTTGGAAAAACCTCAGTAAATCTCATAATAGTGTGTCATTTGTGGGAAGGAAATAGTGTACCTAAAATGATTCAATAATAAAAGACCTATTTATCAAATTGTTTGTAATAATTTTAGTATATGACTTCAAAATTCCACAGCCTCCATGGTGGGATAACTCTTGAAGCTTCATTGAAAAGTGAATTAGGGAATAAGCTTTATTTTCTTTCACTGACTGAACATGCTTTTCCCTGAAACCTCATTGTAAAAGAAACTTTCCTGTTATTACTACCGCACACAACTGATCTCTGCAGCGTGACATGGAGCAGAAGCTGCAGGGAGGGAGGGGGAATGTCATGGAAAGTTGACGATAAACAGTAATAGTCAGAAAATTACCTGTGGGAGACGGCAGATGATGTGATATGGAGACAGAAGGCAGACACTTGCTCAGCAGCTGGTGAGGAGAAAAGGTGCATTAGTCAAATGAATCATGAAAAAAAATGAGCTCAAATTCCAGAGTTGTGCCAACAGAGTCTTCAGATTATTTAGTATTTTCACTCTTTCAGATATATATTCATGAGTTGTAGTTGTACTTTTTTTTTTGTTGTTGTTGTTGTTGTTTTTGTTTTTAGGTCAGCATATTACTTAGAAAGATTTGGAGTTTAGATTTGGGGGGAGAATAGAGTACTCAGGGGATTAACATAGGTAGTGGTATTACGGTTCATAAAGCATAGATTCGTTTTAACTTGGTAAACTTGAATGGTTAACTTTTAGAAGTCAAAAAGTTATCACATGCAAATGTTTGCTCTCCAAATCCAAGAATTAATCCTCTGAATGCATTTTTTCTCACTTTGTTAAGTTAGATTTTCTGGGAAACATGGTGAACATAAAAGTACTACTGAAATATTATGTGTTGAGTGTTTTGGTTCTCTTCCTGCCTTTGTCTTGATGATTTACAGCATCTCCTCTTAAAGAATAGCTATACATTCCTCTGGGGCATATATTAGAGAAATGCAAATCAAAACAACCCTGAGATATCATCTAACCCCAGTGAGAATGGCCCACATCACAAAATCTCAAAACTGCAGATGCTGGCGTGGATGTGGAGAGAAGGGAACACTTTTACACTGCTGGTGGGACTGCAAACTAGTACAACCTTTCTGGAAGGAAGTATGGAGAAACCTCAAAGCACTCAACCTAGACCTCCCATTCGATCCTGCAATCCCATTACTGGGCATCTACCCAGAAGGAAACAAATCCTTTTATCATAAGGACACTTGTACTAGACTGTTTATTGCAGCTCAATTTACCATTGCCAAAATGTGGAAACAGCCTAAATGCCCACCAATCCAGGAATGGATTAACAAGCTGTGGTATATGTATACCATGGAATACTATTCAGCTATTAAAAAAAATGGAGACTTTACATCCTTCGTATTAACCTGGATGGACGTGGAAGACATTATTCTTAGTAAAGCATCACAAAAATGGAGAAGCATGAATCCTATGTACTCAATCTTGGTATGAGGACAATTAATGACAATTAAGTTTATGGGGGGGCGGGAAGAAAGAGGGATGGAGGGAGGAGGGTGGGGCCTTAGTGTGTGTCACACTTTATGGGGGTAAGACATGATTGCAAGAGGGACTTTACCTAACAATTGCAATCAGTATAACTGGCTTATTGTACCCTCAATGAATCCCCAACAATAAAAAAAAAAAAAAAAAAAAAAGAATAGCTATACAATCTTCTTTGAATCTTCAGTTTAACTTATTTGCCTACTTTCTCAAACCAAATGGGGACAAGGCTATATTATTCTAATTCCTACCCACAGATTGCCTGGCGTGTTATCTTGTGGTCCTCCTTATTTCTACACTTCAGTAAAATTTGTATTAAGGGAAATCCCTTCAAAAAGTAATTCAAAGAAAAAAGTTCCTTTAAGGCAACATCGTTTTTATTTCTTCTATTTTCAACTTCAGCTCTTCCTTCCATTGCATTCTCAAATGTGCAGGGTTATATAATTTTAGATAACTCCCCTGGCCATCACCTACTGTGGTCACAACTTTATGTCCCATCAAATAATACATCCAACTGCTTCACACCCATGAAACAATTCAGCGAGGGTCCTGGAGTAATCAAAATAAAGAGAACATTGCAAAATTATTAACACACAAGTGAGAGGATTGAGAATGAATTAAATTTTCTGTATCATTGGTTCCACATAATTAAAAATGTAAAATAATATTACATTTGAAATATCATGTAATCTTTATTATATACTTAAGATGGCAGATCCCCTTGACTCAAGGGGACAATGTCAAACATTCCATGTTAGCTGGACAGCACCGCTTTGAGGTCATTCATTCCACCTGCTTCCAATTTTGACGTTGAAAAACCCCACTTGCATTAATGAAAAAATATGGAATATTTCTGAAACAAGCTGCTTGAAATGTAAGTAGAGAAATATTTTTATTCTCCTTGAAATAAACTGTACTGATTCATGTTAATGTTGAAAGTATGCATACACCAGGAAGCTTATTACGGATTATTTCCTTATTATTAATAAGGAAGACACAAAATTTGCATAAGTCATTCTAAGACTCATCACACAGATCACCAGCCCTGTGGTAGCAAGTTCCGACATTTAATTGAGAGAAATTCCAACGACTGCATTGAATGTATTTTGATGCTTAAATATTTGGTATTAATTTTTAATTATTGCTTCATTCATAAGATATATTTTCCTGTATCTCCATATATTTGCCATCTCTATCTCTGGTCTATACAGCAAATATGTACGGGATACTTTCAGGAAATTTATTTTGGGTTCATTTCTTGCAGTAACCAGCCATGAATATTTTTCTCTTCACTAAAACAAACACCACCTTTAGTTTGGCCTGAAGCGTCCTGTTGAGGGTCATAAAAATGAAGCCGAATGGTTGATATTCGGTGACTGCCGAGGTAAAGATGAATTTTCTAGTAAAACTTAGGAAGCAATTCTTAGGAGGTAAAACTTTTTTATTGACATAAGGCCAAAGGTGAATATTTGGGGGAGCTTAGATAAAACTGGCTTTGCCACTTCTGAATTATATGTTAGACAGGAGGAGGGAAGAAATGTGTTCCCTACTGAACCATAAGATTCCAACAGTTTCATATGCTTGCAAAATTCACAAAAGCCTTGTGGCATAAAACTCAAACTTGGAATATTGTCCTCCTTATTGTACTGAGAAAAATGTATTGCAAGCAAAAGCAATTCACATTTATAAACTTGAAATTCATGCCTGGGTGAGCACCAGATAAACATTTTCCCTGGCTTTGCAAACCAACCTATTCTTGGACTCCATTAAGAGTCAAAACCATAAGAGAAACCAAGGGTTAAATGTAAATAACATTTTGTGTAAACCGCCATTTACTTGGGCTTAATGGAGTTTTTCATTCATTTGCTTGTTTTGTGCTTTCTTTTATTTTTGCCTTTCCTTCTTTACTTTTTAAAGATAAAATAAGTAAATTAAGGCAAGGTTTTACTTGAGTATTGCAACAGTCTAAATAAAAATGACTAAGCTTACATGAAGCTTAACTTGATTTCTTGACTGTGCTATTACCATGACTTCCAAGTCAAAATTGCGTTTTTAGAAGTTGTCCAGCTCAGGGCTCGGGTTTGTGTGTGTACATTGAAAACATACTTGTGTTACACCTAATAATAAAACATTATTCTTAAGCATTTGGGGAGAACACTTGATCATACAATGACTTGTCTGATTTTCGGATCTTGTGACATGCTTTAAATAGGTCTAATCATTTCAAAACAAGGCAGGTAGGAGCATGTTTAATCAGACCTCCACCGACAGGATGTCAGAAGGAAAAAATGTGGCAAAAATAACATGACAACTTTGAACCCATTTTTCCTCACCCATATTTAAAATAACAAAATGATTAGAATGACAGTTTCATCCTTTAGGGAAATTTTGAAAACAAACATACATAATAGATAGAAAATATAATACCAATCTTCATTGGTATTATATTTCCTCTGATAAGTCTGCTGAAATGTGTTTTTCTTTCTCTATGTCTAAATAGCAGACTTTTTCCTCTCTTGGACCTATGTGGAAAAAAATCAAGCCCATCGTCTTTCTGTGGGTTTTTGTAGTATGTATAATATCCCTCAATTAACCATTGTGGTCGAAATAAGTCAAGGTAAATAGCAGACAATGGATTCCAATGACAAGGGCAACCACAGGGTTACAGTTCATAGTGTGGAACATATAGATAGATTATTCATAAAATAAATCAAATAGGAAGATAACAAATGCATTAAGCCATTTATAAGAAGATGTTAAAGGCCTATGTTGCTGTACAAAACTAGCAAATTGCTTTTTTCATTCAGTATGTCAGTTGAAACGTGGGCACTATTTTTGGAACTTGGTCTATTTGGGAAATTCAACATGGATCTTTTACTACTGATATTTGGCTCCTTTACAGTCATGTGTCCAATGAAGTATCTTGGATTACAGGCTAATCCCTGATACTTTTAACTTATTCCCTGGCTTTAGGGCCATTTCTCCCCACCTTTCTCTTCTTCTTTCCTTCTGTTCTCTCATCCTTTCAATTAAAATGTGTTTTAATGGCCAGACGTGGTGGCTCACACCGGTAATCCTAGCACTCTGGGAGACTGAAGAGGGTAGATCGCTTGAGGTCACAGAGTTGGAGACCAGCTTAAGCAAGGGTGAGATCCTCTGTCTCTACTAAAAATACAAACAACTGAAGCAAGAGAATTGCTTGAGCCCAAGAGTTGGAGGTTGCTATGAGCTATAACACCATGGCACTCTACCCAAGGCAACAGCTTGAGACTGTGAATCAAAAAAAAAGAGACCTGTTTTAATATTTGCATAAATTTAAAATCAGCAACTCAGTGGGAACCATGTAATGGTAAGCACACAAAAAACTACAGGCACACGTATGTAGTCCGAAGTTTAAAAAAAATAAATAACAAATAAGTTTAGTCAGCTCTCAACTTTATAATAATTAGCTACCAGATGTCTACCACAGTTAAAATCTGTAAGCACAATTCATTTACTTAAAATGACTGTTTGAGACTATATTCACAGAAATTTGCAGATTATGTATAGAAAATGTAACATTTTTGAAAACGTGGGTATTAGGCCATAATGATTTCTGAAGGTCTACTTTATGAAGAATAGTGTCATTTAAGACAATAAAAAGGAATCATTATTTTTAGTGTAGCAACCTTGCCTTGCAGTTAAATATTTTAATTACATATGCATTTGCTAAAAATAATGTACTCTATAATTTATTGGGCCATTAAATGACTTCACAAAATTTCATTCAGCACCAAATCATCCTATTAGACACAATAACAATAGTTTGAAAGCATCAAAGTTTTCTCTTGACAGTTGTAATAGTGAGTTAAAAGAATATGTTCAGTTGGGCAGAATGGCTTATACCCGTAATCTCAGCACTCTGGGAAGGCAAGGTGGGAGGATCCCTTGAGTGCAGGAGTTCAAAACTAGCCTGAGCAAGAGTGATGCTCTGTTCTCTACTAAAAAAAAAAAAAAAATGGCATGATGATATATGCCTTTTAGGCCCATATACTTGGGAGACTGAGGGAGGATGATCCCTTGAGCCCAGCAGTTTGAGGTTTCAGAGAGCTATGAAGACCCCATTACACCACTGCAGTTTCTAGTCTGAAGGACAAGGTGAGAGTGTCTCAAAAAAAAAAACCAAGAAAAAAAGTCTCTTGTCACAGGAAAGCCACATCCATCTCTCCAGCTTGAGTTCCTTTTAGCCATGTTGAAAACACAAAAGATAAACAATGGTAAATATTCCAAAACAACCAAACAAACAAACAAAAACCCAAAAGTCCCCTTTCATAGTTATATAAGTAATAATGATATTATTATTAGAATATGTCATATTGGTATATTTTTGCCTGGTTTGTTTCTGGCAACTAAATATGTAAAATGCCTTGATGTTCATCACAAACTACCTCCTTCTAGAAAAACAAAACTGCAGCACTCAATGAATACACGTCCAAACTTAAAATTTGGTGCTTTGAAATAGTCTTTTTATTTACTGGGCCTTGAACAACATAGCTGCTCAATATATATATACATATATATATAAATTTTTTGTTTAGAGAGGCATGAAAATCCATTTATTTGGTTAATATATTTAGTATGCTACTTCTGATAGGGTCTCTCTACAGAAAAAAAAATAGACTTTTGTATGACTCTACCAAGAAAAATTAAATAATTTTTAAAACACTAAATTAAGAAATTATTTTATTAGAATACAAAGCATTTCTTTGCAACTCCTTTTATTCAATTTAAAGCAGAAAAGAAAGGAAATGTTAAAGAAAAGAACAGCCATAGAGGCGTGTGGGGAAGTATTTATGTATATTTAATGAATACTTTAAATATACTACAGCATGCTCTGTCTCTGGGAAAAGGGACCATAATATTGTACATAAGGAGTGATTTTAACTTATTTTTTGCATCAATTCCATATGTTTGTTATATGTTTTACAATTGTGAAGGCTATAGGGCAAGGTGGGGCCCTGTCTTGAAGACAAGATGGAATAATTCTGATATTTTATCATTTACATGTGGAATAAATGATATTTTTAAACATGTTTCTGTCACATAGACTTCCATTCTGTTACAGTGGCATTCATGTTATTTATAACCTCTTGTAAGTGGAACATTTTTTTTTTCCCTTCCTTGGGATTTCTAGGCTATGATTTGTAGCTAATTATCTTAGGAATCGAAGTTAATATTTTTAAAGGAATCCTACAAAAATGAAAACCTCATGAAGGCTTCTGAGTAAAATAGACATTTGTAATTATGATCTGGCATGTAGAACATTTTCTGTTCAGTGCTAAAGTATAATACAGCGTAAACTCATTTAAAGTCCTGATGTATACAGAAGTGTGCATTGTTGTGGAGACTTGGGAGAGTAGCCTATTTTAATTACGCAGCAGAAGCTAGCCGGGGGTGGGGGGAACACAGTACAAAAATTGCATAATTACCAAAATGTCTGAAATGCTGCTATGAATAAGTAAAATACATATAGACACATTTAACCTTATGACCACAAAAGTAAGACTTTTATTTTTATTTTTTTTTTGTTGTTGTTGTTGCAGTTGCACTGTTGTTTTCGCTGGCTGGGGTTGGGTCCGAACCCGTCACCCTCTGTGTATGTGGCCTTCACCCTACCAACTGAGCTATGGGCACCGCCTTCAGACCAGATTGGGCGTGCTCAGGGTGGTATGGCCGTAGACTGGGCACCACCTTCAAAATAAGACATTTATTGATGAAATATAGAAGTGATTCCAGATTCAGATGGTCATCTGAAATCCCTTCTGTGCCATCACCAAGAAGCCTTATGCCCGTGTATTTTGAAATTATTTGTTTTTGTAACTATTCTATTCTAAGCAGCTTGTGTGATACCTACTGAGATTTTAGTTTGGGAACAAAGAAAAGCATATACAAGCAGACAGAAGAAGAAAAATGGAAAGGAGAGGATGGGGCCGGACTGATGGGCCTGGGCGGGGGCAACAGCATAAAAGAGAAAACAACAGCACAAGAACCAGTTTGGGGGAAAACACATTTATCTGGCAATTCCACATTGATTATCTGTTTAAAAAAGTAGTTACGTTCAAAATATTAAATTAGAAGAATTTTTTTTCTCTCACTACCCAACAATGTAGAGAAAACTCGGAAAACTGAAATATGCAATGATTTCTACAATTCTTAGGCAATATCACAGGAAAATGATCTGTTAGATTTGGAATAACACTCATTTTCTGATAAAGGGCCCTTTACAGAGGCCTGTCTGGCCCCTCAATCACGTTCAATTATCTCCCCTGATTTAAATATCTTGTGTCAGATTTATCACTGTCTGATAGATACTTATTTATTATTTTTGTTTGTTTCTTATGTGTGTTCCATTACTAGAATGTAAGCTAATGTGAGAAGGAAGAAATTATTTTGCATCCCACGGCAAAGAGTCAATATGTGTTGGATGAATTAACAAAATTAATAAACGTGTACCTACATATGTATGAATGTGAGCACGTTCTTCTCCAGGACATCATGTCTGGCCATGTCATCAGGGATGATCTTTTGGCACCTTAAGTGAAGCTGAGTATCCATCCATGGCCAGACTTACAGAGAGTCCTTTAGGTTTTGTACCGATTCTTCCTCATAATGGAAGTAGCTCCACCTTCCTGCCCTTGTCTTTTTCTGTCAGGAATTCGAAATGCATAAACTCAGCCAAGTACCAGGTGCTTTATTCTGCAAATAAATCTAATCCACGTCACACGTCATGATGAAACGCCAAGTCTGTGACAGCTGTGTGATACGTCCTCACAGAGGTGCGCGGTGAATACCCAGATGACGATTCCCAGTGTGTTTCAGATGTTTTATTGACATAATAAGTAAGACAAGTCTGTCAAATGGAAATACATAACATAAACCACACAACACTTTGTCCCTATCAATCAAGGGTTGCCATGACAATGTATACAAAGCGTATTTTACAAGCATGACGTGGCAAATCCTTGCGTCTCCATTAAGACTCATTACAAATTAAATCTTTTCCACTAATTCTTTTAAAAGCAAAATAACTAAGAAAATGCCATGAAAGCTATGTTAACTAGTGTGATGAAAATGTGTCAAACGGTCTATGAACCAAGTGTATGGTGCCCCATGATCATACTAATGTACACATTATGATTTAATAAAAAAAATAATAAAATAAAATCTAACATTGCCTAGAATCTGTCTCTCAACTCCCCCATATGCCTTTTCAAACCATTCCTGCATTCTGTCACTTAACACATTCTTTTATAGCAGAGTAAACTATTAGTGTATAGGTCTTCAACATGACTCACCCCTGCCCTATATACTAAATTCCTTAAAGGTAGTGACAGTGCTTGTTTTGTTTTTACTTTCTAGACTATGTCGCATAATAATGCCTTATCTATAGGATAATCTTTTTGAATCACAGATCACACGGGTAAGAACAGACTTTAGTTAATACCTAAAATGACAAAAATCTAACATAAATTTATTTTGGAATTAAATTTACTAATTTGTTCTTGTGGGCAATCATTAATTTTCACAGATTAATTTTGTAGTGTGGTTACCAAGATACATAGCTTCTGGTGACAGAAAAGATGGACTTGGAATTGTGAGTGGGTGTAATATAATCCATTTTATTTTATGCAATTAAACTATTCGAGGCTAGTATTCCACCTGCCAAACCCAGCCAATTATTGCAAAAATGTAATGAAGTGGTTTTCAAATGTCCAAGGATATTAAAGGAACACCTATTAATGGCCAGTGTTCAGATTCTTTTTTATAGTTTCTAGTTAATGTGTAAAACATGTTTAAATTCCCAGATGACTCAATGAAAATATATACTGGCACATGTATAATTGGTAATGCAATATCCACACATTTGCAAGTATTAGATTGCAAGGGTGATGTGGATCTTTTAAACCACTTGTGGATAGAGTGCTTTGAGTAAGAAACATTTGATTTTAAAACATTCTTTTGGGTGTTTTTGAATAATTTCTTATGAAAATTGACTCCTGATGTTTTCACAAGCATGTGATTTGCTAATAGGAGCTTGTAAAGCAAGTAATTGAAAAGATAAATTTTCTGGCCGAGCACCCCTGTTGATTTCGTTAGGAACAGGAGGAGGAAGGGCTGTCATCTAAACCCATGGCTCAGCCGCAGGTTGTGCATTGAACAACTCCAGGGGGTGCTGCCCCCATACACTACACGGAGAATGGTGCCCTGGGATCCATGGAATGCAGTGGTCTCCAAAGGAGGTAGAAAGCTATCATGTGTAATGTTGTAGTAAGGTAGGAAATATTTGTGCTATTTTCATATAGAATAGTGGAAAAACCTGTGACATGAACTATCCCAATATTCTCTGCCTCAAGGCAAATAATTGAGTATAAGAACTATTTTACGGGATGGGGTGTTGGTTGGTTTTGTGTGTGTGTGCGAGAGAGAAAAAAATGTTTCATATTTTTCTTGTTTATAACATTGAACTCTTCTAAACAGTGTATGACAGGTATGTTCACTTAGTTGATGTGAGAAGTCATTCAAGAAAAGTGGTGGCCATGTGACCTTGGGGTATGCAAGGAGCAGGCTTAGTTAGCCAATTATAGAAGCCATAAAAAGAAGTTATGATGCACCTATTCCTTTGAGGCAGGGTGCAAAACATGCTGTCTTCCAAACTTCTATTTTTAATTTGATCAATTCGATTGGATTCCTATAGATTCCAGCTAAAGAGTAACATGAAACATACATAACTTATACAACTAATGCAACATTGGATTAATCGATGTTCTTGGAATCATTCTTACTTTTTAAAAACAATCTTGACGTATTCTGTCTACAACATTGTGATAAGGGCTGGAAGGTAACCTCAGTGGGAGCAAGGACATTGGTAGCTGTCTTCATTCACATAACCCATATGTCTGGAGAGATATAAATAATGGCTCCCAGCACATAATTTGCAATGGCACTCAGAGTCATTTATTGACTGAATGAAGATATACTGGGTGGAATAAATTAAGAAACACAATCTTTTCCTTTCTGAAGCTTATGATATAAAGATTCATTTTATGCACACAAGTGTGTAGATGCAAATGTTGACACACACGTACACACCCCGTCACTACCACTGCCACCAAACAGAGGCTGTAATGATCGTGTAACAAAAGCAGTATGGCCAAATTGGTTAGTATAGTGAAAACAATATAGAGAATAAAGAAATAAAATGAAATGAATACATTGCTAAAGGTGGGAACAAGTAAGGAACTCATTTTAGAGTTAAGGGTACTTTGAGTACAGGTGCAGGATGACAACTATATAAGAAGTTCATGATAACAGTGTGCAAGTGCCATTACTAATACAGGAGACTTTGCTTTTTTGTGTGAGAATGAATCTAAATAATATGTCTACCCAATGTTACAGCAATAAAACTTTCCATTTACCTAAGTAACTTCAAGCCAATTTCAGCCTTGTTTTAATTATAAATTAGACAATTTTAATAATTTCCAGATTTGTAACATCAAAGCATGAAACTTTATTTTTCAAACCTTTGGCATTTTTCAGTCTTATGAATATTTGGAAATCTTAATTAACTTGGTGAAAAGGCTGGAAAAGAAGATTATCAGCATGCGATGATTGACAGGATAATGAAAAATTTCTCCTGCAAAATTCTGATATATTTAGCTTGACTTGAGTTTCTTCCTATATCACCAGCTATCTCAGTTTTATTTTTAGTTCAGCCATATCAATAAAAGGAAATATTCGCCAATGTAATTTTGGAAAAGAAGATTCTGATCAGAATCCAAATGTCACTGTAAACCGAATTTTAAGTACAGGTGAACTACATTTGCCCAAGACAACATTCCTCATCCTTTTCAACTTTGTCCTCCCCTATCACCTGTGTTTTTCTCAGGCTCTTTCCACTTCAACTGACCTGTCCTATACCTGTCCATACAATGGATCAATGCAATGTCTTTTAATTCATGACCTATATATAATATTTGGTTTTCTATTTTTCTTGTTTGTTGATTTATAATTCCACAAATAAAAGTGAAGCCTGGAAGCAATGCCTGTTGTATTTTGCATTCCTATAGATTCCAGCTAAAGAGTTTATTTTGAAGTCATGTATATTTTGTTAGAATTACAAAGTGGATCCAAAATCTACACCCACATGGTTGCACCACTCTAACTCCACTGATAATTTGCAGCATCTCATTTATAGTACCTGACAAAAGTCAAGGCAATTGTTTGCTCGTGTATTTGTTTTGACAAACTTTTTCTGTGGTTTTCTTATATCTTGTATCAATTTCATAAAAAGATCAGGACATATTTTTCATGATAAAATCCTTGAAAATATTTTTAAAAATCAGAAAAATTATTTTCTGATTTTTAAAAATAAAAATAAAATTGACTCCTGTAGCTCAGCGGCTAGGGCGTCAGCCATATACACCAGAGCTGGCGGGCTCAAATCCAGCCCGGGCCTACCAAACAATGATGATAACTCCAACCAAAAAGTAACCATGCACTGTGGTGGGCGCCTGTAGTCCCATCTACTTTGGAGGCTGAGGCAAGAGAATCGCTTAAGCCCAAGTGCTTGAGATTACTGTGAGCTGTGACACCACAGCACTCTACCCAAGGTGACATAGTGAGACTCTGTCTAAAAAAAAAAAAAAAATCAGAAAATGACCCATAGATTTAGGGAAATGTCAAAATATTTCTACTCTTGATTTATGGCCACATAACAAGGGTGAAATTATAGGTGCAGTACACAGTATTGATAAACGTGAAGATCAATACCCACTTTGGTTTATACTTGGTGAGAATGTATGGATCTGCACAACCTTTACTAAGGTAGTTATAGACTCAGAACTGTGTGTTACAGGTGAGTATATAAGGCTATTGACCCAGCATTCCAAAGTGAGTGCTACATCTGAAGATGAATTTACCCTAAGAAGTAGACAAGAACTTGTTAACGGAAAAGAAGCCATATTCAGTAAGATAATTTAAGGTTTAAGCCGAACCAAATTTGAAGACCATGTCCTAGAGCCACCCCAAGAAGCCTTGAACAAGTGGACTGTTGGTGGTGGGGGAACAGTTTGGTTTTATGCATTTTAGGGAGACAGGAATTACAGGTGAGATCACAAATCAGTATGTGGAAAACATGCATTGCTTTGGCCCCAAAAGGTGGGATATGTAGAAGTGGGAGGGCTTACAGGTGGTAGGCAGGTTTAAAGATTCTTTTTAAAAAATATTTTGTATTGTTTAAGGTTAATTTGAGGGTTCAGAGAATTCGATTATAAGGTTTGCATTTGTTAGTGGAATCCCTCTTATGCTTGTGTCCCACCTCCAGGGTGTAAAGATTCCTTAGCTGACAATTAGCTGAGTTAGGCTTTGTCTAAAATACCAAGAGCCAGTGAAAAGGAAAGCATCAGATAAAGAGTCTGTTAGAAAAAAAAAAGTCTGTTAGAGACAAAGTACCACTGACTCAAGTGGTTTGTGATGTATATTGAGGACCTGCAGGTAGGTCTTGAATAGCCTTAGGCCTGTCAATGAGTCAGAGAGGGCATCTCTAAGAAGAGGATGGGGCTTGATGAGTCTGATCTCCTTTTTCATGGATGGCAACTCAGTTTTTGGGATCCTCTTGACCAAGAGGGGGTCCGCTCAGTCAGTCACTGGGCGAGGGTGGGTGGGCTTAAGATTTTATTTTAGTTCACAAACTCAAAGTGCATATATGTTAAAGTTCATTACATCATTGTAGGTAACTGCACAGAAAAGAAAGGTAAATGTCTGTATGCAGGCGTTGTTAAATAAGTTATAACGGATCTATAAAATTAAATATATAATCTTAAGAAAAGATTTGCTGGAATTATATTTTTGGAAAATAGAAGAGGTTTCCAAAATGAAAAAGCACTATCACATTATGACTTTATTTATTCAGGAAGAATGTTGATGGGGCTTTACTTTGTATGAGGCTCTGTCTTCCAGACCAGGGGACACGGTGGTGAGCCCCAAGAAATAGGGTCCCTGCCGCTTTGGTGCTCACAGTTACAGGAGAGGACATGTCCAGTAAACACACACACACACACACACACACACATGTGCGCACACATGCACATGAACACACATATTAAGAGAGTGATTCCATTAGTTGCCTGGAAGAGTGAGACCTGGTGTATTAAGAGGAGGCAGCTGAAGGAAACTCTTAGGATGACAGAAGGAAAGAAGGTGGACATATTTATAACCAAAAGGAAAACTTCATCTTGCAAACTATTTGTCAAACAAAATGGAGATAAACTTAGAGATACCCATGGCCTGGTGTTAAAGAGTTGAAATGTAAATGCATCCAAGTAAAAATAAACAGACCTCCATAATCCATTGATCCTGTGTACCCCATAGAAAGGAACACAATCTCACCTAATTTATAATCTATATTTGTGTTTCAACATTGTAAACACTAAGTGTCGACATAAACAGTGGCATTAATCAGAAAAAAAAAACACATGTAAGAATGAATGAAACCTCTTAGTGAGTATTCTATCATTCAGTGATTATAAACTATAAAGAGAAGAAATCGTTTGCCTTTTATTAATTGGATTTTATGTCAAGATGTGTGACCACGAGTGTGTGTCTGTGTGTTTACCTATGTGTATGTGTCTGTGTATGTGCACGTGTGTGTTTGTGTGGGGTCTGGGGCTGGTATGAGTTGTTTAGAGACACCGAGAAACTGGATACTGAAGCAGCTTCGAAAATGTTATAGGCAAATCATATTCTATTCCACCACCCGTCAACTTGGATGTTACTGCAGTTGTGAAGTCCTCTTAACTTCTCTCCAGTATCCAGTGTTAGCTTCCAGAACAAAGAAAACAATTAAAGAGCAAGGAAGTACTTCAGGTCAGGTTTGAAGAAAGATGTGGATTCAGAAACTAAACTCTTTGTCTTTTACAACAGGGCATAAGCTATAAAACCCCAGTGGTCCTGGTTTAGTAAATTAACAGCAGGATTCTGTCTGCTTTAATTCAAATGCAATCCAGGCCTAATTACTACATTTCACAGCAACACTAGCCATTTGTTTGAGTAATGCAGGACTGTATATATTCCCACTGTGAAATCCATGTTTGATTAGGGTTCACATTGACTTCTACCCACTGACTGTGTGCAAAGATTCTTATCCAAATTGATTGGACTTTTTCTCCTCTCCTCCTTTTCCTTTATTTGGCCTTCTGAATGGTGGAACTCAAGTAAGATATCTGTGTGCTTTAGGAGAAATTATTTGTTATGCTTACATTTAAAAATAAAAAATAACCCTTTAGGAAAATATTCTTAGGGATGCAGGGAACAGCAAATCATTTATACGTGTTTAATCAATCTATAAGATAAACCATGTGTGAGAAAATAAAAAAAATAGTCTTGATTGCATTTGACAATTTTGTTGATTAAGTAATAGGCTAAGGTTCTCCAATGGCATTAAGCTCAGAGAATTAGATGCCATTAAGTCTAATTCATTAGAACACTTTCAATTGTTTTCTCAAGTGGGCTCACACAGCCCTTAGGGAAATGCATGTTATAACTAACATGAGCATCATACACTCACTTCATAAACCATTTGAGTGTATGATGCCCCATAATCATATCATTGTATATACTTATGATTTAATAAAAAAATTAAAAAAAAAAAAATAACTAACATGAGCTAGATCCATCACCGTACGAAGAAAAATCTTAATTTCCCCATTCCCCTTGCAGACACCCTTTGGAGGAATAGTCTCTGATCAAAATAGGCTAGGAAGAAATTTTAATTCAACGAAAGGACTGTATTTCTTTGAAAAAACATTTCTGGACTTTTCTTGGTCAACACAGGCCAACTGCTATAATAAACAGCCCTAGAATTTTACTGATTTAAAACAACAGACATTTGGACTTTTCTGCAATAATTCAGTGTGGGAGTGGTTTTCTGTGGGACTCAGCAATCCAGGTTCTGTATTTTGTAATTCTAGTTCCCTCCCAAGACTTTGGAGTCCTTTCTGGTCCCCAAAGAGATGAAGAAGCAACACAACGCCAGTGTATTTTTAGTGGGTCAGTCCTGAAAGTGTCTCACAGTTACACGAGTACCTCTCAGTTCAGAAGTTACATGAGTTACATCTCATTTCAAAAGAAGGAGGGAAATACAGTCTAGTCTAGAGCCCTGAGTGCGGAAGACGACCTTCTGCTATCACAGAAGAAGAAAATGTACTGAGAAAGTTATTTCCTTTAGAAATAAATACAAAACAAAAGCAAAACAGTAATTTTCATCTTTGTAAAGTAAAAACTTTAGTTGCTTTGAAATTACAAGGTGAACACAGGTTAGGAAACTCAACACGTCTTATTTTGCTTCATTGATATTCTGATCAAAGATTTCAAACAGGTGAAATACAGACTTCCTTTCAATTACCTTTTATGGAAATCACTGCTTAAACTGCAAAGGCTTCTTAATAGTAATGAGTCTTTTGATTTTCAATAGCAACAAACTCTGTTTGCCACTGATTGTATGTGGGTGCCCTTTGGGGATTAATAATGCTTTTCATGAATCTCCTGTGTTCCACACGGAAAACAACTCATAGGTTTACTGATAAAGCTTTTCTTAATCCAGTGGAGGTTTTGTGATTTTGCACAGTTGTGATGATTATTTCTAATGGTAGAGTAGGTAATGACTTCAAAAATTCACATTGTAAGCTCAAAAATTCCTAGCGCTCGGTTTTGTTGTGTATAATTTTGCTTACTGTATCATTAAATCTATTTAGGTAATGAGGCAAAACATTTCGTGAAGCATGGTGGGAAATAGAAGAATGCGTTAACAATAATGCCTGACTATTTTGTGTGTTATTTATATGTTTATTTCATAAACTCATGTTCTTAGATCAAAGATAGACCACATAGACATCAAAATTCTATTTGAATACAGACATTTTAAGCGTAAATCAGGTTATCATCTCAAGAAGTAAGTGGAGGGCGGCGCCTGTGGCTCAAAGGGGTAGGACGCTGGTCCCATATGCCGGAGGTGGCGGGTTCAAACCCAGCCCTGGCCAAAAAAAAAAAGAAGTAAGTGGAATGTTTAAATTTTCCCCCATTCCTACGTGAAGTTTTCCCAAAGAGAAGAACGTATGATTACTTAGCTTATCTCTATCCTGATGAGTATTGATTGCAAACCTTTACATGTAGGCTGTCCTGTTAGGTCTTTAGAGAAATAGCGTTAAATCACATTTAGACCTTGCCTTTCAAAAAACTTGAACATAAGAATAGAAATCTAGGAGGGTGGCACCTGTGGCTCATTGAGTAGGGTGGCAGGCTCAAACCTGGCCCTGGCCAAACTGCAACAAAAAATAGCTGGGCATTGTGGTGGGCGCCTGTAGTCCCAGCTACTCAGGAGACTAAGGCAAGAGAATCGCCTACGCCCAAGAGCTGGAGGTTCCTGGGAGCTGTGATGCCACAGCAATCACCAAGTGCAACAAAGTGAGACTGTCTCTTAAAAAAAAAATAGAAATATAGTAGAACCTCTGTATTTGACCACACCTCCCTACATTGACCTCCTCCTTAAGTTGACCTAATTTTCAAGGACCACACATACACCACATACATATCAGTACAGTAAACCGAGTTCCTTATGTTGACCACCTCTGTATGTTGACCGGTTCGTGACAGTCCCTTGGGTGGTCAACTCACAGAGGCTCCACCGTAGCACCTCTATAAATACCATAAGTGGCAGTAGGATGAATCTGATAAGGAAAATGAAGATAAAATAGGCCAAGAGTTGAGAAGGAAAAGAACATGGAAGATAAAGGACAAACAGGAACTGGAAGTAAGATAATCAGGTTAACTTGGTATCTTTGCTTAAAACAAGGGTACTTATGGGCGGCGCCTGGGCTCAAAGGGGTAGGGCACCAGCCCCATATGCCGGAGGTGGCAGGTTCAAACCTAGCCCCGGCCAAAAACCAAAAACAAAAAAAAAAAAAAAGATTAAAAAATAAATAAATACTTTATGGGGGCAAGACATGATTGCAAGAGGGTCTTTACCTAATAATTGCAATCAGTGTAACCTGGCTTATTATACCCTCAATGAATCCCCAACAATAAAAATAAATAAATAAATAAATAAATCAATAAATCAATAAATCAAGGGTACTTGAGTGAGTAGTAGGTGACATGGAAACAAGGAAATATTAAGATGGCACTTCTGGATTTAAGGAGATACTGGGCTGGGGGCTGAGGTCAAGTTCTAACAGCACAGCATTTAATTGGCAAAGTTGATATGGTTGGAAATAGCAGTCTTTGATTCTCACATTCAGAGTCGATTATTGGCAAGAGTAGAATTGCTGTTTGCATGGAGGCTGGCTATGGTTTAAAGTGGTCTGGAGGTGGTAAAAATAGCCTGTGGAACTCATGAGGCTCCTGCATGTATTATATATTCCGTTATCTCTATTCTTATCCTGGCATCTAAACCTCCCTCTTCTAAGAGAATTGCTGGGAGAAACAAGAATCTTATAGTCAGGCAGACCAGAATCGAATTCCTGCTGTATCGCTAATTAGTAGTATCCAGTATCATTTCAACATTTCTTTTCTTAAACCTAAAATTACTCTTAAATAAAACTGAGGAGAATTCTTCATTTGCAGGACTATTGTTAGGAATAAGTGAAATAATATGTGTGTAAGAACGAAAAGCATTATAAACACAAAAGAAATTTGGAAAGTCTGTTCATTTCCTTGCTCCCCTATGTTCATGTAAGGCTCAAATGTCCCCCCTTTTCTTCCTAAGCTTCCTTAGAATTTTATTTCAGAATTACAGAAGAATGACTATGTACAAAAGAGATGCTAAAGGATTTCTCTGCCCCAGATTACAGTGTAGCAAAGACAGACGGAATCCGAAATAAAACTCCTAGAAATCACACTCAGGATTTCAGAGGAGTTCAATGCAAAGGAGATGATCAGAGGCATATAAAGGAGAGAGGTTTTTTTTTTTTTGTAGAGACAGAGTCTCACTTTATGGCCCTTGGTAGAGTGCCGTGGCCTCACACAGCTCACAGCAACCTCCAACTCCTGGGCTTAAGGGATTCTCTTGCCTCAGCCTCCCGAGTAGCTGGGACTACAGGCACCCGCCACAATGTCCGGCTATTTTTTGGTTGCAGTTTGGCTGGGGCCGGGTTTCAACCCGCCACCTTCGGTACATGGGGCCGGCGCCCTACCGACTGAGCCACAGGCGCTGCCCAAAGGAGAGAGTTTTAAATCCAGCAAAAATAATGGCATAGAAATCAAGGTCAGGGAATGGCACATGCCATGGTACAGGGACAGAGGGAAGCTCTGTCAGAGGCATTGGAAACCTGGATGCCCATCTGGGCAGGATCGTGGATTGATAAGTTGTCAGTAGGAAGAGCATTACAACCTTGAAGTGCTAGTTTCTGTGATATGCGTGGGTGATCATTTGTTTGAACAGAGTCTTATTTTTTTTTTATTAAATCAAGGCTGTGTTCATCAATATGATCATGGGGCACCATACACTGGTTCATAGACCATTTGACACATTTTCATCACATTAGTTGACATAGCCCTCCTGGCATTTTCTTAGTTACTTTGCTAAGACATTTACATTCCACATTTACCAAGCCTCACATATACCCTTGTAAGATGCACCACAGGTGTGATCCTTTCAATGCCCCTCCCTCTACCTACATCCCCCCTCCCTCCCCACCCTTTCCCCCTTCCCCCTATTCTTAATTGCTAACTCATGGAAAAAACCCAAATGCCCATCGATCCACGAATAGATTAATAAATTGTGGTATATGTACACCATGGAATACTATGCAGCCTTGAAGAAAGATGGAGACTTTACATCTTTCATGTTTACATGGATGGAGCTAGAACATATTCTTCTCAGTAAAGTATCTCGAGAATGGAAGAAAAAGTATCCAATGTACTCACCCCTACTATGAAACTAATTTAGGACCTTCACATGAAAGCAGAGTTTTATTTTTAAAGAACAATATACTCTAGCAAAGTAGAGTTGGGTAGAGAACTGTGGAGAATAGTAGTTGAAGAATATACATTGTTTTCAGAGCCTTATTTTATTTATTTATTTATTTATTTATTTAGAGACAGAGTCTCACTATGTCACCCTGGGTAGAGTGCTGTGGTATCACAGCTCACAGCAACCTCAAACTCTTGGGCTTAAGCGATTCTCTTGCCTCAGCCTCCCAAGTAGCGGGGACCACAGGCACCTGCCACAATGCCCGGCTATTTTTTTGTTGTAGTTGTCATTATTGTTTGGCAGGCCCAGGCCAGGTTTGAACCCACCAACCTTGGTGTATGTGGCTGGCGCCCTAGCCGCTGAGCTATAGGCTCCGAGCCCAGAGCGCCTTATTAATCATGGAATGGAACAGGACTTCCTTTAATATTTGAAACACCTTCAAAGTAGATATTACTTATATTTTAGTGTTCTTTTCTCCCTTAGCATGAGTTTCTGTATTTGTGAAAAATCAGGACAATGATACCTGTAACAGGGTTATTGAAAAAATTAGGAATGATTATGCAATATACGTGGTACCGAGCCTGAAACACGTTAGGCCCTCAATAACGACAGATGATGGTAATAGAATTATTCTTGCTGTTTTGACTGAAGAAATGCAGAACTGGAAGCTCAGGAAGTTTTTATAAAGCTAGATTATGAAACAAGTAAATGTCAGAGTCGGTCCTAGCGTCTGAACCTGTTTGTGTCCAGTACTGAAGATGGATGGACACGTCCCATCCTTACCACATCAGTTGTTCACTTCCCAGGGCCTCTCAAAGCATACAGTTTTGAAACTACACCCTATAGTAGTATTACTCAGAGAAAGAACATGTGCTTTTACTTACTTGATAGTTATTAAGGAAATTCTAGGGAATACTTGGGCTTTTGGTGACTTTTTAAATCTGAAAAAGTTGATGATACATAATCTTACTCAGAAATGGTGATAATTGATTACTACGCTGGTAATATTTGTCACATTTTTTGGCTGGTACAATGAAATGCACAATTCTGTCATTTTTCTCTCAGCAGGTGTCCAAGAAAAGGAAAGGTTTACGTAAGTTTCACAGGATTTTCAGAGAAATTTTCTCACATATAGAATTTAACATCTTGCATAGCATCTGCCCTTAATTTTCTGCTATGAAAAGCTAAATGAAATGGCTATTAGTGTACAAACAGCATTAGGAGAGTGACTTGTTTCTTAATGTAGTTCTACTATGAACTGGAAGAAATCCCAACTCTGGCAAAGAGTATTAAGTATTTGGAGGAATTTTTTGTTTGCTTGTCATTCAGCTGCAATGTTTTGATCCCACTTACAAGGATTTATAATCTCCTATTATTCTTTAAGTACCAAGCAGATCTGTGAGACTGTGTTGAAGTGGATGATTTATTTCCTAATTACCATAGGTAGTTAACAGATGAATGAAGAAAGAAATATTTCCATTTGCCTATTCTTTATTAAGAAATTTCTCTAAAATCTCTCTTTCCACTCTCTACTTATAATCCCAAAAACACATTTTATGTTTTTCTTGTTCTTTCACAAATATATTAAGATCTAATTTCTTCATTATTTCATAGATCTCAACACTAACAAATTTGATGAAGGCTGTATTCTATTTTATTTATTATTTTATTTTTGAGATAGAGTCTGACTTCATTGTCCCACTAGAGTGCTGTGGCATCATGGCTCACAACAACCTCAAACACTTGGGCTCAAGTGATCTTCTTGCTTCATCCTCCCAAGTAGCCGGAACTACAGGCACCCGCCACAATGTCTGGCTAGATTTTAAAGACAGGAGGGTCTCACTCTTGCTCAGGCTGATCTCAAACTCACAAGGTCAAGCTATCCACCTGCCTCGGCCTCCCAGAGTGCTGGGATTACATGTGTGAGCCTCTGTGCCCAGCTATAAGGCTTCATTTTAGAAGTCTAGTCTTTGTAAAGGTTAACCTTAAAGAATATATTTCATAGCATCCACTGAAAATATCAATAATATAAAAATCTATTCTTTATTAAAATCTTTGTGGCAAATACTAAAAATTTTCAGGACATAAGGACCAAAACAGTAGTAATGCTTAACAGACAAGATGCAAATAATTTTAAACAACCACTTCTGAAGTATAGAAGTTTCTGGAATTTCATATAGCTATAATTATTAATGAGTATGCATCAGCAATATATAAAGAGCTATTATGTGGCATGTCTTATAGTGCCATTACTGAGAAATTCCATATAGCATTGAGTTTTCATTGACTTTGGTGAAACCAAATGTTTGCTATGATTAGACCTCTATCAATAACTCATTAACCTTACATTTTTTTCTCTTCCTGTCCACTCATCTCTGAGATTTTCCCTGATTTCCAACCATAGACATTCTATCTGAATTATTTTTCTACACTTGATCTTAGCCAAAAGGCCTAGAAGCGATCTGAATTATTTTTCTAAATACAGTTATTATTTCCCTTTAATTTTACTCTGCCAGCTATTCCTCTGCTGTATTCAAACTTCACGTTTTGACGTGGCCGTGAATTAACAAGGATTCCTAAGGCTATAATCTGATCGAGGATGGTCAGACTAGCAGCCAGGGAAGTTGCGATAACAACAGTGGTTACACCGAAATGAGCATACTAAAACGACACGTGGCTCTAGTTTTATGAACAGTTTTATAGCTGACAGATGCTATGATAAATTTGTATAAAGATATTGTCTGCAGCGTAATTTTTATGTATTCCCTTTAAAGCTCCAAGTATATGTGTCTGTGAGCAAATATGTATTAGCATACGTATTTTTCTGCCTGCCTCGTTTTCTTTCCTTGGGACACAACATTCTGCCACCTTGGCATCCCACAGAATCAAAGGTTCTGCACATTAGTGATATTGGTAACACCTCTTATTTTTGCCACAAAAATATACTGCATTATTTGGCTTTCCTTTGGTGGTGGTGGGGAACACAAGTAAACCACAAACCAGCGTGCATACTTACACACTGTGAGTGGACTTTTGTTCATACCCCATGGACTAATGTTGGACGACTACAACATCAAAATAAATGTATTCAGGGATGTCACAGTACTTTTTGACTTGGTTGATTCATAATTTTGTGAAGTACTAAAAGTAATCTAATGGATGGTATATGCCCAAGGGCTTCAAATTGTGGCATTTTAAATAAAAATGGGAGTAATAAGGTAACATCTATATCTAAGAATTTTTCAAAAAGCTAATTGAATGCAATTATTGCACAAAAATCTTCTACACAAGTCCCACACAACTTTCACGATGTTCCATAAGGAAACCCAGCCCCAGCATTACTGACGAGTAAGATAAATTTATCCTTACCAGATCCAACTCTCACTGTCTTTGGGCTAAGTCCTGTGAAGTAGCTAAATTAATCCCCCCAAAAGACTCTTTAAATTGCTAGCTAAGCATCCTTGGAACCTTGTCACAAAAAGGCATTACGTTCTGTGTGGGGGAAATTTCACTCTGTGCTTGATCAAATACCTTAGTTATCTGAGCACTTAATAAAGTATCCTAAGCTATTCTTTACAGTATTTTCCATTATTCTTAAAAAACATTCTGGGAAACGTCAACATTCATGTTTATAGATATGCATGCATATGTATGTTCATTTGTATATGTTAATAGTGTTCATAGATTTTTTCGGTGCACAAATATATATAAGACATTAAGAGGTATTATTATTAGTTAGTATGGCTCTGGTTGCTGGCTCCCTTCAAATTACTGTATGTAATATTTCACAATGTGAACTAACCTGCTTTGTATCTATCCTGCTTATCCTTTATTGGTATTTTATCAACTTGATTTAATTTAACTTTAGAAATGCTTCAATTTCCTGTGGAAATTACATTAACCAATTGAATTTTAGGTATACCGACTCTTTGTGTATTTAGATGACTTATGAATAAGTATGGTCATTTTATGCCTTTTATACATTTTAATTTAAATTTAAAATATTTTCTTTTAAAATACAAGAGATGAACTTTAGAAAGTATTCTTAGTTAATCTAAAATACTTATTTTGTATTGTACTGACACTGAGTGGCTTAAAATAAGGCCCACTGACATGGCTCAGCAATATTAGTGTATATATAATTTTGATAAGATATAGAGTGTTATACAGAGGATGATACTTAGACTAAAAGTGTTTATATTCTCTCATTTAAAAGCCCTTTCTTTTCATTTCAATGTTCATATAGTACACTGTACTCACACTTGATTATGTAAATGTGAAAATCTTCTTTAAAACAAAAGAAAGGATGATAAAAATTTTATTTCAAAATTTCCCAAACTTTAGGAATAATATTATGGGTATTTAACCAAAATGTTTTAAAATTAACCTCACTTAAGCTACAGTTCTTCATGTTGGATCATGCAAGAGATGAATAACATTGAAAAACATGCTAATCTTGCAAAGAGAAAGTAAGGCAGCTAATTGTAGGATAATTTGAAGATTTAGACAATGTAATACCTGTGAAAAAAGTGGAAAAAAATTGCTTGTGTCACAAGAAGTAATTACTCCGATGACGAGGAGCATCCCCAGACTGGTTAGGTGGCTTCGATTTATTTTGATGATTGACAATGCCCAGAAGAGCTAATTCCACCGGGCTGCAGAATGTACTTTGGCACAGGTGGCAGGAATTTTCATAGTTGATTATAGAATTTTATCTTCTACCACCTGAAATGTAGCAAATATTAAATGTATCTTTGATTCTGAAAGCCTGGTTAATCCATTTTGCTGCAAATTATTTTGTGCGTCTTTGTGATGGTGGGGGGACGAACTCTGATGCATATTAATGAATCGCTAGCAGATTCAACCAAATTAATGGCATGCAGTTGTTTTTTTTTTGGAGTAGGGATGAGGCTATGCCTATTTTACTTAATGTGATGTTAACTAGCCATGAACTAAAAGTTGCTTCCAAAGATTGCGGATCTCAAACGTTGAAACATTATGACCTTAGGGTTCTAAATACCCTAAGGATCCAGACATTCACAGATGGCAGTGGGTCTCAGCAGATGGGAGTGAATAGAACTAAAACAAATTACTAGATTAGGTTGGGTCCTGAATGGAGCATAGAAGCCAAAGATCTGTAGGCATAGCTGGAGGCCTCGAGAGAATGTGACCTCAGCATTATCAGCGTAAAGAGCAGCACCGTGGTATAGAACTGACCAGCCTTGGCTCATGTAACTAGCAGGGAAATATAAAAAAGACTTTAAAGTCATATTTGGGTCTGCACACTAGATCAGCCATTCTCAATTCATATTCTCTCCTAGCTGCAGTTGTGCAGAATTCCAAGTAAGTAGAATGCTGGGTGAGGTATCTGGACAAATTTTGGAAACCCCTCATGATGAAGATCTAATAACAAGTAGCAGAATCTGAATCTCCGGGATGGGGTTGCAAGCGCACAAATAGAGTCCCTAAGGGTGATATATCAGTTTAGTCTTTACCTTAGAATGAACCTTAGTAAAAAAGTAGTTTGTAAGAATAAAGAAGGAGAAACAAAGACTAATGCAAAAGTAGTTTTAAAAACAAAACAAAACAATTCAAATAAACTAGGGGTGGTGTATTCTTGAAGAAAAACTCAGTTGTTTAGTCATGAATGAATCAGCTCCTATATGGCCCAGTGCTGAGCTATAGACTGTGAATTTATAGCTGCACAGTCATTGGTATTTCCCACTATGACTAAGATAAGCTGGTCTGGGTTTGGTGTGTGTAAGAGTGTGTGTCTGTGCGTATAGGTATTCAATGGCAAGATTGCAAATTATATTCACTTGTCCTAAAAGATACAGCTTGTCACACAATCTCAGAAATTCTTTGCTGTATCCTCAAATTGCTTTGTCTTCTTTAAGGCTTCATCCTGGAGCTGGTGAACCAAGGAGCATTCATCCTTCATGTACGTCAATTTCAGTAGCAGGAAAGTACTGAAAACATCACTCTACCAGTTTATCTCATTTTTTTTTAGGCTTGTGTGACTATTCATTTTACATCGGATAAAACATCACACTCATTCCATTTGTTTTCTCTTTTAGACCTTATTTCAGCAATTTGCTACTAGGATGTTATTATTCTTCGCAAATAATAGAGCCAGACTTGTAGTCATTTGCTTAACTTCCTATTGTAACCCCAAGTTGTGCATTTGAGAATCCTCTCCAAAGACTGCCCAGACTGAGCCAGAGATTTATAAAGAAAGAAAACAGAGAGAGAGAGAAAAAGAAGTTGAAGTTTGTTATCCAAATTGTGTGCCTTCAGGCTAGGAGCCAAGTTACATTTTTATTTACATATATTTTTAATTATGAGCAGCATAATTTCATCTTATTTTAAATTATTGGTGCTTAGAAAAGAACAACTAGAAAAAAAGACTGTGAAAGTTTCAGTGAATTTCAATTACTTATGGCTTAGGAGCCATAATTGAAAAGCTAATTTGTTTAGTAATGAACTTTATCAGCTGAGAGAAAAGACAGGAAAGACCATTACTGAATTCAACAGCAAAGACTTACTCTCCAGTTTCAAGCAAAACAGAATAAATGTTGTCTGCACCATTTTTCAGATTGATGAACACTGATCAGATTTTGCTTTTTTCAAAAGGTACAGTACAGACAGGGATGTGGAGTCTGGAGTCAAAGAACATGATGATTATAATAATGTTGACTATTACAGAACAATATTTGATGGTTTCTGGGCATGAAGTAAGAGGTATAAAACCTTGTCCCAAGAATGCTTTCTTGAAGATAACCAAGGAAGAAAATGCTTGATCTTAGGTTTCAACAAAATTTCTTTCTAATGACATATATACATGTGTGTGTGTGTAAGATCTGCACATAAGTATATGTAATATAAAGATAAATGGGGTTGGATTGGTGCCCGTAGTGCCGTGGTTATGGAGCTAACCACATACACCGAGCTGAGTGGGTTTGCATCTGGCGGGGGCCTGCTAAACAGCAATGACAACTGCAACAACAACAACAAAAACAATAGCTGGGCATTCTGCCAGGCACCTGTAGTCCCAGATACTTGGGAGGCTGAGGCAAGAGAATCATTTAAGCCCAAGAGCTGGAGGTAGCTGTGAGCTGTGACGCCACGACACTCTACCGAGGGTGACATAGTGAAACTCCGTCTCTCTCTCTCTCTCATACACACACACACACACACACAAGATAAATGGGGTTGTTTGAAGATGAGATGTAGGTGGTTAGTATATAAGGAGGACAGAAAGATGGTATTTGATAGAGGTCTGGAAGATTGGTTAAGATTTTATCAAGCATGTATGAAGCGATACCAGGGGTCTTCAAACTGCGGCCCACGGGCCACATGAGGCGATGTGATTGTATTTGTTCCCATTTTGTTTTTTTACTTCAAAATAAGATATGTGCAGTGTGCATAGGAATTTGTTCATAGGTTTTTTTTTTTTTAAACTATAGTCCAGCCCTCCAACGGTCTGAGGGACAGTGAACTGGCCCCCTGTTTAAAAAGTTTGAGGATGCCTGGAACAATGATTCTCAAAAAGGACAAATTTCAACCCCTCTCAAAAAACATCAGCAATGTCTAGAGATGTTTGTATATGTCCAACTAGGGACTTGCAACTACTTAGTGAATGGAAACAAAGGATGCTGCTACCACCCACCGTACAGCCCCCCAGTGACAACCCAGCAAGAATGTTAATCACAGAATCAAGAATCACTTTATGTAGAAGGAAGAATACTCAGGAAAGCAGGCATAAAAAACAAAATAAAAAAGCACGGCTTGAGTCCCTTGGGAAATTCTAGGTGGTCTCAAGTTTAGATTATGTGAAAAAGCATAAGCTTTATTTACAACCAGATGTGGTCAAAATTTGATACTGATTAAAGAATTTTTAATTTTCAGTTCTTGGCTTTCCCCACACAACCTAATAAAAAATGTTTCCCTTCTGATACAGTAAAATGTAAAAAGAAAACTATCATTGTTTAAACAACATTATTGTTTAAAATTCAACAGGTTTCATTCTTGTCAAAGATTTCTTCCCTTCTCATTGTAAAGAATTAACAGGGCATTTGAAACATACGAATAACTTGTTAGAAAAACTTACTTATTATCTGTCAGTCTCCTTCCGACTTATTTACAAATTGTTACTCCCTTAGACAAGTGCTGGAATCCTTTTAACTTAAGCCTTCCTTGATTCTGAGGTGACTTTCCTCTATTATATATTTAATGATTGCCATAGCATTATCATGATTAGTTTAATTACACGTAAGTAGTTGTAGTATCTGTATGTGACTCACGAGTTTTATTGCTCAATTTCCAAAATAATCAAGATAAATTGTATAGTTACTTATTTCATTCAATTAACTTTTTAAAAGCTTTATTTTATCTGCCTTAGTAAAATTATTTGCTTATGGTTGTCTCTGTGTGTCAAGCTATAATAAACAACTTCTTAAGATCAGAGAAACTTTTTAATTATATGATATACCCTTCTTAAAAAGTTTGGCCTCTAATTGTAGAATTATACGTGAATACATTATGAATAATATCATGTATTTAGAAAATCCTCATGTGGTCAGTGTTCTATTTTAACAAACAGTTAAAAACATACATATGATTTGATTTAAGCACTGATACACATTATTTTGAGCAAATAATATTTATTAAACTTACAAATAATATTCATCAAAATAAATTATTTTAAAACCAAATTTAAATGTAGAGACAATCCATTTTTTATGAGATTAAAGATCAGAAATTTGTCTGATGTAATGTTTTATCTTAGCATCTATTTAATAATGGGTAATAAAATATAAGAAATAGATTTTGTGTGATGACTGTTCACTGTCATCAAAAGTTGGCCTTTTTTGGTAGCCATCTGCATCATAGTGTTTTGATTTTTCTTTGTAATTCCTCTTGACTCTTCTCTTTAGAAACTTACTTGTGGTTAGGGAACACACTTAACTCATGCATCCTGTATTGCTAAGTACTCATTACATGATCTTAGATGAGCAATTTTAAAGTAATAGAATCTGTTTTTTTTTATTATCCAAATATGAGTTATATTTTGAGTTGAACTTTTTTTTTAATTAATATTAGGGTACAAATTTTTAGGTTACATTATTCTCACTTCCAAGGTAAAGTTCAGAAATCTGATGCTTTTCAAAAGACATTGTTCCAAAGTACAAAATATTAACATAAAATGCAAAATATCAATGATGTTCGAGCTTCATTAGTGGTCTCTGTTTTTTGAGTTGTTTTTTCTTTTAACTTGATGTCATGTGGAGCCTGTAGAAATGTTCTTTTCTTAGTCCATTAGTAGAGGGCTTCACAGATGACAGCTTACCCCAACCTGCACCACAAATGGGTCTAACGAACTATAGTATCTGTAGCAAGCAAATAAAATATCCTCTGCAATTATGTCATCTTAAGCTACAAGAAGAAAAAAATTAAGATGGGGAAATATTTACTTAGAGAACAAAAAAGTAGTATGTACGTACATTTCGTTGAAAATAGAAATATAGTAACCTAAGAATGGGAGTAGCGAGGAACAGTTGGTGGAACTAGTTTTACTGTAGATGTTTGCGAACTTCAATTTCATCATGTTATACACCTGGAATCTACGTCAGAACTTCAAAACCATTCAAAACTTCAGTTTGAAAGCTCATTTCAAGATATAAAAATGAACTTTCTGGTATATTGGCTATTTCAACTGTCCCCTCATTTTCATAGCCAATTTAATCAGCTCAGGAATTAACCAAGGTCCACTTTTTTTTTTCTACCATTTTTCCATTCAGTCTTTTGTGCCCGTTCTTGGTGCCTCCTGAATTTCTCATCTCCACTTTCATGTTCACTCTCATCTTCTGCTGCTAGTTCTCCTGTAGCTTTTTTCCTTTTATGTTAAATAGTGTCCAAATTTATTGCGTCCATCTAAAACTGAGATCTTCCCATTTTGTCTCAATGGTCTTCACCTGATTAATTTTTCCTGCCTGTCTTCCTCCCTTTCTCCTTCTTGCCTTCAGAGGCACGTGAAATGCTTCTCTCTCCAGATGATTCTCTTCTTTCATACACAGCTTCAAGATCTAAGCCAAGTTACCTAACCAAAAAAAGGAAATTATTTATCATTAGGAATGTATTTGGGCAACAATTATGATGTAAACAATATTAGCATACATTAAAATGTTCAGGTGTTTGATTTTCAAATTTCATTGTAAATATAGCATGGGACGTGATAATTATTTTAAAAACAAATTTATAGAATGAGGACATCCCAAACCTAGCTTCTCAGTAACTTTTCTTAAATTCTGATAACCAGCTGTACTTAGAAATTACTATTATCTAAGTCTCATTCCCCTACTAGTAGAGCTCTTCCAGATTCTTTAGGCTTGTAAAAATCTACCGTCATTTCTCTGCCCATTGCTTCCACATTCATTCTGTAATCTTGCCATCTGTTTCACAGAAATGGCAGACCCAGAGGGCAGGGAGCATATCTTATCTATGCAATGCTGTATGTAAGTGTGGATTCTCTGTCAGCATTTAAAAAATAATGGAACTTCAAGTAGGGTTGATTTAAGAGTCCCTAGTCAGCAGTTAGTCTTGGTGACATGAATCACTCTTTCAAATGGTAATTTGCACCTGTTACCTTCACCCACAGGTTGGAAAATGCTTACACCTCGACTAATTACACCCTTGTGATATGAGAGATTGTATCCTCAACCCAGAGACAGGGAGACCGGGAATGGAGAATCAACAGCTTTTTTTGATATTTCAAAGCAGATATTTGGAGGAGAAAATTAGAATTCAGATCACTTTTCATTGAATAATCGATGAGGTTCTTTAGGAATCCGTGCCTGTCATGGCAGAAAGCATGGTGATGGGATCTCTTCCAGTAAGAGATGTCCTCATCCCTAACTTATTCTCTAGCATCAATTCAATATGACTTCAGCGAACATCTATGTTTCTTAATGACACTTCCGCAGTGGCTGATGTCATCCTCAGAGCCAAAGGGCAGGTGGCATTCAAATTACTGTTAGGTGAGCATGACATTAGAATATAATTCCCCAAATGGTGGTCCCACCATATAATTAACTAATAACTAAGCGACAAGTATCTTCCATCAGATAATCATTTAATAGAGGAAAATAGGAGGCCGTTCATTATTTTAAAGTGTTTCCTTTAAAGTTCCTTGAGGATGTGGAAGGATTTTCCTGGCATTCAAACCATTTCAGAATGGTTATGGGTAATTACTTTTTGGCAGGTTTAAAAATATGTTTATGATAGTTATAAGTGTTTTTTTTTTTTTGGCAGACGTTATTAGATGTTCATAAGAAGTGTAAGTGGACTTTCACCTTTGATTTTTCGCTCTCAGAGAACATGTTGTCTGGCTTTACATGGTTTTTATTCCTTAAAATTAAACAAAATCTCAGAAAGTGCTAAGATGGAAACTTTCTAAGGTGCTATAATTGCATTTTGCATTAAAATGTATAGTTTTTTTTGTTGTTCTAATTAATATAATAGCTAAATTTTTATCTTCTAATTATTATTTGATCTGTTTCACTGAACATAGAAACTAAGGAATTCTAGTGTTTGAAGTATAAAGATAATGGTAAATTCCATCTCCTTAAGACTCTGGAACTAACATTTTTAACGGGTTTATGCAGTCAGCTTGTTAGATTACAAAGAAGAAAATAGAGTTAGGGAGTGAACCGTGTAATGTTCTTTCTTTCATTAAACATTTTTCTTTATAATCTATTACATACAAAACACTCTACTGCTATACTTCTAACTCTAAAATAGCTGGAACTTTTAAAATGTCCTACCTTATTCCCAATCTGTGTATTAGGAATAACAATGCAACCTAATAATTTTGTAAATTAAATCAATGTCTGGAACATTGCACTCAATTATGGCATATACTTGCCAACAGCAATTATTTGCTATCATGGCCATGACCAATATTCAGGATTCAGCTTAGATTTAATGAATGGTCCTAGAAGGGAGTTCCCCTCATCCCATTGCACCATGTTCTGCTTCCAACTACAAGTCTAGGCAAGTACCGTGCTACTGTGAAAATAATACAGTGATTAGTGAGCACCCTCAGAAGATAGGCCCTGTGTTACCAATTATTCTATATTGATTAAAATATTCAATAGTTTCTTAAATTTTGGTCAACTAAATGACTCAAGAAATACTGGGGGAAAGTATACATATGGTTGATGTTCACTGGGATATTTTACCTTCTCCTTCTGAATGCAATTATTCCTTCTTACTTATTGCCTTTTTTCCAGAAGAAATGATGGAGAATGCATTCTGAGAGCATTTGGGCAGCCCTCATGTCTCCCACCATCTCCCCACTGTGGGACGAGCATTTGTGGTGTGGATTTTGCTGTAAATAGTAAAGATGACATCATGATAGTGTGATGAGAGAGAGACAGCAGCTTTAGTAGGCAAGTGGATGGCAAGTGACAGGACGATGATGGGTGTTTCCTGACTGCTGATCAGAGTTCATTGACAGAAAAAGATGGGAAAAACAAAACCCAGAATTCAGGCGAGCCAGTAGGTTGGATCAATAAGGTCTATCAGCCAGTGATCAGGGCCCAGGCCAAGACTCCTCAGAGCAGTTCTGACCTGCAATTCTGGAATTGAGGTCAAAGCAGAAATCTTGTTGTTAAAAATAAATTAACACAATATGGAATAGATGGGTGTTCTCGAGGGTTTAGTTGAGCTACTTAATCTGGGGAAGAACTCAGAGGAAATTGATGTCTAGTAAGTCATTCTAGATTAGGGTTTGACTGCAATTTATCAGTAGCAAAGGTACTGGCACATGCTTAAAAAATTGTTCTATACCTAGTTTCTCATAGTTTATGTTAATATTTTATTATGGTTAATACTTGTGTTACCTCTGACATCCTAAACATTCGTTAAAATACAATATCAAAATCATATCGTAAGCCATAAAAACAACAAATAGTATGTTTTCCTCAGAAGCAAAAACTTACATACAAGCAAAGAAAAAAAAGAA
Source organism: Nycticebus coucang (assembly GCF_027406575.1). Lineage (NCBI taxonomy): Eukaryota > Metazoa > Chordata > Mammalia > Primates > Lorisidae > Nycticebus > Nycticebus coucang. The sequence goes on along the minus strand of NC_069802.1, from coordinate 20,996,504 downwards.
AGAAAAGAAAAATATGAAGCTAGTTAGACTATTTGAAATGCAGCAAAAAATTATAGAACATGAATGGGGTTCATCGATACCTTATTTGTTATTACAAATTGATACATAACCTCAAAAAAGTTTGTTTGCATTTTTATTTATGAATTGTATGTAATTGCAATCATACCACATATTTTGTTCTGTGACTTTATTTACTCACCAGAGATACTGTTTGTGAGATGAATTCATGTTGACATGGGTTGCTGTGGCTTCCTGATTTTCAGCTGTATTGAGTATTTAGGCTTGTGTGAGAGTGTACTTACAATTCTCTTGATGGACACTAGAATTCTTTCCAGTTCTTTGCTCTCTTATGTATATCAATGCTCTTATGTATATACTCTTAGGCAGCATTCTATGGTCCTTATTTTAAAATTCTAGTCAACCACAAATCTGCTATACTTGAGATAATCTTTTTAATTTCTCTAAGTTGAAGACTCCTTGCCTGTAATGTAGGAATGATAATAGGCCCTTACCACACACATTTTCAAAGTATAAATTAGAGGGCACATACCAAATAGTTACGGCCACACTTACCCATAAGTGCAAAACAAACATGAACTGTCATTATTAGTGTTATGCAAAAGCAAGGGAGTCATTTCTGTAAGAATCATTGACCTTGAAGATTACAAGATGCCAACATTGCTACACTCTGTGGATTACAGCAGCAAAATCATACATTCAATTTGGTGTTTTCCTTGGGCATTTTAGAGTTTACTGTGCGTATGTGAAAATTTGAGCATATTCGAATATTCCTCACCAATCCCACTACCTCCAGGTGTGAAAATTAGAGCCTCAAAAGGCTGAAAGTCAATTGATGGAGCTTCTTCCTCAAGAAGGAGCATGTTTTGAAATAGAATAGTCTATTGTGTGCAGTTGTTGTTTTTGTCTTGTTTTGTTTTGGAGACAGGGTCCATGTTCCCAGTCTGGAGTGCAATGGCCGTTCCTAAGTGCAATCAGTAGTGCTCCACAGCCTCAATCTTTGAGGCTTATGCAATCCTCCTGCCTTGCTCTCCTGATACCCCAGGTCTTCGAAGCCTTCACTGTACTCACAGTTTCTTTACTGCAGTGCCAGACAACTCCCAACTTTCTCTGCTAATTGACCCTTATCCTTATTCTGAAACAATATAAAAGAATTATTTGATGCTACACATTCTAACTTTACGAGAAGATTAATTGAAAAGCTGACTTTTTTCCCAGCTGTTTTTTGTTGGAAGAGTGTGTGTCCGTGTAAAGGCACATTTTGTATCTGGAAAAGAAATTCAGCCACATTTCTTCTGAAGCTAACAGAGTAAATTACAAGCAATGGTCTGATGATTATATCCACAAAACAAGATAGGTAAATTTCATTGATATCAAGCCAGGAGAGAGAACGACAAGAAGGGGTTGCAGACTAAGTTGGTTCTGTCCTAAAGTGGAACCTGCCCTGGGTTGACAGGGTGAGATTCAGACAGAAACAGAGCTTCAGAAAGGGAATCTACAATGAAATGCTTCTGCTTTCTTTATTAGTGAAGCAAATGGCCACAGACAAATGTCTGTTTCTTTGCTTGATTAATAAATCAACTTTATTGAAACCATTGACATCATTTACATTTAATTAAATGCACAGATTTTTTAAATGTGTACCTCATTGTATTTTGACGAATGAATGTGTCCATGTAACTACCACTCTAATAAAGACATACACGATTTCTAACGTCTGAGGAAATTTGCTCCTGCCTCTTTGCAGTTCTTTGTTCCATCCCTCCTCACGCCTCCCTGACCCATCCGGGAAATCCCTGCTCTCATTTTTATTGCCACCTTTTAGGTTTGCCTGTTCTAGAACGGCATACAGATGGAAGCGTACTGATACAAACTTTGGCTCCTTTTTCGCAACAAAATGTGCATGATGTTCATAAAGAGCAAAATGTTTTAAAATTGATTTTTGCTCTAAAATTATATTCACTTAAAATTTATACATGTAAAACAATTCAAATCATCTTCGTTCAAAGTGGTATGTTGAACTGGTTGAAATAAATGATAAATGATTTCACTTGAGTGCATAGATCATATCTACCATTCATCAGAAACGGAAAACATTTCTTGAGAATAGGCTCAGTTGGCCAAGTAAAAATGGAGAAAAATTTAGCTGTTCAGAAATTCATCAGGTGGGTCTTTGCTCATCACATGTTCCATCATGCTCAAAATTTAGTAATGTTGGAACAATCTGGATCATCTGAGTTAAAAAAAATAAGTATTGTCCTTGAAGAACAAATTGGTCCAGATAAATACTTTCCAGTATATGTTTTTGATTGGGAAACTAAAAGTCAAATTAAGAAAAACTAAATTATATGTCATTCAGTAACTAAAATGTTTTCCCCCTGAGTAACTATTCAAATAGCATAGGAGTTGAAAAAATACTTGGACCAGAAAAGAACACGAGAATACAGAGATGGTGAGAGAGGTTGGAAAAATATTCCCAACTCTTTGAGAAAGGAAGAGTTGAAATGATTTTTGATAGTGCTAACTGCTGTTTAACAGGGCTTGCATTGTAATCGTCATCAGCAAATTAGTAAAGGTAGAATGTAAATGTCTTAACACAATAACTAAGAAAATGCCAGGAAGGTTATGTTAACCAGTGTGATGAAAATGTGTCAAACGGTCTATAAAACCAGTGTATGGTGCCCCATGATCCCATTAATGTACACGGCTATGATTTAATAAAAAAAAAAGAAAAAAATTTAGAGTATCAACTTTATGTGAGATTTGTATAATGTGACTCTTAGAATGAAATTCTGTGACTAATTCTTTCTGAAAGAGGGTATAGCAGACGTTTTCTTCTGAAATGTTTTCTGCTCAAGGGAGTTATGGAGCTTATGAAATTTCGTACCTACTGTTAGAATTGTTTGCGTGGTTGTTATTCTAGGGATGTTTTATGAATGATGAAAATGTTTACTGGCACATTGGCTTACTACTCACATGCAGTACTTACTCCTCTTCACCTTGCTTTCTTCTACTTAATGTATTTTAAAGAGAATTGACTTTGCTTAGAATGCTGAAATCCAATCACCACTAATTATCATGGCTGCAATTTCCATCTTCACAAGAGAAAATCAAATCATGAACTCATGAGTGCTAGAGGTCATTCAAGTCTATGCCAAGTCTGAAAGAATCCAGCACAGGGTGCAAGTTCAAGTGGGCTCTGACCCTGCATCGAGCAGTTCTACAAAGAAGGGAATTGCCCCCCAGCAGACTATAGCTTCATTGTCCTTGCTTTGCTCGTTACTCCTGTTTTCATTAGGGTAGGGCAATTTCCTCTTCAACAAGCTGTTCCAATTTCCTTTTGCAGTTTTTTCATCCTGTTAATATGCTTTCTCATATTGAGGATGCAGAAACACCACTGAATGAGTCAGGCTGCTTTATAAAGCAAGTGTTAATATTTCTAAGAAATAAATAAATGCTCTCCAAGTGGCATAAGACAAACCAGGATTTTTTTCTTTTTAAGTTCTTGTGTATGGAACTGAGTATCTTTTCCATCAAAAGAGTCGTGTGCAACAGGGAACAAACGGTAGCAATGGGAGTAGGAAAGTTAATCAAAAAGATAATCATGTGAATCCAGGCAGCATTCCCTCTGCAACAAGATCCTAGTGTTTCTGATCAACAGAGGACTCAGCGAATTCGGGCACTAAGGTTCCCATCAGCCGACTATGAAGCCTCACCTATAGCTGAGTACTGTGCAAATGCAGAATACATAGTCATTCAGATCACTGCAATACTTGCAAATGTTTCAAGACTACATTTTTACCCATATATTTGATTAATTGCCTTTTTTTTTCTTTTCCCTGTTACCTAACTAAAATAGAAGGATATTGCAAAGCCTGGAATGTCTTCCTGCTACTCACCAAATTTGGATAACAACGAGTCAGATAGTTTTGTTACAAAGACCAGCCACATATTGTTTTTTTCCCCCAACAGAAGTTACAATCTATTGTTGATCTTTGCATTCTGCATTAATAACTGCTAATATTTGGCATGAAGAGTATTTGACTTTTTAAGACAAGAGAGTTGTAATAATTCATCAAAACCATCACACATATATTTCTGTGTGCACTTGTCCTATTTATGAAGAGTTTTAGCAGCTTTTTTCAAGTAAATTGAGACTTGCAAATTAAATCCTAGTTTAGTTTCTTTGGGACCCTGTGCTAAACACTGGGGAAAGATCATATATAGATGTTTAACTAGAGAATTTTACCTTTTAGGGAGAGAAAATTATATAAAAAATAAATGTGGTATATAGCAAAGTATAATGACTATCATAAGAGACATACAAATAATATTCAGTGGTGGGTAACATAAAAAAGAGATTGCATTCATCAAAAATTGTGTGCATACATTGTACCCCATAGAGGCATTAATTTATACATGATTTATTGTATATATGACTTGCAAATTTATTGTATATATGACCTGCAAAAATAAAAACATAAGAAAGGTAACAAAAAAGAAAAAGAATATTGTGCATAAAGAACTAGTGGACTGTCTGGTACCTCAACCTTTATGTTGTTAGAATAGATGAGACGGGGTAATTTATAAAAGAAAGAAATTTATTTCTCAAAGTTGAAGAGGTTCGGAAGTTCAGATTGAGAGGTCATATCTGGTGAAGGCCATCTTGCCGTAGAGTCCCAAGAAAGCACACGGCATCACATGGCGAAGTTCTCAAAAGAGATGGCCAAACTTTAATAACAGATCCACTGCCATGATACTCACTTTGCCGATAATTCATTAATCCTTTACATCAAGAGTCCGTGGGTGGATTAATCCATTAATGAGTGCAAAGCCCTCATGACCTAATGGCTTCTAAAGCCTTCACCTCTTGATATTATACATGGTGGATTAAGTTTTAACTTGAGTTTCAGAGGGGACAAACATTCAAACCATAGTATCTGGCTGAAAATTGTGTGGGTTACTCATATTGTCTATATGCCAGGGGATTAAATAGGTTTTCCTAGAAAAAGTGGCATCCACCTCCAAAAGAATAAAATAGAGAATTTGGATATGTGGCCATTGGAGGAAGGCATTGAGACGAATGATAAGGGGGTTCAGGGAATATAACAGATGCCACATATTGGGGGATGGAAGGAAATTAGCAGATTGTGCAGAAAGCCAAGTGTTCTTAGAATTAACACTGTGGACTCCAGAATTTTTGTACAATATTGGACAGAGAAAAGTCAAAATGTATACTCGTATCTATAAGTATACATTTTAACACTATACCTGTGGGGTTTGTCAGTCCACACTTTGTTAATTTCATATTCCATATTTCTGTAACCACAATGTATCATTCTTTTCCCGCTTATCATTTTCATTTTAGTTTAATCATTAGCAGTGAGAATGCATAAAACAAACTCACAGGACACTGATTTTATATTTTATTGATTGATTCCCCTCATGCTAAGAGGCAATGACTGTCAATTTTATATATTTTATATGGATAGATAAAGGATAATGATTATTTAATATAGGTAGGATAATAAATTCCTGCTATGCTTGTGTAGTACAGAGTTACTTCATACTGCAAAGGAATAAAACAAACAGAAAGCGGGGGTTCATAGAAATATAATTTGATATTGATCTAATTAATCTAATTGATCTAACAATTATAGTGACAATCTTGGTTGACAAAGACAGTTTTGTCAAGTGTCAGCTAATGACAAAGTTAGTTAATTGGTTCTTTTCAGTAAGTTTGAAGTAATTTCTTGGGAAAATAAAGTCCAATAGAGTTTTCCTGCTTTTTTGGACAGGGGTGGGGAAGTTAATTACTTTTACATGTCAACTTTCCCAAGCTGAACCACAACTGAACAGAGGACATGGGGTGGCTTTTGGCCCCTGATGGCCTCAGATTAAATCTTAAGTTTGGGGACTCTTTCCTAAGTATTTTATTTTTATATTCATTTTATTTATATCTTTTCTATAGCCTTGTAGAAATATGAATAACAAGTTCAGTTTTTCAGGCAGTAAGTCAACCTGTAAATTAATGTTATTCAGGCAGTTAACAAATTTATTCTAGCACAGTGGTGACACAGAAATCTTGTTGTGACTTTAAGAAAGATCATCCATTTGAGCTTTAGAGTCTGTTTTCTTTCTCAATTTCTGAATCTCTTTCCAAGTGGAATGTCTGAATCTCTGTCTTTCTGATAAAACGTAGGCAACTTTTTTTATGTGTGTCTTCTCTTTTTCTTTACTTTATGGACTCCAAAGATGATGACAAAGTTGTTTCCCAGATATTTGTGTTTTGATTGCAAATCTTCTTTCATGTCAGTTTTCAGGAAGGAATTTTACAATTTGTGTTATGTGTGTTCCCAGGAGGCAATATGAAAAGCCAGAACACCATTTTTTGTAGGTAACATAAAAGTTCTAGAGCACATAATTAAAGCTAAAGTTTCACAGAATGCCCAGACTGGCCATTCCATTCAATTGTATTGGAAGTCAAAGCATGGTTCTCGTAAGCAGAATGGCGGGCTGATAGAAATGATGGCATCATGGTTAGAAGCTGTAGTCAAGCGCAATTCCTGATTTGCTAGCATTTGATATGAGTACATGTTGGTAAAACACTTTCAGCTGAAATCCTCAGTAACCAAGTGATAATATTTCTGTCCACTTAACCAAAACTATTCCACCTGGGTCCATATATTAATTTATATTAATTTGATAGTATTACAAAGGGTGCCTTTTGAGGAGAAGTTTGAAGAATCAGAGTGAATAATTCTTTTACTGCACTTGTATTTCTCTTAAAATTATAAAAATTAAGCACAGTGATTCCATGACATGTGAAAGAACACCATTTTTGCTGAAGCATTTTTGAGTGGGTAGCTGGTGTCAGATTTCAATAGCATCCTCAAGAGGGCACTGCCATCTGTTTTATATACTTTATAATCTGTATTCTGTTATTAAGTTCCCTTATAATACTTTAAGAGTGATTTTGATCTATTTGCGTCTGAAATTCAGTCTTACATTCTTTGCATTGCACCTAACCCAGCTGCCTGCAGTCGCCTCCACCGGGTTCATTGTTACAGACCGCGGTCACTTTGTCAATCACTACGCAAGATTTATAGATTGATCCACCTGTGGCAAATAGTCTAGTCTCAACCTGTTTAATAAAAATATCTCATAAAGTCCCCACTTAACATTGATTTTTTCACTTTCCCATTAAAATGTAACTTATGTGAATGATTGTACTTTCCCCAACGTGTACATACATGCCGTCCTGGACTCCGGACTCAGACTTCTTGGGTTTCAAACACAGCCTTTAGAGAGAGTGAATATGGACCCATGACTTCTTCTTGTGTTGTTGTCTGAGTAATATGTGTATAATACTAAGCCAATTCCATTAATAGAACTGATAAATAATATAACTCATACAATATTGCTATGACTCAAACCATCAGGTTTAATGTTTGTGTAATATAGTTGGTCTCTGATGATTTAAAATGTTTATCTTTTTTCAAAATGTATGCTTTTAGTTATTGAAGCATATACTTCAAATATTCTCAATTTCTGAAGACATTTCCAAAATATTCACACACATGCATGTGCAGTTTTATAAAAATCTTGCTCCAAGTGACTCAGCTTTAATTATTCAAAGAGGTTAAATCTTCTGTGTTAAGTATTTGAAAGCATAATAAGCTAACATTTTGGAATAAATTATATTTGTTTAAATGGTACTTACATCTGTCCTATAAACATTTTCTTTGTAAATACTGTTTCAGAAGTAAAATAAAATTAATTCTAATTATTTTTACTCTTACTATACACATGTAAAGTAAATCCAACATAAGACTTTATAAGCACAAACAGGAATTAAAAAATTAATAATTGATATAAAGCAATAAACAAGGATGGAAGGATACAGTTGCTACTATAACTTCCTGTTCATCATAGAGCTTATTTGCATTTGATTTGAACAGATTTGGGTAATTTAGTTTTAATGGCTTTAAGTTAACTAACATACTTACAATATTTTTGTTTTATAAATAGGCTCAAGTTTCCAGTGGTGGAATTGTTCTTTTTTCCTCTTGTTAGATGAATACTAAATAACAGCAGTCATAAAACCAGATAAAATAGACTCCAAATGTACTTGAAGATTAGTTTAATGAATAACTACATGTGAATTTCTGCACAGCTGTTGTTGGGGGCAAATCTTCAAAAACATACTTCTCCTGCATTGATACACTGTCCTATATCATAATTGCCAACTTACAAGCTTGAAAGTGCAAACCAGTGTTCTCCAAACTTGCTCCCACTCCATTTTGTTTTAATTCAGAGACTCCTGAGGGACACATACAGCTGCACCCTTTGGACAAATGCTCCTTTTAATAGGAGCCACCATCTCTGCCTTTCTCTGATTATCTAATTTCTACTCCACAGGAGTGAAACAATTGTCATTTCTCTCTCCTCGAAATTTACTTTTCAAAACGCACTCATTTGTACAGAAAGTGAAATACAGCAGGGGCAGAGAGAGAGAGTATGCTAGTGAAGTTTCTGATTGATTAGGTGGCTGATGGATTTCAGAGCTTTCTTCACGACTTCATTTTCTGCATTTTGAAACCAACGTTATTTTGTCAAGTTCTGACTGGCCTTCCTTAATGAGATGTCTCTCATTACTGTAAAAGCAAATATGTCAGATGCTTTTTTCCATATATTTCATTCATTTGATCATTTTCTTCCTTGAAGCCAGTATTTATTTCTGCACTCACAGCTGATTTCAGAGATAAAGATGGTAAAAATTGGTAAATTCTCATCTGGTAGGTAATCTGTTTGGTTAATCTGTGAAGTGACTTCCTAAATTAACATTTTTAAAGGTCCACATGCATACATCACTTGTGACTTGGTTATAAACTTTTAACAACAAAAATTTCATCTTATACTTGGATGGTAATTAAACCCCTAAACTTTAATGAAGCAATTATTTTTGTGAGCATTTGTTAAAATATCTGTTTCATAAGGAAAGAGACTCATTCTTCTCCTTTCACAAAGTTTTATTCCTACTATCTAAAGATTGGTACAGTAAATACTTTTTGAATAAGTATAATACATAAATTCATTATTAAATACTAAACACTATTAAATAATGGGTAAAAGAGTAAGAATATCCTGGGGGGGTTGAATACTGAGAGATTAATGGAAGAAGTTTTTCACCTTCTTAAGTATGGCTATATTGATTTTCCAAACAAAAAGGTGCATATTTTTCAAGTCCATGAACATATCAATAATCAGAAAATCACGATGTTGGGTAAAACGTAATCATTCTGTTTTCAACAAAGCTTACATTTTACTAAGGCATGGGCTAATTGACACTTTCTAATCTGTAGTAATATAATTATTATTAGTCCTCAGGCTTGATGCCACATAGAATCTTCCCATGTCAGAATTTAAGACTAATTTGCTGTGATTAGGTGAGAATTACTTTTCAGGCTTTCTGTTCGTTTATGCAAGGACAGACCTGTTAATTCCAACTCACTGATGCCTACAAAAGTCCTCAGAAGCCTCACGCTTTTATTCCAAACAGTTGATTTTTCCATATGCCAGATACTCAGCTTTTTAGAAGAAAACACCCCACTGGTATTGTTGAAAAGAGAAAAAAAAAAAAGGCAACGCTTAATTCCTTAAGTAAGGATGCTTATTGCCGCTCAACAAAGGAAATGCACTTAAATCAGTGTGGCTTAAGCTCTTCTTCCAAAGAATCTACTAAGAATATCATATCAAAATATTGTCCTCAACTCCACAATACAAAAGGCTAAATGACTTTGAGAATAAAACTACTAGTGAAGAGAAAGACAATGAAGATGGCGTGCATAATTGAACTGTAAACCAGAAACAGATAAACATCTGTGAATATAATTTAAAAGTGAGTTTTTATTTTGCCACCTGGAAGGGGCTTCGACGTAGGCAAGGTAATATGAGAATAGCATAACCATGGATTTCAGGACACATGAAAAAAATGGGTAAGCATAACCCATTCCTTACAAAGGTGCAGACAGCATCTGATTTAGCAGTTTGGAGGTAGGAGACGCAGACTCTTCAGACTATGCAGAAATGGACGTGCAAGAGTGACTCAATTAGGGAAATCAACAAGGCAACAGTCAAGAAATAAGGTGCAAGCTTTTTTTCTTTCCAGTAACATAGATAGGGCTATACATTTTTGATGATAATTGTGTCTATTAATTGCTTTGCTAGTGACAGAAAACTTCACCCAAATCACCTTGAAGTACAGAGAAGTTCAACAGCTTAAGGATGTGAAAAGTGTGGAATTTGATCTGGCGTGGCTGGATAGGAGGTCAAACATCATCCCTAGAGCTCTGTTTGACTCCATCTCTTGGTCTTTCCAGCCTCAGACAGAAGAGTTCCCTCTGTGATTAAAATACAGCACCTGGCAGCACAGTCCCACAGCGCCAGTGGGATCACAAGGGCATATGTGAACCATTCACAAGGATGCGAGCAGTTGGTATTCTGACTGTTTTAAACCCAAATCACAAGTCCTACCCGAACCCTACAGATGAGACTAGTTCCACAGAAACATCATGGATTAAAGGCTGAAAAAGGGTAATTTTCCAAAGTACAAAATAGTACATTCTCAAAAAATAAGGGAAGTAGATTCTGAGCAGCAAAAATACATCAAATGTCTACTTCACTGGTCAGTAAATCAGTCATTAACAGTGACACGAGGCACAGGGCCTCAGCGCTTCTTTTTGAAGTCCTCTGAGTTCAATGTATATATGTTGGTTTCAAGAATATGCTTCAGGAAGAAGGAAGCAGAGAAGAGCACCCTCGGGCAGGCTCTTGCCAAACCTTGAGTTTTTGTCAGATTCACTACATATCAATTTCAAGAGACAGCTTCTACAACTATCCTTATTTTGGAATTGGCTGTTGATTCTATTACCACTGCACCGTACTAGGTGGACTACACCATTATATTTCCTACAGTAACAATGTGCACGTGGGGGCAAGTCTGAAACATAATTTTCATATGACACAATAATCATACTTGCAATTACATGAATGAAGGAGTAAAATAAAATAAATGGGATAAATAAAAATATATGGCCTCAGTGAGAGTGCAGGGACAATACTCTGTTCAAAGACTTTTTGGTTTTAAATGATGCCTCCTAAATATGATCTGTGCTTTATAATGAATGCCCTTGTTCAAGAATTGGTTATGCTCATGGGCATTAGTGACAATAATGTAATATGGAGAGATCTTATTGAATACCCCTCTTTAATATAAGAGGAATGTGAAAATTTGCCTCTTGGCCATATTGTTGCTACAAAGCCCCATTTTTTTTTTTTCTGTTTTGAGAGAGGTGGGAAGGGAAGCTCCAGCTCCCCCAAGTAGAGAGGGGCAGGAAGTAAAAATCTAAAAAAGTATATCTTAATAATTAAGTGACCTATACTTCTACACTTATTGAACAAAATTGATACAGTTAAGCAGATAACATTTTCAGGGTACTTTAAAACTTATAGAACAGGTTCATATGCTTTCCTCGAAAATGCTGTGAATCCATATGTTTAATCTGTATTTTAGGGATTGGAAATAGAGCTACACAGAGTCTCTGGGTCACGGCCTCACGTGGACATCCACAGCCTCTGCCTTATTTATCTGCTTTCTACTGTGCTGGTATAGTTTAAGCAGGGCATTATTTATGAATAGCACCTAAATCTTCGTCACTAAGTTCACTTACTTCACTTATTTCATTTATCGTGTTCTTTCACTGATTTTTATTGAATATGCTTTGGTTACCCAAATTCTTTCTTCCAAATATTGTTCCTGTGCCAATCTCAGTGTAAGGTTTTCCCTGAATCCCAAGCAAATATGCCTTGTCTGTCATCACAGCCCCACTGTACAAGCATCTGTTCCCACATCTCCCTGTATTATAGTGATTTGTTTACATGACTGTTTTCCAACTAAACTGTGAGTGTCTTGAAGGCAGACCTTGTCCCATGTATCTGTGTATCCTCGGTTACTGGAACACCGGGCTCTGGGCACCTGAAGGTTAACAATCAATTTTTGATGGATTAATGAATGAGCCATACACACCAAAAACAGAGCAGCAAAGTTATGTGGATAAAGTTCCTTACTGAAGCATATTCAAGCTAGAGACAGTCAATCTAATGCCCAGCCATTGTATAATAATCTCTGGATTGTGTATGGACTGTTTTGTTTTTTCCTTTTTGTCCCATTTAACAAGTTGGCATTCTAGAATTATGTTAAAGCTTGGTCGGTCTTTTCTTTCTTTTCTTCCTTTTCTCTCTCTCTCTTTTTCTTTCTTTCCTTCCTCTCTCTCTTTTCTCCCTCTTTCTCTCTCTCTCTTTCTTTCTTTTTTGAGACAGAGTCTCACTTTGTCACCCTGGGTAGAGTGCCATGGTGTCACAGCTCACAGTAACCTCAAATTCTTGGGCTTACGTGATTCTCTTGCCTCAGCCTCTCAAGCAGCTGGGATTACAGGCACCCACCACAATGCCCGGCTGTGTTTTGGTTGCAATTGTCATTGCTGATTAGCAGGGCTGGGCTGGGTTCAAACCCGCCAGCCTCCATGTATGTGGCTGGCGCCCTACTCACTGAGCTACAGTACTGACCCATGGTTCTACTTCTTAAAACAGATATTAAAGCCTTTAAATAATGTGCTTTGTTCTAAATTTAATTCTTAAATTCAGTAAAACAACACCAGCTCATGTCTTCAATGGGAAGCAGCAGAGTTTAAACCTCTACATCCTGGAGTTGCTACCTCATGAGGAATATGGGTTCTTGAGAAAAATTTTACACCTTATTCCTTAAATAGGAGCAAACTTGAGCTTTTCAACACTGAAGCATTGTTATGTGTGTGGGGGTGGTTTAAGGGAAGTGGTTCATAATGTTTAATTTATTTAATATAGCTTCAGTAGAAAACACGTGTCCTCTAGTTCTCTTATTTTTGTACATGAGTATTATGACATTAATTTGCTTATCAGAGGTACTCTAATGAACTGCTTTTCTGTGGTTCCACTGAGGGAGATGATTCTTAATTATTGAAGGATCTAAAGTAAGTGTTACAGTTATAGCTTTGTATACTAATACAAAACTAATGGTATTCTGTGTCTTGGTAGTGAATGTAAATCCCCAGTATGTGTCTAATGCTGAATCAAAGTTGGAGAAAATTAATTCTCACACCTGGTCCTCACGAGCTTTGGCTTAACCAAAAATGTCCTCCCTATGCCACGATCCCAGGACTAATATTCTGAGTCTTTGTTAAACTGATGTAGAATTCTGTACACGATAAGTACCCTCAGCCTTTGGGTACTAACATCACACTCGCCATTGAACATTTCGGAACTACAAGAGACTATTGAACATCAAGAACTTATAGACTTTTGACTTAGAGTTTATGATACAGGTTGGAACATTTTTTTAAGTTTTTTTGAAAGGTAGTCAATAAAATAATGCAGTGAATTCAATCCAAAGATCATTTTTTTGAAGAAGATATTTGATTTTTTTTTTTGTTTTTAAGGACATAGAGTCTGGGTTGCCTAGTCTTTACCCTCGAGCTATTGTCCTAAATAAAAATGGTGCCTTAGGAAATAAAAACATAGTAAGTGACCAGGAGTCAGAAGAATCATAAGCACAAGTGATGCTGAGAAATCATTCTGCTTGGGCAATTATAAAAGGACCTTTGTATCTGACACACAGCAAACTTTGTTGAATCCCATTAGCTACTGCTGATGCCAGCATCTGATTATTTAGCTTATCTGCTCACAGGAACCACTTGTGTTAAGAGCAAATGAAGATAAAATAACCAAATCTATTCAGAATAAATACAGATTGCACTTATTTATTTACTTATTTATGTTCAGAAATGGGTTACCAGACCCCTGTCTCTGCACCAGTTGGGATATGTTTTCTGCTGACGGTTTAGGATTTTCTTTGCAGATGAGAACAATTAGATATAAGGTATAAAAGCTAAAAGGGAAGCCAGGTACTCCGCTTTATTCTCACTGCCATCTGTGCCCACACGTGCATTTTCAGAACGTCCCTCGCATGTCCTCCTGCCTCCAACTCTCGTCACTTCCAGAATTCAGCATATCCATCAAAAGGTTAATCCTGTGAAAACATCATTTTCCTAAAACTGCTCTCTAACAGAGACCTCCACCCTCCACCGAGTCCTGCTCCTTTAGACTCTCCCAGGCTGTCTTTCCAAATTCCGCGTCCTGTCCCTCAACTATAACTTAGCCTTCCTCGCTTCCCTGTGTTTCCCCGTTGTTTCCTTAACTTGGAAATTTCACCCTTCTCTCAAGGCCACTAACTCAGATCGTTTGCGTCCATCAGAATTCAGCCTGAGCTCTGTCTCTTGGTCCTCTCAGGCCACCACACTCTTTTTTCTCTCTGTGGTTTTGTGACAGTCCGTGCGTTACACTCACTTGCTGTTTGTCACCAGCTGTTACTGTCCTATACCCTCTCACACACCTATGTTGTGTTCCTATGTCTAAGTTTCGCTTTCCAGGAGTTGATAGCTGTATTCTAATTCTTTTGAATTTCCCCATAATGCACAGCAAAGTACACTAAAACATCGGGTTACTAGAGTAAAATTTTGTGGTTCTTTGAAATTATTTTTAGCAGAAATGATAATAAAATGCACACCTGGAGGGGGTAGAACATGTAGCACCAGGTGTAACTTTTGATCCAGAAATCAAAGCAGAATTTCCTGGGATTCACAGGTAATATCAAAGCGTCTCCAACAAATTTACCACATATAAGAAAGGTTGAAGATTATTAACATGTACCAGGTTAGTATATCCAAACAGGATACATTATTATTAATCTCATAGCAGGAGTTAAAACAAGCAAGATAATATAGATAAATCTCTTTCAGTAGCAGGGCTTTTAAAGAGTGAGTGATATTTGTAGTTTAAACCACACTAACGTTTTTTTTGTTTTTTTTTTGAAACAGAGTCTCACTTTGTTGCCCTCAGTAGAGTGCTATGCTATCACAGCTCACAGCAACCTCAAACTCTTGGGCTTGAGTGATCCTCTTGCCTCAGCCTCCTGAGTAGCTGGGACTACAGGTGCCTGCCACCATGCCTGGACATTTTTTGGTTGCAGTTGTCATGGTTGTTTAGCTGGCCTGGACCAGGCTCCAACCAGCCAGCCTCGGTGTCCTACTCACTGTGCTACAGGCACCGAGCCTAAATCACACTAACTTTATCAGGCGATACCTTGCTTCATAAATGTCTAGACCTACTGCTTATAACATATTACAAAATTCTTTCTGTACCTCCATCCTCTGTAAGGATATTAGGAAATAGCTTTTATCTTGGTTGACTTAACAGAATGCAGAATAAATAACCATGTCAGATGGGTGCGTGTGATTATTATGTCCTTAGTTCCTTTTTATCCATTCCATTTCAATGAATGTATCTGCGGGTTTCCTTTTAGAACTTCAATTCATTTGACTGTTTCCCCCTATGACTTATTATTTTAAAGCATTTATAATGTGGGGGGTAGTGTATTATCAAATCTATCAAGCTGCCATCATTTTTATTCTTCTCACGTCGTATTATTTACTTTCTAACTGTTGTCCAGGCCTTGGGTTGGTTTTCTTTCCTCTGTTTTTATTGCATTACCTCTATGTGCTTTTGTAATGTAATATATAACAAAGCATGAATGTTTCACAGTAGTAAATATGGATTTGACATTGAAGCTCACTTATTTTAGCTTCATCAAATACCTTTGCTCCATTTCCCGTAAATGATATTTTCATTTCTTCCTTAATGTGATTCATCTTCAGGTGCAATATTGTCTTTTTTTTTTTGCGGATTTTGGCCGGGGTCAGGTTTGAACCCATCACCTCTGGCATATGGGGCTGGCGTCCTACTCCTTTGAGCCACAGGAGCTGCTCAACAATATTGTCTTTTTATATCTTCTCCTCCCTTAACGAAAGACGTGTTAGATTTGTTTTAAGATATTGCATTTTCAGGTTTATAGAGCATTTGCTTTGTTAAAAATGTTGAATTTTAGAGAAACTTAGTATATTTTAATTGCCATAATAAATTAAACATTTAAAATACTCAAATACTCGTTTTAAGACCCTCTTCTGTAGTAGTATAATAGCCGTACATTTTTCTGGGTCTACAAAAGCTTTGGGTGATAATAGGTTTATAAAAATCTAATTGTGGGTGATAATGGCTTTCGGAAGTAGTTGATTATAAAACCGCAAATGGCAACTATTTTATTCCCCTTGCTAAAAATCTGGTAACCTACTAGATAATAAAATTGAGCTTCATTATATAAAGGCTGTGTAATTTTTCAGTATTTTCACATCTTCATCAAAAAGGAAATGCTAGATACATTATAATTTAGGCTTTGTAGTGTAATTTTAAAATTCTTGAACTAAGTCAGTTGTAGTTAGTAATTTGTTTTCTTTTCTGAACAAGAATGCATCCTGTAAGTGGGCTAAGAAAATAATGAGAGTCAAAGGATGTATTTGATCACTTAATTGCAAACTTCACAATATTTTTAATGTATGTGAATCGGAGAGAAAGGGAACAACATCTGATGCTTTAATTTGTACCTCATTTATACAGAAAATTACATTTTGCCTAATTGTTAATGTCACTGATTACTAGGACTCTAATAGAACACATTATACTCACCTGGAGTAACTGTATCTTATACAAATGCATTCAAGATGCCACCTCATTTTTATCAACATTGTATGTTTCTGGTCTGTAGATATTTTTCTTACATATTCATCTATTAATCAAATATTTAAACAGGACAAACGTTAAATATGCATGTGTTTTTCAATGTTTATCTTAATTCCACTGTGCTAATTATTAAGTATTTTGTTTCTTTTCAGAAAACGTCAGTGTTTAGGGAAAATGGTGTTATTAAATAAGTTTGGTGTTTGGTTAAATCTATTGGTTCATAAAACACATACACATGTGCTCTTTTTAAAGTATCTGTAAACTTACAGAGCCTTTTTTTCTTATTCTCTTTTGCCAAATTTCAAAGCATTTTTTAATTTCATAAGAAGGAAAGGTTAGTCATGTTATATTTCCTTGTTCTTATCTATACCTCCCCCAAAATTGACATGATTTTTATGATTTTGTTTAAATTGTCATTTCTTCTTTAATTTTCTTCAAAATAAAATTAGGATGCAAAATGGAAAAGTCGGGGCCTGGTCCTAAAACACAGTCTATGAAATAGTATAAGCATTGTCGCTACCAGCAGCAGTGATGCCTTGAAGCGTTAATTGCACCGGCGTTCTTGATTAACCTATCAACTTCTCTGCACCAGCTATTACAGAAGAGACTCGAGGGCGGCGCCTGTGGCTCAGTCGGTAGGGCGCCGGCCCCATATCCAGAGGGTGGAGGGTTCAAGCCCTGCCCCGGCCAAACTGCAACCAAAAAATAGCCGGGCGTTGTGGCGGGCACCTGTAGTCCCAGCTACTCGGGAGGCTGAGGCAAGAGAATCATCTAAGCCCAAGAACTGGAGGTTGCTGTGAGCTGTGTGATGCCACGGCACTCTACCGAGGGCCATAAAGTGAGACTCTGTCTCTACAAAAAAAAAAAAAAGAAGAGACTCGAACTGCAGTTATGTCAGTGAGTGAGCTGGGCTGTGATGATATCATGATCACATTCCAGTTAGCCCTATAGGAATCTGATCCTATCACTGAATTCAACCACCAAGTAGTTGAATCTTATTGTTCATGAGAACGGATAAGAAAATCAAGTGTAGGTACACCCTTTAGGGGGCAACAAAAGAAGGTCCCTAAAGGGGATTATAAAGGGGAAAAACAACAACAACACATATTGTTTAAAAATATTACCAGGTTTAGAAAAATTCTTAGCTGGGCGGCGCCTGTGGCTGAAGGAGTAGGGCACCGGTCCCATATGTCGTAGGTGGCGGGTTCAAACCCAGCCCCGGCCAAAAAATACACACACACACACAAAAAAAAGAAAAATTCTTAGCTGAAAAAGTCACATTTGTAAATTCATCCATGTATGTCTCCATCACTACAACCGGGTATTTTATCCATCCAACACTTACTTTAGGAATGGTTTACTTAGCCCCTACTGAATATAGGCAGCACAATTAGAGTGCTAAACTGATGAAATAGCCTTACAAGATTCCCTCCCTCCCTTCCTTACTTAATTACTTCTTTCCTTCCTCCCTCCCTTCCTTCCTTCCTTTCTTTCTATTGATACAGAATTTCAAGCTGTCACCCTGGGTAGAGTGCCATGGCGTCACAGCTCATAGCAACCTTCAACTCTTGGGCTCAAGAGATCCTCTTGCTTCAGTTTTTCTATTTTTAGTAGAGACGGGGGTCTCATTTTTGCTTAGGCTGCTCTTGAACTCCTTAGCTTAAGCAATGCACCTGCGTTGGCCTCCCAGAAGGCTAGGATTACAGGCATGAGCCACTGCGCCCAGCCACCTTATGAAATTTTTATCTTCTTAAAGGAGAGACCAATATTGGCCAAATTGTCAGGTACATTTTGTACCTGAAAAATGTAAATTTTCAAAGTGCCTTTGAAAGCTTAGCGTTCAAAGAAGAACAAAATCTGCCAAATGGATGCTCAAGGCATTCTTAGGATTTACATATCCGATTATGTAGAAATAGCTTTTGAACACTGAACGCAATGTGATTCTGAACAAGAATCTGATATGAAACAAGAATTTGCAGCATTGAAATAATTTTATTTAGTAGCACTAAAGAAAAATTTGGTTTGCTATGACATAGCCCAAAAAATAAATAAATAAATAAATACATAAAAGACAAAGAAAAGGCCGGGGATGGTGGCTCACACCTATAATTCTAGCATTCTGAGAGCCAAGGCAGGTGGATTGCCTGAGCTCGGGATTTCAAGATCAGCTGGAGCAAGAGCAAGACCCAGTCTCATAAAAAAAAAAATAATAATACTTGGGCATTGTGGCCAGTGCCTGTAGTCAGTCCCAGGTGCTCAGGAGGCTGAGGCAAGAGAATCACTTGAGCCCAAGAGTTTGCGGTGGCTGTGAGCTGTGATACTATTGTGCTCTACAAAGTGAGACTCTGTCTCAAAAAATAAAAATGAAAATAAAAGACAAATAAGCACCCAGCAAAACTAAACCACCAATTAAAAACTTCTACCAATTAAATCCAAGACTAGGATCCGTGTTAAAGAAGTTAAATTAGAATTTGAAGATTGTGATTGTAACAGAAATATGCAAGATCGTTTGAAAAGGGAGAGAAGCAAGATAACTTCTTTATGCTTTGAGTTTTCTCCTGTAACTCAAGCTATAATTCTTAGTTCTGTTTACTTTATTTTTCTTTATTCATCAAAGAAAACACCTCATCTCTCTATAAGACAAAAGTATCTCCTACACTCTCTTATATGATGTACTGTGCACATATTTATCAAAATGCTAGTTTACAAACACTCATTTGAATTTGTTAGGGTAGGATAAGGTTGTTGATGATGCACTAAGTTCAGGAGTTTTAAGTTCAGTTTCCATTTGATCCTTTATGTATTTCGCTTAAAGAGCTTTTAGTGTTTTCTTAGTTTTAAAGCATTTTGTAAATATTCTCAGGGTGGTTCTGTGAAGTTTACCTTGAATAATGTTGATGGTTGTTATTAATTTATTTCTTAAAGATTAATTTATAAATACCAGTCCAGCAAAGCAAAATTTAACCCCAAACCTAATACCCTTAACAGACAAGTAGTTTTCATTTAGTTTACCTGAAAAGTAAATGATATATTTGACATTCTGTTACAAAGATGATTTCCTAAATTTTTATCACTTTATTTGAATGAGTCTCCTGAGGACAAATACATATGATTTAACTGCTGATTTAATTAAGGAGGCAAAAGACCTTCTCACAATGCAGGTAATACTTTTAGAAATACTGAATGAAAGTTAATTGCCTGGCAGCCTTTCACACTAACTGTTGACAATCTAGTCACAAACCTAATAAATACTCTTTCATATAGACAAATGTGCTTCAGATAATACTGGCGTCTTTGAGTAGGGGACTCTAAATACAGTCATTGGAAAGGGGAACAACAGAATGAATAGAGCCAAGTAGAAGAATCCACGGAGACAGAGAAATACAGAATTGTGAAGCCATTTATGGGTTGACACTCACTGCCACATGTAACTGACTGCAAATCTAAAACGCATTGTTCCACTTTGGGTAAAAGACTTAGGTCCTAGTACAAGACTGAACAGAAATTGAAGGAGCTTTTTCCCTTTTACAGAGAAATTTGATGCTTAGGAAACATTCCAAGTTTCTCCCTTAGCATTTACTTTTGAAAATTGTGATATTTATCTTGACTTCATACCATTATTCCTTAAGATTATTTTTGTATTTGCTGGCTTTCATTTGGTTTTCAAAGTCTATAGTTATTTATATTTGAATTAACTTGAAATGACAACCCATTCTGAAGCAAATCTTTTTCCTAAGAAGAAATGTTCCATGAGAGCTTGATGGCAGTTAGCATCTATACAACTTGGCTACTTCTTAAACAGCATATCCTTTTTTTTTTTTTTTGAGACAGAGTCTTCAAGCTGTCGCCCTGGGTGGAGTGCCATGGCATCACAGCTCACGGCAACCTCGAACTCTTGGGCTTAAGCGATGCTCTTGTCTCAGCCTCCCAAGTAGCTGGAAGTACAGCGCCCACCACGATGCCCAGCTATGTTTTGGTTGTAGTCGTTGTTTGGCAGGCCCAGGCTAGATTCGAACCCACCAGCTCCGGTATATGTGGCTGGCGCCCTAGCCGCTAACCTACAAGCACCGAGCCTTAAACAGCATATTCTTAAAACCATATAAATCTGAACTCTTTTCTTCCTAATAACCTTTCTGGCAACATTGTACTATAATTTCTTTTTAATCATTTTGGGAATAGTTATTCAGGCCTATGTGGTACTCATGGCAAATATAATGATATAATTCTATCAATTGAGATTACTTAGTGATGTTTATTCCAAATCTCCATAATTTGTGTAAATATTTTCTTCTAATAATTATGTTCCATCTATTTCCATGTTATTTCATTGGCCCTCAAATTATACAAGTTAAACTGTTTGAACTATAGTAAAATAATATAATTCACAATTTGAGTTAGATGTACATTTCTACTTGTAAAATATTCTGGGGTAAAAAATAATTTTTATTTACCGAAAGATAGTCGAGTCAAATATGTCTGAATTCAATTCTACGTCTATAATAACCCAAAGAAATTAAAATTGAGAGAATATGTTTTATTATCTCCATAGATTTGCATAAATGTAATCAAAATTTTATATATTTTTACTATATAAATGTTACTTTATTACTTACGTAATTATTAGCGTGAAAGCAACCTTAGTGATCAATCATTAACTCGAGGTTTCTTCTATAAGTTGGAGAGATTGAGCAATATGGAGGCAAAACCATTATTGAAGCATAACGAGGATTCTAATCAGTCTGATGCCCGTCTTTCTGAATAATAAACAGTCTATGTTCTTAGACAGACATCGAGCGAAGAAAATGCACTGCTTAGGCTTAAAGAAGAATGAATTAATGTCTTTTGCAATAATTTGGATGGAACTGGAGACTTTTATCCTAAGTGAAGTATCCCAAAAATGGAAAAACAAATACCACATGTGCTCTCTGAATGTGTAAGTAACCAGTGAGTACATGTGGGCACAGAGAGAAGTCAAAGTCATGGTAAATCAAGGCGGAGGAAGGGGGTCAGAGGACAGGGGCAAAAACCGTACTTAATGGGTACAGTGGACGTGATGGGCACACGTATGGCCCTGACATAGCATTATAAAAGCTAACTGTGGTAAAAAACATTTGTACAGGGTGCCTGTGGCTCAACAGGGTAGAGCGCTGGCCCCATATGCTGGAGGTGGTGGGTTCAAACCCAGCCCCAGCAAAAAAAAAAAACAAAAAACATTTGTACAGCCTTAATATTTTGAAATTAAAAAAATAGAGGGAGGTTATGATTTCCTTTAGGAGGAGCTTTTATCTTTATATACAAATTGCTATAAGTTTGGCTAAATCTGATAAAGAATAAATAATCTATGTCTGGTTATATGTTCATTTTCCCTTTGCTCATATAAGCCAGTAAAATAAAGATTTTTTGTTGATACGTTGTCCCCAATCTTGGTTATGAAAATCGATCTCTTTCTAATATGATAAGTTACTTGCCTTGATATTTAAATGACAAAGAGCCCACTCACCAACAGTTAATGTATTTGGGGTCTCTTAATTATACTTTGGCTAGCATTAATTTTCAAAGAAACCCATTCCTTAATCTCCAAAGAACTCCCAGGACCCAGTTAGATTCTTAAATGCTTTTGTCTTGTGTATTGCCATGTTGTTTGGATGGCCCTTAGTGGCCACATACTTAATTATGGCCCCCGGAGAGGACAGTTTTCAGGTTTTGTTATTGGACATCTGCCAAAGCTTAATTCACAAGTCTTTTCCATCAACTTAGTTACTTCAGTGTATATGTTTAATACTTTCCATATACCTTAAGTTTTAAACACTCCCCAAGCGCGATCATTTCTTACCATCTCCAAAGTCTAAAAATAATTCAATTTCAATAAATTTGAAGGGTAGAATATAATTTCTTCTTTTAATCTGCTTATTAATTTTAATTAGTAATTTTTTGTTTTGTTTTCAAAGCACAAAATCCTCAAGCATATGACTGAAATTTTTTATTAACTTCCATGATACATCAATGAAGATATTAATAACAGCCATGATTTATTGAACGCCAATAATTCAATGCACAATAATTTTTTTTAGTGATTAAAATTTGGTACAAACTTAAAAAGAGTTTTCATTATCAAGAAAACAATACTTAGAATGTCAAGTGGCTTATTCAAGTTTATGGCAGTTATAAGGAGAATCTTTTGCTTTCTATACAGACTTCTCTGAGCCCAGATTTTAATCATTTCACAATACAAGCTCCTTGATAGAGCACACCTGAGCTCTACTTACCAAATTCATTTATTCTTGTTAGTTTCTCTGGGACATGAAATTCTGTAACATGCATAGTTTACAAGAAAGCTTTAAATTGCAGTTTCATTGTTTTACTTACAAGCTTATGTTTTGTATCGATAAATTTATGGTGTCTCCTGGATTGAGTATTTGTGATTTTTCTTTCTTTCATTATTTTTTTTTATTAAATCATAGCTGTGTACATTAATGCAATCATGGGGTACAATGTGCTGTTTTTTTTATACAATTTGAAATATTTTAATCAAACTGGTTAACATAGCCTTCACAGCATTTCTTAGTTATTGTGTTTAGACATTTATATTCTACACCTAGTAAATTTCACATGTACCCTTGTAAGATGCACCATAGGTGTAGTTTCATCAATCACCCTCCCTTCACCCATCCTCCCCTCTCCTCTTCTTTTCCTCTCCCCTTTCCCCTTCTTCTTGGGCTATAATTGGGTTATAGCTTTCATAAGAAAGCTATAATTGGTTTCATAGTAGGGCTGAGTACTTTTTTTTCCATTCTTGAGATACTTTGCTAAGAGGAATATGTTCCAGCTCCATCCATGTAAACATGTAAGAGGTGAAGTCTCCATCTTTCTTTAAGGCTGCATAATATTCCATGGTGTACATATACCACTATTTATTAATCTATTCGTGAGATGATGGGCACTTGGGCTTCTTCCGTGACTTAGCAATTATGAATTGGGCTGCAATAAACATTCTGGTGCAAACATCTTCGTTATAATGTGATTTTTGATCTTCTGGATATATATCCAGTATAGGAATTGTAGGATCGAATGGCAGGTCTACTTTTAGATCTCTAAGTGTTCTCCAAACATCTTTCCAAAAGGAACATAGTAGTTCGCATTCCCACCGGCAGTATAGAAGTGTTCCCATTTCTCCACATCCACGCCAACATCTCTGGTTTTGGGATTTTGTGATGTGGGCTAATCTTACTGAAGTTAGATGATAATCTCAAAGTAGTTTTGATTTGCATTTCTCTGATGATTAAGTATGATGAGCATTTTTTCGTATGTCTGTAGGCTGTGTGCCTGTCAGCCGTGTGCCTGTCTTCTTCAGAGAAGTTTTTCTTCAAGTCCCTTGCCCAGCCTGCAATGGGATCACTTGTTCTTTTCTTGCTTATACGTTTGAGTTCTCTGTGGATTCTGGTTATTAAACCTTTGTCGGAGACATAACCTGCAATTATCTTCTCCTATTCTGAGGGCTGTTTGCTTGCTTTACTTACTGTGTTCTTGGCTGTGCAGAAGATTTAAACTGTTTTAGCAGAAGCTACT
The DNA here is from genome assembly GCF_027406575.1 of Nycticebus coucang. NCBI lineage: Eukaryota > Metazoa > Chordata > Mammalia > Primates > Lorisidae > Nycticebus > Nycticebus coucang. The sequence continues at coordinate 20,972,192 of NC_069802.1, read as the reverse complement.
TGGTGATGATTGGTGCATTACGTTTATGTCTCAATATTGTACGGACCAGGAAGTCTTTTTCATTTACTTGTTTTGCATTTTAAATTGTATAATGCATATTGTGTTTAAATAATGATATGATAATGCAAAATACAGTGATTACAGTTGGAATTTTTTATTCTACTGTTAGTCTTTTATTTTTCCTTGACAGAAGCTACCTTGCTATGTCCATAAAACTATAACTATTAGAAAATGTAATATCATACTTATTTTTGGTCATCATAAAATATATCTGGACTTTGGCAGGGAAAAAATATCTCTCCATGCACTGAAATTAATTGGTCTTTCACAATAAAATAAGGCAAAAAGGAGTAAAAAGAATAGTTAAAAAAAAACATTTTAAAACTCAGTAATCTTAAGCTCAGTGTTACAGGAATTAGAGATTTTATTTTCTTCTTTTCTGGAATAATTACAGCACCATAATATTCAAAGCCTGCAGATTGAAAGTAAAATTTTTACTGATTTTGCATTGGTTATTGGTTTGACTGAACTGACCCTGGTTTTGAATCAGAACTGATGACAAATTAAGTCAACATAGTTCAATGGGTTGTGTATATACAGAGAGACTTTGTTTGTTGACTTTAGGATGTTGTGAGGCATGTAACTTCCCTACACATCTCTTCTGCTATAGGAAACACTCTACTTTATGATTGCATTTAATGATGTGTCAGAAAACAAATGGAAACAGAGCCATAGCCCAGGGAGAGTAACAGTGGATTCTTCAAGTGTTCTAACATCCAGAGACACAATTTTAAAAATAATTCCAGATTCACATGTAGTTTGTATGTTACACTTATTTTTTATATTAAAGATGGTATCTAAAATTTGGCTACTGTTATCAGAAAACCAGAAATCACTGACAAAACGATAACCATCTAACTGTCTAACTTCCAGCATTTTTTAAAAAACTGAGTGCAATCTGATTAATCTGAATTTGCTCAGGATATTGCGTTCTATCTCTGTGTTTCTAAGTCAGATTTTTATCATAACTGGGTAGCACCGTGTAGAAAAGATTCTAATGCTACATAAAAGAACCGATAGAGATTCTAAGTACTCAATGAAGAATGTTTCTAAATATAATAGTATTCCTGTTCATTTAAAATATCTAATTTCCCTTATTTTGTCCTACTTCTTATCATTTGGGCATCAGAAACAGTCCTGAAATGAAGAAATCAATAATCAGAAGGATATGAGAGCCAAACTTTCTGAGCTTGAGAGGTGCCTCTCTCTCGGTGCCAAATCAAAAACTGATTTCATAAATTTAGTCCTCATGTTATAAACTGTACTGCCAATGGAAATCAATAAAAGCAATTTCCTTCTGCATTCCCGATTCTCTCCTCTTACTCTCTCTTCATATTCTTTTCAGGGCCATTTTGTCAGAATGCCACAGGGCTGTACAAAATGTCATGTTTATGTTTTATGTTTCTGTCTGTTCCAAGAAACCTGATTCTAAAGGGGCACTTTGGATTGGTAGGACATGTAACTTTGGAGATTTTACACCACATATAAAACTTTATATTTACATAGTTTTGAAAATATTGAAGGAACCACTGAGTTTAGTCGTTGGTTTAGCATAAATTTTGAAGCTGCATACAACGTATATAATAAACCTCATGCATTATGTCCATGCAGAGAGCAAATACCTAAGTATGCATTCATGTATGTGTGTATTTATGTTTGTAATAATGTATGTATGGAATTATTTGTATGTATAATATGTATGCTAAATTAAGGCTTATTGAGTGACAAGTGTTTGCAAGAAAGAAATGTAAAAAAGTCTTAAAAAGAAAGGCCTAGTTAAGCCTACAGTTCTCAAGCATAACTAAAAATTCAGATACTTCCAGACAGATATTACCTAATCATGAATTAACTCACATCACTCATTATTTATTTAAGTAAAGCATTTCTCAAAGCTGTAGCATGTAAATTGTTGTAATGGCTGTTAAAATATATGGACAGCCTTTCCTTCAAAAAGCTTATTCAAATATAGCACAGCTTTAATACATGTAAGTATATAATCTGTGCTATTTCCAATATTAACTAATTTTTATGAGATTTATGTCGTTCTCCTATATTTAGTTCTTAGGGACTGACTCCTCAAAATAATTCGACCCACTTTTGCAAGTATTGAATAGGCTGTGGTGCTTAATCCAGGGCCTGACACATTACCAGGATTCAACAAATAATAGTAGATATTATCATTATTATTATTTTTCCAAACAACCCGAATAGGAAATGCATTACTTTTCTCTTTATTTCACATTGGAGAAAACAGATTCCCATGTTAAGTAACCTGTAAAAGAGATTGCCCTTCTTAAGTGGCAATGGTGATATTTAAAGGAAGGGATAATTGATTTTAGAGAGTGAACTTATCTTCTTTATAAGGGAATTGATTTGCAAATTAATATATTCATTATTTAAATAGTCTGTCTCTTTAGAGTATAATGGTCTCTAATATTGACCAGGTGTATATTAGACACTGGGCTGAGCAATTTCCTTGTTATTTCATGTATTATAACATCTCAGTGAGAGTCAGATTTATAAATCTCCCCATTGTATGGATGAAAACACCGAGACAGAGGGAGATTTAAAAACTTGCCCCAAATCCCTTAGATGTGGGGCAAATTGTAATTGCAGGAGAGATTCAACCCAGTTTTATCTGAAAAATATGTACTACTTTGAAGTTTAATACTTTACTGACACAAAGTTGTATAAAAATTGTTGAAAGGTCCACAATGATTTAAAAATATTACATGACCATTACAGAATGAAGAAGTTGTTTAAAAGACCCATCATTACATTTGGGGCCAAAAATAATTAACATGTTAGTTCAAAAAAAATAAAAGTTAAAAATGTTAGTCAAAAAACTTAATTAAGACAAACCAGTTACGTTTTGTGTCTGTCCATTCTCCCATGCTGGAGAGTCCTGTTTCTATTATTATTTATCATTTTCTGTTATTATACTGTATTGTAATTGTATGTTTAATATAAAAAAGTTTGGCAACAATGTACCAAAAAAATCACCTTTTATCCAATCCCCCGGAGATAGTAACTTTTGAACTATTGGCACTCACCGATTTGTTATCCTAGAGTTATTTGTGTGTATGCAGGGGGTTATGTGTGTCAGTGGCAGCACAGGGGTGTGTCCTGGCATACCTATTCTTACAAACAATATCAGTTTCCTATGGCTCTCATAGCAAAGTACTACTTAAAGCAACAGAAATTTATTCTTTCACTGTTCTGGAGGCCAGAAGTCCAAAATCAAGATGGTGGCAAGACCATGATCCCTCCAAATTTTCTAAGTAGAAACCTCTTCCCAGCTCCTGGAATGGCTGCAATTCTTGGAGTTCCCAGGCTTGCAGTTGCATTCCTAGTCCAGTCTCTGTCATCACATGGCGTCCACCTTATGTTTCTGTCTTCACATTGTCTTCCCTCTACTTACAAGGACATAGTCATATTGGATTTGGACCCACCCTCCTCCAGTATGACCCTGTTAATTTAACTAACTTCATCTGCAGTTTCTAAATAACATCATATTCTGAGGTACTTGGTGTTAGGACTTGGGGTTAGGATAGATGTGTCCCTATCATTTTAGGGACACAGCTGACTCTATAACACTTGCCCACACAACACACATGCACACATATTACTTTTGCAAAATTCCAACTTTAGCTCATGCATTTTTTCATCATCTCGTCTAGTAGATCATGAACAATTTACATTGGCATTAATTCAGATTAATTTTGATTACAGTTCTCAAGTTAACTTACTTTGGTTTTCCATATGGCAGTCATAGATGTTTTCTTTAGAATTTTGCTTGTCAAAAATGTGGTAATTTATTTTATCACCCCAATGGTGCTTTCGTGAAGAAATAAGACACCCCTCTGAGGGATGCTGTGTAAACCTGGAATGTTATTATTTTTCTCCGGCAATGCAAGAACACCAGAAATTTGACAAATTCTGAACCTTTCGCCTGCACATTGGCAATAAATATAAGATCCGTGTGGCTACTCGCATCTAGTGTGCTTAGCTCTGAGTCATTTTTCCATCCAGGAGAGCCATTCTTCGGTGGGGTGGAATGAACAGCACTTTAATAGCAGTGCTTAGTGGTAAGGCTGTCTGAGAGGCAGAGAACAGATTTTAAATTAAATGGACTTTGCTGAAAATTGTCTTCACTTTGTAGTTTGGAGTCAGGGTTGCAATTTTCAACTTTCTTTTCCTTCCCTTACCTGTTGCTAAGAGATCGCATTCAGGGTGAAATTAATGTTTCTCCAATTACAAAGTCAGCAGTGGAAGAGGAAATGTAACCTGCAGTCTTTTGCTTAGAACTTTAAAAATGTAAGTGGCATTAGAGAAAAAAAAAATCATGCACATCATAGAAATTTAACAGATTATTATTAACTCAATCAGCCTGTATTCAGTTGTAAGTCTTAGGGTCTGAGATTATAAGCAATTCATTTTATCTTGTGTCTTTTTTTTTTTTTTCAGCTTTTAACTCTTAGGAAATTGGAAATTATTCTATCAAGGTAGAAATGACAGGGTATATTACCCACTAGCTTTGTTATAATATTAACAGAAATCTCCTATGTCTCTGGAATCTGTTAGAACCAGACCAAAAAAACATTAATCTATGCTAGGATACTTTGGACTGTGTGACGCAGTTCCACTGTTCAAAGTGTAACTCCACTAATAATGAAAGTGAAACTTGGGGATACATGATATTGGGTAATTAAGCCTTAGACCTAGTTAGTAGTACCACATTTTTCCTTAAGTGTTTCCTTGAGAGCCAGAGTCTCATGTGTCCATGATCCTTCTACACCCAGAGAAGTTGCTCTTACCCATGACCACCCCATCTTTTTCAATATCAGCTCTTTATTCATTCAATAAATATTGACTGGAAATCTAGTTCAATTAAAGTGGCACTAAGTTAAGGGATATTATATGCAAATAATTAGAAGGAAAGGCTCCATTTATTCCATAGTAAAGGAAGAGCTTAGAGCTAACCCTGCTTGAATCTTGCAGGGTTAATATGATAAACGATAAATCTTAAATGTAATATTATTTATATCTTACATAAGGATTAATGTATTCATAAGCCATTCAGTTCAATAACAGATGTGAAGCCCTGGTTTTCTTTTTTTTGACTCAACACTCAGAAGCTTTCAGAAAATTCATACTTTTTAAAAAAATATTTATCTTTATATAATTATAAACAGAATGAGTAGTCAACTGAGAAATTAGTTCAGGTGTCATTATTAGCTATTGTCACTCACAGAAGTTACATTCTCAAACTGCAACAGTGTCTCAGACAGTTCTTAATGGGCTCCATTAACCTGCTCAGTGCACATCCCACTTTGGAATTTCACTACGATATTGCTCTTTCCAGGTGCTTTGACATGAAATTTGATTTTAAATGAAGTTTAGCATGTTGTGGTCAGGGCATCAACAAGACAATTAATGCCCTAAATGTGATTTTTCTTGTGCAGGGTACCACCTGTGGTATTCAATATTATTTCACAAAAGGTTCAGTTGCTACCACTATATCCTTTAACCAAAAATTTAAAAACTAAAATAAAGTGGTAGACGAGGGATAATGTTTCATGGACATTTTTAAGTGAGTCTTTCCCTTAAGTCCATTCATTTTTTTCACAATTAATTCACAAAGAAAAATGTCTAATGGCAGTGCAAGATAAGTAAAATAATAATTAAGTAATCTCACAAGTAGTTAAGGTAAACAAAAATGTAAGTTACTGATCACGGTAGATTAGAGAAAGGACAGAGCTGAGGAATTGAGAAGCCTGGATTCATTCCCAACGTGGTTGCCAACACCAGTTTTTTCAGTTGACTCATCTGTAAACAAGAGACTTGGTGGAGAGCCATGCTTCCCAAATCTACTATACATCAGATTTAGCTTCGAATCATGTGAAAAATACGGATACCTTAGGTCCACTCCAGTTTGGAGGAATCTCAATTTAGGGCCAGTGCCCAACAATCTATGTTTTTTACTAACTCCCTAGTGATTTGGATCTACCACAAAGTATGGAAACTACTGTTTCAGGGATGTCTTAAGGTGTATATTTTGTTTCAAACCAGGTAAGACTCTCAGGGTCTAAATCAGAGAAATTTCTTTACTGAGATCAATATGCCTCATTGGAATTAGAAGGACCAATATTTCCTTCTGAATGTAACTGCTCTTTTCCTGCCTTGTAATACAAGACTTGAAACTACTGAGACTCAATTGCTTTCTGTGAAAAATAAGGCTGGTGTTGCTTGTGTTTCCACGGGCGTGGCAGGGATTACAGCACTCAGCATAGTGTCAATAGGTGTCAGCCGGAGGGACAGAACGACAGAGAGAGAAATAGCAGCCAGATTACAAAAAAATATTATCAAGGGACCAGGAGAAATATAAATACATAAAATGAGTAAATAGTAAAATAATGTTGCTTTGCTTCCATTACATCAGAAGCTCCGTTCTTTCATTTATGAACTTACAGCCTCCACTAAAAAAAAAAAAAACAAAAAAACAAATTTCAACAGAACAAACAAGCTTCTTCCTTTCGAGATCTGTGGGGACTCTTGATGATGTAATTGAAGACTGTCAACCACAAGTGATATTCAGTTGTTAGAGATAAATGATACGATAAAACAATGAGAACAATGGGATAGATCCCATTCTGAAAGAAAGAGTATTTGAAGCTTCATGATCTCACTCAAACCAAAAGGTATTTTTTAATGCTTGTTATCGACTTCTCAAGGACCTCATGGTGCATAACGATTTTAATATAAATAGTTCTTTCTGTCCGTGAGTTTACAGTTTAATGAAATCCACACACACGTAGAGACACAATGGGTGTAAAGACATTTCAAACACATTGCTAGCTTGCTTTCTTTGTTTCATAGGGAGACAGAACTTTAAATATTTTTTTCTACTTTTGAAATAATTTTCATCATTTCGATCTTCTTTCCTTTGATTCTATTAACTCAAGAGAAAATAAAGAACAGGGAAATAGACAACGCGTGGGGTTGTAGAATATGTGGGAAATCTCTGTACCTTCTTCCCAATTTTGTAGTGTACTGAAAACTGCTCAGAAATAAAGTCTTACTAAAAAGACAGAGAGAATAGAATAACAATTATGCGTGGGTCATAACGGAGGTTTTAAGATAGACAAAAATCAAGAAACACAAAATCCATGCAGACAGAAACATACGCAGGAACATCTGTGAGCTGAGCAAATGGAAACTTGCACGGGTGAATCCGATAGAACGCCGTCAGGTGTAGTTCTTTGAAGTGAAATAATGGACCATAACACAGTCTATCCCAGGACTGTCATGATAACCCGCGTATAACACTCAACTGACATATTGTCGCTCTACAAAATGCCTGCACAATAAGAAGACTTGTACACTGAAGGCAGACAGAACATATAGGAATTGTATCTGGCTTCTAGGCTCCAATATAGAATTCAATCATCTGACCCTTCCTCCTAAAGTGTATTATTTTGCTGCACAGCAAGTTGCTATGACCGGACTTTTCAGTAGGAACCAATTCTCTATAATAACCTAGCAAGGTCGCACCTCAGATGAACCCATATTCTACCCGCATGGCCCCTCATAACGGCTGATGACTTCCAGGGAAGCAGGGGGTCTGTCTAACCTGTCTGGGATCCTGAAGTTGAGTCTGAGTTGTAAGAAAGGAGGCTGTGTCCATTCAACTGCACCTAACTTGTTCTTTGTCACTGTTTCCTGGGCTTCTGAGTATCTGTTCCAGGGCCAGAGTATAAATAGGATGAACAGTGCCTAGAAAAGGCTCCGTGACTCACATAAGCCATAATTACACTGGCCATGCAACTATTTCCAGAACAAGCTTAAGGCCTGTAATTCAGAGAATAACGTTTGTTTTAAAATATGGCTCCAGATACTTTCTGGGTCTTGTCTTAGAAATGTTGGGAGCAAGAGCAGAGATGACCTCTTTGTCAAGTACTTGGAGCTTCTTAATATGTATGTGTGTTTATATATCGACATAGCTGTTATGTTTGAGCTAAATGGTAAACTTATAGATTGTATAAATACCTTTGAAAACACTCTATTGTCTCCTCCTCTATGTCTTTATTTTTAGGGATAAAGGATGGTTTAGAAAAAGGAGTTTACTGCAAGCATAAAGCATCCTGTTCCAACTGTTGCAGAAGAGGCCTGTCCCACTTACACCAACACTAATCCAGGGAAAAACTCGCTTCGTTTTGTCCAATCCTGTGTTCAGAAACCCCGTTTGATTAATTTATGTAGCTAAAAAAAGCAAATATCCATGGGCCCTCATGCATCAGGTTCCTTTGTGAAAACACCTTTCCTTTCCATGTAATGTAGGACTCTCTCGGTGATAATTTGATGTATTTTTTGTTGCTCAAGAAATTAGCATTACCTTACATATTATAAAAAATGCTTAAGGAAAGAAAAAAATAATATTGTAATATATTTCCTCCAAAGTAATACTTGAAGGACTAGAATTTCTTTAGCAAAATCTTAATTTTTTTAAGGATATGGAGCAAATGATAAAGTTTTATGGAACCATACCAAATTTCCTTTAAAAGGTGAGGCCTTTCTATGAATAAAAGATAAAGACATTTTTCTTATTAGAGTACCCTCTATTTGGCATAATATTTTTTTCTAACATTTTTGTCATGGTGATACTTATGCTAAATATTTGTCCACATGATAGCATTAGTTACTTTGGGGGTATTTGAAATATATATTTATATACCTAAATTAATCTCGAATTTTCTCCATTTAGTTTAATTTGGCAGTTCTCCCAACATATCAGATCTAAATTGAAATTCTGACACTTTTCCCTCTTAAAAACTGAAATAGTCTATTAAAAGTCTTTCACAGCCCCCAAACTTTGATTGCATTATTGAGATACTTAGATTAACTGAGAAGGCAATTGTCTGGTATTCCATCTGTAAATGGTTGATCTAGTCACACATAATTTTTAAAAGTAAAGGTATTTCAGTTCTAAAATGAATTTTCCTTTTCCTTGAAGGCTGAATTGATAGAAAGTGTATTCTAGAAAAAGTGTGAAATATGCATGTATGTGTGAGAATGAATCTTTTTTATCTGTCATCAGTTTTCACCCTGGGTATTCTCACATGCTCACTTTTCCTATAACAAGATTTATTGATTCACCAATACACACGCTCATTCGACAGTGTAATTTTTGAGTTATTTCATTGAAACAAAATGGCCATAATTATTTAGACAGACATCTGACAATGAATACTTTTCAAACTGGCTGCATAATGTTTTTAGCATCATTGATCCAGCATGATTCAATAATAAGACTGACTTTTTGTTCAATAGAATTCTCTCTAGAATGTTCCACTCCATTAGCAAACAGGAGTTGCTCAAGTTACATAGATATGTTCTCAGGGACACTGGCTAATAAAACACAAACATTGGTGTCTAGATGGTGAATGTTTATATGTAGATATGTGCTCAAGCAAAAAATGCAATAAATATAAAGGTTGTATTAACAAAATGACCACTGTAGTAAACATCGATTTGCTTAACCTAATCAGATTTTTTAAAATCGCTATAGTCTGGAGATTTGCCCAGAAATGTCAAATTATTTTATATGTCTAGGTTTCTATGCAAAGATTATATAGGAACATACCTCAAAATAGCAAGACTATACAATCAGAAGTTACCTTACAGAAAATAGAAGAACTTTGTTTTTCTCCTGGTCCTTATATTTTAAAATTTAATTCATTAGATACATGAAATTAAACAAATATAAGTTTGTGTATGTGTTAGATTCATGAAAGTGAACAAATATATGCCTTTGACAACGTAGTGTTGCAAAGAAGCAGACCCATTCAGAATTACATCAAATGAAATTTATATAGGGTCTTCCAAAAAAAAAAAAAATAGATCATCCAGTGATTAGTTGACAGTGTGGGTAAATTTGACAGCTCTCTAGGAGCTTTTTCCATGTGGAAAATAAGCTTAATTCTGCTGAGGTGAGAGTGCAGGGCCCCTCCGTGCTCTTATTTGCTTTTAGAGACTCACACTGTCAGGTTGATAAATGGGCTTCGACAGAAGGAAAGGTAATTCAAAGCTCATTCACAGGTAGAATAGTCTTTAATAGATTCCTTTTTTTAAGTCTCTACTGGAGGAAAAGAGTGAATGTGGAGTATTAATTCACTGTGAGGTTATTATTCTCAGAAAAGCTGAAGACCCATCATCTCTATGTCACTTTATTTAGTCATTCTCCTGTGCTCACTGTGTGCATGTGTATCTGTTTATCTTTTTATTTTTTTTTACATATGAAAGAAAAATAGTTTTTCACTAAAAAATGATTTTTGGTGAAAAATGTGGTATTTTTGGGGGGGAGGACAACCTTTTATAAACTGAATATTGTTGAGCATGTCTTTGACAAGAGCTACCCTATCATAATGATACTTTGAAATTATGGAAGAGAATTGAAGGTTTTAGTAAATGCAGATAAATTTTAGTTCCATTCTCTTTGCTTTTGATGTTTGACAAATCAATTCATTAATGATAAAATAATGGGGTAAATCTGCAGAGAGAGCTCAATTCATTGCATTTATCCCATCCACTTTAGTTCATCTGCTGCTCTGATTTGGTTACAAATACTCCCATCATTTTGCCTGGCATAAACCTTTCACATTTCACTTAGATGTTTTCCCTTTGTTCTTTTTTAAAAAAGACACAGGAGTACAGCATTCAGAAAGAGCATTTCCTACACTATGAAGGATTTGCAATTAATAACGGATACAATAATAAGATATTTGTTTTTCTGTGTATTCTTAAAAGAATGAGAACACTATTTAGATCTTGCTTTTAGATTAGCTTATATAAACCCCTACTTCAGTACTAAACCAGTGTCAGAGCTATGACTCATTTTTATCATTTTTTTTTCTAAGTTTGGAAATGCAGCAAAGTTAATTTTCTTTGGAAGACAGTATTGGAGTAATCTAAAACACTCGTATGCATGCACGTGTGCACATCTCTAGAAAAAAAAGAAAACTGATAGGAAACCCTAAGGATATCCTTTAGACAAATAAAAATGCCCGATTCAATGAAGGACTTATCTGGGTTTTATCATCTTTGGCTGGAATAATATATAAAATCCATTTTTTAGTAATTCAAACAGGATAATATTTATATCAGTTATTTATTTCTTATTTTATTTTTATTTTTTTTGCAGTTTTTGGCCGGGGCTGGGTTTGAAGCTGCCACCTCCTGCATATGGGGCCGGCGCCCTACCCCTTTGAGCCACAGGCACCACTCTTATATCAGTTATTCTTTTGGGCATTGTAATTGCATTACCCTGAGACATAACACTTGAATGCGTAGCTATAGGAGAGTGATAAAAAGAAAATCATAAATGGTCTTGTACAAAGGCATAAAAACCCCTGCACAGATAATTATGATTTAATATAAGCAGGCAGGGTGGAAGGGTTATTATTTAGAAGAAGGCTCTGACAGTGGAAGAAGGAATTCAGAGGAAGGAGGGAGGCTTTTAGATTAGAAGCCAATAAAGCTCGAAGTGACTCTCTTAGATATTGGGAAATACACAAGATTTAACAGAGTTGCTGGAGGAAGGGGACAGCTGTCAGGGTGGGGAATAATATCTGTGAAGACATAAAGGCCAGAAATCCCAGACCATTCCACTAAGTCATTTTATTTCCACCACATTATGCAGATAACATTACAGGAAAGCATCAGACGTCAGTATGAAATGTTGACACGCATTCGTCCATTCATTTTCTCATTCACTGCGTGCATTTAGTTTCTGCAAAGGGTTGTAAGAACTCAACACACCCAATGGTTGAGTGTGATATTAGCAAAAAATTCATACAAAAAAATGAAAGAATGAATAAAATACAGCAGCTATCTAGGGGGAAATCATTCTTTATTGTGGAGTATGGAAATAAAAACAGATAATTAGAAGACAGTATGATACATTATTCAGTTGGAGCTTTCACAAAGTTTATGGGAGTCAAATACATTTCCCAACTAAAACTATTTGGGAAAATCAGGAAAATTTTTCAGAAAACCTGACACATAGCCTTGATCCTGGAGGGTCTGCAAATAGAGTAAATGGTAAGTGAAATACGTGTTGTGAATGCAAGCAGGAATAAAGAGGCTTGATGTGCCTAGATGGAAGATCTTGAATTCTGTGATTAGGAGACTAGACTTCATTCCCTAGCACTATAACCTTTGAAAGTATCTGAATAGACAGGTGAAAAGATCTTGTTTGAATTTTTTCACTGTAATTTTGTCATTGATTTGTAGCACACATAAGCAAACAAAAGAGGTTGTAGCATAGTCAGTCTACCCATCACTAATCCCGTCTACGTTATACTGATATCCTAGACCAAGTACAGTTTATAATGTGCCAGTCATTAAAAAGAACTGAAAAATCCATCCAATGCACTATTAGTCCAATAGTACATCTCATCAGTATTTACTCGCCTAATATAAACCTCTTAATTTCAAGGAGAACAGAACAAGTGAAGGGATAGTAACTCCTTGAAAACTGTGTGCAATTCAATGTCTAAGTGAAAGACGTTTGAACTTGGCTGTGGCTGTTTCTACATAAAGCCATTGAATTTGTTAATCCAAAAAAGAAAAACGTATGTCATATGTACTATAATAATAATACTTTGGATTTCTGCACTACTTCATATGAAGACAAAACACTAATAAAATGATGTATAATCATTACATATATGATATGTTTCACTGTATGCATATATAATTTTATAGGCACAAATACAGTAATTGTTTTAGATAAATATTCATATGTAATACATAACCTCTTTCAAGATATGCATTATTATTTTTTTTTTTTTGTAGAGACAGAGTCTCACTTTATGGCCCTCTGTAGAGTGCCGTGGCCTCACACGGCTCACAGCAACCTCCAACTCCTGGGCTTAAGCGATTCTCTTGCCTCAGCCTCCCAAGCAGCTGGGACTACAGGCGCCCGCCACAACGCCTGGCTATTTTTTTTTTTTGGTTGCAGTTTGGCCGGGGCCGGGTTTGAACCCGCCACCCTTGGTATATGGGGCCGGCGCCTTACCGACTGAGCCACAAGCGCCGCCCTAATTTTTTTTTTTAATTTAAAATCCTGCCATATATCTCTCCGAGAATAAGATTTAAATTCCTTGACAAGTATTACAAACATTTTGGGTATCTGAACAGTGCATACTCCAGACCCTGTCTCCCATGATTCCTTCCTGGGCTATCTACTTTCAAGACAAACTGCCTTTCTGTCTATTGCTCAGACCCCAGGCCCTTCGTATTTGACCTTCTTGCCTCTCTTGACCTTTTTCCCCAAGATTTACATAGTTGTTTTTCCTTTCAGCTCCTATCTTGACTATCTGTTGTAAATTACCCCTTACTTTCCAAACCCCAAACCCTAGTCGTATTTAACCACATCTTCTCTCTTATCTGAAATGAGCTCATTTATTTTCTTGCTTTATATGTTTGTTCTCAGTCTCCTTCTATCTCCCATCCCCACGGCACATCCTCCCATCCCCACGGCACAAATACGAGCACAAGTAATTTGTTCATTGAACTCCTGACGGTCTTCTAAGGACCTAAGACAGTAAGTAGATGTTTAGTTGAATGAATGAAGATAGAGCATTATAATATATTTAGATATCTCTTAAAAAAAATGATGTTAAGGGTGTTGAGTACAAACTAATAATACATTTTGGTGTGATTGGGAAGAAAAATGTTTAACTGTTAAGTCCTTTCTACACTATGCAAAAGATAAGTTTGCTAAAAAGATGTATCTGTTAGAGATTCCTAGTCCTGCCACCCTGCACATGAAATTCATGCCCCTGATACATGGCTCATCATTTGTACCAGGAAAATTGATAAGAATTAAGGGGAAATGTTAGCATCCTTCCTTCTTCTCTTCTGCTCTATACTCAGCCACATCCTTCTCATCTGCACAGTACCTATTAAGGCTCCACAGACAAAGACTTTGAAAGGAAGGCTGTAGAAAAGAAATTACATGACTGTCTGGACCTCACCCTTTCTTACAAACAGAGACAGATGTGGATAAAAGTGATGAGGTTGTATTTACGTGAATCCCTTTGTAACAATATGTTGTCTTCAAAGAGCTCACTGTTTCGCGTTGGTTCTTTATTTTGATTTCCTCATCCTTTGCATTTGCCTAAAGTATTTGTTTTGCATGGTAAGATACTAATTATAGGGGTGACAGTGCTGTTTATGGATTAGCAACGTGCCATGAGGGAAACAACCAGACAGTAAAAGTAAATATAAAGAGAAAATTACCTGAGATCACAGAGCTGGTTCTGCTGCCTGGTCAGCTCAGTCCTTGAGCCATGGATTTCTCTTAATTTCTACCTCTGTAGTATCTTCCCTCACAAATTAGGGAAATGGTGTATAAAGTACATACAAATCTGATCCTGTATGTCTGAGACACATACACACTTTTTAAAAGAATCGCAGGCGATTGATGTACCAGCAGTGAGAAGCAGAGGTTTGGATTATGACTTGGGAACTTCAAGGCACCCAGCCCTATTACTTCTCAGGCACTGCTAGTTGTGTCACAGCACCACTTAAAGGTCAGTGTCTGAATATCTTATATGGAGCCTGCTGCATCCCATAAGGAATGGTATCCCATGGGAATGACCTCTGTAACTACATTAGTCCAACAGGGAATGTGATTTGTCAGTAACCGTTAAATCTAGAAACTTAGTTTTTCTGTTCTTCCTTCCTTTCACTATTTTTTGAATCAACTTCGGTCTCTATTAAAAATCCCTTAACTTTACCTGCTTCTGTCCCAGAAGCAAAGATCAAATTCTGTAAATTGACCACCCAAGGGACTGTAACAAACTAACAAACTAGTCAACACATAGAGGTGGTCAACCTAAGGACTTAGGCCTACTGTAATGATATGTACAGATGGTGCATCTCTGGGCTATGAAAACTAGGTCAACTTAAGGAGATGGCCAAGGTAGTCCACTGTGGAGATTTTATTGTATTTGTATCTGTTAAATATTTTGGAGGTTGAGTGATATAGAAATATTATCTGGAATATACATTCAGCAATGAGGCACGTAGCAGTTTTTCCAGAATAAGTCCGTGAACTTGTAAGACCTTTTAGTTTGTACTAATCAATCCCACACCCAAGATATATTAACCTTTTGCATTCTTTATTAAGAGAGATTATATTAATTCATACTTTATTTAATTCCCTTTTGTGATTTGTTAGTGTTAAAAACACACTTTAAAAATTTATTTCTTTCATGTAGAAATATTCTAATGGAAAATCTTAGAACTGTAGTTTTTTTTTACATTCCTAGAACATAGATAACATGACATTGTAAAGCAATGGCATATCTAAATTCTCTCACTGGTGTTGAAGTTTTCTCATCTAAATTGGTGAATGAATATATCTTTATACTTAAAAAGTTTCCACATAGTTTATTCAAACAAACCAATCCTGAAGCAGCAAAATTTTATTCTTATTTCCAAATTTTCCATGTGCCAAACGTAACAGCCAATTTGCACTTTTTCAGCATTTCAACACAGATAATATTGTTATAGCTATTATTATATGAAGACCTAAAACATAAGGGAATATCTGACATGCAATATTATTTTATACCCATGGAATATTATAACACAGATTGTCTATTAATGTAATGCACCAAGTAACAGACTAAAGAAGGAGAAAATAATCATTGTATCAACAGATGATGAAACAACTCTTATTCATGCCAAACAAAATCTGAGTACACTCGCGTTAAAAGAGAATTTTCTTAATGCTCATGGAATCTTGTATTTTGTAATAAAACATCAGAAAACTTTCTTTAAATTTTGAGACCAGCCAAACACGCTCATTATCACTGTTCTGGTATATCCTATGAGATCTTTAGTCTGAAAATGTAAAAGAAAAGAAAGGAAAGATAAAAAATAATGATTGGAAATGCTGAATATATACATATATATACATAAACACAAAAACCTGATGCTATGCTATCTGTATAAGACTCACACATATACACAAAGCTCTAATGACAAGCAGGCAAGTCTTTTGCCTTAAGAGGAGCTGCAGACACATAATACAAATGAGATACGAAAGAGAGAAGTAAACAAATCACTTGCAAATTTTCAAAGGAAATATTGAAAGGGATTTATCTCCTGTCTGTTGGTATCTTTTCTGCTTCCTGTTTATGAGAAAGGGCGGATTTTAGAAACTTCTTAAGTGCTGTGATGAAAGCTGGTGGCATCTGTACATCTCGCCCACCGTCTACGATGGAAAGGATAAAGAAATCGTATATGCCAAGAAATGGGCAAGGAAGGCCTTTAGGGTTACTATTTGAGAATTAAATATATGATCCTGAAATTTAGAAGGTTTACCGTCCAATCACTGACTCCTAGACGGAAATCCAGAATATAAGAGAGCCAAGCTGTATTGAGCGTGTAATGAAAATGAGGCGCTGGAGACCTCAGTCAGGAGGGTGCCAGCCACATACACCAAGGCTGGCAGGTTCAAACCCAGCCTGGGCCTGCTAAAACAACAGTGACAACTGCAACCAAAAATTAGCTGGGCATTGTGATGGTACCTGTAGTCCCAGCTACTTGGGAGGCTGAGGCAAGACAATGGCTTAAGCCCAACAGTTTGAGGTTGCTGTGAATTGTGACGCCACAGCCCTCTACCGAGGGCAACATAGTGACACTTTGTCTCAAAAAAATAAGGTGGCTGATTTAGGATCAGCTGGCATCCCCAAGTTTGTGAGGTTAAAGGAGGCATAAATGTTTCCCAAGGATTAGATGTGGACCGTGAAGGATAAAAGACCCGGCCTATCCATGTTTCCACTTCTGTGTTACAAGGGTCAAAGAGTGGGAGGGAACAGTAAGAGCCTGTGCCACCCCAGGGCTAGGGGACTAAGGCCAGGGAGGGAAACGGCAAGGATACGACACAAGATCCATGTCTTGGTGGTTGTAGTAGGAGAGATCCTGCAAGGAAAATGATGCGGAACTTATGAAATAGTCCTCAGTAGAGGAAGCTTCAAACATCTGCCAGACTCAGGGTACGTAAAGCCAATTCCCGATTTATTTTGTAATCTAAAGCAATCTAACATCCTACATATACTTTCTGGATAGTTTAATAAGCCAATCTCCACATTTATTTGGAATTTAAAAAAACTAAAAGTTGCCAAGATACACTAAGAACAAGTTTAGTGATAGTAAGAGCTTTTGACACCTAATGTCAAAACTTAATGTCAGGGCGGTGCCTGTGGCTCAGTCAGTAGGGCGCCAGCCCCATATACCGAGGGTGGTGGGTTCAAACCCGTCCCCGGCCAAACTGCAACCAAAAAATAGCTGGGCGTTGTGGTGGGCACCTGTAGTCCCAGCTACTTGGGGGGCTGAGGCAAGAGAATCACTTAAGCCCAAGAGTTGGAGGCTCCTGTGAGCTGTGTGAAGCCATGGCACTCTACCAAGGGTGATAAAGTGAGACTTTGTCTCTACAAAAAAAAAAAAAAAAACACTTAATGTCAGAGTGGTTAAGAGTTTGGTATTACAAGGAGCACAATGATAACCAAAATGAGTGAATGGAATGGAATAAGAAGTTACAAAACATTGCAAGCAATCCGGCCTAATTCTTTATGCCCTGGTATTAATTGGAAATGTAAAGAAAAAAGAATTAATTGTTAAAGGACACATATACCAGCTCTCAGTCCCATCTGCTTTCCCCAAAAGCTGTGTTCCCTGATCCTCAGATTCCTTCTTCCTTTAAAAATAAAGTCCTTGCCTTTCCTTCCTCAAAAAACAGTAGTTCCCCAATAGTCCATTGATGTGCAAAAGCTGTATTAGAAATCAGTGGAAAACAATGGTCCACTAACTCTAGTCAATAAATGAATATAGGATAATTGGGATACTTGGGGGTAGAGGAATAACACTTTATCTCAATGAACACATAAAATAAATCCCGGGTGCATTAAAGACCTAATATTTAAGGATACAATCATAAACCATTTAAAAGATCACATAGGGAGACACTATGACCTCAAGAATGAGTATATATTTTTTTCCCACCAAGACACTAAAAATACAAACCACAAAGAATGTATTGAATAAATTGGATGTTATTAACATTAGAAACATCAATACAGTAGAAGACTCCATAAACTAAGTGAAAAAAAATGCCACAGTCTGAAAAGATACTGACAATACTGGGATATATATACCAATTTTTTAAAAATAGGATAGCAGATGATGTGGTAGACATCCGTTGGTAGCATGGAAGATCCTATAGCACATTAATTCTTCCTCTAGATAGACCTTAGAAAAGCTCTCAAAAGTGAGAACATCAGGTGGCACCTGTGGCTCAAAGGAGTAGGGCGCTGGCCCCATATGCCGGAGGTGGGAGGTGGTGGGTTCAAACCCAGCCCCGGCCAAAATTGCAAAAAAAAAAAAGTGAGAACATTAAGTCATGCCTCAAAATGGTAACTGCACCTTTGGAAAGAGCTCCCATATCCATTGCCAGAAGTCTAGATCAACACATTTGAGTGGTCTCCTGCAGGTGATATGCTATTGCACTTAAATCACAATAAGTGAGTCTAGATAGAACAGTAGGGTGCAAATTGTATTTGGAAATGATTTCTAAATAATAAGGAGACTTTCTAGAATGTTTAGAATTCTGAATAAGATTATCTAAACTCTAACCAAGAAAATATAAAAGTCAATCTTAGCATTTATTTCTGAAGTTGACCATATTTTGTATTTCTTAGTTTTTCTTCCCAATTAATTATGAATAACCATAAATTACATACACATTTTTGTCATTCTTATATGCCGTTTTAAATGAAAATGTTTGCTTTGGAAGCATTATGTGATATTTTTATTCATATGGCCCTTACATTTTCTTGCTTATAACTCCACCACAAATCCTAATGTAAATGGCTCATATTTCTGTCTCTTTCAATATTATGACATTATTATTTTAGGTTCTCTTATATGATTTTTGGCCAAGATAGCTGAGTTATGTGAGCTTATCTCAAGAACGTTATCAAGGGTCATTTGTCCCATTCCTCAACGTCTACCATTTTTTTTTTTTTAAAGTCAGAAACAGCCTTATAAGAACTCTCTGAAATGTGAAACAAATATATTAAGATTATTTTTTTTTTTGCTTTACTTTTACTTCTAACTGAAAATGAATTTATAGAACCTGGCAAAACAATAAGTATCACGTAAAACTTGGTGAACTGCCTTTGAAAGTACCGGACTACAGATTCAATCTTATATGAATGTCCAATACGTTGAAGCATTGTCCAATTTTACAGCAAATTTTCTGTGCTAACAACTCAACATAGTCAAAATTCATAGGACTCTGACAAGCTTAATACTAACATAAGGGAAGAATCAGATGCTAAATATGCATATAGAAAACTAAACTGTATTTATATTTTCCCGAAAACTAAAATGCAGATCTTTTTCTGAGTTATACAGAGCAAAATATGGTGAAATAGAGGTTTGGCCCTTTATATTTTATAAGATTCAGGTATTTACTTAATTTTTACATGTAATTAAGTTAAACCAAAAGTTTGGGTGTCTTGACAGTATACTAATTAGAAAGAGACTCTACAAAGCAAGAAAATCACAATGAATCTGAACATTATCAGAATTTGATTCGACTTTAGTTCTCAGTAAAACACTATAATAAAAATCCAATATTAATATTGAGAAGATATTTTGTGATATATTTTTCAAAATATTAACTACAGAATGATTATAACCCATTCTAATGAAGATTTTCTTTTTAAATCATGCTCCCTTTATCTGTATTGCACACCACCTCAATTAATTTTTTTTCAGAATGTCTCTTTAAGATTTATTGGCAACATAGAGCTTTTATTTATTTATTTGTTTTTTGCCATAGTCTTAAAAAGTGAAAAACCTATGTTCACTTTTGTTTGTGTCTGAGCCAAATTTTATTTATTTATTTTTTATTTATTTATGTATTTAATTTTTGGGACAGAGTCACTTTGTCACCCTCTGTAGAGTGCTGTTGCATCACAGCTCATAGTAACCTCAAACTCTTGGGCTTAAGGGATTCTCTTGACTCAGCCTCCCAAGTAGCTGGGACTTCAGGCGCCCGCCACAATGCCTGGCTAGTTTTTTAGAAACTAGGTCTCACTCTGGCCCTGGCTCAGGCTGGTTTGAACTGGTGAGCTCAGGCAATCAACCCTCCTAGACCCCCCAAAGTGCTGAGATTACTGACATGAGCCACCAGGCAGAGTACTACAAATTTTTAAGTATTACATTCTGACTCCTGATATTCAAAAGAGACATCCCTTCTGAAAAAAAAAAAAAAAAAAGAGAGACATCCCTTGATGTTGTAAAAGTTCCAGCAGGATTAAGGAGAGACTAAGCCATGTCTAAGAACTGATCAGCCTGTCTTCAATGTCCTCATTTCTTGCTTGTGGGAACGGGTGGGACAGGACACCCAACCCACTGACCTCATCAAAGAAGTCAGATGTGTCTAAGTGTGGCTATGTTTATTAAGACTCTAGAGGGAATTATTGCAGCATTTTTAGTTGTACCACATTTCCCCCTAGCTTCTTCAGTGATGCCGAAATAATAAATAGAAAATGCCTAACATCATGAATATTTTTCTTTAAAAATTGTAGGTGGAAATAAAAATGATAAATATAAAAATTCATAATCAATTATTAAATATCATGCATTCTGGGCCAATACTCCTTCCATCACTTTATTCATTATATTTAATGTATTCAAAGAATATGTATTGTCCAGGAAATCAAATGTAGAGATTTGTTGTACACTTTTGATGCAGATCATTAAGATAAATACCCCTACAATTTCTGACATGACTATATCGAGAATGAGGCAGAGCTGAATACACTCTGGGCACATAAAATCACGACTGGAAAGGGAGGCTGCATTGATTGCTAACAAGGAGTATATGGACATATTGTTGGGGAATATTTTAAGGCTGGAAAATATATAAGTTCATTTATAGAGAATTTAATTTTCCTGCATTAATACACTGAGATATGAAATTAGTTAAAAGTATGGTTACTGAGCTTGACTACAGAAAAGTTAAAATTGTAGATGAATACAAGCGTAGGGTGTTTTCAACAAGTTTCCTAATTCAGCCATTGATTAGCATGGGTTAAACTAGCATCTTGATTCAACAACTGCTAAAATTGATCATAAAGTTAAAAATATATCGTGACATCCTACACATCAAATTTTTTTTCATCTTTTCCTCTTCACTGGAAATCTCAGCCTTTTGTCTACAAATGACCGTGTCAAATCTGTTGATGACAGAATGACTGGACACACTTTACAGAATGCCAGGAAGTAACATAGTAAGCTCAAAACAAAAAATAATATATTAATAATGGACTTTGCTAGCTAGGAAAGCATCGGGAATCAGTTAATCCTGTCCACTCTTGATTTTTCTTTGTTTAAAAAAATAGTTGTTTTTTTTTTTTTTTCCCCCTGGAGTCTTGTACAGGCTTCCTAGGTGAGGAAAAAAATGAGGGAGATTTGACTTTCTACATTACATGAAGCCTGAACTGTCTCCTTCCACTTTCTCCTTTCATTTGTCTTTGTAACGTCTAGTACTGTGTAGGAAGAAAGCAGAGGATAGTTACTTTTAATTGAAGAACTTTAAATTATCATAAAAGCCTAATCCTTGACCTATAGCATCCCAAACCCTTTTCAGATGACGATCTCCTACCAGTATTTTTAAGTCTGTTTTTATCGGCTGAGTGTGTCTATGTACTCACACACACCATTACCTCATCTCATCATACATATGCAGACCTATTATCTGTACACAGGGCTAAAAAAAGATATCATGAATAATAAGTATTTTGTTTGCTTTATAAGATTTGTGGACAGATGTGCGTTATGTGGTATGCACAGAGTAAAACAGTACAGAGAAAATTCCACCTTCAGAAAGATTTGATCTCTGTGGGAATATTTACACGTATATGTTTCTATGTCCGTAGGTATAGATATATTTGATATTTATCTGTGCATGTAAATATATGTCTTGGGCATCTATCTTAAGATAGGACCATATAAAAATATACCTGGTATCTTTACAGCTTATGTGAATTAAAGAGCAGAATTCCGAAAGGGTCAGAGTTGAAAGCACAAAGGATGATAGGTACTTGATCAAAATTCACTTCTAGACTGAGGGATGATTGGCAGAGAACAAGCAATATTAAGCATTCAGCTATCCTCAGAGAAACCACAGTGAATATGTAGCCAAAAAAGCCATCTGTTGAATATGAAATTCTTGGATCAAGACAGTATAGATACATTTCCCCAAACAGCAGGGACAGAAGTCTTTCTGAAAACAAAATCACAATAGGGTTGCAGAAACGCCAAGAGAAAGAAAGAAGCAAATAACTGTTCATTGCACTGTGGGGAGCAGACTTTCTTACTGTGCGTGCAGAGTGTGATTCATTACATGGCATGGTTCATGATGCTGGTGGTGGTCACCCTGTTCAAATAATTTCTAAATCACTATGTCAACTACTAGCTATGGGTAGATCAAATCTCTTTACTCTGTGTGGCATCGATAACTTTATTAATTCTCAGTATTCACTGTGCTTCCTCCATTCATTATGTTCCATAGGATAATAGAATGATATCTGTCTGGTATTCAGTAGGAAGATTTATATAAAAAGATTGATGGGGGGCTGTGCCTGTGGCTCAATGGGTAGGCTGCCAGCTCCATATACCTAGGGTGGTGGGTTCAAACCCGGCCCCAGCCAAACTGCAACAAAAAATAACCGGGTGTTGTGGCGGGCGCCTGTGATCCCAAGCTGCTTGGGAGGCTGAGACAAGAGAATCGCCTAGGCCCAGGAGTTGGAGGTTGCTGTGAGCTGTGTGAGGCCACGGCACTCAACCTAGGGCCATAAAGTGAGACTCTGTCTCTACAAAAAAAAAAAAGATTGATGGATGATACTGGTTCCTATGGAGAAACTCAGATACCATTCTGTATGTTCATATTTGGATCTGGTATTCTTAGAAAAACTATATTTTTCTGTCCATTAAAATAGTGTCTTTGTTAGAATGAACCTGCATTTTTTAGGGTAGTAGTCTGGTACGCGGAGATAGACAGTTGTTGACATGGAGAAGACCGATGCTAATGCGAGTGGCACCGAATGGCAGGTGGGAAGGTGGGAACAACAACAAACAGGGTCGGAGAAAGAGATGTGCAGATGTTAATAAGGACCCTGACTCCCTTAATTGTACACACTGGGAAAAGTTGGAAACTGATAGGAAGGTGACTGAAAGGTCGATTTATTTAGAATGTCGTCTGAGTTGTTATTGTTTTTCACTCCACGAATTACATGAAATGTTTTATTTTATTTTTTTCCCTGGAAATTTCCGTACTTCTGTTCAGTTTCCTGGAGCAAAACCCCATGATAAAAGGACATAAATAATTATTATTAAAATATTGTAAGTGCTCAATAATTAGTTAATAGAAGGAGTAGAATGAGCGGGTGATAAAAGACCCTGTACACACTTAACATGTGTTAACCAATTTAATTATTATAACAATTCTAAGGAGTAGATGGAATTAAGATCCCTACTTGTTTTGGTCAGGAAATTAAGACCAAGATTTTAGGTAAAATGCCAAAGGTCCCTAAGTAAACTGATTTAAAACCAGCCCTCTGGGGCGGCGCCTGTGGCTCAGTGGGTAGGGTGCCGGCCCCATGTACTGAGGGTGGTGGGTTCGAACCCAGCCCCGGCCAAACTGCAAACAAAAGACAGCCGGGCATTGTGGCGGGCACCTGTAGTCCCAGCTGCTCGGGAGTCTGAGGTAGGAGAATCTCTTAAGCCCAAGAGCTGGAGGTTGCTGTGAGCTGTGACATGACAGCACTCTACTGAAGGTGATTAAGTGAGACTCTGTCTCAAAAACAAAAACAAAAACAACAAAAAATAGCCCTCTGTCCCTCTGTCTCCTCATTGTGTGTTTCTAACTATTTTGCTACATAGATGGGAAGAATCAACATTGTTAAAATGTCTATACTTCCCAAAGCAATCTACCTATTCAATGCCATTCCTATCAAAATACCAACATCGTACTTTCAAGATTTGGAAAAAATGATTCTGCATTTTGTATGGAACCAGAAAAAACCCGTATAGCTAAGGCAGTTCTTAGTAATAAAAATAAAGCTGGGGGCGTCAGCATACCAGATTTTAGTCTGTACTACAAAGCCATAGTGGTCAAGACAGCATGGTACTGGCACAAAAACAGAGACATAAACGCTTGGAATCGAATTGAAAACCAAGAAATGAAACTAACATCTTACAACCACCTAATCTTCCATAAACCAAACAAGAACATACCTTGGGGAAAGACTCCCTATTCAATAAATGGTGTTGGGAGAACTGGATGTCTACATGTAAAAGACTGAAACTGGACCCACACCTTTCCCCACTCACAAAAATTGATTCAAGATGGATAAAGGACTTAAATTTAAGGTATGAAACAGTAAAAATCCTCAAAGAAAGCATAGGAAAAACACTGGAAGATATTGGCCTGGGGAAAGACTTCATGAAGAAGATTGCCATGGCAATTGCAACAACAACAAAAATAAACAAATGGGACTTCATTAAACTGAAAAGCTTCTGTACAGCTAAGGAAACAACAACCAAAGCAAAGAGACAACCTACACAATGGGAAAGGATATTTGCATATTTTCAATCAGACAAAAGCTTGATAAGTAGGATCTATAGAGAACTCAAATTAATCCACATGAAAAAAGCCAACAATCCCTTATATCAATGGGCAAGTGACATGAATAGAACCTTCTCTCAAGATAACAGACGAATGGCTAACAAACATATGAAAAAATGTTCATCATCTCTATATATTAGAGAAATGCAAATCAAAACAACCCTGAGATATCATCTAACCCCAGTGAGAGTGGCCCACATCTCAAAATCTCAAAACTGCAGATGCTGCCATGGATGTGGAGAGAAGGGAACATTTTTACACTGCTGGTGGGACTGCAAACTAGTACAACCTTTCTGGAAGGAAGTATGGAGAAACCTCAAAGCACTCAAGCTAGACCTCCCATTTGATCCTGCAATCCCATTACTGGGCATCTACCCAGAAGGAAAAAAATCCTTTTATCATAAGGACACTTGTACTAGACTGTTTATTGCAGCTCAATTTACAATCGCCAAAATGTGGAAAGAGCCTAAATGCCCACCAACCCAGGAATGGATTAACAAGCTGTGGTATATGTATACCATGGAATACTATTCAGCTATTAAAAAAAATGGAGACTTTACATCCTTTGTATTAACCTGGGTGGACGTGGAAGACATTATTCTTAGTAAAGCATCACAAGAATGGAGAAGCATGAATCCTATGTACTCAATTTTGATATGAGGACAATTAATGACAATTAAGGTTAAGGGGGGGAGGAAAAGCAGAAAGAGGGATGGAGGGAGGGGGTGGGGCCTTGGTGTGTGTCACACTTTATGGGGGCAAGACATGATTGCAAGAGGGACTTTGCCTAACAATTGCAATCCGTGTAACTTGGCTTATTGTACCCTCAATGAATCCCCAACAATAAGTTTAAAGAAAAAAAAAAAAAAGAACGTTGAATTCAAAAATAAAAATAACAAAACTACAAAAAAAAAGCTCTAATACATGCTTTTCGGTGCATACTAGACATTCATCATAAGGTAATTTATCTCTCACACTTAAAAGAGGATATGGTGGGGACTGTGCCTTGAGTTACTCTTCATTTAGAGGTATCTAACAGAGACGCTCATTTGCTTCTGATAATTTTGAGAGATACATATGACTTAAGAGTCCCTGTTACTTCTCCTTCCAGGAAATTCCAAGCAACATGAAGAGCAGCGTAGTTATTTGGGTAAACTTAGATTCATAAAACAACCACTTAAAGTTTAGTAACGTTCCCTTGATTTTCCTTGAACCTTTCTTTATAGCTCATGCATGCCATAAGTTCTGCTTTGCATTATTATTTGTACATATTTCACTCTCTTTCTAGGCTTCTTGAAGGCAAGAGTTATTATTTAATGATCTTTATAATTTCAACTACCACTAGTCAAAAATATGTCAAAGATATCAGTAATAATTACCAATATTAGCAAAGAAAAGAACATCTTACATTGTTATTTTAGTTATTTCAAGGACTCAAACATTATTTCTGAGTCCTTTAAAAATGTGTATTTGATTTTTTTAATTTATCGGAAGTTTTTTTTATTAAATCACAGCTGTGTACGTTAATGCAATCCTAGAGTATAATGTGCAGATTTTATATACAATTTGAAATATTGTCATCAAACTAGTTAACGTAGCCTTCGTGGCATTTTCTTAGTTATTGTGTTAAGACCTTTATAATCTACATTTAGTAAATTTCACATGAACCCTTGTAATATTGAAAGATGTTTTAAAAAGTGTGTCTACTCCTTTAGAATTTTTGTACTCACGACATCTTTTTAATGTTATCAACTTATTATGCGTTATCTTTTAAAAATAGCTTACCATAATTATTCTATGTGTTACTAGAGTGTAATAAATGCTTCAGGTACTTTAAATATTTTAAACAATACTATTAAAATATGATTTTATGCTTTAATATTTATTTTAGTTACAAGACACGGTATAGCCTGTGTAACACCTAAAAATATCTTGCACTTAAGGTATTCTGTTTTTACTTCCTAATATGGCATGTTTTCACTACATTTTTGAACTATTTCAGACCTGTTATCTTGCAATTCTGACTCTGTCAGAAAATAGCTAAGAGCACCACTTGTTTGCTTTAGATAAATGGCTTCCTGGTCATTCATCACCTCCCACTGAAAATTACCACATCCCAGTGGCATTGTGTTGTTAGCAAAAGGTGGTAAATTTATACCAGTTGGAGTATTGTATTGTACTACCTCTTCAAAACATCATTTTGTATTATAAAATATAAAAATGTTATGGTCTACAATGCACACAATATAATATATTTTAGGAACAAAAAATAATTTTTAATACTATGGAAAAAACAGATAGGGCTTTTAAAGGCTACACTGCTATTTTAACAGTTTAAGGATTTTTTGGCAACTTTAACAACATTTAAAATGCCAAGAAATTTTTTTTATTCTTTTTACTTTTCTTGGCATTGCTTGTGTGTCTGGTTAAGTAAGACTGTAAATCAATCTCTGTACCGAGAGGTGTTACAGTGAATGCTGTGCATGAAATATCAAAAAAGTGCAAATTGTAACTGTGTTTCTACATTATTCAAGTCCCAGTATAGAAATATTAAGGCTAAGTTGAGAATGCTGACCTATTAAGGTATGGTTTGTTACTGGAAAATTTCTAATGCCATTTAAAAAGCTCCCGATAACAATTTATGCTTTTACAGTAATTCTATTTAATGATGTTCTTTGGGTAATAATTTCAACTAAGAGAGAGGTAGCATTGCATTGTGAGAACTGTTATTAACTGTGTGCTTATACTAAGGAAAGATGGTAAAAATGACTGTGTTCAATGAGCTCAGCATTTTAGCTTTCATGTGATTCTGTTAAGTGAGCTAAATTTCTTCCATGCATTCCAGATAATCCGTAAGGTTTTAGAGCTGCTTGTCAAATGTAATTTGACCTCATAATTACCTCTAAAGATGTGATTAAGAAACACCTGACTCAGATGTCGTGTACATATGCAAACCACAAATCATCACCCCTTCTTCTCCTTTGATTCTGTGGCAAAATGCCAAGTCCTCGGGGCGTGAGAACGTGCCTTCATGGGTAACCTGCCAGGTTAGAGTTCATTTCGTTCATTGCACCCAGGCCAAGGGGGCCTAACGAGAGAGGATCTTGATGCATGCAAGCATTAAATGTATACCTGTTATGGAAGAATATATGAATAAAAATAAAACAAAAGGGTATCTTCCCTACCAAAACCCTGTATGTAACCTTTAATGTAAATGCTAACAAATACTATTTAAAAATAATTTATAAGAATAGTTGCCTTTATACTAAAATAGACACATTATGTAAGGATGCCAAAGACTTTTTCCTTCCTCTGCAACTCAACAACTTTCCTCTAAGATGACTTTTTTTAATATTTGAAGTTTACGAATTGATGAGAAGCACACTATGTTTAAATAGTTTTTCTATCTTTTTTTCCTGTTCTCCATTCATTGAGTAATGTTTTTTTTTTTTGGATTAAAGATTTATTTTTTTTATTAAATCATAGCTGTGTACATCAATATGATCATGGGGCACCATACACTTGGTTCATAGACCATTTGACACATTTTCATCACATTAGTTGACATAGCCCTCCTGGCATTTTCTTAGTTACTTTGCTAAGACATTTACATTCCACATTTAACAAGCCTCACATATACCCTTGTAAGATGCACCACAGGTGTGATCCTTTCAATACCCCTCCCTCTACCCACCACCCCCCTCCCTCCCCACCCTTTCCCCCTTGCCCCTATTCTTAGGTTGTGACTGGGTTATAGCTTTTATGTGAAGGTCCTAAATTAGTTTCATAGTAGGGGTGAATACATTGGATACTTTTTCTCGTTGAGTAATGTTAACGTAACTCCACGTTCCCTTTCCGGAATGTGAAGTGCTATTTAGATCCATCATTTATGCCTCTGAAAACTCAGGATGTATCCACATTTTTAAGAATACAAAACTTTTATACAGAACATCTTGATGAAATATTGTTGCTAAGAGGCATTATTACAATTTATCTTTTAATATAATGACAATTTTGACTGAGACAATGATCAGCCATTTTCAACATGCATTTCTATCTGTGTTCACTTTTTAGATTTCCATTGTCCAGAAAACTTTTCTGGACCTGCTGTTATAATGTTCTGCCACCAAAGGCTGAGGCAACTTTCTGAGCTTGCTGATGAATTATAACCCGCAAGGGAAAATAATGAAATGTCTTCCCTTACTAGTGCATGCTATGTTAACCAGTGTGATGAAAATATGTCAAATTGTATATAAAACCAGTGTATGGTGCCCCATGATTGCATTAATGTACACAGCTATGATTTAATTTAAAAAAAAAAGAATTTCAATGGAAGATATCAAATGGATAACCAAGTGAATTTGAAGTGTGTATTTTCACATTCATATATTTAATTGGCAGGAAAGGATTTTAAAATCTTTATTTGGCTTATACATATATATCTGTATATGCTTATAGAGTTTATTAATTGTGTGAATTTTTATAGAAACAATTTATCAAAAACTTGAATTCTTCCCAAAGAGATTAGAAAATGGAAAACAGGTAAGTGTGAAAAAGTTAATTACTTCTGTTACTTGAGTCAGCATCTCAATTCCCAATGCTTTTTTAATTTTTTATTGATCAATAATTGTTTTATAATTTGTGGTTTAAATGAACTATTACTATACTATAAACTATAAACTATATACTATACTATAAACTATTACTATTATATGGTACCAAAATTAAAAATAAATTTTTAAAAAATGAGCTTGATGTAAAAGATAACTTTATATCCAAGTTTAACTCCCATTTGAATCTTCTCTAAGTTATTGTGAGGAAAGTTTACTGACCCAACGTATAATATATAATTATATATAATTCTCATTCTACTTACAAATTTGTGAATAAAGTTGCCACTTAAGAATTTCACAACTTAAGAAACAGAGGGATTGAGGTTCTGGATGTATATAATTAAAGAGTAGAGCTTAAATGCTTTCATGATTAAAGGAAATGAACAATTAGGAGTATTTATAATAGTTGCATTGCGGAATTCTAATCAGGCTCAGTCTGAAGTACTATGATTTCCATTCCGGTGGTTGTTTCAATAATCCATTGCCTGATGAAGTTACTATTCTTTCCCCATGCACGTGTTTAGATTTTCTGCATACTTTACGTGATGAGAACCTGCCTAATTCCCTGTTCTGCAAGTGTCTGGCACAATGATGGGCAATAAGGTTTCTTTATAAACAAGAAAAGCAATCTACAAATATGTTCCATATGATCATACTTTAAAATGCACATATTTCTATATCTCCAAGAAATTAGATTATCATTTTCCATGTAAATATAAAAGGAAACTTTTGGCTTGGTGCCTGTAGCACAGTGATTATGGCTCTGGCCACATGCACGGAGAATGGAGGGTTCCAACCCAGCCCAGGCCAGCTGAAAAACAATGACAACTTCAACAACAACAACAACAAATTAGCCTGGTGTTGTGGCGGGCACCTGTAGTCCCAGCTACTTGGGAGGCTGAGGCAAGAGAATCACTTAAGCCCAAGAGTTTGAGGTTGCTGTGAGCTGTGATGCCACAGCACTCTAACGAGGGCGACATAGTGACATTCTGTCTCAAAAAAAAGAAAATGTCTAAAAGGAAACTGTCAAAATCTTTATTTCTGCCAGCAATAGAGGTGAAATAATAAATGAAATTTAAAGGATTTGGGAGCAGAAGATACTGGGGAAGGACGAAATGAGGAATTAGAGAAAGCTACAAACACAAGGCCAGGTTCTAATGGCATCAATAGTGATAATCTTTCTATTCTCCAGAGAGAATTGGTTACATTTCTCTGAAACTATTTGTTGTATTAAAGTGGTAGAAAATTACCATCGAAGGAGCCCTAGAGATCATCTAGTCTAATGGCTCTTAACTAATTTAAGGATATAATATGCTGTGTGAATAAGGCGTGGGTGAAAGACCCTCTCAGTGGAAAATTATGCATTTCCAAGAATCTTAATTTTGCACGCAATTCTGCACACATTTCCAGGAATTCTAGTTAATCCAGGGAGCCTGTAGATACAATTGAAGAGCCTGCGTTTTACAAATGGGTTGAATGAGCGAGAGGCCCAGGGAAAAATCAGCCACAATACTAATTCCACTGACCTTTTCTTCTCTCTTCAAGTTGTGCAACCATTTGTACTTAGAATATTTCAAACAGGTCCCCACTTGATGTTTAGTTTTTTTTTCTCTATTTCTATAATCGGCTAGAAATGTGTGGGAGGAACTTTCTCTACCTACCAGAGACTGTTCAGTGCTACTACCTAATTTTGTCTTCCCAGGGAGGGAAAAAAAATATTTTGTCCTTTCTGGTGAGAGAGAGAGAGAGAGAGAAACACTTTAAGGCTGTGTCTAACCAGGCTGTCCTACTTCCCTATTAAGTATTTGCTTTTGCACCTACCTGCCAAAAAGTAACGTGCCACAGGGAATCTGTTGTCCAGTGACAGGCCCATGGATGCTTTATTCTTATTTCCCACAGATATTGCTTGATTTTCAAGCAGGACGGAGTTGTCTTTGTTATAAACCACAAGGAATTAATTTGAATCTCCTACAATAAGAGCTTAGTGATAACAAAAAAAAAGAAATAGCAGAAACATTCATTTTTATTACGTTCATTTCAATACAATTTCAGGGGCTATCAATGACTGCACTGTGGGCTTTTCTCTTGACCTGAGTCACAGTCAAAAAGTTAATTCTATTTTCTGCATCACTCTTGTTTAAAGAAGACGCACAATGAAATTTGGTAGGGAGAAAATGAATTACGGGCTTCTTTCTACCTCTTTGAGCTCCTTAAACATAAAACATCTCTCAGTCTATTTCTTGAGGCGGTACTGTAGAGAGGTAGAATTTTCCAGAGCAAGGCAAAGGGCCTATTTGTCTTTTGTGGCTTTACATGGAAGTTACAGAAATAAAATTGGCAAGGTATGGTGAAATTTCTCTCTCTACTCGTTGGTCGGAAGATAAATATTTTAATTTAAAACTCATACATAAGCGTTTCTTAAAGAATCATTGCCAATGTAGTCACCACATTTGTTGTAAGTCATCTTTGGTTCCTCCTGTAACCAATTTAATAATCGTACAACCTTGGAAAAGTTACACTTTAAAGGCAACATCGTGAGCCGAAGAGTCACTTCTTTACTCTGTGTTTGTTGTGAGGATTCAGTGAGTTAATATCTGTGAAAGAGTATTGTAAACAAAACAACACGAGGTAACACAGATAATGTAGATGTCATTTGTCGGCCTTTATTTGCGTCATTTGAGTCCATCATCACCCGATGACTGACATCTTTTTTTTTTTTTTTTTTTTTTTTTTACATATCTGTTTTATCATTTTCTCTCAACTATACTCACGAACATTTTTTTTTTTTTTTTTTTTTAATTTGGCCGGGGCTGGGTTTGAACCCGCCACCTCCGGCATATGGGACCGGCGCCCTACCCGCTGAGCCACAGGCGCCGCCCTGACTGACATCTTTACATCATCTTCTGCCCTCTGTTCTTCTATTCCCGTTCATGGTAGACATGGCTGAAGACATGAATCTAAGGCTTTTATTGGCAACTCTCTGAACATCCTGTAACATCCCTTTGTACAATCTCCACATCCTCAAAATAGTGATCGTAATACCTGACTCTTCTTCCTCAGAAGAATTAAGCGAAATCATGTATGTGAAAAAACAATTGTAGATTCCCACTACTCATGAGAAAACAAGTTGACGCTGTACCCTCTCAAAATCTCAGTAAATAAAATCATCAAAATTCAATAAATCTGCAGAATCGAAGATTGGAATATGTGTAGCAGTCTCTGGAACAGAAACATTCCGGGCATCCAGTATCAAGCTGAACCAATCCATTTAGACTTTGTGTTAAAATGACAGCTTTCATGGCCATGGCTTCACCAGCTATTGCAAAAGGACATGTTAAAACAAATGGGTGAAGGGGACATGGTAAGCAAAGCACATCTTAAAGATGGAAAAATCCTCACAAGGGATTCTGAAAAGAAATGTGTAATTTTTTGGCAAGAAATGTTTTAGCTTATACTGCAGAATCTCAGACAGGTCGTAGTGAGATAACAGAAAGCATTTGTGATAAGCAGAAGCAAATCAGCAGAGCACATCCGGCAGGGGGACCCGGAGCAGTTTCACAGCGTCTGTTAGAGGCAAATGGGGCCGGGAAGAGCATGAGCCACAATGCCGCCCTTCATCCAGATACCACTGATAGGGAACACATAAACAAAGAAAAATGTGTATACAGAGTTAAGCCGGCTCCTGCAAAACATCGCCGGTAGCCAAGGCACATTTCCTTTTAAATCCTTGAAAACATTCAGGTTAAGTTTTATGATCCATGTTACCCAAAGCGTTATGCTTTGGGGATATGTTACCTAAGTTTGAGAGCTAGAAAATGCCAATTTGCCATTTAATACGACCATCATTTGAAAAGACAAGGTCCTTGGGTTTAAATATTGATGACCACACTGGAAATCTTTTTTAGCAAGGGTGTAGCCCTAAGATGAAAAATCAAATACAGTAGTTGGGTTTATATTTTCAGAAACAAAAAGACCTTGACCTGCATGAAAGCCAAAGAGAGAACAGAGAACTGAATTATAGATCTACCAGATGGAGTATTTTTGTTTTTTTATGGTTGAAACCTTAGCTTTAAATATCTCGAGTGCCATTTTATTTGCTTTTATTTTAGGCTATTAATTGTGGTTCTAGGGATTGGACCCATGGTCAATTTTGTAACTCAGTCAAAGTGTATTTCTCTGGTATAGTGGGTCTCTTCCAGTACCCTTACTTGTACCCTATAGTGTCAAATCTGAGTATGATTAAAGGTAAGAATCAAAAGGAATGGAGTAGCTTGGGGTTGGGGGCTAGGCACCTGCAAAGGTTTTTACAGATTTTTTTTTTTTTTTTTTATTATTCCTACTTAGAATCAACTTACTGACCAGAACCTTTCTGGTCTGGTGTAGGCCTCCAAAGAAACCTAGGTTCTTGTAAGATATATGTACTTGTTCGATCCTTCAAAATAACTTCTGTCAGGGTCTTATGTCTAGACCTTCCTTTAGTAAGGAAACATTAAGAAATTGTTCATTAAATAATAATTTTAGCAAAGGTATTTATTTAAAAATCCTCTAAAAGTAAAGAAATACCAGGTCCCATCAGAGAACCAAGTACTCGTGGGATAAAGCCTCCCATTTAGGAAGGGAAATAATATTCTTTTAAAACAGTAAAAAGAAAGACAAAAATCTAAAAAAAAACAAACAAACCAAAAAAAAAAAAAAAAAACAAGATGTCCTGAACACTGGAATGGTATTTAGGAAATTCGCTGTTAATTTATAGATTTGCTATAAAATTAGTTTAGAGTTTCTTTTGATAATTACTGCAGAAAGGTTGCTTCATACTTGACCTTTTATCGGTATATTGTCCCTTTGTTAAATAAGTCTTCACAAAAAGTTTAAGCAAAACATTATAAATTCATAACTATTAAAGCCCAGGGCAGTCTAGCTGTGGTGCTTACTATCATCAGATGCAGCGTTTAACTTGGTGTTGGTGATAGAGGTAAATGGAAAAGTACTATAAGGAAAGAATCCGTCTTTAATAAGTGCCAAAATATTGCATAACATAATTTCCCTATATATTTTACCATGCAACACAGGCAAATCAGATATGCAAAGAACACCCTATAAACTCCAAAGTATTCGTAAGTATTTGCATTATATAGAGTTTTTCTCTTGTCATGAGAAGCTTGGGGCTGTCAGGTGGAATTAATTCTGGCCTTTAGAATGTATTTTAGCTCAGATATGCAAGAAAATCAAGTTTATATTTACCTTTTTCCAAGTTTTGAGTCACCACTCCAATACAGAAAAGGATGTGAGCAAGCTTACATGAAAATAGAAAGTCGGGTCACTGGCTCTAGAGGGGAACAAAATTATGAAGCAATGGAGGGATATAAAAAGGATCTGAAAGAACCTCTTTTTCACCTTGTCCCAAAATACAGAGCAAAAGTGGACACTGTCAATTAAATTAAAGGGTAGCAAATTTAGAATTTCTTTTGGTAGCCTATAATCAACATGTGGGTTTTACAGCCTCAGGATGCTGAGTAAAATATATGTCTAGATTTTAAAAACAAATAAGTAATTTCATAGCTGTGAACATTCAGACGATGGTGTAGGAGTAATCGAAACTCATGCCTTCAGGCAGAAATGGATATATGGATACAGGGAGCAAGTCCCCGGATTGCAACGAAGTTGGGGAGACATTGTTTGCTTCAAAGCTTGGGCATTTGTTAGAGTGAGGAAAAGAACATTCCGGATGGGTAGATTCTATGATCTTTGCTTCGTGTTGGATCATAAGTTATTCAGTTTACGATGACTTTGGAAAGACAAATAAGAAATAAAACACCTTAAGTATACTATCTCTAAAAGTATGTAATTGACCATTGTGAGAACATTAATAACTTTCTTTGTTTTTTTCTTTCACTAAGTTTTTCTGACAGTGTATGTATCCATATACAGAGAGAGAGAATTTTATATTACTGTTATATAATTTTATTTTATAAAACAGCAAATATCCTTTAGTTGCCTCATCTTGCATCCACTAAACAATAACAAATAGAAAATAAGTGCCATCCTGCCATTTTTTAGACCATGACTTCTAACTGTAAAAATACATGTGTGTGTGTGTTTATATAACTTGTTTGCTAAAGTAACACATATATATGATTGTGTAAATGTATATATTAGATATATAATCAATCTTTTTCTGTAATTCCTCTCATGAATTTAATTATTTTATATTCTAGTTGTTGTCCACAGGATAAATCAAATAAGTATAATGAAAAAAGAGCTGGCCTAATTAAAAGGCAGGTGAGACTGTGTGTATTTTTATGTGTATTTTTCTCTTTTCAGATGTTAACTATAAAAGAATCTGCTCATGTCTTAATTACAAAATAGGAAGTTTCCTTTAAACTTAGATGGTTTATTGGGACCTTAAAGTGTAGGTCACAGTCATTTTAGTCTTTCTCTGGAAAATTTAAATGTTCCAAAGCAAATTGACTCTTAATCTAAATGAATGTTTTCTAGAAAAGGACTTTCAGCCCATATATTATCTTAATGGAATATATTTACAGGTAGCTCTGTAGCCTAAAGTCCTCGTATAAGATATGGACTCAGGGCATTGAACCTGGGTTCCAGCAGCTGCTGCCTCACCCACTGGGCAATGGCAGCGTCCACATGGGCAGGGCAGGGCCTCTAATTAGCTTTCCTCTTCCCATTTTTAAACTGTATAATCTTTGAGAGTCTTTTTGCTTTTAGATCTCAGGACTTTTCACTGGAAAAAGTCAGACTATTTTTGTGAAATGT
The DNA here is from genome assembly GCF_027406575.1 of Nycticebus coucang. Taxonomy (NCBI): domain Eukaryota; kingdom Metazoa; phylum Chordata; class Mammalia; order Primates; family Lorisidae; genus Nycticebus; species Nycticebus coucang. The sequence continues at coordinate 20,935,970 of NC_069802.1, read as the reverse complement.
GTTTCTAGAATAATTTGAGTTAGTGTTTGGAAAACACCACGTAGCACGAACGGCCATCTATTGAGTACCTTTTGTGTACCAGTTTCTATGCATTAGGTCTGATTTTCCCAACCACCTTCTAACGTAAATGTTATTTTGCTCAATTTGCAATAACTCAAGAGATGAACCAATTCTTGCAAAACCAAAAGCTAACCATGGCTGTAGTGCTAGGGAGAACGATGTTGTGGTTATAATGTGGAATCTGGTGCCAGGCCACTTTGGTTCATGAAAGTGTGGTCAGTTACTGCATGGCTATGACAAGGTTATTTAACAGACGGAATGTAAATCCACAATATAAATGTTGGTTTTATTTCTTGCTGTAGTTATCAAGGAAGTTAACTTTGTTTCGAAGAGTCCCTTCTGGCTCTAAAGTAGAATAAATCAGCTAGGTACGTACACAGTGCATTACCAGCATTGTACACGTGATGCAGAGTGTATTAGTTAACCAGGGCTACGGTAACAAAACACCACAGCCTGGGAGGCTTAGCAAATAGAAATTTATTTTCTCGCACCTCTGGAGGCTTGAGTCCAAGACTAAGGTTTAATGCATTTGATTTTACCTTGTCTTACAGGGGGCCAGTCTCTCAATGTGTCCTCACATGGTCTTTATTCTGTGGACATGCACGTCAGTTGTTTCTTGCACTTCTTTTTTTTTTTGTAGAGACAGGGTCTCACTTTATCACCCTCGGTAGAGTGCTGTGGCATCTCAGCTCACAGCAACCTCCAACTCCCGGGCTTAGGCAATTCTCTTGCCTCAGCCTCCCGAGTAGCTGGGACTACAGGCACCTGCCACAATGCCTGGCCATTTTTTTGTTACAGTTGGCTGGGGCTTGGTTTGAACCTGCTACCCCTGGTATATGGGGCCAGCGCCCTACCCACTGAGCCACAGGCGCCGCCCGTTTCTTACACTTCTTATAAGGACACCAGACCTATTGCACGAGGGCTCCTTATTAACTCATTTGACCTAAATTACCTTCTTATGGCCTAGCTCCAAATATAGTCAAATTAAGAGTTAAGAGGCTACACAATTCAGCCTGTACCGTACAGAGAGAGAGAGAGAGAGAGAGAGAGAGAGAGAGAGAGAGAGATGAGAGATAGCTATGGTGGTGTACACAGCTACAGAGCACCTCACATGCCTTAGTTATGCAGTCGTAAAGGGGGCAAAGGTGAAGTCAGTCTTAGCCTGCTCTGTGGTTCTGAGTTTGGCTCCCTCTGCTGCTCTCTGGTAAAGTGGATGCCCCTTACACAGCAACAGGGGGCTGCAGAGAGCTCTGCCTACAGGTGTTTTCTTTGGCTAGATAGGTAGATCTTATACTCAAAAAAGTCACATCTGCATTTATTCTAAGTAGTGAGTTCAGAAATATTTATTAAATATATCCTGCATGCAAGGTACGTGATAGGACAAAGGATTGATGATAAGGAAGGGGAGCTTTGATCTCAGGAAACACACAAAAACATGCACAGGCTTACAGAGACCTATAAACGTACATCATAGGCGGGGCGGTGCCTGTGGCTGAAAGGAGTGGGGCACTGGTCCCATATGCTGGAGATGGCGGGTTCAAACCCAGCCCCGGCCAAAAACTGCAAAAAAAAAAAAAAAAAAAGTACATCGTAGGCAATTTATTTATTGCATAGTAGGTCAGACACAGTGCTGCACTCTCTAGTCAATTGTTACTAAAAATTTGAAGAGGAGAATACTGTCATCTCCATTTCACATGTGGAGAAACTGAGCCCCTGAAAAGCTAAGAAATGTCCTCACGACGAAATGGCCAGTAAGTGGAGTGTACAGTTTCCTTTCGTCCTTAAACCCAGGCCTTTACTCACGATACCCACTGACAGCCTGAGATATGAAAAGATGACTCTGTGTATGTCCCGGGTATCAATCGTATATAAAATGGTTATTTATTTACAGTACCTGTGCCTTACCATAGAAAAAGAGATAGGATTATTACATTAATGGCATTTAACCCTTTGCCATTAATGTAATAATCCAGGTTTATTAATTAATAATCCAGGAGTATAGTATCCAGGTTTATGCTGATGGAAGGAAGGGAGGGAAAAGGGAGGGAGAGAAGCCAAGGGCCTGAGTTTGTCTCATTCCTGCAGCTCTGCCAAGGAGGTGTTCCATAAACACCACCGCAGCCACCACACCCAAATGCATACAAATACATGTAACATGTGAAAATAACAGCTCTGATGTTTTTTTAGACTCAGGAAAGGTCCCAACAATAGGATAAAAAGTTGTAGTTGAGGGTTAAAAATGAAATAGAGCTCCAAAGATCGCGAAAGAAGAGCCTTGTAGCTGAGACTCAGGGCTGTAGTGAGATTGGCTTGGCTGACGCATCTTGGAGAAAACTTGGGAGAGATGATTTAAGTCAGCATTACATAAAAATGTAAATGAATGGCTACATATTTCCATTGGCAATGAACTTTAGTAAGACCTAGACGAGATCATCGACCCTAATACAAGTGTGCAGTTACATAGATTCAGATTACTTGGGTATGTGGTAACACACTCATAACTTGTGAATTTTGAATACGGGGGGAATCTTGATAACATACAGGAATTTATCGGGGGAGACACCCTTTCTCATGTGGTAATTACTGGAAGTGTGAAGCAGTGTTTTAGAGCTCCTGAAATCTCAGGGATAACTTAGATCTAGTCTCTTACTTTAGAGAAAACTGACTTACAGAAACGTTAACAGAAGCAAGCCGAATTGATGGATTTGCAGCAGGACTGGATTCCAGATCTTCTGCCTCTCTCTTTTCCTTCAGGTCTGTTTCTCCAGACAAGTTATAAGCGGATGAGTCAGGGAAACAGAACTGGGGCCTGATAGAAACTGTTTGCACTTGAGTTATAGAAAAATGCTTTTTTATCTAGATCATTCTGCCCATGCATTTATCTTTGGCATGTGGAAAATTGGTTTCATAATCTCCAGAGAAAAATTGTTAATTTCTGCCTGGAGCATTCTCTCTGCTGATTCCTATCAGAATATTTGCAACTCTAAAATTAATTTTACCGTCTTTGCTGTGTGGTTTGTAATGAATCATATTCAAAATCACCAAAAACTTATACAAAAGACTGCACAGGAGAGGAGAAAAATGCATTTGGTTTTCCCTCGCTGCTGCTCTGTTGATTATTACCAGGTCGCATTTTTCTTTTCCCATCTCTTATTCTCATTTGTATGAAAATCCAGATAGAAATGAAAGTAATGTATTAGCTGTTTTGTAAAAAAAAATGTTAAGTCAATTATACTCCTGCAAGATTTATAAGAACTAAAGTGAGTTTAAATTTGAATTGTCAAAGGAAAATTTACATGCATTAAGCACTCACTAAAATCCATCATATGTATTTAATTATGTACTGGGTTTTGAATTGCTATATCTAAAATGGTATTTTTATTTTATTTTTAAAAGACTGTCTTTTTTTTTTTTAGTGAACTTATTCTAGGCTTCACTTTAAATTATACCTGTAAGTATAATTCAGATTGTCGTCTATGTTAGTGAGAAGATTTGGAGGGGACGTGTGGTATCAATGGCACCAGGACACATGTTTCTTTCCTTATTGCAATAAGCATAAGAGAAAAAAAAACAATTAACAATTGTCCATCTAAATGGAAATGCCTTAAACCTTATATATTCAGGTGTTCTGGAAAACCTACTACTCTTTTTATCACTTTAACTTCTTGACAATACATGCATCTTGATTCCCTGCCTATTGGACAGTTATTTCTAAGCAGGAAAAGTCTTATCTTGGGAGAGTGAGCATTGACCTTTAAATCTCCCTTTCAAATAAAATATTTCAAAACTGAGCACATACCATAAAGGCAGCGAGCATACTTTTTATAAATGCAAGTCTCTGCAAAGTATATTGAGTGGTTCCAAGATATATGAGATGGTCCCCAGGGGTGCACGTTGAGTCTGCACACTGTCCTGGTAAAATACAGACAAACCCAGCATCATTCTGCATTACAAATGAAAGGACATGGTAGGAACATTTTCTCTCAACAAACTCATCTTCTTATGCATGAAAAACTTCACATAGCTCTGACCCTAATGACTAAAATATTATCCATATGGAGCATTTCTCAAGCCTTATTAATGTTTTCATATCTTCCAGTTAGAGAGAATGACTTAAAATGGATAAGATATTAAGAATTCCAGCAGTAGGCACCATTCTTAGGATTGTTACTTCAAAATGAAAGCTGGTATATCTGGTAGCCTGAAAATGTATCCACTTTTAAAATAATATTTATTATCCTTTCTTTTACTCCTGTGTATCCCCATATAATATCCTAAATCCAAAGTAATAGTGTCACCGGGTATCAGTCTAAGCCAAGTCAAGTGCAAAGTTTGGAAATGAAGGGCTTTCCTTTGGCAGCCACGCTGGGACTGTGAGATTAACAAGAAGAGGCAGAACTCCCGGAAGCATCAGTATTTATGATGTTTTTGATTTACTGTGAAAATGAAATGCTGATGAGAAGAATTTGTAAACAAAAGGGTTTATGAAAAGTACATCAGTACTATAGTCAAAGTTCATGTACAAAACTCCATGTAAGTCTGTCTGTACACCGGGTGGGAGGGTGCATGTAGTTTCCATTTCCCTATGCCGTATTTGGATTTCATATATCAGAATTAATAATAATAATAATTGAGACATTATTTAGATTAATCACATGATATAAAATATTCACATTCATTAATACACAACTTTTGTCCACAACTTTTGTCCATGCAAATGTAATTTAGTTTTTATAATCAATAGAAAACTTTTAATGTTTGGATAAAAGTTTCATTTTTTTAATTTGATATTAACGTTAGTAACTCCATGTGGCAGATAAATAAAAAAAAGTTCATAATAACCATTTTCTTTTTTCTTATAATTGTATTTATTATCATTTGAGCTTCCATTTTTCTTTCTTTTTTTTTTTTTTTGCAGTTTTTTGGCTGGGGCCAGGTTTGAACCTGCCACCTCTGGTATATGGGGCCAGCGCCCTACTCCTTTGAGCCATAGGTGCCACCCCATGATAACCATTTTCTGTTCAAATATTGAACATTAGCCATTATACAGGTATCCTACAAAACATATGATTAACCATCAGACTAGTCTCCTTCACATTTTGATAATTATATTGCTCCAGAGATATAAAATAATTGTATACATCTTTTCTAAAAGTTCTTGCAATGTTTCTAAAGTTAGAAAGCTTAGATAATATATTGAAGGCATATTTTATTGATTTGTCTATCTATTCATTTATTTGAAATGCACAGTTTTTTTGAAATCTTTATATAGTCCTTTTGACTTCATATTAAATAAACACAATTATATATTACACTATTTCAATTTTAAAAGACTAAGATAGAGACTTCTTTGACTCTGTATTCTATTTTTTTATTTGATGTTCCAAATTTCTATTTTTATCAAAGGTCTCTCCTATCTCTCTGCTTCTCTCCAGCTCAGCTGCCAACACTTTCTTACCTGGATCCGTAGAGTATCCTTTTATCTATTCCAGTTCATTCTCCCCTATGAAGTAAAAATATTCCTCCCAAAATAGCACTCATTGTGCCCACACACCTATTTAGAAACATTAATGGTTTACCATTTCTTTTCTTTTATTTCGGGATATGACAGGGGGTACACACATTGTGGTTACATAATTTGCTTTTGTACATGTAGGACTGCAAACTAGTACAACCTGTATGACAGGTGGGATAGAGATACCTCAAGAATTAAAAGTGGACCTGCCATTAGATCCAGCAGTGGTTTACCATTTCACGAGAAGAGTTTGAAATTTCTAAGTATAGCAATTAAGACCATCAACTCCTTCCTTTGCTTTTCTAACCTCTTTTTCCTCATATAATTTGGAAAATTATATGTCTGCTCTGGACCAGTTTTGGGACTCCAAGTCCATAACACCATTCTCCGCTTCCATGCATCCACTCGTGCTGTTCTCTGGATGGTTACTGTTCCAGCACCCTTCCAATCTTTACTGGTCAATGTCCAGTCATTTCCGAATCCAAGTTCAATGCTAGTTCCTCCAGCAGATTTCCTCCTTCAAACATGGGCTTGTATGGAATCCTGCTATATACAGTGTGTTACAGTTAGAGTGCCTCAATAGTTGTGTTTTCTAGCATATGGAGAATGCGTAATAGTGCAAACATCAGGTTCTATGTATTTTTCTACCACCACAGCACCCAGAATGGAGACTGTAGCATCGAATCCATACAAGGAGTATCTGGTCAGATGCTTGCTGTGTGAAGTTTTGAGTAGAAGCATTTTTCCCTAATTGTCCTCACTTACATTTTCTGCCAAATACACTTAGAACAAGTGAAGAAAACAGCATCTAGTGGTCTCTTTGATCTCCATGATTTACATTAGGAAGAAATCAGTTTATTCTTGTAGGTAAATGATCACTAAACCAATTCTTAGTGCCTCTTGCCAATATGTTACTATTTTCTGTAGCAGTGTAGCAGTGTTCTTGTCCAAGAGATGTTAGCCTTTGCGTATAAAAATACATCATGCCCTCTGTCTTCCCAAACTGTTTTGAGCACCTACTTGGAATGATTTAATTCGCAGGCCTGTGTGCCTAATAAGCTCTCTGTTTAAAATCCTAACACGGAGCTTTCTAAGAGCCACGTGATCTACATGTAAACTCTTTGCAAACAGCTTCTGAATTACAGGCAGAGACACACATTAGGAGCTGCCAGAATTGTGTTTGTTGTGTCTGCCTGGTTCGCTGCTGCTTGAACAGCTGAAGTAGGAGCGTATTGATCAATTAGCGCCAGCTCAAACACAGTGTACGCCAACAGGAAGAGGAATCAGACCGGTATGCAAAGCTGGCTCCATAAAATTTGGCTGTGAAAGACGGTGAAAGAACAGGACAAACTATTTAATATGAAGGCACCAGTGTACCTTAAGCCCATGTACCATTTGCATGTGGTATTTCAAAGATATTATTTAAACTTAATAAATTGGAAAAGGGTTTCATTTTGACCCAAAGAACAGTTCCTGCCTTCACACACAGAGCAGGATGGGAATGAATGGAGGTATTTTTTAAAACGTTCAATCCAAAACCTAGCTGTGAAATGAAGTATTTGCTCTCACTGAATAATTGTAATATTCATTAAAGAGTCATTTACTTCTTGGTGTATAAGTAAAGGACACTTCTAATTTAAAGCTGTTAACCACTTTATGTAAAATAACTATGAGCTTTGCAACAATCAATTTATATTGTGAATCTAACTCATGCATTAATAACAGTATTAGATGTAACATATGTGAACAAGTCACAAAATCAAGATTGTCTTTGTTAAATTCTGTGTGGATACAAGTTAAGAAAACATCAGGAGAATCTTCTAGTAGCCCCTCAAATATTTGTAGGACTAAGAGTATGTAGGAAGAAGAGGGAGAAACTCCTTGATTTGATTGCCCCGATTAGGACTGAGCTCTCTGGAGGTGCAGCTCTAGAGAGACCCAGTCTTCTCCCTCTGGGGAACAGCAGTGTGGCTTCAAAGGAGAAGTAAGGCTCATTAGTCCAGACTTTTTAGATAATGCCTGTGTGTGTAGGTGTGTGTGTTATCCTTGAAGTTAAAATGAGTAATGGTGGAAAATAATAGAATGTGTATTTTAAACCTTCGAATTGTATCTAGCCAGAAGTATTTTATTAATTTTTTGTTCTTTGAAACACTAGGGAAAATTGAGTGTATGCTGAAGGGAACATCTCTGTTCCAGTCCAGTTTTGATTTTTTTTTTTTCTTCTTGAGGTTTTGTTTTCTTGGCCCACATTCTCATTGATCTTGTGTCTATATTGGGCTTCAGTTGAACCCCTAACATCATGGAACCATTTGACCTTTATATTAGTGATTGTGCAAAAAATTCCTGAAAATACAAAATCTTTATATGTGCTGATGTGGAAGACTGGCTTTTCTGCCTTTAGTCTCTGCAGTATGCTGGCCCCAGGGAAGTGTCACCTGCAGACTGTAGCTGTCCTTGCTGTACGCATGCTCCTTTCTGAATGTGATGTACTGAGATTGGCTCAGGCCCTGCTTTGAAGAACAAGAAACTTCATTCTCTGCTACTCTAGACAGCAGAGCCACTTCCTGACTGGGCTCTGGGTCAAAAATGGATCTGCCTTCAGGCAGAAATATGAATGTCATGATATTTCCTATTTTACATTTTTAACCATACTTCCTCAAACAGCCAGGGTTTGACTATTTATTTCATGTCAATTATCATAAAATTATTTGTAACAGGAAAATAAGTTTGAGTGAAATGGCCACACTCAAATTAAAGGAATCTTATTCAGACTTTTCCTACCAATTCAAAAACGTTTTAGAATAGCATTGGATTTCAGAAGAAGCGTCTGGTCTGATTGATGAAAGCGCATGGATTGCATCCTTGACATTAGTCTCTAAATGATGATGTTTAATTAAGGATGACCATCCAGCCTTTCCTGGTCATCTATTACGGTTTTCTGACTATTACTCTTATTTTTTTCTCCCATCTTACTTGTAACATCTACTTTATTTTGAATAATTATTTGCTTAAGGTAACTACTCAGTGTCTAGAAACCTAATGTCATTTATGAGGGATCCACTTTTTTTTTAAGTTTTCAAATAATTTTCCTTTAATAGTTATTGTTCAAAAGCTTAACCTAGCTACCATCTTCTTATACACTTAAAGAAGCGTCTATGCCAGATAAAATTACCCGTCCAATTTTTTTTATATAACTAAGCGCTGAAGTATACAGGTAAAGACATGAGCACGCGGGCAACAGAATGTAAATTGAAGGCTAAATGGTGATGGAAATGCAGTTTGCATTTAGATTTTTTTTCCTTTCTTTCTTACAATAAAGCAAAGCAGGGTGATACTAATATACGTGCTAGAAGGCCCATTAACTGGCATACAAAATTAAATTGCTGAAGCAATGTCACTCAGCAGAGATGCCCAAGACATGTAATGAGAGGGAGAAAGCAGTTTTGATAATTAGAATGAGTCAAAAGCCATCTCCTGCCTGCTTTAGCTTGCACAGATGACAGAGGAAGGAAAAGGTTCTTTTCTTCTGAGACAGAAACAGGACATCAGTCAAAATGATAAGAGATGTCAGTATAATATTCCTCTGAGTCAGGTATCATGAGCAGGCATCTGGGATGAGAGGTTCTAATCTTTTTCTCTGCTTCACTTTGGGCTTTGGGGTAATAGATTCCATATCAATATACAATCTTTAAAAAGTTCACAGTTCTTAGTTGGGAGACATAGAAGTAGTTTATAATCTAGTGGGGAAAATCTACTTTGAATTCAGTACATCGAGAGGTTTCCTTTCATTCAACATCAATGTAAACAATGAACTTCATTGCTTAAAATGGGTCTGATATTATCATTTTCATAGGAATTTTGTGACTATTTATAATTAAATATATGCAAAATGCCTTTGCAAGGAAGATCCTGGCCAACAAAAGTTTTTTATTAGTAATTATCAAATTTATTTAAAAGGTAGCTAAAAATATCAATATTTTTATGCCAGCAAAATAAACCATTATTTAAGGTAAAGCCTTAACATGAAAAATATAGTATTGCTTTATGTTTTGGTTTGTTATGCTTCAAAAAGATAAAACGTGTATCTCTGCTACCAACCATAAGAAATATTTATTCTCCTGGGCAGGGCCTGTGGCTCAAAGGAGTAGGGAACCAGCCCCATATACCGGAGGTGGCAGGTTCAAATCCAGCTCTGGCCAAAAACTGCAAAAAAAGGGAAAAAGAAAAAAAATATTTATTCTAAAATTATCTTAATCTTCAATGCTAAAGTAGACTATGGCCATATTTATGGTATGAAATCAGTAAATATCCACTACGCTATACTGGTAAAAACTGAGGGTTTTTCTCTTTAAACACAAAATCTAGGGTAATACAAACTTCTGAAAAATGTTCTGATGAGAAAAATCTAGAATTCAGCCAATATATACTAACATATTCTAAAACTAGATCTATGACTACAATAGGCTGTAACATAAGGCATACAGTATTTTTAAAAAAGCACTTTCTGGGCGGTGCCTGTGGCTCAAGGAGTAGGGTGCTGGTCCCATATGCCAGAGTGGCGGGTTCAAACCCAGCCCTGGCCAAAAAAAAAAAAAAAAAGAAATTAAAAAATCACTTTCTAACTATATGAGAAAGAGAGAGAGGGGAAAGAGTCTAAGTAATTGAATAATCCTCTTAACTAAGTTAACTGCTAATTCAGTGATTGGTGTTTGTGCCACATGGGCCTGCTCTATCCGCAGTAATCATGTAATGAATAGACAGAAACCTTGTTTTTGTTATTCTATGGGAATGCACCTCACAGCTGGAAAGGTGGGGCTCACAGCTGCTATGTTTATTGGGGAGGAAATGTATTATAAGTTTAAAATATGCACACAATGACCAGGCAATACATTATAGATATTAGTGTAATATTTGCAAACATCAACTGATTCATTCATTTTTCTCCCAATTGCATTTTGAACATTATATGCTTTAGTCACATAAAAAAAATGGATAAACTATTCAGAAAAGAATGCTGGTTAGCCATTGCTGGGAGACACGTCACCTGAAGACTCCAGTAGCTTAAGACACGAAGCATTTTACTAGCAGTTGGGTGATTCTTCTCTGCTGATCCGCGTGAGCTGTTTTTGGTAGAACCCACTCTGCATCTGTGTTCTTCTGGGGGTGGTCTGGGGTGGCATTGCTGCTCTTGGCTGGACTGTTTTATTTGTCCTCTGCTGGGAGAAGAGGGCAACTCTGCCTCAAAAGACTAGCTCAGGCTTGTTTTCACGGCATTGAGGAAATCAAACAAGAGTAGGAACAAGCGAAGGGCGAAAGTGTACCAATGTTGTCACATCTCATTCCATTGATCAAAGCAAGTCTCAAGGACAGGTGTGATTGAAAATGTGGGGAAACACGGTACACCATGTGGGGGGAGCAATTGCAAAGTCACATTGCAAAATATGCATGATACAAAGAATACAGTTCTGTAATCATTTTAGTGATCTACTGTGATGACGGTGCTAAAAGAAGAATTTTGAAATATCTTTAACCAAATGTATTAATGTAAGGTTGTCAGCTTCGGCTTTTTTCTCATTTAAAACAAAATAGTGTAAAAGAAACCATGAAATGATTCAATGGACCAAGGTTGTGACAGGATAGGGTCAAGTTTGTTGGAAACTTACGTGACAGAGATGCATTTATTCAAAATAAAATCGTAACGAATAGTAGTTTAGCTAAGTTTTCAGGACATTTATCTCTAGGTCTAAATCTCTTCGTTTATTTTTTAATATACAAAGCTTGGGACTAATAAATACTTGTTGTTTTATGCTCCTCACAAGCGTAACAGTTTCAAGAGCTGGCCTGGGGCAGTCCTCACCAAATCAGAAACTGTGGGAGATACTGCTAGCTTCCCAAATGTGTGCCCCTAAGTACCAAATGCGAATACCTGAATTGCCACTGGTGTATTCAGTGCTTCACCAAATGCTGATAATCTAAGTGATGAATTCATAAATTGTTTTTTCATGTCTTTAAAACCAGGCAGATCTAAGTACAGTCTTACCTTGGACTAAACTGGTGTCAAAGGAAGTTTGTTGTTTATCTGAAGGCTCATTATGATTAACCATAAATGGAAAATATACGGAGAACTAGGAGGACAGCATTTATTACACATTTAAAACATGCCTGGATACCTAAGCTTGTTCTACTTTCCACGTATTATTTATGTCCTGTAATACTTCCACCAATGATAGGAGGTAGAAAGTATTTTCAGCCCCATTTGCAGCTGAGAAAATTGAGGCAAAAATCATTAAAAATTCTCCAAGGCCACATTTCTTATTGGTGGATTGATAATTCAAAAACAGAGACTGTATTCCAAGATGGCACTCTTAACATCCACAGTAACTACCTTTCCATGCAAATGAACACTTATGAAACTAATTATTTCTTATTGATTATTTAGTGTTTTGTTGCCAAGAAAATTCTTGCCAAATACTTCTGTGTGACAAAGATGAGGTTCAATTAGCATGTCTCTACTGTCATTGAAGTTTATCAGGCCTGGAAAATTTAACAATAGATGTAAACTGTAGAAAGCTTTTATGTGACAAAATTGCTTAGTGGAAAGAGAAGAAACAGCTAATCAAGTACCTGCTGTCTCCTCATAAGCTTGGATGGTAGTCATGACGTGCTGGAAAATCCTTAGTCATGTTTCCTGGAAAACATAACAAAGGGTTTAGCTCTTCAATTATGGAGACTATGAGACATGAACTTCCATTAGATACAAAATGAGAAGTTTTGCCAAGTAAGATACAAACTTTAAAACTGTTTTGTCACCTCATAGATACAACAAAGGAGTTTGTTGAAGGAAATTCATTATTTTGACCAAGTAGTTCATGACTTTGGCTATTGGCTATTAGACAACACATCTTAAAACAGAATACCAGAAGTTAATTTACATGATCTAAAAGTCAAATTTATATTAATGTAGGAAATTTGGCTGTGACATGTTGAAAGTCATTGTTAAAATGAACAGAATTCCATATTGAGAGACACAGTTGCAGATACCACAGAACCTCCATGAAGCTTCCACCAACGATAGGAGGTAGAAAGAGTTTCGGTTGAAGTTAGCTTTTTTAGGGTATTTATAGATATTTGTGATTTAGTAAAGTTTTATTCTAAAACATAGGGTGGTATATTCATTCTAGAAAATTTATTCTTACAGGTTACAACCGTTCTTTGATGCGCCTTCTGATGTGGCTTACAGCATGTTTTATAAAGTCAGTTCAATGTAAGATTTAAAGAGAAGTTCAGATTTTCAGTAATTTACTACCTTAAATAGCAGGGATATTTACACAGACACAGTCTCCATTATGGTCAAACACAACTATGACAATGACAACACTCAGAGATACAGAAGCATGACACACGGGCTAGGTTGTAAGAATGGGAAGCAATATTGTGTTGTAGACAACATAACAGAAAGTAGTAAGACAAGAGGCATCCCCCCGAAATTAATGTGAAAAATCATAATGCATTATAATAACTCCAGATCTCTCCTGTGCCAAATTATTCCCACAAGAAGACATAGTTTTGATGTGTTTTTCTCTTACGCTCTAACTATTGGCACCAATTTCCCTTTGTGTCATAGACTCTGGTGATAATCTAGGGAATCTACTAGCACAGTAAATTTAACAAGTTCTTAACCTTTTTGTGACCCATCTCTTACCAGGGAAACAAAAGTTAAATGAGGAATAATTAAACATTTAAAACTATGACTGGCAAATAAGATTAACATTATTAACATTCTAAACACGCTATTATTGTAAATTCTAGAAGTTCAGATGCTAATTAACTGAGATGTTTATTTTTCTTGAATTTCTTTCAGTCCCATTAGGCTGTGTTTCTATATACTAACCTCCCAGCAGTGATAAAAACTTTCTTTTAATTGACTAACAAGATTCCTGGTGGTGACCTTGGGTGTCTTTTCTTAAGCAAAAAAGTTCAGGTGTGAATATGTCTGTAAGATTTAGTAGGAATCTTATAGACATTTCATTATTCTAATTATTCATAGTTTAGAAGACATGTGTCCAGAACTCTGTCTTATCTAAATGTTTTCCTTGTTTTTTTTGTTCAATGGATGAAGGACTTACTGGTGTATTGAATTCATACAAATGAGTTGTTTCTATGAAAGCCAATGTTAAGACTAAAAAATATAATATTTAGCAATTGGTACTTAAAAAAGGCTATTTTAAGCTCGAATTAAGGCAGTTCATGAGGCACAACATTTTGAAATGAGAATCCATCTTTATCAATACTGTAACTCAGTTGCCATAACATGCTGTGAGCTCTCAGAATGAGCAGGGCCCTCAAAGTCAGAAAGCAGGGCCTCTCTGTTGCTTATAGTCTTTAAAGTAAATTGTTTCAGTTCTCTGTGGGAGTGTTTCCTGTTGAGAAGAACCTCATAATTAAAAGCAGCAACTGGAATAGAATTATAAGGCAGGTATTTTGACAATGTGGGCACCTGGAATGTTATCTTGAAATAAACTGACCTGTGGTGGATAGTGTTCTTTCTAAGGGGGATTTGCATAACTGCAGAGAATGAGTTCCTCTGCCCATCCTTTTGAAAAGAGCACAGACTATTTAGTAGAGAGAAGATAATTATGCTATTTGGGATAATAGTCAGATTTACTGTCTAGGACTGCTGTTCTGAACACTACATGAATTTCAGGATAATTGCTTAGATCCTGTTTAGATGAAAGCTGATTCATTTTTTTCAGGTCTTCTTTGTGCTCCATTTTTATTCCTATTTTCTTTTTTAAGCAAACAGGTCTAGCTTTGCTGGTAAAAATGATATTTAATTTTAAAATTGACTTCCTTTTGTCTATGTTTATAAATCATTAATTAGAAAATTTTCGAGTTGTCATAGATCAATTTTTTTTCCAATTTATGACTTTCTTTTGTGTCCTGTGTTTTATTAGCATACCTGTTGTTGCCCATAATAGTTATAAAGTAAACAGACCTTATAAATCCCATGTTTTGGTGGGTAGACTGTATTTACCCACCAGTGTCTATTTATTAATTCCCTTTTCAGGCTGAATCACATCTTTACCAGCAAAGTCAAATGGTAAGTTGAAGGACCCTTTTTTTTTTGACTTTGCTATTAATAGACAACCATAGAAGAATTGTATTATTAAAGTTAAGTTTATTTTGTTGTATTTTAATTGTAGTGATACTAATATCTTAAAAGCTGTATTAGACAAAATACAAAAGGTCATCAGTCAGGACGTGTTGGATATTTTTTCCTTTTCTATATAAACTTTTTATCTTTTTTACTTTTTATAACACGGGAAGAGCTAAACAATAAGCCGATTACGTGGATAATCCTGTAAATTTCCCATTTATAGTGTTGCGCTATATAAGCCAATTCTAAATCTCACTTAAATACAATAATAAGTTTATTTTAGACTGTGAAATTTCAAGAATTATTTTTAATATAGTTTTAGAATAGAATAAGCCCTTTTAACTGTCAAGGTTTGAGCAGATAGCTATAAAACAATTCGCAAAATCATGAAATAACTCTTAGTGACAATTTGTCATACTCTTAATGTTATCATTTAATTTAGATATAACTTTTGAAATGTAAAAGTTAAAGCATTTTAGGACTTAAACCTATTATCAAAACGGTCTTCATTTTATTCTGTCTTATATTTCTTTTTTTTTTTTTTGACTTTTTTTTTTTTTTTATTGTTGGGGATTCATTGAGGGTACAATAAGCCAGTTACACTGATTGCAATTGTTAGGTAAAGTCCCTCTTGCAATCATGTCTAAAAGCTTTTCTAGTCAGTAGAAATCACCTAACGTAACTACTAATACAATACTTTTGACATTTAATTGATGACTAATTACATACTTGGGTGGCTTCTTGGGGTAAATAATAAATAAGTATATTGAGATTATTTAAAATATCTAGAGATCACTGTCATAAAATACTTTGAAAGTGTGGGAACTTAGTATGCTTATGTTATCTTGAAACAAAGTGAAATATGGTTATTCATTATAAACAC
Source organism: Nycticebus coucang (assembly GCF_027406575.1). Classification (NCBI taxonomy): domain Eukaryota; kingdom Metazoa; phylum Chordata; class Mammalia; order Primates; family Lorisidae; genus Nycticebus; species Nycticebus coucang. Next base: position 20,920,355 of record NC_069802.1, on the reverse strand, counting down.
TCCTTCCTCTGTAAAAATGATCATAATCCAGATACTGACCTGTAAATCACCCCAAATACACATTAAAATAGTTTTCCAGTAGTGAAAAAAAATGGGCTTCTTTTAAAGATATTCATGACATTGCATCATTAAGGCATAACGTTTAATGAATTTATTTTGTCAGCGTTCATTCCAGTGTCACCGATTTCATAAATACGCACACATTCATACACACATACACACTCTCTCAAGAGAGAGGAGGAGGAAGGTGAGCCTGCACAACAAGCCAAATCCCTATTATTAAATCAGATCTCTGAAATAAAAATACGTGAAAACTATCTTTCAAAGACTCCTCTTAAAGCATGTAATTGTTATAAGGCATCCTAATTTAGCCAGTCCACAAAGCTATCTGTGATGGCAGAAAAGGGTTCTTTCTTGAAATGGAGGCTTCATTCTTTTTCTCCCAGTAGCTATTCAGTGCTGTTGGTCTATTTATATTCATTATTGCCGCCCTAAGAACAGTGCGGGTTTTCATTACTTGATTGGCACGGGCTGCTCGGATTCAGTTTTGCTGTCAGTCCTGACCCGCTTCCTTCCCTCTTCAGTTACCGAAACTCTACAAATGGAAGAAACTACGTACACAGTATAACACGGTACGAAGTAAATAGCACATGGCAAATTAACTGGTCATGTTGAGCTTGAATTTAATACAATTGCATGTATTGAACAAAGAACACCAAGAAGTATGTGAATAAACAATGTATTTGATTTTTCACACAAACTTCTCTTTTTACAATGTGCTGTACTGTAGTGTTATCCAGCCTCTGAATATTTACTATATTATTATGATGGATAATTTTTATTCCAAGACATTAAGCTGAGAAAGAAAAAAAGTAGTTTGCTCAGAAGATGGATGTAGTAACTTCACAGTTTTCTTGTAAAATATGTTCAGCTATTTAGTATGAATTCTTTATTTTCAGCTCATTCCTTATTTTTCTGTGGTTATCTTGATCATCCAATTTGTTTTTAAATTTTCTCATATATATGTATATACGTTGTATAAACTATATTTATCCACTTCTATGGAAAGCTGTAAGATTCTTGCTTTTTTTTAATTTTAAAATAAGTAATAATACTTATGTAATGTAGGGAACTGTATATTATGATTCACATACCTAAGAAAAGAAATCTTAAAAAATTCATATTCTGTGCCTTCCTGCCTTCTAATAGTCATGGATAGGAGGACGGAATATTGAATTCTAAAGCAGTTTAACAAAAGTAATTGGATCTCACACAACAGAAAATCAGTTTAAAATATACATTTTGCAAGCTCAGAGTGTTCAGTCAGCATCACTATTGAATTCATATTTACTCTTTTTCTTGCAAAATGGATAAGAAAAACCTCCCTTGTATCCCAATGCCTTGGGTTTGGCTTAATGCCTCTCTCTTTGCTCTCCCAAATAATGTTATTTACATAGAATATATTTATTCTCTTTACCATTTGCCTGAAATATGGATGACCGTCCTTTCACTCTGAGTCTGTATTTGTCTCTTAAGTTAAGATGTGACTCTTGTATGCAACAGATATCTGGCCTGAATATATTTATTCTATGTAATATGTAAAATATATTTACATATATTCTATGTAAATAACATTAAAATATAAACATAAAACAATAAAAATATAATGATGCAACAAGTCTTCATTCTTCCATTCCTGGAAGGAAAGAATATATAAAAATCCCTCTCACTATGAAGTTTAAGGAGATTTCTACAAGACACAGCCTGGTCAGTGGAGAGGAGAGAAATGAACCTCAGATAATTAAGTCCTCTAAAATGTGTTTCTCTAACACTAGGAACATCTGTCTCGTACTAAAATATTTTGAACCATCTCTAGATCTTTGTGAAGTCTCTGCAGGCATCAGAGATGCCTTTAGAGAAGTTATTCTCTAGAAAAGCATGAGACATCTTTTATCAAAAGTGGATTTGTCTATAAATAGGCCATAAACACCTTTTACAAACAATTCTGCTTGTTACAGGCAGTAATCAAAATGCTGTTTTGTGAGCTGACTGCGATCCATAGAAACTTGAAGGTAATTTTATGAAAGGAAGCTGAGGCAAGCAAGTTTGTCTGGCCCACTTGCTTAGCACTTTTGGTGGCACTGGCACCATGGTTTGCACAAGTCGTTTAAGGGTGTACTTGTGAAACCCAGCACAGGTCGGGCTGACTCTGCTATTCCTGGAAAATTTTTACTTCTGACTTTTTCTAAATTTAGTTTCAACTGCTAGTTGAACAGAGCAGGCTGAGTAAGATAAAAAGAAGAAAAGAAAGCATCAATACAATTGTAAAATACATGCATGAATCAACAGTGCAAGCATCAATTGTAACTGTATATATGATGCTGTTTTACTACATATTTTAAAGACTATATACAATATGATCTGTTTATATATTATATAGAATTCTGACAAATATTGTGAATTTTATGTAATATATGCCAGATCGTGCTTTAAGATAGTGAGCAACAAGGAAAAAGATGCTTTGGAATATGTTTTTAGTATAATGTGAATAAACCTAATTATCTGTGCTGAACCCTTACATGCTGCCTAAGATTCATCTGAGTTTCATATGGATGTTGTACGTTAGAGCAACATCCTCTAGTTGCTTTAGAGGTGCTGATATTTTTATTTCCTCTAGTTCCATTAGAGGTGCTGATATTTTCATTGAGTAACATTCAAAACCCCTTTATGTAGGGGAACCATTCCACAGAAAAATAAGAAATGTTAAGATGCAGAGACATAGTTAATAGTTTAGCATTCATTTATTAACGTATTTCGCTAATTTCCACCATGTATCTCAAATGCACCAAGTAGTTTTCCAGGCAAAATATTTGTTGAGCCAACATGATGTTTTTCGCTAGTATTAGCATCGTTATGAGATTGCTAAAAACACAAATTTTCCCGTTTGAATGAGGCTCTGTTTGTTCCTTGATAGAATAGAATGATGGAGATGATTGAAATTTACAAGGAAAAAAATCTCCTTTCACATAAGCATGGATGAGAAATAATTTTCCCTTTCATTCAATACTGGGTAATGATGTATGCTAGAACTCTAAAGTAGACACAAGCCTCCAGCAAAAAGGGCAGCAGCGGGAGGGCGGGCGGTTATTAATGAATTCTGTTGTGAAGGAGGGTGGGGACTGTTGTGGACCAACATGGCCATTTCTAACAGCAGTTCCAATGACACAAACTCAGTTTTGTTCCTTTTATTATTCCTGGACTATTTCACATGATTCATTGTACTGCTCCTAAGAAAGTCAGTGCTTTCTTATATGAATAAAGTTACTTCCATACTAGTTCCCTTTCCTACACTCTCTGCATGTTGAAGACAGGATCCATGTCTACATTAATTGTGTTACTTCCATAATCCTTGGGTGGGGGATAGGCAATAACTATTTATTGAATACATCACTGGGTGCAAAGTTCTTCATTTAACTAAGACATCTGCTAAATGACATTGAAAACCTGTCATTTAAAAAAAAAAAATTCAAGTCGAGCACTGTAAGAAAATAGTAAGCTTATGTAAATTATGACGAGTTCAGCTGTCTTTTTAGCACTCATATTTACATCGAAAAGGAATTGAAATAAGCCACTGGGTACACTGTACATCGTCTACTATTTTTCAGTCATTAGTTGTTCTTTTGGAACATTAAACAATTCTCAAATAACATGTTTTAATGTTGTTCTAAAATATATGCCTCTGTCCATCCAAGTGATTTGAAAGTATTTTCCTCCTTGGAAGTTAATCCATCATCTTCCCACTTTAAAAAGGATTTTAGTTCAAAGCATGTTCAGTGTTAGTAACCCTTAAAAACAAAAGAATAGAGAAGAACAGGATGCCCTTCTAAGTAGTAACCTAATTTAAAATCTGTTTTGGAATGTTTTGACCTTTGCTTATAGCCTCAGTTTTGGGTTCTGGTGGCTTAAATGAACCAGAGAGCTACGGATAAAGGGTCCCAGCTGAAGACATTCAAAACAATAGTGATATTTATTTACAATACTTAAAACACTAAAATTAGAAAGTGCTTAAGGTATGTATTCTTTACTATGTAAAAGGACTAGTGAAAGCACCCAGAAAACTTGATGGTTAGATTTGGATACTCAAGAATCAAAATTTAAAAATAAAAAAGAAAAGGAAAATCTCAGTGTATATTTGAGATAGTTCCTGTTGGATTACTCTTCCTCTTTAACCACGAACGTGCTACTGAACACTTCTTGAGATTAAGAGAAGATAATGTAAACTGGTTCAGTGTTCTGTGTCATTAATCTACATTTTTTTCCTTTGTGCATTCTTGTATTCTTGCTGGGCCTCCAGTTTTTCATTAATTTGTCTACCATGTTCCAGACTTAGATGCATTTCGTAGATTTTTTTAATATTTTCTTTCTTCCTGATAGGAAATGATTGATCAACTCACTCATTCTTTGTTATTTTTCATGCCAATGTGGTAATATCCTGTAGAGTCATTTTTAAATTATGTGTTAGCCTCATAGTACAGCCTGGCCGTACAGGTAAAAAGGAAGGAGACTCTAGCTCTAACCCAGCTTCTAATGAATTTAAGCCCAGATTAATCTGTTATGGGTCTGCAATCAGTGAGAGTAAATGTTTATAATTAATTTGCACACCATACTTTAAAGCAGAGCTGAAAATCTATGTAAAGTTAATGGCAAATATAAATTCTGCTAGTCACACACCAATTTAAGAGGCTCATTGTCTTTCTGTTTTGTTTTTCCTGTTTTTTCTTACATTTCTCTCTTCTTACTTGACTTACTAGTTCATACTTCTTTCCATCCTACCTTCCCTTTCTCTTTATCCTTTTTTCTTTCCCTTTCTTTCTTTTTTTTTTCAGTTTTTGGCTGGGGCTGGATTTGAACCTGCTGCCTCTGGCATATGGAGCCAGCACCCTACTCCTTTGAGCCACAGGCGCCCCCCATATTTCTTTCTCTTTATCCTTCTTTCCTCCCGGTTTATTTCTTTCCTCCATCTCTCTTTCCTTTCTTGTGTTCCTTTCTTCTTTCTTTAATTTCTCTCTTTCCTTTCTTTCAGTTCTGTTCTTCCCTAACCTTCCTAACATTTTATTCCTTTTAGTCTTTGATTTCATGCTATCATTTCTTTTCTATTATTTCCAACCTATATATATATTACATTGAGCATACGCACACTAAAAATTAGTCAGGTGTAATGGAATGATGAGATGATAAAATAAACAAAATCATGAGCCAGCTTAACTTCTTTCATTACTTCCTTCATCCCTTTCTTAAACACATATTTATTGGGCACTTTTTATGTTCATATATATAGAAATATGAAGTACATCATCCTGTTTACTCTGGACAGTGTCCTTGCAGTGTGTGAAGAGGCAGTGGCTGAGCAACATTAACTGCAGAAACCCACATGGGAAATAGTAGGATTAGGAAACAGAGATGGCTACTCTGGGGGCCTAGTTTAGCCAACTCCTTCATACCTCTTTCACTAGAGATCTGCGTTTTAAACAAATCACTTGGCACCTGTTCCTTATTTTTAACCATCTGTGAAATAAATACAACACTCCTTCTTCCCCTTCTTTGTTCAACAAAGAAGAAGATGCTTTAAATGGCACCAGGCACTGAAATGATCATTTCCCGTAATGGTGATTATGATAATGACGATAGCTCGTAAGGCCTTCTGCATGCCCAGCGCTATCCTTACCACTTCACATGGAAACATGTGTGGCATTCATAATGACAGCCCATCTATTTATGTAAATTAATGTTGGTGTGCTTAGTAAAATGAGCACATATGCACATGAAGTCAGATAAAGAGATGTTTGGGAGCTGGCCTGTCTCTTGTACATAGTCTTCATTTTTCGTGTCCAGGTCCTAAAAAGAAGAAAGACATTTTAAACCCAGCTCAATTCAGGTTGAATGCAACATTCATGTAGGACAAATTTTCAGGAGAGAAAGTAGCATATATTAATGAGAAGATGTTTATTTTTTTTAATAAAATAAAATCATCAGGGGGCAAGGAAGAGTGGAAAAATAATTTCAGTGGCTATGATTTTTCTCCTTAACTATAAAGGAGCAAATTATGTAGGTATCATCTGTAAACGATTGCTTAAAAACTCAAGAGTAATTAATTTAAGAATTATTTTTCAAGGTTGATATCCTGTGGTTTCTAGCAAGCAGCAGTGTAATAATATGTGGATTCTTGGCTATTTAAGGATATATGCTTGTAGACTTTTTATGTCCCTGTATCTTTTCAAATATAGTCAAGAAAACATGATTACTAGTCGAGGATTTGTAGTTGCTGTTAGTTTTCTATATATAAAGATAAGCACTCCCAACTTCCAACTAAAGAACAACAATGAGCATTTTAAAATAACTGTTGGGGTGGGAGAAGACGTGTCTCTCATAAAAGTGCATTTATTTTAAGTTACTCCAACTTAGTTGAAAATAATCTAATTTAGCATAATGATAGTAGCTTGGTGATTCATCTACAAGGAGTTCCATTTTGTAGGAAGAAAAAAAATGTATGTGCTTTTCTGTAGTTATCTCCAAGATAGCAGATTTAATAATATCTTGCCCAGGAGGAAAAAGTTCACAATGTTTCTCCTTGTTGGTTGGTAGCCTTGGGGTTAAGTATTCAATACGATCATTATTACATCTAAATCACTATTAAGCCAGAAGATTTTTAACCCAAAGGAGCAAACACACCTCTGAGCTGACTGTTGTGGAATATTTAGCCATTAGGTATCTGGACTCACTGGAAGCAGCATATTTTACTGTTGTCCCCAAGTCATGAATAATGTATAACTAGTCATATTTCTCAGATCATCTTATTCTGAATCCTGAACCTGACTGTAATTCTAAATGTGTTTAACTGTCCTAAATCCCCATGTACTCTTTGGAAGCCAGGTGGGTGTATTATGGACACATGATTAGTCCTCATTTTGACGAGACAATATATTTTAATAGTTAAATGACACTACTTAATACATCCCAAAGGATAAATGAATCCCCTAAGTCATTGGTAATTTTTTTTTAACAAAGCAAATTCTCTTTGACAGTTACTTTAAAAGACAAGTCATCCCCAGATATTTGTTTTCCCTTTTAAATTCTCCTGCGTAAGCTCTGCATTATTTAGCCTTGTTAACATGCAGAGCAGCAAACTGTTTTCCTAACTTCCCCCACTCTTTTTGAAGGTAATCAGATGCCCATTTACTGGGATTCTGTACCTTTTATCATCTCTGGTTTGTTTAAGCTTAAACTTGTTTCTTTAGCTTAAACTTTTAAAAAATGTTGAAATACTTGTGAAACCCTTTTAAGTGGAAGGTAGACATTATCCTGTGTTGAAGGATAATTCTCTTCCATTCTCTTTAATTTTCTCAGTGTTACCTTCTTTTCAGGTCCTTGTATTAAAAAGAAAAAGAACATTGAGATTGAAGTAGTAAAAATGTGATTTTAAAATGCACAAAATAGCAATTATGTAAAAATTCTTTCTTTGGGGGAAATGAGAGACTATACCCAGTTAAACAGATGACAGAGTACTAATTATTATATATAACCTTTATTATTATATATCTACAAATCAGAAAAGATTACATTTTGGTTAACGTTGAACAGCCAGTAATTATAAAATACAATACCAACTGTCAGAAAAAAATCATTAACTTATATACACCTAATCTTTGAAATTAAGTTTCTGTACTTTATAATGTGCTTTCTAAGTGTCTTGTAATAAGTATTTTCAATATTTATTAATTTACATAATATTAAAATGAGCAACACGGAAAGGTATTTTTTTTTCATCTACTTTTCTGGGGATCATACAAAAACAATGTATGTGGTGCTATACATTTATAACACAGAGACCTGAATCTATAATCTTTCGCCGGAAAACCATTATTTTCCCGTTGGTAAATATACTAAAAATTTGAGATTTTGACACCTTTAACATATGCGAGAAAAAAAGACATTGCGTAAAAATGCATTATATTAAATAATTTTAAATAAATATTCTATGTATCTGATATATGTGGGCCAAGGATATATAGCACATCAGTGAAAGCTAGAGCAGTGGTGACAGCAGAAACCTATATTAAATGCTTCTATGTGGAGATGATTAGACTATATTCTAAATGTAGAATGAAGACTTTACATGCGTTTTCTTCATTGAATCCTGAGAACAACCAAATGAAACAGACTAGGAGTTACGTAATTTGTTCAAGGTTACATTCTGCTAAGTGACAGAATGTGGACTTGAATCAGACTTCCTTTGCTCAGATCCCAGTGCGTTAACCACTGATTCATTGATTCTTTCATATAATGACAAAGTGAAAGTAAAGATGTACACAGTTCATGGCTCTTTGCTTTTTGTGTTCTAACATACAGCTATTAAAAGTACTAAAGTATATGAAGAAACTCTACCTCTTTAACCTCACTATCCTCTAATTCACATAGCTTCCCGCCCACCATTCTTACAGATTATATTTTAGTTACATGGGTTGCAATGATACATTCTCAAATAAACTAAAACTTGGGATATTAGTCCGTAATTAGGTTTAAGTTGGATAAGTGTAGCCCAAACATTGCTTTGCGTTCATTTTCTCTTAAGAATTCTGGACAATCACTCCGTTCCAATTGAACCAACACAACTATGGTTATACATCCTCCATAATGTCTTTAATACTTTGTTTGCCAGAAACAACGGTCCAAAGCATACTTCTTTTTTCTGCTATTCTTAAAGCATTTTCACTTCTCACATCCAATTCACGAGGGAGTGTTCGGCTTCTCCCATTCTCAGTTCAGCCCAGCATGCCGTGGTTTCCAAACGTGGCTTTTCTTTTTATGGAACGACAATGATCCAAAACCGCATATCAATTGAGTGGTCCTCCTACCATGTAGAATTTAAAATAGACCTCTACTGTGGAGATGAAATGTTTTTCTTAGCTGCCTATGACTTTAATAATTATAGAAGTTTGAGGCTTTTTACCAAGATCATAATTCAGTCTCTATTTGACCAAATTTTCCATCTCGCTCAAGGCCCAATGGAGGGACAGTGTGGGAGAAGAACCCACGGAAGAAGAGGTTGGGCACCAACCATCACCTCCCGGTGTCACGTGGCTCGGGAATCCTCCCAGCATTCACTTCACAAGTTTCCACCTTTCTATCTGCACAAGTTAAAAATGTTCTCCTTACTTCAACCGAGGACTTTTACAGTTACCACTGTATCTGACATCCAGGGACACTGCGTTTTGCAGCGTTCTTCTCCTAGGTATAGAAGAACGCTATTCTGCTTTAATTTAATTTAGACAAAGATGATTTTTTTCAAACCTACAACATAAGTTTATATAAGTACAGATGGTCCCCTACTGACAATGATTTGCAACTTTGCAATGGTGTGAAAGAGACAGTGGAAAACGTAGTTTAGATTTCGAATTTTGATCTTTTCCCAGGCTAGCAATATTCAGTGCAGTAGTCTCTTGCGATGCTGGGCAGCAGCAGAAAGCCACAGCTCCCAGTCACCCACATGCACATAAGGGTAAAAAAGGGACATTCATTGTGTTCTATGTTGCCAGAGGATTTTTGCCAACTGTAAAATAATGTAAGTGTTCTGAGCACATTCATTGTAGGTAAGGCTAAGCTATGATGTTCATTCATTAGGTTAGGAGTATTCAATAAGGTTGGGACTTTCTGATGTTTTCAAGTTACAATGGGTTTATCAGGGCATAACCCACTGTCATTCCAGGAATGTCTGCACCTTGCTGTATTGTTGATTGAGAAGTTGTATAATATAGTGATTAAAAGCATAGCTCTGACGTCAAAGTTGCCTGGGATTGTAACACATTCTACCACTCAAGAGATGCAGGCTCTTGCGTAATTGACTTACCTTCTTTGTGCCTTACTTTCCTCCTCTTTAAAATAGTTATAACATAAAATGAATTAGATGCAAAGTTCTTAGAATAGTGTCTGATGTATATTTCTTGAATATATGAATGAATATAATTTTGTAGGTCATGGTACCCCAGTAGTCAGGCCTATCTTCCCTGAACCTGAGACCATCATGCCTATTTTGTGCGGTAACGTCTCTTCTGACTTCCGCTCCATCTTGGATTTCCCACTGAGTTCCTAAGTCCTGCTGTAGCAAATCTCATTTTCACTAGTCTCTGGCTTATTTGCAGAACAGAGAAGCCTGACAAGTTAGGAAGCAGAGGTTGCCAGATTTTTCCATCTGATGATTCAGTTAAATACTCACAGAGTATAAGCCCATGGTTAATGTAGCTCACATAATATTTAAGTGCACCATTTAAAAGAAAACTCCCAAAGAGTATGCTTTGGTCACAATTTCCATTGTTAACAGTACTTGTGTTTCATCCTTTTGTGTTGATTACTTTGTTTCTGAAAGGATTGATTTATTTGAATTGTATAAGACATTGGCCAACACACAAAAGCTTGCTGAAATTCCCTCCAGCCGGACTTTGTGCACATGAAAAATTCTGTTTACACCATGAAACCTGTTTTGTATGTAATGCTCACTGCTGGCAGAGTGAAAACCAAAAATATTGGCCAAAAAAGAAAAATAGACTTAAATAGAGAGTATGTCTGGCAGATGGTGGACAGGAATCCTTGATCGTCCCTGTCTGCTAGGCTCACTGTACTCCCCTAGAATTGTTGCAGTACCATAATTTTGCCATGATTATCTGTGAAATTATATTGACTGTTGAGCTCTGATTCATGCTTTTCTTAAGTCATCTGCGGGAGAGATGACATTCTAATTGCACTCCTGATTTTTTTACACTATGAGTTTGTTAAGCGCAGACACGTTTTACTAAAGAAAAAAGCCTAAATGTATGTAAATTGACATTGTGACAGATTAATACTTAGGCATTAGACGGGCAGTACAATTAGACAGCTTAAATGTGTCCTACATCTTAATGTCTCTATGACTTCAAGAAGTCACATTAAGTCCTCCTTTTGAAAAGGGTCTGTTACCATTTTGTTGATTAAAATAAATGAAAGTCTATCAGAGGATTTAAGTGAATTATGGAAAGGCTCATCACAATTACACCTAATTCTAGAAAATTGAAATCTTGGGAATTAACTGTAAATTCAGAATATCTCAGAGTAAGAAACTGTACAGTCGACTTCCTGAAGTGGTTATTGGGAATGTAAGTAATTCTTATACTTGGAGTAATCTGAATTCTTGTTTTAAATAAGAATAAAGCTTCATTCTCTCTGGAAGTAGAATTTGAAATGACAGCTAAAAGGAGAACTTAAAATTCAGATGACATTGTGTGCATATTAAAATTATATTAGGCTGTATTAAAGGTCATATGATAATATATAGTTTATTCAAAAATATCTGGGAATACATATATTTCTGTGTAATAGAATTTAAAGTATAGAGACTTTTCAGATTTTTCGATGTGATCCACAATGAGAAATTTATTTTTTGTAGAGATCAAGTAAATATATATACGTATAATCTAAAAAACTATATAAAAATAGTCATGAAATAATGTGAACTGAATGAAAGCTGGCCACAATTCTTTAGGTGAATTCTACCACCATCTGAGAAGAAGTGATCTCAACTATTCATGATCTTCCCCATTTAAAATGGATCAATCAGTACGATGTACGCCTTCCAAATTGTATATGAAATCAGCACATTGTACCCCATAAATGCATTAATTTATAGATGACCTACCTCTTTATGATTTAATAAAGAAAAAAATAAAATGGATTCATCAGGATCTTACTAAAGGAAAAGGATTTGTCAGACTGAATTTGGTTGGCATGATACCTGTTTTCAATGCCCCTATATTACAATTATGGGGAGACAGAGCCTCTGCTGTTCCTCTTTTCGATCAGGAGATGACCTTTCCTTCATAATTCCGTGGATTGAAAATTTTTGTCTGTGGAATGAACTGTGTATAAGTCAATGGTAACTTTTATTTTCCTACTTTATTCTCAAAAAACATGTAAGAACCAGAGATATCAGAACACTATAAAATAGCTGCAATCCGTCAGGAAAGAAGCTTAACAAATATATTCATCTTTACAGCCTTGTGCCCACTCATACAGCATTTTCCTAGTAGGCTTTTTCTTATCACCATCTTCCCCTTCTACTGACGGTACCCACCCCCAAGCTGAGGATGAGGGCTGCGTTTTGTGTTATGAAAGTATTTCTTGGTTTATTCCTGTCAGCTACATTGTATTGTTAGAAAGCAAATCTCGACTAGAGAGATTCTAGGATAGTTCCTGAAAAGGGGCGAGGAGAGTGGCTGTAGGGGAAATTCAATGACATCCGTGCACCCCACCCTGATGTCACTTTCTCAGTTTGGCCAGTGAGATCGCACTTAGGATTAGCAGAGAGTGTGACAATAGCTCTGCCTGTGGTGAAGGCCGGACTAACCCCCCGAGATGGCATGCACTCTTCCTCTTCCCCGTGCCCCCTGTTCATCTGTTCACTGGGCCTTTCCCGAGTTTGTAACTGGAAGGCTGACAGGGTCCAGAGTACAGAACTGACTGACTTTTCCCTCTCCAGTCCACAGAAAGTCACAGGAATGGGCAGCAGATTTCAGTGCTACAGCTAGGTGTACATAGCATGAGCCTAGAAAGGCAAGGGGCACTGGAAACCGACTGGCTATCAGAGGAATCATGAGGGAATCACCCTGCAACTGGACTTTGAAGGATTCCTGAGAAATTGATAGGCAAGGAGGGCGGCGCCTGTGGCTCAAAGGAGTAGAGCGCCGGCCCCATATGCTGGAGGTGGTGGGTTCAAACCCAGCCCTGGCCAAAAAAACTGCCAAAAAAAAAAAAAAAGAGAGAGAGAGAGAGAGAGGAGAGATAGCCAAGGAACAGTGGAAGAAGAACCACAGGAATAACATGAAGCGATGGAACAGCATGAGGGTTTCTAAAAATGACAACTGTGTCAAGTCTGCGGAGTGGAGAATGGGAACAAGTGAGACGAGGAGGAGGCCAGGGTTCTGACCTGGGCTTGATCCCGATCCTCAAGGGACTTCCAATAAACAATTTGGAATTTATACTGAAGTTTATGGACGAGGGTTTTAAACTAGGGAGAGACTTGTTACTCGCTTACTGCTCTTTAAATAAATGGTAGGTTTCCTTTGCATTATGGGCATTTCCTCCTCATCGCCAGGAGAAAAACAGTCAAGCTAAAGAAAAATCAATTTACAAACAAATAACAAATATCAGGAAGTCACAAAGGCACCATAAATTTTACAAAGCTCTCATTAGGGTGGTTCCCAGTTACGTGGCTCATTTCTTAGATGTTATGTAAAATTCTTTTTCTCTAGAATCATGTTACCCAAATTTAGAATGGTTTCAAACAATTCCTTTGGTAATATTACTGCCGACAGCTTTCACGAAGAGTGAAGGAGTTATCACCCGGAAAAGTGTATTGTTTGTAATTTACTGGACAGAAAGAAATTGTACTGTGTTAACTCATCATCTATAAAGAGCAGGAACAATTAGATGTGAGGGTAAAACGCAATTTGCAAAAGTACAAAATGAAAATTCTGCAGTAGACACCTATAAGTTAGGCACCCATGACTCAAGGGGAGATGAAAGTCAGTTTTTCCACTCTATTCCCTTTAAAGATAGAAATATAGGAAGAAAGGGACAAAGGCATCAAGTGTATGCTGTTCCTACTGTGCCCAGGGAAGTGGTGGGAATGAGGAGCAGGTTCCTTTTGCAGCTGTAAACAATTACCACAAACTTGGGGCCTGCTCAGAATTCTGGAGGTCAGGAGTCTGACATGAAACTTCCAGGGCTAAAACCTCAGTGTCACAAGATACATTCCTTTCTGGAGGTTCAAGGGAGAATCGTGCCCTGGCTTTGCTTCAGTTTGTAGCCCCTTCTTCCATCTTCAAAGCTAGCCATGACATGTTGAGTCCTTTTCACATCACTTTGCTCTGACATTGACTTTTTTGTCTGCCTCTCAAGTCTCCTTCTAAGAACCCTCGTGATTATAAATTAGCTCAGTTGAGTCATCCAGTACAATCTTCCTGTCTTAAGGTTAGTGCATTAGCAGTCTTAACATCATCTGAAATCTTGATTCCCCTCTACCGTGTTATTTAATGTGTTTGCACATTCTGGGGTATTAGAATGCACACATCTTTGGAGTGGACCATTCTTCTGCCTCCCATAGAGGGTTTGTAGGAGCAAAAACGCAGGTCAGCTCCCGCACCAGGACAGGAAGCCCTGGAATTAACTCTGAATCCATGCAGCACAGAAGGGTAGAAGACAGGCAGGAGAGGATCTTTGGAGGTTGCTTTTCTACCCATCACAGGCTCCCAGGGAAGTTCAGAAGTAAGACTTCACCCCTCACCAAAGCGAAAGGAAGTAAATAAAGGAAAACATTTCAATGAGCAGCAAAAATCAATGAGGCAAAATGATCCAGCATTACCTCATTGATTTCCCCCTCTGTTTAAACTGATCATTGAGTTCTGTTTGCTGCTCACCAGAGATCATTTTCTTCCTTTTTTCCTTTTATTTACCTTCTCCACACTCTCACACTCTTCAACACACTTTTGGTCCTAATTGTGGTTGCCAATTTTACTTTTAGCTGATTGGTTTATTGACCAGAAAAGGAACCAGCATTCTAAGTGCTTTAAAACTCTCCCCATGAGTGGTTTTCAGAGCTCCCTGTGCCCTTCAAATCTTCCTCCCAGGTTGCAATCTTCGCCTTCCTCCCAGATCACAACTGCCAGTGAAATCCTTTCACAACACAGCCTGTTATTGAATGAGTGGTTTCAACCAGATAAGCTTGTCTGTGTGACTTCTGAAATGATTCAATAGGCAATCCCAAGCAAAGAGTTAGAGAATGTTTTGAAAAAAGGCTGTATCATTAGAATAATTGCATAGCTTCTCAGGACCAATGCGGTGAAGGAGCAAATGAAGGCTACTGTGACTTTCGTTACATTTTTTAAAAAATCAATTACTTCAATCACTCTTAATTGCTAGAATTTTCCTCACACAGAAAGTAATCACATTACATTTCTACTCCACATAAGTTTTGGGCTTTAATAAGGTTCATTTTAGATTTTCACATAAAATAATGAAAAGAAAATAGCACATACGAGTACTTTATATTCACCATGTAGTGAGATTTTTCTTCCCTAAGACACAGCCTACTGCTGAATTCATTTGTTTCAATATTTGACATACTTGGCATTAAGTATTTTAATAAGAACTACTTAGTACAGAGGCTATTTTTTAACTTCTTGCTTTTTTTTTTTCTTTTTTTGCAGTTTTTGGCTGGGGCTGAGTTTGAACCCGCCACCTCCGGCATATGGGGCCGGCGCCCTCCTCCTTTGAGCAACAGGCACTGCCTAACTTCTTGCTTTTTAAGAAGTGTGATATCTTGGTTTATGTAGGAGAAAAGAAAGTTTGAGGAAGTATCTATTAACTTTTTTTTACAATGTTCTTTTTTTTAAGTCTATTTGTATAAAGTATTACATTATTGGAGAAAAAAAATAAAATGTGTGCTGCCTTCAAGAACAATGCAACCCAAAGGTAATATTCTTATAGTTAGTAAAGGCTGAATCTACTATTTTAGAGTAAGCATTCATTCCTGAAGATATTATATATTTTAGAATATATATTATACAACTTTATGGCCAATAATGAACATTTGCTAACATTCCAGTTATAAAGCTAATTTATAAAAAATGTTATACTAAAACATTGTAATTACCCAGGTATATTACAAAACTTTAAAGATTTGATACCATTAAGGGAGGTGGCTCCACCTTGTTATTTACACCTCTTTTAGTATTTTCTGTCATACTTTCTAGTAAAACTAATATAAAGTAGCCAATAATTTTTGTCAAATAATATAACACGTGGATCATCATAGTTTTGGTCTGAACTTCCATAATAATGGAAGTATTTATTTCCTTCTTTGGAAAATTAACCACTATTTAGTTGCTGGCAATTCAAGACACCAGTTTGGAGCTTTTCTTCAAAGTTCCAAAGGAACATGGATTTTAGGAAAGAAAACACGTTTTCAAATTGTTGACCGGCAATCAGTTAAATCCATCCCCAAGAATTAATTCTTATTTAAACAGAGCCGTATAGATGATTGGATGTTTTGGATTTAGACACTTAAAGAACTAACCTAAAATATTAACATCATCCAACCTAAATTATTTCCCTTTCTTCTAAATATGTGTTTCATGATTACATGTGTTTTAAATCTTTCTCATGGGATGACAATTTATTTACCACCTGTAATTTCCATTTTTCAAAGATTGATGATGAATTGTTAAATATTTCTTAACCTTTGATACTTGCTCAAGGGGAAAAACAAAGTGTAAAAATTGTCCGTATTCTCTTACCCACCAGAATGTTGGAAATATTCTGAGATTCCCCTTCAGGTATTTTGAACCTCATCGAAATTTTATGCAAAATTTTGTGGGTACATATTTGCATTTATGGGAGGAGGAAATACTTTTAGATTTCAATAAATTATTAAAGTCTATGATTTCCAAAGCAAATACTTTCCAATATATAATAAAATCTAAGAGACTAGAAAAAAAACATAAAAACTATGATTATTCCAGTGGACAAAGAAACATGAATTGCCAAGCATTTCTTCTCTTCTGAGAGGGACAATCAATTGGTAACTAATAAATTAAATACCTCTCTTCTCTTCCTGGGTTTTATGAACTCTTCTGATCAATATCAGAGTATCTTCTCATATCCAGCACTTCCTGTCTTTTTATTCCACTCTGCTCCTTTGCACAGAAATCCCTGCTGCCCCCGGTTTGGCATGGATGAAGGGGCGAGCCAAAGTGAAGCCAAATCTTTGACCTGCACCAATTGATTGCTCCCAGCCAGTCCCCATATGTTTTCACATGCCAACCAGCAGATTCATGTTTGAGTTGATTCAGCAAGACTGAGCAAAACGTGGCATGCACCGTCTCCTCTGTGTGGGATAATGCCACATTCAGAGTGACAGTGGCCTAAGCTTCAGGGCAATAAATGCTTCTTGAGATACATTCAATTGCTGCTGTTTATCTGAGTTTAGCCTAAGGTATGCAGGAAAGTTGCTGATGCTTTCAAACCTGTTTAAACATTTTAATTTTGGCCTCGCATGTCAGCCCAAACTAGAGCACTCCTACGTATAATGCAGTAAAGTCTTGTAATTAAAGGACCAGAATCTCCAAAGCTTTAGATGGTAGCCTTCTGCTTCAACTTCTTAATTAAGTGTGCCTGCCTCTCTGAAAACGTTCCTTTGAAAGGTTCTGTTTACAGTAATATTGGTCAGTCTGTTACCCATGATAAGGAGATATAAAGGAAGTAGAACGGATTGTTTCTAGATACCAGGCTGTTGTTTGGAGCAGTTTATTTATCGCAGATCACTTAATACACCTATGATTATGATTTCAGTGAGCTACGGTTGAGTCAGCAAACGCTCCCCTCCAAACATAAAAATGACTTAGTGGCTGCAAACAACAAAGCTTACTTCTCCCAGGTGTGTGGATTGGCGGCGTGGTTCTTCTGCTAGTTTTGCCTGGCTTACTTATGAGGCTGCAGGCCCCTGGGGAGCTGGCTGGGTGGACTTTGCTGAGACAGCTGGAACTGTCTGACTTTCATCTTCAAAGACGCTAGATTGTGCTTCCTCACAGGAAGGCACACATAAGGCTCCAGGGGTGAATGCAAAATTTCTAGGCCTCTCGATAGGTAGGCTGAAAATACCACAGCCTCATTTCTGCCACACTCGTTGTCAAAGCCAGCCCAACTTTAAGGAGTTCCAAACGCATCTACATCTTGATGGTAGGAGCCGTAATGCCACATTCCAAAAGGGTGTGTATAGGAGATTAGAGGAATTAGGGGTCTTATTCTGCAATTTTAAACAATACACGGTGAATTCTGCACAGCTCATGCTCAATGACTGTTCCATCACGTTTGATGTATGAGTGGTACACTGCATTTTAGGTATTTGCCTTGCTTTTGTTATCTTGACCTTATTTCCAGCCTCTTCCTATTAGATTAACTTACTGATAACTTAATGGTAATTTTGGACCCATCTTTACAATGGTCTGGTCCTGGTGCTGCCCAGGCAAGAAACAGAAGGTAAAAAGCCAGAAACCCATTATCTTAAGGGTGAAGTGAAATGATTAATTATGAAGTTGATCTATTGAAGGTTGTAAAGATAACTCCAAATAATAGATTGCTTGCCCTGGATTTTTGTTGTTGTTGTTGTTTTTGAGACAAAGTCTTGCTCTGTTGGCTAGGCTGTAGTCCAGTGACACAATCACAGCTCATTGCAGCCTTGAACTCCTGAGCTCAAGCAACTCTCCTATTTTAGCCTCCAGAGAAGCTGGGACTACCATGCATGGCTAATGTTTTATTTCTTATTTTTCTTCTTCGTCTTCTTTTTTTTTTTTTTTTTTTTGTAGAGACAGGGCATTGCTATGTTTCCCAGACTGGTCTTGAACTCCTGGCCTTAAGTGATCTTCCTATCTTGGACTCCCTAAGTACTGGGATTATAGACATGAGCCATAGCACATAACCTACCCTTGGATTTTGAGCAACCATGATATATACTGACCAAATCTTCTTTTGCAAACTCCTAATAACGAAGTATTAGGATGTCTGATATAGAAAAACAGGATCTGATGACTGGTAGATTTTCCCAAGTAGATAGTAGCTCTGTCTGTAATAGAAGCTATCAGCAAAAATCCAGGAGCACTACTAGAAAATTAACTCAAAGGATATTCCCTTTGATTGGCAATCAGTATTAATTGCACATTAACTTATCGGAAACTCTTGAAGCCAGATTTATGTTAAAATTCAGAATCCTTCATCTATTAGAAAGATAATATATATTATTTAAAAATTTTGAGCATCTAAGACCAGGCCCTTAAAGAATGTGCTATTTTTACAGTCAAACATATAAATATTCACACTATGTGAGATAAAATGATAAAAAAAAAAAAAACCTTAGATTAGTTTAGATCAGGTTTGTTATACATTTATGGGAAGAAAAAAAAAACCTTTTAGTTTTCTGGGCTTTTTTGAGGAATGAATTTGAATAAGAAACTGTTCACCTAAAGTAGCTAATATTTATGGAGGGCTTACTGTGTGTCAAAAATTATCATAATGACTTTACATATATTAGGTGTAGCACATTTAATCCTCACGGTAATTTTAAGAAGTTAATAACTTCTCTTGTTCATTATATAGGTAAGGAAATTGAAATCAAGTAACCGGTTCCTAGTTACACAGCTACAAAGTGACAAAGTGAGAGTGTAGAATGTAGATCACCTCGCTCCTGACCTATTCCAGTAAACTATACCCTTTTCATTCCTGGAAGATGGCAGAGAGAAAAAATAAAGTTTCTACCTCCTTAAATCTTTCCAGGAGCTATGACCTCCTATTTATTGCTCACCTACGCTGCATCTGGGACCACACTATGAGCTGTATATACATTACCTCTTTTATCCCACAATACATGGGGAAGTAGGTATTATCACCTCACATGTGAGGAGCTCAACACTCGGAGAAATATCAGAAATCACACAGTTTATAAATGGTTGAGCCCAGAGTCACACTGAGCAATATTGGGTCTCCAGACCTCCGGCTCTTCTCAGAAGTTCACGGCCTGTTGAGAGAAGTGCTGGAGTGGTATAGGGGATATTGAAGAAAGGGTTGAATGATTACATTGTCCTTATACCCTGTTCTAATTCTGTGGGGTCAAGTGAGTCTGTAATAAATTAGAACACTCTCTAGGAATCTTAACCTCCTTTCTGTAGCCTGAATGACACTTATGTAACTATAAATTTCCTCCCTTCCAGAAAGTCTTCACACATTCAGAGGAGCACAAACTGCTAGTCTAAGTCAGCGATTTCCACCCGACTATGAACTGTTACATGTTTGCCCATCTGTTCTTCCTGAATTCCCCAAAGAGGCAAAAGTTGGGGCCCTTTCAGCTACTCACATGCCAAAGCCAAGTCCACTCAGTGGGCATCTTTGCCGTCCTTCCTCCTCCCATGCAAGCTTTCTTGATACAATTACAGGTTTCCAAATGAAAAGTTTCAGGTAAAACAGACTTTATTTTTTCTCAGTCCCATCATAAAAGGCAAAAAGAATATGTGATGACTATTTTATAATAAAACACTTGGTTTAATTGTTTGAATGAAAGAAATATCTTCGTTTGGACTAACAGAAGTCAAGATAATGTTAAAATATTTATTGGGAAAGACTTACCACTTATATTTCATTTTACTTCCTCTTTCTCTGGTGAAATCTTTCCATCACCCACCAGATTCCACTGAAATCTTTGTGTACATCTAGGAAAAAAGTCTTTGTATATCAGAAAGTCAAGAAGTATTAAAAAAAGCTAAATACTTTAAAAAAGGGGGGTGAAAGGAACCAGTGCCGACTTTTTATTTTTCTCTCAAAAACAAGAAAATACCACAATTTTTTCTTTGCAGAATTTTATCAAGTAATGTGCTAGTGTTTGATGTTAAAGACCAAATCGGAAGAATGTTCTGAACATCAGGAGCAATTCATTTATCTCACATGATCAGTGATTTAATTTATAAATGAAATAAGTAAATGACACAGATAGCTTTAAGTAGCTGACATTTAAAAAAACAAAGAAAGGGCGGCGCCTGTGGCTCAGTCGGTAAGGTGCCAGCCCCATATACGGAGGGTGGCGGGTTCAAACCCGGCCCCGGTCAAACTGCAACCAAAAAATAGCCGGGCGTTGTGGCAGGCACCTGTAGTCCCAGCTACTTGGGAGGCTGAGGCAAGAGAATTGCTTAAGCCCAGGAGTTGGAGGTTGCTGTGAGCTGTGTGAGGCCACGGCACTCATCTGTGGGGCCATAAAGTGAGGGCTACAAAAATAATAATAATAATAAAAAAAACAAAGAAAAACTAATTGGGAATATTTTAAAATTAAATGTGACACCTACATGCCTTCTTTTAGTAAATGGAAAGATTCATTCGTGGTCTCAAGTAAAGGACCAGGAGAGAGTTAGTGTCCAGGATTCTGGCAGAATGAATAACTCAGAAAAGTCAAAACCCTTCATGGTACAGAGCTGACTTCAGGCCTCCATGAGTTTATTATGCGACCCTGTAACAATGGTACCTCTAATGGGTTCTGAATTGTGTCGGACAACTTCTGGAAAAGTTAAATGCCTCTCTAAATCTGGGCTTCCCTTTTATTTCTAATGATTCCACATAGTATCTGTAACTTCTTGTTGAGATCACGGTAACATCTAGCCACATCTTCCCCCAGCTCACCCATCTACCTTGCCCAGCAAGAACAAAAACACTTTCTTTTAGGGAGATACCCTGACTTCTTAAATTGGCATATAATCTTCCTTACCTCGGGACATTTGTCATCTTAGGGAGATTGCACCATCCTTCTCACTAAGTAACAAAATTTGTGACTCTGAGGCAACTATTTCCCATACTGCTCAGATGATTTTTTCTCCTTGTTCGTGGTCTATAGCCTTTTCTTATGGCAGTCATTGAACTCTAAATACTGCTTCTATATGTATGATAAGAATAAGTAATGTGGTATGATGGGAAAATGCTGAGTTGAAAGTCAAAACGCCAATTCATTGAGCCTCACCTCTCCCATAGATCAGACCCCTCAGTGCTTCTGTCCTTACCATATGATTGAAGTGACAAGCAAAATAGACGAAGCCCGGGGAAGCCCTCCCTGTGTTATGAGTTGTGCTGAGATTGGTTGCTGTTACAATGGCTTAAAAATACTTTCAAGAGGGAAATTAACTTTACATCAAGGAAAGGACTTTAACTTTCCAAAATGATGCAGTGATTCTATGAAATACCATAACTAGATACAAATGGAGATCTCTATAAGGGATGTTAAGCTATAAAAAGGTCGATGAATATCATTCTCCCCCCCCACCCCCACTCTTTTTTTTTTCAGACAGGATCTTGCACTGTTGCCTGGGCTAGAGTGCAGTGGCATCATCATAGCTCACTGCAGCCTCACACTCCTGGGCTCCAGCAATCATCCCGCCTCACCCACCCAAGTAGCTAAAACCACAGGCATGTGCCACCATTCCTGGCTGATTGCCCCATTTCTTATAGTGACAAACAGGGGTGGGGGAACCTTGGTCTTGCTCAGGTTGCTCTTGAACTCCTGAAATCTGATTATAGATGTGAGTCACCATGCCCAGCCCCATTTCAATGTTACGTCTTCTTAAAGTGTGATATGATAGAGTAGGGAGAAAATACAAAAACTGAACAGCCTCCAAAGAACTGGCTTTATTGTGGAAAATGCTTATGGAGAGTACTATTATATTTCATATCGAACATTCTTCCTTTGTATTTATTTACTACATACTCATCATCTCCTCTTTACTGAGGTCAAAATTAAAAGGCATAGTAGTAACTCAAGCATACGGTTATGTTCTTAAATACCAGAAAAACACTTCTTCTTCAGACTAAGAATAGTCCTCCACGGTATAATATATGCCACAGTTTATTAATCCACTCAATTCAGCCATAGGAAAAGATAGAGACTTTACGTCTTTTATGTTTTCCTGGATGGAGATGAAACTCACTCTTCTTAGTAAAATATCCCAAGAATGGAAAAAAACTAAATCCAGTGAACTCAATGCAAATATGAAACCAATATATAAATAACTGCACACCCCCACGGATGATAAAATACAAATATAGTCTAGCAAGGGAGAGGAGGGGGAGGGGAGGGTGAGGGAGGGGGCCCTTCACTGTCTCTTACCTCATGTGCCCAGCGTGAGCAATGTGAGGTGTTCAAAACACTCCCTGGGTGAGGGGCTCAACCACAACTTGAACTTTTCCTTACAACGGGAAACAACGTAACCCCAAAATTTGTATTCTCATAGTAATATGAAATAATACAAAAGAAAGACTAAGAAGAGTTACTAATTCTGAAAGTCTATCTCTATAATCCTACAAAAAATTAGGACATTTGTAAAGTACAGGTGTCTGTATAGTTCGGCTGCAATTTAAAATAGTTTCAAGTTTTTGAATTGCACACAAAGTTTATAAACTCTGTATATATTTTACGGAAGAAAGAACGTATTGCATTTCATGATTCTTTAAGACCGTGTGCAAATTTTGTGTTCTAAAACATTTATGATATATCCCTGCATAATTTCATCAGAAAATATACAAACACAGAAAAGGGCTGTTTTCCTTCTGCCTTCCCGTAACAAATTCCATCATAATACAAATTGCATTGGTTAAACATTGACACTTCTTTACAAGATTCACTTTAGTCATCCAAATGGTAAGTTTTAATAGCTTGTGATGCATCTCATTTTGCCTTTCTTGATTATTTTTCTAAATTTGATGACAAACATTGCTACACGTCTCAGCTAATTAGTCTTAACAACTTCCACTGTGGTCCCCAATCAAGTGTTTTACTTTGGCAATGACAGGAGATCCTTATTAAAAGTCATGCTTCTTGGATAAAGATGTGGCAGCTTACATGTGGATGTAAGACAAGCTGTGTTTCATTAAAAGCGATAAAGGAAATCAATGTTAGTGGCAAATACTCCAGACTGTAAAATAAAGACTGGGGGAAAGAATGGAAGAGTACTCTCACTTATAGTTGAGTGCAAATCCAGTCAATCTAAATTAATATAGTCTCTTGTGCTCTGTGGATAGGTTAGGCACACAAGTTAAACGAAAGGAAGAAAAATTATTAGAGCATCCACATAGCTCCACAAGTTATTTAAGTGCACCTCAAACAAAAGGAGAAAGAGTGCAATGAATTTCAAATTATAAACACACATTAATCCCTGAAAAGCAGCCACCTGTGTAAATTACTGTGTAAGTAAATGGACACATTGTGTGAGGCATAAATAAATCTGAGGCGATTGGAGATAGTTCTAGGTCATTTCTGCAGAAAGTGACACCCACATTGAAAAAGACTTTTTTTTTCATTTCAGAAGCTCAATTCCTGATTACATTCACGTCCTTGATAGACACTATTATAAGAAAAAGAATAAAAGTTTGTATTTGTTGAAGTGGTAAAGAAGAGTCCACATTTTGATTAAAAAGTAGATTTGAACCTACACTTTGATTTTATAAGGTTTATTTTTCTATTCAAAGTATTTACATCTGTTTCAAGGTATTCTGGGATAGAAAATATTCTCAAAAGTCTTGCAGTTTATTTATTTAAACCAACTGGATTACAAAGATCCTTCATCAAATGTGTTAATAGTTTGATTTTTAATGCATCTAAGATACACATTTTAGAAACACAGAGGGATTTAGCATAAAAAAATGGGAGAGTGCTTTTTCTTTTGACAGTAAAATTAAGAGTATCCTCCCACCCAGAAGTCAAAGAGCAGCTTGTAAGAATGCAATAAATAATTCCTTTTGCATTTTACCCTGGGCAAAGAATAAGGTAATGCTTAATTTCCTGTAAAGAACACTGACATTTCCTTGTGAACTCTTGGTATAGTGCATAAAAATCACAAGCCACCATGGTTCAAAAGTCTGTGGGTTAATAAAGGCCGATATTTTAGTTAGTCATCACTAAAGGAAAAAATGATGAGCATTATTGGAGAGCCTTAATTTAGGAATTTTGGCAGAGAAAAAACTTCTAAAATATACTATACAAATTTGAGTACAGGAGTTGGTGTGTGGAGGGAAAAGCAGAGGCTATAAATACATTGGGAATAATTTAACCCCCTCTTCTATTTTAAACCAGATCTGCCCAGCATTATGCATATGCAAATCCAGTGGACGCCACTGGCTGTGAATACATTTGCAGAGGTCAAAATTTGCCAGTCCTTAAGTCATAAGCCTTGTTATAAAATGGTAACATGATATAAATGAAAGTGCAGTTATAATATGTTCTTTTGTTTGGTAGTAAAATAAACAATATCCTATGTTAAATAAAACCCTCCAGATTATTCCTGTAGAATCTGGTAAGGTGGTACAGTTCTCTCTCTCTCTTTTTTCTCTCCCTGACAAAATGTCTGTAAAAATATCCTCTAATGTTAAGAAAATACACAACCATTCTTCAAAGAGAGGTATATATAATGACTTTCGTTATGCATAAAGGTAATTCTTAACTGCCATCTTAACTCTTGATCCCCAAGAACTATCTGGATATGATTTAATCTTTTAACGTGTAGAAATAAAAGACACTTTTCATTCTTCCAGGCAACATCATTAATTAGGAATACATGCTATTTTGTCAAAAGTTTAGCAACTTGACTATATTTGCCCAACACATTTCAGATATTTCAGGAAATATTTCCATTCAGAAAATACACTGGCAGCTAAAACACTCAGGGAGTTACGTGCATACTAGATCATTTACCATGGTGGGAGGGAGAGGGACGCGGGTGAGGGTGGGCAGGTGGCGATGTTACTAGTATGCTATGCCTAGTACCTACTGGTACCTTGCTTTTTTTACCTTCTACATAGTCCGCTGTCAATTTAGGTTCAACTTCTTTGTCACCCTGTTGTCTTACAATATATTTTAAATAGAATGCTTTACCTGTTTGCATTCCATGAATAATGTATAAGCAGGAAGAAATCCAATTGGCGAAAGCATATGACTTCTGGGACAATTTATATAAGTCCAGAAAATTATCTATTGGGATTTAATAATTTTTCTTAAAGATGTGGAAAACATTTATACCCATCCAAATATATCTGTGTACTCAGCACTTCTACTACAGAATAATTTGCACGGCCCTGTTGTATAATAAATGCATATATATATATATAGATATATATGTATTTCTACACACTTACATTTATTTTTTTTTGTCTTTTTATCTCTTATATTCTATTGGGAATTTTTTGCAAAATCTTATCTTTGATGACTATGAAATTAAAACTGGGATGATAAACTTCAGGGTGTTGGGAAATGGGAGATAAGATGGTAAGAGAAACGCATATTACCTTTTTTCCCAAGTCCCCCTCCAGTTTCTTAGAGATCAGGGGAGCCAGTGGAGGAAGGCCCAACACTAATGGCTCCTTCTCCTTGGGTTTCAGATTCAAGACCTCTTCCAGATGTAGCCCTGACCGGGAAGTGCACTCGCGAGTGTGACGAGTATGGCCACTCGGACGCCTGCTGGATGCCCGTCCGCACTTCTCCAGAGAGGAAGAAGAGCCAGCCCAAACTCTCTACTTTCATGCCTGTCGATGAACGAGGAAGCCAGGAGAAGCTGGCCAATGGTGAGGCTGCCATCATGGGTGACCGCAACAGAAACCTCCTCAACAAAAAGTTGACCTCATCCTATGAGACCTTCAGTGCAGCTAGTTTCAGCAAAAATGAGGAAGCCAATCCCGAGGATATTCCCCTGACCAAGACAGGGGAATACAAGCCATCTCCTGTCAACACGCTCACTAGAAGAGAAGTTTACCTGTAGGCTGTCAAGGAGCAACAGCAATGTCTTTTCATGTATGAGAAGGAGAATAAGGGGCAAAAGAAAACAAAAAACAACAAAAAAACCCTTACAAAGCAAAACCGTTTAATCACAAAGAGGGGGGCTACCAAAGAGACAAAGTTTTGCCTGCCACTTCTGCCTCCAGATCAGGCCTCTAGTGATACCGTCAGCCTGATGGTAATGTACAATGTAGAAAACATCCTTGTTACTGCATGTCGAACCCCCCTCACGGATTCCCAACATGCACTCTCTCTTCCCCACCCCTCTCCAAAAAAAAAGAAAAATGAAAAAAAAAAAAGATGGTTGCAGGTTTCTTTCATGGTAACAAACTCGATGAGCAGAACCCAACACACTCTTCATCCCTAAGCTGCAGCATGATTTTAGTCACTTTGATTTTGTTCGAGTGTCATCTGGCTGGTCAATAAAAGCAGGGCAGGGGAAATGTATTTCAGATACACGATCAGAATATGGTTTAACACCATCGAAGGCAACCCATTAAAAATGGTAGAGTCCTTCTAACGGTACACCCTTTATAAAGGGGGATTCTATGAAAAAGGATGTAGGGCAGATCATAGCATTAATATTCCAACAAAAACTAAGAGCAAAACAATATTCAGTGAGTGAATGAAGTCCCAGGCTGGCATAACGTTTTCAGGTCAAGAACATCAACTTCAATTTCATACATTCCCCGAATATTCTCAGTAAACACACAATCTTGATTGTGTATAATCAACTACACTAATTAAGACTTGTAAAAAGTATGTATTTTTTTTTTCAGAATATGAACCTTATTCTCAACTGACTTGACAATGGTGTCATTAAAAGGCCAAAGATCATACGACAGATCAGGGAAATCATGAAGTTGATTTGGTCTTGATGTAGAAAATCATTAAACAGAAAAAGCAGCTGAACCCAGGCACGTACAGAAACACCCAGGAACTACTTTATCTCATAGTGTTTCTATACCCAGGAAACATACTTCCTTTTTATAATGAATCTTATTTGAAAGTTCAGAAAATGAAGAACTAATGAGACATAGTTTGGGTATTATTCTATGAATAGGCCATTGATTGAGGTTCACATTTAGTTTCAGGTAATCTTGTCAGGGAAGATGACACTTTTTAAATTTTTATTTATAGGAAGTAAGGTAGGAAAAGGAGGTATTGGTCTACAGTCTAGTCAGTCAAGTTCACTATTATCACGTTACGAGCTATGCTTGCTGGCCTTACTTTCCACATTTCAAATTACAATTGCTTGTTTTACTTGTTTGGTGCAAGCTTCCATCTAACTCAAGTGCATTCATTTTAAATTGTGTGCAATATAGAACGATTTCTGGACTCCAGCATTGAAACAAGGTGACACCCAATTAACTTTGTCATTAATGTAATTTGAACATGTCTTAAACAAATCCAGATGGAACATGAAAGAAATGAATTCTAGGCAGTGACATTTATCACAGTATGTACATCTCAAACTTGGAAAATATGGCTTTTTTTTTTTCGGTGCAATAAAAAGAAACAGAATATGCAGATTGTGAGCCACTTGCTCTCTACAGGATGACTTAATGCAACTAAAAAACTGAACTGGGACATTCAGATACAAGTGACAATCCACAGACAGAATAGGGAACAACAGGTAAAGAGAGCACACGTTCTCACCCTGAAGGTTTGAAACCTGGCCTTGATGGCTCTCTAGCAAATAGTAGAAACAGCGTAGCTTTGGGTAGTTTCATGCTTTGCAGAATTTCTTAAGACTCTAAAGTGAAGCAGCCTGGAAGATAGGTTGACAATTCACTATACGTCCTCAACATACTTATCTTTGAAAATCACTTCTCTGTACGGTGGGGTACACTGTGGGGGTCATTTCCTTATGCTCTCTCTTAAATGGAGTTTTCATTTTGATGTTAGTTTATGTATAATAGGTAGGACGAAGAGAGATATGTAATTGAATCAAAAACATTGGATTAAAATATCAATAATTGAACATGTTCATGTTTGATTATTATTTACACTATGGAAAGATGCAATTCTAGTACTTTGTTAGGAAACTGCATTAAAGCAGTTCTGCCTTGTATAATCTGTAAGTACCTATTAAGACAGAATACTTCTAAAGATACTTATGAAATGTATACATATTTTTTCTTGCACGTTACAGAGGAAATAATTGCATAACACAGATGTTCAGCGAACTTTTTTTTAATGCAGTTTTTTCTTTCTTTCCTGAGACATTTGAAACCACTGGTAGCTCATTTCACTCTATTTTAAACCCTTCTCTTCTCGAAAAAGCTAATACGGGTCATTCGGACCTTCAGATTAATTGGATCCACATTTCCCAGTGACGTTTGCACAACATTCAGGACAGCCATGCCATCGTCATTTAACTCGTGAACCTCTCTTTAGAACTAAAATGGGTGTGGAAGAATAAAATTC
The DNA here is from genome assembly GCF_027406575.1 of Nycticebus coucang. Lineage (NCBI taxonomy): Eukaryota > Metazoa > Chordata > Mammalia > Primates > Lorisidae > Nycticebus > Nycticebus coucang. The sequence continues at coordinate 20,891,497 of NC_069802.1, read as the reverse complement.
AGTGTACTGTAAGTATTCATAGTAATTCTAGTAGAATTAGCTACCATAACATGTTTATTATATAATGAGCTGGCATGACACAGAAATATATTTTGTGTTTGTATGACTTTTATTTTGAATAGGTTAAATCTGGTGCCACTCCATATATAGAGTGCTTTTGAAAAAAAAAAATCAATAAAAAGAAACAAAAAAAAATAAAAAATGAGTGAATGCAAAATAAGCAACTGTGCCTTTTATACCTGTTGTTATGGTAAAAAAAAAAAAAAATGGTTGTTGGGGTTTGGACAATGAGGGGAAATGGGCTATTCCCAACTTTTTTGATCCTATATATTTATCCATGGTTATTTTCTGAAAATTAATGAATAATATATTAAAATTTTGCCTTCTGACAAACTCAGATAATGGACCAGTCTTAAATATTGTTCATTCATAAATCAAAATTAAACCATTAATATGGGCTGCTGAAATCTGACTAGAAAGTGAAACCAGTTTACTGTGAAACTAACACAAAGGAATTATCGGGGTGAAATCAGTCCATTATGCAAGGGAAAATACTGATTCAGAATTTTTATTTTTTTTTTGTCATTGTTCTTGTAGCTGCCATTTTCACTTTGGTTATGTAGTAAATAAATCATACCTATTTTCTGTACACAGGAATCTCAAGTGAACTTTGCATGCATTATACATTAGGACACATTTATAAATTAATGAATAACGACATAAATTTATATGTATTAAAATGTCTGTAGCTTTGTTCTAAAATCGACTGCTCTTTCTGAATCTGCGGATGTCATTTTTGTACAGTTTCCGACTGGCCTGCTGCCTGAGTTTCAGAAAATAAGGGAGGCATTATTTTTATGGGAGGAGGAACTACGATGGTACTGAGGGTGTGTGACTGAAAGACTACCCTAGGAAGCTGTCTTATAGGAAAATAAAACACACAGTCCAGAAGAAACTGCCAAGAAGCAAATAGCCATTCTAAAATACAAGTAATCTGAAGACCTAAATCATTGCAAGTATATCAGTGATAAATAAATAAATGTGTCTTCAAGAAAAGGGGTAAAGATGGTCATGAATACAGTTAAGCTTGATAGTTGTGATCTAGGCAGATACATATAACATTTGAAGGAAAGCATCATTTTTTTCAGCTACCTAGGGTTTGCTTTCAGACAACTTTTCCTACATTTTAAAGCACTTGCATTCAGTGTAGTACGATCTGTTTGTAATGTTAATCATTGATTATCGTTCTGCTACTTGGATGTTGATAGTGAAGCAGAGAACAATTTATCATCGTTTATTATGAGTCACTATGCACGCAACTATGCTTAACATGACGAAATGTATTAAACACTCGTCCAACTATTTATGAAATACTTTACATAATTTAATTTGCTTTTGTACAGTTTTATGTAAATAAATTGCTTGTCATTTTTGTCTCTGCAAATTAAAATATAACATGGTCAAATGGTTTCACACTTGTAAGTGTACTTCTCTGTTGACAGGTAATTCACGTTTGAATGGATGTGGAGTGAGTGGATGCTTGTACCAGGTTGACTTAAGATGGTTTGATTTCTGCTAAATTAAGATAGAGCAAAGAGATAATGAAACAGCAGTTGTTGATTTGGGGGGCCCCATGCATAACTGTCACATTACTATGCCTTGTAATGGACCAGAATTTGAATTCTTCAGTTTCATTAAATTAATTCCTGAGTCATTTTCTTAGCTAGCTTCAAAATCTTAAGGGTAAAGTAAAGAATTCATTAGTACAAAGATTTATTATTTGGGTGGATATCTATAGAAATTTTCAATATAGGATAAAATTAATTCTGAGCAAAAATATACCTTTGTATAGGAAATGTTTGTTTTTCATGTGAGTTAATGATAAGTAGAAAAAGATACAGACAAAAAAAATCATGTGACATGCAGAGAAAATAGCTGAAAACACAAAATAGAATTTTTACATTGATAAATTCATCTTTTTTTTTAAGCTGAGCTTTCTCTATTTCTTGTATTTTTTTCAATCACTTATTTGCTTTCTTTTTTTTTAACTATTCCATTTGCTGTTTGTTGTAACACTACAACAAACAGCAAATTAATGTTGTACCCCAACTATTAATGATTATCTTCTTCATTTCTTAAATTGGTATCTATTCACCCAAATATGTTCTTTTCTCTAATTCCTCAATCATGACTTTCTTCCAACTTAGAAACTTAAAAGAGAAAGAAAATAATTTCTAAATTAATATATTGGCTTGGAATTTTTGTCCCGTCTCACATGAATAATGTTAAAACCTACCCACATGAAAAAATAGACTTTCTAAAGATCCTTACCTTGGCATTTTTTTCTCCTTGTGTGAAAATTCAACATACTTCGTTTTGTATAAGATAATGTACATTTTTGATTCAAAGATGTCTTTGAACATTGATTTTGATTCTGATTGGTACCTCAGCCAAGAGGGGGAAATGTTAATATTGGTAGAGCTCTGTGTTCAAATGTTTATTAACCTGAGAATTAGGAGGCGAGAAAGTCCACTTCAAGTTGTAATAGGGTAAAGAAGTGATGACCTATTTTTGCTTTCTGGTTTTCTCATGGTGAGAACTATACATTAGTACAAAAAAAAAAAATGAAATCATTTTATTCATCTTCCTTCAAATTTTTGATTTAGATTTTTAAGAAATGTATTTCTCTTTACCCTGAAATTGGATTATTAAGCTGAACAAGAAAAGCTCTCAAACTTATAAATATATGGTGATATACTTTAGAATAAAGAGACTGGACATGAAGCAGGCTAACAAAAGTGGCACAGCATTGATTTCAGGGTTTAGGCTTAATAATTCTAACATCTCCAATTCATTGGAAGAATTCCCTCAAGTAATTTACAAGTTTGACTTAGCACAATGACCTGTTCGTAGTTACAGTACACAGTACGGTATACAAAGGGTTTGTATGATAGGATTTATCTTAAAATTTCCACAATATCTGCAATATAAACTAAAGAAACTTACATAAGCTGTGTAGGGAGGTAGATTTTATCTCATTTTATTAAATAATTCTCAGATTAATAAAAACTTGGACACAAAGCTCAGCCCACATTAACATTTTCCTCTCTACTGGCTGGGGTACTAATCACAACATTTTGTAGGATTTACCATAATGACAAGAAAAAGCAACTTCCTACATTTACATGAATAAAATAATCATTTGGTAAAGTGGAAATTTGGGGAGAGGGAAACTAATTATGCAGATTGGCTTGTAATTATCTCCATTTGACTTTGCATTGCATACCCTGGAAGTAATTGTAACTTTCATAGGACTTGGGCCAGCAAATTGTAAATCTTGAAAACGTTAATTTCTTCCTGCAGAATACCCTAGGCCTAGTCCCAGGCAATAAGGTTTTGGTGAGCCTTGGGCTGGATAGAATAGTCTAACTTTGGGGACTTGAATTACCACAATACACTGCACTACTGAAATTGATCAGATAATTGTAGAATTCCCAAATTGACTGCTTTAAATAGACTGATTTCACAGATAAATTGTCAATTGAGTTTTTGTCTTGTTTCTTTTCTCCTTGTACTTTAACCTTTTCATGTCCCCCTCCTAAAGCCTTTTGGAGAAGTTATTTGCTCTGTGTTCTTTTTCTTGTGTTGTTATTGTTGTTTGTTTTTGTTTTGTTTTTTTTCTCCTTTCAAAAGAAATCAAGATTTTCCCAGTAGTCAGAGTGGAAGCCAGGGAGCTAATCAAGATGTAGAAGATTTGCAACCAAATCAGCTTTATTTAATGGAAATTTATAATACCGAATACTTAAGCTCTTAGGAAGGAGAGAGTGAATAGGAACTGAACTTATGATTGTTTATTTTCTCCTATCTTTATCCCCTTCTCCAGTACTTGTTTATAAACTGAATGGAGGAATGTGATTAACCAACATAGTATAAATTTTCTAAGCTGCAGAGAGTGAGGAAAGGATATGAATGTAAAATGTGGAAAGCTCAAAATTTATGCTTTATTTTAACCCTAACTTTATTTATTCTTGTTGTGTTTCTGTTAAATGTAAATTTTATTCGTTGGTTGAATTCAATATGTGTGACCTGCACTGAAATAATTTTGTTTATTTACTGAAACTCTCAGGAGAAGATACAGAAGATTCTTGGTAGTTTACAAATGTAAACTTGGCCCCCAAACTGTAGATGACGCTAAACAAAATTCACAGGTTATTCTTGATGTTCAGTTTTTTTTTTTTTTTTTCCATTGTATTACCATGATTCAGATGATCCAATACCAGAAAGGTCATAAGAAAAATGCATGAAATCAACAAAGTAATGCCAGATATAATCTTAGAGATTAGAATGGGGTTTGAACAATAAAAATGTTAATTAATGCCCAATTAAAAAAAATAGTCCCTTAAAACACCATCTGAATAAGCAAACAGAAGAGATAAAAACAGGATGTTTTATTTTGGCAATTTAACTGAACATGCATGACAATATCCCAGACCTCTGAGCGTCATGTCAGTTTTTTCTGAGTGTGATTTATGTAATATTATACTGAAGGTTTTTATTGCAATTTTATGGATTGTTATAAAAATTTGACCACATAGTTAAGCCATTTTTATAAAACTTTGATGTAAATGAAATGAAGGCAAAAAATACTAACAGTAAAGAAAGTAAGTAGTTGACTAAATCATTTGCATAACAGTCTGTACACCTGCTTTTTTTTTTAATAAATTCTTTTTATTTTATTATTTTTTGAGACAGAGTCTCAAGCTGTCACCCTGGGTAGAGTGCCGTAGTGTCACAGCTCACAGCAACTTTAAACTCTTGGGCTTGAGAGATTCTCCTGCCTCAGCCTCTCAAGTAGCTGGGACTACAGGCGCCCGCCACAACACCCGGCTATCTTTTGATTGCAGTTGCCATTGTTGTTTGGCGGACCTGGGCAGGATTCCAACCCGCCAGCTCCAGTGTATTCCAACCCTAGAGCTACAGGAACTGAGCAACACCTGCTTTTTTTTTAAGAAGGAAACAATTATTCTACTGCTCTTCCAGACTCTAAGCATAGCTGGAATATACTAGAATAGTACAATTGGAATTGGAGGACCCCTCACAGAATGCAGACTTTTAGGGGTGTGAGTATTTGAGCTATATTATTGTGATGATAAAAGTAATCTTTTAGCATACTTTCAGTGATAATAAAAGTCTGCTTTGTGAGTCAATTTTTATCATTTTTTTGTCTGAAAAATTATATTTATGCTGAAGTCCAAATGGATTTTTTTTCCTTACAACAATCTGTATTTTGCTCAGTTGTGAGTTGGCTAAGTAGCAAAGTGTTAAAACAATGTGAAGGGCTCAAGCAGAAGGTCTCAGCATGCACAGAGGTCAACAAACTTTTTCTCTGCAGAGCCAGATTATAACTACTTTAGGCATTATAATTCAAGAAGCAAAATCAAGAACATTATATAAAAAAAAAATGTGTAGGTATTTTTATGACAAGAGAAAACAAATTGAGATATTTTCATTTATTTAAATGTATAGCTATTCACATCTTGACAATTGTGAGTTGAGCTGCAATAAACATTCTAGTGCAAATGTTGGGCTACAGCTTAAACTTTACTTTAGAAATGAAAACAATGTAACCTAAACATTTGTACCATCATATTTAATCTGAAATGTAAAGAAATATAAAAAATAAAAAAATAATAAATGTAAAGATATCATTCTTAGATGAGGTAACAAACAAAATAATTTGTAGTGGTGCTGAATTTGCCCAAGTGATTTTAGTTTTTCTGACCTTGACATAAAGCCATTTTTGGCTTTAACTGATGCAAATTAAAGAGTCTATTATTAAAGTACCCTTATGCCTTTTCAAATCATGGCCTTCTTTGCTTAGGACAGTAGGCTGGTATGTGACTTTGTACAGCAAATTCATTATTATTTATAATTAAAAATTAAACTATATGATTACCCCCGTTATCAGGTCATTTCTTCCCGTTAACCTGTTTCCATTGACTACCTGTGTAAACTCCCATTTCTAATCACAAAAGATTGACTCTGTAAGAGGTATAAGCGAATGTGCCTAAAGTTCTCAGGCTTCTGGAAAAGAGCTCATATCTTCATGCAGGAATCATCTTCATTCACATACCAAAAAATAAAATAAGAGTGTCTTATTTTGGAAGTGCTCAGTTGGGATTAGAGGTGGGAGATTTTTCTATTTTTCAATTGAATCAAGTCTTAAATATACTTCCATTTAAAGTCCATGGATAAGTGCTCATTATATTGTGTTAAATGAAAAATAGTACAAAGTTACATATTTAAAGCATTATATGTATATACAAAATTAAAGAAGAGAAATACTGTGGTGAATGTAACAGGATCCTTGTAGCCAGGTGACTTTTTATTTAATTCTCTTTGAGGGTTTTCAAATTGTACACAATTAATATATTTTCATTAACAGCATCAAAAAGGGAACATTTTGAAAATATTCTAAAACTATATGTAGTGGTGTGAATAAACTTAAATGTATTAAGAATTAATTTTAAATCATTCGATATTTTTCATCTGATAATGCTCCCAAAGAAAATTGTAACATTAAAAAAAGTTAGCTTATCACTTTCTTTCTTTTTTGTTTTTCTTTGAATTCTTTTTCTTTTTTACTATTGTGTGGGATTCATTGAGGGTACAAAGAATTAGGTTACACTGATTGCAGTTGTTAGGTAAAGTCCCTCTTGTGTAATTATGTCCCACCTCCAAGAGGTGTGTCATATGCTATGACCCCCACATCCCTCTCCCTCCTCCATCTCTCCAATCCCTTATTCCCCTACACCCCTCATATTAGTTCATCTACTCTCTTTGTATTAGAATTGAGGACATTGGATTCTTGCTCTTCCATTCTTGTGATGCTTTACTAAGAAGAATATTTCCACTTCCATCCAGTTTAATACAAATGATGGAAAGTCACCATCTTTTTTAGTGGCTGAATAGTATTCCATGGTACACATGTACCACAGTTTATTAATCCATTCCTGGATTGGTGGGCATTTAGGTTGTTTCCACAATTTGGCAATTGTAAATTGAGCTGCAATAAACACTCTAAGGCAAATGTCCTTATGATAAAAGGATTTTTTTATGACATTTAACTATAGCTGTTTTGTATCCCAGCAAAGTGAATATGGTATGCTAAATAACTTCAGATAATTTAAAGTAGTAGAAAGGAACTAATCTTCATATGGGGGTAAATATAAATACTTCACAGTTGGCAAATTAAATGTGAAGTTTTTGTTTTAAATAAAGTAACATAAAAACACAAAAAATCAACAACAACAATGAACCTATTATCTAGGATTTGATCTACCTAGAAAATATGGAAGGGGAATTTCGTACATAAACTGGCTTTTTCCATTTGGATTCTCTGATATGACTGTCTCTGAGGCCTCAATCTGGAAATGATTATAGAGTTTTACTTTGCTGTAATCAGGGCTAGTTGATTTTCTTAAACTTCTAAAAGTGAAGCTATTGAAAAATCTAGAATGAACATCTCTGCCTAGTCTAAGAAACAACATTTTCATTGACTAAAATAACCTAATATAATTGAAGAAATGAAACAATAGCTTCTTATTTGGATTGATGGATGCCATCAATCCATTCTTGGTTAAGAATTTATAAAGGGCAATCAAAATATGCTACCATATTGAAAAACTTGCTTCAAGGCTTTGTATGTTATTGCCAAAGAGGGCTAATAAAATGAGCAATTTAGTTCTTATAAAGGAAATTCAGTCTCTAGTGAACCATCTTTTTTTCACAACAATTGAACTGTGCTCCGCTATGTCAATTTGTCAATTACTAGGGTGTGTAAAGAGATGTTTTTTATACCACCTCCTGATTTCTTTCCTTAAATTGTGTAGGATATATCAGACTCTTTTTTTCTTTTCCCTATTTTTCCCTATCTTTTGTTACATGAAAACAAATATTATCACAGGTGATTTGATTTTTCTCTCTGCTTAGGATTTAGTTGTGCTTCATAGGCAGCATTTTATTATCCTCAGGTTAAAGGCTCTAAGTCATCAGAGAAACACTCCCACTTGACTATAAATGTAAGTTAGACTATTAGAATGACTAAGTCAGAAGAGGAAAAATGATCTTCATTCAATTGTAATCAAGCTCATCACTGACAAAGAATCTTACGTTGCTTTGATGCTTCGATTGAAATGAAGGCAGCAATTTATACTTTAACTCTTCAGTGAGGGCAAGAAGAACAGAAGAACATATTCAGGGTTAACTTTAACTTGCATTGCAAACATGCACTAATTAGTCAGGCTAGTGGATTGAAGCTGAATACTAGAAGTTAACTTGGACACAGCATTTGCATTACCTTTTTTCATCGGACTCAGTAAAAACACACACTAGATCTCTGCACTGCTTGTTACTCTTTTGCACCACAAGGAAGAGTTCCTGGAGAACAGCATGAATCTCTCACGTAGATGTTAAATCTCCATCCATCATGGAGGAATCCAATGGAATGTATTTATTTTGCTCACACAATGATCAACTTCTGAAAATGTCTAGATGTTCTCATGAACTCCATACTTATTTTTTTTCGTTAGTTGTAATTTGATTCAACCTTAACCAACATGTAGTCTCACCTGTAATGCTGTAAGGCACATCAAAATTTCTAAGCCAAGATTCAAATCAGAAAGCAAATTTCAACAAGCAATATCTCCATGCTCAGTTTTCTCCAGTTGTGCAGGGAAATAACCAATTGGAAGAGTCACCTATTGAAATCATCCTCATCATTCTAGTATTCAAAGGTGTTTCTCCTCATTATCAAATCCATAAGGATGATGTAACTAGGAACACAATTTCTGAAAATGTATCATGTCCTTGCAGAAAAATTGCTCATATATCCTTTATATTCTTTCTTTGTCCTGAACAGTTTAACTATGTACACTTCCTTCAGGAAATTTAGATGTAATTTATTAACTTAACAAAAATGTATGTAGCAAACACAATGTAGGATATTTGAGGTTCACTAGTGAGCAAACTATGGCTGGTTCCTTCTCTTAGAGACTTTGGTCACAATGAGAATAGTCCAGAGGAGGAAAAATACTGAAACTGACAGGAACCGCATAGCACTTGGTACTTGACATGGTCAATACGGTCAATGATGAGAAACCACAGGCTTTTCAGACTAACTTATGAGGCATTTATCTTGAAATTTTGCAGCAGGAATAGCCACCCAGAGAAAGAGGTGTCCAAAACTAGAAATGAGACTGGGCAGAGAGTAGAGGGATGAAGACGTTTTTAGGCAACCATAACTTTGTATGTAGGCTAGGGGGTGTGAGAGAACTGAGAGAGGTTCTGGTGGGGGAAGAAGGACAGACTCTGCAGGTCTTTGGGGGAGTGAAGGGCGAGGTGGGAGGGAATAAGTACAGTGGGGATAGTGATAAGAAGGAAACAAATCCCAAAAAAGTTGCTCTCTGTCTCCTTTGCCAACAAAAATCTGAATATTTTATGATTAAAGAGTTGCATTATTTGGCATCCTCTGTTTCAAAGTACTGGGATATTCCCAGTTGTCTCAGTAGTTGTGAGAAGTGAGAAAGTACATCTCTGCAATTGAGGAGGCTTCCCGCAGGTAATGAATGGTTATTCATTATCATAACATGCGGTTTTAACACTTCCATTCAGCCCTGTCTTCATGTATTCAGGCTGCTATTACCAAGTAGCATAGACAGAGTGGCTTATGGAAGATCAGCCACTCTGATGGCTGATCAGAGCATAGATCAGCATAGATCAGCATACTATGCTCTGATCTATGCTCTAGCATAGACAGAGTGGCTATGCTACTTGTCAACAATGGAAATGCATTTCTTATACTTGGAGGGTGGAAGTTGAAGGCCAGGAGCCAGATGGGCAGGTTCTGGTGAAGACCCTCCTTTGGGTTACAGACTGATTTCTCTTTGCATCCTCACAAGACTGAAGGAGGCTGAGGGAGCTCTCTGTCCATTTATAAGGGCGTTAATCCCATTCCTGGTGGTTCATGTTCATGACCTAATCTCAGCCCACAGGCACCACCCCTAACATCTTCACTTTTGGGATTAGGATTTTAACATACAAGTTTCAGGGGGAACTAAACATTTAGTCCTTAACAATCTGCTCATGCCATGGACTCCTTGATCTCCTCTGGCCAGGGTTGGGACTTGGCTCTTTTGTGCCTCTGCTTCCACACCTCCTGCTGTGGACAACAGTTCTTTTTAGACATGCTTTGTCCAGCATGACAGCCACTAGCCACATGTAACTATTTTGTGCTTTCCTAAAACCTGTCTAAACTCTGCCCACAACTAAGGTCTACAGATCAGTGTTAGATTCCTTAGCACCTATTCTGATTATTCCAGCTCAAAATGCTCCTTCTATTTCTTGAAACTCTGACTTGGGAAAGAAATATCACCTCTTCATTTATCATTTCCTACTGAAGAATTTTACAAAACACCCCCAGCCTCTTGCCTCATATTCCACTTTTCCTCATGGCAGAGGAATGACTTAATTTATTGATGAGAAAATGATATTAGTCCATTTTCTTTTTTAAATCTGGAGGTTTTAAATCAAGAGTATATCCCTCAGAGGATCATTTTTCTCTTTCACCTTCCTTAGTGAATATTTTCTTCCTGCATTACCACCCCGTCCTATAGATCCCATTAGGTAGATATAGATGGAGATAGGGATGAAGAGGGAAATGAAGATATACAGTAAATTTAAAGGTTTCTCAGTATCTTTCTTGGTTCTCTTATTACACAAATGTTAATATTTCCACCCAAGGCTCTGACTGATAAAATCCTTACCATAGTATCGTGTTTGCTTTTGCGATCTCTAATTAATAAGAAAAACTATGTTCTAATACTAAGGGATTTCAAGTGTGGCATTCTATGTAGCTATAGAATGATTCTTGGAAGCAATGGAGGACATTGTCTGCTAAATCATTCAGTACATTTCAACATTTCAATCATTCATATTCATTAATGCACTAATGTTGAGTGACTGATTGCTGATTAATAACAGTTTTTATTCACTGTTGATGAAAAGGTACTAGAATTTATAGTAATACAAAAAGCCAAGAAAAGTGGATCATAATGTCCTTGTCTGAGACTACTATTTATGATCGTCTTTGACAGAGCTTTGAGTATGTGTTTCAGAATGTGTAGTATACAAGGAATAATACCTATTCATAGTGTTGCTTGGAGGATAATGCAAATTAAGACATACTAAAATTTTCTGTTTTAAACGTTTTTAGAATTATTGCTAATATGTCTTAAGTTTTATATATAATAAGAAATTAATATGAAGCATGTGTATGGCCTCTGCCTCCTCTTTTTACTGTATTTATGCAGTATCTCAATTTCTGTACATATGAAATGGCATTAATATTGCTATTCATTCAACTCAACATAAATAGCCACCTGAGTGCTTAGATGTAATACCTTTTTGAAGCCTGGGACTTGACTAAAGGGTGTATAATAGAGAAGAATTTGTCTTGGTATAATAGTGAATAAAAGTCTATAATTAAACGAAGAATTAGAAAAGGGGAAGGTCATAGCAGGAGCAATGGTTGTGATAAAAAATATAATATTCAGATTTCCTTTCCATAAGTCATAAGTGATTCAAATTTAAATTAACTTGTGAGCATGGGAGGGAAATGGGTGGACGGTCTGGAAATTTCTGAATTTGTTTTAAAAAAACACAAAATAATTGCACATATTTATGGAGAGTGTGATACTTTGATACATGCATACAATGTGCAATGATCAAATCAGCTGAAATATTTATCCATCACCTAAAAGATTCATCATTTTTTTGTATTGGGAACATTACAAATCTTCTCCTCTGGCTGTTTTGAAATATGCAAAAGATTAATGATGACTATGATCATCTTATTGTGCTATCGCACACTAGAACTTATTCCTTCTATTTAACTGTATTTTTGTACACATTAATCAGCCTCCCAGTAAAAGCATAATTTTATGCTTTCAAAATAATGATAAAAACAACAGTAATAGGAGCCATAATTATCTATCAACTATTTACAGTTCAGTCTCTGCCAAGGGTGTCCAACCTTTTAACTTCTCTGCACCTTGTTGGAAAAAGAAGAATTGTCTTAGATCACATGTTAAGTAAACGAAGACTAACAAAAGCTAGTGAACAAAAAAAAAAAAAAAAAAAGGGTTTGTGTATACTTTGTGATATCCGACACCACAGATAAACAAAAAAGTCGTCAGGTAATCCTCTTGCAGCTTGGGTTTGGACACCTCTGGAACAAATGTAGGAATTAACTTTTGTTTTCCCCATTTTTAAATGGGGAAGCTGAGTCTTACTCAAAACAAGTAATGTGCTCGGCTATTTAATGACAGACTGGTATCCAAAACCATGCCTGAGTAACTACAAGATCCATGCTCTTTTGCCTTCCCCACCATCCCACCACCTTCTGACGCAGATATTCAAATCGACATCACTGACTGTGCATGGTGCAGAGCATTTCCCTCAACTTTGTACACTCTGCAGGGCAGATTAAGAATTTCTTTCGACAGCTAAAGTTTTCAACAGTGACATCCTTACTATTAACACTTTGCCCTGGATAATTCTGCACTCTGATTGCCCTGAGCGTTGAAAGGTGTTCACAAGCACCCCTGACCTCACCCACTAGATGCTGGTAGTGTCTCCTCCCTGTCACTATAATAGACAATGTTAAACCTTGCCAAATATCCTTGGAGAGTGACAGTTGGGAAGGCGGGGTGTTGGGAGGTTAGAGGAAGAACAAAATTGCCCTGGTTGAGAATTAGTGATGTAGAGGTACATTTATTTGCTTTAAATATGGTCAAATTTCAGGTCATAGTGCTGAGTGATGGGAAATAAATATCTTGTAGTGATGGGAAATAAGTATCTTGCATTCATGTAGAATATTTTTGTGTATAAAGGTAAAGATTTTTTCCCTAATCCAGATTTCTACTTCAGAGCAAAAAAGAAATTGAAGGTTATTCAAGTTCTGAACAAGAATCAATTTCATGTACATATATTAAATAAATATTTAGAAAAAAATAGCGCTCTCTCTCTCTCTCTCATTCTCAGCTTCCCCATCACCACATCTACAGAATCTTACTTCTTTCTTTTATCCTTTTGTTCTATCCTTTCTTCTGCTCTCTACTTCTCTGTCCCTTCCTCCCTTTCTTCTGTTTGTCAGTCCCTCCTTCCATCCTTCCTTTTTTCTATCCTCTGTTCTCTCCTCTCTTCTTCCCTTATTTCCTTCCATTTCTTCCTCTGTTTTCTTTGCTTAGATTGAAAAAAAAAAAAAACACAACTACTTTTCAATAGTATTTGCTTTTACTTTAGTCTTTTGAATTTTCTAGTCACTTTAGTAATTGAGAAAAAGCAAAACATTTGATGATTGTACGTGTGAAGATTTAGACTTTTAAATGGTTGTTTTTCTACACATAATTTTGAAAAATTCCTTTCTTTTAACCCAAAATTATATAGTTTCATTGAGATTAAAATGCATCAATTGCAAGAAATGATGCCTGAATTTAGAAATCTACATGCACTGGTCTTAACTTTATGTAGGTAAGATTTCCCAATATTTTTACTTTTTGCATCAAGATAAAATGTGATAGAAAGTACTAGACAGAATAATTTAAATTGCACTTATTAAGCACAATCAATCAAGGACATTTACAATGGGTTTAAAAGTGTTTAAAAAGCCACATTCTTGTTAGTATATACAAACTCTATGAGTCAATGGAAGCTTTAAAGAAACTTAAAACAAATTATAATGAGAAGAAATGGTGCTTGCTTTCACAGTTTACTGTCCTTTCTTTTTTGACATAGACACCAGGTACTTTTTTTTTTTGGCAATGGAATTAACTTGAAAACTGTCTTAGTAGTTTGGAGGCCCAAGTCATGAAATATCAGTGGAACAGACTATAGAGTCTAAGTATACACAGGGATTTCATGTTTTTAGAGGTTTCAAATCAGCGAGGAATAAATAGATTAATCAACTGATGTTGTTGAGACAACTGGCTAGTCATAGGAAAAGAATGAAGTGTTTTTTTTTTTTAATGTTAAATCATAGCTGTGTACATTAGTGCAATCAAGGGGTACAATGTGCTGGTTTCATATACGATCTGAAATATTCTCATCAAACTTTTCAACACAGCCTTCATGGAAACACTAGGTGTTTTTAAGTGAAGAGAAGTCCATGAGGGGTAAATAAAAGTGAATCAAGGACAGCAGCCAAAACCATTTAGGCCATAAACATGATGACATTTAAAGTCAGAAGGATATTTTTGTTTACTTGTCATCCTCTTAGCTCCCTACTCACCTTTTTTAGAAAAAGTGTTTTATTAAGAAAACAGTATAGATGTGATCAAGTAATGAAGTCCTTAAATAAATTTCAGTAAATGATGTTATTTTTTGAAAATAATTTGAAAGCGTAACAAGTTGTTGAGGGAGAAAAAAAGCTGACATTGCTCACAGGTAAAAAGACTACTACCTTAGTTGGTTTTTTTGTTGCTATAAGAAAACATTGGAGACTGTTGTAAAGAAAAGAGGTCTGTTTCAATCACAGTTCTGGAGGGAGGGGAGTTTAAATTCAGGCAGCTGCACCTGGCAAGGTCCCCATTCGGTATCATGACGTGTGGAATGCAATGCACTGCAGGCGAACGTGCAAGAGTGAGAAGACAATGCCTGTGAGACTGTGCGGGCCACAGATGTGAATCATGAGGCGTGGCCTTATTTTCTATCAACCCCTTCTCAAAAAGGCCAAACTAGTCTTGCAAGAGGGAGAACTCAGTCTCACTGCTCATCACTGCATTCAGCCCTTCATAAGGGCAGGTCCCTCATGACCCAACTGCCTCTTAAGGTCTTAGCACCCCTCAAGACCCTTACATCAACACAAATTTTGAGAAGAACAAATACTATTCAAGCCACAGCCACCAGGTAGCTCTCTCTCTTTTCATTCTGCTCTTCTTTCATATCTTTTAGAGAATTCAGGTTGAGAAGTAATTTCACCTACCTCTCTAAACTGGGAGGAAAGCAGAGGTAGCTTTTTATTCTTTATATTTCTGCCAAAAATCTCAAAAATGACTGGTGGGCTCCCCCTTAAAATTTCGTGTGAATTTTGCTTAGCTGCTCCTGTGTCATAAGAGTGGTCAGTCAGGATAACACATCTGGAAAGACTTCCTCCATTTGGAGGTAACTAAGCTTTCATGATAACTAGGAAACAGAATGACATGTCTGATCTGCACTGGCTAAAACAGAACTCTATTGATGCAAGAGAAGCCATCATAACCCTGGAGACACTCTTTCAGGGAATGATGTTTGGTGAGTAATATCTTTCACTGTCAGCACAACAGACGACCTATGAGAGAAAGTTTTAAATGATATTTCTACTATAATTTTCATATGGCTCTTCTGTTGTTCTGCACTCTTTGATTTAAAATAGACTTTCCTCTTCAGGTCCTTTTTTCTTCATGTTTTAATGAATTTAGCATGTAGGTATGCCTACAGTAAGAGAAAGGTGAAATTTAGACACATGATGATTTGATTACTTCTAGTCTATCCTCAACTCATTGATAGGTAGTTTTCAAATTAGCATAAATTAATTTATACACACAAATATGTGTACAGATACGTATGCATAACTTTCTACTTATCTGACACTATTCCAGGAACTATGTAACTATTACCTTATTTAATCTAAAAAAAAAAATACTATGAAGAAATTGGCATTATCTCACTTTCCAGTTGAAGAAAATAAGACACGAAATGTTCAGCAAGTTGCTCAAGTTCATCAATAGTAAATTACAATTTCAAACTCATGACTTTGGCCTCTGAAGTCTCTATCACCTCTCTCACATTTACTCCAGCCCCTCAGACACAGAAGCATGGGCCAGTTTTTCCACACAGCTTTTCTGAAGCTAAAGATAAATTTTTCCAAAGCTCTGAATAAATATCTCCTTCAAAAAATGTTTCCGATAAATCAGAAACATCTCTCCATCTTGACTATTCTAGTGGTACGTCAGAGGTCAGAGAGAAGCTGACTTTTGAGGTTGTCCCAGGTAAATGAAGTACATAGCTTAGTGAAATCACATCCTTGCAAGGAGCCTTAAATAATTCTGGAGGTTCTGTGAGCATATTTCTTGGCCTACTTAAGACTACCAGATTTCTGTGAAATACATGTATCATTTCCATAGGGAGGCATGCAAAATTTTTGCAGTTAAGCACAACACTTTTCCTCTTTCTTGATTGGCTCTGAAGTCATAGCTCTTAATACTCAAAAACTAAAGGCATAAACATGAATCACACTTGGGGGTTCACAAAGATGACTATCGTAGACTATATCTGAATAGATTTTGATGTAGTCTCTAGGAAAATTCTTGTTAAGACACTTAAGCTAAGTTTGAGTACTTCCGTGTTCCGGTCAAAATTCCATTATCTTATCCCATTCATTCAACTATTTAAAAACATGATAGCATGCTTAAGATCCTCATCCAAGGTTTGTTTGGGAGTTTTTACACAAATCGTTTTTGTCTTCTAAGATAGAGGCTCTTTCTATGATTAAAGACATGTAAGCAACTAGAGATGAGGCAGTCTCTTTGGGTTCATTTTGCATTCATGAGACCCTTCGACTCTTTTAAGAAAAAAATACCCTCTGATCATAGCATGACTAATTCATTGTGGGTTGTGGTCACAACACTTGGGGGCAAAAAACCTCCACTAAATTCTTAGCTTTACTTGTTTTGCCTTTATGCTGTGCCACCATTGGAGATCTTTAAAAGGCTGATAGGGACAGCACTTGTTTTACACCAGGTTTTTCTGTGCACAGGCAGGGGCTGGAGGGATTTGAAGGTTAATGCATGAGTAGTGTTCAGTTACTGTGCTTCTCCTTGTTTCCAGGCATTTCATCTGAGTTATTTATAAACAGATGCATTAGACGTCCTTTTATTTGAATGAGTCTATTTTTAATTAGGCAAGGTACATAAGCATATTAATTAGATATCCAAATATATCATCTAAAATTTTTCCCCTTAGAAGATAAAAGTAATCTGATTTCTTCTTTACTAAATGTAGGGGCAGTAAATTCTTATGAATAGATTTTCAGCTGAGGAGATTGGGATCCTTTCATATAATATATGCACAGGGCATTTCCTCCTAAATTTCTGTAAGCTAATGAAGTGTACGAATGTAATGAAGTTAAACCACAGCTTAAGTGGGATGTAGGACTCCAACATGATGGAAAATGCAAAAAAAAAAAAAAAATTCTAAGTTAATGCTGATTCTCTGAATTACAGCCTACTTTGTTCACTTCCTTTATGAACTCAATATAAAGAACTAAGAGCCTGTGTGTGTGTTCATATGAGAGGAAATGAATGGCTCCCTGCCACACCACTGAAATATATCTGACCCTCTCTTTAGTGTCATGACATATACATCTGACTCTAAAATTTTGGCATAAAAGTAGGAGAAAGGATCTTTCATCATTAAATTGGACATTGTAGACCTTTCGTCTTTCAGAATGTCTTTCGTATATCCAACATCACGGGGTTTTCTATAT
Organism: Nycticebus coucang; assembly: GCF_027406575.1. NCBI lineage: Eukaryota > Metazoa > Chordata > Mammalia > Primates > Lorisidae > Nycticebus > Nycticebus coucang. The sequence continues at coordinate 20,873,916 of NC_069802.1, read as the reverse complement.
ATTTTTAATTATAATCAAACAATTAAAAATTGTTTTGGTACCATTTACAATCCTTAGCTTTTTATGTAGAAGTTGGACTGTGAATGAAACCATGGCCACAGTACATAATGCCTCTACCCTATGGGTACTGAAGACACAGGGCTGCGGAGACCTGCTCTTCAACACATTGGCAGGGGAGGCCCAGACAATCATTCAACCTGTTAGAAACTCACTTTTATTCCCATGAAATGTTTGTTTCCTCTTTGTGAGCGACATAAGCCTTGTTCAGAACATACAGAGATATTTGCTATCAGGCGAGTGCTCATTAAATAATAGGCTTTATCCTTTATATCACCTTTGCTCTTCAACCATTAATTTCCCTTCATATTCTTTACGCTTTTTCTTATTTCTATTGGCTCATTCTTCAACCTAGACACTCTTTATTGTCATATCTTACTCATACTTAGTTTACAAAAGCAGCATTTTACTCTTTTCAGTAGCAACCAATGGGAATCAACTTGAGTCATCCAAGACCCTCTGCTTAATTCCTTTATAACATGGTTAATCCGAGACACTTTAGCACGGAGTTAAGAGTAAAGCACAATGTTTGATAATGCTCGCCATATATTGTTTTTTAAGTTTGAACTCCAGACTTACTGGGTAATGCAAATATTTTAGCAACATGTTTTTGGAAGGATTTGGAGAGAAAACATGATTTTTATGTCTGCGATCTTAAGGTTTTCATCTGGGTCTGAGGATTAAATTGAGCAAAAGAGATTAACAAAAGACGGTCATGAAAGTTTATTTAATAGGAATGTTATGTAACATGAGAACGCTGAGAAGGAGATGAAAACACAAAGAAGTGACAACATGTAAATGCTGTTCATCCTACGTTAAAGAAAGAGAAGAGATTATAGAATAGCAACTAAACTATACGGAGAGGCTAGAGAAGTGTAATGATTCTTTTAACAAGCTCTGCTAGTACAGAATTCTTTCAATCTCAACTTCCCGTCCTTGATGATAAAAACATTCCTTTTTTGTGGTGTAGGGAAGGCGTCTTCTGTATAGGGGATTTATCAGCTACTTTCAGGGTGAAAAAGGCAGGGTCTGAGTGCCTTTGTTTCGGGTTCTGTTTTTGTTGTTGTTGTTTGTTTGTTTTTTTAAGGGCATTTAGCTCAAAATAATCCTTATACCAAAATGGCATTTATTGGGGCAGCATATTAAGTCACCCTTTAGACATAATCAGATTACCTATATTGATTCATTCTGTTAGCAATTTTGTTGAATGTGTCTTGCAAACCAAATGCGTTTTCACCAGAGAATATTTCTCATAGTATCTTTGTGTGTGTCTTTGAGGAACTCCATTCTTGGTATAAGTTTTCAAATAACTGTGTGTGTTCAAGACAAAAAGCCAATGTGATCAGACAAACCAAGTGAAACCTGAGTAAATTACAGCAGAGTTCAGACTCTTGAGGTATGTCCCCTTTGCTACTTGGCTGTGGCTCTCCTGTATCAGAAGGGGAGACAGAATGATTTGGAGGATCTATGTCCTCTCGGAACATCCTCTGGGAATAAGCATAATGTATTTCACAGCAGTGTTTTTTAGAACATTTTTTTCTTTTCATGGTCCAGTCCAAGGACACCTTCATGAAACCATTGTGGATAGTACAGAATTACTTTCTCCCTCATCCAAATTCCTATGGTATTGTCTATGTTTTATATATACAGATATATAGACAGATAGATCTATTTATAGATATTTAAATATGCAAGTATATCTTGGAATATACATCAATACACTAATATACAGGGTGTCCATAAAATTGGTGCACAAGTTAAAATAGTTATATTTTAAATTGTACACTGTATTTTAGTGATTGTTTGAATACATATATTTGCCTTACTAGTTTAATCTCCGACCCATAACAGATTATATTTTTTTTCCTGTTCTAGGAGGGCACCCAGCCTAGAAAAGGCTAAATTTTCTGTGACTATTTATTTAATAGACTTGATGCCATCATTTGGTTAGATGTTTTTTTACTCTCAAAAATGAACATGTAGCCTGTCCTCAGAGGGCAATTTTATAAGTGCCCATTGTGGATAATTTTGCCACAAGTAGAAACTTATCAAGAACTACATAGATTGGCAGGAATTAGGGATTTAAGAATTATTTTACTAAGATGAAATTGTAAGCTTATTGTATTAACATATCTTCATGTTCCTTAATCTTTTAGCTCTTTAGACTAATAAATTATGCATGCAAATGGAGGTGTTTAATTTAAATTCCCAAATTAAATTAAGTTGTTTTCATTTTTCTCTTCATCGCAGAGTGGGTATTTATAGATAACAGAAGGGAAATGTTCTCAAAATGTTCTATGGTCACTTGTTTGAGCTGCTTGTTTAGGTAAAACCACTGGTTGCTGCATTTTTTTAGGAAGCCCCTGAGTTTTAAATAAACTAAATATATTTGACTTTAGAGACTTTAAAAAAATGTTCTATGAGATTGTACCTACGAGTAAATGAAGTCTTTTAAATAACAAAGGCAATTAGATTCTGTTGGAGGCGTCTTTGACTACATGAGATGAGGATAAGATCAAATTAAATCATGTTGCCTTTGCAAGGCTGCTGCTTCTGAAAAGTTGTTCCCCAAATCTGTTTTCTTATCTAACTAATGACATCCTGCAAAGGGAAGTGTCTGATTTTTAAATGGAGAAAGAAAACATGCTAATACTAACTTAGATATACAGGAGTGACAGGTGTTTTTTGTTGTTGTTTTGTTCTGGAGATTTTGCAAGCATTCATCAATACAACAAGCACCAGTTAAATTTCTGTAAAATCCTATGGTGAGGTTCTACTGCCCCAGAGATTGACAGCAAACACGTCTGCTCAGACTTGCTTCCACGCTCCACGTCAGGAAAGCATCCACTGTGGTTTGCCCCTCTCTTTTTCTTTCCTCGTGGGCGTGTGTACACGGATGTCCATGGCTCATGTCAAACACTAAAACATTCTTATCTCTACCCAGTCAGCTGGGTAGAGACAACAGCAGCCACAAACCTCAGGAGATATTTTTGGATTCAGACACAGAACCATGCCAGACATTTCACATAGTGCAGGCAGTATGCCCACATGGAGCTGAAAAACACAGTTCCTGTGTCTTATGGAGCCCTTTAGAAGGAAGTAAGTGCAAAGTGGGTTGCAAGGTCAGTAAGGAACGTCCTTGTTTTATGTCTTTCTGTGTATACGTGGATTCCCAGTCTACATAAAGAATTCTCTTGAGTGCCCTGCGACTGCTTTTTTTCATTAAGCAACTCACGTTCTGATCGCATGTTCTATATGGAGAGAGACACTACAAGGAGAAAATTACAAGCACATAACATGGTGGAGCAACCTGGATGGATGATAAGAATGAAGATATGAAACTATGTTAAATAGCCAGAGCAAGAGATAAAGAAATCAGTACTGATGGGAAATGACACTTGGAGGGAGGTATAGAAAAGGTGATAACTCACTTGCCTCTTATTGTCCAAGTTATTTAAAGCTTTCTATTTCTATTTAATTAGTGTACTTTCTCATTCATTAATCCGTTAAACATGTGTATGTGGGGTCTCACCATATCCCAGACATGGTGTTAGATGCAGGGGATATAAGGTGTAGTTCCTGCTCTCGCGGGGACTTAGTAGTCATTGAAAGGATGCAAATGTGTGTGTGTGTGTGTGTTAGTGTGTGTGCACATGAAGTGGTGAAAGAAGATGGACGAGAAAGGCAAAAATGCAGGACACTTTAAAACACTTAAAACAATAATGACAAAAACAAAACCCAGCCTGGAAGCAAAGAAAACTTCCTCAGGGTTAATGTGGTATTAGAAGAATGCTATGGTGTGCGTGGGCTCCCTAAAAAAGAATGTGTTGGAAATTTAATCCCCAGTGCAGCAGTGTTGGGAAGTGGGGCCTAATGGGAGGGTTTAGGTCATAAGGACCCCAGCCTCATAAATGGATTAACGTCAATTATAAAAGTGCAGGTCACACTCTCTTGTCCTTCTGCTTTCTGTCTTGGGATGACACAGTAAAAAGGATCTCCCTGTACGCACGTACGTCGATGTGGGACTTCCCAGAACTACAAAAAATAAATTTCTTTATAAAGTGTCCAGTCTGTGGTAAACGATTCATTCATTCCTAAATCATTTTCTGAAGCTCCAAGGTAGCAAGTGTTACCTTGTTACTTAGCACATATTGTTCCACATTCATTCATGGGTTTAATTGCTTTGTCTAGACACCAATACGTTCTAGACACTCTGCTGGAAGTAGCTATAAAGGAATATTAGGGGCGGCGCCTGTGGCTCAAGGAGTAGGGCGCCGGTCCCATATGCCGGAGGTGGTGGGTTCAAACCCAGCCCTGGCCAAAAACCAAATAAATAAATAAATAAATAAAGGGATATTAGGCTAGACATAAAAATGTTCTTGCATTCAAGAAGGGGAAAAAACTTATCTCACTGCCTTGCAACTTTTTAGAAAATCAACTTTTTTTAAATTTTAGAATACTTCTAGCTTTACAGACACATTGAGAAGCAGGGGTGAGTATATGGTGTCTCAACATGTCCCAGACTTACGTCCCCTGGGCTGTGTGAGGATTATGTGAGGATTTTTTTTGCTTATCAGTGGTGGCAGATCATCATAAAAATTATGCACAGAACTTTTTTTTTGTTTGTTTTGCTCATCATCTCCATCTTTTGTTAGTGTTTGTGTATCTAATGTATGGCTCAAGACAACTTTTTTTCTTCCAATGTGGTGTAGAGAAGTCAAAAGGTCAGATTCTCCCAGTAGAGAGTTCCTATGCACCCCAATTCCAGGCCCCTGTTGTTAACATTTTACATTAGTATGATGCCTTTGTCACGATTAATGAAATCATATAGTTAACATTGCTAAATCTGCTTACATAGATATATTACTAAATTTGTCTAATCAGAGCTTGGAGATCTGGTCCCTAAGGGTGGGAGAGGGGCATTCCTTCTTCAGTAAAGAGAGAGTGAAATCATATTTCTTCTACCTCCTGATATTATAGGCTCCTCAGACACCTGGGTGGTGTCCTTCCAGCTTGAGAGTGGCTCTTCCCTCTTACTCCACCAGTTCACATGTCTGTCTCCTCTGGAAACATCCTGACAGGCGCACCCAGAAATAAGGCTTTCTCTGCTCTCCAAGTATCCTTTAATCCAGTCGAGTGGACATCTGGACTTAACCATCACACATTGCTGTTGACTAAAATCCATACTTTATTCAGATTTACACAAATTTTACCTACTCTCTTTCTTTGTTGTTGTTCCAGGATACCACACTTTATTTAATCTTGGTGTCTTCTTAGGCTCCTTTTGGAAATGAAAATATCTAAGGTATTCCTTGTTTTTGACGATCTTGAAATTTTTAAGAAGTCTGGTCCTGTGGTTTGTAGAATCTCCATTTATTCTAATTTGCCTCATGTTTTTCTAATGATTCCACAGGAGTTATGGGCTTTGGAAAGAAGATCGCAGGGGTGAAGGATCGCATTTTCATCACATCCTGCCGGGGCTGTGTCCCGTCAGCTCCACTGCTGATATTGCCTTTAATCACCCAGTGTCAGTCAGTTTTCTCTACTACAAAGTCACAGGTTTCGTTCCTTTCCATATTGTACTTCTTGGAAGAAAAACACTGTGCACATTTCACACTTAGGGAACGGGCATCTGTTCTCCACTCTTTTGAGGAAGGACCATCTATCAGCGTTCCTCAAACTTTTTAAACAGGGGCCCAGTTTACTGTCCCTCAGACCATTGGAGGGCCGGACTATAGTTAAAAAAAAACTATGAACAAATTCCTATGCACACTGCACATATCTTATTTTGAAGTAAAAAAGCAAAACAAAAACAAATACAATCATATCGCCTCATGTGGCCCACAGGCCTTAGTTTGAGGACCCCTGATTGGGGTTCACTTGCTTGGGAAATTGGCCTTTCCCATTTATTTATACATTTATTATATTATTTATGGATATCTGAATGAGTCATAGATATATTTTACACTTTGGGTTATGATTAAGTATTTTCACTATTAGTATTATTATTATTTTGCTCAAACTGTTACAGCCCTGTCCATCAGCAGCTCTCCTATTTGGGCCTCACTTCTTTTAACCTATTCTCAGTTGAAAGTCCATCTCCGTCCTCCGTGATCACATTGGCAAAGCCACATTGTTCCCTCCTGCCTTGATTATGCCACTGCCGAGAGGAAGACACCTTTATGGCAATTGATTCCTTGTTCGTAATCAACAGGCAGAACCTCAGAGGCCTCCAGGTGAGCTAGCACTCAGGTCACTATGGCTCTGACAGCTTGAAAATAATTTCCGTACCAATTTCCCTGCTCTTTGTCCTTTAGAGACACATGTCCGTGTTCTTACATTTCTAATCAACCTGTGTGTTAAAGACTCCTAGGCTTTCCTCCTGACTTTGACATGTTCTCCCTTCAAAAACGAAGTATTTCCCAGAAGGTATTTACTTTCCCCTCCAGATTTAGCTGCTTAGGTTAAGGACTCAAACTGTATTTTCACTCTGCATTTTTGTTAGCAGTCCTCAAAATATCGTAACACTACTGTCAGTCTCTCTTTAGAGACCAGATGGGCAGAGAGTATGTCAGGAATGCCCCCCCCCCTTTTTAGTTTCCTAATTGATGAAATACCTGATTACAAATCTTTTTATTGTGTATCCTTCTCCTTATGAAACCTATTCAGCTTTTAATTTTGATCTGAAGTTTTTTTTTCTCAGCTCACTTAGGACTGGAATTTAATAAAAGACATTCTTCCAACTCTGTTTATGGAGCAAGGGATTATTTTGATTTTTATTGGACATTCTCTGAAGGGCCAAAAACAGTTCAGGAAATGTATATAAACAGACCTATAATCTTAGGTCTTACAAAAATCCTCCAGCCTTATGAAACTTCATGCCTTCGTATTTGTAACCCATTGCTAGACAGAAGCTGGGCTTTGTTCCCCAGGGCTGTTTGGGACTGGAATGTGTCCCTTAATCCCAAACACACCTGGATATGGTGACAGTCACTGTATGAACAGCTATAGTTTTTTAACCATTTACTTAAATATCTTCTCTATTTTGGACACATCCACTCACTTGATGAGAACTGTCAATCCCAAGGTAGCTGTTTACGTAAATCAGAAAATTGGTGTTGCAAATAGGAAACACCAATGTGAGCTATATGAAGCCACAGAATTTAGTAGACCATAGGGCAGAGATGTATTTCTGAAATTCAGGCAGGTACTGCAAATGGGTTTGTACATGGCTCTAGTTCAAGAATGCAACCCCAGCTAAGACTGGAATCCTTTATTTCTAATTCTAAATTCCAAAGTAAGGACCTTGAATAGCTTAGCTTGAACCAATTTCCTGTCTCAAAGGTCAAGGCCTCAGGACCCAGTTGACTGCTAGAGGTAAATTCAGGAGGTTAGAGTTTGGTCAGAATAGAGAAGATATTCTAGGTATTTGGAGTTGGAAGTAAGGCTTTTACAGCCATTAGAAGGTAGAGGACTCATGGGTCAGAAAGGGCCCTTTTCAAAACAGACATACTAAAAGTAACTGAAGGTAGAAACTCTGCCAACAGCACCTTCCCCTTCTCCTCGCACAGCACCGAGCTACTACCTGACTTTTTTTTGAGGCAGAGTCTCACTCTGTCTCCCTGGGTCAAGTGCCATGGCATCATCATAGTTCACAGCAATCACAGACTCCTGGATTCAAGCCATCCCTTGCCTCAGCCTTCTGGGTATTTGGGACTGCAGGAGCCCACCACAATGCATAGCTAATTTTTGTATTTTTCGTAGAAACGGTATCGTGCCTTTGGTCAGGCTGGTCTGGAACTACTGACCAAGCATTCTCCCCACCTCGGCCTCCCAGAGTGCTAGGATTACAGGTGTGAGTTATCACGCCAGGCCAGTACTGCCTGATTGACTGACACACTGACAGTATTTCTGGACCTTGAGTGATTATGTGATAATCGTTATTGTTAGATACAACTGGTAAATGTTGCTGCCAAACTGCTGAAGTAGTCAGATCTAGAGCTTTTGGAAAGCACGTGTCTTTGCTTGTCATTAAAACAACTCATGATTGCCAATATAGCATAGATAGGTCCTAGGCTTAACTTCATAGATTATTAGTTCTAGGCTTAACTTCATAGATTATTACACCAAAAATGTATGGCATGAAAATGGAAAGATAAATGAACAAAAACACATGAAAAATTATTTTGGTAAAAGAGAAGTACCTGCTAGGTTTCCTGAGCTCATTTTGTGATTTAATGTTAATGCACATGGGATTATATGCTACCCACAATAAAGGTAGAGTCCATATATCCAATTATTTTTCATGTAAAAATTAGAGAGATGTGTGCCTTTATCACACCACAGTGAATTACTTATAAGGAACTTGCAAACACTGTTTAATATGTCTATAAAAATCAAATTAGTATGTTGAATTTATATTTAACTTAAATAAAACAGTTAGCATAATGCTATTACACACACACACATATTCATTCATTATTCCTTATCTGAAATGTTTAGAAACAGAAATGTATCTGATTTCAAATTCTTTTGAATTTTAGAATATTTACTGGTTGAACATTCCAACCCAAACTCTGAAATCTGAAATGCTCCAGGAGATTTGGGGGCATTTCAGGAATTTCAGATTTTTAGATGTAGGGTACTTAACCTGTGTCTGTGTGTATGTGTGTTTGTACAATAATTTCATTTGATTCTTATCCTCTTTTATCTTTATTTTTCTTATAGGTAAGCAAAAACTTAGTTACATAATTAATGAATCACTCAAGTAAAATATGGTAGGTCAAGGGTTTTAATCTAGATTTGCTAATACACTTATGATAACTTATGTTTAACCTTATTTTTCTTCTCTTAGGCACACATAAAAAAAAAACACATAAAAGGAACATTTCCATAGCAAAAGAGTACATACATTTTATTATAATTTTATCAACGTTCAGCTAAATGCAATGACGTTGCATCATAGTTGCATTTTACTTGTGACATTAAAATTATACATAACCCCACACACATACACACACACGCACACGCATACGTATATAGAGAGTATGTACAGCAAAATACCTTTTCACGTGGGGTGCCTATTTCATTCAACATCTGACTCAGTAAACAAATGGTTCAGAATTAGCATGAAACAAATAAATGGAGCTGATTTTCCATTAGTTGGCCTTGGTTCTCAAGTAGACCCCACTTACATTCCATCACTATACCGAGAGGGTTTCTGCGAGAGTCATGCATCACATGAGGATCTTGTGGTCAGCGACGGAGCACACATACAACAGAGACCACATACGATTATAACGGAGCTGAAACATTCCTCTTGCCTATTGACGTCAGACCCATGGTAAGGTCAGAGTACAACCAAAGTATTACTCACATTTTGTGGTTATGCTGATCTGAACAAACCAGTCTTCAAAGCATAGCACATAAAGAAAAAAGATCATTTTATAAAAAGGACATTTGCAGTCAAATGTTTATAGCAGCACAATTCACTATCTCAAAGATGAGATAGTGCCCAACACATGAATGGATAAATAAAATGTGGTACCTGTGTACCATGGAGCACTGCTTAGCCATAAAAAGATAGTAATCTAGTATCTTTCCAACCTGGATGGAACTGGAAACCATTCTTCTAAGTGAAAATATCATAAAAATGGACAAATAAACATATGTACTTTTTTTTTTTTTTTTTTGTAGAGACAGAGTCTCACTTTATGGCCCTCAGTAGAGTGCTGTGGCCTCACACAGCTCACAGCAACCTCCAACTCCTGGGCTTAAGCGATTCTCCTGCCTCAGCCTCCCGAGTAGCTGGGACTACAGGCGCCTGCCACAACGCCTGGCTATTTTTTGGTTGCAGTTTGGCCGGGGCCGGGTTTGAACCCGTCACCCTTGGTATATGGGGCTAGCGCCTTACCGACTGAGCCACAGGCGCCGCCCTAAACATATGTACTTAATATTGAATTGTTACTACTTGGCCAACAACCAAGAGCACGTATGGACATAAATCTCAATGAAAATCAAGCTGGAGGAGTGGAGAGGAAGGGGTGAGTCAATTCACAGCTGTTGGGTACAGTGCACATAATCTGGGTGAAGGGCACCCTTGTGTATTTAACTTTGACTCAACCTGCACAAAAACAAAGTCTGTAAACAAAATGTGCACCCCCTAATATTCTGAAAAAATAAAATAAAATTTATGAATTAAAAATTAAGACAGTACATAATACTTGAAAATTATTATGAACAACTATGTTACTGATTTATATATTTTTGATGCTATACATTTTATGGTTATTTTGGAGTGTTATCTTGCTACTTAAAGAAAAAAAAATAAACTGACTGTAAAACAATCTCAGGTGGGTCCTGCAGGAGGTATCCAGAAGAGGGCATTGTTATCACAGGAGATGACAGCTCACGAGGATTCTTGCCCCTGAATTCCTTGTAGTGGGACAACAAGTAGAGGTGGAAGGCAGTGATATTGGTGATCCTGACTCCATGTAATGTGAGTGTGTGTCTCTTAGTTTTAATTAAAAACATTAAAAAGGAAAAAAATGGAAAAAAATTAAAAATAGTTAAAAACTTGAGGAATATACATATAAAGCAAAAACTTGAGGAATATACATATAAAGCAAGAAAATATACATATAAAACATATAAAGTTAAAAACCTGAGGAACATACATATAAAACACATTCACGTAGCTGTACAATGTGTTTGCGTCTAAAACTTATTACAAAAAAGCCAAAAAGTAAAAATGGAAGTTTACAAAATAAAAAGTTACAGAAGGCTGAGATTCTTATTATTGAAGAAAGAAAAATATTTTTAACAAATATAGTGTATCCTACGTGGACATGTAGGATGTTTCTGAAGTCTACATATTTCTGAAGTCTACAGTAGTACACAGGATTGCTCCAGGACTTCACAGGTAATCACCACTCACTCACTGCCTCATCTTGAACTATGGCTAGTTCCAAAAGCACTACTCACGGTAAGTACTCTATACAAGTGTACCATTTCTTAATATTTTATGTCATATTTTTACTTCTGTACCTGCTGTATGTTTAGATGTGTCTAGATAACAAAAATACCACTGTTTTCTAATTGCCTATGATATTCAGTCCAGAGCAGGACAGGTTGGTAGCCTGGGAGCTTATAAATAGGCTGTACCATGTAGCCTGTGTGTGGAGTAGGTTTCGCCATCGAGGTTTATGTAAGTAGATTCCATGATGTTCACACACTGATAAAATAGCACAAGGACATGTTTCTCCCACTGTATCCTCTTCATAAAGCAAGGCCTGGTTGTATTTAAAAAATAGATATTTTTGACAATGTGGTTCATAGATATTGCCCAACTCCTTTGCCTGGTGTTAAACTTAAAGAAACTCTAGTCTGTTTTAATGATAGAAGATGTAGCTTCGCTATTAGGCTGATATGAATTAACTAAGAGGAAATGTTGGAGAACTATTATTGACTATATGTGAATATATATACACACTTTTTTTGTTGTTGTTTATTTTATGATCCCACTAAGAAAACCAGCATTATTGTCACTCTGTGCCCTGTAGGAGGCCATTAGCTACATAACCTTATGAAGATAAAATAATTCAACTTTGCTTTTGGCAAACTTAGTATGGCATTTGTAGACAAGTGTGAACTAGTTTCTGAAAACCTGGCTCTTACTCCACCTATTTAAAATGGCATATATATTCGGGACTTTTCTAATTTCTCCTTTTGCAATATCCTCTGAAGCTTGCCCAAATTATTGAAATTCGATTAATCTTGGCATATAGCCATTCTTAGCAAGTAGACTTGTTTTTGAGTAATAATCTCAATTCATCTTGTGTAAGTGTTAGGCACTTAAATTGGCAAAAGTATTTTAAGACCAAATATGCTGCACTTCTAAAGTAGGAAGACTGCTTCTTTCCTGCAGCTCATAAGCTAGCTCTGAGAGCAAGTCACAGGAATGAATTTCAAAATGTTGATGGAGGTATCATTGCAATTAGTAAATAAAGATAACTTTAAAGAAAACAACACATATTTGGGTATTTGGATGTGATAGTTCACATACAAATCTTAGGTCTTCACTTGGTAGTAGCCAAATCTCTTTTACTTCCAGAAGATGCTTTAGCTTCTCACAAAAGAGGATCCATCACTTGAATAATTTTTCTAAGCTCGTGAAAACAGGAAAGACAATTATCTTTCCTCTCTTCCTCCTACTCCATTTCCTTTTTGTTTTCTATTTCAAAATATTGAGGAGATACAAATAGTTTTGTATCATGGATACATATTATAATGCTTAATCAGGGCTTTTGGTGTTCTCCTCACCCGAATAGTGTGCACTGTACCCAACAGATAAATTTTTATCCCTCACTCAACCTCCCCTTTCTTGGTTTCCAATGTCCTCCACAATTCTTGTGCAAGTGTAGACCCGTTGTTTAGCTCTCACTTATTAGTGATAATGTTGCTTTTGCTTTCCAACCCTAAGATACTAACCTAGGGCAATGGTCTCCAATTCCATCCAAGTTGCTGCAAAAGGCATTATTTTATTCATTTTTGTGGCTGAGCGTGTGTGTGTGTATCTCACATTTTCTTTATCCACTCATGAATTGAAAGGCACTTAGGCTGATTCCAAATCTTTGCATTGTGAATTATGCTGCAGTAAACCTTTGTTGTTGTTTTCTCTTTTTTTATTTTTTAGTAATGGCTATTCTGATAAGGGTAAGGTGGGACCTTATTGTGTTTTTGAATTTCATTTCCCTGATAATTAATGATGTTCAGCATTTTTATACATGTTTGCTGACCATTTGCTTATCTTCTTTTAAATAACTTCTGTTTGTGTCTTTTACCACTTTTTGATATCACTATTCATTTTTTCTTACTGATTTGTTTGACTTCCTTGTAGATTTTGCATATTAGCATTACCTGTTTTCTAGTTATATGAGAAAGCTATAGTAACCAAAATACTATAAAACTGGAGACGCAGGTGGGGCCTATGGCTCAAAGGAGTAGGGCATTAGCCCCATATGCTGGAGGTGGCAGGGTCAAACCCAGCCCCGTCCAAAAACTGCAAACAAACAAACAAAAAACTGGAGACGCAAACCAGTTGGGAAAAATAAAGAAACTAGAAATAAAACTGCATTGCTAAATTACCAACCAATCTTTGACAAAGCAGACAACAACATACACTATGGGAAGGGAACCACGTTCAATAAATGGTGCTCAGAAAATTGGATAGCCATTTGCAGAAGAAAGAAACAGGGCCTTTATCTCTTGCTATATACAAAAATTAATTAAAAATAGATAAAAGGCTTAATTAAATGTAAGGCATTAAACCATAAAAATTCTAGAAGGCATTCTAGGAAAACTCTTCTAGACATTGATTCAGGGAAAGAATTATTGACTAAGACCCCAAAGGCAAATTCAGCAACAGCAAAAATAAATAAATAGAACTTAATTATATTAACAGGCTTCTGCACAGCAAAGGCAATAATCAACAGAGTTAATATACAACATACAGAGTGGGGGGAGAATATTCACAAACTACGCATCTGACCAAGGATTTCTATTCCATTAACTAAGATAGACTCTCACTGGATTAAAGATTTAAACTTAAGACATGAAACTATAAAAATACTAGAAAAAAGTGCAGGGAAAACCCTTCAAGAAATTGGTCTGGGCGAGTATTTTATGAGGAGGATCTCCCCGGCAATTGAAGCAGTTTCAAAAATACACTACTGGGACCTGATCAAACTAAAAAGCTTCTGCACAACCAAGAACACAATAAATAAAGCAGACAGCCCTCAGAATGGGAGAAGATAGGTGCAGGTTATGTCTCCGACAAAGGTTTAATAACCAGAATCCACAGACAACTCAAACGTATAAGCAAGAAAAGAACAAGTGATCCCATCGCAGGCTGGGCAAGGGACTTGAAGAGAAACTTCTCTGAAGAAGACGGGCGCATGGCCTATGGACATATGAAAAAATGCTCATCATCTTTAATCATCAGAGAAATGCAAATCAAAACTACCTTGAGATACCATCTAACTCCAGTAAGATTAGCCCAAATCACAAAATCCCAAGACCAAAGATGTTGGTGTGGATGTGGAGAAAAGGGAACACTTCTACAGGGCTGGTGGGAATGCAAATTATACATTCCTTTTGGAAAGATGTTTGGAGAACACTTAGAGATCTAACAATAGACCTTCCATTCAATCCTATAATTCCTCTACTAGGTGTATACCCAGAAGACCAAAAATCACATTATAACAAAGATATTTGTACCAGAATGTTTATTGCAGCCCAATTTATAATTCCTAAATCATGGAAAAAGCCCAAGTGCCCCTCAATCCATGAATGGATTAATAAATTGTGGTATATGTACACCATGGAATATTATGCAGCCTTAAAGAAAGATGGAGACTTTACCTCTTTCATGTTTACATGGATGGAGCTGGAACATATTCTTCTTAGTAAAGTATCTCAAGAATGGAAGAAAAAGTATCCAATGTACTCAGCCCTACTATGAAACTAATTTATGGCTTTCACATGAAAATTATAACCCAGTTATAACCTAAGAATGGGGGAAGGAGGAAAGGGAGGGGAGGGAGGGGGAAGAGGGCGGAAGGAGGGTGATTGGTGGGATTACACCTATGGTGCATCTTACAAGGGTACATGTGAAACTTAGTAAATGTAGAATATAAATGTCTAAACACCATAACTAAGAAAATGCCAGGAAGGCTATGTTAACCAGTGTGATGAAAATGTGTCAAACAGTTTATAAAACCAGTGTATGGTGCCCCATGATCACATTAATGTACACAGCTATGATTTAATAATAATAATAGAAAAAAGAAAACCCTTAGTTCGGGTATTTGTTTGTTAGAACTCTCTTTTTTCTGCAATTCTCCAAAACACGATGCATCGTTAGGGGCCTTTCACTCCTGGGCTGTTCTGTGAATCTTGAAATAGAAAATCAGAGTAGAGACACAGAGAGCAGGACTAGAATTAGGTTGCGATATGAGGTGAACTGACTTCACGTGCAAAGCGTAAGGGACCAAAAACATCCAGTAGTTAAGATTAATAATATTCTAAAGCAATGCACTAAGCAAATCAAATGAAAAAATTAATGATATAGAAAATATTGAAACTTTATGTAAAGGCAAGTTGTTTGTTTTGCCAATTTATGTTCCTGTGCAAGGGACGGTCCTTTACAATCAACAGTCCTGAGATTTCTGGGCTGCATATGTTGTGTCCTTGGTGGATGAGTTTAAAAGTGTTGAAAATGGTGTGGGAACACATTGTACAATGTGGGTTTTTGCTTGTAGATATTTTATTAACTTCTTCCAATTGGTTCTCAACATAGGCGGGTATTTCGATAAATGTATATAGGACGGCTGCTTTCTTCAGGCTCCTGTTTTTCTCTCAATTGCCTTTTACTACCAAACAGTGGTAGAGAGTAACCTTGTCAGCCCCTAAATGTTATTTATCTCGTGTTCACCATCATCCTGCATTAGATAGTTGTCAGTAGAAATCAACTTGAATATCTGTTTAGATAAAAACATTATCATTTTTTTAGATCAATAGTTTCTTTCATAGCAATGCAAAGGTACATAAGAGGAAAAATAATGTAAAAGCGTAAGTAAAAAGAGATGAATACTATAGTGTATTCCTGTGTGGTAGCTCATTCCTGTAATCCCAGCACTTTGGGAAACCAAAGTGGGAGCATTACTTGAGGCCAGAAGTTGGAGACCAGCCTGAGTAACGTAAGGAGGCCTGTCTCTACAATGCTGTAAATAATTAAATTAGCAGGCATGGTGGCGTGCTCCTGTGGTCCCAGCTACTTGGTATATTGAGGCGGAGGATCCTTTGAGCCCTGAAGTTTGGGGTGTAATGAGCTATGGTGATGCCACTGCCTCCAGCCTGGGCAGCAAACTAAGACCTGGCCTCAGAACAAAACAAAAATATTTAAATAAGTTTTCTGTTAATTCAGCAAATGGCCTGATTCAAATGATTTACAATTTAAGTATTTGCGTCTGCTCTGGCTCTTGCTTTGGCTGTTCAGTTTAAAACGATTCTCCTAGCTGATTCTAGTATAGTGTGTACAACTTAGACTGTGATTAACATCAATTAAGGAGTAGAAATGAAAATGGGAGGTGTGAAAACAGTTTGGCTAATAGGTACAATGGTAAAACTTTGGATTACATGAAGACTCAAGTTATAGCACATGACTTGAGTTCTAAAATCTCCGATGTATTAGTAGGGGAGTAGAATTGGGGCATAGGTGAATGCTATACAAAAATGCAGATGTGAGTCTCAGGAATAAATACTGCAGGACTAATGTATTTAGTAGGAGACACAGTAATACAATTGTTGGAAGTTTAGGGTTTAATTTTTATCTGTGTAACTGTTGCTAAATCTCCCCTGGGCTCAGTTTTCTTACTTATAAAATGGAGATAATAGTATAATCCAGTTGGTAGCCTGGTTGGTATGGAGCCCTATATGAAAGTTTTTTGATATAGTGTTAGGCAAATAAATCTTTTCTAAATATTGTCTATAAGCTATTATTTCTCTTATTTTTACCCTGTTTCATTATTTAATGTCATATTCTTATCCAAAGTTCTGCATTTTATTATAAATTCTTTTTACAAATAGCTTTCACTATTTGTTATGTTACTGGCCTTTATAAATTTACTTTCCTTTTAATTTTTAAAGCGAAGTTCTGAAATTCTCCTTAGGTTTTTACTTTTCTTATTTCTCTTTGTATCTTCTCATGTCTCATCTAAAATTACTGCAATAAGGGTTAGGTTTTCCTTTTGAAATATTAAATTATAGTGGGCGGTAAATGAAAATGGCCTTTAATTATATATTTTAAATTTAAATTGAATAAGTGTGCCTCAAAAATACAAAGGCTATCTGTATCCAAAATATCGATTTTGAAAAGATAGCCAATGCATTATTAATGGATGAAAATATTTAAAAAAATTATATCTTATTCAGAATTTTGAAAAATGAAAATAATAAGGAAAGTAAAAGTATTTATTGGTAAGGTTGTCCTGATATAGATTGTGAGATAGATCTCAATCAAGGCAAAGCAATAAAGTTGTCAGACCAGTTATCATGCAGGAAAAGGCAATGACCTTCGGCATTGGGACAATGGAACAGCTGATTCTTCTTTCCATAACCAATTACTAAAGACAGTGGGCTTGGCTTGCCAATATTCCTACCCTTTGTCTTCCAAAGACTCTATATATATTATTAGAAGCACTTTCAATTGCAAATAACATTTTAAAATAAAACATTACATACATTATCAAGAAAAATATTTTTTTCTCTTATGCAACAATTAATTTGGAGATACAAAGTTCATATGAATGGCTCAAGTATTCAGTAGTCTCATGAAGAACCCAGAATCTTTATATATGTTGCATTTTTAATCTTCAGAATTTTGGCCTTCGTGTCTTAGGTTTGCCATCTCAGGCAAATGAGGAATCACAGGAATGCTGTGGCTGCTGCAAAATCAAGACTTCATTCTAAGCCAGAGATACAAGCCATGGCAGGAAGAAAACTTCTTTTTCCGCTTTCTTCTTTGTGAAATTATCTTTCCATGTAAACCTTACCAGCATTTCCCTTTATGACTTTTATGAGAAATGGATAACCACTTCTGAAACAAGGTGTTCTAGACACACTTCCCGTGACATCAAAGGATTTCTGCTGGAGGCCTTTACAAAATCAAAATTCTGTGAGTAGAGAAGTAGTGTAACAGCAACTGTGGTGACTGCCTCATAGGTACACACACGCACACACACACGCGCACACACACACACACACACACACACGTACATATATTTTACTCCACATGAGGAAGCTGGAGGCTCACAAAAATTAGTCACTTTCTGGTTCCCCATTTCCAATCTTTCCAGTCAAGTTTTCTACAACATGTGTGTCTCTCTGTTAGTAATCAAAGCAACATGAACAGAAAAAAAAAAATAGTTATATTTCTTAATATTTGTTTATTTGCTTCTAAAAATGCTGGAACGCTGATAAATCACAGTTAATACTTTGTTGATTGATTTTAAAGATGCATCGGATTTTTTTTTGGGGGGGGAGTGGTTATATCCGTCCATATCCCATAAATAAGTAAGAAAAATAAAGAACAAAGAGAGAATCAACGCAGGGAAAGGAAATGGAGAATCCGTATGGTGCAGGTCAATATGGTAATCTCTTTTATTTTTTGAAAGGATGATCATGATGTTGGCTTTAAGTTTCTTGGCAATCACCAAGAAGAGGAAAATAAATCAAGTCAATTCTTGCATAATATCCACAAGCCAGGAATGAACTTCTGGCTCACAGGAAGCGCAACTACTGTGGAAAAGTCCAGAACTGTTTTCCCTGAGGACGCTGATATAAAGAATAAGGTATAACCCAGTGATTCACAGTTTCACGAACCCATTGCCCCATTTCTCAGCGGTAATTTCTTATGAACGCCTTTAATTGTAACAACAGCATACCACCTAAGTATTATTTGACAAACACAAGTCCCCACCAGGGACCGTAGACCTGGCAAGCTCACAAATAGTAAGGATAACAGAACAACTTGCAGTAAATCGATCATCCCTCCCTGCAAATATAACTTCATAAATGAGAATAACAGACACAGGAGTGAGCAAGCGAATCTATCTGGCCTCCCATTTGACAGCACGTTTGATCAGATTGGGTTAGTTCATGACTTCAGCAGTTCTTAAGATCTCAACAAGCTAAGATTTTTCTTAGTTCTATCCTGGTGGGAAATTTCAGTATTAATAAAGAACACTTTCTTTTTTTAAAGAACACTTTCTAAGAAGAATTTTGAGACAGAACAAAGCCCACAGATTCAAGTATTCTCAGAACAAATTAGGGTTGTCGTTTGACTTAATATATTCAAATTTTACTTTCTCATAAACATTTCCTAAAAATCAAAGATTTTGGTCGGAAATGCTCTGCTGAGCAATAGGGGTCAAAGGATGACCATCAGTCCCTCCCCTGACTTTATATCTAGAAATAATTAAATATTTAGGGAGTTGATCCATTTCTAACCATTAATTTTCATCTCAGCTTAAGTGTTTTGTCTGTTTGACTTCATTTCAAATTATCAAGATGTGAACTTAGACATCACTCGAGAAAAGACAAAAATCTCAAGAGTCCAGGACCCCTAGTTATTCTTCTCTATTATGGAGGTGACCATTCGGGCTGCATGAAGAACATCTTTTAAACACAGCTTTGAAATTTCCATGAGACATCTAAAGACAAAAACAGACATGATTTATACAATTCATGAGTCATGCTATTCATTTTTTGGATTTATTTATTCAAGAGGCATGCTATTCATTTTTTGCATTTATTCAATTTAGGAATAGTATTCCTATTCATATTGGGTTAAAATGATTCTTAAGTTTTATTTTTATTTATTGGTAAGAATGGTTCTTTTGAAAAATGTCACCATTTGTTTGTTTTACAATAAAAGGAATTCAACTTTTTTGATGGAATTGTCAAATCATTTACTGTTTGTCTCCAAGTTCTCCATAAAAGCCCTAAAAATATCCTTGAACAGTTTAGATAAGATCTCAACTGGTTAACTTAGCAAGTCAGATATATGAATAGAGGCATGCACATTCATTTCCAAAGGTCACCAAAATTGCAGGTGCAAAAATGCAGGTGCAGCTAATAAACCTCTTGAGCAAGCAATTGGTCGATTGCAGGTGCAATCAATTAGAACACACAAAAAGGGAAGGGATGGTGGAGTCTTGTTGAAAATTGAACCTCCAGAGGTGGAGCAAGATGGCAGCCGAATAACAGCTTCCTTGTATCTGGGCACCGTGAGTCTGGCGATATAGGACTCCAGGCATCTCTGGCTGGTGGGATCTGCCTATCATCACCCCTGAGAGGATACAGGGAGTCAGCGAGAGACTTCTGGACCCCAAGAGGAGGACTAAAACAGTGGAAAACTGGCAAGTGGTCGCGTGTGTTCAATCCGTTTTAACCCGCCTGCAACTGTAAGTTCAGTAGCAGCGAGACTGCAAACCAGAAAGGCCTTACCTGTGAACTGTTTTGGTGTCTTTGGACTTGGCACTCAGCTGAACTGCCTTGGGGAGAGCCTGAGCGGAAGTGTGGAGAACTTTGGCCTTTGTCTAGGGCCCCAGTCTGAGCCGCTGAGCCAGACAGAGCTAATAGTGTTTGGCTCTGGGTCACAGGCAGACATTGTGAACGATCTGCCCCGGCAAGCTCCGCCCTCAGGGTTGCAGAGCTGGAATTGGGTGGGAGCTGGTAACCCAGCGACAAAGTAGCCTAAGGGCAGGGTCTGAGTCTCCTTGCAGCCCTAACCCTCGGGGGCAAAGGGAGACCAGTTTTGACACACAGGGTAAGTGGATAGCCACTTCAGCAGTGATTCCAGTGACAAGCACTTCCCTGAGAAAGCTTCTGCTCAGTAAGTGAACAAGTTCAAAGTGCCTTTTAAGTGGGCTGAAGAGAGATTTAGGGTGTCTACCTGCTGGGGTTTGAGAAACTAGCAGCCTCCAGTCGTATCAGAACTGTGATTAACATCTCATACCCCAGAAGACCACGTGTTGCCCAGACAATATTCAATAACATATACATACTGCTTTGTTTTTGGTTATGTTTTTTTTTTTTTTTTTTTTGGTTTGGTTGTTTTTTTTGTTTTTTTTTTTTTGTTTATTTTGATGTTGTGGATTGTTGTTTTGTTTTTTAAGTTCAACCTTTTCCATACAGATCCTTTTTCTTTCTCAATTTTTCTAGTTTAATTATAATTTCCCATTGCTGCCTAGTTCAATAATTAGAACTTCATTTTTGTTAGTGTTTCTACCGCTATTATTTGGTTTTTCCAGCCAATTTTATCCCGTAAAGTTTTCTGTTTGCTTGTTTTGGTTTGATTTATAGCATTTTTGTCTTTCCTCTCTACTTGGTGGAGGTGGGGTACTGTGTCTGATCAGGTTAGCAAAGAGCTGCTGACCTCAAGGGAACCACCCAATTGGGCAGCCCCAGCAGGTGGGTTTTTTTTAAGGTTGTATCAAAGTACCCTACTGTACACCTATATTGCTCTGTCTCCCTCTTTCAGTGCTTCTCTTCTTTTTGTCAATATTCCTTTTACCCACCCCCTCCCCTTTCTCTATTTTTCCTTTTGTTCCTTATCACTCGGTCCTCCTTTCTTTCATCCCTTTTTTGCTCTTAAACCTTCTCACCCTTCTGGTCCTGTAACCCTTAGTCCACAGGCACGAGAACTTAAAGAGCAAGAGGAAGTGAAAGGAAAATTAGGGCAAGGAAACAGATAAAAGAAATCACTCATGAGGAAGAATCAGCAGAAAACTCCAGGCAACATGAACAACCAGTCCAGAACAACCCCGCCAAGGGACCATGAGGTAGCTACTGCAGAGGATTCCACCTATACAGAAATGTTAGGAATGACAGAAAGGGAATTTAGAATACACATGTTGAAAACAATGAAAGAAATGATGGAAACAATGAAGGAAACTGCTAATAAAGTGGAAAATAACCAAAAGGAAATCCAAAAACAGAATCAAATCAGAGATGAACGATATGAAGAATATAAGAAGGATATAGCAGAGCTGAAGGAAATGAAACAGTCAATCAGGGAACTTAAAGATGCAATGGAAAGTATCAGCAACAGGTTAGACCATGCAGAAGAAAGAATTTCAGAGGTAGAAGACAAAGTTTTTGAGATAACTCAGATAGTAAAAGAGGCAGAAAAGAAGAGAGAGAAAGCAGAACGTTCACTGTCAGAATTATGGGACTTTATGAAGTGTTCCAACATACGAGTTATAGGAATTCCAGAAGGGGAAGAAGAATGCCCCAGAGGAATGGAAGCCATACTAGAGAATATTATAAAAGAAAATTTCCCAAATATCACCAAAGATTCTGACACACTGCTTTCAGAGGGCTATCGGACCCCAGGTCGCCTCAACTCTAACCGAGCATCTCCAAGACACATTGTGATGAACCTGTACAAAGTCAAGACAAAAGAAAAGATTCTGCAAGCTGCCAGGAGTAAGCGCCAGTTGACCTACAGGGGCAAATCCATCAGAGTGACCGCAGACTTCTCTAATGAAACTTTCCAAGCAAGAAGACAATGGTCATCTACCTTTAATCTACATAAACAGAACAATTTCCAGCCCAGAATTCTGTACCCTGCTAAGCAAAGCTTCAAAATTGACGGAGAAATCAAATCATTTACGGATATACAAACATTGAGGAAATTCGCCACAACAAGACCAGCTCTACAGGAAATACTTCAACCTGTTCTGCACACTGACCACCACAATGGATCAGCAGCAAAGTAAGAACTCAGAAATTAAAGGACAGAACCTAACCTCCACACTGATGCAAAAGATAAAACTAAGCAATGGACTCTCACCAAATAAGACGAATAGAATACTACCACACTTATCAATTATCTCAATAAATGTTAATGGCTTGAATTCCCCACTGAAGAGACATAGATTGGTTGACTGGATTAAAAAACACAAGCCATCCATTTGCTGTCTGCAAGAAACACACCTGGCTTCAAAAGACAAATTAAAGCTCCGAGTCAAGGGTTGGAAGACAATTTTTCAGGCAAATGGAATTCAGAAGAAAAGAGGAGTTGCAATCTTATTTTCAGATACATGTGGATTTAAAGCAACTAAAGTCAAAAAAGACAAAGATGGTCACTTTATATTGGTCAAGGGAAAAATACAACAAGAAGACATTTCAATTCTAAATATCTATGCACCCAATTTAAATGCTCCCAGATTCTTGAAACAGACCTTACTCAGTCTGAGCAATATGATATCTAATAATACCATAATAACAGGGGACCTTAACACTCCTCTTACAAAGCTGGACAGATCCTCTAAACAGAAATTAAACAAGGATATAAGAGACTTAAAGGAGACCCTAGAACAACTGTGCTTGATGGACGCATATAGAACACTCCATCCCAAAGATAAAGAATATACATTCTTCTCATCACCCCATGGAACATTCTCCAAAATTGATCATATCCTGCGACACAAAACAAATATCAACAGAATCAAAAGAATTGAAATTTTACCTTGTATCTTCTCAGACCATAAGGCACTAAAGGTGGAACTCAACTCTAACAAAAATGCTCGACCCCACCCAAAGGCATGGAAATTAAACAATCTTCTGTTGAATAACAGATGGGTGCAGGAAGAAATAAAACAGGAAATCATTAACTTCCTTGAGCATAACAACAATGAAGAAACAAGCTACCAAATCCTGTGGGATACTGCAAAAGCAGTTTTGAGAGGAAAATTCATCGCTTTAGATGCCTACATTCGAAAAACAGAAAGAGAGCACATCAACAATTTCACAAGAGATCTTATGGAATTGGAAAAAGAAGAACAATCTAAGCCTAAACTCAGTAGACGAAAAGAAATATCCAAAATCAAATCAGAGATCAATGAAATTGAAAACAAAAGAATCATTCAGAAAATTAATGAAACAAGGAGTTGGTTTTTTGAAAAAATAAATAAAATAGATAAACCATTGGCCAGACTAACCAGAAATAGAAAAGTAAAATCTCTAGTAACCTCAATCAGAAATGATAAAGGGGAAATAACAACTGATCCCACAGAGATACAAGAGATCATCTCTGAATACTACCAGAAACTCTATGCCCAGAAATTTGACAATGTGAAGGAAATGGATCAATATCTGGAATCACATCCTCTCCCTAGACTCAGCCAGGAAGAAATAGACCTCCTGAACAGACCAATTTCAAGCACTGAGATCAAAGAAACAATAAAAAATCTTCCAACCAAAAAATGCCCTGGTCCAGATGGCTTCACTCCAGAATTCTATCAAACCTTCAAGGAAGAGCTTATTCCTGTACTGCAGAAATTATTCCAAAAAATTGAGGAAGAAGGAATCTTCCCCAACACATTCTATGAAGCAAACATCACCCTGATACCAAAACCCGGAAAAGACCCAAACAAAAAGGAGAATTTCAAACCAATCTCACTCATGAACATAGACGCAAAAATTCTCAACAAAATCCTAGCCAATAGATTACAGCTTATCATCAAAAAAGTCATTCATCATGATCAAGTAGGCTTCGTCCCAGGGATGCAAGGCTGGTTTAACATACGCAAGTCCATAAAAGGTATCCACCATATTAACAGAGGCAAAAATAAAGATCACATGATCCTCTCAATAGATGCAGAAAAAGCATTTGATAAAATCCAGCATCCTTTTCTAATTAGAACACTGAAGAGTATAGGCATAGGTGGCACATTTCTAAAACTGATTGAAGCTATCTATGACAAACCCACAGCCAATATTTTACTGAATGGAGTAAAACTGAAAGCTTTTCCTCTTAGAACTGGAACCAGGCAAGGTTGTCCTCTGTCACCTTTACTATTCAACGTAGTGCTGGAAGTTCTAGCCAATACAATTAGGCAAGACAAGGAAATCAAGGGAATCCAAATGGGAGCAGAGGAGGTCAAACTCTCCCTCTTTGATGACGACATGATCTTATACTTAGAGAACCCCAAAGACTCAACCACAAGACTCCTAGAAGTCATCAAAAAATACAGTAATGTTTCAGGATATAAAATCAATGTCCACAAGTCAGTAGCCTTTGTGTACACCAATAACAGTCAAGATGAGAAGCTAATTAAGGACACAACTCCCTTCACCATAGTCTCAAAGAAAATGAAATACCTAGGAATATACCTAACGAAGGAGGTGAAGGACCTCTATAAAGAAAACTATGAACTCCTCAGAAATGAAATAGTAGAGGATATTAACAAATGGAAGGACATACCATGCTCATGGATGGGAAGAATCAACATTGTTAAAATGTCTATACTTCCCAAAGCAATCTACCTATTCAATGCCATTCCTATCAAAATACCAACATCCTACTTTCAAGATTTGGAAAAAATGATTCTGTGTTTTGTATGGAACCGGAAAAAACCCCGTATAGCTAAGGCAGTTCTCTGTAACAAAAATAAAGCTGGGGGCATCAGCATACCTGATTTTAGTCTGTACTACAAAGCCATAGTGCTCAAGACAGCATGGTACTGGCACAAAAACAGAGACATAGACACTTGTAATCGAATTGAAAACCAAGAAATGAAGCTAACATTTTACAACCAGCTAATCTTTGATAAACCAAACAAGAACATACCTTGGGGGAAAGACTCCCTATTCAATAAATGGTGTTGGGAGAACTGGATGTCTACATGTAAAAGACCGAAACTGGACCCACAGCTTTCCCCACTCACAAAAATTGATTCAAGATGGATAAAGGACTTAAACTTAAGGCATGAAACAATAAAAATCCTCCAAGAAAGCATAGGAAAAACACTGGAAGATATTGGCCTGGGGAAAGACTTCATGAAGAAGACTGCCATGGCAATTGCAACAACAACAAAAATAAACAAATGGGACTTCATTAAACTGAAAAGCTTCTGTACAGCTAAGGAGACAAGAACCAAAGCAAAGAGACAACCTACACTATGGGAAAGGATATTTGCATATTTTCAATCAGACAAAAGCTTGATAACTAGGATCTATAGAGAACTCAAATTAATCCACATGAAAAAAACCAACAATCCCTTATATAAATGGGCAAGAGACATGAATAGAACTTTCTCTAAAGACGACAGACGAATGGCTAACAAACACATGAAAAAATGTTCATCATCTCTATATATTAGAGAAATGCAAATCAAAACAACCCTGAGATATCATCTAACCCCAGTGAGAATGGCCCACATCACAAAATCTCAAAACTGCAGATGCTGGCGTGGATGTGGAGAGAAGGGAACACTTTTACACTGCTGGTGGGACTGCAAACTAGTACAACCTTTCTGGAAGGAAGTATGGAGAAACCTCAAAGCACTCAACCTAGACCTCCCATTTGATCCTGCAATCCCATTACTGGGCATCTACCCAGAAGGAAAGAAATCCTTTTATCATAAGGACACTTGTACTAGACTGTTTATTGCAGCTGAATTTACAATCGCCAAAATGTGGAAACAGCCTAAATGCCCACCAACCCAGGAATGGATTAACAAGCTGTGGTATATGTATACCATGGAATACTATTCAGCCATTAAAAAAAATGGAGACTTTACATCTTTCGTATTAACCTGGATGGACGTGGAAGACATTATTCTTAGTAAAGCATCACAAGAATGGAGAAGCATGAATCCTATGTACTCAATTTTGATATGAGGACAATTAATGACAATTATGGTTATGGGGGGGGAACAGAAGGAGGGAAGGTGGGAGGTGGGTGGGGCCTTGGTGTGTGTCACACTTTATAGGGGTAAGACATGATTGCAAGAGGGACTTTACCTAACAATTGCAATCAGTGTAACCTGGATTATTGTACTCTCAATTTTTCCCCAACAATAAAAAAAAAAAAAAAAGAAAATAAACCTCCAATTGTATGAGTTTTCAAACTATATTGTTATCACGTTGAAAGTGTCAACAATTAAACTTGTTTAAATATGGCTTTCATGGCATCTGCATATTTTGTACAGGTAAGAAAAAAAATACTGCTTAAAAACACCGTAAGTTTTTCTATTTACTGTCTTTCTTACAAATAAGCTTTTAATTCTTCAAGAACAATGTCTCTTAATGGCTGATCATAACAAAAGTTGAGAAAGGTATAAAGGTTCATATTTGGATGAATGCTTATTACCACTGTAAGAACTTCAGACCCAACAGAAAAAGTCAGTTCATACTCCTCCCAATTTTTTATTTTTCCAATGAAAATAACAATATGAGGACTTCCACCAAGAGCAGAATTGTATACATGATCATCAGAAAATTAAAAAGAAAAAAATTTCAAGCCAAGCTAGAAGAAAAATATAATTCACAGACTTTGAAATATGAGTAAAGTCTATTAAAAATAGTCAAATAGGGTAAAAAAATTGAAGAGCAGGTAAAAGTGAAATAAAAATCATGAATAGTGGAGAAAGAGTCAAGGATGGCAGATCTCAGGTAATACCAGCAAAACCTACTTCCTGAAGGTGAGAGCTTGCTCATGAAGTGAAAATACTGAATCTCTGTGGACAATAATAGTTGTGGAAATTGAGGTGAAGAGGGTCAGCAGGAAAAGCCTTCCTGGGCAGAAAAAAAATATATATATAGGAAAAGAGAAGGTATAGCTATACAAAAACCAACAAAGTTACACTTGCAAGATGTTTCCTTTATGAACCCAAAGAATCTTTGTTTTGTGAATCCTAAAAGGTGACCTTGGCATTGTACTTTTCATATAATTACTCCACAGGATTCTCCAAAAAAGAAAAGTGCTAAGTTTTTGAACTTTTAAGTATTAAGAAAAGTACTAAGCACAGCATTATTACAAAGATAAAAAAAGTTAGAGAAGGGATGTTGATTTTTTATAAAGGAAAACCTCTAACCCTAGAATATATTGTTTTAGGAAAGCAAATGAAAGTTATATTTCACCAATTTTTTAAAAGAAATGAAACAATTACCTCTTTGAGGGAAAACTAAACAGCAAAGATACAAAACTACAAAAAAGTAATGCTGGATAACAGAATGAGACTTTGGGAAAAGAATGCCTTTATAACAGATAACAGAAGGAGATGAACCAAAAGTGGCAAAATTGGAATGGAAGATAAGAAAGAAATGACATCATTATAAAAGTAAAATAAAATGAATGCTATCATTATAAAAATAAAATAAAGATATATTTATGAGCGTTATGGTAAATTGTAATGTATAGGTAAAAGGAATTAAAGTGAGACATTCAGAAACAAAGAGATAGGCATAAAAAGTCTTACAATGATTGAAAAATGCATAAAGGATTTGACATAAGCATATTTGTGGAATTCAGAGAAGAAAACCAGAAAAACAGGATAATTTAATCATAAGTGTGTTTAAAGTACAGAAGTATATGTGAATATAACACTGATGATGTATCTCAGGAAAAATAAAATAAAACTTTAAAAATATATATTTAAGCTAGACCGTGTGTCAAGAATAATTGATCTAAAATGGGCAACATCAAGATATACCCTTATAAAGAAAGGAACTAAAGAAAAAAGAACTTGGGGAGGAAGGGTTTAAAGCTAGCCTATTTCTCTACAGCAAAATTCAACCACTAAGTCAACAAAAAAGATCCATATGATAGCGAAAAAGAAAGAGTGCGAATCAAGAACTTTATAAGCAGCCATACTGTCTGTGTAGAACAGAGACTGCTGAAAGTGGCCTTGACCTTGGAAGAATCCAAGAAGATACTTTTTTTAAAAACAGTAGGAAATAGTTCAGCAAAGTAATAGAGACATAAATTGTACTGAACTAGGAAATAACTGGAGAGACTATGTGTTCTCTGGCATTGGATATATATATATTTTTTTTTGTAGAGGCAGTCTCACTTTACGGCCCTCGGTAGAGTGCCGTGGCCTCACACAGCTCACAGCAACCTCCAACTCCTGGGCTTAAGCGATTCTCTTGCCTCAGCCTCCCAAGTAGCTGGGACTATAGGCGCCCGCCACAACGCCCGGCTATTTTTTTTTTTGGTTGCAGTTTGGCCGGGGCTGGGTTTGAACTCGCCACCCTCGGTATATGGGGCTGGCACCTTACTGACTGAGCCACAGGCACCGCCCCTGGCATTGGATATTGAACATATCTAACAGTTTACCTAGAGGTCAAACAGATGCAGTAGAACAAAATGTAAATGGCAGAGGAGCGATGCAGATTCACTGGTATCCTGATCAATACCCAGGGAAGAGGCATTAATGTACACCTCTTTCTACGACTGTCTTCTCATCCGTGGACTTGACTTCTTACCTCCCAGTGCTGGCTGCATTGAACAGTATATCCCTACAGAAAATCACCTTTCCTTCATCAATGTCAACATGGTGTTCTTATAATCTCTCACTAATCTGGCAATGGGTAGGCCTAGGAGGGCACACTTCTCTCTATATATAAATATACACATACAGTATCTACTCTAAGGCTTCAGGGAAAGAATGCCTTTATAGTTTAGTATTTCTTTTTTAAAGAAAAAGTGTAAAAGTTAGATTTCAGCCAATGGAAGAAGAACACAGTAAACAGGAGAGATGTGATGTTGAGGAGAATATCAAATTAAAGTTTTTATGTGGTTATGTGGCCACTTTCTTTTTTCTTTAAGCATAGACTTGGGCTCATTCAGTCTAACTAAACCACAATGCAATGGCAATCTGTTGATGAGTCTCAGAATATTGGCTTTAATGAGAACCTTATAACCTCAAAAGGCAGTTGATTACCTGCTTAATGACACATAGATAGCCCTCAAAATAAAATATAATACAATTTCCTATGATTTTTAACTATTACCCCTATTTCTATTCTATGGTCTTTTGAAACTAAAGACATGGCCAGTTATGTGGTAGCTCATGTCTATTGTCCTGGTATTTTTGGAGGCTGAGGCAGGAGGATCGCTTAAACCCAGGAGTCTGAGGTTCCAGTGATGTATGATGATGCCATTGCCTTCAGCACAGGCAGCAGTTCAAAATAATAAAAGACCCTCAATAGAAGTCTTCAAATCTCCAAAGGAAGTTCTCCCATCATCTTATCTTTTTCCAGTTGGTATTCTGTCCCTCTTTCATTGCTTCCCTTTTTTTTTTTTATTTCAGAAAAAGGAGTTTCACCAATTTTGCAACATTTGTGAACATTTATACATATAATTTAATTAATACAATTTGATTGGTTCTATTTTTGCCAATTTGGCTTCAGAGAAATTTTATATCACAATTTCATAGAGCCATGAAAAATTGGTTTATACGAAAAAATGCTAATGCATTTCTGGATGCCTTTCTAATAAAACTAACTTCCGTTTCTGTGCTTTAAATATATGTCAAAAACAAGATTAATAGAAATGTTATCACTCTGCAGTGTATTCCTCACTTGATGCTTGAAATTTGCAGCCAATTAACAAAATGCAAAGCAAAATACTATATTTCCAAATTTGCTTTAAAATATAAACTCAAGAAACCGAGAGGTACTGATATCACCAGCTTATAGCTAATAGAAACAAACATTAATAAAGTACTTTATTACAACCAGATCTTGGAAATGCTCTCGAAATTGAATTTGTAAAAGACAGGAAGTACATTATTAGATTTAGAAATTTTGCAATAAAGTCATCTGTTATACATTTTAATGTATCCTTAGTTCTCTCACTCGCTGACATGGTGTGTGCTTTCAAAAACCATTTCTGTATTTTGAAATCCCTGCATATAATGTCTTAAGATTGTCAACAGATAGATACAGTTCTTCTAAAAGTAAATTGTATTTATGGGAAGCAGGAAAGCCATTGTTCCGCACGAAATGCCTGGGCAGGGACAGCTAAACCCTTCAAAGAGAAAAATTCCTTGTTCCTTGGGGTGTGGTGCCAGCTACTCAGCTGGTCAGAGGCCTGGCTGTAGGCCAGAGCTTTTCAAAGAGAAAGGAAAACGAAGGGATAGTACCAGACTTTATAATCAGGCCAACAGAATAGTATTCCAGTGGTCCAGTAGTCCCTTGTTAACTCCCACCCAAAAGTAAGAAAGAACATGAGAAGTTCTTAAAAGAATTTCTGCAGCATATCACTGGGAAATCCTTGGGATATATTTTTGTACCCTAGGGAGACAGATGATAGGCACTCAAGGGAAAGAAAGGAAAAAGGATGGCTTTAGGAGACTGGGAAAAATATCGCGAATGTATAACAACTCCTGGGCGCTGAAATTGCAAAATTCTTAGGATATTCTGGAAGGACATTTATATCACATGCTTTCAAATGTTCTGATATGAAAATTAAGGACATTTAAATAGCTGAACAGAAAAAGAAAAGGCCAAGTTTCGGACCTTGCGTAGATTCGCGTGTATTCTGACTACTAAATGCTTATTGTGAAGTTAGAGAGGAACACAATCATTCTTAATGGTCTAAAACTGCAGGTTCCAATCCCTTGATCATGAACTGGTAACCATCCATGGTGTCTTAGGGAGCAGGCTCCAGAGCGGAAGGTGAACGGCAGGTTAGCGAGGGAAACTTCATCTTTACAGCAAGATGAAAAATCCCATCACTTGTATCGGCACCTGAGCACTGCTTCCTGATGGATCAGCAGTAACGTTAGATTCTCATAGGAATACAAACCCTCCTGTAAATGGTGCATGTCAGGGATCCAGGTTATATGCTCCTTATGAGAATTTAATCCCTCCCCTCCATCCATGGAAAAAATCATCTTCCATGAATCTGGTACCTGGTACCAAAATGGTTGGATACCACTAAGAGACAAATGAAATTGGTGACCATCTCACAGAGAATTTATAAATTTAAACTTAATTCAACAAGGAGTTTTAAAATAGTTTTGTACAGATTAGCTATGACATAAAATGATTCTTAGAAATATTGATTCACTTATTTGTTTATTCATCCATTATTCAAAACGTTGAGTAATTAAATTGCTTCCATTATTGCTCAGTAATACAAGAATGTTCTTCTGAATACTCTTTTGTGGTATGTGTTCATTTTGAAATAAATACAGAAATTCTTTGACTTGGGTTCAAATGTCATAATAATGTAATTTGATCCAGTAAATGTTTATACTCCATGGCAGTAAATCTGAACCCATATTTAATTTTCTTAGAGGAAAACATTGGACTTTTGAATGTTGACTATGTCTTTAAAGAATTGTATTTATTATTTTTAAGCTTTTTCTCCATAATTATATTTATGAGAAAGATCCCAAAAGATATGAGGTAAGGTCAATTTAAGGCAACCAAAAAATTAGTGTTCTGACATGAAAATTTCACATTATGATTACAGCATTTATTAGGAATAAATTAATAACATGGTAGGGCTATTTGCTATGAAAACTCCTAGCTTTGTCATCAAGACTTTAGAATTCTTCTATAATAGAGACTGCTACTAGTCAAACAGTATCTATTGTTTTCTTAATCCTTATAATAATAGAGACATAACCAGGTGGTGCCTGTGGCTCTAAGGGATAGGGTGCTGGCCCCATAGGCTGGAGGTGGCGGGTTCAAACACAGCCCCTGGCCAAAAAAAAAAAATAGAGACAATAACTCCCAAGTGTGAGCTGGGCAAAAATCATGCACAGCTATAGAACACATTCCTCAGACTCTTTTGCTCTGAGCTGCTTATTACATGACTAAATTCTGGCTAATGAAACGTGTGAGTAATAGATAACAATTGGAAAACACCGTGCAATTCTTTATTTTTGCAGCCCACTGGCTGAGAGTTGGTGACAATTGAAGTGTCTACCTTGGACTAAGAAATGAACGCTTTAGACATGTGGTAACTATGGTGGACCCCTCAAGACGACCCTGGATCATACCACCCACACTGATATTTGAAAGAGAACACTCAGTCACTCTGTTTTGATCTGTACCTTGACAAATGTAAAACTCAACTCAGTCATTACCTGTCTTCTGGAATATTGGAAAAAATTCTTTAGTGTCTTTAGGTTTTGGTGGACTAGATGTGCTATCAGGACTTTTTCTGCTCTGAATGTCTATGAGCCTAAAACTGAATTTGGTTATGCCACCATAGAAAACCATTACTATTTCTTACAACCAACTCATCCTCACATTACCTAGCCTTTAGTATGATAATTGTGTTATTAGCTTTTGATAAGCAAAAACTCCTTTTGAAAGTCTACCTCTCTTTTGGTTCTTTTGAATGCTTTATATAATATATGGTATGACATAAAGTGTTTTAAGTCATAGCTAATATATACTATGTTATGATACATACACACATATATATACATATACATTATATGTATATGTATTAGACAGAGTCTAATATATATATTAGTATAGAGTCTAATATATATATTAGTATAGAGTCTAATATATATATACATATTAGAAAGAGTCTCACTCTGTGCCCTGGGTAGAGTGCTATGGCATCATAGCTCACAGCAACCTCAAACTCTTGGGCTGAAGATAGTGCCTTGCCTCAGCCTCCTGAGTAGCTGAGACTAGGCGCCCACCACAACGCCTGGCTAGTTTTTCTATTTTCTTTTTCTTTTTAGTAGAGACGGTGTCTTGCTCTTTCTTGCTCAGCCTACTATAGAACTCCTGAGCTCACACAAGCTACCCACTTCGCCTTCCCGGAGTGTTAGGATTACAGGCCGGAAGGCTTTATACCATTCTAAGCCACATTCTTTGAAATTATGTGACAAGAGCATGCTCTAGGTTCTGACCACGAGTTACTCCTTCCCCTTCATAAAATGGGTATGTTGAATAGGAAAACATCCAGAGAAATATGTACATTATAAAACAAGTTGAAAAAGAAGAAACATTAGTGGAGAAAAATGAGACAAAGGTAGGGAGCAAGACCTTTTCCACCATAAATGGGGAAAAACAAAAGAACACATTTAATATACATCATTGAGAATCTTTGGTCTGAAATAGTTAAGAAATAGCATATGCACAATGAATGGCTGACCATATTGTTGGTGTTAAATAGAGTTGTTAGTGACTATTGAGATCAACTGATTATAGAACATTCCTAATGAGGCCAAAGTTCAAACCCCATGTGGGACCAGTTAACTGTGCCCTGTCCCACACACACACAGCATGCTCATAACTTTGGCCAGCTGTCTCCAAAATGAATGCTCTTTGTCACAAAAAGGACCAGGTGTATATGGATCAGTGAAAATCTATTCGCACTACTAGAAAACATTCTCAAGGCAGATGGTAGGTCAGTAATGTCACTTTAGCGGATGAAGGACAGCATGTGTTCTCACATTGAAAAGCAAAGTAGAGAGTTGTCAGTTATCCAATTGTACTGTAATTGAATATTTGGGCCAGAAATCCAATTGGGTTTAGTTTAGACAGTCAACATGAGAGCTTATGTCATTTACTGAAGGCCTTACAACTTCAAGGTCTCAAACGTAAATGACTTTGGTGATCAAAGAAGGTATTCTAGGCTGTGTGTGACAATTTGGAGTGGTAGAAATGTGAGGAATTGGACAGTTCATGCTCCATTTAATGTGGTAGAAAAATACTATGACAGCTCATTTACACACAAGACTCCTGCCTAACAGGGACAAAAAACAAAACAAAACAAAACTATTATTATCAAAAAAACACATTGGGTATGCATCTTAATTGTTTGATGATAGAACCAAATATATCGGTTTTATGAAACACACAATACTTTGTAATTTTTGTTGCAATCATTTGATTAAGCATGTATCCTCTCAATAAACATTGGATTCCACAAAGAAAGCTCAATATCCTGTGTCTGTCCTTTCAACGTCAGAGTATAATATTGAGTATGGCATCCCATACACAAATGATAAATTTTTTCTAATGCATGGCTCTAGTGTAAACACTAAATTATACAACAGTCTCCATTGTCCATAATATTAAATTCACTTGCATAAATATATCTAGGGTCTGGTGTAAACAGGGACCTTACCTAACAATGCAAACATTGTAACATAATCATTTGTATACTCATTGTAATCTGAAATTTAAAAAAAAATTCTGGTGTGTTCGAGGTTTATTAATATACACAGATATAATTAGATATGAAAAGCATATTCCCAATAGTAAAGGAAATAAAACTAAAAGTTCATTTAATCTGTTAAACATAAATTACAGTGCTACAATAAATCTTTTGTCTTACTTTAGACTTTGATGTGGAAGTTAAATGGAATGGTTTGATGAACATCTCAACCTAACCATTAAGAAAAGTATTTGCTTAGTTGCTGAATTTTATGCAAACGAAAGCAGATGAGGCTACAACAGAAATAAACAGTAATTAAATTACACAGAAATTTCTGGATAAAATAAAACAATCCTCTACAGTTTCTAGGTAATGGCAAAAAAGTGTTTCTGGCAAGAAAAACATAATTAACAGCAGTGTTAAAGCTCCGCTTTACATTCCTGTGGCAATTGAGTCTACTATGTTGAAAGCTGTTAAGTAGAGTATTTGAGTTTCATATTAATTTGCATTTCACTTGACTGCCTTTTACTGTTTTGTAAGCATGAAATGGAGAGGTCTGGGTTCAACACAACAAATTACTGTTCAAAATAAAAAATTGCTACCCAAGCTGCTTTGTGTTTTTACTCAGTGTGTCATGCTGTGGGTAAAAACAGAAAAAAAAAAAAAAGGAAAAGAAAAAGAAGTGTTGATTCTTTAGAAGCATTTCGGCACCAGATCTGTGCTATCAAAAATAGTCCTCAGATATAGTTAGAGTTATCTAGAAATTCAGCAGTTTGCAAACAAGCGCTCTAGGGAGTAGTTTTTTCACACTAAAATAGTTTTGCTACACATTAGTAAGTCCTTGAGGAAAGCCTGCTGCCTCTGAAGGCCTGTGGTTCACTGTTGAAATAGAGCAGTGATACTCAGCCAGCACTAACACGGAGGTAATGATATGCCTGCCCTTTAAACTGACTACTATGTTTGATCAAGAATAGTTAAACCACTGGGATTCAAAGGTATAGCTTCATTTTAATAGTTATTTCTGAACCTTTAATACCTTATTTTTTTTGTTTGAAAGTATGGGGTCACCTATTCTTTTCACAAGCAATGGTCACCAAAAATGGAATGAAGGCTACAGATTTCCAACACTAACAAATTCTTTTGTCTGAATGTGTGTTCATGGTGCCTGCATATATGTGTGTATGAAGATATGTGGGTTCTCCATCATAATAATGATAAAATTAAAGCAAGGAGTTTTGTTCTAGATTAAAGTATCATCACTGGGGTCTATTAACTCTGAACATCACAAATTGTGTTATTTCAAGCAATTTACCAAGAAAAAAAGATGTGTTATTTCATAACAATGTTTTTGAAGTTATTAGAATATTTCAACTTGCTTTTTCCTACGTCAGCTTCCTCCTACATAGTAACATGGACTTCAATAATTATATGTTAATCTAATTAGTTCATACGCTAATATGTAAGCTAAAATATCTTAAGGTTGCTTAAATTCTAACCCTCTTATTTTAGTGTACTTATTTTTTTCACCAAAACCCTGCTTGAAGGACAGATACGTGAAAAACAGTTTTAATATGCAAGAGGATGACAACTCTTCATTGAAAGAGCTTACTATTGGCAGCCATCCAGATAGTAAATAAAGTTGTTTAAATATTTGCTCATCAGTGAAATGAAATGATATGAGTTTAATTCATTCCCATTTCTTGTTTTCTATGTTTCAAAGTAACTTTTTAATGCACACTCTAAACGTTTCTGTGGACCTCTTGTGTTATAATTCATTTTCTTTTTCTCTCTAATGAGGTATACATGAATGAAGTTATACTGAATGAGGTGTTGAGCTCTTCCTAAAATCTCCCCGCCATTTGTTTAATAGTTTTGCTGTAAATTTTAGTGACACAATGTGTGCCGCCTGCAGGACTCAAGAGCTGAGATAAGTTAATGAAAGATACTGGAGCTGTCAGGCTAGCTGATATACTCCAGGACTATTTAAGGAGGCTCAGAGCCTGTCACAGTGGGGTAAGAGCTCTGTAACACCAGGTTTATCTTGAAACATTCAGACAGGGAGATAAAATGCATATTAATCCCCAAGGATAAACAGTCTTTCCTGTTGTATTGGAGCAACATTTGTTTTGTCAGATTTAGTCCACATGTGGGCACAGGGAGAGAAATCAGTGTTGAATTATTGGTGGGCAGAGAGGAAAGGTCCAGACCAGAGGAGAGGCAGATGAGATCCACCCCACTTTGGTTATACCCCAAGTTCTGTGCCCTAATCCACCTTTGCTGAGGCATCTGCATTGGGGTGACCATTAAAAAAGTTGACATTGTCATTCTGTTCTGACTCCTTTTAGCCTAGAATTTCCCCTGGGGAACCCAGGAGCAGGAGGGTCACTAACTTTCACAGTAACTTCCTTCAGGTTAAGGACTTTTTATTATTGCCTCCATGGCATTCAGAACCACATTAGACAAAGTAAATGCTACATATGTATTTACCGAATGACTATCCCAGGAATTCTGCAGTTTATACCTTCTGCCTGTTGCCCACAGCTGTCCATTATTATTTTTATCTTTTTTCTGAAAAGGGAAAATTGCTCAGATCAGATCATAAGCCCTTAGAGGAAGAGCAAAAGAGTTTTTATTTAATCAACCATATTCTGGGCCCTGGGTCCGTGTGTCACCTGCTTTTACTTAACACTTCCCCCAAAAGCTATATACGTACACTTATTACAATACAAGAATAGCATGAGCCTGAGGGAATCACCACAAGTCGTTGTTACTTCCAGCAAAAGGCAAGATTTGAAGCAGAAATCCAAAAAATTATTTATTGATTTTGAATGCTACCCTTATAATCTGCTTAAAGAAAAGGTCTGATGACCTCTTACTTTCCTTCCAGTTATGATTGCACAATGATAAATCTGGAGCCAAGTGGGGTTTTGAAATACTGGTTAAATTCCCATGCAAACAATGCATTTTTAAAAATATGTGTCAAAGTGACTCTAGAAACTGTGCCCACTTTCATATAATTAATTTTGGAAACACACAGTGGATAAATGCTCTATCAGGGTCTCAAGTACTAGATATGGGGCATATTTCCAGGGGGTTAAATTTATATTAATGTAATGTTTACACGTTGTCACAATATTCTGTTTTTCTTGAAGACTTCTGCTACCTAACTCCGAGTCTTGCTCCTCAAAGCACATGGCTGTGTGACCAATGGAATGCAGACAAAACTGCAGCATTGAAACTTCTGCAGCATTTAAGGAGAAGCCAGACACCACGGTAATCAACTCTTTTAAGAGAAGCACTGGTGGGAAACCAAGGCCTCCTTCTAAATAGGCAGGACCAACTTGTTGCCCTGGTGCAGAAGCTGTCGTGGAGGTAGATCTGTGCCTGTAATTGTTATCAAGTGCTTGTCCCACAACTGTATTTTGAAAGCAAGAAATTCATTTCTTGAGTTTCACAGATTCTCAGAGGGAGAGAAACTGTGATCCTGAGTGATTTATTCCTGGAGCCTCATGCAGACCTAATTTTGATGAAGTAGATGAGATTTGGAAGTTTTGAACTGGTGAGATTGTGGTCTTTGAGGTGATGCTGTTGTAGTGGGTTGAGATTTGGGGGAACCTTGGAATAGGGTAAGTGTATTTTGCATGTGGGGCACACATGAATCTCCAGAGGGCCGGAGGGTGGATTTTGATAGATGATCCTTGCCAAGGACTCTATTTCCTAATCCCTGAAATTTGTGAATATGTTACTTTATATGACAAAAGGGACTTGGCAGATGTGATTAGTTTAAAGGAGCTTGAGGTTGAGATTATCTGGGTAAGCCTGGGGTAAACACAAGCTTGTTATAGGTGAGAGAAACAGGAGATTTCAAGGCCAGAGAGATATTTTAAAATCCCATTCTGTTGCTTCTGAGGATGGAGAAAGGGGCATTACCCAAAGAGTATGGGTAGCCTTTAGAAGATGGAAAAAGCCAGGAAACACATACTCTTCTAGAGTTTACAGGACGAATTCAGGCCTGTCATACCTTGGTTTTAGCCCAGTGAAACCCATTACCGATTTCTAGCCTTCGTAACTCTATAAATTTCTTCCAAAAATTTTACATTCCTTGAGACACTATGCTTGTGGTAACTTGTTACAGTAATATTTAGAGAGGAAGACAACAGTTTTCTAAAATAATATAATATACATTAAAGAGGTCCTGACCTCAATAGCACCATTTTCATTTCACTTTGTCTCCTCTTACCAAATCTTACCTAATGAAAATGCCACGCTCACTATGTCCCTTCCAAGAAATCTTTTTGATCCCTCAATTTCAAAGCTTTCTCATCCTCTACTCTCAGAATGTAGAGAAAACTTTCAGTGACAATTAACCACAGAACACATGGTGTAGTTACTTAGGTTGGTATTTTACAACGTTTAACTTTTATCTTATACTTTCTTTTTCTTCTAGTTAAAATATTGCTTGCTTGAGAAAGGATTAGGATCTCGTGCTACTGGCATTCATTTCATGTACGTCACCTTTAGATCCAGGTGATGTTCACTCAGGAAATACTTGTTGATTGAATTGGTTGTAAATTTAATTTTTTTCTTTCATAATTTTTATGTCACTATAAATATGTGTATTTAAAAAATTTCATTTTAACTAATATTGCATAGAAATGTGAAATTAATTTTTATATAGTGATCATGTATCCTGCAACTTTGGTAAATTCCCTATTGTTATAGTGATTTTATTTTTTTATTGACATGTTTCCTTAGGGTTTCTTAGGCACCCAAAAGCTCATCTATACAAAACAATATCTTTACTTTGTACTTTCCGACCTGGTACCTTTTAGTACTTTTTCTTGTTTTCATAAGACTTACAGGACAATGATTAATAGAATCCTTAAATCTGCATATCATTGTTGCCTTCTTACTCTGAGGGGAAAGTTTTATCTTTTCCTTTTAGGAATGGTGTTTACAGTGCACTAGAGCACTAAAATTTATTCCTCCTCTATAACTGAAACTTTGTACCATTTAATGAACATCTTTGTCCCTACTCCACCCAAACCCCTCTGCTCCCCTTGCCTTTGGAAACCACCTTTCTACTCTCAGTTTCTATGAGATGACTTTTTCAGATTCTACCTACGAATTAAATCATGCAGTGTTGGTCATTTTATCACCCTTAGCATCATATCCTCCAGGTCCATCCTATAATAATTTGTCGTTATTGCAAATGACAAAATTTCCTTTTTGAAAGTCTTGTACCCCATGAACATACGCAATTATTGTTTTTCAATTGAAACAAATAAACAAGGATGTTTGCTGTGGGTTTGCTTAGAATATGCTTCAATATGATTAAATATTTGCATTTCCCTGATGACTGGATAAGTTGGGCATTTTTTCTGTGTTTCCTGGCTATTGGTCTATATTCTGGAACTAGACTAGGATGCCCACTATTGCAACTATTATTCAACATGATACTGGAAATTCTAGCCAGAGCATTTGGGGGAAGGATATCAAGGGGAAAAGGAAATAGGAAAAGAAGTTAAGCTTTTGCTCTTTGCTGATATGAGTTTACACCCAGAAAACACCAGGAATCAACCAAGAGACACCTGGAACTGATAAATAATTGGAGCAACATCTCAGGTTACAAAATCAATGTATGCAAGTTAGTAGCTTTCATACTTGCTGCCAACATCACTAAAGCTGAGAATCAAATCAAAGCATCAAAGAAAATGAAATACCATGGAGTATATTTAACAAAGGATGTCAAG
Organism: Nycticebus coucang; assembly: GCF_027406575.1. Taxonomy (NCBI): domain Eukaryota; kingdom Metazoa; phylum Chordata; class Mammalia; order Primates; family Lorisidae; genus Nycticebus; species Nycticebus coucang. Next base: position 20,833,611 of record NC_069802.1, on the reverse strand, counting down.
GTTCTATATAGGGAGTACTTTGATGCACTGAGAAAAGAAATTGCAGAGGATGATAATAGATGGAAAAACATTTTATGCTTATGGATTGGTATAATCAACATGGTTAAAACATCTATACTCCCCTAAGTGATTTATAGATTCAATGCAACTCCCAGCAAGATACAAGTCATATTTACAGATCTTGAAAAAATAGTTCTACACTTTCTATAGAATCATAAAGGACTCTGATTAGCCAATGTTAAAAAGAAAAAAAAAAAGAACAAATCTGAAGGCACCACTTTATCAGACTTTAAGCTACATTACAAGGCTATAGTAATCAAAACAGCATGGTAATGGCACAAAAATAGAGACCTATACCTTTGGATCAGAGCAAAAAATCCAAATATAAAACTGGATTCTAACACTATTCACTAAATGGTGTTGGGAGAATGGAGAACTGCATAGCCATATGTAACAGACTAAAGTAGAACCCACACCTCTCACCACTCACAAAAATTAACTCACTGTGGATTAAAGGACTTAATGGTAAGTCAGGAAACTATAAGAATTCTAGAAGAAAGTGGTGGAAATACTCTAACAAGTATCAGGCTAGGGAAATACTTTGGCATTCACTATAACATCAAAAATAAATAAATGAGACCCATTAAAGTTAAAACATTTTGGCACAGCCAAGGACACAAAGCAAATAGACAACGTACAAATTGGGAAAAGACAATTTGCATGTTACATGCTGATAGAGAACTGATAACCAGAATCTACGAAGAACTCAAGCAATCGTTAAGTAAAGCTCAAATGACCGCATTAGAAATTGGGCAAGAAACATGAACTTTTCTAAAGAAGAATTCTATCTATCTTAATAAGGCTAAGATATAGAATCTTGGAATGAACTAAAATCTCTTGGGATTACCAACATTTATAAAATAATGATGTGAAAAAAATATATAAAATAATGATGTGAATAGTCATTGGCTAAAGGCAGATAATAAAATTGCATTATAGATTTTATTTTAGAATTACATACTCGCTATTGAAGATGTAATGACAGAACAGTTCTCAAGAACCTACATGCCTATTTAAAATAGAAAGAATGGTATGTATGGTATTCAGTCATTCAATGAGTCACACTGATTTGTATTTCAGACCGCAGATAAAATCCTCACCTCTAAAACTGGTCCTCTGTCTTTCAGCACAAGACTATAAGAACAACATTTTCTTTTCTCTTTATTGTTTTTATAGTGACTCTGCCTCTCTACCCCTCTTGTCTTTTTTAAAGTTATTTTTCTTTTCTTTTCTTTTCTTTTTTTTTAAGAATTTAACTGAAACAAAGGCAGATAAAATGCTCAACTTGGATGCGTGTTTTTCACAAAGAACTTGGAGCTGAGACGGAGATATCTCACATGTGAGTTTGTGACCTGGTACTTGTCATGTTTCCTACCATCTTGACACTGAGGTAGCAGCCTGTTGTATGAGGAAAGAGAAAATGGGAGGGAGACAAAGGATGGGCAAAGTTGAAGGTCATCTGCTGATGTCTGAGTTTTAAACATCTTCCTATGGCTCAGCACTATCTTGACACTATTTGGAACATATGTTTGTATTTTCTTGTATTTTTAAGACACTTTCTTGTAGAGTTTCATCTGACCTTTTTTATTTTGACTTAAACATTAGTAACAACAAAGATCAATGATGACAGATAGCACTAACAGATAGAATGAAAACTTAGTTTTATTTCTTTTTATTTCAGAATATAATGTGATACAAATACTTTGGTTACGTAAATTGCTATTGTACAGTTTGAGTCAAAGTTGTGTGTCCATCAGCTAGATAGTGTGCATTGTACCTGTAGGTGTCCTCTACTTATTTAAGTTAGTGTGAATATATTTCTGTACCTTGCAACCAAGAGTTGTAAATAGCCTAATCACCTGTAGTGAGTGGAACTGATTGTATTTCCTCTTGTAATTGTTGTCTCCATAACCCACATCCATATGCTAAGAGTTAGTATTTCTCTTAGCATAACTCTCCAGAACTTGCTACACAGAATACATGGTTGTCTTCATATTATCTATCTCATTATGTTCATTTCTTTTTTTCCTTATTAAATACATGTAAAAATTCAGAAAAACATAAAAAAAGACAGTATTTATAATCTTTTTTTTCCCGCAAAACATCTCTTCCTATATTTTCAGAGACAAAAACTAGTTATACAGTTCTGGTCTGTTTTTATACTTTTAAATACATGTACATTGATTTATAACAACTTTAATTTGAAAAACAGTAGTTTTAAAATTACAGTCTATTACATGATTTACTCATTTTACCTTTTGTTTTAAAAAGCTCTGTATGTATGCATATGGCTGTGTATCTTTCTCTCTCACTATGTATGGTATTTTTGATAATTGTTCCATTAATATTATATGTTCTAGCTCTCCATTTCTCTAATGACGCACATTTAAGTTCTTGGTTACTCCAAGCAATGCTATAATTGATCACACTCCCGGTGTTCAGCCACCTGCTGTGATTTCTACCATCTTCAATCTTTTGGCTCCTACTCTCTGATTGCCTAGCTGGTTCATCTTTCCATTATCTTTTACCTGATTTTCTCCTCTTGGGTCCATATCCCCAAAGTACATGTCATGTTCTCAGTGTTCGATTTCTAAAGAAGAGACTGGGAATTATCTAGAGTCCTGAAACTGAAGATTTCTCCTATCTTTTTTCAGATCAGGCAGTATGTATAAGATCATGGATTAAATAAAATCATTATCACTTCCTGTGGGTTCTATTTTTTTCTGCTCAACTAGTGTGCAACTGATGTGATTTATTTTAAGATAATTTGGTTATTAACTGCTGCTCTTAGTAACATCTTTCATGAATCCAGTTTAGGAGTAAAAGATCCCACTGTCATTTTCCATAATATTTATTTTTGCTATTGTAGGTGAATAGCAAAGCAAGAAGGCAAGAGCAAGAAGGCAGACAGGTACTGTTTGAACAATAATAGCTTCTTTAGTTCTATAATAAAGTATATGTGCATTTGTTAATGATCATCGATGGCTAATTCACTCTGAAAAAGTATAAAAGGAGACCAAAATCACCAGAACTTTACTTACAATTGTGCTGGCATTGGTATCATCTTGTTATATTTCACCCATGAGTTTGTACGTGTGGTTTCTCTGTTGGATTCCCACTCGAATGTAGCTTAAGACTGCATATCGAAAAAGCACAAGCCCAGGCCCTGAAACATTTAAATGTGATAAAAATCAATTTTACCTCTGTTATTCCCAGCTGAATGCCACTCCTGATGTACATCAGCTTTAAAAGAAATTAAAAGATAAGTAACATGGTGACAATCAGATTAGCTTGTCCAGGCAGGCAAACAAGATTGCCAGAGTTGTCTGAGTGAAGATAGTTCCTAGTGAGACCAGTTTACATCACATTAAACAAAAATGAGTTTCCAATATGTGTGCTGTGTAACGAAATAGGTAAATGGAAAACTCTGTGACTGATTGTGAGTCAGGGAAATGCTGTCATTTTGAGAATTACTTCCTGTTAGAACAGTTTAAGAAAAAAGGAATCATTCTCTGTGATTGATTTATTGCTCAAACTTAAAAAAGTATTTTTTATTTCTTTTAATTAATAGAATTCATGAAAGTTGAGAGGTGAACTCAAGAGTGGGGTAAAATTTTTGGCTCCCAAATTGCTCTCCATTGTAGAAAAGGATAATGAAAAATTCTTAGAGGGCAGCCTATGACCGGGGTCACCTCTAACCAGAAAAGAAGGACATACATTAATAAATACTACATAGACAATATACAAGAAATGTAGGCTCAGTTTCAATTGATATGATATCCATTGTAGAGGGAAAAAGCTCCTGTCTCTGTTTTTCTTTCCTGTATAACACTCATAATTTTCTTGCCCAGAGCACAAAAAAAAAAAAAAAAAAATTAAAGGAAAAAGAAAAAAGAAGAAAGAGTAAAACTGTGCAGGGTAAGTAGAAAATAATTGGACAATATTTAGTTAAGCAAGTGGGATAATGTGACCCTAAGCTATATTCTGTTTAGTCTGTTATTATTTTGATATTAAAAAAATAAACAAGTAATTAAAATATTCTAAGTGCTTCGATCAGTGGACAATTCCATGAGTAAGAATGCTCCAACAGCATTTAAAAATAAAACCAAAGAATATAAAGGATCTATTGAATTTAAGAGTAAAGGGTAAAAAAGTTGAGAAAATAGCTATGTGACAAAGAAATAACCAAATCTCACAATGGTTCTGTCCTAAGTACCCATTTTCCCAATCACAAGATTTTTAGTGTTGATTTGTTTTTTTAACGTAATATGATTGCAGAGTTCTTGTACTTCAAGATTTCTTTAGATTACAGGAAGACACAGCAAAATGTATTTCTGAGTAAAGAGTATTTTTAGAATATTGTGATGACAAAACATTACCAAACATCCATTTAGAATTCGTGATATTTATTAAGATTTGCAATACACACAAAAGTGAAGAAAAACATGTAGGTGAAGTGTATGTCTCTGGTTTAATTTGACCTTTTTAAAGAAAATGTAACTATATACTTTCTTCACAAAAACTACAGAAGAAAAAAAGAAAGGCATGGGAATTATTACCAGATACAAAACTTGTGAAATATTGGAAATGGACTTTTTTTCTTAAAAATATAAAATGAAACCTTATTGTCTTAATTTCAGAAAATTACAATTGTATATATAACCTAAATAACAAATTGCAATATGCAACAATTTAAAAAAGATTTTAGATGTCTGGTTGAGATCCCTTTTTCTTGAAACTGAACTTGAATATTAACAGAGGTTAAGTGAAGAGTTCAGTTAAGTGCTCATCAGAGAAAAGTGGCATGCCATTTTGACCAAGCACTCTATTCCTCATGAATATGCCTTGACAAATATTGACATCAATCATTGGTTACTCCTTTTGTGATCTAGATATTTAATTTCAAGTAGTTATTTTCAGAAATCAATACTTGGCTCACATTTCAGTAAATGCCTTTAAATGAGAGTCTTTCTAGAGCTAAATTAATTCAATTTCTATTTAAATTATTTTATTTTCTATTAATTCAATTTCTATGAGCAGTTTGGAAGCGAAACAAGCTTCTTATAATGTTGTCAACTCGGAAACATTTAAAAAAAATATTTCAGTTCTCTTAGGTCTTTGAAACTTCTTTTCTGGCTCTCTGAATTTCTCTCTCTTTCCTGTCTCCTCTCCTGTTTTTTTCCTCTTGCTACAATTATTCCATTTTAAAAATGGGGTGGTTGTGATGATTAAATGAATAAATCTGTGTACAATGTATAGTTTGACTAAATAAGAGTTCAAATAAAGTACAAAGTGTATTGCCTTTTAAGTAGCACAACTCAGGAGTGTCAGCAAAAGATAGCATCAATGAGATTATCCTATAACAGATGTGTGCGGGGAGGGCCCTGTTACGGAATGCCTGAGATAGCTAATGGTTTTTTTACATGGTTTCTTTTGTGTATCAAACAGTTGCTTGTTTAGCACAATTTATACACTGAAGGCAGCACATTTGAGACATCTGAATGATTCAGAATTTTCTCAAATTTTAGGTTATCCACCATACTTCCAGAATCAAAGTGATGCTATTTGGTCGATACTCACGAAATACTTTTTCACTACTATTTAACATTGCATTTAATTATTTACATTCCTTTTATTTGATTGGGTGAGTGATCCTATATTACTAAAATGCCATCATGAGCCATAAATCCAGTTGGGCATGAGCAAATCTGGATTCAGATCACTGCTACATTTTGACCTATCTCAATCCCACCAGTGTTTTAGACTTCTAGGCTGTTCTCTTAGGAAAGAACGTTTGTCATTCTTGTTTCTTTTGTCTTTGGAAATGCAAAATTTGTGGGTGGTTCACATCTATAATATTAGCCCTCTGGGAGGCCCAGGCAGATGAATTATTTGAGCTCAGGTGTTGAGGACAAGCCTGAGTAACAGCCAGACCTGTTTCTATTAAAACTAGCCGGGTTCTGTGGCAGGTCCCTGCAGTCCCTGCTAGTCTGGAAACTGAGGCAAGAGGATTGTTGAGGTTTCTGTGAGCTAGGCTGACTTCACAGCACTCAACTCAGGGTGATAGAATGAGACTCTGTGAAAAGGAGAGAGAGAAAAAGATAGATTAGTGGATACCTTGGTTTACCACTTGGTTCCTTATTTATTTAGTGCTTTATGCCTGGTGTTCTCTGGGTCAGGACCATGATCACAGGAGGAGATAGCAACAATATCATATTTCCCTCAGACTTCTAAGCTACAAAAAATTATCCTACATCGTACCTCATGATTGCATTATTGTACACAGCTATGATTTAATTAAAAAAATTATCCTGCAAAACAGATTCTTAGCTATTTCTTTTTTTTTTTTTTTTTGTAGAGACAGAGTCTCACTATACTGCCCTCGGGTAGAGTGCCATGGCGTCACACGGCTCACAGCAACCTCTAACTCTTGGGCTTACGCGATTCTCTTGCCTCAGCCTCCCAAGCAGCTGGGACTACAGGTGCCCGCTATAACGCCCGGCTATTTTTTTGTTGTAGTTTGGCTGGGGCTGGGTTTGAACCCGCCACCCTCGGCATATGGGGCCGGCGCCCTACTCACTGAGCCACAGGCACCGCCCTCTTAGCTATTTCTTGATACGCTTCCTGTGATACACCTTGGGCAATATTAAACCTAGTTTTTCTCCTTGGATATGTGCCTTCTGAATTTATACTTAAGACCAAAAATTTTTTGCTTACCTGGATACTTGAGTTTCTAGTTAATTTCCATGTACTGAGTTGCTTAGGTGAAGAGGAAGCTTTACAATAAAAGGCAGCATGATTTCTTTCTATGGCTCACTTATTATCAGAAAGCCTGATCCCATGGTTGCAATTTTGTTTTGCATTGTTTTGAGTTTACTTGTGTTTTGAATTATCACCTTCACATTTGAATATGCTATCTGAAATCTTCTTTTGGTAAAAACAACAACTACAACAACAAACTTTGGTTTCAGTTATATGAGTCACTTTTAATTTCTAAGGAAAAAACTTGGTTGGCATGCCTTCAATGTAGAAAGTAATATAAAATTCCTGTGCTTTAAAGAATTTTTAGATTAAGCACAAACTGGTTTTCCTTTGACTGCCATATTATTAAACCCTTGAGACATAATTAAGGAGACGAAGGGTCCAAGTGGTAAAAAATCTATTAATGCTTAGCTCACTAATAAAGGGAATTATTCAGAGAGTTTCAAGAGGACAATTGTGATTCTACTATGAAAAATAATGTTCTTGCAACATTCTAAGTTTCCCCTTTAGGAGAATGACTAAGTATGCTCACCACACATATTTAATCTCATTCCCTATTGTGTAATATTTAAAATTGAATAAAACCTATACTTTTAAATTTCTTACCCCACCCCCAAGTTTCCAAAGAAATTTAGTAGACATTTAGTTTGAAATGGATACTAAAATAAAATTATTCAATACTGGAATTGGAGAGCCTATACAGACTATAGTTTTATATAATTAATCATTTTGATTTAAATCATGTTTTTATGTGTGTATGTATATATATTATATATATGTTTATGGGTGTTTATAAAATAAAGAAGTTGGAAATATAAATAACCCATAAAAGTTTATCATTTTGTTTTGTTTTATTTTGGGATGCTAGGACACATATTTATTTACACATAATGGACAATACAAAAGAGTGTCTTTCAACACAAGCTTTAAAGGTGCCGTGACCTATAGGAGACTGATCTGAAGCAGACAGGGAATGACTGGCAGAGGGGCACCATGAATGATGTCTCAGGCAATAACACAACAACAACAACAAAAGTCATAGGTGGAGAGAATGCACATGTTATTTTTGGTACACAATAAAAGGAATACATGATTTATGGGAGGATGACACACCCTTTGTTCAAAGGATGATAAATAGACATTCTGATAGGTCCTGCAAATTTAAAATCAAATAGTTTCAAAATTTCACATCAATCAACTGTTGAGTGACAGTTGACAATATTTTTTCATCTAGGACTAAAGATTATGCTTTTTCTTAGGAGAAAAACAATTTTTAAGTTCAAGTGCCTTATAAGCTTCAGTAAATATACATCTCCTGGCCTTGGTTTCTTCCTCAAAACGTGAAGATTTCAACAGATGGTCACTATGGTCAGTTCTTGGCATGCTCTTTTGAATTTAGGTTTTGTTCCAGCTTTTGTTTCTAGATTCTCAAGTCTTAAATCAATTTTTTCCTTTAAAAAAGATGTATTTCAGAGAATGGTCAAGGCCAAGTTTCCTCTAACTATAAAACAAAATAGAAAATACTGGGGGAGAAATCATGTAGGAATTAGGAGAGTTGGAAACTGTTTTGCAGCTTGTCTACTGGGCAGCTATGAAAACTGAGACAAGACCTTTTAAAATCTTTGGATTTCAATTTCTTCCCTTATAATATTGGCGGAAAAATTGATAAGGAGACATACTTCATCTCAAAAATGTAAAACAAGCACAGAGGTAAAATGTTGACCAGATAACAGCCTTAATACATTGAAATTTGACTATAATACCCGTTTTTCTATTTTGGGAATCTTGAAATGTCCTTAAATGGAAATCATTATCCATAAATTCAAACATTAGTGATAAAAAAAACATTGGGTACACTTTCCTCTTTTTGTCACTTGAATATGATAAACAAGATCCTGTTTCTTGCTTTTTTGCATCACTGTCTCAGCTCTGCCCTGAACACTTTTGATGGAATAATCTGCAGGATCATTCTCTCATTTCCTTCAGATCTCCACTGAAATGTCACCTTATCAGAGAGGCCTCCTTCCCCTGACATCCCATATCAATTAGAACATGCACTCAGGTCCCTCTATCTCCCTTGGAAGCCTCATTGTATATCAACAACTGAAATATCAAGTTATTCACAGGTCTGGTTTTTCTATCACATACACCCCTCTCCCAACATCTGTGAGTGTAAAATCTATTAGCACAGGGATTGTGGCTTGTTTGACTGTGTATCTTTTATCCTATAACAGTGCTTGACATGGGGTAGGCACACAATAAGTATTTGTTAAATGAATGAACAAATGTACAGATTTGGGGAGCGCAGCGTTTTAAACAATACAAGCAAAATAAAATCGTGTGATTCTTTTCTCTTATAGCTGCTCGTTAAATAAGACTTTATGTTATTAAGGACATACTGAAAGCTCATGCGATGCATCCTTCATGTCAAGTTCCTTTGAGTTTTACAAATACGATGTTTTTTTTTAGAAAATTGTGTAGCTATGTCTATTGTCAGGAAATGCATTGGTGCTTGTATCATGTCGAACATGAGGCAAATATATGAAATATATGGAACATTAAATATCCATAAGGATCAAGGGATCCTGCATTGAAAACAGGATCAATTATACAAAAGTGGATAAATGCTAATTATTTGAACAATGAGTTCAGAACTCATGAAAAACAATAATAATCATGTAACGATCTTTATTTTATCAACCTACCTTAAATATTGTGCATACCATAGATGTCCCTGTGCACAAAATGTCAAAACCATATTAGATAGCACTAACTTTTACATCTTTGGCCTGGGGAATGCTTCAAAAAACTGGAAAAATTGATAAGGAGAGATACTTTATCTGGAGAATGTGAAACAAGTCACAGAGGTAAAATGTTGACAAGATACCAGCCGTAATATGTTGAAATTTGACTATCAATACCAGTTTCCCTATTTTTTTTGGGGGGGGATATACTTTTAAAAGGTGGCAGCTGAGATGGGCACATCTTTCATTAGGCAGCATTCTTAAGAGTATGCGTTTTTCTGAAAGTCACATAATCTTAAACTATTATTTGTTGAATTAAGAAACACACATTTTGAAAATTTCTTGCAATGCCAACAGGAATTGATTATCTCTTCAATAAAAATAGTCTTTACCTTTTCAACTGACTCTTTCCTCCTATGTTTATAAAATCACAACATTGCCTGAAATAATGGATAATGGGAAAAAATACACTGATACAGGTGATTTTATTTATCCAAAATGCAGCAGATAGAATTCTTCCAATCTACCTATGGAGAATTTAATGTAAATGAAGGACAGACTTAGCCTTTATCTTAACATGTCCTTTTATGAGCCTTTGACGGCATGAACACATTAGCCATACTTATAATCTAGGCAAAGTCATAAACTGCATAAAGGATGTGAAGGTGTCCTTCTGGAAGTTAATGAAAGTTTAATGAGGCCATTAAGTTAACTGATAAAAGTTAAGCTTCAAATCCAAGGAGTTTAAGGGAAAGCAGAAACACTTGAGCAGTAATTGGAATGGGTGAATTATAGTTCTCCCATGAAATCTGAAGACGGATCGGAGCTTGAACTATCATCAGTGAGCTTCCTATAACATCACTGCTATGGTTTGACTATCCCCTCCAAACTCAGGTTAAAATTTATGCTGATGTAACAGCATTGGCAAGTGAGATTTCAGTGGGTGATTAGTTCAAGAAGGCTTTAACCTCCTGACTGGATCAGTGCCATTATCACAAAAGTGGGTTAGTGACTGAGGGAGTGGGGTTCTGATAAAGTGAGAAATTTAGCCTTTCCCATCCTGCAGAAGTATAAGCCAAATAAATCATTTTTATCTATACATTATGTAGTTTGTGGTATTCTGCTACCACCACAGATAATGACCTAAGATAATAATCAACTTCATCTGTTAGATAATTTTGATCTGCTGATGTTACCTGAAAGATGAGTCTGTGGTAAGAAAGAAGAGTTAAGAAAAAGAAGTAGATGTGTTATATTTATGGCTAGCATTTGATGTTCCCAGATGGAGCATGGTTAACCTTATCGTGTTTATATATATATTAGGTTATTAAGAATGAAGTGTTTGATTTCCTTAAGTACTGGCAGTCCCTGGGTAATGATGGAGATGGGTTGTGTAGGTTTTTTTCTAAATTGAATTTGTGTATTTGTTAAACAGGTACATTTACCTATTACCTGTAATAGCCTCCATTCATAAGTGTGAGCTGAACATCAGTCGGGTGTTTGTAACTTGGGAATTTACTTAAATATCCTCCATTCCAAGTGCAAGTTGTAAATAAGTTGGATGTTTGCAACTTGGGGACTGCCTGTACTAAGTTTGACAGTTGGTATCTCTGACATTTCACTTTCACACGTCTTGTTTTATTTTTATTGTGAAGGTACAAACTCACAAATGCATGTTTTGGCTCATCACTATCTTTAAGAAAAATTTTTAGAGCAAATATTTTGAAAAATGTGATAAATAAAAAATTCATGTTTTTAAAAAAATATGAGTTCTGCCATGCCCCCAAAGCAAGGCAGACAATTCAAAGTGTTTGGGAAGGAACGTGCAGTCTGTGGATGTTTTGACCATTTGAAACAAATTGGCAAGGTAAAAAAGCTGAATAGGAGAGAAAGCATCTGGGAGCTTGCCTTTCTTTGCTGTCACCACATAAAGGCAAATCATTTATACCAGGTATTTTTACATCAGATGAAGAATGGACTCTTGGTTACGATGGCAAGTACGTTACATATTGGTTGGATTAACACAAAGTTCCTAAACAGAGCCCCAGTTCTAATATGCATCAAAACAAGCTCCTGGCATCTGTTTCGTGGTGCAGCATCAGTGTTATCCACTGCAGCTTCATGAAGTCTGCTCAGTCGATTACAGGGATGTCTACAGCAATCAGTTGAATGAAAGGATGAGGATGGTTCTGATGAAGCAGCCAACATTGGTCTACAGAGACAGGCCAGTCCTCCTGCAGGGCAACCCCTGGCTACATGTCCCATAACCAATGCTGCTCAGAACTACAGAGGCTGAACTCAAACTTTTCTGTCAGGTGGCAAAACTGTGTGGATAGTTTAGGTACATACTTCGGTTGTTTGGGGGGTTTTTTTGAGATAAAATAAACTTTTGATTCAATAAACTTTTTGGACATTTCATATTTAATGTCCTAATAGATATGGGCAGCATTAAAAGAGTTATCAAGATGAACTTTGAATGTAAAAGAAGTTAGAGAAGAGGCTCTGTGATTTTCAAAAATGATATACTTTCTTCTATAATCATGTTCAAGCAATATTCCTCTCCTCCAATTTATGGAGATGATGTAAACAAAACATTCTAAAGAATCTCAGGGAAGATTGTTCATTGTTAAAAGACTACATAAGGCCAGAATTTGCCCCCCAAAAATGTGTAATGAAAACAGTATAGCTGTGTTGACAAACCCAACTTGGAATAGATTGTCTCCAACTTCTCAAACCTAGGTAACTTAGAGGTAAATAACTCAAGCCTTGGGAATCTGGAGATATGACATGAATTCATACTGTCCAGGCTGAGTGGTTCTGTGTAAACTGTTTCCTGAAAAACGTGACATTTGTTTTAATACGCAGTACAATGTTTTGAATCATCAAAAAAGGGTGGGATGTTTTCCACCTGTCTTGATAGTAAATGAAAGATTGGCTGTTATAGTTAATGCGCCAACTAAGAAAAAATAATGGGTAATATCATTCTAGCAAATACTTTTCATTCCTATGTTTTCATAATATTTTAAAAACATAGCCTTACATTAATATATAACTATAAGTAACAATATTTTCTCCTAATTCAATATGATCAGGTAATTCCTAAGGTATGTTGCCTAAGAAACAGACCAAAAAATAGAACAATGAAACGTAAAAAGAACTTTGATTACAATGTACCTTGGAGAGGCTCTGTTAGAGATGAGTTGGCCTGGGGTTCGATATCCATCTGAGATGAGTGTGCTAATGGACTACAAACTAATACAACCTTTTCAGAAGGAAGTATGGAGAACCCTCAAAGAACTGAAACTAGACCTCCCATTTGATCCTGCAATCCCACTACTCAGCATCTATCCTGAAGGAAAAAAAAATCCTTTTACCATAAGAACACTTGCACTAGACTGTTTATTGCAGGTCAATTGATAATCGCCAAAATGTGGAAATAGCCTAAATGCCCACCAACCCAGGAATGAATTAACAAGCTGTGGTATTAACACCATGGAATATACTATTCAGCCATTTAAAAAGACAGAGACTTTACATCTTTTGTATTAACCTGGAGGGAAGTGGAACACATTATTCTTAGCAAAGCATCACAAGAATGGAGAAGCAAGAATCCTATGTACTCAATTCTGATATGAGGACAATTAATGACCTAGTACACGGTTGGGGGGTGGAGGAAGGGGAGAGCAGAGAGAGGGAAGGAGGGAGAGGTTTTGGGGTCACATAAGGTGGTTCACCTTTTGGGGGCAGAAACATTATTATAAGAAGGTATTTATCTAATACAAGCAATCAATGTAACCTATGTAACCAATGTAACCCAATGTTTTATTTGTGCCCTCAGTGAATCCCCAACAATAAAAAAAAGAGAAAGAAATATTAATTTGGGTGTTTGGGAGTAGAAAAGGGAAAAGCAAAATATATTTGCAGTACAGTGGACCAGGAGGGTCTCTGTTGCATGAGTCAGTCTTTTTGAGTGCCTCAGGTATTAATTACTAAAATATTTTTTAATGAAGAAAAGGAATCAATGATGCTATTAAAGCTGTAACTTAGACCACAAGTAAAAGATTTAAAAGTCACAATCAAATCGTAATCCCTAGATACATTTCTCCTCATCCAAGTTTTATCCTGTGTTTGATTTGTAACGTCATTCTCATCTGCCACATACACATTTCTAGTGTTGCCTTGAAGTTATCCTTCAGGAGTGGTAAACTTTGAGAAATGTAAACAAAGCTGCCTGACTTGGAAAATATTGCTAATTAAGGCAAATTAATGAAGATTTAAAGTTATTCCAGTCTCCTCATTTCATTTTTCTCTTTATGAAGAAAAAACAAAATTAGTAACAAGAATTTCTCTCTAGGTTCAAAAGGTCACAACAAGGCAGCTTTGCTCCATTTTACTATAAACTCATATCAAACATGAGTGTTAAAAGCATTAGTTTTTCTCTGAGCAAAATTTGTATTTAATCATTCCACGAACTGCCCTGAGATAATGAAGAAACATTATTTTTGAGACATCCTAGGGGAGGAACTTGGTTAATATTCTGGGTTTACCATAAATTTGTTTTGAGACGCCACTCAGATTGTTTGGTTCCCCATAGATTTGGGCCCATATGAGAAGGGTTCCAGCATTTTTTATTATTTCTTAACAGTTTTACTTGCTAAAAAATTTCACACACCTTAATTAAAATATGTTCAACATCTATTTTCCATAAAGCAATTTGCAAATTAACTGTTCTTTCCTGGCTATCAATACAGATATAAACAAAAATATAACTATAAATAGCAACTCTGAGGTTAGGAACTATCTTTTAATTAGCAGGTCCAGTATATCTTTTGAAGTCATTTAAACGCATTATTACTTTTTAAAAGTAAGTTTATCTTTTTTAATTGTGCTGCCTTTTTAAGCAAAATTGATTAGTTCATAAAAACAAAAACACGAACCAAATTTTCTTCTATTAAACTGTTCCTAGAAGATTACAAAACTGATAAATAAGAAAATTTGAGTGTTTAAAAATTTGCATGTTGAATCAAACATATAAATGTATTGTTTCTAAGCAAGACCGTCTCTCATTTTAATGGAACAAAATTCTTATATTCATTCAACTTTTCCACATAAACAACTTGAAAATGTTACTGCACGAACCATGATTTCATACACGGGGTAAATTGTTTTCAAATGTGTCTGCAATAATCTTCCCCCTCCATAGTTCTAACCCTTTGAAAAGTGATTTTGTGCCTTACACCTCCCATCAGGAAGTGGAGACTATATTCTGCAGCCACAGTAAAAAATTACTGTAAATTTGGTGACTTAAAATAACAAAAAATGCATTCTCTCACAGTTATGGAGGGCAGAAGTCTGAAATCAGGGTGTTAGCAGGGCTGTGCTTCCACTAAAGACTTCTGAAGAGAATCTCTCCCTTTCCGTGCCACTTACAGCTTCTGGTGACTGTCAGTATTACTTGGGGCTGTTTGAGTTTAATTTCTTCCTCTGTCTTTGCATGGGATTCTCCCCTCTCTGAGTCTCTTCTGTCTGTTTTAAAGGCACTTAACATTGGACTTGGGGTCTGCCAGGCATATTCAGGATGTCTTATAAGATTTAATTGCATCTGGAAGAATATTTTTCTCCAAATAAGGTAACATACTTAGGGTCTGGGTATTAGAACGTGGATATATATTCTCAGAAGCATCTATTTAAACCACTATATCATCTTTAAATCTGGTCTGGTCTTATGATGAGCTTTGATTAATAGGTTATGGCAGAATGAACCAGCTCAACTTGCATCCAATTTCTGCTTTTATCCTTCCAGAATGCAGCCCTGAGAGTATTACTTTAAAAAGTCTCCTCTAGCCTATTGGAGCATGAAAGTCTTCCAACTTTTCCAGCAAAGTTCCCCCAACTGACACTGCCAGTTATGTGACTAAAGCTATCATAGCCCCTCCTGCCCCAGTCAAGTATCAGATGATTACCTCCGTGTCTGAGAATGTAAGCAAAACCAGCAAAAAAACTGTCCAGATGAGCCCAGCCAAAATTACTCACATAAATTAGGTTTTTGTTGTTGTTGTGTGTTTGTTTGTTTGTTTTTGAAACAGAGTCTCACTATGTCACCCTCGGGAGAGTACCGTGGTGTTACACCTCACAGCAACCTCAAACTCTTGGGCTTAAGCAATTCTCTTCCCTCAGCCACCCAAGTAGCTGGGACTACAGGCACCCACCACAACACCCAGCTATTTTCGTTTGTTGTTGTTGCAGTTGCAGTTGTCATTATTTAGCTGACCCAGTCTGGGTTTGAACCCCCCAGCCTCCATGCGTGTGGTTGGTGCCATAACCACTGTGCTATAGGCAGTGAGCTATCACATAAATTGTTTTCAATTCACTGATACGGATGGTTTACTAAGCATTAATATATAACAGATACATAAATTAATCCTTAGACAGAATAGTCCCATAAGAAAAACTCCAAACAAGTGGCATTGGCTTTGAAGTACAATGTTGGGAATAGGTTGGGAAAATTACAAGGGAGACAGGGACACAGCACTTGAAAAATGGTGAGAAAAATGCCACCAGAAGCTGGAGAACAGGTGACTTATATTGCATAGTTGTAATAAAAATTGGAAAAACTATTTTCTTTTTTTTTTTTAGAGAAAGTGTCCCACTTGTCACCCTTGTTAGAGTGCTGTGGAGTCACAGCTCACAGCAACCTCCAGCTCCTGGGCTTAGGCCATTCTCTTGCCTCAGCCTCCTGAGTAGCTGGGACTACAGGCATCTGCCACACACCTAGCTATTTTTTTGTTGCAGTTCAGCCAGGGCTGGGTTCTAATCTGCCACCCTTCGTACATGGGGCCAGCGCCCTACCCATTGAGCCACAGGTTCTGCCCAACTATTTTCTATAGTAAATTGGAAGACAGATATTTCTTTTAGCAAACAGCGATCTGACTAAAGAGATTCCTAGCTGAATGCTAATGATGTCAGTGGATTAATTTTAGTGTGTTCTCATAAGGTTTTTTTTTTTTTTTTTGTAGAGACAGAGTCTCACTATACCTCCCTGGGTAGAGTGCCATGACATCACACGGCTCACAGCAACCTCTAACTCTTGGGCTTACGCGATTCTTTTGTCTCAGCCTCCCAAGCAGCTGGGACTACAGGTGCCTGCCACAACACCTGGCTATTTTTCTTTTTTTTTTTTTGCAGTTTTTGGCTGGGGCTGGGTTTGAACCCACCACCTCCGACATATGGGGCCAGCGCCTTACTCCTTTGAGCCACAGGCACCAGCTATTTTTTTGTTGCAGTTGGGTGGGGGCTGGGTTTGAACCCGCCACATTCAGCATATGGGGCTGGCGTCCTACTCATTGAGCCACAGGCACCGCCCCTCATAAGGTTTTTAATGTTTCATAAGAAGACTTCAGGCTTTGAACGCACACTAGCAAACCAACATAATTGTATCATTTATCTATTGTTGTGTAGCAAAACAACCCCTAAACATAGAAATTTAAAACTAACCATTTTTTGTCAGGAGTCAGAGGATTACCTTGAGTTTGGCTCAGCAAGGGAGTGTTTTTGCTGGCTTTTGCCTGGAGTCATTCACACAACTATGGATTTGAAAGTTTTGCAGGGATTCAGTAATCTAAGACGGACTCGCTCAGGTATCTGGAAGCCAGTGCTTGCTGTTACGTGGTGGCTCTGAAGCATCTCAACTGAGTCAACTTGCTTCTCCTTAAGGTACCTTCTTATTTTCCACTAAGCTTCGATATACGATCATCTCAGGGCAAGTTTCCAAGAGGGCTAGAATAAAAGGAACAGATTTCTTGACAACCAGTCGCGGAAGTTGTAAACCATTGCTTCTGTTGCTCTAAATTGATGGGCAATTTCTTGATAATAAAGTACACAGGATCAATAAGTACCTAAGTTATTCTATTTAGATTGGCCACTGCTTCCACACATGAACTAACTGTAGTTAAGACAGTGCTTAGAGATACATCGTGAAGTTCTTTTCTCCCATTTGAGACATGGCATGCCTTTTACTGCCCTCAATGATTTAAAAAGACTGTGAATTTCTTTCATTCATTTGAAGTACTGTATTCCATTTTCTTAAACTTTCTCTTTTAATTTTTCACCTTAGATCTCAGTTTCAAATATAGTTTCAAGAATGGTCCACCTTTAGAAGTACAAAGAAAATTAATTATACAACCAAGGCTTACTTTTAAATAAATATGTCAAATATTGAATATTCAGTTATCTTTTAATAGGAAGCGTGACAGAGCTCAATTGTCAAAGAGTTTAAAATGTATTTGTGGACAATGTGTGTGAGCATGAAGGTTTGTGGAATGAAGGTTTGTGGAATGAAGGTAGCAATGTTGGTTCATAAAATCATAAAAAAATTCAGTAATGTTAGTCTCTTGTTTTTAAGATCATTTCATTGGTAATATACCAAAGATGGGGACGTCACATCTTTTGTATTAACCTAGATAGATTTGGAACATTTTCTTCTTAGTAAAGTATCACAAGAATGAAGAATCAAGAATCCAGTGTACTCAATTTTAATATGAAGCCCGTAGATAATCTAATACATGTCACATAAGAGAAAAACTCAAATCAATTCAAGATGGAGGGAACAGGGGAGGGGGGGTGAGGGTGGGAGATAGAGGCCATGGTGTATGGCACACCTCTTAGGGGTGGAACACAACTATAAGAGGGAATTTACCTAACAAATGCAAAGAGTATATCCTAATGCTTTGTACTTTCAATGAACCTGAATCAATAAATTAATTTTTAAAAAAAGATCATTTCATTTGGGATTGGGGATAGGAACTAGAATTAACTATGGCAACCAGCAAAATACTGTACTTCATTCTGGCTGAATCAAGAGTACAGCACTAACATGAGTGATATCATGTGATTCTTAGAGAATATAAAAGTAATCAATCCATAGCTGATTACATAAATGTCAGCGTATCTGTAAGAAAAATAAAGGATAAGACTCGCCAAACTAGAAAAGTTGGTTTCTACAGTTTTGCTCACCCAACTGTAATGTAAACAAGTAGAAAGAAAATACAAATATTTTCCCTGATATTTTTCAGTAAAAGTGATATTGTATGATGTTATTTGTGAAGATGATATGGCTTTGCTTATCCCTGGGACACTCGCTCTGTTTTTAGCACACTCCGATTTAAGGACCACAGCTTTGGAAGATGAGCTAAGCTGTGGTCTTCATCAAATACACGGCCAAACAGAAATTGCAGCTTGGAGACTGGTTTTAGAGGGTAACACACAATTGGGTGAAATGCGATCTGAGTGTCTAAAGTCAAGCGGCGTGCCAGCTGTAACAATAGCAACAGTCTTGATACCAGTAGAAGCAGAATCTTCTTTTGCAACTAAATATGAGTGTTCAAGTTATGTGAAGGGTGACTGATCTTTTAAGATTTGTATGATATAATGTTGGCTTAATTGCTCAACTTCTATTCTCTGGACAACCTGTGATCTTCCTGAATTTTGGAGCAGTCTTAATCTTTTGCACTCTTGTGGGACCGACCCCAAACCCAATTGCTTCAAGCCTTCTGTATTAGTTTTCTATTGCTGCTGTAAAAAACCACCTCTAAACATAGTGACGCTATGCTACACAAATACGTTATTTTACAGTTCTGGGGGTCAAATGTCTCACAGGGCTAAAATCAAGCTGTAGGCAGGGCTACATTCTGTTCTGGAAGCTTTAGAAAGCCTCACACTTTGCAGCTTCTATAGACAGCTCACCTTCTTGGCTCCTGACATCTTACTCCCTTCATCAAGGCCAGTGAAAGGGGGTTGAGACCTTCTCATATCACATCCCTTTGAGGTTCTTTTCAGTCTCCCTCTCCCAAATTAAGGGACCATTCCAATTACATGGAGCCTGCCCACATCATCCATTTTATAGTTAATTGATTTATCAACCTTTATTTTATCCACTGCCTTAATCCCCCCTTGCCACAAAGGTAACACATGCACACATTTGGGATATTAGGATGTGGACATCTTTGAAGGACCATCATTTTCCCTACCACATTTTTGGTGTCTTGGCCTCACCCACCTGTCTCTGATTTCCAAAATTCATTTGTAGCTATAAAGAACTGTTATGAATGTTGGGGGAGGGTGACAAAGTACACTAACAAAACCAAACTTCAGGGCGGTGCCTGTGGCTCAGTGAGTAGTATGCTGGCCCCATATTCCAAGGGTGGCAGGTTTGAACCTGGCCCCAGCCAAACTGCAACAAAAAAATAGCCGGGTGTTGCGGCAAGCACCTGTAGTCCCTCAGACTTGGGAGTCTGAGGCAAGAGAATCACTTAAGCCCAGGAGTTGGAGGTTGCTGTGAGCTATGACACCCCGGCACACTACCCAGGGTGATAAAGTAAGACTCTGTCTCTCTTAAAAAAAAAAAAAAATACAAAACCAAACTTCAAGAAAGCATTAAATGCTTTTGTTTTAGAAAGCTAACCTCATGCCAACAGAAATATCTTTATTTCTTTTACTCAGATATGGTAGTAAGATCATGCTATAGTTTAATAATATCACCCAAAAGAGGAAGGATGCAGGTAGAAAGAAAAATTTTCTGGCTGTTATGGTGTTAAATAATCAGGAGGCCACAAGGCTGAGGGTGTCTCTGTACTTTGGGTTTCTGCATAAAAAAACCATCACCTAATTCAGGTGAAAGCCATTAAGTATTCTGATCTGAAGCCATCTGGTCCCAGACTCTTCTTTTTTGGGAGATTTCGTGTAGTTGATTCTATTTCAGTACTTGATACAGGTCTGTTCAGCATTTCCAATTCTTTCTGATTAAGTCTAGGAAGTTGGCGTGCTTCCAAGTATTGGTCAATTTCTTTCAGACTTTCATATTTCTGAGAATAAAGTTTTTTGTAGTATTCATTAAGGATTTTTTTAAATTTCTGAAGTGTCTGTTGTTATTTTGCCTTTGTCATTTCTGATTGATGATACTATGGACTATAATTTTCTATTTTTGGTTAGGTTGGCCAAAGGTTTATCAATTTTGTTGAATTTTTCAAAAAAACAACTTTTTGATTCATTGATCTTTTGAATAATTCTTTTGTCTTTTATTTCATTTAATTCTGCTCTAATGTTAGTTATTTCTATTCTTCTGCTGTGTTTGGGGTTGGAATGTTCTTCCTTTTCGAGTTGCTTAAGATGTCCCATTAATTTATTGACTTCCTCTCTTTCCATTCTCTTGATGAAAGCTTTCAATAGCTGTAAATTTTCCTCTTAGGACTGCTTTTGCAGTATCCCACAGAGTCTGATAATTCATGTCTTCATTATTGTTTTGTTCAAAAAATTTGGCAATTTCTTTTTTAATCTCATCTATGACCCAGCTATCATTCAGCATAAGGTTATTTAGTTTCCATGTCTTTGTATGAGTACGCAGATACATGTTATTGGTGAGTTCAACTTTTATTGCATGATGATCTGAGTAAATACAAGGAATAATTTCTATACTTTTAAATTTTCTGAGGTTAGACTTGTGATCAATTTTGGAGGATGTTCCATGGGCTGATGAGAAGAATGTGTATTCAGTTTTGTTAGGATGAAATGTTCTGTAGATGTCTGTTAAATAAAAATGTTTTATGGTGAATTTTAAGTTCAAAATTTATTTGCTTAGTTTCTTGTTGGAGGATCAGTCCAACACTGCCAAAGGGGTGTCAAAATCTCCAATATTATGGTGCTAGAAGATATTAAATTGCTCATGTCTGTTAGAGTCTCCCTTATAAATTAAGGAGCATTCTGGTTGGGCACATAAATATTAATAATTGACATCTCATCATGTTGAGTGTTCCCTTAACAAATATGAAGTGACCATCCTTGTCTTTCCTTACTTTTGTTGGTTTAAAACCTAGTGTATCTGCAAATAAAATTGCCACCCCTGCTTTTTTCTGATTTCCATTTGCCTGGATTAGAGATGTCCATCCCTTCACCCTGAGTCTATATTTATCCTTTAAGGTAAGATGATATTCTTGTATGCAGCAGAGATCTGGACTGAGTTTTTGTATCCAGTCAGCCAACCTGTGCCTCTTAAGAGGACAGTTTAAGCCGTTCACATTAATTGAGAATATATGCCTGGTAGTATTTGGGGTGTCAAGTTTTTTGAAAGTCCAGTGAACATTTTGAATCTTTTCACCACTGCAGAAATTGGATTTTGGTCAAGAAATTCAGAGTGAGTTTACCTTGGTGGTAGAGCATCGTGCTGGTCATTATGGAGGATGCATCTGAGGATATACTGAAGAGCTGGTTTGGTTATGGCAAATATCTTCAACATGTGTATGTCATTAAAGTATTTAATGACTCTATCATAAATGAAGCTCAATTTAGGTGGATACAGGATCCTGGGCTGAAAGTTGTTTTGTTTTAGGAGATTGAAGGTCAATGACCATTCTCTTCAGGCTTGAAAAGTTTCAACAGAAAGATCTGCAGTCATTGTAATATTCTTCCCCTTGTAGGTTATGATTTCCTTACGTCTGGCTGCTTGCAGAATTTTCTCCTTCATATTAACTCTGGCAAAGTTAATTACAATGTGTCTGAAGATGTTTTATTTGAGTTGAGTGTGCTGGGGTTCTGAAACTGTCTGCTATCTGAATTCCAGTATCTCTATCCATGCTTGGGAAGTTCTCCTGAATTATCTCTTGGAATATAGTATCTGTGCCTTTTGGACCATCCTCTTCTCCTTTAGGGATTCCTATGAGGTGAATGTTTGCTGTTTTGGAGTGGCCCCACAATTCTCTCAATGATCCATTTTGCTCTTCACTTCTCTTCCTCTTTGAGTATTTGGGAGCATTCAAAAGTTTTGTCTTCAATGTCAGAAATCCTTTCTTCTTCCTGCTTCATTCAGTTACTAAAGGATTCTACTATATTTCTCAGATCTTTGAGGGCTGCAAGCCTTGCCTCCATGTGTGAAAATCTTTGATGATTTTGTCTTTGAATTCATTGAATTCTTGAGACAACTTTTGAATTGCTCCTTGAATTTCTAATTCCATCTTTACCTCCATTCTGTTAATCTTATTTGCAATTCAAATTCTGAATTGGATTTGTGACATTTCCATCGTTTGTTTATGAACGGGATCTTCTGTTGTGTCTCCTTTGTCATCTTTGGGGGAGTTGATCCACTCTGATTATTCATGTTGCCAGAGTTTTTCTGCTGATTCTGTCCCATGATTATTTTTCACCATTTGGCTAGAGAAGCTGAAATTTGCTTCCTTAGAGTCCCAGCTTGTTGCAGCAGGGGTGATGCAAAACTATGGATCCTCTCTCTCAGCTCAGCTCCCGATCTTCCCCTTTATTGGGTTGTTTCTGGACTTATTTTCTCTCTGGATGGGAGTCTCTGCTGAAAGCTGGCTTCAGTTGGCAGTCTTGCCTCCCTCTCCCACATAATGTCTATTAAAGTAGACATTGTTTAACTCTCTGAGTAATTCTTTTTTTTTTTTTTTGGCCAGGGACAGGTTTGAACCCGCCACCTCCAGCATATGGGACCGGCGCCCTACTCCTTGAGCCACAGGCGCCGCCCATCTCTCTGAGTAATTCTAATTATGGTTATATCTATGTTATCTCTGTCTACAAATCATTATACAAATTCTAAAGGAATTGCTTCTTTTTGGTTAATATTTTTACTGTGATGCCAAACATTTAATTTGAAATACACTCAGATAGTAAACTCTGTTTCCTGGAACAAATGTACATGATATTATTTGTGCAAGTTCAATTGGAAAATGATGCAAACCTAAGTATAAAAGGGCAGCACCTAACCATTGGTTGTTTTCTTTACTTTTACAGGAGCAGTGATTAATCTCCCCATTGTCCCCTCTGAAAAAGCACATTGCATGAACTAGAAAAAGCTGCCTCTTTATCAGGATGCCTCACAGCCTACAATTTGCCAACAAATTGTCAAATGTGCAAATATACAATATACAAGCATTATCAAAATGAATTTTGTTCCTGAGAATTATGTCTAATTCAATTTACACATATAAGGGCTAATTAAGTGTATCTAAACTTTGGCAAAAGATAGGTTTCAAATTATTCTTAGGAATTTTTTTTTCATTCAGTTCTGTCTCATTTATGCAGGTATACAAACACATATATGCACACACATATATAAATGTGTGTATATGTTCATGCACCTGTGTATCCATTCATGTGTGTATGTATATATACACATACATATGCCTGCATGCATATATATAACATATATATTATATATATATAGTTTTTTTGGGGGGTACTCCATCTATTATTCTTTTTATGGAGTTTTCTTTTTTTGTGTTATACTAAGAAAAACTTTCCTTAGTACATGAATAAATGCATGCAATTTACTTCTAGATCCTTTATGGTTTCTTCATGAAAACTGAACTTAATTTAAAAATAACCTAAACTAAAATTTAAAAAATGTACCTTTTTTCTTTTTGTTTGCAGTTGCTGTTTGAGAAGAATTAAGTATACAAAAATTCATCCCTTTCCACACAGACATGAAAGTCTCAATGTCTTTCTGTCTCTCTCTCTCTCTCTTCTTATATACATCCATGCACATGTACAGAATTACTGTAATATTAATTATTTTCATAATTATAAATATTATCTGTCCCGGGTGTGTGTGTGTGTGTGTGTAAACTTCAGTCTCACATTGAAAACAGGTTTGATTGCTGATGCTTTGGCCACCCGCTGGTGAATGGAAGTAAAACTTGATACTTCTGAGTCAATGCTGTAAAAGCATCTTGTGACTCTGCATCTCGTCCCCCTCTGTCACAGGACCATAGACCAGATAGAGCTAGCATGGGTGACAGAACTAATTAGCAAGAGAGGCATGAGGTTAATGAGAAATAAACACATTGTTGTAAGTGGCAAAAATGTAGAGATCATTTTGAGTTGCAACATTCAAAACTGCAACAGCATTGATTATGGTGAGTAATACAATAGATCTTTGGAAATTCATGCATATTAATGTAATTTTATAGTCAAAGGAGAATGTAAATATCAATAAAAACATTCTATCCTGTTCTGGGAGAATTATATTCCATTTATTTAAATACTCTTTAATTAGTCTTTTTCATAGTTGTATATATATTAACTACACATATTATATTTAATATATATTATGTATTTTACATAATACACATAATGTATATTGAAGTAGACATTGTTTCACTCTCAGTGATTCTAATTATGGTTATATAAATTTTACCTATGTCTAGAAAGCATTATACAAATTCTTAAGGAATTCCTTCCTTTCTGTTAATATTTTTAGCTGTTAAGCCATATGTTCAATTTGAAATACACGTAGTTAGTAAGCTCTATTAATTACGCTTCTGTTTTCCTATAATCTCATTTACTTTTCTCTTGGAATTTGTAGAATTGGAACAGATGCATTTCAATTATCTAATACAATTGTGTTCTTATCAACTTACTTTTTGTTCTTTACCGTTTTTCAAAAAATGTATCACAAAAAAATATTCTATGTTTGTCAAATGAAAACAAATCTGGACTTTATTTGAAAAAATGATTGTGATAGGAGCATTACAAAAGAAATCTCCATATATAAGATCTACCAGTATCTCAAGGGTTAGGCGGAATTGTCTCACTTTTTACAGAGAGGGTTAAAAGGATTAGAAAGAAGGGGATGGAAGGTGTGGCATGAGTTGTGTGTAAAGTCAGCTGATTCTTGGGATCATTAAGAAGAAACTGCTTTGTAATGATTGTTTAAAGTACAAAGTGCTAGATCTGTTGGGAAGGGGACATGTTTGGAAAATGCCAGGTAAGTCAAGTTAGTGGGTATTTTATCCGGATTCATCAGTGGGGCTGAATGTACAGTTAATCATGTATGAGTCAAAGAATGGGAATTTATAAAATCTAGACCTGGACCTGGGAAAAGAATTGGTGAAGCGGAGTCCCTAAATCACATTGAGCAGAAAGGTTCTTTACAGCAAGCAGTTGCCTTCACCTCAGAAGGGTGGGGAGGAATTGCTGTCTCCCCTGCTTTCTGGTTTTATGCCTAAGCATCTGATTTTTCTCTCTGCTTTGAACTATTTTAGCTATTAGCTTTACATTTCTCTTGTAAACAGCATTAAGGTTTTTCAGTTGGAAACATTATCTCCTTAACGCACAGTGCAATAAATAATTCATTTCATCTCTGTCTGCATTGGCCATTCATGACTCTTTTCAGTGTTTGCCATTTTTTAATATACAAGCATTATTTCTGTTTCTATACTATAACATTTTCCCCCTAATTACTTGATGGGCATACATTAAATTTTAGGTTCTATTTTCAGTGGAAACATAGATAAGTTCCATTTCTCTAATTATCATTTGTCTCAATTTTTCTTCCCATGTAAGCACCATTTAAAAAAATTATTGAAAGACTTAAAACATCAGAAACTGTGTAGGTGCTTGTTAGTACAGTTCTTCTTTTGGCTTCTAATAAGTTCTTTCAAATAGTTCATTTTACCTTTCTGAGAAATAAATGTAATTTTTTTTTTCAGGTAACAATTAAAAAATTTTTTTTTAAATTGTTTCTTTTCCACTTGGTCTTGCTCATCAAACAGTAACACACTCACGTATCATTTAACAACAGGTAGATGTTCTGAGAAATGTGTCATTGAGCAATTTCATTTTTGTGCAAACATCATAGCATGTATTTACACAAACGTGCAATACTACACACCTAGGTGGTGTGCTATAGCCTCTTGTTCTTAAGCTGCAAACTTGCGCAGCATGAATATATTGAATACTGTAGATAATTGTAACACAATAGTAACTGTGTATCTATCTAACCATGGAAAAGAAACAGTAAAGATATTCCATAAAAGATTTTTAAAAAGGTACACCTCTATCTGGCACTCACCATGAAGGGAGTTTGGGGGTGTAGAACTTGCTTCTGGTGAGTCAGTGAATCAGAATATTGAGTTGAAGCAACGGCCCAGATGTTACTGTACACTCTTGTAGGTTTTATAAACACTGTACAGTTCTGCTATGCTAAATTTATAAAACACACTTGTCGTTTTTTAAATAAATTAAACTTTGCTTGCCATAACTTTTTAACTTTGTAAAACTTTACATTTTTATATCAACTGTTTAGATCTTTTTATTTTTCAAATTGTTTTTTATTAAATCATAGCTGTGTACAATAATGCATTTATGCAGTACAATGTGCTGGTTTTATATGCAATTTGAAGTACTTACAGCAAACTAGTTAACATTGCCTTTAGCACAATATCTTAATTTTTGTGTTAACACGTTCGTACTCCACACTTACTAGATTTGACATCTACCCTTTTTTTTTTTTTTTTTTGTAGAGACAGAGTCTCACTTTATCATGCTCGGTGGAGTGCCATGGCGTCACAGCTCACAGCAACCTCCAACTCCTGGGCTTAGGCGATTCTCTTGCCTCAGCCTCCCGAGTAACTGGGACTACAGGCGTCTGCCACAACGCATGGCTATTTTTTGTTGCAGTTTGGTCGGGGCCAGGTTCGAACCCACCACCCTCGGTATATGGGGCCGGCGCCCCACCCACTGACCCACAGGCGCTGCCCGACATGTACTCTTGTAAAATGCACCATAGGTGTGGTGCTACCAATTACCTTCCCTCCACCGAACCTCCTCCCTCCCTTCCCCTTCCTCTTTCCCCTTCATCTTGGGCTGTAGTTGGGTTATAACTTTCATATGGGTGATTATGGTTTCATAGCAGAGCTGAGTACATGAGATACTTTTTCTTCCATTCTTGGGATACTTTACTAAGAAAAATATGTTCCAGCTCCATCCATGTAAACATAAAAGAGGTAAAGTCTCCATCTTTTTAAAGGCTTCATAATATTCCTTTAAACACAAATATATGGTACATCTGTATAAAAATTGTTTCCATGTGCCTTTGTTCTATGAACTATTTTATCCTCTTAAAATGTATTTATTTATTCATATTTATATTTTAAACTTTTTTTTTTTATTGTTGGGGATTCATTGAGGGTACAATAAGCCAGTTACGCTGATTGCAATTGTTAGGTAAAGTCCCTCTTGCAATCATGTCTTGCCCCCATAAAGTGTGACACACACTAAGGCCCCACACTCCTCCCTCCATCCCTCTTTCTTCTCCCCCCCCCCATAAACTTAATTGTCATTAATTGTCCTCATATCAAGATTGAGTACATAGGATTCATGCTTCTCCATTTTGGTGATGCTCTACTAAGAATAATGTCCTCCACTTCCATCCAGGTTAATACGAAGGATGTAAAGTCTCCATTTGTTTTAATGGCTGAATAGTATTCCATGGTATACATATACCACAGCTTGTTAATCCATTCCTGGGTTGGTGGGCATTTAGGCTGTTTCCACATTTTGGCAATGGTAAATTGAGCTGCAATAAACACTCTAGTACAAGTGTCCTTATGATAAAAGGATTTTTTTCCTTCTGGGTAGATGCCCAGTAATGGGATTGCAGGATCGAATGGGAGGTCTAGGTTGAGTGCTTTGAGGTTTCTCCATACTTCCTTCCAGAAAGGTTGTACTAGTTTGCAGTCCCACCAGCAGTGTAAAAGTGTTCCCTTCTCTCCACATCCACGCCAGCATCTGCAGTTTTGAGATTGTGTGATGTTTAGATTTGCATTTCTCTAATATATAGAGATGATGAACATTTTTTCATGTGTTTGTTAGCCATTCGTCTGTCATCTTTAGAGAAAGTTCTATTCATGTCTCTTGCCCATTGATATAAGGGATTGTTGGCTTTTTTCATGTGGATTAATTTGAGTTCTCTATAGATCCTGGTTATCAAGCTTTTGTCTGATTGAAAATATGCAAATATCCTTTCCCATTGTGTAGGTTGTCTCTTTGCTTTGGTTATTGTGTCCTTAGCTGTACAGAAGCTTTTCAGTTTAATGAAGTCCCATTTGTTTATTTTTGTTGTTGTTGCAATTGCCATGGCAGTCGTCTTCATGAAGTCTTCCCCCAGGCCAATATCTTCCAGTGTTTTTCCTATGCTTTCTTGGAGGATTTTTATTGTTTCATGCCTTAAATTTAAGTCCTTTATCCATCTTGAATCAATTTTTGTGAGTGGGGAAAGGTGTGGGTCCAGTTTCAGTCTTTTACATGTAGACATCCAGTTCTCCCAACACCATTTATTGAGTAGGGAGTCTTTCCCCCAAGGTAAGTTCTTGTTTGGTTTATCAAAGATTAGGTGGTTGTAAGATGTTAGTTTCATTTCTTGGTGTTCAATTCGATTCCAAGTGTCTATGTCTCTGTTTTTGTGCCAGTACCATGCTGTCTTGAGCACTATGGCTTTGTAGTACAGACTAAAATCTGGTATACTGATGCCCCCAGCTTTATTTTTGTTACTAAGAACTGCCTTAGCTATACGGGGTTTTTTCCGGTTCCATACAAAATGCAGAATCATTTTTTCCAAATCTTGAAAGTATGATGTAGGTACTTTGATAGGAATGGCATTGAATAGGTAGATTGCTTTGGGAAGTATAGACATTTTAACAATGTTGATTCTTCCCATCCATGAGCATGGTATGTTCTTCCATTTGTTAATATCCTTTGCTATTTCCTTTCTGAGAAGGAAAGGAAAACCTCTATATAGTTTTCTTTATAGAGGTCCTTCACCTCCTTCGTTAGGTATATTCCTAGGTATTTCATTTTCTTTGAAACTATGGTGAAGGGAGTTGTGTCCTTAATTAGCTTCTCATCTTGACTGCTATTGGTGTATACAAAGGCTACTGACTTGTGGACATTGATTTTATATCCTGAAACATTACTGTATTTTTTGATGACTTCTAGGAGTCTTGTGGTTGAGTCTTTGGGGTTCTCTAAGTATAAGATCATGTCATCAGCAAAGAGGGAGAGTTTGACCTCCTCTGCTCCCATTTGGATTCCCTTTATTTCCTTGTCTTGCCTAATTGTATTGGCTAGAACTTCCAGCACTATGTTGAATAGTAAAGGTAACAGAGGACAACCTTGTCTGGTTCCAGTTCTAAGCGGAAAAGCTTTCAGTTTTACTCCATTCAGTAAAATATTGGCTGTGGGGTGTCATAGATAGCTTCAATCAGTTTCAGAAATGTGCCACCTATGCCTATTCTCTTCAGAGTTCTAATTAGAAAAGGATGCTGGATTTTATCAAATGCTTTTTCTGCATCTATTGAGAGGATCATGTGATCTTTATTTTTGCCTCTGTTAATATGGTGGATAACGTTTATGGACTTGCGTATGTTAAACCAGCCTTGCATCCCTGGGATGAAGCCTACTTGATCATGATGAATGACTTTTTTGATGATAAGCTGTAATCTATTGGCTAGGATTTTGTTGAGAATTTTTGCATCTATATTCATGAGTGAGATTGGTCTGAAATTCTCCATTTTGGTTGGGTCTTTTCCTGGTTTTGGTATCAGGGTGATGTTTGCCTCATAGAATGTGTTGGGGAAGATTCCTTCTTCCTCAGTTTTTTGGAATAATTTCTGCAGTACAGGAATAAGCTCTTCCTTGAAGGTTTGATAGAATTCTGGAGTGCCATCTGGACCAGGGCATTTTTTAGTTGGAAGCTTTTTTATTGTTTCTTTGATCTCAGTGCTTGAAATTGGTCTGTTCAGGAGGTCTATTTCTTCCTGGCTAAGTCTAGGGAGAGGGTGTGATTCCAAATATTGATCCATTTCCTTCACATTGTCAAATTTCTGGGCATAGAGTTTCTGGTAGTATTCAGAGATGATCTCTTGTATCTCTGTGGGATCAGTTGTTATTTCCCCTTTATCATTTCTGATTGAGGTTATTAGAGATTTTACTTTTCTATTTCTAGTTAGTCTGGCCAATGGTTTATCTATTTTATTTATTTTTTCAAAAAACCAACTCCTTGTTTCATTAATTTTCTGAATGATTCTTTTGTTTTCAATTTCATTGATCTCTGATTTGATTTTGGAGATTTCTTTTCTTCTACTGAGTTTAGGCTTAGATTGTTCTTCTTTTTCCAATTCCAGAAGATCTCTTGTGAGATTGTTGATATGCTCTCTTTCTGTTTTTCGAATGTAGGCATCTAAAGCGATGAATTTTCCTCTCAAAACTGCTTTTGCAGTATCCCACAGGTTTTGGTAGCTTGTGTCTTCATTGTTGTTATGCTCAAGGAAGTTAATGATTTCCTGTTTTATTTCTTCCTGCACCCATCTCTTATTCAACAGAAGATTGTTTAATTTCCATGCCTTTGGGTGGGCTTGAGCATTTTTGTTAGAGTTGAGTTTCACCTTTAGTGCCTTATGGTCTGAAAAGATACAAGGTAAAATTTCAATTCTTTTGATTCTGTTGATATTTGTTTTGTGTCCCAGGATATGATCAATTTTGGAGAATGTTCCATGGGGTGATGAGAAGAATGTATATTCTTTATCTTTGGGGTGGAGTGTTCTATATGCGTCTTCAAGCATAGTTGTTCTAGGGTCTCATTTAAATCTCTTACATCTTTGTTTAATTTCTGTTTAGAGGATCTGTCCAGCTCTGTTAGAGGTGTGTTAAAGTCCCCTGTTATGATGGTATTATCAGATATCATATTGCTCAGACTGAGTAAGGTCTGCTTCAAGAATCTGGGAGCATTTAAATTGGGTGCATAAATATTTAGAATTGAAATGTCTTCTTGTTGTAGTTTTCCCTTGACCAATATAAAGTGACCATCTTTGTCTTTTTTGACTTTAGTTGCTTTAAATCCACATGTATCTGAAAATAAGATTGCAACTCCTCTTTTCTTCTGAATTCCATTTGCCTGAAAAATTGTCTTCCAACCCTTGACTCGGAGCTTTAATTTGTCTTTTGAAGCCAGGTGTGTTTCTTGCAGACAGCAAATGGATGGCTTGTGTTTTTTAATCCAGTCAGCCAATCTATGTCTCTTCAGTGGGGAATTCAAGCCATTAACATTTATTGAGATAATTGATAAGTGTGGTAGTATTCTATTCATCTTGTTTGGTGAGAGTCCATTGCTTAGTTTTATCTTTTGCATCAGTGTGGAGGTTAGGTTCTGTCCTTTGATTTCTGAGTTCTTACTTTGCTGCTGATCCATTGTGGTGGTCAGTGTGCAGAACAGGTTGAAGTATTTCCTGTAGAGCTGGTCTTGTTGTGGCGAATTTCCTCAATGTTTGTATG
Organism: Nycticebus coucang; assembly: GCF_027406575.1. Classification (NCBI taxonomy): domain Eukaryota; kingdom Metazoa; phylum Chordata; class Mammalia; order Primates; family Lorisidae; genus Nycticebus; species Nycticebus coucang. Next base: position 20,801,932 of record NC_069802.1, on the reverse strand, counting down.
TCCGTAAATGATTTGATTTCTCCGTCAATTTTGAAGCTTAGCTTAGCAGGGTACAGAATTCTGGGCTGGAAATTGTTCTGTTTAAGTAGATTAAAGGTAGATGACCATTGTCTTCTTGCTTGGAAAGTTTCATTAGAGAAGTCTGCGGTCACTCTGATGGATTTGCCCCTGTAGGTCAACTGGCGCTTACTCCTGGCAGCTTGCAGAATCTTTTCTTTTGTCTTGACTTTGGACAGGTTCAAAGCTCGGTTAGAGTTGAGGCGACCCGGGGTCCGATATCCCTCTGAAAGCAGTGTGTCAGAATCTTTGGTGATGTTTGGGAAATTTTCTTTTATAATATTCTCTAGTATGGCTTCTATTCCTCTGGGGCATTCTTCTTCCCCTTCTGGAATTCCTATAACTCGTATGTTGGAACGCTTCATAAAGTCCCATAATTCTGACAGTGAACGTTCTGCTTTCTCTCTCTTCTTTTCTGCCTCTTTTACTGTCTGAGTTATCTCAAGAACTTTGTCTTCTACCTCTGAAATTCTTTCTTCTGCATGGTCTAACCTGTTGCTGATACTTTCCATTGCATCTTTAAGTTCCCTAATTGACTGTTTCAGTTCCTTCAGGTCTGCTATATCCTTTTTATATTCTTCATATCGTTCATCTCTTATTTGATTCTGTTTTTGGATTTCCTTTTGGTTATTTTCCACTTTATTAGCAATTTCCTTCATTGTTTCCATCATTTCTTTCATTGTTTTCAACATGTGTATTCTAAATTCCCTTTCTGTCATTCCTAACATTTCTGTATACGTGGAATCCTCTGCAGTAGCTACCTCATGGTCCCTTGGCGGGGTTGTTCTGGACCGGTTCTTCATGTTGCCTGGAGTTTTTTGCTGATTCTTCCTCATGAGTGATTTCTTTTATCTGTTTCCTTGCCCTAATTTTCCTTTCACTTCCTCTTGCTCTTTAAGTTCTTGTGCCTGTGGACTAAGGGTTACAGGACCAGAAGGGTGAGAAGGTTGAAGAGCAAAAAAGGGATGAAAGAAAGGAGGACCGAGTGATAAGAAAAAAAAGAAAGATAGAGAAAGGAGAGGGGGTGGGTATAAGGAATATTGACACAAAGAAGACAGGCACAGAAAGAGGGAGACAGGGCAATATAGGTGTACAGTAGGGTACTTTGACACAACCTTAAAAAACCCCACCTTCTGGGGGTGCCCAGTTGCGTGGTTCCCTTGAGGTAAGCAGCTCTTTGCTAACCTGGTCAGACACAGTACCCCACCTCCACCAAGTAGAGAGGAAAGACAAAAATGCTATAAATCAAACCAAAACAAGCAAACAGAAAACTTTACGGGGATAAAATTGGGTGAAAAACCAAATGATAGCGGTAGAAACACTAGCAAAAATGAAATTGTAGTTATTAAAAAAGGCAGCAATGGGAAATTATAATTAAACTAGGAAAATTGAGAAAGAAAAAGGGAAAGGAAAAGATTGAAATTAAAAAAACAAAAGAACATCAGCAATGTCAAAATAAACAAACAAAAAAAACAACCAAACAAAAAAAAAGAAAAAAATACACAACCAAAAACAAAGCAGTTTGTATATGTTATTGAATATTGTCTGGGCAACACGTGGTCTTCTGGGGTATGAGACGTTAGTCACAGTTCTGATACGACTGGAGGCTGCTGATTTCTCAAACCCCAGCATTTAGACACCCTAAATCTCTCTTCAGCCTACTTAAAAGGCACTTTGAACTTGTAAACTTGCTGAGCAGAAGCTTTCCCAGCTTTCTTGCTGGAATCACTGCTGAAGTGGCTATCCACTTACCCAGTGTGCCAAAACCGGTCTCACACTGCCCCTGAGGGTTAGGGCTGCAAGGCGGCTCAGACCCCACCCTTAGGCTACTTGGTTGCTGGGTTACCAGCTCCCACCCATTTCTAGCTCTGCGACCCTGAGGGCCGAGTTTGCCGGGGCAGATCACTGACAATGGATCCGTGTGACCCACCGCCAAACACTATTAGCTCCGTCTGTCTCAGCGGCTCAGACTGGGGCCCTAGACAACAGCCAAAGTTCTCCGCACTCCCGCTCAGGCCTTCCCCAAGGCAGTTCAACTCAGTGCCAAGTCCAAGGACATCAAAACAGTTCACAGGTAAGGCCTTTCTGGTTTGCAGTCTCGCTGCTACTGAACTTACAGTTGTGGGCGGGTTTAGACGGATTGAACACACGCGACCACTTGCCGGTTTTCCACTGTTTTAGTCCTCCTCTTGGGGTCCAGAAGTCTCTTGCTGACTCCCTGTATTCTCATAGGAGTGATGATAGGCAGTTCCCACCAGCCAGAGATGCCTGGAGTCCTATCTCCCCAGACTCACGGTGCCCAGATGCAAGGAAGCTGTTGCTCGGCTGCCATCTTGCTCCGCCTCCCTATTTTAAACTTTTATATAACTGACAGCACAATAGAAGTTCTTCACCCCAGCATTATCATGAACACATGAGTAATGTGTTGTATTACAATGACCAGGAGTCACTGGGTCATCGACGTTTCACTTCTATTATAATCCTAATAAGACTAGATCATATGTGCTCTAATGTTGACCAAAACATCATTATGTAACAGTGCATAATTCTAATTACCACTGCAGTTCTATATTGTATCTCTCTCATTAATCTTCTATGTTTTAATTCTTTGATTATCTAAAATTCATAGTGTTTCTTATTATGAAAGTGCTACATAGTTTTAATGTTTTTATAATACATCTGATTTAACTCTTTGTTGCAAAGTTATGATTATAAATTTGTTTGCCCTTTTTTTTTTGGAGAGGTTGTCTCTGAATTATAAAGTGAATTTTTTAATGTCAACTATAATACCATGGAAGTTCTATGACCCCTCTCCTAAGGCACAAGTCCGTTCCTCAGACTCTTTACTTCCTTTTAAATGCAATAGAGAATCAATAACTAAAGCAGTTTGTAGTGTCTTTACTCAGTGACAGACTTATACCCAAGATATTTTATACCATACATGAATACACACACATACCTATTTAGACAATTACATATTTAAATCAATGAAAACATTTATGAATTGTGGTTGCAGGCTTCAAAGTGGTCCTATATTTTTGTTTTATTCTATTTAGTTTTAAAAATGTTTTCATGCCTGAAGATCCAGTATTTACAGTATCCTGGAATTTAAATTGTAATAAACGCGATTACTGGCACTGTCTACAGTACTCTTAAGAAAATTTGTTTGTTAAAATAACTGGAGATTTGAGCTGGCGTTTTTCTCTCTTGGGTGAAGCAGTTGGAGAAGTGCGAGCTGCCTTCAGCTGAATCACAGTAGGCGTTCTGGGCTACCACTTTGTCTTGTCTTCCCAATTCATTGAGTTCCCTGGAGCACAGTAAGCATATAAATTGAGTTGATGTGGAATTTACTCTCAATCCCCCTCTTCCTTAATAACATTTCCTAGGTAAATTCCCATTAAGCCTTGCCCAGGGGAGTCCTCTTAGAGCATAAAGAAAAGGATGAGCCTTTTAGTAAACAGATTAGGTGCACAAGGAAGGATCATCTGGAAACTTGAATTAAAGAAAAACAAAAAACACCAACCGCTTCCCCCTGCCCCCTGCCAAATTAAAGCATGTAGTCAATGGAATCCACATTCATTCTTTCCTGGTGCAAATTCATAAACATGTTTATCTGTATACTTCAAACTATTGGTTAGACCCATTAGTTGGACAGAAAATCAAATTAATGTGTCTCAATCAGCATTATTTTGAGTGAATTAGAAGAGAAAATACCAGAGGGCAATACAGTTTGTCATGGTGTATGTATATGTGTACAAGGTAATAATGTACAAGGATGTTTTCCTTGCAGATCGTGGTTGTCAAAGCTTGCAAGTCCCAGCCCTGTAGGATATGGTGCAGAAAATTAAGCCCAGGTTGCTATACAAAAATATTTATGATGTTATTTTTCTCTTTCCCACATCTGGTCAAAATCCTTATGTGACCAGAACCATAGGAATTTATATGCACTGTTTTGTTTTTTTTTTTTTGCATTTCCTACAAATCCTACTTATACCATTTACACTTATACGAAAGCATTCTTTGTTTCCTTAACGTTCTTCCCCAAATTTGACAGCTAACTTTTCCTTTGGCTGTCTATATTGCCAGCCACCTTTTATCTTCAGCTGCATAAAGCGCACATTTTGTTTAACTTCATGAGAATCTCTAAGGACATGCTACAGAAAATTTCTATTTCTCAAGTGCTATTTTTTCTCTTCTTTTATATTACATCAGATCTTTCTATATTGATTTTTTTCTTATTTTTCTTTTCCTCCCTGGTAACTTCTCCTTGAAAATAATGAAGTTATGCTACTACCGTATTAGCTGCCAAATATGTTTATAAGCAAATGTCCCTTTACTCCTTTAAATATTTACCTGGATACTGTTCCATCTCTCCTATCAGATTAAAAACAAGGGAGCTAAGGGATGTAGGTGGGTGTTAGCGTCTCAGAGATCTGCAGCCTGACAGGGTAGAAATAGAACTGTGGAAATTCATCACTTAGGAACAGGTGTACATGGACGTGAGATCTTTCTGAGGCTGTTTCTCACCTGTGTTTTATTAAGCAGAAATTTACAAAAACTTTGGAAAATGAAATTATATTCTTTGCAACAATTTCTTTGTCATGATAATTTTTGTTTGTTCATGATTTCAAATTGTAATATCTATTTTCATCATTTCTTGGCAAGGGAGATTACATAATGTTAAAACTTTATGATTTTTCTGGAAATAACTATCATCTTACCTTGAGCATGTGTGTAATTAGGCTCAAGTAAAATTTATCATAAGGATCAAAGTGTCCTGTTTACAAGCAATTTGGTTATCTATGGTTTAATTAAAATAATTTTCCATTTTACTTCTTAGAATTTTAAACCCATTAGGGCTTTGAGAGATAGCAGCAGTGGTGAAATGGAATGCAATTTCGGCCAGGCACTCTGCTGACCATTATATGTGCATGTGGCAAAAACTGCAGTGTCCTCTTTCCACTCTTTGTACACACAAAACATATTTCCCAGAATTTCCTGCAAGTGGGTAGAATCATGTGATTAATAGCTAGGGTCTCTTTACAGAAATATAAGTAGATGTGATTCCCCACTGTGGAGACCCTGCTGACAAACTCCCACCAAGAATACTTCTCTCTCTCTCTCTCTCTCTTTCTGTAGGCAGCGTAGCTCCCAATAACCACACGATGAAGAGCCACTCACCTCATCTAAATTCCTATCCAAGAGTTTAATATGAATATTACATAATATTCTAGTTTGTCAAACCACTGAAATGTGGGTCCTATTGTTGAAGCAACATAGCCTCCCCTAATTAAAATATACACCCTTCTCATTTAGTTCTCATGATAATATAGAGAAATAAGTATGATTATTCTTATTTTACCAATAAGGAATCTGAATTTTCCAAGGAAAAAGTGCAAGAAAGTAGAAATGCCCAACTGGACTTCAAATCAGTTTGCTAACTCCAGAGTCTGGGTTCTAAACTGCCTCATTTTATTTTCTTATTTTTTTAAGTGCATTTTGTTTTATTATTGTTGGGGATTCATTGCGGGTACAAAGAACCAGGTAACTGCCCCGTTTTAAAAGCGACACAGCTATTGGGCACCAGTGAATAGAGGAATACCAACTTAGGAGAGTATAAACATGAAATGGCTTCATTTTGTTTCCCCCAATAAACACCAATATTCCCAAGTATCTGCTGAACCTTCATTTCCCCATGAGATAGTAGAAAAGAACAGAAATTCTCATCCCAATTTTTCTTTACAAAAGCAGACAATTATTCATACTGATACTTTTAGCTTTTAAGCATTTATTCTGTTCATTTAAAAAAATTCAATGTGAACTAAAGATGTTCCTGCTGTGTTCCCTTCCCTGTCATGTAGTTGTGTGGCTGAGTTCAAATGGAGAGGGACACTGGCTTTGTCTGGCATGGAGAGACTGCCTGGGGTGGACGCCCCCTCTGCCACTTACAAGCAGTGCGCTCATGGACAAGTGATTCACTTCTCCGTGTATCAGTATTTTTACCTGTAAATTATTCATGATGATTCTTCTGGTATCAATATTTCTTTTAGGAGCGGGGTAAAGATTGAATGAATTAACTAATTGCAGACTCTAATATAATAACACATCAAAAATGTTAGGGATTTTATAATTCGTTATTTTTGCCCTGGTCTTTAGCATCAGGCCCCATTCCTCCAGTTCACCAATGTACCATTCCCCTGTTCTGTTCACCCCAGACAAGGCTGTAATCTCCCATCTCATTTTTCTCTAGTGTCAATCACCCGACCTATGGTGGTTGTGCAGGATTCAACCTCTAAATCACTTAGGGACTGCTCAGTGGTTCAGTGGACCACCGTGGTTCTATCTCCCTTTCTGTCCCTGACATATGAATAGTTTCCAAGATGTTGTCATCTCTGATCATCAACGTGGAATGAGACAAGGTCATGTGTTCCCCACTGAGAGAGGGGACACGTGCAGCTAATCGTGCAAACTTTATTATGTTTTTGAGTCCCTGGTCTTTGACTTTGTAGAGAGAAAGAACGTCATCATTTCTGTGAAGAAGTAGGGAAGACAACAGCGTCTCTGTACAATATTAAGATTGCTCTTCCATAAAGTACAAGTTTGTGTCTTCCAGCAAGCGCTCTCAATTACATCAAGAGGGTGGTGTAGTTTTGTGGAATGCATAAATTCCAATTATACCTGTTCTGTTCCCATTTGGTCTGTGGGACACTGAATATCTTTGATCTTTAACTGTGGAGCTCAGTAGTCAATTTCAGAGAAGTGTAATCTGACTCAGTACTAATACATTTTTAATGGTTACATTTTTAATGAAATGACTTGGTCAAGTGTGAGCCAGAAAATTAGCTTGTGATATAGCTGGGCTTAAAAACCAATCCTCAGGCTCACAGTACAATATTATTTCTAAAATGTTTTGAGTACCTCTATCAAGTTTTTGGATATGAACAAATAAAAAAGCAAATATAAATCCAATGAATATACACACATCTTTTATTTTGATTGTGCATAAAAGCACATATATTTTTTCTCTTAAGAAACAAAAAAATATCCCTACCTTCAGGCGACTTTATGAGAGGAGGGAAAGATTTCTCCCTGCAGGTTATGGCCCTGAAGTAGCAGAGCTTTTTAGAGCATGTCGAGGAAAAAAGAGAAGGCAAATGTTGCTATAACTAGGATGCTTTTTATTAGCTCTGGAACTAATTTTTAACCTGATAAATTTTATGATCAATTCACCTTTCTATAATAGAGTTTAATATGGATTTCAGCGTCAAAATAGTCACACACTTAACCTTTATTTATGAGGACAATTTCAGAGTATGGTCTTTTCCCGCCTCTCAGTGGTCTCTGTTAAATGTCAATTTTGGGTTACAACTGCCACCTTGGAGGAGCCTGGAGGAGCCCAGTGTCTTTTCTCTAGATTATAACACCATCGCTTTTACTGCTGCTCAGCAAGGCAGCTCCTACGTATTTGAAATTTAGATCCACAAAGGGCAACTTAAACTTAGCCTTTTAGAAACATGTTTTCAATGCACATTTCTTTTTGACTCAGCTATAAGTAAAACGAAGAGCTGGTGACTTAGTGGACGGATTTAGGTCTATTTTTCTTATATTTGAGAATTTGAAATCAAAGAGAGTATTTTATCTTTTATAATGTGTATAAATATCTCAGAAACATAAATAAGGCAATTACAACATCTTTCCTCCAGCAGAATAATTACTATATAGCCACAAGATTTTCTTTTGACTCTAATCCTAAAACCGTAGTCTCTGGAGGATATTATACAATCTATGTTGGAGGAAATTAAAGAATTTAGGCTACACAACCATGTACTTCTCTGGTTATGAGTGGTTTAAACATTACTTAAGAAAACATTTATTGACCTAGAGTTTGGATGTCATTCATCCTTCTAATTGTAACAGGTCACCGCCTTGACCTACCTTTTCTTTTTCAAGCTACCTTAAGGAGATAAACAAACTGGGTAGGCACTGATTTTATTATTAGACTGTTCTAGTTTCAATGAGTTTTCCATTTCCCATTAATTATTGATAAAACAAATATTTGTTCATATTAGGTTTAAAGAAATCACAGGAGGTTGGAAAAATTCAAACTTATTTTGGAGAATTTTAGGGAAATCACTTTCAAGAAAAACCAAAAAAAAAAAAAAATGCCCCTGTGCCTTGGCAAAGAAGCACAATTGTTTTCTTTGTGCACTTTGGTATTTAGAAATCACCTTGAGTAGGAAAAAAACAACAGAAGCGATAAGGAAGACACCGTCAATATATCATCTAGCGATAATAATCAGCTAGCCAATGAGTGTGAAGAGGCAAAACAAATACAGTGTTCTCCATTGAGGACCATTTCCTTACCTATAAATTGTGTTATTACTATTCATGGGGAATGTAAAATCATCTCCTTAAATGATATCTTCATACATTTTATGCATACATGAAGGCTCATGCATTTTTAACTAAAAGAACATATAAATATACGACCAGGGACAGTTACCCTAAACCAATGTCTGTACGAGTTGCTGTGAAGAAAAGATATTAGGTACATCTCCTCTTTTGTAACTGTTCCCAGAAATTTGTGTGTTTAAAGGCTTCCAATGACCTCTCATTGCTCTCGAAATAAAATTCCCAAATTTCAATCCCGTACAGAAGGTCCTGCATGTCCTGGCCTTTCTCTCCTATGGTCACATCTTCTCCTGTTGTTCTTCTCGAGCTTCTCACTGTTCCCACCAGTCACTTTTTTGGTCCTCCAGTGCACCTGTTTCTATGTCACAGCCTTTGTTTATATTTCTCAGATATTCACTCCTCTTCCTTATCCATTTCTCCACATCCCATTCTCACATTTGCCCCTGAGTGTCCATCAGTTTCAGATAGGGTCGACAGCTTCAGTGAGATCTCCTGTAAATGCCACCTGAAATTTAAATGTGGTCTATTCTTTCTTAGCTCTGGATGCTTTATTTCAAAGCATATAATTATATATTGATGTAGAACAGTATGTCTTTAATGTAAATATGAACTACTAGGTTTGTAAACCATTTCAGAACAAGAGCCCTATCTAATTGGCTATTTAGTTTTTCACTCAGTGCCTAGCCTAGCGCTGAATACAGAAAACAAGAGTCTGTGCTTGTATTAATTAAGTAATAAGTATACTACACTTAAATTATTGAAGTGATCATTTAGAAACAGCTTGACAGCCTGAAATGCTTAGAAGTTGATGAAACAAAGGGAGGAGTGTTGTCTCTAGACTTGTTACTGCCAAAGTTGGAGGAGCCATCATTATCAGCTGGAAGACAGAAGACTCTCAGGGTGTGTACAGGGTAGCCACCTTCTGAAAACCTTCATCCGTCTACTTACACTGCTGGCCAAGACAGCACTATCCAAACATTGTCCTTGGTGGCAGACAGGCTGAAATGTGTGAGAAGAACCCCACGGAAGAAAATGGGTGTAGTTCCTTTCTCCAAAGTTTAGAGCATAATAGAGAAGATTAATAGATAATAATGGACATAAAAACAATCACAAGATTAAGAGTAGGTATGTTAATTTTTTAAAGTCTTAGGGCTTTGTTTTCAAATAACAAAGCGCAAAGGAAACACACACACACACCACACACACACACCACACACACACACACACACATACACACACGGCCAGATCCTTGTTGCTCAAAGACACGGAGCCAGCATCTACGCCTCCCCCACTCTCAGCACCTGCTTCACTGCCTCGCCCTTCTCTCTCCATTGTAATTTATCTATTTATACATCTTTTTTTCTATTAGCTTTGAGCTCTTTTAACAATAAAATTACATATTTTTCCAATGATTTTATTAATTTGGATAAGCGCTTTACCAGCATTTTAAGATTATGACACTCAAGAAAACACACAGCATTTTACCCTTCAACTCAGGGCACCTTTCCCCCCATAACTAAAAGTATATTATCAAGAAATAATGCCATCTTTACTTTGTGGGAGGCACTCTGATATTTTCTACTCTATTTTTAGTTTTTAAGATACATTCTGTGTATGATCGGCTTGATGAATTTTATTGCCCAGCGATAGTCGTGACCAACAGTTTGGAAAACAGGGCCTAGATTTGCAGCCACATGAAGGCAGGGGCCATATTTACTTACACTCAATAACTAAAGAATGGCTGGCGCATACTAACTGTGATGAATAAATCGATAATTGTGTCTTGAGCACTTATAAATACTATGCGGCATCTAATGCCTGGATGCTGAAGAAATGAAAGCTCGGCAGCTCAGACATGGAAGGAGGCCTGGGTTACCTCTGTATTTTGATTTTGCTGGGCTAACATAAATAAGTAAATACATAGATGTGAAACAAAGTCATGACATTGATAAAAATGTTTACGTTGAATGCTTGAGCAACACTGAAATGAAATAAAATGTTACAATTGGTATGATAGAGAATTTGTAATAGAGTTTGTTCAACTACAGACAATACGATCTGTTATTGAAACAGTGTGAGTTTAAAGTTGTTTGATGGATATCTTTTCTTAAAATCTTGACAGTGTATCTCTGTGCCTACATAACATTTTTTTTGGCTAAAAAAGAATATCCCGGTTCAAGTGTGAGATCTTGTAAGAAAATGAGACATCCTCCTCCTTTGTGTGGTTGTTTCTTCCCTGGCATAATTTGATGACTTCCTTCTAATGTTAGGAAGACCCTCTTCTGATTGAGGAATAGTTGCCAAAATGTCTCTGTTAAAATGCAAATATAAAAAAAACAAAACAGAAAGTAGTATTCTATTAGATAATGAAAAATAATATAAACAACTTGAACTAATTAAGGAAACGGTTTTGAAAATTATATAAATTATCTTTTTTTTTTTTTTTCCAGAAAGACGGGCCTAGCTGGGACATAATGGTCTACATGTACAAAAGGTAGTCAGGTGGCATGCGGACCTGGGGAGGTCACTACCCCTTGGAAAATTAAAGAATCTTTACACCCCAACATTTTCTTATTCTATTTTTGCTTTAAAATTTTATTTACTTTTTGTGTTTTTATGTGTATAACAGTTTCTTACATACCCATAAAGTTAAAAACTAAAATAAAAGACCCAAATTTCTCTGCAACCCCCTTCTTCCCATCATTTTTATTTGGGGGGCGGGGCAAGGGGGGGCAGTGCTTTCCTTCATTAAGTTGCATTCTAACCAACCTTCCTGTCTGTGGTGTAGCCCTTTCTACACCACAGCCAGAGCGAGTGCTTACAAATTCAAGTGTGATTATACCGTTCTCCACCTCGAAAAGCTTTAGTGACTGCCGCTAGCTCTGAGGGAAAAAAATAAAATCATGACCATGGAATGACAGGTGAGGTTTGACATCTGTTTACCTCCCCCAATTCTTCTCCCTTTATTTCCTCATAGGCAACGTGAGTTCAGTAACCAAACGGAGCTTTCCATTCCCTGAATATACTTTTCTTTTGGATGTTCTTTTGCCCGTGCTATTTCCTCTCCCTGGCAAACTCTCCCTGCCTTTGAATAGATTTTTTAGCTCTTAAAACTTAATTTACTGGCAACTCCGCTTGTGAAGGTTTCTCTGCCCTCTGCCCCTGCTCCCTACAGCCGCAGGACTCTCTCACACAGACACTGGTTGGTAGAAAGTTGGCAGAGGCTGCACAGATATTTAAAGGAGGCAGCTTGCTACTCGACTTCCAATTTTGTTACCGTTATAACCGTTAAAACTTGAGCAAGCTACTTGGCTCCTTTCCATTCCAAATTTCTCTGCAAAATGGAGATAGATTAATGCAGAATTTTGAAGTTTGTGAGGATTATATATATGGATGCATGTGTAGGCTAAAATAGGTTTCATGTTATATTCAGAAGTTATAGTTTCAATCGGAAGGCTACGTTCACCTTCAATTTTTTTTTTTTTCCTTTGAAAAGGTAATTTGTAGTCTTCTGGATCCCAGGTCCGCTTTACAGAATTCTAACGAAGTGCCGGGCAGTATTCTCAGTGTTCTGCTTACAGTAGCTCATGCGACCCCAGGAGTAGCCTTGATGATGCTTTTCACTATTAGAAGAGGAAACGGAATCACAACGAGGTTAAGTCCCTGCCCAAAGTCACAAACCTTATCCCTGTGTGTGCTGAGGGCGTGCGGGGTGGACCCGCAGCAGCCTGGCTCCAGCATCCCAACTGCTAATCACTCCTCTGCTCTGCTTTTGTGCCCAGTCTCTTCATCAGACCCTGACAGACTGGGTGATAATTCCACCTCCTTAGCCCTCTGTTTCTTCATGTGTGAAATGGGAGAAATAAAACTCTTTGCAGTTATGGGGAGCATCAAAACACACAATAAATGCTGAGCCCATTGGTGTTTAGCATGCGGTAGGAATTAGATATTAAATTTACATTGGTTTCCTTACATTTAAATGACTCTTTCTCATCAGCAATAGATAAAAGAAAGTACATGTGTACATTGTTTCAAACTGCCTTGATATCTAACTCAGATTTGTCAAAACATGTACTGTTTAAGGTAAGGGTAACTTGACATATATAGATTATTTTACATCACCCCCCACCACTCTCCCACCTGCCAGACACTATAATTACTCCTAATGGTCATGACACATGACTTTCTGGAATAAGCCACACAGTATCAAGCCTGTCCCTTCATTCTGGTTGTTATTTCTGTTTTGAATTCTCTCTGATCTCTTCAATGATTTACTGGTTACTCATGCTCGAAGGCCTGGAATTCTTCTAAACTTTCTGGGTAGAAATGAATGTTCTCTGTTCTGCTTCCAAGAATTTTTGTTCTCTCAGAGCACACATTACCGTTGCTTAAGATACTTTGTTTATATTTTTGTTTTTCTTATTGGATAAGGAACCTTTATTGAGTTGCTATGTCTTATCATCTGCGTCTCCCATAGATCATTTAACACAATGCCTGGCTCATGACAACTATTCAGCGAGTGACAATTTGATGTTTCAATCTGGCCTGTCCACTGCCACTGTGGTTATAGACTAAAGGAAATAATGTCATAAATAGATTTGTCTTTGCTGTAGAGTAATTTTATTGTTTAACTAAAATGCCTTGCGTTATTACTATTATGATTATTTCCATTAAAAAAATGTGCAACAAGAATGAGAGGAGCAAGATGGCGGCCGAGTAACAGCTTCTTTGCAACCGGGCGCCATGAGATTGGGGAGAGAAGACTCCAGGCACTTCTGGCTTATGGGCTCTGTCCAGAAACATCCCTTTGGGGATACAGGGAGACAGCGAGAGACTTCTGGACCCCAGGAGGAGGACAAAATCAGTGGAAAAGTGGCCAGTGGTTGTGTTTGTTCAGTCCGAGGCCATGGCAGCCGCTGTGGCTGTACTTACAGTAGCAGTGAGATTGCAGTCAGGGAAGGCTTTCCCTGTGGATTTAGTTTTTTCTTTTGGACTTGGGCACTCAGTTGAATTACCTTGGGAAAACTTGGGCGAAATTGTGAGTGATTTTTAGTGAGGGGGGGTAGGGGAAGAAGAGAGAGATGGAAGGAGGGAGGGAGTGAGGGGTCATGGTGTGTGACACACCTTTTGGGGGAGGGACACAATTATAAGAGGGATTTTACCTAACAAATGCAATCAATATAACCTCATTCTTTGTACCCTCAATGAATCCCCAAGAATACAAATAAATTAATAAATAAAAATAAAAAATGTGCAACAGTTATTCTCAGGAATAGAAATGATTGCAAGTGAATAAAATGAGTAATTGAGAGGAACACTTTTTATAAATTGACTATCACTTTACCATCAAGCTATATTTATAGATCCTGGCTAATTTCCGTGTGGAATTGCTGGAGAGTGACAGGTGCTGGCTTTGGTAAAGGTTGATTTTCAGAATGAGAGCTCGTCTCCCCACTTACACTGCACTTATAACCTTATAATTTTTTTAAGTCTCTGTAGTTTTTCCTTAAATCATCAAATGTACCTTTACAACCAAAGTTAAACCTCAAAGGAACTCTCAATTCAATGAGCATCAAGAAAGCTTTCATATCTGGAAAAGAATCCTGTTGTTTATCAAAACAGAGTGATTTCCAAACACAGTGTTGTATCACATACCAGTAAATAATTTAGAAGGAAAGTTGGTTGAGGGAGGAAGAGATGATTTGATTTTCATAAAATAACAAAAGGAAATTCATATTTAACAACTTGACTACACATTGACTGCGACATGAGGATAAAAGCATTTTTTGCCTTGGGGTCATGGCATTCTATTAGGTCAAGCACATTAACTCTCACGTGAGTTGAATTTAATTTATATTGGTTTTGAGCCCTGGGCCATATGAAGCATATATAACTCACATGTCTCTTGACCTAATAAAACCATAGACTTTAAGGAAATTTTTTTTTTCCATTGTGACAGCAGTGTGCAAGAAATGTGTGAGTTATATACACTTCTTCATGAGGCACTGAGCTTAGAACCATCATTAAGTTAACTACAACTCATATGGCAGTTAATAGATTAAAAATGACATTTAAAACTATCTCTAAAAGTTTTTAATGCAATTTTATTTGAGAATAAGAAGTCCTGATATTAAGAGAATGTATTAAAAATATTGTTTTCCATGGTGCACAATCCTCCCTTCTGCCTAAACCTGGGCTTCAGCTTTTTGAGACGAGGTCCAGTTGCCGCACTGAATGGTTTGCCCTGATTTATGCACCAACCCATTGTCTTTGAAGTCAGGTAGTAACTGCAAATCAAATGGCGTATTCTCATTCCCTGTCACATATCCTCCTCCTTAAGCATTAGGCTAAACAGATGTGGCTTCACCAAACCTATTGTCAACAGTACACTACTTTCTGTGACAACAAATTTTCCACTAATGATATTAGGTAATAGAATAGGTGTTTTGCACTATCTTTTCCCACTGCTCTATTTTAAGGCAATGCCTTTGTAAACAAACATTTATATAATGCAAGGTATTACATGGTGTGAAATAGGCTTGGTCCATTAGTATGTTGTGAAGTTGGGGCCCAGAAAAATAAAAGGTAATAATGTAATCAGCACAGCAAGGGTAAAGAACAGTCTGTGCAGCATAAGCAAACTGACAAAGACTGGATGGCTTGGTTTTATATATAAAAGCCTTTACATGGTCCTACACTTATTAAAAAGTGACCCTCTTGAACTCAGTCTGAACAATATTAAAACGCTGACAGAGGGACCATAAGAAAGAGCCTGCCAATACATTTTCCATCAATGTTGATGTTGTTCATTTATTTTACCCTAGCTTAAAAAAAAAAGAAGAAGAAGGGAATCATAGAACACACTGCTTGTCATTTTAATAGCAAATAAATATCTACCTAATAATACCTCTGAGAATGTGGTTAGAAATTGATTTTTCATAAGCCCTCATGCTATAAGGGGGGAAAAGTTGGTCTACTTTGAGAAATACAATTGGAACTTTGTATATGTCTCCTGTGTAACAGAATATAAGAAAAAAAGGCCAGGTGTGGTGGCTCATTCCTAGAATGATAGCACTTTGGGAAGCCAAGGTGAAGATACCTTGAGCTCAGGAGTTTGAAACCAGCCTAATCAAGATCAAGACTCCCTCTCTATTAATAGAAAATTAGGTAAAAATAGAAAAAACAAGCCAGAAGTTGTGGTGGGCACCTGTAATCCCAGCTACTTGGGAGGCTGAGCCTGGAGGATTGTTTGAGCTCAGGAGTTTGAGGTCACTAAAAGATAGGAGAACTGATGACATGGGACTCTAGTCTGAGCAAACAGGGTGAGACCCTTGTCTAAAAAAAAAAAAAAGGTTTTTGGGCTGCACCTGTGGCTCAGTGAGTAGGGCGCCGGCCCCCTATACCGAGGGTGGTGGGTTCAAACCTGGCCCCGGCCAAATTGCAACAAAAAATAGCCAGACGTTGTGGCGGGTGCCTATAGTCCCAGCTACTTGGGAGGCTGAGGCAAGAGAATTGCCTAAGCCCAAGAGCTGGAGGTTGCTCTGAGCTGTGACGCCACAGCACTCTACCAAGGGCAGCAAAGTGAAGCTCTGTCTCTAAAAAAAATAATTAAAAAAAATGTTTTCTGAGATTTGATCTCCTTTAAAAAATAAGGAAACATTTGCAGGAACGTTAACTTACCACAGACCACTTCTGCAGGTTTCTGGAGCGAGCGTTTGGGATTAATTTTAAAACTTTTCTTCCTTGTTCACTTTGTCCTCATCGTTTTTTCTCTTTCCTTTTTCCTTAAGAAGCCCCTATTCTTTGAAAGAGTCAAGAAAGTGTATTTGAAGACTTTAAAAAGACTCAAAATTAGCCAAGGATATCATATCAAATACATATTTTTCTACAGGGTAAGCTATTTGTTTTTAAGGCATTGCTCTATCTTGTGCTAAGAAACAGTCTAGTTTCTGTTCCCTCGGCTAGAGTGCCTTCTCTGCTCATGCCCTTACCCGGCTCCTAAACCTGATTCAAGTTCAGCTGAAGACTCTCCAAAGGCTTGGGGACAAGATCCTACTGTGTACTCTTTCTTTCTTTCTTTTTTTTTTTTTGTAGAGACAAAGTCTCACTTTATCACCCTCAGTAGAGTACCGTGGCATCACACAGCTCACAGCAACCTCCAACTCCTGGGCTTAGGCGATTCTCTTGCCTCAGCCTCCCGAGTAGCTGGGACTACAGGCGCCCGCCACAACGCCCGGCTATTTTTTGGTTGCAGTTCAGCCGGGGCCGGGTTTGAACCCTCCACCCTCGGTATATGGGGCCGGAGCCTTACCGACTGAGCCACAGGCGCCGCCCCAATGACCTGTGTACTCTTTCTTAGGACAGCACTTAACATGTGGGAATTGCAACTTCCCGTTTTGTTTCCTCCTCTTAGTGACTTAACTTGTTCATTGATATATTTCTAACATGTAACATTGTTGCTAGTATGGACTAAGTACATATATAATACTGTGTTGAACAGAATGTTATTGAGTAAAAATGTTATTTGGGTTACAGTCATCTTTGTTTCTAGGAGCTTTTTCTACAGGATTTTACCATCTAAGATTTTTGGAAATGATTGTAGGCGGTAAAAAATAATCCAAGTGAAATCATAGAGAATTCAATATTTTTTCATTGTACCCACACACAAAATTTTATTCTGAGTTTGCAGGTCATAAAGAGATGGCCAGGGCATATTTTCTGCCCTTAAATGATTTATAATTTGTGAAGATACATGTAAACAAACAGCTAAAATACATGACTTTAAATATAAGAATTATCCAGGCAGGCTGTAAGGAGGGGCTAATTAACACAGGTAGCCGTGAGACCAGAAATAAAGGGATTTGTTTAACAGATTCTGTGGAATGTAATATATAATATTTACCTTTTCTACAAAGGGTATAATATAAATAAAATATTATAATGTTTATATCATTAAGACAAAGAGATGTCAGAAGGGTTACTTAGTCTTGGTGGAAATATCATGGCTTTCAGACTGCCAAAAAAAGCACTTAGATAGAGATGAATGTCAGGCTGTTGGAATTGCACTTTGGAGCTTGGAAACTGAGATTCGGATATTGTGGTAAGATGAATCATGATCACCCAAAGATATCCACATCTTAATCCTTGAATCCATGAATCTGTTTCTATTCTTGGTGACAAAAGAGACTCTGCAGTTGTGATTACACTAGGATACTGCCCTGGGCGGATTATCCTGCCTTATCCGGTTGGCTCAGTGTCATCAAAAAGATCCTGATGAGAGGGAGGTAGAAAGCTCAGAGTCAGAAAGAAAATACATTGATGGGAACAGAGGTCAAAGAGAAGAAAATGCTACTTTGCTGAGTTTGAGGGTGGAGGAGGGGCCATGAGCCAAGTCAGCCTCCGGAAGCTGGAAATTGCCAGGAAATTGAATCACCCTTGAGCCTCTGGAGGGAGCGCACCACTGCCACAGCTGACACCTTGACTTTGGCCCAGTGAAACCTATTTCAAACTCCTGACCTCCAGAAATATATAACAATACATTTGTGTTGCTGTAAGCTACTAAGTTTCTGGCAATTTGTCACAACAGAAAACAAACACAGATTTTGGAACCTGGAAGTAGGATGCTGCTGTAATAAACATTTAAAAATTTAGAAAAGGCTTCGGAATTGGGGAACAGACATGGCTGGAAAAATATCAAGGAGAATAATAGAAAAAACCTAGATTTCCATGAACACATCATTAATAACTTTTATGGATATTAAAGACTCTGCCTGTAAGCGTTCAGAAAGAAGTGAGAACAGCCAAGCAAACCTGTGTCATCTTTCACAACACCAAACATCTGTAAATAGACTATTAGCAGGAATATGGAGTTAAAAAGAATTGCACTAAGGGACAACGAGAAAATCAGGCCCTATTAGAACAGTAATACAAACACATACGTATTTTGATGATGCACAAAGCTGATAGCCTTGGAATAGACTCAGTTGCCACAGGAAACATGGCACACTAATCATTTCTGAGAGCTGAGGACAAAACTGTTAGAAACATTTCCATTTGGGCCGAGGAGGAATATTGCACAGGCAGACGCGTAACAGGGAGTTGACGGGACCAGGGGCGTGTCACAGTCTATGAAAGCCAAGAATGAAGGCGCTTAAAAAAGGAAGTGGCTTCAACAGCAAGCATCGAATGCTGTGAAGAGTTTGAGGAATGAAAAATGCTATTGCCTTTCACCATCCGGAGACCGTGATCCCCCTCAGGAGAGCAATCTCTCTCCGATAATGTGTGTAAAAACAATGCGAATTTTAAAAAGTGAACGACGAAAGAAGCGAAGCAATGAGGGTAGAATATTTATTTAAAATATTTGATGATAAAAGGAAAATAGGATGAGACAGTATGGTTAGCTTGAGGGAGAGACATTTGCAAGGAATGCTGGAATACTGTCACTGCTGCTCACCATAATAACATCCCCCTCTGGATGTGGAAACTCCAGACACCATGCAGCATGGGGAGGAGCCACACAAGGAACTGAGCCTGCCATTAAATGGGAGAGAAATGATATAACCAGGGTAAAAGGTGGAAGAGGCAGGAAAGAAGTATGTTTGTTTTTTTAGTATTCTAGCAGAGTAAAGAGGATATGCATACATTTCCACAGAGTGTCCAGACATTTTAGGAAGTATTTACAAAGTAGTCTCTACATCTTGGCCACTTCTTTGTAAAATTTTGTAAGGAATATTTTGCAAATAAATGTGCATCTAGCTACCATTTCCTATTTTCCTTATGTATGACTTTAGCGGTGACTTTGGAGCACCCTGCGTTCGTCATGGATATTGTATAATAAGAGTGGGGACTTTAGGAATGGGCATGAAGGCTTGAGAGTGGAGGAAGTTTGGGAAAGCCTGTTTTGGGGAATGATGAGAGACAAGTAGCAAGAAATTGAAAGGCAACGTGAAGGGAATGGCTAAGTGTAGAGAGCAAGTGTTTGCAATTAATGCAATTAGCAGAATTTCTGAAAACTTCTATAAACAGCAGGCAGCTTGAGAGAGAGTAATGAAGATAGAAAATGGAGATTTTTTTTTTTTTTCCAGGGCTGTGGAATAGCAAGGAATTGAGGGATTCTAAGTTTAGTGAAGCCATTCCTTAAAGGGTTCCCCTCTTGTATAATGCAGTGCAGGTCATAGACCAACAGGGAGCGACAGAGTGTACCTGTCAGCGAAGGTGTGGGTCTAACTTGAGATGCTTAGTAAAATTCCCCTTGTCTCACTCTAGACATGCTGATTTGGTAGGAATAAGGTGCAGTTGGGTTTCTGTGCTGAAATGAGCACCCCGGGGGATTCTGACACAGGTGATCTGGGTCACATAGTGAGAAATGTTGCTCTGATCCCACATCGAGAAATACTGTCCTGGGAGAATGAGGAGTAAGTTAAGGGGCTACAGGTCACAGTGATAATGAACAGGCTACACTGTAATTAGAGAATAGCTAAGGTAAAATAAAGCAGATGTAGAGAGAGGTTCATCTCAAAGACTGAGCATTGCAGGTAAACCTTTTTTTTTTTTAATTATATTCCAGAGAAGGGGGAAATTTTCCCTTTTTTGGCCCACTCTTATATCTTGCTTGCTGTAACCCAAGAAGGACCAATTTTGCAGAATTTTGGGGCAGTGAATTAGCCATATTTAGTAGTCATTGGAGCTAAAGTACATTAAACATTCAAACCCATCTGCATGGCACTAATCTGCTTTCTCTTTCCACATAAGTATTTTCCACTATTAAATAATTTTCCAAAGAGACCAGCAGATAGGAAGGGGCTCTTCTCCACTTAACAACAAAGTCGTACTCCTGTTTTCCACTTCTTATTACCCTCTTTGGCACGTTGCTCTTCCTCCAGGAAACTGCAATACAAAAGGAAAATTATGAATTTGTGGTTTCCTGATCTTCTAACAAAAAGTCCACTTATTAAAATCCCAAACAGTATCAAATCCTTCTATCGGAGGACAAAGACTTGGAATATAAATATAAGACTATCTTTTCATTACTATTATCTGGAAAACAGTGCATTAAAAAAGATCAAGTAAGAGAAAATGTGTATGACACTAAATGTAGAATCTGGGACTCAGTCCTCATTAAATGACATGAGGGAAATTAGTAGACACTTATGTAGAGGGCCTCATGTTCATTTCATGAACGACGTCTGGAATTTCTTATAAAACCAGTGACTGTGGGTGAAAGGGAGTGTATCGACTTGGGATTCTATGTCAAGTTGTGCCAAAGATTAGTGACGGAAGCTCTGTGGCTTCTGAGACTGTGTTGTCCTTGCAATAGGAGTGAAGAAGTAAACCTATAGAGGGTGACGTGGGAGGTATTGGCCAGCCGAGACCAACAGTGGTAAATCACTGCTATGGGCATTTGTGTTTCATCAGGTAGAACTAAAGGGATAGAGTCACATCTATCTTCACAGGGGGGCTTGGATGTTGTGCTCAGAAAGAAAAGAAAAAGAGTCTAGTTGAACAGCTAACAGTATCTGCATACTAAAATCTGAAGGACACCCACCGAGACTCTCCCCACTTGGCCTTTTAGAGTCGCAGAGTCCGTGTCAGAGATGTCCCCTCAGCTATGGTGGAGCTAACAGGCTGGCAGAGAGGTGGGGGCATCTAGCATTGACAGCTTCACAGGGGACACGAGCAGCTGCTGGATGGGCCTTGACCGATTTCCCTTGGAGGCTGAGGCCTAGTGGTTGAGTCTTTCTGTGGTGTCTCAATGCTCTCTGGGTGACACCTATGAGGATCTTCCACACAAATCCCTTTCCTGCCTTGCCTATCCAAAGAAGGTGTTTCTTGGGCCTATGTCATCACCCTCTTTTCTGAAAATTCTCTTTAACTTCTTGCTGTTGCTATAGAAATATGGAAGATCTCTAAGGGCAGAACTCTCCCTTCAGCTTCCTCAAGTCACAGTTCTTTTACGCCTGCCCAATGGTGTCTTGTTCTTCCTTGACTCCACAGTCATACATCATGAATGACCAACTCATCTAAGGGAAAGATTTCAGACTACCCTCTGCTTTCACCTCTTGCCCTTGGCTCCCCCGACTTGTCATGATTTCACATGTTTTGATCTCTGTTACCTGTATATTGGTGATGGTTCTTGGTCTCTATAACATACACATAGCTAATGCATCCAACATAGTGAAAAAATACTTCAAAAGTGCAACAATGCCCTTGGTTCATAGATTTATAGTCACTTATTTCACCCTACCAAATGAAGAATTGAAGGAGAATGATATTATCCTTTGTTTTTTATTTTTTTGGTTGAACAATTCATATATTAAGTGAGTATGTGTAAAGTGGATAAATTAGTGAATGAGCCATTTGGATTCTTCTTCCATGGAGAGGGAAGAAAAAAGTAAAAATAATTGATCACAACGCATTTTTATTTTCCTTTTTCTTTTTTAAACAAACGTGTTATCCATCTTACCTGTTACTTGGAAAACTCTTATATTCTTCGCAAACAAAGAAAGTTAAATAAGTTTTCTGGATAACAAAAAAAAGGAAGAAAGAAACAAATGATATTATTACTATGAATAAGGTATCAACAAGAA
Source organism: Nycticebus coucang (assembly GCF_027406575.1). NCBI lineage: Eukaryota > Metazoa > Chordata > Mammalia > Primates > Lorisidae > Nycticebus > Nycticebus coucang. Next base: position 20,779,877 of record NC_069802.1, on the reverse strand, counting down.
ACCCGGATGAACTGGATAAACTGTGGCATTGTATGGTCTTATGGCATAAAATACAATTCATTACCAATTGTCTTGGGCTTACCCTCCTCCTATTAACTAGGAGAAATTAGGTTCCTATCAACTATTGTTTTCCCACTGATTTCGTCAAAAAGATAATGAAAATCTTCAGCAAATATATGTACCAAAAAGAGAATATTATAGGTATATTTGATAGTGTAAAACATATTAGTGCACATACTATTGGCAGAATGCAGAAAGAAATAGAGAAATAAATCAGTCCTGCTGCTCCGTCTGTAACTTTTCCTACCGGGACTCTCGTGATATTGTACACATATATTTGCTAACGTTCTAGTCAAAGAAATCCATTATGTGACATGTGAAGTATATTATAATCCAGAAGTGGAATGTTTCCTCCAGGGAAGGTTCATTTAAATAATCTTGTTGTCACCATGGGGGGGGGCGATTTTTTTTTTTCCTTCTGAACAACACAGCCTGTGTACAAGGCATTGATGATCACAGTCCCTAAAGAGAGAGAAAGCGTGTTAGAGGAGAAATGAACACCTGCTGGAGTTATTTCGCTTTGACTAAAGAGGCACGTTGATATTTAGTTAGAGAGAGGGATAAACAAGTGGAAGAATGTATACAGTGATTAAAATCATGTTTTCCTGCCAGTGGGGTTTCTATACATGTTTTATCACTTTGGGGAGGTAGAACAAAAAGATGTGTAAACTTCTTACCCCACTGCAACACCATTAATCTAAGCCAGAATGAAGACAGAAGGTCCCAGTATGTGGCGCCCATAGAACAGATATATTTTAATAGACCAGGGCTCGATGCTGTCACCAACACTGGCATTTGCCAAGTTTCCACAGGAAATAAAATCTACTCTTACAAACAAGTGAATAGAACAACATGCATGAGACATGTTTTCAAATCCTTCTAATATTTATAAATTGAATGAGCCACTTCCAAACTCAATCAGCTTGTCTTTGTGAGTTAATGAGCAACAGCAAATGTTTTTGTTAATACAAGAATCCATTTTTAAGGTGCTTCTCCTAGCTCTGAACGAAATGGTATCTCCCTAGAAAGAACAATTGTTCTTCTAGATACTACTTATTTCTATGGGACCTGCTTGCTCAGAAGTATTGTATGTGATTCAGGACCTGTACAAACACCTGGTGTTGTGTGCTGGATGTGTTGTTTGAGCAGTGTATTAGTAGGTTATGATTTAACACAGAGCTAAGACTAAAACAGCAACTTTCTGTTTGTGGGTTTTATTTGTTTATTTATGAGACAGATGCTTACTCTGTCACCTTGAGTAGAGTGCTATGGCCTTACAGCTCACAGCAACCTCAAACTCCTAGGTTTGAGCAATCCTCTTGCTTCAGCCTTTTCCAGTAGCTGGGACTACTGGCACCCAGCACAATGCCTGGTTGATTTTTCTATTTTTTTAGTAGAGATAGGGTCTCACTCTTGCTCAGGCTGGTCTTGAATTCCTGAGCTCAGGCGATTGGCCCACCTCCCCCTCCCAGGGTGATAGGATTACAGGTGTGAGTCAATGAACCTGGCTAAGGGAGGAACTTTTTGAAAAAGACTATTTTGGAGCTCCAAGTTCTTGGTTTACAAAGGCTCATTCATTTTCTTCTTTATTACTATTATTACCATTTTCTTCTTACAGAAGAAATAAGAGTTCATGAAAAGCTTGAACCAACTGAGAAAAAAATAATCTATTTAATTAACTCCCCCTTCTAAATTTTGTAAGAACTGGGATATAACCCTCAAATCTGTGGTCCAGATCATAATCCATCAGTGAGAAAATACCCAAAAGTGAGCAGGATATCAAACGGCCACCACAATTCCTCCTTTCTCCCATTTTTATTCCCTACTGCTTTGTTTATTGCTCTACCACTGACCATCCTGAAGTTCAAGGAGCTCAGAACACGCCACCTCAAAATGTGCATGCAAAACAATCTGGCTTACTGATTGTTTTAACCGACACTTACACAAACAAAAACACAATAGCAGATGCTGGACAAGACGGGCACCCTGTCCTTAGAAGGAGATGAAACTGCCTTGTGGAAAATGTTCTCCATGTACCTTGAGGGAGAAAGACACAGCAAGCAAAGCCCAGAGAAATCTATACAAACAAAACTTGTTCGAATAGCTTTTATTTTCATAGTCCCTTCTCCACAATTAACTACCATAATCCCGAACACCTTGTCTTGCTGTTTTCAGAGTGTCCTATTCCTTTAAAGCTCAGTGTCTCAGTGGTCTATTCTAATGGCTTCACGGGGTCTTCATTTCTTTATGCAAGATTCCATATCATGTAAAACTTACCGTAAATAAATTTGTGTGTTTTTCTCTTCTTCATCTGTCATGGGTCAGTCTAATTCTCAAACTCACAAAGTCTGAGTATGGAAAGGTGCATTTTTAGCTCCTCTATGGTTTATAATAATGTTCATTTTGGTTTCTACTCTAAGGGTTGCTATGGAGGTAATGTTCTCAGCTTCTTGGCATCTGGCATAAAGAAAGCAATCAACATTATCTGTAATTATTTCTGGGTGTCATTTAAAGTGTCCCACTGATCCTCTCATCAGTCAGGACAGATGACATGTGCCTGCTGTTACAGCGAGGCCCTGACTCTCCAAGGCAGCTATTTCATCTCCTGATTTAGCTATCGCAGAACGCTACCATTTTGTTTTCTGTTCATCACAAAATATGTTCTTCATGATCAGAAGAGGGAGAAGTTTCTGAGTGTAACTTTGGTTTGGTTATTGAGCAGAAGTTTTGCATTTTTTATGCAATCTCAAGTAATTGCCGTGAGATTGAGAAATGAAGGACGGAAGGCATACATTCATCAAGGAGAAGCATTTCGGACATACCAGCCATGTGGCAAGGAATATTTATCTTATTAGTAGGGCAACTACTGGATCAGTAGTAGTTGTACAAGGTAATTTTTTATGCCTTAAATAACAGTTATTTTAATAAAATCACCAATATTAGATAAAACTCTTAAGTAGAGGGACATATTTAGAAACAAATAGATATTTAATTATTTAAAATATAAAAGCTTCAATTCCATCCAGGTAAATACAAAAATTGTAAGGTCTGTCTCTTTTCTTATGGCTGAAGAGTATTCTTCTTAGTAAAGTATCACAAGAATGGAAAAACAAGCATCCAATGTACTTAATACTAATATGAAACCAATACATGAACAATTACACACCCCCAAGAAAGAAAAACACAAGTGTATCCTAGTGAGGGGGAAGGGAAAGAAGGGAAAAGAGAAGAGGGAGGGTGATTGGGGGGTTCTGGTGTGATGTGCATCACAGGAAGCTATTCAGCAGGCCCCTTGGCTAAAGGGCTCAACTACAACTTGAAATTTACCTTAGAAATGAAAATTAGGCAGTGCCTATGGCTCAAGGAGTAGGGGCCAGCCCCTTATACTGGAGGTGACAGGTTCAAACCCAGCCCTGGCCAAAAACTGCAAAAAAAAATAATAATAATAATTAAAAATTAAAAAAATAAAAACAACGTAAAGAAATAAAGACAATGTAATATAAACATCTGTACCCCCTTATTAATCTAAAATTAAAAAATAAATAAATTACAATTAAAAATATAACTTTTTCATTTATTTTTAAAAAAACAGAAGAATGATATTCCCAAGCCAAAAAAAAAAAATGCTCTATGCTAGTAGTTAAAATGCCTTACTTTATATTCCAAGCATCTCCACTCTCTAAGCACAGTAGAGACTTGAACTGATACTTGTGTTACCTACTGTTCCTCAAGCATCATTCGTCAGTGTATTGATTCTGCATTTTAATTTAGTTAAGTTACATATTTTATTTTTTCAACAAACATTGACTAAGGAGTTTTTTAAATGCAAAGACCATTTTAATCAATATATATTTTCATTTAATTTTTCATATATGAGTTTTTGAGTGTTTCAAGATTTGAATGGGATCTTTTCATTCCCAGGTGTTAACAGAGCTGGAATCTTCTTCAAGTGCGTATTTCAAATGGTTTATGAAGATTTCCCAATATGTATGTTTTTTCTAATTTTTTTTTTTTTAGTACAGTTGACTAAACTGTACCTTGTTGCACAAAGTGGAAAAGGAAAAGCAAAATGAAAGGAGAATATCGACCTGTGTTTTAAATATTGATTCAGATTCTGTAACATAGTAAGTACACACGTTTGAGCAAACTACGCAAAAGTGATTAAATCTATTTTTTTTTTTTTTTTTTTTTTGACACAGAGTCTCACTTGGTCACCCTTGGTAGAATGCCATGGCGTCTTAGCACACAGCAACTTCAAACTCTTGGGTTCAAGAGATCCTCTTGCCTCAGCCTCCCAAGTAGCTGGTACTACAAGTGCCTGCCACACCGCCTGGCTATTTTTGTTTTGTTTTGTTTTGTTTTGTAGAACTGGGGTCTCATTTTTGCTCAGGCTGATCTCAAACTCCTGAGCTCAGGCAACCAACCCACCTTGGCCTCCCAAGTGCTGGGATTACAGATGTGAGCCACCATGCCCAGCTTAAATCTCTCTCTCTCTTTTTTTTTTATCATTCTACTTTAAGTAAACCAAAACCCCCAATTCATATAAAATTAAAAATCTGAGTTATGTTCATTTTTTAGAGGGAATAATTTATTCTACCAATTCATGAGGTAAAGATTAAGAGTTCTAAAATGGCTTTGGAGGGCCGACGAGGCTCTGACACAGGTGCACACCTTCCCCAGGGGAGGACTTTGAAAGTGATGTTAGTGATATTCAGCAAGAGGTGTGTAAGCATTTTTTTCTTGGATGAATTTGAGAACTTATTTTTAGCTCTAGTTTGCATTTAGACAGACTTTTCAATCTGTCCATAATGATGCCAATGATGAGATGACATTTATCAAAACCTGTTAAAACTTCCTATCATCCCCTTTTGTTTTTAAGGAAATGTAATCATGGCTATCAAACAAAGGTGTGGTGATAATATTAGGAAATATTAAAGTGATCTATACTCTAATCAGCCATATGGAATGTTTCATTTCAGCTATTTCCTGTAAAGTTTAAACACGGAGAAGTCAGCGATATCTGCTTGGAGACCCAGAGCTGAATTTTGGAGTTTAGATTGAGAAAGTGAATTAGTAATCTAGGCATTTTTGAGATTTAAAAAAAGGGGGTATTTTTGAAAATTTTAACTACACCCAGGTGAGGAGGCTCACACCTGTAATCCCAGCACTTGGGAGGCTGAGGCAGGTGGATTGCCTGAGGTCATGAGTTAAAGACCAGCCTGAGCCAGAGTGAGACCCCATCTCTAAAATAGCCGGGTGTTGTGGCGGGCACCTGTAGTTCTGGCTACTTAGGAGGCTGAGGCAAGAGAATTGCTTAAGTCGAAGAGTTTGAGGTTGCTGTGAGCTGTGATACCATGCACACTACCAAGGATGACAAAGTGAGACTCTCTCTCAAAAACAATAAAAAATAAAATAAATATCTCAGGAATGGAAAAAAAAGTATCCAATGTACTCAGTACTACTGTGAAACCAATTTATAATAACTCACACTTGCATATGAAAAATGAAGCACAACTTTAGCCTATGATGAAGGAGGGAAGGGGAGGGTGACGGATGGGCAGGGGGTGGGAAGGATAGTAGGGGGACCACAACTATGGTCAAGTTGCAAGTACAAGCTGGTTCTATTGCAAGTACAAGTTGGTTCTATCATGTGTAGAACACAAATGTCCTAATGCTCTAAGTGGGTAAATGAGATGAAAGCTATGCTGATTAGTATGATGTAAGCACTCCAATTTGTACAAATAATCAACACACTGAAATGGGCATAAATGTGTTTATGATCTATGTACAAAAGACTTAGTAAAAAAAAAGTAAAAAATACATAAAATAATTTTTTTTAATACATTGCAAGATTTGGTTTGCATATATATTTTCTTAATATTTTTGGATTATGTTCGCAAATGATATTGGCCTATAATTTTTAAACAGTTCTCCTGTATTGTATTAATGTTATAAGAGTTACATAAAATGAGTTGGAAAACTGTCCATTTATTTTCATCTTTGGAGCAGATATAAGACAGGAATAATATATTCTGCAAGAGTTTACCAGACTTCAGCCAAAAAAAAAAGTTCTGGTGGATCTAAAAGAAAAAAAAATTTTTTTTTCCATGTATTAAAGTTTTATACTCCTTGAAAAAAAAAAAAATTAACTCCAGTTCTCTTCTCCTGTTTGGATCTTACCTGCAGAATTAAATCATAGAGATTGACTATAAGTAACAGGTAAGAAAAACTCAGATCATAACCAAAGATTATGTTTGAAACAGAAAAAGTCATCCTAGCAAGGTAGGGTGAGGAGGAATGTTGCTAGACTGTGGGGTCCTGCCTCCTCTCCCCTCCAACATCCTGGGATCGGTGGGTGTGTCCCTGGGAAAAGTCCACACTCATCGGCTCTCCCGTGTTGTTCATTTCACCTACACAGACCTTAGTAAGAAAAAATGGAGGGAGGGAGAAAAGGAAGGAAGGAGAGAAGGACAAAAGAATACAGGTAACAAAGGAGGGCAGGGATGCCTCCGGAAAGAGTGTTTTTCCCCCTATTTTTGTCTGAGATTGGTTTACAAAGTAAATGAAACAGGGTACAAGAAGATTATCATCAATACATTCACCTCCATGGAGATTTATCTTGGTGATTCTTGGAAATCACTTAGCCTTAAAACATCGAGATTCAAGAAAGGGACAATGATTCAGGGTGAAACCTTTTGATTGTGTCAACCCTTAGAAGATTTTCAGAGGTAGAAATCTGACAAATGACTGCTATTCAGTTGTGTCTACCGTTGACCTTTTTTATGTGATATAAGAAAATTTGGAAGAAATTGACACCCCAGAAGTATAACTCACTGCCAAAAATCCGAATTTTGTTTCATGAAATGCCGCTGGAATAAAGGATATCTTTGTCGATGCAGGATTTCTCGGTGTAGTTGGACAAATGTGCTGGCGTGTGATATTCAGCAGCAAAAACCAAAAATGTGTCACTGCTGGTGTTTCAGATCTGTTTTCAGAAACCACTATATCCAACACTATCTGCCCCCGTGAGCTGTAAGTCACCGGAATCTTGTTCCATGGGGGAATCGTGTCGATGGAGCTAAGTACCATGAACACAGAAAATTTAATAAAGGACTTGGTGACAGCCCGAAGCCCTCAAGGTGGGGTGGTACTATAGTAGTTTTATTACCTTAAGTGTGCCTGCATAATAAAACCATTACAGAGACACAGTAAATATTGTAAATCATGCATTCTCTCCTATAAAAGCTCATAATGAACTGAGCATAAATATCTGTAAAATATATGAATAACACAACTTCTCAAATACGTGCTGCATAGTAATGAAGACAGAAGTTTATTCTCGACTTCTCTCAGGTGTGGCTTAAAATACTGTTGCCAGCCAGGGAAAGCCAGTAATAAAAAGTGACTGATAGAAAACCAAAGGCTGGAAAACAGTGGTGTCTCACTGCAGTGACCCTGTCACTAACTTGCAGCAAATTCTTGCCTTTTTTTTAATTGTTTTTTTTTTATTATTAAATCATAACTTTGTACATTGGTGCATTTATGGGGTTCAGGGTACTGCTTCAATATACAGTGTGACATGCTTACATTATCAGCTTTCTTTTTGTAATTACGTGCACTTACTTGAGTCACTGAAACAATCCGTTGCCTATCCAGAGGCACATCTGGTTATTTCTTGTGTGATATAAGAAATTTCCCTGAGTAGTTCTATCAAGCCTCTATCATCCCACTGGCTTTTGACACTGCTTTCCTTCAGGGATAAATCCAATGAATCTATTCTAATCATATAACTTATTTCTTTTGCCACCAATTTGTTTAGGAGTAGGTATGAACCCAGATTCAGTCAGTGCAATGTGGGTATAGAGACTCTTCCCAGCAGGACTTCTATAAACAGGACGGCTTTAGTTAAGCAGGTCCATGGTCCACTTGTAACCATTCAATAAAGATAAATAGAAGACATCTTCTGATAAAGCCAATAAATCGGTTTGGTATAAAGACACATGGAAATAACCGGAATTCTTGAGAAAGCTGGTGAACTGCTGAATTAACTCTGAATTTCTTTTAATGTGAGACAATAATTTTTTCTTGATGTTTAGGCTAGTCAAGTTGGAGTTTGCTCATTTTTCATATTTTTCTTTATGACTGAGTTCTAAATGCATGTCTCTCTTTTTTTTTTCTTTTGGCTTTTTTTTTTATTATTTTTTATTTTTTTGTAGAGACAGAGTTTCACTTTATTGCCCTCGGTAGAGTGTCGTGGCATCACACAGCTCACAGCAACCTCCAACTCCTGGGCTTAGGCAATTCTCCTGCCTCAGCCTCCCGAGTAGCTGGGACTACAGGCACCCGCCACAACGCCCGGCTATTTTTTAGCTGCAGTTTGGCCGGGGCTGGGTTTGAACCATATCTGCATGTTTCCCTTTATGTTTGACTTTCCAATTCACCTTGAATCTATGTTTAAATTTATAACATAAATTACATTTTTCCCTTCTAGACTTGCCCAGGTGTTTTCTAGGACATTCCTTGAGGAAGGAATAGTCTTTTATATAAATGTTAGGGTTTGAAATTGAATGAAGGTGCAGTAATTGTCTGATTTCTTTTATGAATGTATTTATCTTCGTTCGTTCTTTACGAGGTTTTTGTTTCTAATCCTTATCTTAAACATTGTTATTGTTATTAAATTTTAAGCCTTCTTAATTTTGTGAAGGCAAAAGTGGAAAACAAATAAACACTTGTATATGTATAGAGAAAATTGAAAAAAGTAAAAGAAATTGAATGAAGGTATAGATAAGATCTTACTTACTGGTTGTGCAAACACCTTTAAACTCGATCAGGTCTCATTTACTAATTTTTGTTGTTGCTACAATTGCCATTAGTGTCTTCTTCATATCTTTAAGAGTTGTTTCTGCACTTTCTACTAGGATTTTTATAGTTTCATGTCTTATCTTTAAATCTTTTAACCATCATGAGTTAATTTTTTTTCCTTTTTTTTTAATTGTTAAATCATAGCTGTGTACATTAATGCAGTCATGGGGCACCATACACTGGTTTTATAGACCGTTTGACACATTTTCATCACACTGGTTAACACAGCTTCCCCGGCATTTTCTTACTTACTGTGTTAAGACATTTACATTCTACATTTACTAAGTTTCACATGTACCCTTGTAAGATGCACCACAGGTGTAGTCCCACCAATCACCCTCCCTCTGCCCATCCAACCCCCTCCCTCCCTTCCCTCTCCCCTTACCCCATTCTTAGGCTATAACTGGGTTATAGCTTTCATGTGAAAGCCATAAATTAGTTTCATAGTAGGGCTGAGTACATTGGATACTTTTTCTTCCATTCTTGAGATACTTTACTAAGAAGAATATGTTCCAGCTCCATCCGTGTAAACATGAAAGAGGTAAAGCCTCCATCTTTCTTTAAGGCTGCATAATATTCCGTGGTGTACATATACCACAATTTATTAATCCATTCACGGATAGATGGGCACTTGGGCTTTTTCCATGACTTAGGAATTATGAATTGGGCTGCAATAAACATTCTGGTACAAGTATCTTTGTTATAATGTGATTTTTGGTCTTCTGGGTATATACCTAGTGGAGGAATTATAGGATTGGATGGCAGATCTATTTTTAGATCTCTAAGTATTCTTCAAACATCTTCCCAAAAGGAATGTATTAATTTGCATTCCCACCAGCCCTGTAGAAGTATTCCCTTTTCTCCACATCCTCACCAGCATTTTTTATTTTACTTTTTATCTTTTTGATAATAGCCATTCTAAATGGTGTGTGATTATATCCCATTGTGGCTTTGATTTATTTGTCCCTGAAGACTAGCGATGTTGAGCATTTTTCATATACCTGCTGGCCATTTGCATGTTTTCTTTTGAAAAATGTCTTACAATACAATGTTGTAAAAGTTTAAAGAAAAACAAACATAAGTAACAAACAAATTGCTACAGTATGAGAAGCATAGCAAGGTAAACACACAAGAGGTCCAGCGACAGGCACATCAGGTGTTCAGGAAAGTAAGGAAGAAACAGCATTGATGCTGAGTTCTGACATAGGAAAAGAGATTACCTATGCAAAGAGTAGGTAAGAGGGATCCAGACAAAGCATGTGGCATATGCAAAAGGCCTGAGGCAGGAGGGAGATTAGCATATTTGGGAGTGTGAAAGATTTAGTGTAGCTGGAGCCAGGGCAATACCGAAGTTGGAGAGAAAGTTAGATCAATGCATACATCATAACATGTTAAATCTTCTTATAGATCCTGTGAGGCCAGACTGCACCTGGCACAATGTCGCCTTTTCTTGGCTTTCTCTTATTTGCTACATGCTTCTCTTCTTACTTTTTCTCAGACTATGTGCCTAGTAAACCATTCCTATCTAAATCCTTGTTTCAAAGTCAGTTTTCAAAATAGTGATAAATCAGGCCTATGTCCACCGTATAAAAATTCAGATATTAAAAAATGCAGGCCAGGTGCAGTGGCTCACGCCTGTAATCCTAGAAATCAGGGAGGCCGAGGCGGGTGGATTACCTGAGTTCAAAGATTCAAGACCAGCCTGAGCCAGTGAGTGACTCTGCCTCACTGGGGTGGGTGTTTTTAGTTCCAGCTAACACAAGAGAATCTCTTGAGTCTTAGAGTTTGAGGTTGCTGTGAGATATGAGGCCACAGCAGTCTACCGAGGGCAACAAAGTAAGCTAATGCATTTTTCTCATTTTTAGCAATAAGCTGAAGCTCAAGCAATTTGGGAATTCCTATCAAGAGCTTGGCAGAAAGGTCATGCTTTATGACCCCATAATCTTCTCTTTATGGAATATAGCCTAAGGAGGTAGTCATAAACTTAAAGGTTTACATATAGATATTTTCATCTGACTATTATATAGAATAGTAAAAAATCTGGAAGCCATTTAAATGTCCAAAATACAAGAAAGGGTAAACATATTGGAGCATGTGCACTGGCGTATTTATCATATAATCAAAAGGCTACTTTAAATGAATATTTAAGAGATGTGAGAAAACTCTCAAGTTGAGGTGGAAAAAAAGAAAAAAACAGGTACATTCATTAGAAGAATAGAATGGAAGGAATATATCCAATTATTAATAGTGGTTATCTCTGGGGAGTTGATTTATATTTTCTTTTTAAACCATTCTACATTTTTCTAAAACTTTACAGAGCAAGCATACATTACTTTTATCAATATTTGCTTTAAAAAAAGAAATATAAATTGAGGCTTACGGAATTACAATGACATATTCCAAGGTGAAATAGACACACCACTCAGGAATACAGCTAGAATTTTGATTCTTAATGTCAGTCTCTCTATTCTCCCATAATACAATATTTGTGTGTGGGTGTTTGTGTGTGTGTACCAGAAAGTTCAAAAATGAATTGATTGGTTTGACATTATTTAGTAACTTAATGGCATAGCTGGAGCTAGCGTTAAGGGTCTAATTAAATATTTTATGTCTTCCCTTTCTGCTTTTCTCCTTCTATCTCTTCTCTTGTCTTTCTTCTCAACCTCAAACTATTGGGATCAAGTGATCCTCTTGTCTTAGGCTCCAGAGTAGCTGGGACTATGGGCAACCACGTCAGTGCATTGCTATGTTTTTTAGAGATGGAGTCTCTCTCTTGCTCAGGCTGGTCTCAAACTCGTGAGCTCAAGCAATTCACCCACCTAGCCCTCCCAGAGTGCTAGGATTACAGGAGTGAGCTACTGTGCCCAGCCTGTGAATTGTATTTCTTGATATCTCTGTATGGTAGTGTAACTATTCATGTAGCAAAAGTCATCTGAATTGTTTCTGGTTTGGGGTTATTATGAAGAGAGTTGCTATAAATATTGATGCACAAGTTTTATTGTGAGTGAAGCCTTCATTTCTCTGGAATAAATGCTCAAGAGTGTTGCTTCTGGATTGCATAATAATTGCATGTCCAGTTTTATAAGAGGTGCTTTTCAATAGCAGTGCAGTGCCACCATTTTTGGTTCTCACCAGTGACACATGAGTGGTGCAGGTTCTCCTCATCCCATCAACACTTGGTACTGTCAATATTTATTTTAGCCATCTGGTAGATATAGCTTGTTTGTGGTGACATATTTTTGTGATTTTTACTTGCATTTCACAGATGGTTAATGTGAGTGAATATCTTTTCATGTGTATACTTGCCATATCCACTTTGGTGGTGTGTCTGTTTTTGTCTTTTGTCCATTTTCTAGTTGTATTTTTTGTTTGTTTATATTTATCTGTATCTACTGCTGTGTTTTGAGAGTTCTTAATGAAATCTAGATTTTAACCCATGGTAGGGTTTTATGGAGTGCAATTTTTTTGTATACCTCGTTCAAATTATTATGCCCTCTTACTGGATTGGTTTTTTCCTCATTATCCTCCATCCCTCTTTTCCTGTAGTAATTTTGCTTCATTATCCACTTCACCTAAAATTTATATAGCCATTCTCACTTTTTGATTCCATTTTGCATGGTATATATTATATCCTTCCATACTTTTACTTTAACCTACCTGTGTCATTTATTGCAAACACATATAGTCAACTCACGATTTTTTATTCACTATATCAATATCTCCTTTTTGATTGATGGAATTAGATCATTCCATTTAAGCTTTAGAATGCTAGAGCTTAAGTTTGTCATTTTTATTTATTTCATTTTTGTTCCTATTCTTCTGTTTCTCTTCTCGTAAGTTTGAACTTTCAAAAGACTTTTTCTTGATTATAGTATTTTTAATGTATTTACTTGTATAGTTTTGTGGCAGTCATTGAGGGTATTGCAGTTTTTTTTCTATCATTCTAGTTGTATAACAATTTTTCACTTTGAGTGAATTTCGGAAACCTCACTTCCATTCAGCTTCTTTTGGTTTCGCATTTTTAAATATTGTTATCTTAAGGATGATTAGATAACGGTATGTAAGAGAGCAGGCTTGTAAGAGAGGTCATCAGTTCTTGAGGCAGGTGCTGGGAGCAGGACAATCTCTGAGCCTGGGTGGAAATGTTTTGCAGCCTGGAGACAAGCCCTCAACCAACTTAGTGCGCTAATGACATAAGATCTGTTGCTCATGGAAAAAGCCCAAGTGCCCATCGATCGATGAATGGATTAATAAATTGTGGTATATGTACACCATGGAATATTATACAGCCTTAAAGAAAGATGGAGACTTTACCTCTTTCATGTTTACATGGATGGAGCTGGAACATATTCTTCTTAGTAAAGTATCTCAAGAATGGAAGAAAAAGTATCCAATGTACTCAGCCCTACTATGAAACGAATTTATGGCTATAACCCAGTTATAACCTAAGAATAGGGGGAAGGAGGAGAGGGAGGGGCAAGATGGGCGGAGGGAAGGTGATTGGTGTGATTACACCTGTGGTGCATCTTACAAGGGTACATGTGAAACTTAGTAAATGTAGAATATAAATGTCTTAATGCAATAACTAAGAAAATGCCAGGAAGGCTATGTTAACCAGTATAATGAAAATGTGTCAAACTGTTTATAAAACTAGTGTGTGGTGCCCCATGGTCGCATTAATGTACACAGTTATAATTTAATAAAAAAAAAAAAGATCTGTCACTCCTTAGCAAGCCGGTATTGGACCTTGAACATTGTGGTGCAACAGGGTAGGAGTCAAGCTCAGGGGAAAGAGCATGTAGCGACCCTTAAGCACATGATCCTAATATGTGGGCCCCCCACACCTATGTATAATGCTTCAATGAAAGGCCACAGGCAGAGGTCACTCGGGGGCTTCCCTGCACCTGTGGGAAGTCCACCTCTTGCAAGCGTTTGTACTTCTATCCGTGTCCCAGCTGTTTTATCCCCACGGTGACAGGGTGCCACAGTGGCACCAACAATGGTATACATTTTTGTTTCACTCAAACTTTGCTTCTATAACTCATGAGGGAAGGAATTGTTCTTGGTCATTTCATTGTTCCCTCTTTCTTCCTATATTTCCGAGATTACTTTGAGTCTGGGTTAAGAGAAATAAGGCACCATGGTGCTATGTCATCTGTCTATGTTTGAAGTTACAAATAGTTCACCTCCTTTTCTTTTTTTTTAACAACCTTCCAGAGATTTCCTTTGGTTGACCCATTTATTATTTCCAGGATTTATAGTTGCACTTAGAGGTGAAGATCAGTAAAAAAAAATTTTCTATATGTGTGTTTATGCTTTATTTTATAATTCATTTCTGAAAACAAAAATTAAGGGGTGCTGAAAATAGGCTTTATTAAAATGTTTAGTAAAACTTATAAAAGAGTGAACATGAATTTTGTTACTTTTTTCTATTTTGGCATGTTCCCCTAATGAACATATTTCTGAATGTACCTACCTCATCTTTTCTATGGTCATTCATGACCCTGTACCATATCCTGTAAGTACTGGTTCCCAAGTTCACGTTCATCTCTAATGACTACTGGCTTATCACTGCTTCTGATTCCTGTTTGTATACTTCTGCCATCAACACAGTTGACAGGTATTTTGAAAACTTTGACAGCTCCTAATTTTGTAGCAAGAAACACATCTTCTTTATGCCATAATTGCAAAATCTTTCAATTATAGATGTGTAACTATCATTTACTTAACCAATTAATTATTTCATTTCTGCTTTAATTACTTTCTGCTACCATGTATATTCATGTACCTCCGATATTTGTCCACTTAGAGACTATTTTAAGTATACTTTGGCACACAGGCATCATTAATGACGAAAAGAATGCTGTCTCATTTTTTTAGCAAAATAGGATGGTGCAGATTTTTGTCACAAAGCACTGTGTGATTAAGTTTTACCTGTTGAATCACTACCAGGATGAGAATGATATTTGTTTTACTCCTTAAAAATATATGTTATACATCAATTCTTTAGTTTGAGAACATTTATTCAGTATGTTATCATTAAATATATATCGTCTGAAATTTACTTATAGGATCGATTTCATCATCTTTACAATCTGGTGTCAGTGCTGCTGTCTGGCTTTTTGCATTCACTTCTGATTCATCTAATTAGAGTGAAATGGAATCTTTTGGTTATTTCCTTTTCTTTGCCTTTAAGAAAAGAAAATAATGAATTGTGAATTTGAACTGTGTTCAACAGAATCTGGATAGAAGAAAAGAAATATGGTGCTTCTAATCTTATTTATTTTCTTTTTAAACTTTATGCAGGCTGGATGAGATGGCTCACACCTGTAATCCTAGCACTCTGGGAGGCTGAAGTGGGAGGATTTTGAGCTCAGGAGTTCAAGACCAGCCTGAGCAACAGCCTGTCCCTACTACAAATAGAAAAATTAGTCAGGTATTGTGGTGGTTCCTGTAGTCCCATCTGCTTGGGAGGCTGAGGCAAGAGGATTGCTTAAGCAAACCCAGGAGTTTGAGGTTGCTTTGAGCTATGATGCCTTGGTGCTCTAGGCTGAGGTACCAGAGTGAGGCTCTGTCTCAGAAACAGATGATAATAATAATAAACTTTATGCAATAATTTAGCCTCTGTAATAAAGACACCAAAAAGTTTTTGCATTAATGAGAATTTATTTTACCATTGTGTTATTGTTCAAAGGGACTTCTGCTTTCTTATTTTAATCTATTTTAGCACAGTTGGGTATAATTTATGAGCAATGATTAAATAGCAACGCTAGTGATTAATACTAACGATTAGTAGTGTAAATAGCTAATAAGATGATAAAATAGAAAAATGTTCCAAGATACAGAAAAAAATATCACCCACATCCTTGAAAGTAAATTACATTTACAAAGAGTACAGTGAATCCCTACTATAATTGTAAGGTAAATTACATTAAGTTTATTAAAAGTAAGTAACTCTTTCCTTCAAAGAGATCCAGGAAAGAATACAATTTATAAAACATATATATCCCGACATTTAGTGAAAACTCCTCAGAAAAGGAACAGAAAAAATAAAATTGGGCTTAATGCATCTCGATATCTGGGGGGTTAATTTCAAAGGATTACTGTTGCAGAAAAGGATACAGAGACTCCAAAAAGAAAACTTACCAATAGAAATGGGAGTCTGCAAATGATAAATTTCAGTCTTAATTATAGTTTATATTAATTAATTTTTGGTAAAACTTGAAAGATTATGTGATCCCTTGGGCATTTTGAAATTGTCATGTGTATTGTTAAATGACATGAATAGTTTTCAGTGACGCGATTTTAGAGCAAATATTGATGTCTTCAAATATAATTGTTAGATCATACTTCAACTCTAACCAATGGAATATAAATTCTATAGGACTTTATTCCTCCTCTACTCTTTAAAAATTATGGGACATTTCTCCAGTAAAATCTGGAAGTCTTACCTCTTTTGTTTTTTCCCTGTACTATTTCCCATCCATTTTCGTCACAAAATTTAGTCTTAATGTCATGTTAAAGATCTTTTATTTATCATCCATTTTTACTTCTCTGCAACTAGTGTGTGTGTGTGTGTGTGTGTGTGTGTGAGATTAAATGTATTTTAGTAATAGTTACCATTGTCTCTAAGTGTTATTCTATTTCCTTCTGGATCTAAAAATCTAAATGAATGATTACTAATTATCAGTTGGTTGAAAGATTTTCTTTCCTTTTAAAAAGTATTTGTGTACTTAATTTTAATTCCTACATTGTCATTATACTTATTTATGGTACACAATTTGGTATTTGTTGATCCATAGCTATGCTGTGTAAATGATCCAATCAGGGTAGTTAGTGTATTCATGACTTCATGCAATTAGTATTTCTTTGTGGCAAGAACGTTCAAACGTCTCTTCTTCCAGCTGCTTTGTAATATATAATATTTTACTGTTAACCACACTTTACTGAGCAAGATCGTCAGAATTTATTTCATTCAACTAATTGGAACTTCGTACAGTTAATCGACCTTTCCCTATCCTCTTTCTACCCTCCTCTTCCCCATGTCAGGTAACTGCTATTCGATTCTCTGCTTCTATGATACTATACTTTCTTTTTTTTTTTTTTTTTTTTTGTAGAGATAGAGTCTCACTTTATGGCCCTCAGTAGAGTGCCGTGGCCTCACACAGCTCACAGCAACCTCCAACTCCTGGGCTTACGCGATTCTCCTGCCTCAGCCTCCCGAGCAGCTGGGACTACAGGCGCCCGCCACAACGCCAGGCTATTTTTTGATTGCCATTTGGCCGGGTCCAGGTTTGAACCCGCCACCCTCGGTATATGGGGCCAGCGCCTTACCGACTGAGCCACAGGCGCCACCCTATACTTTCATTGTTTAATTCCACACAGGGGTGAAATCATGCAGTCTTTTTTTTTTTTTTTTTCTGTGTCAGGCATTTTTCATTTAGTATTATGTCCCCTGGGTTTATCCGCGCTGCCAGAGATGATAGGATTTCATTCATTTATCAGGCTGAACAGTGTCCTATTGTGTGTATGTATACTTTTTTCTTTGTCCAGTCATCCATTATTGGACACTTAGATTATGCCTTGGGTATAATAAATACTACTGCAACAAACGTGAGAGTACAGGTATCTCTTCCACATATTAATTGCACTTTCTTTGAATATTTATACCCAGTAGTAGAATTGCTGCTTTATATGGTAGTCTATTTTTAATTATTTTAGGAAACTCCACATTGCTTTCCATAATGGGTTTACTGGTTTAGGATCTCACCAATGGTGTGGACATGTTCTCTCTTCCACATCCTTGCCAATACTAATTTTCTTTTATCTTTTTGATAATATGTATTCTAAATGGAGCAAAGTGATATCTTACTGTGGTTTTAATTTGCATTTCTCTGATGCTTTGTGAAGTTGAGCATTTTCATACCCATGTTGACCATTTATATGTCTTCTCTTGAGAAATGTCTATGAAGCTGTTTTTCCCATCTATAAATCAGGTTGTTTTCTTTCTTTCATCTCTTCTAATTTTCTTTGTTGTTGAGTAGTTTAAATACCATATATATTTGGATGTTTGCCCTTTGGCAGATGTATAGTTTGCAAATATTTTCTTTCGTTCTGTATGTTCTCACTTCACCTTGTTAATAATTTATTTGCTGTACAAAATTTTTTCTTGTTTGATGCAATCACATTTGTCTATTTTTGATTTTGCTGTCCATGATTCTGAAGTTTTTATTTATTTATTTTTTTTCAAAGACAGAGTCTCACTTTGTCACCCTCAGTAGAGTGCCACAGTGTCATAGCTCACAGCAATCTTTAACTCTTGGGCTCAAGCAATTCTCATGCCTAAGCCTCCTGAGTAGCTGGCAACACAGCTTTCCACCACAACACCTGGCTATTTAAAAAATCCTTGCCAATTCAATGTTGTGAAGTGTTTATCTTATCTTTTCTTCCAGTAGTTTCATAGTTTGGGGCTTTATATTTAAGTTTTTAATCCATTTTGAGTTTTTTTTTTTTTTAATATATGGTGAATGGTAGGGGCCTAATCTCATTCTTCTGGGTGTGGATTTGTTTATTTATTTTTTTTCCGGCACCATTTATGAGCAGATTATCTTTTCTCTAGAGTATGTCCTTGACAACTTTGTCCTAAGTTAGTTGGCTGTAAATATGTGCATTTATTTCTGGCCTCTGTATTTTTTCCCATGGGTGTATGTATCAGTTTTTATGCTGGTACCAGGCCATTTTGGTTACTACAGCATTGTAGTATGTTTTTAAGTCAGGTATGATCCGTGTTTTGTTCCTTTTTTTCAGGATTGCTATTAAAATTTGAGATCTTTTTGGTTCCAAATGAATTTGGGATTGTTTTTCTATTTCTTTGAAGAATGTCATTGCAGTTTGATAGTTGATTACATTAAATCTGCAATTGCTTTAGGTGGTATGGAGATTTTAACAATATTAATTCTTCAATCATAAAATCAGGACATCTTTACATTTATTTCTGTCATTTTAACTATCTTTTACCACAAACTACCTTTTATAATTTTCAGTGTGGAGATATGTCATCTAATTGGTTAAATTTCTTACCAGGTATAATTTTTTTGTAGCTATTGTAAATGAAATTATTTTAGTTCATTTAAGAGTATAAAAGCACTGCTGAGTTTTGTATGTTCATCTTATACTCTGAAATCTTCCTAAACTTGTTTATTATTTCTAAAAATTTGTAATGGTGGAATCTTTCAGGTTTTTTTTTTTACATTTAAAATCATGTCATCTGTAAACAGGGACAATGTGATTTTCTCCCTTTAAATTTATGCCTCTTATTTATTTCTCTTGTCTGATTGCTCTGGCTAGGACTTCTAGTAATTGTGTTAAATGGGTGGTGAAAACAGGCATCCTTGTCTTGATCCTGATCTTAATGGAACAAACGTGTAGCTTTTCCCCCATGCAGCATGTATTAGCTGTCAGTTCATCATTTATGGCCTTTATTGTGCTTGATTCACGTGCTTCCTATATTTAATAGTTGACAATTTTTTTTTTTTTTTTTTTGCAGAGCCAGAGTCTCACCTTACCGCCCTCAGTAGAGTGCCACGATGTACACAGGACTCACAGCAACCTCTAGCTCTTGGGCTTCCGCGATTCTCCTGCCTCAGCCTCCCAAGCAGCTGGGATTACAGGCGCCCGCCACAACGCCCATAAGAGGCATAAATTTAAAGGGAGAAAATCACATTGTCCCTGTTTACAGATGACATGATTTTAAATGTAAAAAAAAACCTGAAAGATTCCACCATTACAAATTTTTAGAAATAATAAACAAGTTTAGGCTGGTGGTGCCTGTGGCTCAGTGAGTAAGGCGCCAGCCCCATATACCGAGGGTGGTGGGTTCAAACCCAGCCCCAGCTGAACTGCAACCAAAAATAGTTGACAGTTTTTTATCATGAAGGGATGTTGAATTTCGGTAAATACCTTTTCTGTATCTATTAAAATAGTCATTTTTATTAATTGACATATGTTAAACTCTCTGCCTGCTTGAGATAAATCTCACTAGATTATAGTGAATTGTCTCTTTAATAATATTGTTGGATTTTGTTGGCCAGAAATTGGTTGAGAAATTTTGCATCTATATTCATTGGAGATAGTGGCCTATAGTTTGTTTCTTTCTTTGTTCTGTTTTTTATGTATTGTGATGTTTTGGAATCAGGGTAATGCTGGCCTCATTAAACGAATTTGAAAATATTCTCTCCCCTTTCCAGACAAAAGAAGACTGACTGGAGACATCAGCTACCAGATTGTCTCAGAAAGAAGAAAAAGTTTAGGATGAAAAGGAAACAAGCAGACAGGTGTAATCCTGAAGGGAACGTACCATATCCTACAATAGATTCCACAGGAAGAAGTTGCAGAGTAGGCTGTGGTGCGATGGACTCACACCTGTAATCCCAGCACTCTGGGGGTGTGGTGTGGGGGAGGCTTGGATTGCCTGAGCTCACAGGTTCAAGACCAGCCTGAGCAAGAGAGAGACCCCCTCCATCTCTAAAAATAGTCAGGTGTTGTGGCTGGCACCTGTAGTCCCAGCTACTCTGGAGGCTGAGACAAGAGAATCACTTGAGCCCAAGAGTTTGAGGTTGCTGTGAGCTGAGATACCAGGGCGCTCTATTGAGGGCGACAAAGTGAGACTCTGTCTCAAAATAAATAAATAAATATATAAATAAATAAATATTACAGAGTAGAGCAAGAAGCAGCAAGATATGGGCGAGGACAACCCTGGAGAGGCTTACAGTCTAGCAAGAAGGGTGGGTGGAGCGGTGCGCTGCTGCTTCCGTGGTTCTCTGACAGTGGCAGGGCTCCCAAGCTTCTGCAGAAACTTTCTGCCCACGTGAGCACGGAGGCTGCAGTTGCCGGTGAGCTGGGAGCTTCCTGCGGACAGGACACCAGGCTCTCAGCCCCCACCCCGCCCAACACCCCGCTTCCCAGCCCTGCAGACCTGAGCTGGGCGGCAGATGGAAAGTTCCTTTTCTACCCACCGTGGCTTCTGTCCTTCCCAAGGGGCTTCATCTCCTCGGGTTAGTCCTGCCCATTTCTGTGCAGCGATTTCCCAATTCCGGCCCACACTGCGGGATCCACAGGAGACCCGCGGGTCTTTGCTGGTTTCCAAGATCCCAGAGCCTGGACATTCTGGGAAGATGATCTCCAACCTGAGTGCTACCCTTCCTCCATACAGATTTTCCCCAACCTGTGGTTGCTGAGAAAGATGACTGCGCGGCTACACCGAGATTTCCACAGAGTGTGAGGCTCAGGCCTCTGCTCTCGGGGTCCTGCAGCGGGCTGAGGGGTATTCAGACTGTGAGCGCCCCCCCTGCTGGCTCGCCCTGGTGCTGCATGTGTGGCGGCCCCATCAGAGTTGGGAAGTCCCGTCTTGGAGGGAGAGCGATCCTGAGTCTAGGGCTCACTCTCACCAATTTAAGGTTAATTTTTTTCTTATTTTTCTAGTCTCTTAAAACTACCAAGCAATCTTTCTTCTTCTTCTTCTTCTTTTTTTTAATGTAGGCATGTATTTGCTATATAATTCTTTCATATCATTGCTGTTTCCAATGTCATTTTCTCTAGAAAAGTTTTAACTTTGAATTTATTTTTTAACCCTTTTTTTTTTTGTTTAACAGCATGTTGTTTAATTGTCATATATTTGTAGTGTTCCTGAAGTTCTTCTTGTTGTTGATTTTTAGTTTTGCGTCATTATGTTCCGAAAAGACACTGGATATGATCATAATCTCCTTAAATTGATTAAGACTTGTTCTACGCCTAACATTTCATCTATTCTGTAGAATGTCTCAAGTGCATTTGAGAAGAAAACATATTCTTTAGCTATTGGATAGAATGTTCTGCAAATGTTAGCTCCATTTGGTCTATGGGAAAATTCAAGTCACACTTTTCTTTGTTGATTTTTTTTTTTATCTGACTTATCTGTCCATTGTGAAAAGTGAGGTACTAAAGTCCCCTACCTCAACTTGTATGGCAACCTAGCTCTCCTTTTAGGTCTGAATAGTGTAAATCTAAAGGAATTATTACTGAAAGTCATGGATAACATAAATACATTGCACATTTTAAAAAACAAAATTAAAATTAAAACGTTGTCCAAATGATTCTTTTAATAATATAGACGAATTGGGGATATATATTACCTTGATGAAGAAGGTAAGGAGAATTTGAAATCCTTCATCTTCCAAAATATGCCCTGGGAATGGTAAACACTATCCTTTGTGGGGAACATAAAAGAGAGAGTGATCATTTGTACACAGAGCCCCAACATAGTCAGACTATTGTTTTCAAATTTTTGAAATTTACAGAAAGGAAAATCAATTATTTTATTAATAATACAAGCTTTAAAAAGTTGATCAATTTGACTACCTTTATGATTTCCAGTGAAAAAAGAAACAAAAATCAGCTGTCAACTATGTCTAAATGATTTATAAAAGCAATGTTTATTGTTTTGTAATCTATTAAGATTACTGGATATTTAGTCTGTTTTATTATAACTCAGTTTCTCTAAAGTATTTAGTTTTCATTTAAAATCAAATTTGTTGTTATGATATTACATTTTATTTTTCTAAATGAAATCTAAGTATACTCATGCCCATATTTTTATAACTTTTTTTACTTTCCAGAGTATATTATCCATATGTTAAAATTTCATCAAATGTATTTTATAGCTTTACTTGTATTATTTATTAACCAAATATCATAAAATGCTATGGTAGGTAGAATAAAGGCTCTAATCCCTGGAGCATGTAAATAGGTTACTATGTGTGGCAAAGGGCACTTTGCAGAGATGATTAATGTTACAGACCTTGAGAATGAGCAATTACCTTGGATTATTCAGGTGGGCCTATGGTGATTTAAACATAGCCTGTACATTGGTTTCTGAGGCTGCAGTGCCAAAGTGCTACAAACTGGATGGTAAAAGCAATGGAAATTGATTGTCTAGCATACTGGGATACTTCTGAGATCTGCAAGGGAGAAGGAATGACTCTTTCCTAGCTTCTGGTAGCCTCAGATGTTCCTTTGCTTGTAGATTGCATTTCCTCTGTGATTTTATATCAGCTTCCCTCATATGTCTCTCTCTTTGTCCAAATTCCCTCTTTCCTAAGGACCTTAGTCAGATTAGATTAGAGCCTACCCTAATGACTCATTTAACTTGATTACCTCTGTAAAGGCCTTCTCTGCAATAGGGTCATATTCTGAGGTACTGGGGGTTAGGATTCCAACATACTGTTTTTAGGGGGGGACCCAGACAACCTGTAACAGCCTGTTTCATATATTTTTATTACTATCATTACTAAACCAGGAGTTAAATCTGTGTCAAGCAGGCATGTCATGCCTCATACTGTTCTGTGTGTGGACTCCAGATGGTCAAAATCTGTATTCTGTGAACGCTGCAGAGAAACAAGAGCTGAAAAATGGAAAATGGTAAAAATTTATTCCATAAATGCCAGAAAACCAAACTCATTGTTCAAGAATTGGCACACGAACCTGCTCATTACCTCTGATTCAAGAAAGAGTTTGTGATCATAGCACCTTTGCCAAGGTCCTATAAATGATGCCATAAATATGGAAAAAAATGAGGATGGCTGACTTTTAATCAAGAGAATAAAAAGCTGTGGCATTTTTTCTGGTTTTGGATGTGGTGGTACCAAAACTGCCTCTTCTTTTTTTTTTTTTTTTTTGCCTCTTCTAATACAAAGATTCTCAAGTTGTTATTTTTAAAAGTTTTATTTTTCTTTAATATAACACAGACATATTGGGCGGCGCCTGTGGCTCAAGGAGTAGGGCGCCGGTCCCATATGCCGGAGGTGGCAGGTTCAAACCTAGCCCCGGCCAAAAACCAAAAAAAAAAAAAAAAAAAAAAAAAAAAATATATATATATATATATATATATATATATATATAACACAGACATAGTTTCTTTAATATGAAAATAATCATTTACATTTTAGAAAATGCTATTAGCTATAACCTGATACAGAACAGTTATTTATAGTGAGTTCAAGCAAAATATAGATTTTTGATGACATTTTATAGGACTGCTTCAGTATATTTCTCATTATTGTTATACTTCAAATTAAATGTAAATGATTTGTTTCTATAGTAAAATTGAACTGCTTCAAGGTTAGTGCCAAAAATATTGACTAGTCATCTCAACTGTGATTTAACTATGGTAAATTACTTTATCTTTTAAATCATCAAAAGACTAGAAATAACATCACTGAGAGTGAACAAAGCTAATGCTACTCTTATGTAATTATATTAAATATAGCAGAGCATAGGCAGCTACCTCTATACATTGACCATTTCAAGTTGACCTAATTCTCAAAGACTGATATGCACCACATGCACTCCACATACAGCAGTTCTACTTCCTTATGTTGGCCATCTCCATATGTTAACCAATTTTTTATAGTACCTTGGCCAACTTAGAGAGGTACTATCACAGTAGTTTGTTTCACTAAAGAATTGATTTCCAACAGTGACATCTCATTTTTTTTTTTTGCAATTTTTGGCCAGGACTGGGTTTGAACCCACCACCTCCAGCATATGGGGCCAGTGCCCTACACCTTTGAGCCCAGGCGCTGTCCCAACATCTCAAATTTTTTAATAATAAAATGTATTGGCATGAATTTTTTTCTATGTAAAAGGATTAGTCTTAAATTTGTGTGTATTTTTTTTAAATAAATATGTCAGATATAACTATAATTGCAGCCAAGTTTATATGATGTGTCACTTGAGTTTTACAGAAAGAAGACAGTGAGATAGCCATGCAGACAGTTTATTAGGAAAACGTGTGAAAGAGAACAGTAGAACAAAATTGAAAAGTGAAAATTTTCGGAATTTGATACAAAACTAGCATTTGTAAAAGAGAAGGAGGAAATAAATGGGATCACACAGAAAAAAACTCCACCCATTATGCACATTGGATAGTATTGGCCACCTACCAGGAGATCCAAAGCCAAGATTGATGAGAGAAGAACCATGTTGGGCGCCAAGGGAGAAGACCTCATGCCTATATAAGCTCCTGTTAATATATGCTGGTTAATTAATTATTTCTTTGATGTCTTTTTTTTTTTTTTACTGATTTATAGAGATATACATGTATTTCACTCTATAAAATCTATCTTTTTTGTGTAGAACAGTTAAGCAGTTTTTAGTATATGCAGAGGTTTGTGCAACTACCACCCAAATCTATTACCAGAACATTTTGAATATGTCCTAAAGAAAGTTCATATGCCTTACCAGTCATTCCTCATTTCCCTGACACCTAGCTCTCAGAAACTAGCATTGTGCTTTTCTGTCTCTGGATTTGCCAATTCTAGACATTTTACATAAATGGCACCATACAGTATATAACCTTTTAAGTGTGACTTTTTTTCACTTAGCTTAATATTAAAAAGATGCATCCATGTTGTAATGTGTGTCTATAATCATTCTTTCTTCTATTATAGAATAACACTATCAAATGGATATGTGAAATTTTGTTATCCATCATTGTTCAATGAATATTTATGTTGTTTCCACTTTGGGGTATTATGAATGATGCTGCTATGAACAATCATATGCAATATTTTGTGTGGAAATATGTTCACATTTCTCTGGGCTATATATCTAGGAGTGGAATAGTTGGGCCATCAATAACTGTATGTTTATTATCTCAAGAAATTGCCTGAGTGTTTTCTAAAGTGTCTACACCATTTAATGTTTCCACCAGCAATGTATGAGACTTTCCAAATTTTCCACATCCTCACAAATTCATCTTATTGTATGTCTCTGTTATTTTACTTCATCCTAGTGGATAAAGTGGTATTACAATATGACTTGGGTTTACATTCTAGTATTGACTAATGATATCAATCATTTTTTCAAGTGTTCATTGGACATACAAATATATTTTTGGGTGGAAATATCTATTCATGTAATTAGGCCATCGTTTAATCAGGCCATTTGGTTTTATATTGTTGAGTTTTAAGAGTTCATAATATATTCTGGATACTAGTAAATTATCAGCTACATGACTTGTAAATATGTTATCTTTACATCATTACTATGCTGTCTTGATTACTGAAAATTTATAATAAATTTGGAAATCAGAAAGTGAGTCCTCCAACTTTGTTCTTTTCTTTTGAAAATTTTGATTATTGTGGGTCCTTTGTATTTCCGTATGATTTTAGTATCATATAGGAATTAAGTTTTTCAAACCATAAATATAGGATACCAATTTACTTCTTTGGATATTGTATAATTTCCTTCAACAGTGATCTTTGATTTTCTGTGTACAAGTCTTGTACTTTATCTCTTTTAATTTTATTATAAACAATTATTTTCTTAAATTTCACATACATAGACACACATGCATGTATATACACAATTTGAAATTGCTTTATCTTCCTAAATGACCAACCCTCTTTTTCTTATAAAATGTACTTCTTTATCTCTAGTATTTAATTTGGCTGAAAGGTTATTTTGTCTAATATTACTAAAGTGCCTTTAGCTCTTTTTGGCAACTAATTGTATGATATATTTTTTCTATTATTTCATGTTTTAACTATTTGTGTCTCCAAATATAAATATGTCTCTTATAAACAGGGTGTAGTTGTATCATTCTTTTCAGACATTGTGACAATGTTTGCCTTTTGAATGAGAAATTTAATTCATCCACATTTAATGTAATTAATGGCATATTAATATTGATGTCTATGCTTTTTAAATTAATGTTTATTTCTGTGTTTCTTTGCTTTCACATTTTACACTTCAATTTCAAGACATCTTCCTTCTTTGTGTTAAATATGTATTTTATTTTCTACTGTATTTTTGTTTATTTTTAAAATTCCTATTTGCTTTAAATACAGTAGAACCTCCATGGTCTGCCACCTCCCACATTGACAACTTCCTTCAGTTGACCTAATATTCATAGACCAAACACACACCACATGTATGTATCATTAGAGCAGGCCTGGTTCCTTATTGTTGATCACCACTGTAAACTGACTGGTTTGTTACAGTCCCTTGAGCGGTCAACTTAAGGAGTTGTCTACTGTATTATTATATCATGTTGGTTAATGTTTATAGCTAATTGATTTATAACTTCTTTCTTCTCTTGCCTGGCCCATTGCATTACCAGCTTAGTTATTGATTTGGGTCTACCTGTGACTAACATGTCTTTGGCTTGAAAGCTAAAGCAAATCCTGAAAGTGCTCCAACTTTATTTATATGCTATCTATCTGTGCTTTATTATAGCTACATAGCAATTTCTTAAGGAAAAAACCTGAGTATCTGAGTAATTCACCTTCATAACTGTTCTGATAACATATGGCCTTTTCTTTTTTTTCCTTCCAATTCTCTTATTATGCATTAATTTCTTTTCAATCCCTAGGGTTTTATTATTTGCTCAAGGAATATGGGCATAAATGTTTATGTCATCTGAACAAATAGGTCATAGGTGACTTGGACACATTTTAGAAATAATAAATACTTTAACCTAGTTTAAAACTCAATCATTCATGTTTCATGATCAACTTGAAAGAAAAATGTTATTATTCTATCTTACTGATAGAAATTTACCCAGTAAACTTGAAATTAAATTTTTTATATCTTTGCAGTTTGGATGTGAAACTCAATAATTGATGCACAGCAACATTACTATAGGTTTACCTAACATATGTATGATATCGCCCCTGTTGTTTGAAAACACTTTAACCCTTGGGGTTTGCATTCTAAGAATCTATATCAGGTAACTTTACTTAAAAGAAGCTTTCCTCACCCTACATGACCTCTGTCATCCATACCAGCCTCTTTACCACCTAAAAGTCCTTTCCATTCAACTCAAGCTCTGTCAACCTTACCTATATGCACCTTACATAAAAAGTTTACTTACCTTTCCATCATGTTACTGTATCTTATGCTCAGTACTTGCTACTCATTTTTGGCATCTGAGATCGGGTGTTTCTCCTAATGGTTGCCTTCCTCACCCTGCTTGGGATCTAACAGCTGGCCATGAGCCAAACTGCCTCTTACCCATCAACCTTAGTGTGGACATTAAAACTGCTTGACACTATTTAATGACTAATTAAATGTTAATTATTAAAGAATCCCCCCTCTTGTCTCTAACTTATTTCTTTCTCTTTGCAGTAGATATTATTGAAAGCAGGAAAATCAATTAAATTTTAGAAGGAGAGTTGATGAATCAGGACCTACTGAATATCACTTGATTCTCAAATCAGAGTGATAGTACCTGGATAAAAAGGGAAAAGAAGCATTATATTATTTTAGGAATATTAAATGACTTAACATTATATAATAGACTCAAGTAATCTCAGTTGGGCTTGAAAGGGATATGTATTTTATCCAACCATTATTACACACATAAATCCCTTGAGAAAATTCTCAGAAAATAGTTAGGCAGCAGTTTTTCTTAAAAACAATTTTAGTGATATAAAATTTGATATTGTAGCTTTTACTTTTAGGGTCTAATGTTATGTTCTGTAACCAAAAATAAGGAAGTAAATTTTAAAATTTTAATTATTTCTTGCTTCCTACTTCTTCTTCTTTTCCTCTTTAGAATTTGTATATGTTATTTATTATGACAATGTCAGGTGTTTGGGAAACCAGGTGTCTGTTCTCCACGGTCTCTGGTTCTTGGTCCCCAGTAGTGAAGAGTGGTTACTCGTGCCCAGTGGATGGAACAAATATGCAGAGCAAGCAGGTGCAAGCAAGCAAAGTGCCAGAGTTTATTTAAAGCTCATGGGTCAATGGAAAGAGAGGAAGTTAACAACTTAATGGGACATCTCACGCAACTGGAAAAGGAAGAACATTCCAACCCCAAACCCAGTAGAAGAAAAGAAATAACCAAAATCAGAGCAGAATTAAATGAAATTGAAAACAAAAGAATAATACAACAGATCAATAAATCAAAAAGCTGGTTTTTTGAAAAGGTCAATAAAATAGATAAACCTCTGGCCAACCTAATCAGGAAAAAAAGAGTAAAATCTCTAATATCATCAATCAGAAACAACAAAGACGAAATAACCACAGACTCATCAGAAATCCAAAAAATCCTTAATGAATATTACAAGAAACTTTATTCTCAGAAATATGAAAATCTGAAGGAAATAGACCGATACTTGGAAGCACGCCACCTTCCAAGACTTAACCAGAATCAAGTGGAAATGTTGAACAGACCCATATCAAGTTCAGAAATAGCATCAACTATACAAAACCTCCCTAAAAAGAAAAGCCCGGGACCAGATGGTTTCACGTCAGAATTCTACCAAACCTTTAAAGAGGAATTAGTACCTATATTACTCAACCTGTTCCAAAAGGTAGAAAAAGAAGGAAGACTACCCAACACGTTCTATGAAGCAAACATCACCCTGATCCCCAAACCAGGAAAAGACCCAACAAGAAAAGAAAATTATAGACCAATATCACTAATGAATATAGATGCAAAAATATTCAACAAGATCCTAACAAACAGAATCCAGCAACACATCAAACAAATTATACATCATGACCAAGTTGGTTTTATCCCAGGGTCTCAAGGCTGGTTCAATATACGTAAATCTATAAATGTAATTCAGCACATAAACAAATTAAAAAACAAAGACCACACGATTCTCTCAATTGATGCAGAAAAAGCTTTTGATAATATCCAGCATCCCTTCATGATCAGAACACTCAAGAAAATTGGTCTAGAAGGGACTTTTCTTAAACTGATAGAGGCTATCTACAGCAAACCCACAGCCAATATCATATTGAATGGAGTTAAATTGGAATCATTTCCACTCAGATCAGGAACCAGACAAGGCTGCCCATTGTCTCCATTGCTTTTCAACATTGTAATGGAAGTTTTAGCCACCGCAATTAGGGAAGAAAAGGCGATCAAGGGTATCCATATAGGGTCAGAAGAGATCAAACTCTCGCTCTTCGCAGATGATATGATTGTGTATCTGGAAAACACTAAGGACTCTACTACAAAACTCCTAGAAGTGATCAAGGAATACAGCAGCGTCTCAGGTTACAAAATCAACATTCATAAATCGGTAGCCTTTATATACACCAACAACAGTCAAGTTGAAAAAGCAGTTAAGGACTCTATCCCATTCACAGTAGTGCCAAAGAAGATGAAATATTTGGGAATTTACCTAACAAAAGATGTGAAAGATCTCTATAAAGAGAACTATGAAACTCTAAGAAAAGAAATAGCTGAAAATGTTAACAAATGGAAAAACATACCATGCTCATGGCTAGGAAGAATCAACATTATCAAAATGTCCATACTACCCAAAGCAATATATAATTTCAACGCACTCCCTATTAAAGCTCCACTGTCATATTTTAAAGATCTTGAAAAAACT
The DNA here is from genome assembly GCF_027406575.1 of Nycticebus coucang. Lineage (NCBI taxonomy): Eukaryota > Metazoa > Chordata > Mammalia > Primates > Lorisidae > Nycticebus > Nycticebus coucang. Next base: position 20,749,566 of record NC_069802.1, on the reverse strand, counting down.
TTACTTCGTTTTATATGGAATCAGAAAAAACCTCGAATAGCCAAGACATTACTCAGAAATAAAAACAAAACAGGAGGAATCACACTACCAGACCTCAGACTTTACTACAAATCGATAGTGATCAAAACAGCATGGTACTGGCACAAAAACAGAGAAGTAGATATCTGGAACAGAATAGAGAACCAAGAGATGAATCCAGCTACTTACCGCTATTTGATTTTTGACAAGCCAATTAAAAACATTCAGTGGGGAAAAGATTCCCTATTTAACAAATGGTGCTGGGTGAACTGGCTGGCAACCTGCAGAAGACTGAAATTGGACCCACACCTTTCACCATTAACTAAGATAGACTCTCATTGGATTAAAGATTTAAACTTAAGACATGAAACTATAAAAATACTAGAGGAGAATGCAGGGAAAACCCTTGAAGAAATTGGTCTTGGTGAGTATTTCATGAGGAGAACCCCCCGGGCAATCGAAGCAGCTTCAAAAATACACTACTGGGACTTGATCAAACTAAAAAGCTTCTGCACAGCTAAGAACACAGTAATCAGAGCAAGCAGACAGCCCTCAGAATGGGAGAAGATATTTGCAGGGTATATCTCTGACAAAGGTTTAATAACCAGAATCCACAGAGAACTCAAACGCATCAGCAAGAAAAAAACAAGGGATCCCATCGCAGACTGGGCAAGGGATTTGAAGAGAAACTTCTCTGAAGAAGACAGGCGCACGGCCTTCAGACATATGAAAAAATGCTCATCATCTTTAATCATCAGAGAAATGCAAATCAAAACTACTTTGAGATATCATCTAACTCCAATGAGACTAGCCTATATCACAAAATCTCAAGACCAGAGATGTTGGCGTGGATGCGGAGAAAAGGGAACACTTCTGCACTGCTGGTGGGAATGCAAATTAATACATTCCTTTTGGAAAGATATATGGAGAACACTCAGAGATCTAAAAATAGATCTGCCATTCAATCCTGTAATTCCTCTGCTGGGCATATACCCAGAAGACCAAAAATCACAACATAACAAAGATATTTGTACCAGAATGTTTATTGCAGCCCAATTCATAATAGCTAAGTCATGGAAAAAGCCCAAGTGCCCATCGATCCACGAATGGATTAATAAATTGTGGTGTATGTATACCATGGAATACTATGCAGCCTTAAAGAAAGATGGAGACTTTACCTCTTTCATGTTTACATGGATGGACCTGGAACATATTCTTCTTAGTAAAGTATCCCAAGAATGGAAGAAAAAATACCCAATGTACACAGCCCTACTATGAAACTAATTTGGGACTCTCACATGAAAGCTATAACCCAGTTACAACTTAACAATAGGGGGAAGTGGGAAAGGGGGAGGTGGGTAGAGGGAGGGGGATTGGTGGGATCACACCTGTGGTGCATATTACAGGGGTATTTGCGAAACTTGGTAAATGTAGAATGTAAATGTTTTGGCACAGTAACTGAGATAACGCCAGAAAGGCTATGTTAACCACTGTGATAAAAATGTGTCAAATGGCTTATGAAGTGAGTGTATGATGCCCCATAATCATATCATTGTATACAGTTATGATTTAATAAAAAAAAAGAAAGATAAATAAAAAATTACAAGCTCTTTAAAAAAATAAAAAATAAAGCTCATGGGTCAGCCCCTGTGCATGGAAGAGGCCCCGAGTTTATCAAGTTTTCTCCTTTGGAGCTGATTTCCTAATTTTATGTTAAGAAATAGAAGAGGTGGAATATTCATGATTTTTCTTGGAAAGCATGGAGAATTCTTAGAATTGGGACCCTTTCCCGTTTCTATCCTTGTAAGGCAATTTCCAGAGTTACTATGATAATTTTAAACTGTCATGGTGCTGGTGAGTGTGATTTTTACTGTGTTAATGAGGGTGGGTCATTTAGGAACACTTCTACCTCACCTATGCACATGCTGTAAGAATCCCCTATCAAGGACTTGATAATATCTCTACTTTATGGCTTCTCTGCTCTTTTTGGTTGGTCAGTCCTTGAAGACTCCCTGTTATAGTCCAAACATCTGGTCAGTTCTTGGGGGCCCCTCTTCACAAGTCATCTGTTCTTCCTTAGGAGCCCTCTTCTGATCAGTTTGCTCATCCTGTACAGAAAGCTTCTCCTAGCATCATCTGTTTCTCAGTAGACACACTAGGCAAAACATCTGTTCCCCTTCCTCTCAACCCTACCTAACAGCAATGTCTTTGCAAATATAATTAAAGTAAGTATCTTGAAATAGAAATAAGGTACTGGATTATCCTCGTGGGTCCTACATGTGTTCACAAGTATCCTTACAAAAGCAAGGCGGTATAGGTCTTGACGTATACAGAGAAGGCAATGTGAAGATGTCAGCTTTGAAGATTGGAGTGATGCTACTACAAGCCAAGTCATGCTGGCCACCATGTAAAGGTGGAAGAAGCAAAAAAAAAAAAAAAAAAAAGATTTTCTCCTGGAACTTCCAGTAGGATTATGACCCTATGAACCTTAATTTGGCCAAATGAAATTTATTTTAGACTTCTGGTGTCCAGAACTGTGAGACAACACATTTCTGTTGTTTTAAACTGCCTAGGAGGTAGCAGGTTGTTACAGCAGCCACAGGAAAATAATACGCCTGGTATCCAGGCAATGCCTCCCTGAGAAGGTGACATTTGTATAAAGATATGATGATATGTAGGGGGTGAGACATAGACAAGTCAAGGTTGTAGTTAAAAAATATTTTACAGAACTTTTGAAGAGATTTTTATTTTCACTTTTTAATTTGGACTTGGGTTAAAAGGAAATGACATTTGCACTGAGTCTTGAAGTAAACAGTTAAAATATTATAGGAAGAGGAAATAATATATGTAAAGTCTTGAAAGTACGAAAAATTTAAGAATACTCTAGGATATTAAAAGATTTAATACCTTTCTGCATGCACCTATCAATTAGAAAGAGTTAAGGCCAAAATATGTCCTTTGGTATATGATAATGTTAAGCCATAAAACATGTATACAGCATTTTCTTTTTCCACTTGGAAGTGTTCTACTTGCATGGAAGAAAAGTGATCTATAGCCTGTACTCAGATGATTAAGTGGTGTTCTCAAAAAGGTAAAGACTCTTCTTGGCAGTGAAGCTGGAAGTTATTTCATCTGATTAGGAATCACACTGAAGCTGACATCTTACCACATGTTCAGATGCATTATAATTCATTTCCATGGGGTAACTGAAAATATTCAGCAAGTTAAGAAGTTCTAAATTTTAGGTGCATTAATAGTTCAATGGAAAGCCATGCATGTCTCATTTATCTACATATTTATCTATCTTTCTTTCCAATTATTACATATCTTGGTCATTTCAGTGGATGAATTGAAGTTCATTGCTCATTTACTTTTTTTTTTTTTGTAGAGACAGAGTCTCACCCTATGGCCCTTGGTAGAGTGCCGTGGCCTCACACAGCTCACAGCAACCTCCAACTCCTGGGATTAGGCGATTCTCTTGCCTGAACCTCCCAAGTAGCTGGGACTACAGGTGCCCGCCACAACGCCCGGCTATTTTTTGGTTGCAGTTTGGCCAGGGCTGGGTTTGAACCCGCCACCCTCGGTATATGGGGCCGGCACCCTACCTATTGAGCCACAGGCCATTGCTCATTTACTTTTAATGGTATATAGAGTAGCATTCACATAGCATGTGAATTATATGCATATGAATAATAATAAAAATATTTATAAGGTCTTTCCTTATATTTTCCAGCATTCTTGTAAGAGAGGAATGCGTATGATCTGGTTTTACCCAGCAATGCAGTAAATACTAACTCCAGTTCTTTTATTTTCTTTTTTTGCCTTTTTCTTTTTTTTGACACAGAATTTCACTTTTTTGACATTTGGTAGAGTGTCATGGTGTCATAGCTCACTCTAACCTCAAACTTGGGGGCCTAAGCCATCCTCTTACCTCAGCCTCCCAAGCACCTGGGATTATAGACACCTGCCACAAGACCTAGCTTTTTTTTAGAGATGAGTTTTTGCTCTTGCTCAGCCTGGTCTCTAACCCATGAGCTCAAGTTATCTGCCTGCTTTGGTCTCCCAGAGTGTTACGATTACAGGAGTGAGCCATAGGCATGGCCTTAACTCCATTTCTAAGTTGAGGAAACTACATTTTCAAAATGGAAGCAGGATACTTAACATATTTATAAAATTATTTGAAAATGTCATAATTATTTGCTCATAGTATTGTAAGTATAGTAAAAGTGCAGATGGTTAAGATACACCCTGGGGTCAGTTTTTATAAAGCAATATTAAAATGTCAAATATGACAGGAAGCCCAAGAGCAGACCAAGGAGATGGAATCATACTGGATATAAGGGCTGTAGATACCAAGAGATAAATGGAGTGACTGTCCAATTGAGAGCTACAAACACAAGGTAAGATTAGATATTGACAGACACAAGTAAGCTACCAAGACAACAAGATTCAGTGAGCATATACGCATATACATTATATAACAATTTCATTTGAATTCTTTTTGTACAAGATCATCTTTAAATTAGTGGGAAAGACACCTGAGCCCCTAGGTATTGTTCCTGGTGTGAGTACTATGGGTAAGAAAGGTCATAATGAAGACAGTGTGAATGTCGACTCAGATAAGAACAAATCTCTGTCTCTTTCAGGACAGAAGGCATTTGATATAATCCACTTATTAGCAAGAGGCTGGATGTTTTTCTCCAAGAAACTGTTCGTAGTTATAGGGCTTTTGTTAGTTTCTGTTACTAAGAGGTGAAACTTTCTGGAATGAAAAAAAGAAGAAAAGAGTCCTTGCTGTTGGAGTTACAACATGAATGTCAACACATAAACTCTTTTCATGGATCTATTGGTCCAGCAACTGGGAGACTCCACCTCAGATCATTTCTGCCCCTGTGCGCATCAGAGGGTCAAGTACACAACAGGAATACTCCCCTCTGCATTTCTTGTTAGCACAATGCTAAGGCTACCCACATATGGGGCTGTGACCCAGCACCTGTGCATTTTTGCCTCACAACACCTTTCAGCCAGATGTAGACTACCAGTTAACCAAAGCCAAGTTCTTTCTTCTATCATTTGCTTGAAAGGAACTCTTCCTTCTTATCTCTACTAGATGTATGTATGAATTGAAAACGAAGCATTCACGTAATGAGATTGTCAACAGGCATCTGTCTTACCTGTTCATGTAATATACTTTTGCCTTCTAGATCTGGCAAAATTATTCCCAAACATGTAACTTTATTGCACTATGAACGGCCACTGTGCCCAATCGACCATATGGTTTTGTGAATTTCACAATTCCCAGCTCATGACAGGTATCTTGACTCTCACAGATACTTAGAGTCCCAAGGTCAGCCCAAGGTCAGCTGCTTCTGCAGTTCTGATACCATTAAAATAAGACCCTGGTCTGATTTTCATTAATGTCAGCAGCTGCAGGTGATGACAGTTTTCTTAAAATCTGTTAAATCTGCAAAAGGACCCTTTTGCAATTTGCCTAAATTGGCAGTGAGGTGTCCGTAGCTTATCATTTCCTTTTTACAAGGGTTCCATTTCAGTTAAATTAAACCAGTCCACTTCAGCCTCCTATAAATATCCCTGCCCCATTGGCTTTCTACGGCCATGACTGCCAATTCTGATGCCTCACTTTACCAGAATTTCATCTCAATTAATTCCAGTCAAAATAGCTAGAAATTGTGATGCTATCATCTACCATAGCAGGCGTTACCACCTTCTTACTAATAACAGCCCCTTAACATCCACTAGAACAGGGAAAAATCATCCCAATTCTCCATTCAAAGTGCCTTTAAGAAAAATTCAGTTTCCCTGAAAATAGAGCCAGAAGCATGTGGCATATAAGCTAATTCTTTACTGGAAATTGCAATTTCACAGAGAAAAAGTGAAGAACAAGCGGAGTGAAACGTAAATGGATGAAGACCACTGCAAGAATGAATTTTCAAGGTGGTGATTGGGATGTGAGAACGATTCCTGTTCTCAATGAGAGTGTTTCCCCATAACATTATAAACAACATCTTGAAACTTCCTATTGTAGGAAAGCCTAAGAAAAAATAAATCGGTACACATGTATCCAGGAGATCAGAGTTGTGCCAGTAGGGTAATAAGTTTCTGGCATTGTGAGATTGACACCTAGAGATTCAGAGGGGTGTCATATAGCCGTGTCAACAGAGAAGCCACAAGGCAGAGCCACTGTGTAGGGTACAGGCCTCAATCAAGGTGCCACCAGGCTGTGCCTGTAGGAACTTGGTCATAACCTGCACAGAACTAGACATTGTGGGGTCAGCTGAAACAAGACACAGGTCAGGCTAAGAGATCTTAGGTCATAATATGCACCCATAAAATATAATGTTATAAAATCTTTGGGAATTTTCCCTGTTCTGCCGCAAATATACTTTTCATCTGGTGTTTTCTGTCTCAGTAAATGACACACTTTTAAACCTGCTTGCATCAGTAAAACAAACAAAAACTCAAGGAGGTACCGTCACTGAATGAGCCATCTCCCCAGAATTCAGTCTGTTCTCAAGGTTACGTATTTTGACTGTTACTTATTATTTAGATCTTTCCACTTCAATCTTTCAACCTCCTTTCAACCTCCTCTTCCTAATTCTCATTTTCATGGTCATCTCTGAGCCAGATGACTGTGATTGAGTTCAGTCTTGTTTCATTTCCATAGACAAACGATTCTGATTTTCACTCCCTTTAACAGTTTAAAATCTACAATTATTTCCATTATTAAGAAAAAGGAGCATCTCCTTACCTTGAGATGGCTATTGCTGCCTGCAGTCCTTCCCGCATCAGTTTTCTCTCCCTTTCAAATCAAACTGAGTATCTTTGGTTCCTCAGGAGAGGACATTTTCTCTACATATTCTCATCCCACGTGAAACATTATTTTTCTAGTTTATTTGCCTGTTAATTTCATCTTGTTTTTCTAGTTTTCATTTCATTGTCATTTTCTCTTCTACCCAGATCTCCCCTCCAGTAAACCAAACTTCTCTGTCTTCACGTGGGTTGATCAAACCTCAAATAAACTGAATAATATATAATAATAATAACAACATACCTCAATCACTTCTTATTGCCATTCTCAAACACTCTTGTAACTACTTATTTTATGCCTCCCTTCTAGAATTAACTGCGAGCCCCTTAAAGATGAAACCCTATCTTGTTCACTGTTATATCCCCAAAACCAAGCATGCTGCCCAGACTTGAATGTTTAGTAAATATTTTCTAAGTGAAGAAATATTGGGAATATGTTCAAGGTTTCAAATAAAGGTATCATAAAGTCAGAGAGAATGTAAAAAGATAAAAGAGATTCAGGCACAGAAGGAAGAGCTGTGGTAGATAAAGTCCTCTAACAAAAGAGAACCATGAGAAATGTGAGCCCTGGTGCTTAATTCAAAGGAGTAAAATCAAAAATATTCTCCATGTTTTATATGATTTTATGTCAACTTCTTAGTAAAATAGAGTGGAAGATGCAGGCACCAAACTGAACATGTGAGTGTTTCTAGGGAAGGATAAAAAACAAGGGAAAGAACTTTCAAATTACTATGGAAGATGAGCTGATGCTTCTGGAGTCTTTTCACACTAATAAAAAATGTACCAGGGAAAGCTTAGGAGAGCCGTGTGTTGTCCTGCTGAGACTCAAACCACTATGCTTAACTTGCCTTGCCAGGGCAGCGAACCCTGGCCGTAGTAGGTTTCATCAGAGAAACAAACCATTTGTGCTGTATTTAGTGTTTCCATGCGTAAGAACTGTTGTCATCAATCTCTCTGCAAAGAGTGCAAGTCAACGGGACCTTCCAGCCAGGCCTGTGCCATTGGTGCTATGTCAGGTTGCTGCTCTGGCGGCACCTTGGTCTGTCATTTTCAAATGGGAGAATTCCTTCATTTCTCGAATATATCCTATGGCTCATGTGACAGCTCCCTGATGACACAGGGTTTTTAAAATATAACTTTGCCAGTATCTATTAAAGAAATATATCACCTTTAAAATCTAAATAGAAAGATGGTATTTATAAGTAGGCTTTGAATGAGCCCCAGCCTCTGGTTTGCTTGAAGTTTACTGGAATAGACAACTTAGACCTCTCCGTTACAGATGGTCTATGATCCAACCTCTACTCCCTCGCCCCACCTAACCTCCCACATATTGGATGAGTTACAAGTTTTCTGTCCTATTTTGCTGTCCGCTTCCATCTCTCATGCTATCATGCTGTACTCTTCCTCTGAGGGCAAATTCCTTCTGGCTTGGCTCTGTAACTTACTACTTCATGCCCCACATGCATTGTGCTGTTTATGAGGGACACAGGCATATATACTCAGGAAATACTTACAGGGGGAAATCAATGAATAACCCTCACATATAGAGAGCCCTGATCACATTGGTCAAAGCATTCACTATCAATAATCCAATTATGTCTTCCCAGCTAGCAGAGATGGTTTCCTGCAGGTCCCTTCTGAGTCCCTCCTCACCCCTACCCTGGTTCAAAGTTTCCTTCCTCTGGCTTTATGGCTTTTAATCTTTGGGATCTCTGTTTGAATGCATATTCCATTATGACATATAATACTGTGAACTGCTGCTTTTCACAACTTTTAAAGGCACTTGTAGCTCAGCAGCTAGGGCACCGGCTATAAGCACTGGAGCTGGTGGGTTTGAACCTGGCCCAGGACCTGCCAAACAACAATGACAACTATAACAAAAAAATAGCCGGCGTTGTGGTGAGTGCCTGTCGTCCCAGCTACTTGGGAGGCTGAGGCAAGAGAATTGCTTACGCCTAGGAGTTTGAGGTTGCTGTGAGCTGTGAAGCCACAGCACTCTACTGAGGGTGACATAGTGAGACTCTGTCACAAACAAACAAAAAACTTATAATGGCAGACTCCATCTGTCACTCCAGTTGAAGAGTGCCACATGCTCAAAAGACGCAAGCTTACAAAGTCCTGTTGGTTGTCCTATGTTTTTAACGAATTTCCCTCTACCCTCACCCCACACAGAGTGACCAAGAATTATACTTAAAAAAAAAAAAAAAATCACAAAGAAGGGAGGAAGGATCTGCAGCTGGAAGCAGGGGCAGCATTTTAAACTGAGGTTCATGTGGCTGCTGCTTCTCTTCCCAACCCTCTCCACCGCCAGGCAAAGTTTTCTCAAAGATGAGCAAACTCTTCAGTTTCTGATGAACTCAATAAACATTTTTCTTTTCTGCATTCCTTTGGGAATATCAAAGACAAAACTGGATTTATAGCCACAGAGTGTTCCAAATGTTTATAGGTAATGTAGGTACTGAAAACTGAAAATGCATTTTACCTGAAGGGGTGGTTTACCTGTGTTGGTTGTGTTTTTACGCCAGCCCAGAGAAACCCATTCTTCCTCCTGAATGCCAGACGTGAAGCACCTTCCAGAGAGCATGCCGGATCCTCGGCATAAGGAAAACAGTGAAGTTTTCAGTGAGTCCAGGTCTCTTCCCATCTCTCCCGCCTTCACCTCTCTCACAGGCAGAGAGAAAAATCAATTAATGGTGCCAATGGTCTGGTTCCAGGGGGAAGGGGGTACGAGAAGGTGGGACTAGGGCAGGGACAGGCTTGTGAGGAAAGGATGAACAATGGGAAGTGATTCCAGAACAATCAGCAGCTTCAGAAGGTCGACAAGAAAGAAGCGAGGACTGCGAGCCCTTCCCTGAGTCTTTCCAACCCTGCCAGGCCGGGTAGAGTGATTGTCACTTTCTTCTGATTGAAGAGACGGCTACTTTCACTTCTCGTCATCTTTTCAGGAATCTCTCACCACCAGACTAGATGTGCCACAAAATTAAAATAGAAAAGAGCAAATCCTCCCTTGCCTCCCCTCCTCCTCCTTTCTCTTTGTCTTCTTCTCTTTTAAACTGCCCCAGATACATTTTTCATAAGCTGTGGATGAAGTTTAGAATTCTGGAATAAACAGAAGGGCTTAACACAGGGCTGACTACCTGTGAAGAGAAAGAAATACTCAGCATACTTTAGACGTGCTGAGGAGCTAGAAGGGAGTCCTTAGGAGCACGTGACCTTGGAGGCAGCTGAAGGACGCTGTGGGAAATGAATGCAGATGCAGATTCCTTCCTTCTCTCTGTTTTCTCGTCTCTGACCCTATAATGCTGAGCTTATACAATGGGAAGTGATTGGTCAGGTAGGACCAGACATTCCAGGAGCGAGAGCTCCCTGGAAGAGAAGAGACAGACCACTCTAGGCATTGTCTTGCAGAAAGAGGATGAAGAAATAAGGGGAAAAAGGCTTCCAGGAGATGGAAGCAGATTTTCTAGAAACTGCTGGTCCTTCTTGGTTGATTATTTGTGTGTAATGGACAGTTAAGCCACCTAAGTCAGAGACCGCCCGAATACATCCTCAAGGCAGCAATGGCCTACTTCATTAAATGCAGCACAATGTTCCTGGATGAGTGTGTCAAAATAGAAAAGTAATTGCTAGTCTTATTATCTTAAGCTGCATATGGCATGATGTGAAAGTCAGTACGCAGGAGGGAATGTTTCCTCAAAGGGGTGAACGTAATTTCCCGGAAAGTTAACGTAAGTCAAATGAATAAATTAGCAGTCAGAGAAGAATCAAATGTTCATTTTTAAAACAATACATTTTCTGAAAGGACAAAATAGTTTATATTTATTTCCATGAACTGGATTTATCTGTATTAAGATAAGCTTCTTATTTCACTCTGAATCTTTTTCCCCCTAAGCAAAAAACTGTTAAAAATGAATGTATAATAACTTGAGAGGTCAATCTATCTCAAAAGAATTTGGAATGATCACTAATTTTCTACATTAAAAGAACATTTATTGCATACGAAATACATTTGTTAGGGTTAGACTTTGCTGCAAATCATGTAATATCTTTAAAAAATAATGAAATCAGGACAGAACTTATGTTTAAAGCCAGTTTCAATGATAAATGTTCCGGCAACCATAATGGTTTTGATAATAAGCTCCAATTATTTTATAAACATTAATGATTTAGCATTATAAGAAAATATGTCTCTTCCCTAATCTATAATATCACACTGAAAAATAACTGTTATGTAGGAAAACATTTTTCTACAAATGTCTGGTTCTGATTCTCACAATTTTTATGCTTTGGAATCTTAATGGTTTTGTTGTATTACGAAATAGTATCATTTTCTGATAGAATCGGTAGCTCGACCACTAGTCACTGTTTGCTAAATATGTGAAGAAGTTTTGTTCCAATACATATTTTAAGAAGAGTCTTGACAATTTATTAATAAGAAAATTTCCCCTCCATCAAAAAGGTTAAAATAAAAATGCAAGAACAAACACATGACGTAGATTACTCTGATAGGCTTTAAGCAGTGTGTCGACAATAACTCTAATTAAAGTTGCCCTTGCTCTGACCTGATTAGACGGAGAACAAAGCTGCTCCTCTTTGTCTACCTTAGCACAGTATGTGCAGCTGGTGATATATAATATCTTTTGACAGCCATGTTAATTATAACCTACTTGAATGTATTTCTTTAGCGTAGATTTTTTTTTAAACAAAAGAAAAGGAAATAGTAGTGAAAGCTGTCAGAATATTTCTGAATATTGCTAATGATTGCATTCAATAGCTAACATTGTTAACTTTCTTGAGATTTCCTCCTTATTTTTACAATGCACTCAACATCTTTTCCACAGGTCCACCGAAGAATTGCATAAAATCATCTGAATTACCAAAGTAGGACAAAGCCATGGTCAATCTTTCTCAAAAGTAACATTTCATGTTTATTTGCTTCTTCTTGATTTGGCAAAGTGAAAACAAATGTCATTCCTCTATAAGTCAACAAGTTCATATCTCTTTCATTCTGGCATTGTCATGAAAATTAGTTCATTTGGTAGGCTGAAATTTTAGCAGCTTAACATGTAGGGAGTACACACTGTGATTTCCATTGTAATACAAAATTATTTCTTGGCTTTATAATGCTGTTTGAAGAAAAATTTTGAGAATACCCTCTAAGTCCTGATGTCAGCATATATGTTAAGGACCATAGGTTATATGTAAATTTAGTATTTGGAACATAGAAATAATTTACGCTACAAATTATACTTCAGACAAATTCTGTATACAGCTACCTTGACCATGATTTTTTTTTTTTTCTGATCAATATTTTCTAACAAGAGACAGTTTAGATAAAACGGTTGATGCACTGACATGTTTAAGTTCTAGGTCAAATCTAACTCTTCTTGCCAAAATGAGAGTTAAATATCATTCTGTTTTTCAATTATGAGAGTTTTATCCAATGCTATTGAGAGTTTAAATAAAACTCCCATCATTTTTTTCCTAATTATTTTTCCATTTATCATGAGACTAAACAGTAATTTGGAATGTACATTACTTTACCTGGTTCTCCACAGATCTGGTTTGGCGAGAGATCAATTGATTGAATAAAAATATTAATTGATGAACATTTCTTCACTAACTGTTCTGTATATGTTCCAAGCTTGATGACATGGGGAGTTAAAAAATTTCCCCTGCTCTTCAGGATAACATTAAAAAGAATAATTTATATAAAATCACTTAGACAATAATAAGGTCCTGTACTAATATGATGTTTTAACCCTGGAATTTTATAATCAAATAACATTCAAGAGAGTAATGATAATAGACATATAAAACCAAAGGTAATTTATGAATATCATAAAGACAACCCTGGACTTGAATTCAAAATATTTCTTTTTCTGTTCTGTTTCCACCTCAATTATAAGTATGAGAATATAACCAAGTCAATTAAATATTCTGAATGTCTTATGACTTACTTATGAGATAATAACAGCTTTTATATATCTAACCTATTTTTCAGTGAGACTAAAGTTCAAAGATTCTCCATTGGCTTTTTTAAATTGTAAATTTTTAGGAAAGGGTAGAATTTTAATATTTTCCTCCAATTTTCCACCCCCGATGTACAGATTCTGAACAGGCATCAGAACTATGACTATTATCGTTTTTTTCCTATGAGAAAATCTCAGCCTCCAAGAGTGCTAAGATTATAGGAGTGAGCCACCATGCCCAGCCTATATGGATTTTTTTAAATAAACATTTAAAAATTCTTTGGAGATTAGCCACAATTTGAAAAATAAACTTTTTGACACTCCACCCTCCCTATCACCACCCTATTTGAAAAAATCAGAGAAGAAACATGTAGCCTAGAAATATCAAAAATTAAGAAAACTGTATATTGTATGTATATACTTACATAAAATATATAAAAATACTATTTTATCTTTTACTATCATTAAACATTCACAAGTCTATTATAGAAAATAAAAATGTACCAACATTTACACAAAAACACAGTTTGTACATGGTGTCCTTTGTAGTTGAAAGGTAAACAAATGTAAAAAGGCTGTATTAAATCCTAATGGCATAAAATTGACCATTGTGCATACTGCACTCCTGTGATGATTTTAGAGCCACCTCCTTTGCTAGTGTAATGAGCTCAAGTCTTGTGAGTATCCACTGTGTGACACCAATCATTTCTACAAGAAGAGTTCATCTTTCTATTAAATTGTGTATTGCAGTAAAAAGTGATCTCTCACTGTTGTCATATTTTTTAGCATGTTTAGTGCAAGGCCATAACATACGTTGAATAACACTACAGAATCCAAACAAAGTGAGTGTCATTAGTGATGCTAGGGGTGCTCCCAAGAAGCAGATGAAAGTAATAACATTACCAGAAAATGTTAAATGGCTTGATACGTACCAAAACCAAGGTCTATAGCTCTGTCTGAAATCTTCCATTTCAAACAGATGATTCATCTTGTAAACAGAAGATATAAACTTATGGCATTCACAAATACAATACAGTGATGTCAATGTATAGCCTTTTCTTTATCTTTGCTTAATATAAATGTCCTAGCCTATTTTACTAAGGTTGTTTTTTGGAAACTATTAGCCTAAGAATCTATAAATCTAATGCAATGTCTAGCAAAATGCCAATGTCATTGTTCACATAAATAATCCTGAAACTCATATGGAACCAAAACCCAAAAAACAAACAAACCAACAACAACAAAAACACCTGAATAGCCAAAGCAGTTATAAACAAAATGAACAAAGCTAGAAGCACCTTACCTGACTTCAAATTACACTCCAGGCTGTAGTAACCAAAACAGCATGGTATTGGTAAGAAATAGACACATGGATCAAAGGAACAAAATAGAAAAGCCAGAATTGTTTTAAAAAGTTAAAAACATAATTTTGAAAAGCTGCATACCTGCAAGCAACTGATCTTTAGCAAAGTAGATAAAAATACACGCTGGGATGGGCGGCACCTGTGGCTCAGTAGGTAAGGTGCTGGCCCCATATACCGAGGGTGGTGGGTTCAAACCCGGCCCCGGCTGAACTGCAACCAAAAAATAGCTGGGCGTTGTGGCGGGCGCCTGTAGTCCCAGCTACTCGGGAGGCTGAGGCAAGAGAATCGCTTAAGCCCAGGAGCTGGAGGTTGCTGTGAGCTGTGTGTTGCCATGGCACTCTACCTAGGGCCATAAAGTGAGACCCTGTCTCTACAAAAAAAAAAAAAAAAAAATACACCCTGGGGAAAGGACCTTCTACTCAGTAAGTGGTACTGGGGAAATGGTACAGCCTTATGCAGAAGAATGAAACTGTACCCCTGTTTCTCACTGTATGCAAGTAACTTAAGGTGGATTAAAGACTTTATACGTAGACCAGAAACCATAAAAATTCTAAAGGATAACTAAGAAAAAAACTCCTTTAGACATTGGTTCAGGCAAAGAACTAAGCCCTCAAATGCAAATGCAACAAAAACAAAAATAGACAAATGGGGCTTATGGACAGCAAAATAAATAAGCAACAGAATCAAATGAGTAAACAGACGTCCTGCAGAAGATGAGGCCATATTAACAAACTGTGCACTTGGCAAATGTCAGGAACAGACATTTTTCAAAAGCATCCATAGAAATGGCCAGCCAACATATGAGGAAATGCTTGACTTCATTAATTATCGAATAAAAAAAAATGAGATACCATTTTATGCCAGTCAGTATAGCTATTATTAAAAGATGGAAAACAAAACAAAACAAAACAAAATCAATGTTGTCAAGGATGTAGATAAAAGGGAATACTTATATACATAATAATGTAAATTTGCACAACTTCGATGGAAAAATAGTGTGGAGATTTATCAAAGATTTGATCTAGCAATTTTACTAACTGAGTATATATTCAAAGGAAAATAAATCATTGTATCAAAAAGATACATTTATATGTTTATTAACAGTACTGTTCACAACAGCCAAGATATAAAATCAGCCTCAGTGTTCAAGTAGATGAATGGATAAGGAACTATGGTCCATAGATGTGGTATACACAATGGAATACTATTCAGCCACAAAAATCATGTCTTTGGCAACAATATAAATGGGAGTGGAGCTAATGATTTTAAGTGAAATAACCGAAAAAGTCAAATATTACACATTCTCGCTTATAAGCCGGAGCTAAATAATATGTACACAGTGGATATAGAAAGTGGAATAACACACATTGGAGACTCAGAAAGCTAGGGGGGCAGGAGAGAGATGAATGATGATGAGTTACCTAACAGATCCAACATACACTACCTAGGTGGTGGTTGCTCAAAAAGCTTCACCACTATACAATGTATCCATGCAGCAAACGGCACTTGTACCTTCTAAATCTTATGGGTGGCACCTGTGGCTCAGTGGGTAGGGGGCCAGCCCCATATACCAAAGGTGGTGGGTTCAAACCCAGCCCCTGCCAAACTGCAACAAAAATATAGCTGGGCATTGAGGCGGGCACCTGTAGCCCCATCTACTCGGGAAGCTGAGGCAAGAGAATTGCCTAAGCCCAGGAATTGGAGGTTGCTGTGAGCTGTGTGAGGCCACGGCACTCTACGGAGGGAGATAAAGTGACACTCTGTCTCTACCAAAAAAAAAAATAGTAAAAAGTTATCAGCCTGTAAATCTAAGATAAAGTTACCATGACATACAAGTTATGATAGCAAAGGACTGTATCTGTATTGTCAGTAAATACTGTATTTTAGAAGTATGCATTTTGTTGTGTTTTATTCTGCTGCAGACTGTAATGAATGGACTCATTGGTGGTTAAGTGACTCTTTCCAGTTTTTCTTCACCTTGCACCTCAGGAACTCCAGGCTTTACTAACTCAAACTGTCACGTGTTCAGTTTCAAAGAATGGATTAGTGATGTCTCCAGACAACCACAAACGAGCTCTTCTCTCCCACATAATATTAGTCCATGAGTTTTAAAAATATACTAGATTCGTGAAAAACAGACCAGAATTAAATTTGGTGAGTGAGGTTTTTTCCTTGAAAGTCTCTTCTCCAGAAGGCAGTGCTTCCAGGAATGGTCACACGCTGTCAGCTCATTTGAGTTGCCAGGGCTGCCACCTCATTCCCAGAAGAGCATCTGTGGATTTGGAGCAAGGATGCTGTACTTCTGGGAATAGTGCCCAGAACCCGCAAGCTTCTGTGCCATTTTAGAAAGTCAGAGAGGCAACAATAAAATCTTCATTTGCTGCAATATTTTATGTGTAGTCATCAGTTCTGGGAGGAACAGCTACAATATTCACATATCCTCATTTGTGGATTTTTCTTTCAAAGAGTCTCCCTAAAATGTGACTGGAGGCTTTTCTATAGTTTCTTATGAAATCCCACCCCCAGCCTCCACTGTTCCTTCATTCAGAGGATAACACACGCATTCACAATGACCAAAGGCACAGTTGACATGTGAGTGATATGAATTAAATCAAGCAAAATTACTCTCTCCCCTGAGCTCAGAAAGAGTATCTAAAATTATTAGAAGAATTGTATAGGTGATTTGTACATTCAGTTTTTACAAAGGTATAAGCCTGGCAAATATGAAATAATCATTCTAATATTGGGCATTTCTTTTCTTTTTTTTTTTTTTTTGTAGAGACAGAGTTTCACTTTATCACCCTCGGTAGAATGCCGTGGCCTCACACAGCTCACAGCAACCTCCAACTCCTGGGCTTAAGCGATTCTCTTGCCTCAGCCTCCCGAGTAGC
Source organism: Nycticebus coucang (assembly GCF_027406575.1). Lineage (NCBI taxonomy): Eukaryota > Metazoa > Chordata > Mammalia > Primates > Lorisidae > Nycticebus > Nycticebus coucang. The sequence continues at coordinate 20,732,493 of NC_069802.1, read as the reverse complement.
TGGGACCACAGGTGCCCGCCACAACGCCCGGCTATTTTTTGGTTGCAGTTTGGCTGGGGCCGGGTTTGAACCCGCCACCCTCGGTATATGGGGCCGGTGCCTTACCGACTGAGCCACAGGTGCCGCCCTGGGCATTTATTTTCATGCATATTAGAAATATATAAGCAGCACATCAAACATGATTTTGTTTGGTTTTGCTACTTTAGAATTCTGCTCAAGTAAGCACTGGCCCAGTGACATGTCCAAGATGGCCAGGTAAGTTACAAAGGTGGTACTCAGAAAACCCATGAAGGGGTGGAACCTTCAAAACTGAAAGTTTTACTATTGTCATTTGTAGGTTTGGATAGTAGAGCGACAGACATTGAGGTGTGAGTTTTCATACACTGAATTGACATATTTTTATGTCGATTTTTTCTTCAGGGTAATGGAGCTCCATGACAGGAGTTTCATACTAAGCCTGCCAAACACATAGAAATAATATAAGTATATGCATTGTGTTCGAGTATGTTTTGATTGTTTTAGAGCTGCTATAAAAATATACCTTAAACTGAGTTGGTTATAATCAACAGAAATTCATTTCTCCGCATTTTGGAGGCCGAGAAGTCCAAGGTACAAGCATTGACAGAGTTGACAGATTTGGTGTCTGATAAGAACTGTTTTCGGATCATGCAAAGTAACTTCTCTGTGCATCCTCACAGGTCAGAAGAGGAAAACAAGCTTCCTAGGGGCTTCTTTTATAAGTGCTCTAATCCCTGATCATAACCTGATCACCTCCCAAAGGCCTTGACTCTTAAGGCTATTGCCTTGGGATTAGGCCTCAACATAAGAATGTTGAAGGGACACACGCCTTCAGATCATAGCAGTACATGTATTTACACACACACATGCATACCCCTCCCATATGTATACAGATGCTTTTAAACTTCAACATGGATTTACTGGTAGCATTTAAGGCAATCGCCACTTAATTTGACTCACGATGAGTTTATGAGGATAGAATCCCATCGTTAAGTTGAGAAGCATCTGTATAACAAAACTTATAACAAAATGTATGTAACAAACATGCATATGTTTTTATATTTATATTTTTGTATTGAATCTATTTTGGATGAAGGGGTTTTTTTAAAGGGCCAGTATTGCATAAAAGTGAAAGTTATTGATTGTATTATGAGGTCTAAAATCTTCAATATGATGAAAGAACTCAGATACTATTGGGCACAAAGTGTACATATTAAATTGTAGCTGCTAATACTAGTATTAGTATGGTTTGGTTTGATTGTGATAAAATCTTTATGTATCTTCAAAGAGATCCCTCAAATAATAATCTTAATTTTTAGTTAATGTCGTAAAATTAGCAACTGCAAAGAAAATATTCAAAATTTCATGAAAAATATTTGAAATTATTATTTATTTATTTATTTATTGCAGTTTTTGGCTGGGGCTGGGCTTGAACCAGCCACCTTATATGGAGCTGGCACCCTACTCCTTTGAGCCACGGGCACCGCCCTGAAATTAAAATTTTTATTAAACGTAAACAAGAACAAAATGATGCCTTTAGGCTTAGAGATGTTCCCAAATTCTGAAGCGCCACACACACACACACACACCACACACATTTTGATATTGTTTGACTTTACACACCATTGTAAGTTTCCAAAGAGTAAACCAAAGAGCAAAAACATTCAAGCAGTTTAAAAACACGTTAGCATTCTAATGGTATAAAAAAACAAAAGCTTCATAATACCCATTTATCATGTTTTATTTGCTTTCAATGCTTATAGTTTCTGGACAAATTATAAATAAATTTATCAAACCTGCTGCTAAAAAGGTTGAAATAATACATAGGGACGATGCAAGCAAAGGAACTGGTAAAGCGCTTCTGTCAGATAAAATAGTTCATCATAAAATTGCAGTGCCAAAATCTTAGTACATATAACCACAAATGTAAAAAAATTATTCTATTCTTTGTAAGGTAATTAATCTTCTGAGGTTGATTTCTTAGTATTTGGTGTGCATTACAGATGAGCTAACTACTGGAACCACGGAGACTTGCTATTCTGCCATGGTTTGCCAACTAGTACAACTGGAGTAGAGATTTCACAACTTACTCAGAGGTTTATGACGTAGTTTGGAAGTGATTTATTGCGGTCATGCACAAAGGGCGCTGCATTCTCAGTGGGTGCCAAATAATGACTTTTCCACAATCTACGTTGCAGGAAGTAATGTCCCATATCCTACACCACCCCAGACATGTGGGAAGACTTAAGAACCATGTATAAATATGTAAAAACATATCAATCATAGGAAAGATAAGTCACTGAATTCTTGAAATGTTTTCTAGTACTTGTCTAGAAATGGGAAATTTACAATAAATATTGTGAAATTAGTTTTTCAGAATGCTCGAAGTCCTCCTGTTTTTTATATGAGGCAAAAAAATGACGTTACTTTCACAGTTAAAACCCTTAATATGTGGAATTGTGTGCATCACTAGAGACTTCCTTGGCACATTAGAATACTTTTCAAAGCTATCAACACAACTGGAAAGCCTTAACAATATATTTATATCAGTATTCCACAGGCAAGACAGGGTGAACTCATTAATGACAAAATCAGAGCATCAACCATCAAGACTTGATCATGGTGTGTTAGGTTATTTTATGTCAGAATGATTTGGTTACTTATTTAAAATACTTGTTGAAAAGTATTTTGAACACTAAAAAGACCTTGTTGAAGGATAACAAAAGTAAGCAATCTTCACACGTATTTTCCCAAATTGGACACCTTTTTGTATTGCTGAGAAATACTTTTGTCCCTTGTTATTGTAAATATTACAACATTACTTGAGATCAGAACAACAGAATTTGAGGAACAAGCGTCTTATAGGAACAAAAGTTTGTTATTGAAAGTCATTTACTTTATTAATGATTAATTCTCAATACCAGAACTTATTAGAAAAAGAACTAAATAACATTTTAAATTTCCCAATAATTTACCAATACCAGAACTTATCAGAAAAAGAACTAAATAACATTTTTAATTTCCAAAACGTATTTCCCAATACATTTCAGTTGAGATTCTTATAATAGGTTAATGTAAAAACGTAATATTTTCTTATCAAATTAACATTCATTTCATGTTTAATTAAGTTTCAAGGATCCAAAATCTGTTTATTAAGCAACATAAACATTTTCATTCTTCTTCTTAAAGAATTAATATATAAGCATTTGATTATTACATTGATTAAAGTAATGGCTACCTTTTTTGTTGACATTTAGCATTCAATAATGTTTTGGCATAATCCTATTAATTATGACAATGGTGATAATACAATAGCATATTTCTTAATGAATTTATTTAGCAAAAAGAAGCAATATAAAATACTAAGTAAATTAAAATATAGCTTGTAAACACATATGGCAAAAATATAAGCACAGTATTAAATAACATAATTTTGAGAATTATTACCTTAATATTAAAAATATTAATGATAGAAGGATGAATCTCTGATTACATCTAATATTTTTAAAGATGTGATTCAGTGTCATGGTAAAAATACAAATATAGCATCTATCAAGAAGATACAGCTTCTAGGTAAGTAAATTTATGTAGGTTCACTCAACTGTTTGTCATTGGACAGAAATAATCTTGTACAAAAAATTCGTTTTCTTTATCAAAATTATTTTGATTATTATATATTATATTATAGTATATTATTATTATAAATCCATAAATCCTTGGTTCTCATTTGTTAGTGTTTGTTGCAGTTAAACAACCTGCATAAAAGCCCTCAGTCTTTCAGTTAGTGTTATGTAACTCTTGCTATTGACGATAAAATCATGAGTAACAGTTGGTTTCAAAACAACTTGTATTTATTATCTTTGTGTAATTTGGGGGATACAACTGGTCTATTATCCATGAAGAAAAAAATCTTGATTAAAATATCTGAAGAAATTTTCCTGGAAATTTTGAAATACTTTTTTTTTTGTTTGTTTGTTTGTTTTGCTTTTTTATTCTGAAACTTAAACATTGTAAAAGTAACAGAGATATGGTTTGAAATTATTTCCCTAGCCTTCCAGTCCAAGGCCCCTCCCAGGCCTGCTCTCTGTTTTTTATTCTGCCCTTAGCATTTTCTTTTCTTATAAAATGTTTTCAAGAAAAATCCTATAATTTTGAGTCTTTCAACATATGTTTCAGCATGGACCTTTCATCCAAAAGAGAAAACATATTATGTAAGAAAAATGAAATATCACAGAGTATAGTTTTTTAAATATATTTTTTCTAGGGTTTGAATGTTTTAGTTCTCCCAAAATTTATATGTTGAGACCTAGTCACTAGTGTGATGGTATTAGAAGGCGAAGCCTTAGGGTGGTGACCAGGTAATGAGGATAACGCACTTATCAATGAGGTAAATGCCCTTATAAAGGAAGGCAAGGTGGAAGGGCTGGACAGGGTGGAGGTGAAGGAGAGACAATCATGATTTCCTACTGAAGTACTATTAGATTGGCTCAAGACCCAGTTACGACCTAAGAATAGGGGGAAATACTTCGTTTTTGGAAATAATTGTCCCAAAGATTTCAGATTAAGAAAAGTCACTTTCGTAATATTTGTTTATCCACAGATTTCATCAGGCAGCCTTCACATCCAACCTACAAGTCACCCTGGGCATCAAATGGCAGGACAGGCTGCACAAGGAACAGTGACACTCAGGAGCATGGCCGCTTCTTGGCACCGCAAGCAGTGATTTGGTGCTTCGACAAAAGGATAACAGCTGAATAAATCAACTACAACTCCGGGAAAGAGAGCCCGACCCAGAGAAGCTCTCTGGAGTGAAAAATGCAGAGGAAGAAATGTATTATCAAGTTTGAATGAAAAAGAAGTATTTACTGACTCAGCTGGTCAGTCTCTACTTGGGTCTGAATTATCTGATTATTGATTATGGAAACATAGGGATCCTGGTCATTCAATGTAATTGTACCTGTTTTGCACAACACAGACTCTCAGACAGTATCTCCTATCTGGAGCATTGGTCCTGAGGATGGATGGTTGTCTTTGTAGCCTTCACTGAGGTGCTCTGTTTTTTAAGTGGCTCACTCAATAAGGACAAAAAGAGGGAGATAATTTTGCTTTTCTAGCTCAGGACATTCAGACATTCAAGCACCAATGTATCCCCAATCTTATCACAAATTTTGTTGTAGATACTATAATCCTAAAATGATTAGGTTTTATCAGTTCATTGCTATAATTGCGTTTGTTGAAGTTTATCTCTACACAATACACAGAATGTAAATGTCTATAATTTTGAAATATTTGAGCCAAAAAAGGCCTCATGAGTCTTTTAAATCAACTTGTCATTTTAGAACAGCAAATTGCAGCTCGAAAAACTTAAGTGCTTTTAAAAATATATTGCAGTAATCAGTATTATACATAGCTCTAAATTCTAAGATTCCCAATTCCCAAACCAGTGTTTACGGACTCCCAAAGGAATTTTTATATACTACTAAATTTTGTTTTTATTTACACTAGCAATTTGGTCATGCATGTTGTTACATAACTGGTTAGAAGCAATGGCATTTCGTTTAAGCTGTTTCACTAAAGGCTTAGAACATATAAAGAAAAGAGGCACTTAAAATGATTAGCATCTGATAAAATATAGATTTTTTTTGGGGGGGAGGCAGAGTCTTGCTCTTTCACTCTGGTTCGAGTACCGTGGTGTTATTGATCACGACAACCTCAAACTCTTGGGCTCAAGTGATCCTCTTGCCTCAGCCTCATGAGTAGCTGGGACTACAGGCACCAGCTGCAACGCCTGGACTATTTTTAGAGACCATGTCTGACTCTGGCTGGAGCTGCTGTCAAACATGTGAGCTCTAACCATCTGACCACCTCAGCCTCCCTGAGGGCCAGGATTACAGGCGTAAGCCACCAAGCCTGGCAAAATACAGATATTTTAAAACCTAACTATCAATATTCAGGATTTTATGATGTATCAGTAATAAGTATTTGACACATGATAGCTTAAGTAGTAATTGATTGAAGTGACACAAAGCGAAGGCACTTAGGAAGTCCCACTGGGTACCAGGTATCGTGTACCTTCCAGGCTACATTTTATAAGAAAGAGCAACATGGCTAACAACAAAACTAATCGATTGGGGGTTGAATAGTAGGTGTTGATCATTTTACAAATAAGCTGATTTGATTTCTTTAAATTTTTTTTCCCCCCAGAAACAAAACTCTATATGAGTAAAAAAGGGTCAGAAAATTTAACACTCATCTTCTGGGTCCTTGTCCAACTTCGGTCCTTCCACAAAACCTTCAACATGTCCCAAGTATTCTCAGCACACATTTATCTCTATGACTGTCCAAGTTCACTGCCTTGGTCTCTTCAGACTATTCCCACAGACGGTGTTCCCTCTGTCTGGATCATTACTGTAGACACCATTCCCATCTGTCTTCCAAATGGCTAATAACACAATAGATGGTGAACTATTTCTCCCTTCTCTATCCTCAAAAGTTTGCATAATATCGAGCATATATGAAGTACTCTCAACTTTTTTTAAAACACAAATCACAAAATATTTTCTTTCACTTTTGCTGCTGCTGAATACCCCAGTGACCAGTTAATAGCATGGATCTACCCTGTTTTCCCCAAAATAAGACATCCTCCAAAAATAAGACCTACTTACAGGAAAGATAAGATGTCCCCTGAAAATAAGACCTAGCGCATCTTTGGGAGCACACCTTAAAACAAGACACTGCCTTATTTTCAGGGAAACAGGGTATTGGGATGTTTCTAATCAGATTAAATGGAATCCAATCATTTAGAATTTTTTTTTTTTTCACAGAAAATTAGTATTGCCATATGGGCCCATTAATCTTCTGGACCTGATATATCAATTGCCTCTGACCTCAGCTTGGAGCAGCTCTGTTTAAGACAAGTTCTCCAAAGAAAAAGACCTAATAGCATATATGTATATTTAAATTAACAGATTTATTTTAAGGAATGGGCCAAAGTGGATGTGAAGGCTGGCCGGCAGGCTGAAACCTCAGGTAGTACTTAATTCTGAAATCCATGTTTTAAGTCTGAAATCCATGAAGCAGTCCAGTAGGTTGAAACTCAAAACAGAATCTTTATCTTACCGTCTTCAGGTAGAATTCTTTCTGCCTAACATCTAAGTTTTTCTTGTTAAGGCCTCCAACTGATTATATGAGGCCCCATGTATATTATCTACAATAACCTCTTTTATTTGAAGTCTATTGATTGTAGATGCTAATTACATCTACAAAACACCTTTACAGTACGCTCATATCAAGACTAGTGTTTGCCTACAACTTGAACAACACAGCCTAGCCAAGTTGATGTAAAAAATTGAACCATCACGGCTCCATAGGTAGCAAAAATTACCTCTTGCATACAAAGGATAGTTACAGACATGAAGCTTCCAGAATATCTATCTATGCATTTTGAAAATATCCACTAAGTCTGGGTCTTGATGGTTTGAAGATTTTTTTTTTTTTTTTGCAGTTTTTGGCTGGGACCAGGTTTGAACCCGCCACCTCTGGCATATGGGGCCAGTGCACTACTCCTTGAGCCACAGGCACCACCTGGTTTGAAGATGGTTGAAGGTGGTTTGATGTTTCATGAAAATCCCTGCCTAGTAGCAATCCTCCATTTCTCACAACTGTGTCAACCGTACATTCTGAGCTCTGAGAAGCCTGGTCAATCCTGGCTGCTATCCTCTGTCAATAATCAGCTCCAGACCATACACAGAAGTTAACACTACCCTCCCCTGGAGGCTAAGTATTTGCTTAAGGATTATGAGGTGTGATGGTGAGATACTGGAAACTTTTCCACATCAAGAAAAAGCTGTAATTGCTAAGACATATTGAAAACGAGAAGGCAAGACACTCTCCAATTTTTGAGAAATCAAACCATTTCATTCTTCACTTGGAATGGCATTGTGAAATTAGTATAATTCCAAAGTAGTCTTGATCTTTGGAAAAGTAATTGTCCTTGTTGAATGAGACCCAGGTGTTAAAGATCCGCCATAATTCCTACTCTGTTTTCAATTTCAGATACAATGTTTAGGACACAAAGCAATAGCACTTAAGCCATGATCTCTTATAAACAAATACTGGTTTTGTCACATAAAAGACATTCATGCGGGCGGCGCCTGTGGCTCAGTCGGTAAGGCGCCGGCCCCATATACCGAGGGTGGTGGGTTCAAACCCGGCCCCGGCCAAACTGCAACCAAAAAATAGCCGGGCGTTGTGGCGGGCGCCTACAGTCCCAGCTACTCGGGAGGCTGAGGCAAGAGAATCGCTTAAGCCCAGGAGTTGGAGGTTGCTGTGAGCTGTGTGAGGCCACGACACTCTACCGAGGGCCATAAAGTGAGACTCTGCCTCTACAAAAAAAAAAAAAAAAAAAGACATTCATGATAAGGCCTTATCTGCTTTTAAGAAATAAGATTTACCAAAAAAGTCATTCTTTATTGGAAGAACACTCAGGATGAAATGTGCCCTACCGTTGACCACCCTGTGCATATCCACTGTCAAAAAACAAGCTAAAGTGGCATTTCACAGATTAATCATTCAGGTTAACAACTCTCTGTTTCACCAAATTCTTTTATTAACAAAACTTATATTGAATGTCCTGGAACAACTAAAATCTGCCCCAGCATTAGTTAATGACATTTATAGACATATCTATAACACACATATTTCCAGAAAAATACTGCATATATGTTGATGTAAGTAACAGTTAACCATTAACATAGGTTTGCAAAAGTTTATAAAGTCATTGGCACAAGATAAAAGTATAAAAGATATTGTACAGTTTTTTTATCTCACATAACTCATCTGACCTGAATTTTCTTATTCAGAAAGTAATTGATATCTTAATCCAAACCAGTCTTTTTTTTTTTTCCCCCACTAAAATAACTAAACAGCAAATGCATTAGCAGCATGCCATGACAGTACTGTCACGTGGAAATAATGACTCAAAAGTCAATTAGCTGTTTGACCTTCTCTGTAGCATCTTCTTGCTGGCAGATTTGAACTTATTGAATGTCTGTTTTTAGCTGGATTACAGGATCAAATTTCTTTTTATAGAGTATTCTGTTTTGTTTATTTTAAATACAGAATGAAAACAACATATGGCTTCTTGCAAAACTGTGGATGGACATTATTTTCAAAATGCATTAAATCAATTACTGTTTACTAACAGGGTCAGCTAAAATTTCAGAAAAGAGACGATCAGATCTTGGTTAGGAACCCAGGTTTCAGACTAATGAACCACTTTCCTACCGACGATCTCCCTGGCGGTGGGAAAGAACCGGCTGTCAGTTCTTTGAAGACCTGGCTGGAAAAATCTCTTGTTTTTGCCTTGCTGCAGTGATTTAAATAGTCAGTTGAGCCTGGAATTTTGTAGGAATTAAAAACATTTTTATTGGGGCAGCGCCTGTGGCTCAGTGAGTAGGGCGCCGGCCCCATATGCCGAGGGTGGCGGGTTCAAACCCAGCCCCGGCCAAACTGCAACTACAACAACAACAAAAAAAAAATAGCCAGGTGCTGTGGCGGGCACCTGTAATCCCAGCTACTCGGGAGGCTGAGGCAAGAGAATCACTTAAGCCCAGGAGCTGGAGGTTGCTGTGAGCTGTGTGATGCCACGGCACTCTACCGAGGGCCATAAAGTGAGACTCTGTCTCTACAAAAAAAAAAAAAAAAAAAAAAACATTTTTATTACAGGACTAGTTATTGCTTGGTGTTTCTTATTACTGCTACTATTAGAATCTTTCTTTGTGGTGTCTTCACTCACTCAGCCTCCAACCTCCCTTTTTTCTTAAACAGTGTTTAGTAAAAAGAGTGGTCCTGATTTAGGTTTAGAATAAATTATTTTTCTTGGAAGGCAGGACGATGCAGACTCAATGTACTTGTTTCTTTTGAATTCCCTTTATGCACATTTTTAACCTTGCAATGAAAATGAAGGCTCTTACAGGCTCTTACACAACACTGAGCCTGTCTTTTCTGAGATTTCCAATTACCAATTTGAATTACACATGTTGAACTTGCTAGCATTGGCCACTTGCCCCAGGGAATTATTACAGACTGACAATTTAAAACAATGACTCTGAAGAGTCAGAGTCTCTTAGGATAGCAAACATATTATACAATAAAATTTTATCATTTTGAATTTTAGAGCAATGTAACGGTAATTCTAAGATCAAACTTTTTTAAAACCATGCTGATGTTTGACTCATGAAATGCTATTTGTGGTATATGATCAGTGTGGAGGAAACAGATTGTTTCTTTTTTTCGTTTTTATTGTGTACTTGTTAATCTATTTCTAAAGGTATTATGCTAATTATAACACTACTCTTCACATTCAGAATCCGAATTGCTCATTTTCAAGTTTTCCTTTTTTTTTTCAAATTGTAATCTGTTAATTACTTGTTTAATGGAGTGTGTAATTACCTACTTTAAGTTAGGAAACTGTTTCCATTTCAAAGAGAGAAATCTATTTTATAAATGAAAGAATATAAACACAATCCTTTCTGGTACAGAATATAACTCTTTACTTCCCTTAATGGTTCTAAGTTGAGAAAATGAAATTGAAAAACTTATCATATTTTCTCTTTATGTTTTTTGCATATCACATGAAACACAGGTGAAATTCATGACAAAGTTATCAGGTTCACACGTAACACTTTGCAGAGTAACTTTCCTCTCCCTCAAAATGTAAGGTATAACTAGGAAGCCTGGGGTCACACATGAGGAAACTGAACACCTAAGATAATAAGTAAAATTGGTTATTGTAACTCCACCAAGCCATTGTTTCCAAACTAAATGCTAGCTACTATATAGTGTAATAGAAATAATTATATTTGCAGCTCTTAGATAGTGAAGGAAAAAAGACTTATGATGATATCATGATGAACATTCATTCCTTTGATGGTTTATGATGTTGAGAACTGGAAATTGATGAGAGGAGCTCTTCATAGCAGAATCTCCATATTGGTTGGAACGAGAAAGGCTGTTTTGGGTTCTTCTTTTTACTGACAATGTTTGTAACCTGAGGACAACTAGTTGAGCATCTAAGAGAATGTCTGAAATAGCAGGTGGCAAGGTGGTTGTGATGGTAGATGGTATGAAGGCAGGAAAAAAGGCAGATTGCTTGAGTCCAAAACTTCAGTTATTATAAAGCAAGGAGAAAACTGGCAAAAATCATCAGAATAAATACTTCCAGATCTCTGCATATGAACAAAGGTCTTGCATCAGGATAAAGGGTGATTTTTCAAGAGAAATGTTTGAATCTCAACACGAACAATGATGTTTGTGGCTGTTTAATGTTCCTTACTTCCCTTCCCCTCTCCTGGACTTTGTAATAGCTTTGAAAAACCCTAAAACAGAAACCTGGTGAAAGCTGCACCTTGGCAGCAACTGCAGGAGAAGGGTTAAAAAGTCTTCAAGGCCTCATTCCCAGACCACCTGTCTGAGGGTTCCTTGGGAGACTCTGCTTGAAAAGACGTTTTTATTTGAACTGAGTTGGATCAAGCTCACTGTGAAAAGTCTCAGTGCGTGTTGAAACATTTAGAGTAATTGTTTATCTTCAAGAGCTGCCTGAGGCAGTGGATAAAAAGTTGGGGCTAAGAATGACTTAACCAAAAAGCTTTTTGCAAAAAAAGCTATAGAGGGCTGCGGAAGTGGCTTGATGGGTAGGGTGCCGGCCCAACATACTGAGGGTGGAGGGTTCGAACCCAGCCCTGGCCAAACTGCAACAACAACAACAAAAAAAATAGCTGGGCGTTGTGGAGGGTGCCTTTAGTCCCAGCTACTTGGGAGGCTGAGGCAAGAGAATCACCTAAACCCAGGAGCTGGAGGTTGCTGTGACGCCACAGCACTCTACTAAGAGCGACAAAGTGCCCTTAAAAAACTAGGGTGCATCTTACAAGGGTACATGTGAAACTTACTAAATGTAGAATATAAATATCTTAACACAATAACTAAGAAAATGTCGTGAAGGCTATGTTAACCAGTTTGATGAAAATATTTCAAATTGTATATAAAACCAGCACATTGTACCCCATGATTGCATTAATGTACACAGCTACGATTTAATCAAAAAATAAAAACAAAACAAAACAAAAAAGCTATAGAGGGAGGTATCCACATGGATTTTGAAAAACTCCAATGTATTCCTAGGAATCGGGAAGGACATGCATTATCGCACATGCATACAGCTTTGTGCCTATGCAGAAAACACTGAAGGAGGCCCTGGGCTCTCTCTGGCCAATCTGCAGGGAGTTTTCGATTCCCGGCTGGAGCATGGCGGGTGGGGCACAGCGTGCATAGCCTTCCAGTGAAGAGCAGAAGACTTAGTGACTAGCAGGCCAGGAAGCTAACCGAACTGAGCCCTCACTAGCAACAAACAACAAATGATACAGACTTTGAAAAGTCAAGGAAAAAAATAAAAAGAACAAAACCAACCACAAAAATAGTAGAAAAAATTCAACCCTAAAGAAGAGGAAAAATCTCCAGACTTGTCAAATTATATAATACAAAAATGCCCAGTTTTCAAAAGCAACAAAAATGAGAGGCGTAAAAATAAACAAGAAAATATGGGCCATATACAAGAATAAAAGTGATAACAGAAATTATCTTTGAGGTAGTCCAGATGCTGGACTTGGCAGACAAATACTTTAAGAGATATGGGCTCAAAACTAAATAAAACATTGCTGTATTTCACATAGGAAGCTGTTATACTGCCTTAAACTCCTTAAGGGCAGTATAAGTCCAAGGAAGTGAAGGAAAGTAAGAGAATGCCACCTTTTTCAAATACAGAATTTCAATTAAGAGTATAGATTTGACCAATATCCCAGCTGGTATTTTTAAAGAAATTGAGAAGAGATATTAAAATTCATATGGAAATGAAAGGTACCCAAAGGAATAAAATGTTCTTTTTTTATTTTTTTTTTATCGTTGGGGATTCATTGAGGGTACAATAAGCCAGGTTACACTGATTGCATTTGTTAGGTAAAGTCCCTCTTGCACACACCAAGGTCGCACCCCTCTCCAGGTAACTTTACTATTATTATTTATTGCTCATTCTCAAAAATTTACTATAAAGCTATTGTAATCAAGAGAGCTTAGTACTCATATGGAGTCGAGGAGTGTCAACCGACGGTCAATATTATGGAATAGACCTGAGGGTTTAGCAATAAATCCATGCATATTATATATGGGCAATTTATTTCTGGCAAGATTGCTAAAATCATTCAATGGGGAGCAAAGAGTCTTTAACAAATGGTACTATGGAAACTGAATACCCATGCGAAAACCAATTAGACCCCCACCTCACACCACATACAGCAATCACCTTGAAGAGGATCAAAACCTCAACATCAGAGCCAAAGGCATAATATTCTTAGAGAAAAAATGGGCCAATCTTCGTACTGTTAGTTTGGCAATAGATTCCTGGAATATGACACCAAAGGCACAAGCAAGAAATAAATGAAAAATAGATAAGTTGGGTTTTGTAAAAATTCATAATTTTGTAATCAAAGGACATTATCAAGAAAGTAAAAACAATCCACATGATGAGAGAAAATATTTGGAAATAATGTATCTGAAAAGGATATTACAGAATAAATAAATAATTATGAAAGGTTAATACTTTCCTTGAGCCATAGGTGCCGCCCAGATAAATATCTTAATTTAAAAAATGAGCAAAGGATTGGGGGGTGCCTGTGGCTAAAGGAGTAGGGCATGGGCCCCATATGCTGGAGGTGGCCAGTTTAAACCCAGCCCCGGCCAAAAACTGCAAAAACTGCAAAAAAAAAAAAAAAAAAATGAGCAAAGGATTGAATAGACATTTTTCTAAGAAAGAGTTGAAAAAATTTTGGCAGTTATTCAGAATGTTAAATAAAGAGTTTTGATTAATTTTGATTAATATTAGTAGTCAGAAAGTTCCTTATAAGAATAAAAAAGCTTTTTTTCTTTTAATGAATTTCTTTTGTTGCAGATAATCCTATTTCCTGTTTTACACATTTATTTATAATGAATGTTGTGTTCATTAAGAATCTCAATAACTGTCCACAGTGTGGTTTGATTTATGTCAGATTAAGAGGCGCAGACATATGCTGTATTAAATAAATTATGTTTTACTTTGATAACTTGTTTTGATATAATTCTATTTATTGAGTTTATATATCCATTTTTCATGTATTTTCATACTTTGAACTCATTTGTTCAATTTTTTGTTTTACTTTTTCACTTAGTGATTTATATTTTTTTCAACTTCATTCCTGTATTTCACACAGGAAGTTGTTATACTGTCCTAAACTTCCTAACTATACATTTTTTTATTTAAAGCAAATCAAAGAAGAATAATTACTCTTTTCTAATGGAAGTTTAAATACTTATCATAGCTAGAAACTCGAAATCCTCAATCATTTTTAATTTGTACCTGACAAATGACTCCAAAATATCATTCAATATTATTCAATATTCAATTTGGCAGATAGCAAAGATGTTTAATATGGTCCAGTGACAAACGTACTACTTAAATAGACTATAATATTTTTATTCTTAAAGTAGATTTATTGTACTTGACACACTTCTGAGTCTTCTCAAAATATATATGTTTAATAAAATGTGTCTTGATAAGTCATTTGGATCATTTGCACACTGACATCCTGGCAACTGGTAGGCCTGCCTATTGGCTGATCCAGTTTAATCATTAATAAATGGATGGGCCAGAAGGACCATTTGTGATTTGTAATTTTCTCTGTTCATGAATGAGAAACTAAAGGTGCATTTCTCAGACTTTGGCCATTTTAATTTCTGGAAAGAATCAATTTTGCATGGCTATTTCAATGCAGTATATACACATATTTTGTCATTTGGAAATCAGTTTCATATGACCCTAAATAATTAAGAAAAAAATATGACCTAATTTCGCGTTTGTGAGTTAGACTTGAAGCACAGTAAATGTGTAGACAGGATCAGGTTAGATGCCCAATTTTTTTTCCTCAGCTTCCTTAGCTAGAATGAATAGAAATTGTAAAGCAGATTATTTCTCAGGTCCCCGTTAATAGCCACAATAAAAATATCCTATTGGGGCGAAGTTCATCATTCAGCCAATGAACCATTGTCAGAAACATCTGAAGGGTTAAAGAAAATCGAAACCTAAACTATAATAAGATAAAAAAACTCAAAATTTACAATTCACCCTTTCATAAGAATCCACTCTATTTTGCATTAAGATAATTAAATGAAAAAATAAACCAATAAATGAAATCATCAAATGTCTAGGATCAATCATAAAGCATAAAGAAAATTTCCCATAATTTTGTTTTTCAATCTTTCTTTTTTTGCAGTATTGTAGTCTACTCTAAAAACCAATGGGAATTACACTGCATGATTAGTCACCTGTATCAATGATTGTTCGTACTTCATAGAATGTATTTATGGGTCCTTTTCTTTGAGCCATTCTTAGAAATTTTTCCTTCAAAATATCAAAATCCTGAAATTAAGTTAAATGGCATTCCTCTCTTTTTATTAGCATTTAATTGGTAGAATTATGGTATAAAAAATTATTCTACAAAATGACTTCTATGGGTAAGAGCTTAGGTTCTTCTGTTAGACTGAGTTGATGTTGCTTTTTTGACTTAAAATTGTGTTCCTATTTTTGTAATTCTAAGATTATAAGAACAGAGTTTTATGTGAATGGGTAAATTAAGCTATAATATTTTGAGAAAAACACTTGTCCATTATCTGATATACTTTTGTTCTGAGAGCTATCTTAGTGTCTGTAAGACAATTGTTCACTAATGAACAGTAAGTTGTAGGATGAGATAGAATTTAATTGATCACTCTATTGCCAATAGTTTATCATATACTAAAAACTACACTGTATGCTAAATGAAGAAGTAATGTTGGTCCTGTCAAACAAAAAACAAATCTGGACTTATTATGGAAATATTTCCTGAAAAGACTATTACAGTAAGGGAAGCCAGGACTATATTGCAATAGAAACAGTAAGGCTATTATAGTGGGAGAACTCTGTGACTATAAAATCTGCAGGTAAATCAAGAGTTAGTAAAAGAGAGTTAGTTCCTTTTTCACAGGGAGGAATAAACAGACAGGGCTAAAGAGAACTGGATGTGAGAAGCAAAGTGAAATTTGGGATGACTGACAGTAGATCAGAGAATGTTTTATCCTGGGGACAGCCTATTGTTAGGAGGGCTCTTAAGGAGGGGTTGTATGCCGGCTGTGCCTGGGAGTACCTGGAGGTTCAGAGGCCTGGAGGAAAGAGATAAAACTTAACAAAGATTGGATAATGAGAATTTAATTTAGACTAATTAGGGAGGTCATGCAGTTCAGCTAATTATGGGTAAAAGAATGTGAATTTGGAAAATCTCTGTCTACATTTGTCATTAGTAAACAGGGGCTATCTGTGAGTTTTATCTAAGTGATGTGGAGAGGTTGTTTCTGTACAGTAAGAAAGGTGGGGAGATTTCTTCACCAACACCATTCCCAGGAGCACAGGGCTTATGTAAAGTTCAAAATTGTTAGTTTACTCTAAAACAATAATGTCTAACACACTGAAATACCAATAATGTAACTCTCCCCCATGAAACCCTTGACATTGTAAGTTTGTTTTAGACGCTCAAGACTTCCTTCAAAACAGAGAAGTAAAAATTGCAATCCTGTTCCATTTGTCAGCTCCAGTGATCCTGGCAAAACTATTATCTTCACCCAAACTTTCCCAGCTCTTGCCTTGGTCTTCTGAGGAGGAAAAAATCCAAAACTCTAAAATAATTTAGAGAGGTTTATTGTGAGCTAAACGAATGTAACCATAGCCAGGGGAAGAAGTTCTCAGGAGGTCTTGAGAAAATGCAGCTGGAGAGGCTGGATTACAGTGTGGTTTTATACATTCAGGGGGACAGGAATTATGGGTAAAGTCATAAATCTGTATATAGAAGGCCTACATTTTTTTCAGCTCAAAAAGGTGCACCATCTCAAAATAGGGAGCCAGATGTCATAAGTAGGTTTTAGGGATTCTTTAGTTGGTGATTGTTTTAATGCTAAGATTTATCTGAAGACTTAGAGTCAGTGTAAAGAAATACTTAAGACAGGGGTCTACTAGGCTGCTTGCCTTAGGGTACGGGGTCTTTCATCTCTCACATGACGTTATAGTGGAATCAGGTTGTGAAGTAAACCACATCATACTGGGTTAATAAAATCTGTTACAGGGCAGGATTAAGGTGAGCAACACCAAGACTGGTCCACTCATGTCCTTCCCAGGTGGGACAATAACTCTAGGAAGGATCCAGGTGGGGCAGTACCAACTTGAGTGTCCACGCTTTATCCCCAACGAGAGCGAGAGGTTCTAATTATCATCCATCTAACACTTCAGTCTAATAAACTTCACATGCACCTCTCCTTGAAAATGTGCCTATGCTTTTAATTTGATCATAAAAACAAATTAACGAGTTTAAAGGGCTGAGTGCCAAGCCCTTCTGTTATCCATAGTAAATGTTTCTAAGACTTAAACTACTGATTTCAGCAGATACCCCTTCATGTCACCTCAGATAAACACATGTATTTTGTTGTTCTTTGGATTTATAAAGTCTATGTCATTAAAGAGATGAGTCAGGTCATCTTTCCATATGGCACCAACAAATTTGTGCAAGAACAGTTCTTCTTAAATTGTGTCCCTCCACTTCCCCAAAATTCATGTCAAAGCCCCAACTCCAAATTTGACTGTGTTTAGAGACAGAGCCTTTAAAGAGGTAGGTAGTGTTGAATGAGGTCATAAGGGTGGGTTCTTAATCTGATAGGACTGGTGTCTTTATAAAAAGGAGAAGAAACAGAGAAAAGGCCAGGTGAGAGTTCAGAGAACTCTTGGGAGAAACCCACCCTGTTGGCACCTTGATCTTCTAGTTTCAGCCTCTAGGATTGGGGGGGAATAAATTCTGTTGCTGAAGACACCCAAAGAGTGGTATTTTGTGATGACAACTGAAACAGACTAATATAACAGTTAAGAGAAAAAAGTTATAATTGTATATCATAGATTTACAATTATAATTGAAATTATTAATTACCAAATTATTACAATTAAAGTTATATGAAACTAACTTTTCACTTAATTGCAACCAGCTGAGCTAGGGATAAAACAACATTGTATGTACCATAGTATGAGATTTGTAATACTATGTGGAACATTTACATTTTATTTTATTGTTTTATTTTTGAGATGGAGTCTCACTCTGTTGCCCTGGGTAGAGTGCTGTGGCATCATTAGAGCTCACAAGAACCTCCATCTCTTAGACTCAAGTAATCCTCTTGCCTCAGCTTCCCACATAGCTGGGACTACAGGCTCCCACCACAAAGTCTGACTAGATGTTCTACTTTTAACAGAGACAGGGTCTTGCTCTTGCTCAAGTTGGTCTCAAATTCCAAAGCTCAAGAAATCCACCTGCCTCAGCCTCCCACAGTCCTAGGATTACAGGTGTGAGCCACCATGCCCAGCCCACACATTTGAAAAAAGTAGACATTATTGAGTTAAGATGTTTATAAATATATGATTTTTTAAAAAACAAAAGGAAACATCTGTGCATGAGTCATCACCATGCTACAGTCAGAGAAAAATCAAAACTAGTTCCAGTGCTTTCAAGAAAGGACATTTGAATTCACAGAAATTAAGAATGCCCACTATGGTATGAGAATTGCTGTTCGGGTGAAATATTTTCCGTTTGTGTAGTTAGCGAATCAGTCTCCTGATTATATAAAACTACACCACAATTTTAATATAATTTAATTAATTATTTATTAATTTAGAGAGTTTTGCTCTGTTGCTTGACTAGAGTACAATGGTGCCATCCTACCTCACTGCAACCTCAAATTCCTGAGGTTAAGGAATCATCCTGCCTCAGCCTCCCAGGTAGCTGGGACGATAGGTGTGCACCAATACACCCAGATAATTCTATTTTTTATAGAGACTGTGGTCTTGCTCTTCTTCAGACTCGTCTCCTAACTTAAAAGGATTCTCCTACCTTGGCCTTCTAGCATTTCAGGCTTGAGCCAAGGCACCCCACCTACACCACAATTTCTAGCTTTAATTTTTATTAGTAAGCAGGGATTCAGAGTAGATACAATTCTTATATACGGTTATGTGTTTGTGGTTTAGATCTTTCAT
The DNA here is from genome assembly GCF_027406575.1 of Nycticebus coucang. Lineage (NCBI taxonomy): Eukaryota > Metazoa > Chordata > Mammalia > Primates > Lorisidae > Nycticebus > Nycticebus coucang. The sequence goes on along the minus strand of NC_069802.1, from coordinate 20,713,295 downwards.
GTATATGATGAATTTACTTTGCTACAGATGTGCATGTGAACAGTAATAATTCCTTAAAAAGGAAAAAAAAACTATATTAAATTTGTAATATTTAAGTCACATCTGACTTCTGCAATTACAAGGGGTGCTCAATATGACTTGTATTCATCTTCTCTTATCAGTATATGTATATTATTACAATTTTAATATAGTTTATATTCCTATTCTTTGCCAGTCACTCTACATTGTTATTTAGGTTACATAAAATTAAGAACAGACAATAAATTTACATTACAACCTTAGAAACTAAAATTGTATTTATTCTTCATTCAAAGAGAAATGAAGGAATAGTCCCTGCAGTCTTTGTGAATTTAAGAATATATGAAGGTTGAGCACGGTGGCTCACGCCTGTCATCCTAGCACTCTGGGAGGCCGTGGTGGGCAGATTGCTTGAGTTCAGGAGTTCCAGGCCAGCCTGAGCAAGTGGGAGACCCCCCTCACTAAAAATAGCTGGGCATTTTGGTAGTTACCTGTAGTCCCAGCTACTTGGGAGGATGAGGCAAGAGAATCACTTGAGCCCAAAAGTCTGAGGTTGCTGTGAGCTATGATGTCAAATTTGTGTATTGTGGACAAGAGAATGTTACTATTAATAAAACTTCTGGAAAAAAAAATGGAATAGGAAAGAAGGGAAAGAAAAAATTAATACATGAAGCAAGTTTAATATGATAAGTAAGGGGTGAAATTGATTCTATTCTTTAGAAAGAAAATGTCCTGGGAGAATGCACAAAGATATATAAAACTAAATTAGGCAATTCCTGGTTACACAGATGATAAGGTTTTTGAGCCTGAGGACAATTAAAAAGGGTTTTGTAGATTAACATTATAAAAAATGGAGAATCCTATATTTAACAACATTTTATTCTCAAAATTGAATAATAATTAAATGATGAATTATTATTTTTCTAAGTAGAAAATATATATTGATGAATACATATACATAGTTCAGCCTACACACTGATGCTTAAGCATGTTATAATATGAAGTTTTCATACGTGGACCAATTCTTTCTTTGTGTTGTCTAAAAATAAATAACTTTATTGAAAACTGATCAGAAGTTTGTCTGAGATTTACATATATATCTATGCATGTTTTATTTAAATTATGCAGATGAGTAGATTGAAATATGTATTATGTATCTGTTAAAAATCTTTCTCTAGGGAAATAAAAATAAATTAATAGCGATCTAAAAATTGTTTTCCTTTAATATCATCTGAAAACATGCATAAGAAATTAGCCTCTATATAGGATGATCGTGAGATAAAATTCATAAGGTAGCTGACACATAAACTTCTTTTAAGGAGGTACTTCAGATAAATATGTTCAGGTAGTTTTGATATTTTAATGGCTCTACACATATTAAGTCAATGTTAATTACATGGATAAATATAACATTAATGCAAATAGCATACAAATCTGCATTTTTCTGCTCCTGACCTAAAAAATTAGATGAAGCTGAAAAGTTCATCCCTAAAGGTTCTCTTTAAAGTTAAGAAAGCAGACTTAGAATTTTTACTACTTTCAGTAGCCCCCAACTCACTGTCTACATACACTTGAAAGAAAATATTAGAAAATCCCAAACTGTTACTGATCTAAGTAGTTCTGGATCTAGCTATGCCTTCAAAAGGGATTTAAAAATTTATAAAATATCCATAAAATAATCTATAAAGAATCTCTGAGCATTTAAATACATTCGTAAAATATCTAAATTGAAAAGATGCACATCCAGCTTTCTAGCAGAAAGTTGAGGCTGGGACGAATACCAAGAAAACCACCCAAAGAACTTACACTTTTGTAATATGCTACTTTAAAGGACAAGTTATCCAAGAATACTTTGTAAAATTATTTTATTACGTCTTTTTAAAGAAATCAATACATATGGCTATAGGTATAGAGATCTATGAAGGAAACTATTCCAGAACATTAACAGAGTTGAAATCTAATGGTGGAAATAAGACTGTTCTTTTGAGCTGAATTATGTCCCCTCCTATCTCACCCTCCAAATTCATATATTGACTTTCCAACTTCCAGTACCTTAGAACATAGCTCTGTTTGGTGATAGGGACTTTAAAGAGGTAATTAAGGTTAAACTAGGTCATCTGAGTGGGTTCTAATCCATATCGACTATACATAACTTAAAATGAGGCTGTTGGGGTAAAATCCAATCCAACCTGACTGGTATCCTTATAAAAAAAGAAAAACTGGAGATAAAAACAGACACCAGGATGTATGTGGACAGTGGCAGTGCCCGGTGAGGACTTGGCGAGAAGGGAGCCATTTGCAAACCAGGAGAGAAGCCTCAGGAGGAACCGACCTGCGCTCTTCGCACTGTTAGTCATCGTATGTGTCCAACTGAAATGTGTTACCGAATTCCTTGAGACAACGGAACATGTGCCGGGTACTTTGGGCCTCACCTACTCACGTCCCAAGGGCGTTTCCACGTAGCCATCTGCTTCCAGCTCAATTATCAGTCACCTCCTGCTGCCACCTGCCCTTGAGGCGGGTCTGGGTGTAGCTGAGGAAGGACTGACGTCAGGCGTGCGACACTGTATGACGTCTCCGCGTGTGCCGTGATGACGTCAGGCGTGCGACACTGCATGACGTCTCTGAGCGGAAATGATGGCATCAGGTGTGCGACGCTGCAGTGCAAGAGGCCACGTATGGCTGTTCTGCAGGACTGTCTCAACTTCCTGCCCATTCTTACTCAGGTATCAACTTTCAGTCTATGAGGGTCTCTCATTGGTATGGTGGGTTGGGACAGCATGCTCCTGTGAACTGAAATAAAATCTTAAGTCTCCCCCCACCCCTGCCAGGGACTGATTCACTCAACCCCCTCTTGGCTAAGAGGATCCCTAAAACTGAGTTGCTGACCTTGAAAAAGGAGATCAGACAGGCTTCCCTAAGCCCCTTCCCCTTCTTAGAGATGTTCCTTGTGACTGACTCACTAAAAGGCTGAAGGCTATGCAAGACCCTCCTGCAGGTCCTCAATATACATAACAAACCACGTGAGTGGTCTGGTTCTTTGTCTCTAATTAGCGGACCTTTTATCTTAAGTATTCCTTTTCACTGAGTCCTAGTCTTAGAAAGAGCTTAATTCTTTCACGCAATTGTCAGCTAAAGAATCTTTAAACCCACCTATAACCCGTAAGCTCCTTTTTCCAGATGTCCCACCTATTTGGAACAAACCAATGTATGTTTTCCACGTATTGATTTATGATGTCACCTGTAATTCCTGTCTCCCTAAAATGTATCAAACCAAACTGTAACCCCACCACCTCGAGTCAGCCTGTTGAAGGCAACTTGGGCATGGCATCTGCACATGGTCCTCAACTTTGGCTCAGAACAAACCTCCCTAAATTATTTTAGTGAGTATGGCTTCTTTTTTCCTTGACACTCCCCAAAAGAAAGATTCTTGGCTTCATTCATTCCAGCTATCCCTGTAGCAGAAGCACAGTGCATAGGTCTACTTACTGAGTAGAAAGATGGCAAAAGTTTTAATCAGCACTGCCACCTAGTTTGGCTAAAGCAATTTACAATAGTCACACCTAATGTGAAATCAGGGCAGAGAAACACAGGCCTACTATATTCCTGGAAGAACGAGATCCCTAGATATTTGTCGATACCACTGAAATAGACAACTAAATTGTATGCTAGTTATATTTACCTCTCTAATTAAAATATATCATTCAGGTCAACGTCCTACTCTAGCAACCTTGTATAAATCCACTCCATATAAATGGGTCTGCTCTTAATACTGGAAGGTATCATGATTCTAATTTTAGATGACCGAGGAACTGACCTTTATAAATTAATTAAGATGGTTGTTGCACACATATGGCTGGAAAACCCTGGGTGTCCCTGAAACCCTTTTCAGAGGTTTTTAGGGGGTCATAGTGATACTAAAATATTGTTTTCTTTCTTCTGCCTCTTTAGATATTTGTTATGTAGGGTAAAAAAAGCAACTTTGGCTGAGATCATTGATGCCTTAGCATGAATCAGGTGTTGTAACCTTCAACTCCATTGTTTTTTTTTTTGTGTGTGTGTGCACGTATGTGTAATCGTAATTTCTTTCTTTTTTTGTCTTTTTTTATTATTTCTTTTTTTATTATTTCGACTAATATGAGGATACATACGATTAGGTTAGCATTTGTTAAGTAATGTCCCTGTGTTACTAGTGTCCGCACCCAGGAGGTGCGCCATATACCCTTACATTGTGTCTGTTAGGTGGGGTCATCTCAATCCCCTCCCTCCTATCTTCTTATCCCTTCCCTCTACAATTTTAATTAAATTCAGTTTTTCTCTTTTGTGGACATATGTTAGTTCATCTACTGATATAATATTATAATGTTAGTTCACCTACTAATATAACATTATATATTATATTATTATATATTATAACATCTACTGATATAATAATATTAGTTCGTCTACTAATATGACATTATTAGTATTGAGTATATTGTATATTTGCTTTTCCTTTCTTAATGATACTTTACTAAAGAGAATGTTCTCCATCTCTATCCAAGTTAATACAAAAGATGTAAAGTCTCCATCTTTTTATGGCTGAATACTATTCCATGACAAAAATCATTTTATCATAAGGACATTTTTACCAGATGGTTTATGTCAACTCAATTTATAATCACCAAGATGTGGAAGTAGCTCCACATTCTTACAGAAAAAAAAAAACAAACGAAAAAGAAAACAGGAAAGAAAGCATGTTTGTGGTATAATATAAAATAAATGTGTTCTTTGTCCCTATTTCTATCACAGGCTTCTTAAAACCCTTAGAAATTCCTGAATGATCATAGTATCTTTTGCTATTCATAATGAGCTCCCTTTGATTGCATCTAAATTTATACTAATAGAGCGACTTAGGGTCGGGCCCCACACAGGAAGGATCTAAGCATCAGTAAGGGGAGAGATTAGAGTAGGGGCATCCAATGTGAAGCCCTCTGCATGTTCATTTTGTGAAGATATTTTTTGCATAATTATCTGATGCATGGGATATCGCAGAAAAGTATTCCTTTGTATGTGTGTATGTGTATGTGTGTGTTAATCAGCTTTCATTAGTGCTTGTGTATTTACTGTGTGGAACAAAGGAATTCATATTCATCCAGTATGCAGCAGAAAAAAATAAAAGTTTGGACACCTCTGGATTAGAGGATGAGAGGATTGAAACTTTGAGCCCTATCTACCAGCCTGCAGAAAAGGTGGTGGGGCCCTGCAGATTAAGCTCCATGGAAACTGGAGCATTGGCATTTGCTGAGCTTCTGGGATGCAGAGCACTGTGCAGGTGGCACATCCAGAAAGAGCGTGGATGCTCTGGACCCCCCACACCATACCTTGCCCTACGATCTCTTCATCTGGATGTTTATCTGTATCCTTTGCAATATATGTCAAAATAAAACAGCAAACATAAGCTAAGCATTTTCCTGAATTTTATGAACAGCCATAGTAAATTAATCAACCCTAACAAGGTGGGGAGGGTCATGGGAACTCCAGTTTGTACCCAGCGGGTCAGATCTGTAGGTGGCATCCTACTGTTTTCTCTTCGTGCCTGGTACAGAGGTAATCTGGGACGACTGAGCACTCAACCTTTGTTTTCTGACACAGGTAGACAGTATTGGAATTGAATTGATTATACAAAGCATCAAGGCCTCAGTAGAGACCTACTGCAGGGTGGAGCCACTACATAGTTTCTACTAGGGCAAAGCCTACAGGAACCATGAGTGTGTCCACTCTGGGACTCCAGACTGTAGAGCCAGCCGCATGGGACACCAGTCTTGGAACCTGCAGACATACGCAACTTTGTGGTGTGAGAGTTGAAGTGTGAGCTGCATTTGTCAAAGCCATGGGGGCTAGACTGCTTGAGGCCCAGAGGCCCATCCCCAACCTCAGTGTATCGGGTCCCCAGATATAGAATAAAAGAAAATTATTCTTAAGTTCTAAGACTTAATGTTGTTTGACCTGATGACTTTTGGACATACTCTAGACCCAATGATTCTTTTTGTTTTTTTCTCATTTCTCCCTTTTGCCATTGGAATATCTCTGTCCTGCCATTGTATTTTGGAACCACGTAACTTGTTGGATGTCACAGATCCAGGGCTGTCAAAATCTGATACTGACTTAAGGTTTGGGGGGCTATTGAGACGGAATGACGTGTAATTTGGGAATATGTCTTCTAAAATTTATTTGTTTGGAATTTAATTCCCAGAGAAACATTGTTGGGAGGTGGGGCCTTTGGGGTTCAGGTTATTAGGATTCTGCTCTCATGAATGGATGGATGCCTCTGTTATGAAGGCTTTCCACAGTTGTTGTACTCTCTCAATCCCTTCCAGATTCCACCACGTGAAGACACAGTGAGAAAGCCCCAGCAGATGCTAGACACTCAGATCTTGGAATTCCCAGCCTCCAGAGCTGTAAGAAATAAATCTCTGATGTTTATGAATTATGCAGTCTTTGACATTCTTTTGTAACAACACAAAATGACGAAGATAATAACTACTAGGCAATTTCTTGGGTGTGGGGAAAGACCCACATACATCTGGTCACAGAGAAGTCCTGTGCTGAGTGTAAGAGTAGAAAGAAGTAATAGTTGGAATAGAGAAATAATAATTGAAGTAAAAAAATAATAGTTTTTTCTTTCAGAATGATGAAGCCTTAATAACTATTGATTTTATTAAATCTTAAACCTCAAATACATATCTTTGTAATATTTAGTGTGAAAAAATAGGAAACGTGCATAAACACTTCTATTTTTTACCAACGTATAATGATCATTCCCAGGAAAATCGTTTTCAATTGTTTGAATTGGAAGCTGAAGTACTTAATTTTTTTAATCAGATACAATTCATACATGACAGAATATATTCATTGGGAATTGGATATTTGACAAACATTTTCTCAAGATTAAATTATATGAGCCTGTCACTTTGTGGAAATTAGGTTATACTGGTTTTTGCCTATCATAAAATTTGAGCACTCAAGTGAAAATTAAAATTTTGGAAAATAAGTATCTACCCGCTACCCTGAGTTGGAGAGCTTCCAAATACTTACAGACTTTTCCAATGAGACTGTATGTGATATTGATGAATGTAATTTTAAAATATAATATAATGAAATTTGTAAACAATTGTAGTATTTTGATAATACAAGGAATTAATAGCTTCCAAACAATGAATACATGAAGTTTCAAAATCATTGTTAACAAAGGTAAAACATACTTTCCAATGCATGGTGAGTCCATGGAATTTTATTATAACATAGAATCAAATTTCATTGCTACAGATTCTATATTGTAACTAAAGAAACCATGATTATTGGATAAGTTTTGATGTAATATAAAAGAAAATTATCTGCAAGATTTCAAAAGGCAATCAAAACAAACTTTTACCACCCCAACTGCATTTCTGTAATTTTGTTTACATTCTTCAACAAATGCAACATAATGTAACAGATTAAATTCAGAAGCAGATATGAGAATTCAGCTGTTTTTCATTCAGCCAAGGATTTGAAAAAATGTAAGACAATGCCACTCTTCTCACTGATTTATTTTTTCATTTGGAAAAATATGGTTGTTTGTTTTTTTATACAAGAGTATCTTATTTATTAATATTTGCACATAATAGGCATATTACTGTTATTTTAACATGAGTTAATACATTTTTAATATTCAGTAATAATTTCTAATGCAATAAATATGGATAGTTATAAACTACATTAGTTACATTTTTCACTATTTCTCATTATAGTTTCAGAACTGCTAAAGGTAATGTTTCATGGGAAAACATTTTGAAGAAACATTGATAGCTGGGCGGTGCCTGTGGCTCAGTGGTAGGGCAATGGCCCCATATACCAAGGGTAAGTGGGTTCAAACCCAGCCCCAGCCAAACTGCAACAAAAAAATAGCCAGGCGTTTTAGCAGGCGCCTGTAGTCCCAGCTACTCTGGAGGTTGAGGCAAGAGAATTGCCTAAGCCCAAGAGCTGGAGGTTGCTGTGAGCCATGTGATGTCATGGCACACTACTGAGGGCAGTAAAATGAGATTTTGTCTTTACAAAAAAAAAAAAATTAAAAACAAACAAAAAAGAAACATTGATAGCTTTTCATAGTTGAATTTCTTAATACTTTTACAAACTTTAAATATGCCTTTAAGAAGAATTTTACTCATCCTATAACCAGTCATATTCTCTTGTTTATTTCTCATTCAGTCAACAAATATAGTCATTAGTCTATCGGGATGCATAAGAGAAAAGTGATACAAAATGTACCATGCTTTCACTGAGTCTGGGTACCAATAGGCTAGGTATAAGCATATAAATGAACAAATATATAAAATAATAATTGTTTCCACATTTTAGATATGCTTCCAACTCAGTCATAATGATCTTGAGTTTAAAAGTATTTATATCACACACCACATGAATTTTTAACCCACGAAGTGTGAGAGTCGATTTTACCAACTCTATTTGACTGGTTGACTTCTAATTTGAATCAATCATCTTGGCCCATCTTTATATGAACATTTGGATGAGAACCAGAACTTTCATTGGCCAAAATAGTGTAAAAAATATCATTTAAAATCTGTGAAATATATTCCATATGGCTCCGTTGGCTATTGAGTCAGCTGATTGGATTCTATGGGCGTTCTGGACTGAGTTACATTGTCACATGTCCTGATTCTTGAATGTTAAGCCATTGCACAATATGGGCAACTTCAATCACAATTTATTTGGATCACAACTAAACTGTGATAATGTTCAGGCTGAAGGAGAGAAATAAACTTTCTTTAATGTTATGAGCTAAGTAGGGTCAGCTTTGCTCCATTTATTTTCCATTCCATACTTCTCCCATCAATCCCCAGAGCTGTCATTATCTTTTTTGGTTTTGGTACCCACTAGTCTACCTTTAATTTTCACCTCAGAGATTCAAATCTTATATCTCTCTCATCAGTCTTTGAGAATTTGGGAACAATCAAATATCCTCTCACAAAAATTTCCATACATACACTTCCTTGTCATGTCTATTATATTTATAAGTTTGGCAACACAATCTGTGTATTCCAATCCATTTACAGGGGATTAATTTCACCACTTACTGTTTGGCTGGGTCAAGAAAAAAAAAAGTCCTCTGTAGGTATTCAAAAGAGGAAGGGTTTAGCAAAGGATTTAGAAGCACATGAACCCTTAGCATACAAACACTGAAAAGCTTGGAGCAAAATGATCTTGGCCACTGTTCTTCATGTTTAGGAAATTATAACAAAAATGTTTTACCCTATTAATATATTGAAACTAAATTAATAAAGACACAGGGACAGAGACAGAGAAATGCATGGAAATATAGCAAAACTCTGAAATTTTGGTAATGCAGCAAAGTGGTTTTCATAAGGACAGAATGATCAAAATATTCAAATATTACTTATATGGCTGTAAGTGAATTAATACAAGAAACAAAAACATGTCCTTTGTGTTTTAAGACTGAATAAAAAATAAATCACTGAGGATGATCTTGGTTGTCTGTGGCAGCACGTGGGTAACACTTTAGAAAAGACTTTAGGCTGCATCTACTATTTGCCAAAGATCATTAGATGCTTCTTGATGCTACTGGAACAAAATTAGCCTTTGCTATTCCTCTGCCTTATAAATTTCATGTAAATTATTTTCACAAGTGGAATTTAATCCATCACTCTGAATGCAAAGAGATTCTGTAGTTCTCAAGCTTTGGAATCCTGGAGTGAATAGCATACAAGAGTTTGAGAATGAGGTAGGTTGATGAAAAATAAAAATAATATCCGTACCCGGAGATGGTCAATATGCCAAGATAAACTCTTCATTTTCAATATTTAAAGATACAAAAAAATCTATACTTTATGAGACGTTTAGTAATTAAATGACTAGATATATACATTAAAAAAATAATTGTGTGGTGACTTAGTAAGTCAAATATATTAGAGAAAATAAAATTTTGGCAACAGAGAGAGAATATTAAATCAGAAAAGGACAGCACCAAATACAGATTACCGCAAAGGATATCAACAGATAGTTCAAGAAATAGTTACATTGGCACTGCAGGAGTTGTTGGCAGCAAATCACTCAAAATCACACATAACTAGCCTGGAAAGCCTACATACAGTATCTAAGAAAATGCCATGAAGGCTGCGTTGAACAGTTTGATGAGAATATTTCAGATCGTATATGAAACCAGCACATTGTACCCCTTGATTGCACTAATGTACACAGCTATGATTTAACAATAAAAAAATTAAAAAAAAACAAACAAAAAAAGAGGCTGAGGCAGGAGGATCCTTATAGCTCAGGAGTTTGAAGCTGCAGTGAGCTCAGTTTGCACCACTTCACCCCAGTCTGAGTGACAGAGTGAGACCCTATCTCTAAACAATCACAGCACAACCTCACTCCTCTGCTCTCAAAGCTGAAGGCACATCCTTCCTCAGCAGAAGTAGACAACAAGTGATTCAAGAAATAAATAGTGCGGTGCCTGTGGCACAAGGAGCAGGCCGCTGGCCCCATACACCAGAGGTGGTGGGTTCAAACCTGGCCCCGGCCAAAAACTGCAAATAAATAAATAAATCTTACTTGTGGGTAAATGATCAGAGCTACAGCAAAGAGAGTGAAGTGGTGGTGTGATTTAGATAGAGTGGTGAAAAAAAGGCTTTCTGAACACTTGACATGTAAGCCAACCTCTGGAGTTTGAGAAAACACAGGTTACACGGTGAGAAAAAGGGAAAGATGCCCAGGCACGGTGGCTCACATTGGTAATCCTAGCACTCTGGAAGGGGAGGAACACAAGAATCAGGTGAGGTAATCAAGTAGCAGAAAGGTAATTATGATTACTGAAGTTGGCGAGGTAAGAGAAGAGTGACAGATTATGAGGATAGCAGGCAGCAACGCCGACCTCATGGAAGCACTCAGAGTTCTTTTAAGGACTTGGATGTATTTTTTTCTTTGAGACAGTCTCACTCTGTCATCCTGGGTAGAGTGCTGTGACACCATCACAGCTCACAGCAACCTCAAACTCCTGGACTCAGGCAGTCGTCTTCCCTCAGTCTCCTGAGATGATGAACATGTGTGCACCACGATGCTCAGCTCGTTTTTTTCTATTTTTAGTTGACACAGTCTTGCTCTTGGTCAGGATGGTCTTGAACTCCTGAGCTGAAGTCATCCACCTGCCTTGGCCTCCCAGAATGCTAGGATTACAGGTGTGAACAATCAGGCCTGTACAGTAGTTGCACACTTTTAAAAGAAATATAACAGGCCATTAAGCAATTCTCAGTACTGGTACAGAGATTGATGATATTATCTGATTAGAGGTCCATTTAAGGTTGGGAAAGAATAATTTCTGAAATAAAATCAAGAATTTGATGGATTTTATGGATAAAAATTCTTAGTGAAAACAATTTAAAGCATTGTCAAAAGACGAAAACAAAGTTTTATATTTTTGAGAATTTAAACTTACTGTAAAATAAATGGAAAAAGAATTTTTACTAAATGCTCACTTGCTCTTTACTTAATTTAAGGTGTCACTTCTGATGAATTACTTACCATTGTTAGTATTTCCTTTTTGTGATTTCAGACATTATATTGGGTTTGCATGCTTCTTATAATTGGTTGTATTCCTTCCTGTAATAGGTTTTTATATTCAGTTTTCATTATACTACCTAATTTCATTGTTCTTTTTGTTGTCGACTTTGTATCCTTACTAATGCCTTTGTTTATTTCTTAGGTAATTTTTTTTTCATGCGGCATATAACAAAGTCGCACCAACACAATGTTGGAAATAAAAACTGTAAACTGGAAAGTGGTCTGCACAAATCCTCTGAGAGAGGAACAAAGGGATCAGATTGTATATAAAAGAAATATTTAGGTCAAAAATTTAAAGAGCAGTTTCCTAGTATGTACTTAAAGAACATGTTATGGGATAGAACCAGGAAGTAATAATTGTATGACTGCATTCAACAGTAAAGTACCATCATTTCCAGTCTTCTTATTGTTAATAGTCATCCCCACTTTATATTAATTGTGAACTACTTTGCGTAGATCAGCGTGCCGGGTATTAGAAAGAAAAGTGACTTTCCTCTGAAACCAGGCTGAGAAGGTGACTTTTTTGGTAGCGTACACTACATTCATTTTACAGGATTTTCCCGTCAAGTCTTTCAATCAAAAATATGAAAGAAGCAATCTAAATTAAATCTGGATGGAGGACACATATAAACAGATGTTAGAAGATGCTCAGCACAGAGATAAATTTTGAGAATATATTAAAAATTTCAAAATTTTGCCTTTGCTAATACCAAAGATAGGGAGATGAGAAATTCCTTCTTTTTTAAAAAAAATAATAATCCTTTTTGTTTGCATGGCACTTTAGTTTAAAAGCCTTTATGCTTATAATATTTCATGAGCTTCAGAATAATCCTCTGGGGTAAACAAGGCAACCACTTTCCTCAACTGTGTGAATAAGGCAGGCGCTGAAGAGATAAGAGCCTTGCTTGTATAGAAGTGAGCGGAGACACTCACCTTTCATTCTCCTCTTCAAATAAGTTTCTCCCATCCTATGCAGCCCTGTCATTATCTATTTCTCTGGAAAAATAAGTGAAAGAATAACTTGAAGTATTTGGCCTTTCAAGAGAAAGTAAGTGTAAGCACTTATACTTCAGTATAAAAATAAAACTCACCGGTGTTGTTTGGCGCTACATGCATATTAGAATAAAGAGAGAATTTTGTCTTGTTGAAATCTTTAGAAAACAGAAAACAACAGAAGCTCTCGTTGATAAAGTGCTGCCTATGAACCAGAGACTCTCTGGATAGATATTATTATTTCAATTTTAGAGAGGAGGAAATGTGCTCAATTTCCCTACTGTGAAAGTCAGGATTTTTAGTTTTAATCCATAGAAACCACTCTAGCTAATTTAAGGAATTCATTTAAGGATATTAGTAATTCCCTAACACTCTAGCAGAGCCAAGGACTCTAGCGCAGAGGGTAGGCAGCCAGGATCTGTACCAGCACCGGAGTGCGCTTCAGGGATCCCACAGCCTGAGAAGCAGGCAGAGTGGTGTGTATTACCTGGAATGCCACCAGTGGGTTTACAGCCATCTGTCTCATTGCTGTGCTTGGCCACCTTCCCCAGAAAGTGAATTATTCATAGTGCCTTATCGTCTGCAACTTAAAATCTCACAAAGGTACATCTAAGGTACATTTCATTAAGTCCAGGTTACCTATGTGACAGAGTCACGTCACATAGTCATGTGAGTGAGTTACAAGGGAGCTTTTTGGTGCTGAATTCCCCAAACAACTGACTTCTCATTAGAAGTGGTGGGGTGCACAGTGGTTATGGCACCAGGCACATACACTGAGGCTGGTGGGTTCAAACCTGGCTGGGGCCAGATAAAACTGGTGGGTGCCATAAACCTAACACACGTTGACGATGCTACTACAGTAGCAGGCCGGTGACTGCAAAAAGGGCCACAGAGTCTTCCTTTGTGTATCCTCAGGCCTTCATGGTAGTACTGCTGTTTCTTCTATGAAAAGGTGGGTCTCTTTTCCAAAACTTTGCACCTGGAAGGCCTGGGAGCTGCACTGAGGTAGAAACAGCACCGTGCTGGTCCCAGCCTGGGCCTCAGAGTCCTTTCCACTTCTGCTGCTCCACTGAGAGCCCTGCTGCCACAATAGCAGCAATGTCAGGCTAACATACTGCAGAGTGGAGTCCATGTAAGGAAGACACTGTTATCATAGCCAAAATCCAGACACAAGAGAGCTGAGCAAGATCCCCCAGGAGACCTGCCGCAGACCCCAGCTGCCTGGGTAGCTCCATCAAACATCCGACCGAGGCTGTGCCAGAAGAGCCACCCAGCCAGCCTGCACACCCGGAGAGCCTTATCTGTTTAACGTCATGAGCTAGTACAATCTGGAGTGGCTCGTATGCAGCAAAAGCTATCTGATAAATTCACAGAAAGTCAAGCCCAGAGGTTTTCCTCTGCACACTAGGCTTCACAGAGGCTTTGCAATTCTTTTCAAAGGTAGGTCTGAGTATGGTAAAAGGTAGGTATGGGGAAGGTGAACGTTTTAGCCCACGTGACCAACAACTTGCATGACTGTGGACAAGTGTTTGTGCTTCTGTCTTTTACTTGATTGTTTTAAGAGACAGCCAAAAAGGGATTTCCCTCATATGGCTTCAAGTTACTCTAATGCCAATACAACTTCCCTCACAGCCGGCCGATGTGGGCTGATAGTCACTTCCCTTTTCTCATTTCACTGCATACTGCGTATCGCGGTGGTCTTTTCTTATCTGAATAGCCCCTTGATGACTGTTTATTCCAATATTTGCCACATAGTCACCTCCCTCTGACAGCAGGGTAACATGGCTTAATGAAATATTTGTAAAGCACAACAAAGTGCACAAAGAAATGTGCTTTTAAATCCTAAATTATGTTTCTTACAAATGCCATTAATAACACATTTGCCTCACATCTGTGTAGCTTGTGGCTTTACTCAACCAACCGCACACCTTGTAGTCACTAAATGAAATGAGAGGTCTGTTCATGATTCTCTGGCAGACAGATTGTCAAGGCTTGACATATTGTTGAAGCTGCCCTCAATCAGTTTGGAAATCAACGAAGAATGCAAATTGCTGGAATGCTTTCCAATAATATTTCTCATCTTTATGATGATACTTTAACAGCTTTCCCCCCCACCCCCTGGCACTATATAGACATTATTATTTAGTTGTATCACATTATTAATGGCATCTGCTAACATTAATGTCTCTCTAAGTTATCCTCAGTTAGACTCTGTCATATCTGAGACCGTACTGTGCCAAGGAATCACACATTGTTAAAGCTAACAGAAATGTATAAGTTAATAAATAGAAGATGGTGAATATGATGCCTTGAAAGTATTAATTAGCCGGTAAGCATTTATTGTTGTTATTATTGCTACTGCTGTTTGTAGTAAACCTCTCATTTTAGAAATGATAAATCTGACTTGGTATGGTGGCTCAAGCCTGTAACCCTAGCTGTCTGGGAGGCTGAGGTGAAAAATGAGAGAGGACAGAAGAAAAGAGGAGTTGCAATCTTATTTTCAGATACATGTAGATTTAAAGCAACTAAAGTCAAAAAAGACAAAGATGGTCACTTTATATTGGTCAAGGGAAAACTACAACAAGAAGACATTTCCATTCTAAATATTTATGCACCCAATTTAAATGCTCCCAGATTCTTGAAGCAGACCTTACTCAGTCTGAGCAATATGATATCTGATAATACCATCATAACAGGGGACTTTAACACACCTCTTACAGAGCTGGACAGATCCTCTAAACACAAATTAAACAAAGATGTAAGAGATTTAAATGAGACCCTACAACAACTGTGCTTGATAGACGCATATAGAACACTCCACCCCAAAGATAAAGAATATACATTCTTCTCATCACCCCATGGAACATTCTCCAAAATTGATCATATCCTGGGACACAAAACAAATATCAACAGAATCAAAAGAATTGAAATTTTACCTTGTATCTTTTCAGACCATAAGGCACTAAAGGTGGAACTCAACTCTAACAAAAATGCTCAAGCCCACCCAAAGGCATGGAAATTAAACAATCTTCTGTTGAATAACAGATGGGTGAAGGAAGAAATAAAACAGGAAATCATTAACTTCCTTGAGCATAACAACAATGAAGACACAAGCTACCAAATCCTGTGGGATACTGCAAAAGCAGTTTTGAGAGGAAAATTCATCGCTTTAGATGCCTACATTCGAAAAACAGAAAGAGAGCACATCAACAATCTCACAAGAGATCTTATGGAATTGGAAAAAGAAGAACAATCTAAGCCTAAACTCAGTAGAAGAAAAGAAATATCCAAAATCAAATCAGAGATCAATGAAATTGAAAACAAAAGAATCATTCAGAAAATTAATGAAACAAGGAGTTGGTTTTTTGAAAAAATAAATAAAATAGATAAACCATTGGCCAGACTAACTAGAAATAGAAAAGTAAAATCTCTAATAACCTCAATCAGAAACGATAAAGGGGAAATAACAACTGATCCCACAGAGATACAAGAGATCATCTCTGAATACTACCAGAAACTCTATGCGCAGAAATTTGACAATGTGAAGGAAATGGATCAATATTTGGAATCACACCCTCTCCCTAGACTTAGCCAGGATGAAATAGACCTCCTGAACAGACCAATTTCAAGCACTGAGATCAAAGAAACAATAAAAAATCTTCCAACCAAAAAATGCCCTGGTCCAGATGGCTTCACTCCAGAATTCTATCAAACCTTCAAGGAAGAGCTTATTCCTGTACTGCAGAAATTATTCCAAAAAACTGAGGAAGAAGGAATGTTCCCCAACACATTCTATGAAGCAAACATCACCCTGATACCAAAACCAGGAGAAGACCCAAACAAAAAGGAGAATTTCAGACCAATCTCACTCATGAACATAAACGCAAAAATTCTCAACAAAATCCTAGCCAATAGATTACAGCTTATCATCAAAAAAGTCATTCATCATGATCAAGTAGGCTTCATCCCAGGGATGCAATGCTGGTTTAACATACGCAAGTCTATAAACATTATCCACCATATTAACAGAGGCAAAAATAAAGATCACATGATCCTCTCAATAGATGCAGAAAAAGCATTTGATAAAATCCAGCATCCTTTTCTAATTAGAACTCTGAAGAGTATAGGCATAGGTGGCACATTTCTAAAACTGATTGAAGCTATCTATGACAAACCCGCAGCCAATATTTTACTGAATGGAGTAAAACTGAAAGCTTTTCCTCTTAGAACTGGAACCAGACAAGGTTGTCCTCTGTCACCTTTACTATTCAACGTAGTGCTGGAAGTTCTAGCCAATACAATTAGGCAAGACAAGGAAATAAAGGGAATACAAATGGGAGCAGAGGAGGTCAAACTCTCCCTCTTTGCTGACGACATGATCTTATACTTAGAGAACCCCAAAGACTCAACCACAAGACACATAGAAGTCATCAAAAAATACAGTAATGTTTCACGATATAAAATCAATGTCCACAAGTCAGTAGCCTTTGTATACACCAATAACAGTCAAGGTGAGAAGCTAATTAAGGACACAACTCCCTTCACCATAGTTTCAAAGAAAATGAAATACCTAGGAATATACCTTACGAAGGAGGTGAAGGACCTCTATAAAGAAAACTATGAACTCCTCAGAAAGGAAATAGCAGAGGATATTAACAAATGGAAGAACATACCATGCTCATGGATGGGAAGAATCAACATTGTTAAAATGTCTATACTTCCCAAAGCAATCTACCTATTCAATGCCATTCCTATCAAAGTATCTACATCGTACTTTCAAGATTTGGAAAAAATGATTCTGCGTTTTGTATGGAACCGGAAAAAACCCCGTATAGCTAAGGCAGTTCTTAGTAACAAAAATAAAACTGGGGGCATCAGCATACCAGATTTTAGTCTGTACTACAAAGCCATAGTGGTCAAGACAGCATGGTACTGGCACAAAAACAGAGACATAGACACTTGGAATCGAATTGAACACCAAGAAATGAAACTAACATCTTACAACCACCTAATCTTTGATAAACCAAACAAGAACTTACCTTGGGGGAAAGACTCCCTATTCAATAAATGGTGTTGGGAGAACTGGATGTCTACATGTAAAAGACTGAAACTGGACCCACACCTTTCCCCACTCACAAAAATTGATTCAAGATGGATAAAGGACTTAAATTTAAGGCATGAAACAATAAAAATCCTCAAAGAAAGCATAGGAAAAACACTGGAAGATATTGGCCTGGGGGAAGACTTCATGAAGAAGACTGCCATGGCAATTGCAACAACAACAAAAATAAACAAATGGGACTTCATTAAACTGAAAAGCTTCTGTACAGCTAAGGACACAATAACCAAAGCAAAGAGACAACCTACACAATGGGAAAGGATATTTGCATATTTTCAATCAGACAAAAGCTTGATAACCAGGATCTATAGAGAACTCAAATTAATCCACATGAAAAAAGCCAACAATCCCTTATATCAATGGGCAAGAGACATGAATAGAACTTTCTCTAAAGATGACAGACCAATGGCTAACAAACACATGAAAAAATGTTCCTCATCTCTATATATTAGAGAAATGCAAATCAAAACAACCCTGAGATATCATCTAACCCCAGTGAGAATGGCCCACATCACAAAATCTCAAAACTGCAGATGCTGGCGTGGATGTGGAGAGAAGGGAACACTTTTACACTGCTGGTGGGACTGCAAACTAGTACAACCTTTCTGGAAGGAAGTATGGAGAAACCTCAAAGCACTCAACCTAGACCTCCCATTCGATCCTGCAATCCCATTACTGGGCATCTACCCAGAAGGAAAAAAATCCTTTTATCATAAGGACACTTGTACTAGACTGTTTATGGCAGCTCAATTTACCATTGCCAAAATGTGGAAACAGCCTAAATGCCCACCAAGCCAGGAATGGATTAACAAGCTGTGGTATATGTATACCATGGAATACTATTCAGCTATTAAAAAAAATGGAGACTTTACATCCTTTGTATTAACCTGGATGGAAGTGGAAGACATTATTCTTAGTAAAGCATCACAAAAACGGAGAAGCATGAATCCTATGTACTCAATCTTGATATGAGGACAATTAATGACAATTAAGTTTATGGGGGGGGGAAGCAGAAAGAGGGATGGAGGGAGGAGGGTGGGGCCTTAGTGTGTGTCACACTTTATGGGGGCAAGACATGATTGCAAGAGGGACTTTACCTAACAATTGCAATCAGTGTAACTGGCTTATTGTACCCTCAATGAATCCCCAACAATAAAAAAAAATAAATAAATAATAATAAAAAAAAAAAAGAAAAATGAGAGAGGATCCCTTGAGCTCAGGAGTTTGAGACCAGCCTGAGCAAGAGTGAGACCTATCTCTACTAAAAAAAGCAAACATTAGCTGGGTGTCTTAGTGGGCACCTGTAGTCCCAGCTGCATAGGAGGCTGAGGCAGGAGAATGGTCTAAAACTAGGAGTTTGAGATTGCTGTGAGCTATGATGCCTTGGCACTCTAGCCTGTGTAACAGAGTGAAACTCAAAAAAAAAAAAATGAGAGAAAGAGATCTGAAGCTTTTACATAAATATTCACATATATTGCCAATAATATGTCACATAAATTCGTCCAATCCTGCCTTTTGTCATATTTTCAAGTGCCTCTTATATAGGGAATATGGATGGGAAAGTTAGTTCTTGCATTCCGTCTAGGACAGTGCATTAAAATCAACATCCATCCACTGTAAATCAGTGTTGTGGACGCCAACCTCTTCTTAACAAGTCTTTGCTGATGAGGAAGGATGTATATATACTAGTATATATTCTAGAAAATTCCGGAAAGAGTGGAACTGAATTACTGTACAATGAAGCTGGGAGTATTTTTAAGTCCCCTTGGAAATTCTGGGAATGAGAAAGGAAGTGAAAGAAGAAACAAAGGAAAGATGAAGGAAAGCACGAGAGAGAGAAAAGGAAAAAACAGAGGAGTTGATGCTGAGTGCTTTTGGGAGAGAGTTGCTTGATAAAATATAGGAGGAAGGGGAAGGGAGGGGGGAGGTTAGGGTGGAGGGAGGGTAATGGGTGGGGCCACACCTACGGTGCATCTTAGAATGGGTACAGGCGAAACCTACTAAATGCAGAATACAAATGTCTACATACAGTCACTAAGAAAATGCCATGAAAGCTACGTTGAACAGTTTGATGAGAATATTTCAGATTGTATATGAAACCAGCACATTGTACCCCTTGATTGCACTAATGTACATAGCTATGATTTAACATTAAAAAAATAAATAAATAAAATAAAATATAGGATGCTCAGTTAAATTGGAGTTTCAAGTCAACAATGAATAGTTTTTCAATAAGTATGTCCCAAATAGTGTCTAGGTATTGTATGGGTTGGGTGTTTGGCCCTTCCAATCCGCATGCTGAAATCCCATCTCCAGTGTTGTGTGGAGGGGTCTGGAGGGGGGTATTTGAGTCGTGGAAGTGGATCCCTCATGCATAGCTCCGTGCCTTCCCTGTGGTGAGGACTGAGCTCTCACTGCGTCAGTTCACAGGAGAGGCAGTTGTTGACAGGAGGCTGGCAGCCCACCGCTCTCCCTTTTCTCATTCTCTCATTATGTGACACACGTAGCCCCTTCACCTTCTGCTTTGATTGGAAGATCCTTGAAGTCCTCACCAGAAGCAGATGCTGGTTTGGTGCTTCTGGTATAGTCTGCTGAAGAGTGAGCCAAAAAAAAAAACTCTTCCCTTTAGGCTGGCACCTGTGGCTCAAAGGAGTTGGGTGCCAGCCCCATATACCATAGGTGGTGGATTCAAACCTGGCCCCGACCAAAAACTGCAAGAAAATAAACAAACAAACAAACAAAAAACCTCTTCCCTTTAGAAACTACCCAGGCTCATGTATTTTATTTATAGCAATGCAAATGGACTAATATAGATATCCATCCATCCATCAGTCAATCAATTCCATGTTTACCTGAAACACAAATTCAACTGGGCATTCTATATTTTTATATTTTAGTTTTCTAAATCTTGCAACACTGCCTTGGGGGTACAGATAGTAAGGAAAAACATGAATACAAATTAGGCATACATATTATGAAATGTTCAAAGTTAATCCCTCCTGTCTCTGCTCTACGGAAACTATAGATCTCCTCTCTCTGACTTTTTTCCGTCTCCTTTACCAGCTCATTGTCATGTCTACTTAGATACCTTAAGCAGAACACGTTTAAAACGACAATCTTGATCTTATCATTCTGGTCTTTCCTGGCACATCATTCTCAAGAAATTATCAGCAGATCCTCAGCTTACAGTCATTCCCGTGTCCCCATCATTCTTGATGTCATCATGGTGTTTTATGTCCTCTATGAAATGGCATAATTTAAAAAACATATTTATTTATATGCATAATTATTGCTGGTTTTGTTTGTGTTTCAGGAGACCAAGTAGAAAGCATACTTATTTATTTCTGGCTATGTTCTGTCACTAACATGTAAGTCCTATGAAAGCAGGAAATTTGCAGATGGGGTTTATGCTACTATCTTACAACCTGAGCAAACTGCCTTCCAAATTGATATTTAGAGTATAGTGTATGTTGAGTAAACTGATGAATTAATAACCTGCTCCCTAAACCTGTTCTCTTGCATCATTTTCTCTCTTGGAGAATGGTATTACCAAGTGTCTCACTTTCCAAGTGTCATAAATGTCATATTCATCATAAAAACTTTGAACCCTGAATATCCATACCCAAATATCCACATTAATTTCTAAATAAATTAATCCACTGCCTTTTAGAATTTTTTAAAACTAGTCTCATTCTATCCATTTTCACAATTATTACACTAGCTCAGGTCCTATTGACTCTACACTGAACTTTCCTGTAGTCTCTCAAGTGGTTTGTACATACCCGCTCTTGGCTTCTTCCAAAAGAGCCACGCTGCGGTCAAAAGAATTTTATGGAAAAGCAAACTTGGCTATGGTACCCTTGCTTCACTCCACTCATACCTGTCAGTAATAAAAGAAAAGGTTAAAATCAGAACTCAGGGTGATCATTAACTTTTAAAAAATTAAACAAACACAAGACCTATGTTAATCATTGATGATCTGGTCTTGAGGAGATTCTCAGCCACCGTGAGTGGGAAACCACATTGCAACTCTAATTTCTTTGCTCCTCCTCTGTCCCCTTTTGCTTTTGTTGAATGTCGGGTCTTCAATGCAAACAACTGAATTTTTCATGACCTCTGGTTTTTAATATCTCATATTTTTTGTTAATGAGTGGATCTCTGTTTTTGAATTTTTAAGTCTTTCATAAACTCCTTCTGATTTCTCACCCAGCTCAAGAACTATTGGTGTGTTCCTTCCACATCCTGCTATTGCTTTTTAAACTCCCTCCACCAGGGTAGCTACTGTCGCGAAACCCAGCATGTCTGAGCTGTGTGCATGTACATTCTGAGTGCTGGTCGAATCTGGCCTGAAGTTTGTCTCTTTAGAGCCAGTGAGCTAATTATGATTTTTATATTTTTAACATGTTGTGAAAAGAAACAAAATATAATATTCTATATGAATTTTTCCCCAAGTAATATATTGCTAAAGGCATTCATATTCCTGTATATAAATCAGTGAGATTTCATTTGACCACTACATAACATTCCATTGAGAATACAGTATACTCTATTTATCCATTCCTGTTCACAGTCTGTCTTTGTTCAGTTCTTTCAGTCAAACATATACATAAGGTCTTTTCTTTTTTATCTTCTTTTCCAAACTGTCATCTTTATTTTGTTACAATATTTAACAATATAAAAAAGTTCAGGTTTCCTCATGGTTATATATTTCCTGCTACAGCACAGGATAAACTGTCATTCTTGAAACCATCCCGAGTGTAGCTGTCAGTGTCAGCATCCCAGCACATCGAGTAGCCATGAATTCTCTTCACTTCTTTGTTCTCCAATCACTGCTTGCACTACCATTTTATGTCAGTCAAATCTTATACTTTTAGTTTATTTTTAATGTTTTCTTATAGACGTTTTGTGAGCCGAGGCATTTCACTGGAGAACCATCAGCAGTTGCTCCCTGAGCACAGCATGAGTATTGTCTTTTAACAACAGAAGGTCTGAATCTTTCCTGGAAAATAGGCAGCAGAACATAGGCACTCTCAGGTTCTCCTGAATTCTTCTCAGTCTCAGGCACCCCGTTTCTGGGAGACAAAGACACGCCCACAAAGAAGGACACGTTGGTCAGTGTGGCCAGGGCCAGGGCGTCTAGACCATCTCAAGGAAGGCCTGCCCAGTGGGGTTGAAACAGGGAGCTGGGAAGCCATCTCCAGGGCAACAGGCCGCCCTTGGTCCTCCAAAGCCCTTTCTCTAACTTGACAGATGCATGGACTCTTTCTTCGGGTCTTAGCTGAGATCTCTCTTCATTTCTCAGGAAATAATCTTTGCTTTTGCTGACCACATTAGTAATCCACATTAACAACAATTTTCCATTCACATTTTTTTCGTGGGTTTGATTTCTTGATTAGTTCATTGGACTTTCTTCTCCATTATAATATAACACCCATAACGGCAAGCCTTATGACATTTTTTTTTCTTAATTTTTTTCTCAAGAATCTAATGCAATGCTTGGCCCTTCATGGATGTCAAGTAAATAATACAAAAACAGAACAAATGAAGGGCCATGAAGGTGTGAAAGCAACTGACATCTGGATAATGTCCAGATAAATAAAACTAGCTCAATAAAACAGAAAGGAACCATATGTACAAGGCCTATTTTGGTCATAAATAGCAGTTCTTTCTTAATAGGTTTTCAAATGCTCGTACAGTTGACCAGGGTCAAATGTTGAAAATTAACGAAGTTGAGTGGAATTCAACTCCCCCCATTTTTTTTTATTTTAAAAATGAGATGGCTATATTAATGATTTCATAGTTTTTCCAGAGATTTCATTTTAGATTTTGTGTTTTATGCCCATATTAATTAATTAACAACATAGCTGAATCTCCATCTTAATCAATACTTTCTCCTGGGCAAGATAATCTATCAATGCACTTACCTGTGGTACTCATGTATGCAACACTATCTGGACCCCGATGCCTGTCATCCTGACTGTTTTGCTGGCAGGGAGGCACTAACAGAAGGCAGTCTTGTTCCTAACAGCATTTCCTCAAGAGCTTTGTCATCACTGCCATTTCAAATGAACACTAAAACTTTCTGTTTTAAGACTATATCTGCTCTCTTGCTCGCATATGAATACACTCATTCTTAATTTTTAATTTCCATTTGTTTGTTTTTTAAATAGCATTCCTAGCCATGTGAATTTGGAACATATATGACACCCTATCTGATTATATTGGCTAAAGATTCCTCTTTATTTTATTTTATTATGACTATTTTTTTCTTTGAGACAGAGTCTCAGTTTGTCACCCTGGGTAGTTACATGGTGTTATAGCTCACAGCAACCTCCTGGGCTTAAGCGATTCTCTTGCCTCAGCTCTCAAGTAGCTGGGACTGCAGGTGCCTACCACAATGGTCGGCTATGTTTAGAGAACAGGGTGTTGCTGTGGCTCAGGCTTGTCTTGGACTCCTGAGCTCAGGCAATCCACCCACCTCGGCCTCCCAGGTGCTGAGATTACAGGTGTGAGCCACCGTGCTGGTCCCTAACAATGCCTCTTAAAAACCACAGAACAAGTTCATCTTGGTTTCTATTGGTTGAAGTCATGGATTTTGATTAACTGTTCTGCGTGTCACTAGTGAACTCCTTTGTAAAGTTTGGTTTGTTCTGATTATTTACACCAATCTATGTTCTATGCACTCACTATTTGGCCACAGCTAGCGGGATATTCTCTCTTTATCTGCTTCAAGAGAAGAAGAATTCCTTTATTTACAAACAAGCAAATGTAAAGCAATTTTACATCAATTTGTCAAAAGGTGTTTTGAGGATATATATGATCAATATTAAAATCAACATCATTCCTAAAATCTTACTTTTAAACATCTCTCTTATAAGATTTATCAGCATGTCTGTTTTTAATGTTCTAAGTTTCTGAAAATTCCTGAATGATCAGGCATCTTGTCCCAAAGGGACGTGGAGTGTCCCTTCATCTGTCACATTACAGTTCACTGAGTTTACTTGCAGTCGTCTCATTTTGCCACTAGATGGCGGTAAAAATAGTAAGGCTTTCAACGTGCACCTGGGTAGGAAACCACAGAGAAGTGAAGTTCAGGGGTTTATTGGGCATAGTACATTAGGCTAATTAGTAAACTGTAAAACGCGGAAACTCCTTGAACTCAATGGGTTCTTTTCTCATTCTCATTTTATTTTGATTTCTCATCTGAACGCTATAATTCCTTATAAAAATACTATTCTCACATACTTAATCCTCAGTGAGCTTTCAAGAAATACATTAAAATGTTTCTTAATTTTTCTCTTCTTTTTGGTATGCATAATTATATTATTTTGAAAACCATTTTCTAGAAGATGGGCTTTGTGAGTTATGTTATTTAGTTGCCTAATATGTTTATGACCTCTATCTCCAAGTTAAAGATTTCAGAAACTGAATTATTGCTTTTTCTTTTGCATTCCCTACAGCAAACATTACTGATAGATGAACATAGCCAGTGGTCCCTAAATGTTTTTAGAAAGCATAATGCAATGACTGCTGTTCAAAGTTTCAGCCAATTACACGGTCTGCTTTAAACGGGTCATCTGATCCTAATGCTTTTTGATGTTGTTGTTTTTTTCAAGGAATTCCCTGTAAGATAATTACCAAGACCAAATTCTGGGAGCAAAGACTTTCTTATCTCCCCAACTTTGACTCTTGTGGCACACCATGAGTCAAAATTGGGGAGGTAAGGAAGTCTTTGCTCCCCCTAAATTTCCCTGGATCTCTTCCCTCTTGCTGTTGCTGAGACCTCTAGGCCTCATTGTGGGTTGTTCTATTTTGCAGTTTCATTGCTTTTCAGTAATGGGTTTTGCCTTTCTGTGGCTTAGTATAGTAGTCATGGACTCTCTCACACATCCTTTCTTCATATATTTGGATACTTCCACCATAAGTTGTTAAAGAAAGTAGGAGGTGAGTGGGAGAGTTTTTAATGACTATCATCTGTAGTCCCATACTTTCCACAATAATATGCAGGAAAAGGACAGATCTTCTTTTAACCATCCAAATATTTAACAAAATAGCAACTTGTACTGCATAAACTGCTTTTCACCCAGGAAGCTTGGGAAAAGTGTTTGCTGGTGCATTTATTTTTCCTTTGGTCAGTCATTCCTCCTTTCCAATTTCCAAAAACAGCAATTAAAACAATGACATATAAACGTATGTTTTCTTCATGAGGCTCTGAATTGCTAAAGGCAAGAACTTTAAAATTTGTATTTCTATTCTCTAGAGCAGGAATCGACAAATTAAAACCCCACGTGCCTAATTTGTCCTGCTGTCTGTTTTTGTAAATAAAGTTTTATTGGAACATACCCATGCCCATTTATTTATGCATTGCCTATGACTATTTATTTTCACAACAATGGCAGATTAGTGTTTGCAACAGAGACTGTGTGAGTTCATAAGCTTAAAATATTTGCTCTTTCCTTGTTTACTGAGAAAGTTTGACAATAAAGAGTTGGTCCTTTCAATATGTTTGTTTGATAAGTGAATTAATTAATGGAGAGTTTCATCTATATTGATGCTGAATCTAAATCAGAAGTGTCCAACCTGCGGCCTGTAGGCCACATGCTGATTTTGTAAGGATTTTTTGCTTATCTGTGGTGTCCAATAATGTGAAAAGTATGCACAGATCTTGTTCTTTTTTTTTTTGCTAGTCAGTTCTCATTAGTGTTTGTGTATTTAATGTGTGGCCCAAGACAACTCATATTTTTCTAATGTGCAGCAGAGAAAGAAAAATGTCAGGCACCCATGCAAAAATGCTGTTTGTTAAAATTACATTCTTGCTTAAAATATGAGTCAAAAGACAATTAATGATTTATCTAATGAGAATAAAGATGAAATGCTTTACTCAATTTAATCCGCTTACTAAAATAACTGGTCAAAGTAGCTTTTGGGTTTTATTTTGTAGGTTGCTTTGGAAACCAAAGTGTCTGAGTCTTTTAATTATCTTATCAAATTATTGACTCATTTTTGTATCATCTGGGCTAAGTGGTTCATCATATGGAAATGTGCTATTTAGGTTATTAGTTCCATGAATAAATAGTAACAATTTCTTGACATCAACGTCTCCTAATCAAGTCAGATAAACAGGATTTTTAAAAAATCAACTTTAATTTTTACAGCAGTTTTAAGTTCATAGAAAAATTTCATAGAGAGTTCTCTGTCCTCTACACACACACGCCTTCCTTTACACATCAACATCCTCTTACCAAATGGTGTATTTGTTAAAATGAATGAACTCACACTGGCACACTATTATCACCCAGAGTCCATAGTTTACCTTGAAGTTCACTCTTGGTACATTCTACAGTTTATGGATTTTGACAAGTGTGTAATAACCCATCCACCACAATAGTAGCATGTAGTATAATTTCACTACTGTAAAAATCCTCTGTCCTTCCTTCCTGTATCCCTTCTAACCCCTTACAAGCTCTGCTCTTTTTATTTTGTCTCCATAGCTGTGTCTTTTCCAGAATGTCATATAGTTGGAATCATGTAGCCTGCAGACTCTTCTGATTGACTTCTTTCACTAAGCAATATGCTTGGAAGTTTTCTCCACATCTGTTCTTGATTGACAGCTCATTTCTTTTTCTCACCAAATAATATTTTAATGTCTGGATGTGTGACAGTGTATCCATTCACCTTATTTTTCCATCCATCTTGGTTGTCACCAAAGTTTTGGCAATTTTCAATACACTGCTATAAACATGTTTTGATGTGGACATAATTTTTCAATTCATTTGTATAAATACCAAAGAGCATGCTTAGTTTCGTAACATACTGCCAAAACCATCTTCCAAAGTAGTTGTGTACTTTGCATTTGGCTCAGCAGTGAAGAGCGTTCCTGTTGCTCCACATTATGACCAGCGTTTAGCATCGTCAATGTTTGGATTCTCAACACTTTACTAGGTGTGGTTATATATTTAACTAAGGTTTCTCAACGCTTTGAAAATTTTAAAAATAGGTTCTGAATATTTGGGGATATCGTAGCATATACATTTCTCAAAATAAATTGGTCATTGAAACAAATTTATTGAGGGATAGCTTATGAAAGGGATATTCCTGGGGAACTGCTGATAGCATTATTGTATCTCTGTGCCTAGTCTAGCATAATGCCTGGCACCTAGCAGCTGTCTGTGGATATTTTCTGAATAAATGAATAGTTTAGCTTGGAACTCATAGAGAGATCTGGGTTGGCTGAAGCTTGAATGAATTCAGATATAAGGCAATAATCTTGAGCCTACTTACAGAAAAAGAAGCCAGCATTAAAATGCAAAAAAGCCCCCAGGCTTAAGCTGAAGCTATTGTTTGAATGTTCTTGTTTAATAGAAGAGGTTAATTAAATGGTTAATTCTAGCATTAAAATAGAAATAGGCATATGAGACCAATTAATTGCTTTTTACAAGTCAATATATTTGGCCCATACTTGATAATAATTCAGTATTCTTTGGCAGCCAGTAGTGGCTAATGGCGGTTTTCTTTGTCAGAACTGTTATCAAACTTTGCTATTAAAAGAGATTTATTTGGTGAGATCTGAGTGGATCTGTAAGAAATAAGCATTCAGTCCAAGTTGTTGTCTAACATAAAGGAATTTGAAGACTTTTCTTTATCCTCTTGGCTTAAGACATAGTTTATCATATTTCAAATATGGTCTGGGTAAACTTCTTCAAATATGTCTCATACAATTATACATTTACACCAACATTTTATTTTGAAAATAAGAAAGATGTTTATATAACTTTGAATGTGGCTTCATATATTTATTTAATAAAAGACTTTTGTTGACTTAAACAATTTTTCTCAGTTCTTATTCTAAATGGCAAATTTGTGTTATTCCATTATTACAAGTGAAGTAACTACATTTGAGAGCGGAATTTTAACACTAACAATAGGAAGTAGAATAGTGTTTGAGAACTTGAATATTGACCTGCCTTTTAAGCTACCTATGTTTTGATGATTTAATTCTATTTTTAAAAATTCATATATACTTTTTTAGTCTATATGATACTAAACATATTATGATTATTTCCTTTTTCAATATTTAAAAATTCTAAACTGATTTAGCCACATTTTTATTGCTCTGGTTTTTCAGAGGGTTGCGAAAGTATTTATTTCTTCTTTAAAAAATTCTGTAAGTACACCACACATAATGAAAAGTAATCAAAAATTTGACATATTATAATTGCTGATGGAGTATAAAATTCCATTAATGGAATTTTAATTCTCATAATCCTTATATTAATACATAATATTCATACATTTTCAAATTTTTTGAGGGAAAATATTCTGATTATGGAAGTTTAAAAATGTTCTTAGAATTCTAAAACATGAAACAGGCACTGGATGTAAATTAATTTTTTTTAAAGTCTTAAAAAATAAAATTTAGTGAAAGTAATTTGATGAACACTTTCTTAGACAACTTGCTCTACTTTTTCAAGAGGCAATGCTGTGAATGACTGTTTTGGACTGATCTAGTCTCACTAGCCTAAAAGTAGTGAAATCACTATGAATTATTGTGAAGAACTTGTCAGGGGATAAAGCCAAACAGGTAGAGATAAGACTGTGGGTGAAGCGTTTCACATGTCATGATAAAATCTGAAAAATATGCTGGAGAAAATGGGAATCATTAAAGGTTGGCAGGAGAACTGGACTAATTTGAGTTGGGTTTTAAAATATGTCTGCATGAGGATATATGTCTGCATGTGTGTCTTGAGTAGGTGAGCCTGAAGGGATGACAAATTAGGAATCTATTACAAAGTTTCGGAAATTTTGTGAGAGCCTGAACTCTGTCATAATTCAAAGTATAGAGCAGGAGACCTCCAAATGCTTAGTGAGAAAGAAAGGAATTTGTGAAGAAGCGTAGTTTCAATGGAAGAATGAAGGAGGCTAGTGCAAAAAGAATGAATCATCAGTCTGGACTGTAAATAGCCAAGTGTGGAAAATTGGATATGGGAAGGAAAAACTGAGGAAGGTCTCCAGGGAGGAAGAATAGAGAAGGAGGTTGTAGAGAAGAAACACTGGATCAGGAATTTCTCCCATTAGGCTGTGTGAAAAGACTGCACCCAACTGATTCTTACACCAGTGGAAAGCTAAATTGCCCATTTTCACATGCAGTTGCTAGCTTTGTGATTGAATATTTGAGTTCCAAGGGATGCCCACACACATCCTACGTCATAAAGGAGAAGTTAAGTGATTCAGATATGTAAATTAATATAGAAACTAGTTTCATATGTAGCAGTTCTTGCTATATGAAGTTGCTTAATTATTTAGTTATATGGGTCTCTGATTCTGTATCTATGAACTTAGCAAATGTAGCAGGATGATTTCCAGAAATGTGAAGAAATATGGCTTCATGCCCAATTTTGGATCTACTGGTAAACCACAGCATTGCTAGTGATGCCACATGGTAGATTTTGGTTACTTCCTATGTAGGTGAACAACATATATTGATGTATACATTTGTGGTGACATGATGAGCTAAAGATAATCACTCATGTTCTCATATTCTTATTAAAAATAATGAATCAAAGGCAGATTTAAGTTACTTTTACTGATAGTCTCACTTTTGAAAGTTGTTCAGTTACCTTTATTTATCTTGGCTCCTATGTTGGAGGAAATTGGAAAGATGGCCTACATAAAGACTGTCATACGGAGTGTCTTATCTGACCCTGTAATGACTCACCTGAAACTATGCATACAATGTACTTAGGACACAGAACTAATTGAACAGTTAAAGGGACATAATTGGGTAATTAAAGGGACATAATTCTCGATAACACACTCAGGGATGCATTGATTCTGTGCATTTACAGGCGACTTACACACACTGGCTTAGCTAAAGTTAGTTTACATTCTCAAATGTCAGGCAAACGGGGATTCTGAGCCTACAGAATCTGCAGCCGCTCTAAAACCAAACAGCAATGATTACAACAGCAACGTGGATAATTTATCTCTTGTGGGATACGACAAAATCTTTTTTGTACCACGAGTTTCTCTTTGGGGTTTTCCTAAATTAGTTTTATTTTATATTACTATAGTATTTTCTCCTCATTTTGTTTAGCCATCATATTAATGATCTTTGCAATGCTATTTTGTTAACATTTACTTGGAAAGATAATCATTTTCTACTATGTAAGAGATTTTGACAATAAACTTAAAAAGTGTTAAGTCAGTTCCTATGACAATGTTTTCCAGAAGTTACATACACATCTTGGGACAGAATTAAAAAAAAAGAAAATCATCAGGGTAAAAGAGGACATTTTCATTTTGTTATATGAGTATGTGTGTGTTTTAAATGAAGATATTAAATATGAACATTTCTGTGATGGGTATAAAAGGAGATATATGTGACACACTTTTCTCATTTTTATACATAGTTTTAATAACATTTTTTAAATGCTTACCATTAATGTTATTAAAAAGGAATAAAAGATTATGATCCAAATTTTGTTATTGAGTACACATATCAATATATGCAAAGAGAAAGGAGGTAAGCACTCAGCGAGATCTTTACAGAGCCATTTTTGTACTATTTGTATTTTCTTTTTTTCATAATATGTATTTTAACATTGCAAAAAAATGTTTAATAAAATAAAAAAGTCATAAAGAGAGCAATGTAACAAAGACTCGATTCATGTGTTTTTCAGGGTTCTCCAGAGAAACAACACTAACAGAGAAGGAGAGAGAGAGATTGAGACTGAGCAATTTATTTTAAGAAATTGGCTCATTCATTTGTGGAGTCTGACAAGTCTAAACTCTGCAGGGTAGGTTGGCAAGCTAGAGCCCCAGGGAAGAGTTATAGTTAGAGAAAGTTCAGAGAAGATACTGCTCTTCATTCTGATAAAGTAAGTAGGGAAAATATAAACATAGATAGAAATAATGAATAGTATAATCACTAGAAGTGTGTACATGGGTGTGCACATGTGTGTGCTTGTGCGTGTCCTGCAGGGCTGGAGGATGGTGCATAGCCCCAGAGTCTCCATTTTCTGGATAACATCAATTCTCCTCTTGCTCCAAGTTTCATCAGTAGAACTTCACAAGTTCTGAGAGTCAAGAGGGTACTTTTCATTTTCAACATCCCAAATTGAGAATATCAGTAAACGCTAACTTAAATCTGCCTTTGCTTTGTTATTTTTAATAACAAGATGAGAGGGAAAATGATTATGTTTAGCTCATCATACCATCAAAAAAATTGGTCTGTATCCACTAACCTTCAGGCTTCCTATGCAGAATCTAGAGGTGAGAATGGTGAAGTTCTATGTTCTGTCAATTAGAAGCATTATTAGCACGCGGTAAGTATGAACTCAAGCATGAACTCGTCATATTTCTATTAAGAGTTAAAAACCTGGCTGGCGCAGTGGCTCATGACTGTAATCCTAGCCCTCTGAGATGCTGAGATGGGCAGAATGTTTGAGCTCAGGAGTTCAAGACCAGCCTGAGCAAGACCAAAACTCTGTCCCTACTAAAAGTACAAAGGCTAGCTGTGTGTGATGGCACATGCCGATAGTCGCAGCTGAGGCAGAAGGATCAACTGAGTACAAGAATTTAAGGTTGCTGTGAGTTTATGGTGACACCATAGCACTGTACTCAGAGAGATAGAGTGAGACTATGTCTCAAAAAAAAAAAAGAGAAACCTTCTCCCTTAGAACATAGCCTCTCACTCTAATCTACCTTGGGATCCACCAGGCCTAATACAATCCCACTGTTTCTCTCTGTGGACTCAGTGACTCGCAAAGTCCAGGACTCCAATGTCAGCTCTCATGACCTGGCCATTTATGCTTCAGTAATTTTCTTAATTCAACCCCATTTTACAATATTCTCTGATTCACAAAACTTTCTATGTGCCCTGAGTCTTAGGATCTGTCATCTGCAAAATCCCCTATAGATTCAAATTCTTATTTGAACATTCTTTATGATTTGCTCTGACCTAAATGAGCTCTCCTTTCTGTACACGCTGTTTCCCCAACAGAGCTCTTAAGTGACATGCCCTCATTTTAGCACTGAATCTGAAGGAAGGGCCATTTTTTCTTCCACACCCCTAACACTGGGGTTCTCTTGTTCTCTTTGCCCTAAACTTCTCCATCTTAGAATAACGTGACCTCTGACTGTTGCATTTACGAGCACTCTGCTCTGCCTTCATTAGCACATTCCCATGCTACTCTACCTCAGTCCTAGAAGACTGTAGCTCTGGGCTCAGTACATGTGTCATTATGAAAGAATTGGGACACATACAAATCAAAAAACAAATTCTGTACACAAAAACAAATTCCATGTGGATGGAAACAAATGGAGGCCTCTTAGCAACACTGATAACCCAAAAAAGTTGAAACTTGCGCAGGTGAACCAGACAGGACATTGTCAGCTGTGTTTCTTGGAAGTGAAATAATGGACCATCACACAGTGTATCTCAAAACTTTCATAGCGAACCGTGGATCATCGTCTGTGGCATCACTCCTGGCATAACCATCAAGGGGTGATTAGTTTTTGATTTGTTCTCCTTCAAAGATCTTACCCTTCACACTGTCAATAAACATTTCATCTTAAACCATATTTGGACATTGTCATTTTAAATAACTGCAGACTCTCAGTAATCTAAATTTAACATTAATTCCATAGCTTTTGGTTCTAAACTGTGATAATTCTTTGACCTAAGCAGACCATACAATTTATTGATCCATTTTTACTTGACCTCATCACCAATTCCTTAATTCTATGCTAAAGGAATTTCTTATTTTGAATACATGTTGCCGGTGATACTTACCTTGTTCTTCAATAGCCAACACTCTGTTTCATCTTATTTTATCTTTCTAAAACTTGATATAATCTATTATTTCCTCATTTTGAATGTTTGTTGTTCATTGAATCCTGGCACAGCAGCCTCTCCTGGTTTCCCCTGACCTTCCTGAATGTTCCTTCTGTAGATTTTGTAAGCATTCCCTTGCCCTCTGAACTGCTAAGCTCTGATGTGGACCAAGCCTGAACCCTGACCTCTCTCCTTTCTCTGTGTACTCACTTCACAGTGACCATGTCTGGCCTCCCGGACTTATCATTAGTAGACATTCTGTTTGGGAAGACCTGGTGGTTCATGTCTATAACCCCAACACTCCGGGAGGCCAAGGTGGGGGAATCGCCTCAGCTCAGGAGTTTAGGACCAGCCCGAGCAAAGTGAAACATGTCTCTACTAAAAATAGAAAAATTAGCCAGATGTTGTGGCAAGTGCCTATAGTGCCAGCTACTTAGGAGGCTGAGGCAAGATGTTTGTATCAGTCCAGGA
This sequence comes from Nycticebus coucang, assembly GCF_027406575.1. Lineage (NCBI taxonomy): Eukaryota > Metazoa > Chordata > Mammalia > Primates > Lorisidae > Nycticebus > Nycticebus coucang. Next base: position 20,679,243 of record NC_069802.1, on the reverse strand, counting down.
GTTTGAAGTTGCTGTGACCTATGATGCCACAGCACTCAAACCAGGGTGACTGAGGAGACTCTATATAAAAAAATATATATATATGTATAAAAATATATATATTTGAATATATATTAAAATATATATATATGTATACGCACACACACAAACACACTGCTGTTGACTCACACTTATGCTTCTCTAACTCCAGGCTCTTTGAACACTAGACTCACAAGCCTATATAACATTTCTACTTGGAAATTTAATAGGCATTTTAACTATCATATGTTTGAAGCTGAATTCTTCATATATTTTTTTGACTCCAAATGTATTTCTCTTCTAATCCTACAGATTATGGAAAAGATCCCTTCAGGTAAGGAACATATAGTAAGTACAAAGGCCTTCATACTGGAGCGTTTATAAAATAACTAAGGAATGTAAAGAAGGCCGGGTGTCTGGAGCTGAGTCAGCAAACTGGAGAATAGTAGAAGAGGATGTCAGAGCTAATGGGAAACAGATGGCCGTAGATTTGGGCTGTCATTGCTACAATTTTGGTTTTGCTCTAGGCTAAGATATGTAGGCACTGGAGTGGCAGAGGAGTGCAAGTCCTAATTTATAGTTCATATCAATTCCTGGATGCTTTATGAAGTATAGACTGTAAGTATCAAATACAGAAGTGAAGCAACCAATTAATTTTTATAACAGCCCAGATGACAGACGATAATATTTATACAGGGTGAAATGATAGAAGATGAAAAAGTAATATAAATATAGATATTTGAAGGTTGTGATGATAGGATTTGGTAGTTTTCTAAAGAATACCTTCATAATTTTCTTTTTTTCACTAACATCTTCCTAGGTAAAATGCTCTTAAACAAAGTAAGTATAATGATAAAGAAATAACTTTCCATTAAAGTATTTAAAAAATTTTTAAGAACATGTCCTGCATTACTTATATGCCTACTTCTTAATTCAAAGGGAGGATATATAAGCCATTAAAAGACCTTAAGTGCCTATAAACACAATGGTAGTACTAAAAAATTACTCACTATGTACAGATACACCTGAATTACATGGTTTGCCCTAATGATCTTTCAACTTTTAATGGTGCAAAAGTTATAGCATTCAGTCAGCTATTTGACTTATGATGGCATCAGGTCCAAATAAATTCATCATGAGTTGAACATACAAGGTCTGACAATCAAGTCAGCAAACTTGCCAACATGTACTTAGATCAATAGTAGTGCAAACAATTTGGTAAGTTTTCATAAATTTGATATATCAGTATCTTATAGTTGTGTCCATGTCAAAATGTGGCAAAGTCCTGCTAAGTGGCATTAATTCCTATTGTTACATGTTTTTGTGTGCCATCACAAGGATGTTGGAGCTTGGATTACAGCAATAACAAGAAATGAAATTTCTCATTAAAATTAACGAGAGTGGAAGTGAAATCAGGTACTTGTTACTCCAAGGGGGATAATGCCCTGAAGAAAACAGCAGTGTACAAATAGATTAAACATTTTCCTGAGAAGCAGAGAAAGTATAGTTGATGAAGAGATATCAGGGAGGCCAGTAACAAATGGAACTGATGAAGACATTGCCAAAGTTTATTGAATTATGTGTCAAAATCACTGGATGACTATTAGAAATAAATATCAATGGAGAAACAGTTAAGAAAATCTTAGCTAAAAATCTTGGCCAATGATTCTTGCATCATGACAACACACCAGCTCGCAGAGCACTGTCTGGGAGTGAGTTTTTTAGCCAGTAAACAAAGAACAATATTGAAACCTCTTCCCTATTCACCCGATCTGGCCCCAAATGACATTTTTCTTTATCTGAAGATAAAAAAATATTGAAAGGAAGACATTTTGATGGCATTCAGGACATGAAGGGTAATTCAGCTTCGAGGGCCATTTTCAGAAAGAGTTTCAACAAAGCTTTGAAGCATGGACTAAGCCCTGGTGTTGGAGCACAGCTTTCTGAGGGGTGGCCTTCAAAAGTGACTGTGTGATATTCAACAATGAGGTAGGCAGCACTCTTTCTAGGATGAGTTCACGAACTTAATTGACAGATCTGTGTATCTTCTATTTTGTAAGATCTGTATATGTTCTATCTTGTAATATGTCCAATTTATGATAGGGTTATATGCTGTCATTGTAAGTCAACAAGTATCTGCATAATAAATACATAAATGAACTCAGAAGCCAAGTTCAAATGGAGTAGGCATGACAAGATATGAGGACACAGAAGAAAGCAGGAGTTGGGTCATTTGTGTAATTACAAGAGGGTCAGTCTTCATCATGAGAATTTTTCAGAGAATTACTTTACAGAGATGATTTGTGATCCAAGAAAAAATATTAAAACGGAGAAGGGCCCTAAAGCAGGGAAACACACCATGAGTTCATTCCTCAACAATCAGGAGTTGAGGCTGGGTTGAATTAGGGATGTTGCAAAAAAGGGAAGTGGATATGTTTGAGACAAACTGGAGATGTATAAATGACAAGACCTAGCGATCAGTTATGTTTCAGAAAGGAGGGACAGGAAGGTTTAACAAACAATCTGAAATTTTGACTTGAATTTTCAAGTGATAAACAATGAATTGATAAACTAAAGAACACAGGAAAAGAACTGAGACTTTGGAATGGAAGGGGAAACAGGGTCATTTTATTTATGAGATATCTGTAATTTATCTAAGTACAAATAGCTCCTAGACAGATATGTCTGCAGAAGAAAACAAACCAAATTTTTTTTTTAAACAGTAATAAAAGTAGATGAGTTATCCTTATTAAAGAACGTATAGAAATAAAATAATAGTGGTGGTTCAGAGATGGCTAAGAAAAATGTTAAGATATGGATGAAAAAGAAGATACAATATATAGACAAAAGCACTGCTAGGGACATAGGAATTGAGACCAATTTGTTGAGCAAATCTTTCTTCCTTTATTTTTCATTCCTATCAATTCATTATTTAAATGGAATCCTATAGCATTGTTCTGTGTATGTGAAAACTCTTTTAAGTATTTGGTTGAAAGAATGTAGATAATCTCCAGACCAGTGCCTTCAGCAAACTCCAGTTTGAACTCTATGAACACGTAGTCTATTTAACCTAATTTAAAAACCAATAGTTTAGTCCAAATTGGATTCATAAGAAAAAACTAAGGGAAGTTTCTAACTTACAAATTTTAATCTTTAGGAGATGACTTACTAAATATATTCAACTCTTTGAAGCTGTACTTCTTTTGAGCATGCTAAATTGTATTTCCTTGTTTTCACTATGAAGATGACAAAGGACACCACATATAGACTGGAGCATAGCAAACTTGGGTCCACTACTAGGAAAACCAAGAACTGGATAGATAGAAAAATGGATGCTTCTGAATCTTACAAATACAATTCGATCAATCATAATAAATAAACCAAGACCACAGTGAAACAAAAGCATTTTGTAAAACTGATAAAATTTAAACTGTTCACTTTTACCACTGGCATGCTTGGAGCCCACAGGGTTTAGAACATTGATTTGTAAGCATGTTCAGGAATTTGTAAAACTTATTTTTTTTCAGAGAAAATAAATAAACATTTTACTGAAGTGCTCTCCAAGCAAGCAATAATTTAGAAATCTGAAATAATATCTGTCTACTTGAGAGCAGAAAGTCAAGATGTCTAACTGGGCCATCCAATGGCATCAAGAGAATCTTCAGCAAAGCATCCCCTGAAGGAATGTGGATTGCACAGTTCACGATCTGATGGACTGAACACAGCAAGAGTCCACTTTTGTTCTGCAAAATCGGCTGCCAAGGGGCTCAACACAAGCAAAAGGGTTATTTTATCAGTGACATTATCTTAAATCACCAGTGTGCCCTCACAAGAGCTGAAAGCCTTTGCAAGCCTTCCTGGGGAATGCAAAGTTTAGCCATTTGAGAGACTGACACTCATCCAGCAGCAAGGAGCAGACAGTAGACTGATGAGTCAGACCAGTGCCTTCAGCAAACTCCAGTTAACTATTCACCTGTAATTAGCATTTTGGAACTGTCATCAATGTTTGCCTCTGACAGGGAGAAGTTTCAATGTTTCTTTCTTTTCCTTGGAAAACAATTACTATTTTTCTTTTGTAAATCACAATGGTAAAATGTGTGTGCAAAAATCCTGTCAGTCAGTCTCTGGATCTGACTGTCAGAGGAACTTCAGGTATTTTCAGGATGGTAATGAATTGACATTCGTATCTGTGTCTTGCCCCTGAAGTCAGATGTCATAGTTGATGTGCGCCGAGTATCATAGTATTCCACGGAGTCTACAAGACACTCCAATAGCAGCACCGCCGGTCCCTTCAGAACCAATGAGTATCAAGAAGGGAGGGGTGGTTAGAGCAGGTCTTATTGAGCAGGAGACCCTTGAGTAAAACTTGATGCAAGTGGAAAGGTAGGGAGAACATTTCAGGCAGAGGAATCTGCAACAACCCTAAAGCAGGGACTTTCCTCCTTGCTATTCAAAGAAGAGCAAGGAGATTGAGGTGGTTGGAGCAGAGTCAAGAGGGGAGAAAAACAAGGAGATGAGGTCAAGGGTTGATGGAGAAATAGCAGATCACGCAGGGCCTAGTGGAATGCTGTAAGGGCTTTGGCTTTTACTCTTATTTTCAGAGCACTGATGTGGTATGACTTACAATTTACAAGAATTACTCTAAGTTAAGAACAGATCTGCTAGGAGTCTGTCACAGGGATCCAGATTGGGGGCGGGGGTGGTGGTGGCTCAGACCAGGGCCTAGCAGTGGAGGTGATAAACAATTGGTCCTCGTCTGCAAAAAAAAAAAAAAAAGAACCTATGAGATTTCCCATGCGATTCCAGTTCAACTGAGAAGGGAATAATTCAGTCAGTCTAGTTTTACCTGACAATTGTTTTAGCATCATATAAAATCGAGATATAGTGCTGAGGAATGTCACACACCTATTTTAATTTTTTAATTAATTTTTTATCATTTATGCTCCTATAAAATGTATACATATATACACACATATATATATATAATTCCCTAAGAGTTAATTTTATCATTCTCAGGCCTGAATTCAAAATATGTAAGAATAAAGGACTTTGCTGCCTTTATTAAGAATCTGTTTCATATTAATGTAATTGGACGGAGGATTCTGGGAAGCAGGTAGAACAAGAAGCAAGAGGCGTCTGTCTCCCTAGTAGGACAATAATTGCACTGGAAGAATTATTCTGATGTAACTATTTGGGAACTCTGGAATCTGGAGAAGCTTGCAATTTCCAGAGCAAGGATTAGGATAGTACACTTCAGTTAGTTTCTCTCAGTTTCAGCTTAGTATAGTAGCAGCGGCCTATTCCCAGCCTCTTGATGCCACGGGAAGCAGCCGTGCTCGTGTTCGTACAGCAGCCCGCACACAGCTTGTGAAAGCCAAGATGGACTAGAGGGACCCTGTCCTAGAAATATTGGGAATCTGTGCTCTGCTGATTGTGTAACTAGGCTCTGTCTGCTAGGTCCTTCGTCTTGGAGATTAGAAGGATAATCCACAGACCACCATGAGTAAGCGAAAGGATCGATTTTATTGACTGATAAGAGGAGAAGGAAGCTAAAGCCTCTGGTGCAGAGAACAGGGGTTCCTGAGTGGGTAGCCCATTTAGGCCTTCCATCTAGGGGTTTATATCCAGCTTTTCTCACCCTGTGGGCAGAGAGGTTTGGGGGGGATAAAATTTATCGATTTGGCACCAGGGACCTCTGGGCAGAAGCAAATTTTAATACTGCCCTTGTGCAGTTCCCCCCTAAGGCATTTCTTCCCTTCCCAGGAGTGGCAGCTCACATGAGACAATTGGCTTTGGGGCCTGTTTGGGCTCAGAGATTGGAGTCTGTGTTCAAGTTGATTATTGAGCTTGCGTAGGCCCAGAAACTGTGGTCTGTGTTTACGCTAGTCTGTGAGCCTGCTTGGGCCTGGAAAATGGGCTCTGTGTCCAGCCTTAGGTGTAGAAGTCCTGCGTCAATTGTATTGATCTGTACTGCGATGTGTGTTCACAGAGACACAGATAAAAAGGTGGGTAGACATCATTGTTTCACTTTTCACACTGTTGCAAGCACTTCCCCATCTAGCTGAAGTGACTTCCAGGAAATTGAAAAATCTGGCACCCTTCACCACTCTTCTTTACTTTTTCACTCTTCCTTTTGGGTTGCCAAACAGTAAAGACTAGGACACTCAAAAGCAGGAGAAGATTAGAAAGGGACTTAAAAGCCCAGCCAAAGGCATGAATTGAACAAAGACCCGAGAAGACCATGAGTTTACACCACAGACTGATCACTGATACAAGAGAGCTGAAGCAACAATAAAAAAAACAATAATTAAAAATGGCAAACTGTGGGGAATGGGAGGAATCTGATTTCCAGAGTCACAGATTGTTAGATTCAAATGTTCGTTTCTAATAAAAAATGAGAAGTCATCCAAAGAAACAGAAAAGTATAGCCCATTTGAGGGGGAAAAAATCCTCAGAAATTATCCCTGAAAATACCTACTAGACTTAAAAGAACTTTCTTAAAGATGCTCAAAGACCTAAAGAAAGATGGAGAAACAAATCAAAAAAACTTTTCATTTAAAATGCTTTTGTCAGCCTCAGAATTTTTGGTTTGATTTTAGATTTGCTATCTTTTATTAATATTCCTGTCTTGTTCAAATATCAGTTTTTAGTTTCTTTCAGTAATGTTTTGCACTTTTCATTTGCAAGTCTTTTCCTTGTTGGTTAAGTGAATTTTTAAATATTTTATTATTTCTGAAGCTATCATAAATGGCCTTGAAGATTTAATATTGTTGATATTTTAATAGTCCATAATGTGATCCAGAGATTCAGTAAGATTCCTGTGAAAATCCTAATGACTTAGTTATGCAGATATTTAAAAAAAAAAAACCTATCCTAAAATTTATATGGAATCTCAAAGAACCTGGAATAGCCAAAACAATCTTGAAAAAGAACAGATATGGAAGACTCATATTTCCTGATTTTAAAACTATCAAGCCATAGTAGGCAAAATAGTTTAGTATTAGCATAAAAATGCATAGAGTCCAGGAGTGTCAACTTTTTTTTTTTTCTCTGCCACATATTGGAAAAGTAAGAGTTGTCTTGGGTCAACATTAAATACATAAACACTAACAAAAGCTGATTAGCACAAAAAAGATCTGTGCACACTTTTTTTGATATCCCATAAGCAAGAAAAGTTTTTACAAAATCAGCATTCATCTTCTATATCCCTGAGTAGACGAAGGGAATAGAACCGCAAGCCCAGAAATAGTCCCACATGTAGATAGACAAAAAATTTTTGACAAGGATTCCCAGGTAGGGAAAGGGTAGTCCCAATGGTGAAAGGGTAGTCTTTTCAACAAATGATACTAAAAAAATTGAATGTCCATATGCAAAAAAATGAAATTCCAACATATCTAATACCATGTTAAAAAAATTGACTCAGGATGGATCAAAAATCTAAAATTACAAAACTCTTTTTTTTTTTTTTTTTTTGGCCGGGGCTGGGTTTGAACCCGCCACCTCCAGCATATGGGACCGGCGCCCTACCCCTTGAGCCACAGGCGCCGCCCACAAAACTCTTAGAAGAAAACACAGGGTGAATCTTCAGAATATTAAATTAGGCAATTATTTCTTGGATATGAATCAAAGGCACAGACAACAAAAGAAAAAAATAAATTAGACTTCATGAAAATTTTTAAAACTTAACAATCAAAATACCGTATCAACAGATTAAAAGGCAACTCAAAGAAGATAATATATTTACAGATTACATATCTGATAAGAGAATAATATTCAGAATAATAGAGAATTTTTAAAAACAAAACAACAAAACAACTACTTCAAAAATGGGCAAAGATCTTAAACAGACATTTCTCCAAAGAGGATCTGCCGATGGCTGGTAAATACAACCCTGCACCGAGAATTGCCTAACCTGTCAATTCTGTTTCCTGGAGAACATCAGTTAGAACATATGAGTACAGATACTATTTTATATATGGTTGTGATTATGAACTTTTTATACAATGCAAACATGGGTCCACATGGCTGTAGACTTAACGCTAACAATAAAATTGTATTTATCATCAATGCCTCTAGAGTTGGGATTGAATGGAGGAAAAACAGAAATTCAAATAATTATAACATAGAAGTTTATAAGGAACACAGGTGAGGAACAAGTGCCAAAAACATACAGAGGAAGAAGAAGAACAGAGTAAAAAAAAATGGAAAAGAAAGTGATAATTTGAATTTATTTTAGGCATAGAGGACCAGTTTAGAATTGTGTCGAATTCTGTAGATGTTTCCAGAGTGCAGTCCCATTTGAAACAGAGACAATGTCCTGAGACTCATAAAAGAAACTAGTTGTTCCCTACACGAATTTTTAATAAGATATAATAATATGATTCTCACAAAGCTTGTCAGAGAATACTCCCATCTGGAAAGAAAAAACATTAGGGACATCCAACACAATTATATCTCATTTTCATGTAATTTTTTAATGAATGTGTGTGTTGAAAAATGACTACTTTATCCAGATTGGAGTTTGAATAAATGACTACATAAAATATAAACTATTTTTCTCCTTGTATTGATAAAGATAGGTATATTGGCACACACACAAAAAATCAATTCTCCTGGAACAAAAGCTTGAAAAAGAAACACTAATAGTTGTATAAATCATCAGTGCTGGATGGTCAATTTTCCTTAATATTTATTCTTGAGAACAGCAACTCAGATATTATCCACATCTGTGAATTATTAAGTTACTTGAACTTGTTATTTTCATTTGGAATGTATAAATAAGATAATTCACCAACTATTGTTTCCATTATTCAATTAGTTTTAAATTAGGTGTGTGATTTATTTATTTATTTAATTTACTAGTGTTGTGATTGATGCCCAAGGTGTATCCATAACTTTTAGCAATATTCATGTTTTAACTATTATGGACAGTGATCGGTAATAAGTACCTATAGAACTTCTAAAACATATTTTTTAAAAAATCTTTAAATTTGGCCTAATTTATCTTAAAAAAAAAAAAAGAAAGCCAACATACAAACAAACAAAAAACAGGAGAAAGGAAAGAAAGGAAAAAAGCTCCTGAATATCCTGGCAATATGAGATGAATATACAAGTAAATATGATGAATAAGAGAGGAATTTAATCTTGGCTGCTCTTTTCCTGAAGTGTAATTCACACACAGATCCAAAAGGAATACAAACATCCAATTTGAAAGCTATTAAGACACGAAATACTACATGGTATTTGTGTTATTTTCAAATACAGTCGCTTCAGATTTCTGATTGCTTTGTGCCTCACCAAATTGTCTCTTCTGAATTCATATTATCTCTTAACGTATCTATAAAAAGGAAACCCCCAATTTGCCTATACCTTGTAAAACATGAGATTATTGGCCTAAAGCAAAATTGGGTAAAGAATCTGAAATAAAATTGTTGTAAATAACCACTTCTTCTCCATTAATTTTTCAGATATTTTCCTTAGCAAAATAACACCTAGCATATGGCCTTATAGTTTTTAAAAAAATGTCTGCTCAATTGAATTAAATTGGATTGAATAGAAGAAAACCACTTCTATTTGTTATCTTTCAGTTGAGTTCTATTCTGCTGGGGAGAACAGACATTCTTTTTAACCACAAATTGGCCATTTATCAATTCTTTTTCTTCTTTTATGTTTAACATTACAAAACAATTAGATAAAGACAGATTGTTAGCTAGATTTCATCCATCCATTCATTTATTCATTCTCTTATTAATTGCATTTTCAGTAAAACACAATGATTCTTACAAGGGCTTTTGTTTCTTAAACTATCTCAGGTGTTAACTATCATGCATTTTTTTAAAAGTCTTTATTCTAATTTTTGTACTATTTTTATTTTTGTACTAATTAATTGCACAGTTTGGGTAAACTATTCATGTTAAGGCTGAATAATCAGGCTGAATATGAATAATTTTGTAGCATGGTTCCTATAAAAGGGACCCCAAATCACCTTTTAATTAATTATTTTTAATGAAATTAAAAATTTGTGTGTATAAAATGTACACAAAAAGTACACAAAAGTGCGCTACTCTATAACTTACCATTAAATTATATTTACATGAGATATTATTTGATTTGTTTTGGGGTAATATATTTTTTCCTAACCATTTACTTTTGATGTTTTTTCTTTTTTTGGAGACAGAATCTCACTATGTTGCCCTCAGTAGATTGCCATGGCTGGGACTATAGGCGCCCACCAGACACCTGGCTATTTTTTATTGGAGTTGTCATTATTGTTTAGCTGTCCTGGGCTGGGTTTGAACCCTCCAGCCTCTGTGTATGTGGTCGGTGTCATAACCACTATGCTACAGGTGCCGAGCCTCCATCTTTTTCTTTGTATTTAAGGATGTCTCTGGTGCCAACTTTTCTAGTTTTATCATCTTAAAATGTACTTATTTTGCATTCATTTTATGATGATGTTTACCCTATCTATAGAATTCTATGTTGACGATTACTTTTCCTTTAGGAAACTATGTTTCTATTATCTTAGTGTTTATTGTTTCTTTTGAGGATTTAGTTGTGGATTTAATTTTTTTTATATGTCTTTTTTAATCTGAATGTTTTACAGATGTTTTTCTGTGTGTGTGTATGTGTGTGTAGTTTAATTAGTTTTACATGGTATATCTAGCGGTGCTTTTGTGTTGTTCTTATTGTTTTCTTATTATTTTATTCTAATTGGTACTAAGTGTTTCCTTAATATGTGGTTTGATATGTTTATCAAGTTTGGAATGTTAATCATTTCCTCAAATGCTACTTTTACCCTGTGCCTCCTCTTCATTCACTCTAAGATATCAATTACAAGTGTGCCAGAACTTCTCATGTTGTCCTCTAGGTCACTTACTTTTTGTTTATTTGCTTGTTTGGTCTAGTGTGTGTGTGTGTGTGTGTGTGTGTGTGTGTGTTTGTGTGTGTGTTTTCTTTTCTCTCCATGCTACATTGTAGATTGTTCTTGTGATCTGTGTTCCAATTCAAAAACTTTCTCTTCAGATGTGAAACACCTATTCTGAAATCTAATCATCAAATATATCATTCAGCAATTTATATTTTTTTTGTTGAAATTCTTTTTTTTTTCTCTCTATCACATGTTTATGTTTCTCTTTCTTTTATTTTATTATTATTATTTTTTTTTTTATTGTTGGGGATTCATTGAGGGTACAATAAGCCAGGTTACTCTGATTGCAATTGTTAGGTAAAGTCCCTCTCGCAATCATGTCTTGCCCCCATAAAGTGTGACACATTAAATACCAATACCAATACCAACAGCTCCACTTATCTTCTCTCCTAGTTTCCTTCCACCTAGATTGGAAAAGGGGCCAGGAGGGAAAAATAAGTTATCTCAAATGTGAAGCTCACATTTTCAAGAGTTCTTCTCAAGTCTTGGACCTACTGTTCTTCACTGTTTAATTAATTCTCTAATACATTAGAGCCCATAATCACCCACTCATACACTCACTCTCTCTCATTTTCATTATAGTTGGCGCATTGGTTTGATTTCCTCTTCCACAATTACAGAAACAGATGATCCCATATTTATCTAAAATATAATAATGTTTATAAATGAGGCATGATTCATATTCAATCCTTGGCATTTTCAAGGATTCTATTATGTTAATGAACAATTGCACGTGTAATTTATTTCCTTGAAGATATTAAGCATATTTAGTTAAAAGCAAATTTCTAAGAAATTCGCTTTTTGACATTCGTATCTGTTTCAATCTCCTTCAGTGTTTTGCATCTCAGGGTTTTTAATCACATTTCTCACTTAATTGCATACTCAGTTCTCTCTTCAGGGTAGAATTATATCTGAAGATAAATGAAAGAATGAATATGCTGGTTGGGATAAGGTTATTATCTTTAGAGAGGATTTGCAATGTAATCTTCCAATGGGGTGAAAGGTTCTGGAAATACAATTCCATGTTGACCACTGAGACACTTTGAAGATGGGTTTCTCTCACTAGGAGGTAGATTGATGTGAAGTTTTGTTCACAGATATCCCACAGTAATCGCTTTGATGTTTTGCTTTCTGTTGGCAGATGTTACAGTTTAAATTTTATGTTCCTAACCTTCCAGGAATACCAATAGCTCCGCTTATCTTCTCTCCCAGTTTCCTTCCACCTAGATTGGAAAAGGGGCCAGGAGAGAAAAAATAAGTTATCTCAAATGTGAAGCTCACATTTTCAAGAGTTCTTCTCAAGTCTTGGACCTACTGTTCTTCACTGTTTAATTAATTCTCTAATACCTTAGAGCCCATAATCACCCACTCACACACTCACTCTCTCTCATTTTCATTATAGTTGGAAGGTTGGTTTGATTTCCTCTTCCACAATTACAGAAACAGATGATCCCATATTTACCTAAAATACAATAATGTTTATAAATGGGACATGATTCATATTCAATCCTTGGCATTTTCAAGGATTCTATTACGTTAATGAACAATTGCACAAACTTAAACTATTAAGCAGAAAACCTAGACAATTAGATTCATAGGTAATGATTATAAAAACAATACATGATATTTTTTGTACACTTACTTGTTCCCAGCACTGTTATACATTCCTTATAAAATAATATTTTCATATTCTTAACTACCTTCTACTGTTAATGTTATCACTTGACTGATAAGAATTGTGGCTAAGAGAAGTTGAGCTAATACTTGGTTCCAAAGGTGCCACACATTGGGGTATACTCATGATTTTTGAAAACCATTAACATAGGCACAGACACATATGATGTACACATATACACACAGGATACACATGTCATTGTAGTTAAACTACAGTACAGGTGCAGACTGGCTTGCAATTTTACAAGTTTCACGAGATAAGACCCAAACCAGCTTCTCTAAATTATTCATCGCTGAAGATGGTTAGCTAAAGTAACACAAAAAAGTACACAAAAGGAAAAGTTAACCAATATTTACCAACTCTTAAGTTTCTCCCCTTAAGTGACACCTTCCTAAGTTTTATTTACATGGAATACTTCTTTTACGATCCTCTTTTAGCTCCTCAGTTATACTAATCTGATATTAAGATATCAGTGTATTTTTGGAAAATGTTATTTTTCTTTGTTCCCCAGAGCATATCAGAGGAGAGCTTGCATTTTCAAAAGAAATTGTTTTAAATATATAAGGAGAACAAAGAGAAATGAATCATGTACAAGAGGTATTAAAACCACACAGGCTTAGAAAAAGCAGGGTCTGCTCCTGTAACATTTAAGTAGCTTACTAGGCCAAAAATGCTTGTTCTATTCCCCAGGAATGTTACACTACAGCCTCAGATGGCTGGAGACACTTTGCAGGCAATTTACCTGGCTTCAGGCCCTTCTGCCTCCCTGGTTTTCTCCATAGGAGAGAGCCATCTTTTCTGCAGGGAGCTGGTCAATTGCCCAACTTGTTCTCTCCCTAATAACTACAAAAAGAAAACATTCAAAACCTGCTGCTGACCTAGGGTGCTCCTACTCAGTCCGAGTTCCATTGTGATTGGCAGGCCTACAGCCTTCATAAAGCGAGCCACACATTTCAGTTATAAGAGGATTATTCCCTACCATTTCATGAGTGGGAGGTGGGTGGTGAGCTATCTATACTAGGCAGTTGATTCTGAAACTATATCGCAGCTTCCCAGCTACAGGAGAGAGACATTTTCCAATTCGCTAGAAATCAGGTCCTGGGGAACTGATAAAACCAAATTAATTTCACAAGAGGCTAATTTATAAGCCTTAATGGCAATTGCATAGTTTTAGCTGAGAAAAATAACTATGCGATCAAAATGACCAGGCTGTGTAGCACCGTTCTCATGAGAAATGCATTCAAAAATCATTGCAAAAGGTGACAAGTTTTTCATCGTGTTCTTGCATTTTCAGTCTATATAATTCAAAGCTTATGACTTTTTCTACAATGACAAAATCAATGTACTCCTAATATTCTAAGACAATCGTTAGATAGAACTAGAAATCTCAATGCGTGACCAGATTGACACTATTCCTATTTCCTTTCTAGGTAATAAGAACATTATGAGCTCTCTAATTGTATTTTAGGATGAACATATATATCTATTTTTTCCCCAGTAGCAATATTATAGAAAAGAAGTCCACTGACTGCACTATTACAAATCTATTCCAAGATGCTGGCTGATATGAAGGAACCGGAATATTTGTCAATTATCCAACTAATTATCTCAGTGTATGACAGCCAAAGCAAATAATCCCATTCCCCAGTGCACATTCTCAACTGAATTGCCTGGATGACTACCATGCATGAGTCAATAAAATTTTCAATGATGTAAACATTTCTGTATTTGTTTCATTAATTCATTAATGAATATACTTCCAAATTATTCATTTCAGGCTTCTAGAATAATGATCACTATAAAAAATCATCAGAGCTAGCATTTATTGACTGCTTAATACGAGGCAGGCAGAGTGATGAGTGCTTTCTATGCATTCTCATTTAATTTTACAACTAGCCTATGAAGGCGCTGGCATGTGTACCTGGCACAAAATGAAGCCTGCAGTCCCCAAATATCTCTTTAACTTTATCTGGGTAAATAGCTTTGCACATATGTTACCCAAATAAAACTTCCTATGTGTAATAGGGGGGCTCTTTTTGATTCAATGTTTTCCTTTCTTTCAAAAGCAAATGAATTTCCTTTTAGTCATCTTTTTGGCATTTTTCTGATTCTCATATCCTTTCCTTTCCTCTGATTGCTATCTGGAGTACAATGCCTGTCCCTATATTGAAGGATGCTAAGAATTCATGAATTTATATGTGATAGTCAGAACGTTTTGTAAAATCTCATTCCTTTATATTTCATGGAAATCGTGATTTCTGTTAACATTTAAGAAAGGAAACAAGTCGCATTATCTTAATGTCTAGTTGTGATGGTTTCTGCACTCCTGGGTAAATAAAAGGTTGGAAACAGGGTGTGTGGCTTTCAAATGGTTACATCTTTAAGGAGTATTAACTGCTGGCTCCAAATAAGTCACTGAGGAATACATTTCCCCTATAAGTTAGACGACACCTAGGCACAGAAAATCCCAATTTATTAAAATTAATGAGTAATAGATGGCTTTTAAATGTCCAAACAAGTCATCAA
Source organism: Nycticebus coucang (assembly GCF_027406575.1). NCBI lineage: Eukaryota > Metazoa > Chordata > Mammalia > Primates > Lorisidae > Nycticebus > Nycticebus coucang. The sequence goes on along the minus strand of NC_069802.1, from coordinate 20,664,097 downwards.
TAGGACACTTTTAAAAATGATGCATGGAAGGTATATGCCTATTCTGGCTTCTTGGAAAGTGATTATCTTTAAAGTGTTCTTAGTTTAAAGGAAAGTTATAATATATTAAAAAACGAACTGTTATAAGAGATCAACATTTTTTTTTCATTTTTTTTTTTTTTTGCAGTTTTTGGCCAGGGCTGGGTTTGAACCCACCACCTCCAGCGTATGGGACTGCTGCCTTACTCCTTTGAGCCACAGGTGTTGCCCAAGAGATCAAATTTTTAATGTTAAGGATTATCCACTTTGTGAACTTGGAAAAATTATTGTTCAAACCAGAAGGAGGGTTTCCAACTAGGTCCAGTTACTCATCACACAAACATCCAATGATGGCAGCAATGAATATCGCCAAGGAAGAAAGGAATTTTACTGAGAAAGCTGTTTTGTCAGGGGAATGTAGATGCTGCCTTAAATCCCCCTCAGCCACTCACAGAGATCATTGGCTTTGAAAGGAGGGGCACGTGCCTTTAGGCGGATCATGCTACAACCAACCAGAGACCACATGCACTGGGGGCAGGCATTGAGGGCGGGTGGATGTTGACAACAGGAAGTCTACCCCAGGGACTGTAGCATCTCAGCTCCTTTGTCTTTCAGAAAATCCACCTTTTCTGGGAAATAGCTCAAAAGTTCAGGTAGTTAAGGGAGAGGATTATAAAAAAGCTTATAGAGGTCATTGAAATTTGTTCATCATGCTGGTTACAATATTTAAACTTTCTAATTACTTAAGATAATAGTACATCTACCCTCTCCTTACTGTTAATTGGTTTCAAGGTTCTAAGTTTGCTGACATTATCTTCATGAAAAACATTTTCTTTTTCCTTAGGTTTTACATTGATAGCAATTATATGCTAGCTACAGTCTTTCCATGCCTTCAGCGTTCACAGAGACTATTCAGGTTACTATACTATATCCCAAATGTTGCATTATAGTCTCATGTTAAACTGTGACTGGACAGTATGTGTAAAGATTTGGGTTTGAGTTGAGTAGGGATGGAGGAGACTACTGCATTTTTCATTCTCAGGAAATACATTCAAATGTCATTGAGAATTCTAATATATTATAAAATAGAAGAGTACAAATTTTGGAGATAAAAAAGATGCAGGTATTAAGAGGGAAACATGATTCTTACATTGTAATATGAAACGTTTTAATTAATAACAATGTTAAAATAAATGGGTTTTATTAAGAAAAATGATACTCAGGAATGGATTAATGGAATAATATATATATATATATATATATATATTACTTTCCGTGTTTAGTAAATACAATTAATATGACTTTTGGAGAAAGATTTAAGTAGTTGACTCCAGTAGTAAACTTTTATAAATTTATGTTGTCTCAGCAGCCATTCCGAATACAAGTTTAACTTTCTCACATGAGACCCAGTCACCGGAGACGTATTTTCCAGTTCTGTCCCACACCCACATGGCTCCAGCAGGTGCCCAGAGATAACGACTTAGACGCATTTCTCCCACCTAGCACACAGGGCCCCCTGCCTTCTCCCATTTCCTTTAAAAGGACCTTTCAGGTACTTGCTCACCACCCCCTAATCCCTTATATACATTGCTAGTATCACACGCTTTTCTCTATCTCTGCCTGGCTTCATTCCTGTCTCCTGTGACGCAGGGACCGAGGACTTCCCTCCAGATTTATTAGTCCTTCCTTGTCCAGAATCTTTTAAGTTAAAATTGTTTAATTTATTTCCTATGGTGGTGATGATGAATTTGTACCTTTCATCTGAATAACCGGGGATTATCCCAGGCAAGGCCTTCGCTAAGACACCAGGGAAACACAAGGTCTGGTGCTCACCAGGTAAGCTAGACACAAATCAAACAAAAGCCACTAGATATCTGCCCACTTGAAAAATTCCCCATGTGAAGGGCCTGCTGGTTGTTAGTTGATGAACTAGTCCATCCACCAAGTTAAAGAAATGTCCCATGAGGGTCTGTGCCCCTAGCACAGTGGTTAGGGCATTGGCTTCATACACCAGGGATGGCAGGGCTTGAATTCTTGACAAAATGTATTTTTTTTTTTTTACATTAGAATACAATTTAAATTTTATTTTATTTTATTTTATTATTATTTTTTTTTATTGTTGGGGATTCATTGAGGGTACAATAAGCCAGTTACACTGATTGCAATTGTTAGGTAAAGTCCCTCTTGCAATCATGTCTTGCCCCCATAAAGTGTGACACACACTAAGGCCCCACCCTCTTCCCTCCATCCCTCTTTCTGCTTCCCCCCCCATAAACTTAATTGTCATTAATTGTCCTCATATCAAGATTGAGTACATAGGATTCATGCTTCTCCATTCTTGTGATGCTTTACTAAGAATAATGTCTTCCAGTTCCATCCAGGTTAATACGAAGGATGTAAAGTCTCCATTTTTTTTAATAGCTGATTAGTATTCCATGGTATACATATACCACAGCTTGTTAATCCATTCCTGGGTTGGTGGGCATTTAGGCTGTTTCCACATTTTGGCAATGGTAAATTGAGCTGCCATAAACAGTCTAGTACAAGTGTCCTTATGATAAAAGGATTTTTTTCCTTCTGGGTAGATGCCCAGTAATGGGATTGCAGGATCGAATGGGAGGTCTAGGTTGAGTGCTTTGAGGTTTCTCCATACTTCCTTCCAGAAAGGTTGTACTAGTTTGCAGTCCCACCAGCAGTGTAAAAGTGTTCCCTTCTCTCCACATCCACGCCAGCATCTGCAGTTTTGAGATTTTGTGATGTGGGCCATTCTCACTGGGGTTAGATGATATCTGAGGGTTGTTTTGATTTGCATTTCTCTAATATATAGAGATGATGAACATTTTTTCATATGTTTGTTAGCCATTCGTCTGTCATCTTTAGAGAAAGTTCTATTCATGTCTCTTGCCCATTGATATAAGGGATTGTTGGCTTTTTTCATGTGGATTAATTTGAGTTCTCTATAGATCCTGGTTATCAAGCTTTTGTCTGATTGAAAATATGCAAATATCCTTTCCCATTGTGTAGGTTGTCTCTTTGCTTTGGTTATTGTGTCCTTAGCTGTACAGAAGCTTTTCAGTTTAATGAAGTCCCATTTGTTTATTTTTGATGTTGTTGCAATTGCCATGGCAGTCTTCTTCATGAAGTCTTCCCCCAGGCCAATATCTTCCAGTGTTTTTCCTATGCTTTCTTTGAGGATTTTTATTGTTTCATGCCTTAAATTTAAGTCCTTTATCCATCTTGCATCAATTTTTGTGAGTGGGGAAAGGTGTGGGTCCAGTTTCAGTCTTTTACATGTAGACATCCAGTTCTCCCAACACCATTTATTGAATAGGGAGTCTTTCCCCCAAGGTAAGTTCTTGTTTGGTTTATCAAAGATTAGGTGGTTGTAAGATGTTAGTTTCATTTCTTGGTGTTCAATTCGATTCCAAGTGTCTATGTCTCTGTTTTTGTGCCAGTACCATGCTGTCTTGACCACTATGGCTTTGTAGTACAGACTAAAATCTGGTATACTGACGCCCCCAGCTTTATTTTTGTTACTAAGAACTGCCTTAGCTATACGGGGTTTTTTCCGGTTCCATACAAAACGCAGAATCATTTTTTCCAAATCTTGAAAGTACGATGTAGATACTTTGATAGGAATGGCATTGAATAGGTAGATAGCTTTGGGAAGTATAGACATTTTAACAATGTTGATTCTTCCCATCCATGAGCATGGTATGTTCTTCCATTTGTTAATATCCTCTGCTATTTCCTTTCTGAGGAGTTCATAGTTTTCTTTATAGAGGTCCTTCACCTCCTTCGTTAGGTATATTCCTAGGTATTTCATTTTCTTTGAAACTATGGTGAAGGGAGTTGTGTCCTTAATTAGCTTCTCATCTTGACTGTTATTGGTGTATACAAAAGCTACTGACTTGTGGACATTGATTTTATATCCTGAAACATTACTGTATTTTCTGATGACTTCTAGGAGTCTTGTGGTTGAGTCTTTGGGGTTCTCTAAGTATAAGATCATGTCGTCAGCAAAGAGGGAGAGTTTGACCTCCTCTGCTCCCATTTGGATTCCCTTTATTTCCTTGTCTTGCCTAATTGTATTGGCTAGAACTTCCAGCACTACGTTGAATAGTAAAGGTGACAGAGGACAACCTTGTCTGGTTCCAGTTCTAAGAGGAAAAGCTTTCAGTTTTACTCCATTCAGTAAAATATTGGCTGCGGGTTTGTCATAGATAGCTTCAATCAGTTTTAGAAATGTGCCACCTATGCCTATACTCTTCAGAGTTCTAATTAGAAAAGGATGCTGGATTTTATCAAATGCTTTTTCTGCATCTATTGAGAGGATCATGTGATCTTTATTTTTGCCTCTGTTAATATGGTGGATAACGTTTATAGACTTGCGTATGTTAAACCAGCCTTGCATCCCTGGGATGAAGCCTACTTGATCATGATGAATGACTTTTTTGATGATAAGCTGTAGTCTATTGGCGAGGATTTTGTTGAGAATTTTTGCGTCTATGTTCATGAGTGAGATTGGTCTGAAATTCTCCTTTTTGTTTGGGTCTTTTCCTGGTTTTGGTATCAGGGTGATGTTTGCTTCATAGAATGTGTTGGGGAAGATTCCTTCTTCCTCAGTTTTTTGGAATAATTTCTGCAGTACAGGAATAAGCTCTTCCTTGAAGGTTTGATAGAATTCTGGAGTGAAGCCATCTGGACCAGGGCATTTTTTAGTTGGAAGTTTTTTTATTGTTTCTTTGATCTCAGTGCTTGAAATTGGTCTGTTCAGGAGGTCTATTTCTTCCTGGCTAAGTCTAGGGAGAGGGTGTGATTCCAAATATTGATCCATTTCCTTCACATTGTCAAATTTCTGGGCATAGAGTTTCTGGTAGTATTCAGAGATGATCTCTTGTATCTCTGTGGGATCAGTTGTTATTTCCCCTTTATCGTTTCTGATTGAGGTTATTAGAGATTTTACTTTTCTATTTCTAGTTAGTCTGGCCAATGGTTTATCTATTTTATTTATTTTTTCAAAAAACCAACTCCTTGTTTCATTAATTTTCTGAATGATTCTTTTGTTTTCAATTTCATTGATCTCTGATTTGATTTTGGATATTTCTTTTCTTCTACTGAGTTTAGGCTTAGATTGTTCTTCTTTTTCCAATTCCATAAGATCTCTTGTGAGATTGTTGATGTGCTCTCTTTCTGTTTTTCGAATGTAGGCATCTAAAGCGATGAATTTTCCTCTCAAAACTGCTTTTGCAGTATCCCACAGGTTTTGGTAGCTTGTGTCTTCATTGTTGTTATGCTCAAGGAAGTTAATGATTTCCTGTTTTATTTCTTCCTTCACCCATCTGTTATTCAACAGAAGATTGTTTAATTTCCATGCCTTTGCGTGGGCTTGAGCATTTTTGTTAGAGTTGAGTTCCACCTTTAGTGCCTTATGGTCTGAAAAGATACAAGGTAAAATTTCAATTCTTCTGATTCTGTTGATATTTGTTTTGTGTCCCAGGATATGATCAATTTTGGAGAATGTTCCATGGGGTGATGAGAAGAATGTATATTCTTTATCTTTGGGGTGGAGTGTTCTATATGCATCTATCAACCATAGTTGTTCTAGGGTCTCATTTAAATCTCTTACATCTTTGTTTAATTTCTGTTTAGAGGATCTGTCCAGCTCTGTAAGAGGTGTGTTAAAGTCCCCTGTTATGATGGTATTATCAGATATCATATTGCTCAGACTGAGTAAGGTCTGCTTCAAGAATCTGGGAGCATTTAAATTGGGTGCATAAATATTTAGAATGGAAATGTCTTCTTGTTGTAGTTTTCCCTTGACCAATATAAAGTGACCATCTTTGTCTTTTTTGACTTTAGTTGCTTTAAATCCACATGTATCTGAAAATAAGATTGCAACTCCTCTTTTCTTCTGAATTCCGTTTGCCTGAAAAATTGTCTTCCAACCCTTGACTCGGAGCTTTAATTTGTCTTTTGAGGCCAGGTGTGTTTCTTGCAGACAGCAAATGGATGGCTTGTGTTTTTTAATCCAGTCCGCCAATCTATGTCTCTTCAGTGGGGAATTCAAGCCATTAACATTTATTGAGATAATTGATAAGTGTGGTAGTATTCTATTCGTCTTATTTGGTGAGAGTCCATTGCTTAATTTTATCTTTTGCATCAGTGTGGAGGTTAGGTTTTGTCCTTTGATTTCTGAGTTCTTACTTTGCTGCTGATCCATTGTGGTGGTCAGTGTGCAGAACAGGTTGAAGTATTTCCTGTAGAGCTGGTCTTGTTGTGGCGAATTTCCTCAATGTTTGTATATCCGTAAATGATTTGATTTCTCCGTCAATTCTGAAGCTTAGCTTAGCAGGGTACAGAATTCTGGGCTGAAAATTGTTCTGTTTAAGTAGATTAAAGGTAGATGACCATTGTCTTCTTGCTTGGAAAGTTTCATTAGAGAAGTCTGCGGTCACTCTGATGGATTTGCCCCTGTAGGTCAACTGGCGCTTACTCCTGGCAGCTTGCAGAATCTTTTCTTTTGTCTTGACTTTGGACAGGTTCATCACAATGTGTCTTGGAGAAGCTCGGTTAGAGTTGAGGCGACCTGGGGTCCGATATCCCTCTGAAAGCAGTGTGTCAGACTCTTTGGTGATGTTTGGGAAATTTTCTTTTATAATATTCTCTAGTATGGCTTCCATTCCTCTGGGGCATTCTTCTTCCCCTTCTGGAATTCCTATAACTCGTATGTTGGAACGCTTCATAAAGTCCCATAATTCTGACAGTGAACGTTCTGCTTTCTCTCTCTTCTTTTCTGCCTCTTTTACTGTCTGAGTTATCTCAAGAACTTTGTCTTCTACCTCTGAAATTCTTTCTTCTGCATGGTCTAACCTGTTGCTGATACTTTCCATTGTATCTTTAAGTTCCCTAATTGACTGTTTCAGTTCCTTCAGGTCTGCTATATCCTTTTTATATTCTTCATATCGTTCATCTCTTATTTGATTCTGTTTTTGGATTTCCTTTTGGTTATTTTCCACTTTATTAGCAATTTCCTTCATTGTTTCCATCATTTCTTTCATTGTTTTCAACATGTGTATTCTAAATTCCCTTTCTGTCATTCCTAACATTTCTATACTGGTGGAATCATCTGCAGTAGCTACCTCATGGTCCCTTGGTGGGGTTGTTCTAGACTGGTTCTTCATGTTGCCTGGAGTTTTCTGCTGATTCTTCCTCATGAGTGATTTCTTTTATCTGTTTCCTTGCCCTAATTTTCCTTTCACTTCCTCTTGCTCTTTAAGTTCTTGTGCCTGTGGACTAAGGGTTATAGGACCAGAAGGGTGAGAAGGTTGAAGAGCAAAAAAAGGGGATGAAAGAAAGGAGGACCGAGTGATAAGAAAAAAAGAAAGATAGAGAAAGGAGAGGGGGTGGGTATAAGGAATATTGACAAAAAGAAGAGAGGCACAGAAAGAGGGAGACAGGGCAATATAGGTGTACAGTAGGGTACTTTGACACAACCTTAAAAAACCCCACCTTCTGGGGGTGCCCAGTTGCGTGGTTCCCTTGAGGTCAGCAGCTCTTTGCTAACCTGATCAGACACAGTACCCCACCTCCACCAAGTAGAGAGGAAAGACAAAAATGCTTTAAATCAAACCAAAAGAAGCAAACAGAAAACTTTACGGGGATAAAATTGGGTGAAAAACCAAATTATATCGGTAGAAACACTAGCAAAAATGAAGTTGAAGTTATTAAAAAAGGCAGCAATGGGAAATTATAATTAAACTAGGAAAATTGAGAAAGAAAAAGGGATCTGTGTGGAAAAGATTGAAATTAAAAAAACAAAAGAACATCAGCAACGTCAAAATAAACAAACAAAAAAAACAACCAAACCAAAAAAAAAAAAGAAGAAAAAAATACACAACCAAAAACAAAGCAGTTTGTATATGTTATTGAATATTGTCTGGGCAACACGTGGTCTTCTGGGGTATGAGATGTTAGTCACAGTTCTGATACGACTGGAGGCTGCTGATTTCTCAAACCCCAGCAGGTAGACACCCTAAATCTCTCTTCAGCCTACTTAAAAGGCACTTTGAACTTGTAAACTTGCTGAGCAGAAGCTTTCCCAGCTTTCTCGCTGGAATCGCTGCTGAAGTGGCTATGCACTTACTCAGTGTGCCAAAACCGATCTCACTCTGCCCCTGAGGGTTAGGGCTGCAAGACGGCTCAGACCCCACCCTTAGGCTACTTGGTTGCTGGGTTACCAGCTCCCACCCGTTTCTAGCTCTGCGACCCTGAGGGCAGAGCTTGCCGGGGCAGATCACTGACAATGGATCCGTGTGACCCACCGCCAAACACTATCAGCTCCGTCTGGCTCAGTGGCTCAGACTGGGGCCCTAGACAACGGCCAAAGTTCTCCGCACTCCCGCTCAGGCCTTCCCCAAGGCAGTTCAACTCAGTGCCAAGTCCAAGGACATCAAAACAGTTCACAGGTAAGGCCTTTCTGGTTTGCAGTCTCGCTGCTACTGAACTTACAGTTGTGGGCGGGTTTAGACGGATTGAACACACGCGACCACTTGCCGGCTTTCCACTGTTTTAGTCCTCCTCTTGGGGTCCAGAAGTCTCTCGCTGACTCCCTGTATTTTCATAGGAGTGATGATAGGCAGTTCCCACCAGCCAGAGATGCCTGGAGTCCTATCTCCCCAGACTCACGGTGCCCAGATGCAAGGAAGCTGTTACTCGGCTGCCATCTTGCTCCGCCTCCGACAAAATGTATTAATGGTTCTGTTTTGGGGGGAGGAGTGAGGGGAAGACTGAGTTTCACTTTGTTGCTCTTAGTAGAGTGCCATGGCATCACAGCTCACCTCCAGAGTAGCTGGAGCTACAGACGCTCACCCCAACGCACTGCTATTCTTAGAGACAGGTGCAGGGCAGTCTTGCTTTTGCTTAGGCTAGTCTCCAACTCCTGAGCTCAGGGAATCCACCCACCTCAGCCTCCTAGAGTGCTGGGATTACAGGCGTGAGCCGTTGCACCTGGCTTATAATGGCTCTATTTTCTATCTATGTTGAAAGTTTCTTTTTAAAAAAATATGTATAATTTAAACACATACACATGTGCGCACAGTTTTGAGATACTGTCTAGCCATGAAGTCTTCCATAATGACTTTATTCAAAATAAATTAATTTCAATAATTATTAAACAGCTTTACTATCCTTTCAATGCATTAGATAATTAGATAAGTACAATTTAAATATTAAATTGACACAGGAAATTTATGCATTGCATTGACAGATAATACACTTCTCACATACCAGGGGTCATATTCTTACACCAAGCCATCAATGTCTTTTTTGCCACACATGGGTGGCGCCTGTGGCTCAAAGGAGTGGGGCGCCGGCCCCCTTTACTGGAGGTGGTGGGTTCAAACCCAGCTTCAGCCAAAAACTGCAAAAAAAGAAAAAAAGAGCCACACATGTTAGATCATACTATTTCAACTTATTATCAGCTATCATCAGGTTCTGCTTTTGTATTTGTTCCTGCCACATAAGCTCTCGTCCTTCACATAATTATATGGGCTATGTAATTTGTACTTTTTGTGAATTTCTCCACAATTGTCTATCTTAGTCTGGGATGAAAGGAAGTAATTAAAAAACACTTGTGGCTTCAATGTGAGAGTTCTCTAACAAACTAAAAGCAGTGGTTTCACAGCTGAGCTTATGCCCAGATCTTTTACTCATTCCATTATCCATTATTTTCTAAAGTATTTAAGTGGTTTGAGTGTTTAGCTCTAAAAAAAAAAAAAAAATGTAAAAATGGAGTAGAACTATGCAGATATTAGAAGTACTCTGTTTTACAGTCAATAAAAAGGTCAGGGGGGCTTTTGTACTAAACAAGTCTCATCAGGGTAGTTCATTAACACAATTAGCCAAAATGCATTCTCCAGTTTCAGCCATCTATTCATTTTAAGGCACTTTCTGCTGTGCTTAATCAAATTTAGCGGGAGACTTCCTGGCTACATAATCAGCATGTAAATTAAAATGCAGAGGGATCTCCAAAGAAAGAAAAAGTTAATTATTTAATCGTTTTTTTCCCCCCTCTATGTACTGGGTTGAGAATTTTTAATTAAAAAGAGTAAATGACTCTTTAACATATGTTTATTTCTTTTGTATAAAAATGGCTGTAATTAATATTAAAATGACAACATGGAATATTGAATTTATTGTTCGTTTATAATAATAGGGATTTAGATTAATCAAAGGTGGTCATTTTAGTTGAAAAATCTAATTGATAGTGATAAATGGAATTTGTAAGAGTTTTTCACATCCTTGATAATAAATACTTATGCTACTATGTTTAAGAATATGAAACGACAATATGTTTTCATAAAACATGAAAATAATTCCAATAATACTTTCTTTTGATTTAAAAGTAGTCATCTGTTTACCAAAATGGCATCATAGCTCACAGCAACCTCAAACTCCTGGACTCAAGTGATCCTCTTGCCTCACCCTCCCGAGTAGCTGGGACCACAGGCGCTCCTGCCAGGATACTCAACTAATCTTTTCTATTTTGGGTAGAGACTGGGTCTTGTTCTTGCTCGCACTGGTCTTGAACTCCTGAGCGCAAGCAATCCACCTGACTTAGCTTCCCAGGATGCTAGGATTACAGGTGTGAGCCACCACAACGGGCCTATAGTTCATCATTTTTAAAAGTGAAAATACTCCGAAAATTAAAGACACAAGTGGAGAATTCATTTGACATTTTATTAAGAAAGTTCAAGATCAGTTCATTTGGAGTTAAATGTGACTTTAAATCCATTAAAGTTTATGATGGAGGGAACTGAAGGTTTTACTATTGATTCTACCTGTACACACTTTATTATTGTGAATAGACTCTCATTTCTAGACTGATCTTTCTGACTTCTCAATACATTTTGCATATTAAAGGGTTAACGTGTTAAATTTAGACAAACAACAGTCATCTTTGGTTTCCATGTTCAGTTTACATAATCCTGCATAACATAAACTTTTTCTCATATTGGCCATTGTCAGGCTACATTTCTCTCTCGAATGTGAAAGCTATAATTTGCTCCCTGCCATTAGGAACACTTCACGGTGTGCAAAATCCTGTTTTCTTTTTCCACTGTTCTCATGGGCACAAACAGCCCTTGGACTTCTCCTGTGGACTGTGTGGGAATTTCCCTAGGTGCAGTGGCTCACACCTGCACCCTTGGCTACTTGAAAGGCCGAGAGGAAAGCATTATTTGAGTCAAGAATTCAAGACCAGCTTGGGCAACACAACAAGACCATCTCTCTTTAAAAAAGAAAGATATTCCTTTTTTTTTTTTTTTTTTGGCCGGGGTTGGGTTTGAACCCGCCACCTCCGGCATATGGTACCGGCGCCCTACTCCTTGAGCAACAGGCGCCACCCAGAAAGATATTCCTTTTATGACTTGCCATCTTACTCCTTAAGACTAGGCTCAGATGGCACATTATCAAAAAAGCCTACCATGACCCCCACATCTAAAACAGTCCTCCCATTCTCTTTCCCCTTACGCTCACACACACATTTATTTGTCCCCTCTCCCTCGATAGCGTAAGCCCCAAGAGGCCTGATGTTCTCTTTCCAGCGGTTTCTGTCAGCACGGGTGACAGATGGGTACAGGCTGATGGATATTTCAACTTGCTACCCATAAAAAGACAATATCTTGACTAGTTTATCACTCTGTTGTAGAGTGTGCAATCCTAATGTGCGAATCAGTGAACAAGTGTCTGCATCCCTGCAGGGATGAGCCCCTCCCACGTTGCTTAAATTTGGGAGTGTCAAAGTGCAGTGACAGATAAGAGGGTGGACTCTAAAAACAGTGTCATGGTTTGAGTCCTAATTCTTCTTGCTTGGTGACATTTAATACCTTAATTAACATGTCACCAAGCAAAAAGAATTCAGTTTATTGAATGGGAGTGATAATAATATCTATTACTTTAGATCATTGGTTCACAAATGGGGGTGATTTTGCTCTCCAGAAGCTACTTGGCAGTGTTTAAGGGCATTTTTATTGTCACTACTGAAGAAAGGGTGTTACTAACATTTAGCAGGTAGATACTATTAAATTCTTATGATGTACAAGATAGTTCAGTACAACAAAAAATTAACTGACTTAAAATGTCAACTGTTTCTCAATGATTGAGAAACTCTGCTTATTGTATTGTAAGTGTAATGGAACAATATATGAAAAAATACTAGAAAAATATCTGGCACAGAGTAAGTTCATAATAATCATCAGCCTTTATTTTTATTATTATAGTAGAAAATGTCTAAAGAAACAACCCTTAGCCGGGCGTTGTGGCGGGCGCCTGTAGTCCCAGCTACTCGGGAGGCTGAGTCAGGAGAATCGCGTAAGCCCAAGAGTTAGAGGTTGCTGTGAGCCATGTGACGCCACGGCACTCTACCCGAGGGCGGTACAGTGAGACTCTGTCTCTACAAAAAAAAAAAAAAAAAAAGAAACAACCTTGAGATATAGACAGGGGGAAAATGTAGGGAAGATTTCTAAGGCAGACAAGGAAGGTAAAATTCTATGTAGAAGAAAAGGGAAGTCATTCACTGCTTCCAAGGAGAGTAATGTTAAGTATCAGTGGATATTTTACTTTTTAATTTTTTTAAACTAAGATTTTTTTCTAGACCTTTATTTGAAAATTACATTTCTTGGGGAATTTAACATTGTAAAGGATGGCTATCATAAGAGCATTTTCAGATTCACTCTTTCTCTACTACAGTTCTAGGAACCAAATAAAGATTTCTTATTAGATTGCTTATCTTTTTTTTTTTTTTTAATTGTTTGGGATTCTTTGGAGGTACAAAGAGTTTGGGATTCATCGAGGGTACAAAGAATGAGGTCACACCGATTGCATTTGTTAGGTAAAATCCCTCTTAAAATTGTGCCCCCCCAAGGGTGCCATACCCCCTGACCCCACTCGCTCTCCCTGATCCCCCCCACCTTGCATTAGATCATCTGCTGCCTTCATATTAGAGTTGAGCACATTGGATTCTTCCTTCTCCATATTTTAAAATTCAAGGACAACTGCTATGAAAAGGTGGATTTCTTTAATCCTGTAAATACATGTGTGTAAGATTGTCAAAAATGCTTTGTTTGTATATTGCTTAACTATTTTTACTTTGGAAGTGTTCTTTGGAACAGAAAATCAATTTTTATTATAAAACATCAAAGAGGCAAAGACTAGGAAGGGGATTTGGAATGACACTTGGTTTTGACAGAATAAGAAGCCATTTGTGAACATCCATGGTGGAATCAATGGAAGGAGACAAGCAAATGTCACAGAAAGTATTGTGAGATTTCAGATTAGCATTGAACTATTGTGGCTTTTTTGTTGTTGTTCATCAGTTGCACTTATAAATATTCATGAATTTCTCCAATTACACATAGAGCTAGCAGGCCCTGTGAGGAAGTACTCTGTCCTTGTTGGGGATCCACCACGTTAGAGAGTGGGAGAATGGAAAGTAAGTACAGCTCGATGGGGTTTGGGGACAGTCCATACTAACAAATATTTCTCTATAAATTGTTAACTGACAGGAACTTTCCTTTTATTCTTTGCATTTATCATAATTATTTTTGGAAGAAGAAAGGGTGCTCCAGGTGGTAATCCGGACATCTAAATTTTCATATCCACTGGCTAAGGAGTTAATTACGGAAACTTTCCAATTGGAATCATATAAAGCCATGGCTTTGTATTATTTACCCAAATAAACAACATTCTTCAGAAGAAAACAAGCAGTTTCACTAATGAGAAATGTAAATTCCAACTTCATGCGTTATTCATGACTGCTCTGATACCACAATTGTTATTTTCAAGTGTTTAGCTTCTGTGAAAAGCGTCTTCAGCAATGAAGTTGGATATTGAGCGCTGAACGTCAGAAATAATGATCTAGCTGCACTGTAATCTTTGCTGAATGAGGCCTATTATGTATCATATTTAGAAGAATATTTGTGTTGTCGAATGAATTTAAACTAATTATCTGGTACTGCTTGTTTTGCATAAACTATAGTAATAAGCATACAAAAAACTTTACTATTAACACTGTTAAACCTAATTTCAGATATCATATGTGAGAAGGAAACTAAAGTTGACATATTTATCAGAATCCATGTAAATTGTTGTTGGAATATGTGTACAAATATAAATGTTTTCCTTGTTTTCAGAAGAACTCAATTCCAATCTCCAGCAGCAGCATTTTGTTTAAACTGTTACGATGATTATGTTATTTTCACACGAAAACTGGAGTGTAAATAATATGAAGTAAAAGGGTTTCTTTAATGCTACTATTCTGTTTCCTGTCTCTGCCTGGTAAATGATCTATGAATATTTAAATTGTGGTCTATTCACAGACACATGCCTATTAGCCAATAAGCTGAAAACCTCACTTGAGTCTTTATAACAGCTTTTTTTTTGTTTTTAGTTTCTGGTTAATGTGAGGGTACAAACAACTAGGTTGTAGTATTTGTGTTTGTTACGTCCAGTCCCTCTTGTAGTTGTGCCTGGAACAGCTTTTTATTGTATTTGTTTACTTTTTTTTTAGCATGGCAGGTGTAAGTATTCAAAAAATCATTTTCTTCTTTCTGTTAAAAATAAGCCAATTATATACTCTTATACTTTCTGAGTTTTAAGAAATTAATAAATATTTACTATTTTCTCGATTACTTGGTAACTGGTAAAACAATGAAGGAACGAAATTAAGTTTGGGGACATGCTTCTTTGGAAAAAGGCAACACGTTTGAACATATTTCCTTTGCCTTCCTGTAAAGCTAGCATGTGGTTAGGCAAAGAAAAAATAATGGTAGTTAATGGGGAAGAATTATGTTCTAATTGTACTTGTGAGAATCGGAGATATAAAAAATGTAAAAGATGTACATAAATGAGCTTGGACTTATTCAATATGAAACTGTAAATCAATGATGATAAAAATAAGAAGCCTAGGTACAATGAACATTTGCTGCATAACAGGAAATATATCCCTTGGGGCTATGTGAGTTCATCCAGTGACTCCACACTGGAGTTTCTGCTGTCTCTTTGGAGAATCCTTTTCAATTACCTCTGAGACGCTCAGTTATATTTTAAGAGTAATCACAGATCAATCCATTGCAGTGTCACCCTGTGCATTCAGGAAATACACTTCCAAAGTCCACTCCGCATGATAACACAAGAAGAAACCTCAGTGTTGATGTGACAATCAGGAGGAAGACAGTGCCATGGCAAGGGCTCCACTAACACGTGCCAACACCCTAAGCAGTCCCAGGGCAGTGGGGCTGGGCAGAGAGGATCCTATGACATATACACAGCCCGGGGCAAGGCACATGTGCTCTTATTGTCACATGGCCTGCTGTGGCAGCCTTACCTGTATGAAGAGACTCACAGATTCTTTTGTATTAAATATATTATACTGTCAGGTTTAGTCCTTTAAACCATGGCCTGAGATAAATAGGTAAGAGTGAAAAAGAGCAGACAAGGCAATGATTGAGAGGGGCTGTGTGTGTTTATGTGACTAGCGGGTGGTGAGAGAGAAGCTAGAGTTCCAGGAAAGGAAGGGGATGTGTCATGTACTTTCACATGATTACTGGATTGAATTAATAATTGTTTTCAAATTCTAACAGCTCATTTTGATATCTGGGAGAGAGCATCACAGGAAGTCCATTAATAAAAGCAAATAAAAACAAAAGATGATCTATATTTAGGCTTAGGTAATACTGAAATTAAACTTTCACAAACCAATGAATGCTGGATATATGCACACAGTTCAAACTGATGTACCATTGCAGTTCTGGGACCAAATTATCCACTTTGGCCATATTTCGTGTATTATGATCACATCGACTGTGTCTTTTAATTTTTGGAAAATGCATAAATATCATCAGCCCAGAAAATAACAGATTTCCTGGACATCATACACACCACACACACACACACACACACACACACCCAGAATTTCCTTATTTACTTGCCATATCCAACACTACACAATAATTCCACTCAACCCCCTTTTGGCTGCAACTTTTGTTTTCTAGTTTGCATTCCGTCCATTTAAAATTCAAATTTTGAATAACTATATATCCTATAAGGAAAGTAAATATATTTGTGGAACCATGCATAAACTCCTTACAAAGATGCCAAATATACAACCTAGCTATCCACAGTTACTTCTAACTTCACTCAATACTAGAAAACACATGTAAAATGAACAATTTTAGGAGCATTCTATTAATAAAGAGCCAACATGCTACCCAAGCCAATGCAGATATCCTTGCAGATTTTTCTTGAAAAGGCCGTGCCAATAAATAACCATTATTTAACACTAAGAAGTCAGCTTTCTAGTCACACAATGAAAAATAATTGCTGTAAACAATGAAATCAAATATTTACCTTATTGGTAGGCCTTGGTGGACCAGTCACTTTTTGGGTAGAATTTTTCACTTTTAATCAGATGCTTGGAGAACTAGAAATACAAGAAACTCTGGAATTATTATTTAGTTTATGCAACAATGTGCATGGCAAGAGTTTTTAGACATTTAATTTGTTATTAGCTGTAAAAGAACTAATTTATCTCTAAAGATGATAATTCTATAAATACTTTCAACTAAGCTTTTAATGTTAAATAAAATCTAATTCAAGAAAATAAAAGAACTAATGTTTCAAATATTTCCCATCTTTTTTTACTTTGGAAATAGCAGAAGTTGGCAGATTAAGGCTGTAATATGGAGAATTTGAATTTTATTCTGTTTTGGTATTCTATTTCACTCTTAGACTATTTCCCATAGATGTAGTGGACTGTAATTTATGTATTTAAAGTAAAACTTTCCACCTTCAGGTACTCTTGTGATGAGTAAATTGCAATAAATTCTAAGGTCATACTGGAAATATTTTAAGAGTATTATTTATAATAGAACATGTTCAAATCAAGAGATAAGACAAGCTTTTGTCTCACAAATGCATAAGAGCTAAGAAGAAGAAGTCAATTTTTTTTTCTTCCATGGAAATTTGAGGGTTCAGAGGATTAATTATAAAATTTACAGTTAGAAAATATTGCTCATCTGGAAAATACAAAATAATAATAAAAGAGGTAAAGTTTTTACATAATGAGTATGCAACTTATATAGAGAGGCATGCATATAAGATTATCAGAAATTTCCACTAAGAGACCAATGATTTAAAGTGTTTTTCAGGGAGCACTGCAAAGCATATGATGACTACCTCGGAGGAAATATATTGGTCCATATTTAAATAAGCTAAATTTAGCTAGCTATACGCAACCACACTCGTTTTTACACCATACACACGTGCGTGTGTGATATATAGACACATACACCATACCCTTAAGCTTAAAGATTGATAGTTCATTAATTAAATTCCAGCAATTGAAGCTCATATTGGACATCCTTCCAGATCCAAGAAATAAATATAAACAAGTTCTTTTTCCTACTCTGCAGTGACTCCCATTCTTGTCCAGAAGAAAAGCGCATAAAACCAACGACTACAGGATTATACATGAGTGTGAATATGGTACTAGACAAGTGCTACAGCAGACTACAGACAGGCTACTATGCAAACACAGGAACAGGGGACTTCGTTTTACCTGTCCTTATCATCACACTGAAGGGCATCATTTCTGAGGTTACATATTTTGCAGACAAAAATCTGACCATAACCTCAAATAGATTTCACTTTTCACCCAAAGGTTCTCAAAATATTTAGTTTGGATAATCTTTGATGCCTCTGGTCCGGGGATCCTCTTCTTTCTGCCTCTTTTTTTTTTTTTTTTTTTTTTTTGTAGAGACAGAGTCTCACTTTATGGCCCTCGGTAGAGTGCTGTGGCCTCACACAGCTCACAGAAACCTCCAACTCCCGGGCTTAAGCGATTCTCTTGCCTCAGCCTCCCGAGTAGCTGGGACTACAGGCGCCCGCCATAACGCCGGGCTATTTTTTGGTTGCAGTTCAGCTGGGGCCGTGTTTGAACCCGCCACCCTCAGTATATGGGGCCGGCGCCCTACCGACTGAGCCCCAGGCGCCGCCCTCTTTCTGCCTCTTTTAACAGCTCTGTTCCACCTTCACATCCTTCTTTAAAAAGTTCATTATCTCCATCCCTCCTCTCTAATTATTATTTGTACCCTCCCCCCTTTTTTCCATAATAATCACCTGGCAAAAACCTAACCCTGGCTGAATCCAACCATTGAATGTTATAGTCAGTTATAGTCTATGGACCACCAAAGAAACAGGCTAGTGAGCACAAATCCATGGCTCAACTTCATCATCAAGACAGCCCACTTCATCTGTTCTAATAACTGAATTTGACTATCTATGTTTATGATTCCCAGAGCTGTGTTTCCAAACAAGATTTCCATATTTATTTAACCCTTTCATTACTCACTGAGCACCTGCACTGACGTCTTCCTTCGCCACCTCATAGTACCATATTCAACATGGCTGCCATTCTCTATTTTAGTGCATCTTACAAGGGTATATGTGAAACTTGGTAAACGGTCTGTGAAGCTAGTGAATGATGCCCCATGAATATATCAATGTACACAGCTATGATTTAATAAAAAAAAATAATAATTAAAAAAAAAAGATGTTAACAAATGGAAAAACATACTATGCTCATGGCTGGGAAGAATCAACACTGTTAAAATGTCCATACTTCCCAAAGCAATATACAAATTTAACACAATCCCTATTAAAGCACCACCATCATACTTAAAAAATAAATAAATAAATAAATAAATAAATGATTAGTCAATTGTTAGCCATCAGGTCAGTTACGGTGGCAGTGGTGTCAGTATGTTTATTGACTACTGAAATTTTTATTTATAGTAAAATTTCTAGCAGAGAGAAGATTTGCAAATATTACTCTAGAGACCCGACTTCAAAACTGTTGTTAGAAAAAAAAAAAAATGCTATAGAAAATGAGAGTACCTTTTTATTTACAACCATTGAACACTTTTCTTTAAACATTTTAAGGCCCTCTAATTTAAGTACCAAGGACATCCAAATCTAAGTATCATAAAGAAGGCATTTGTTTTAGGTTAAGATTTATCTATTGATCAAATGGTTATTAATCAAATCTATTATCAGGTGAAACCGGAAGAAATTTCAGTTTTCTAGACTGAGACTGAGCTATCTTGGACTTTGTGTAGTAATTATGTGGAAACTATTGCTGATAGTTAATTATTTTATTTGAATTCTATTTAAAATAAAACTCTTTAATTTATTGGAACCCCATATGGGAATATGTGTTTTGTGTATGCATAGTAATCAACAAGAATCATAAACATGTGTTCATATCGGTGGCCCCCATTTGGATGCCCTTTTTATCCTTCTCTTGCCTGATTGCATTGGTTAGAACTTCCAGCACAATGTTGAATAATAGTGGCAATAGTGGATATCCTTGTCTGGTTCCAGAGATATGAACAGAACCTTCTCTGACAAAGATAGATAAATGGCTAACAAACATTTGAAAAAGTTCTCATCATCCCTGAGCATCAGAGAAATGCAAATAAAAACCACACTGAGATATCACCTAATTCCAGTGAGAATGGCCCACATCACAAAATCTCAAAGCTGCAGATGCTGGCGTGCGTGAGAAGTGAACACTTTTACACTGCTTGTGGGACTGCAAATTAATACAGCCTTTTTTGGAAGGAAGTATGAAGAACCCTGAAAGAACTCAAACTTAGACCTGCCATTGGATCCTTCAAGACCATTACTGGGCATCTACCCAGAAGGAAAAAAATTCTTTTTACCATAAGGACATCTGCACTAGACTGTTTATTGCAGCTCAATTTACAATCACCAAAATGTGAAAACAATCTAAATACCCATCCAAAGAATCAATTAACAAGCTGTGGTAAACGTATACCATGGAATACTATTCAGGCATTTAAAAAGGTGGAGACTTTACATCTTTTGTATTAACCCGGATGGAGGTGGAACACATTCTTAGTATAGCATCACACGAATGGAGAAGCAAGAATCCAAGGTACTCGATTCTAATATGAAGGCAGTAGATGAGCTAATACAAGGTGGGGGGCAGGGGAATGAGGGATTGGGGAGAGGGGAGGAGGGAGAGGGATGAGGGTCAGGGTGTATGGCACAGCTCTTGGGGGCAGGACACAATTACAAGAAGGACTTTACCTAACAACCGCAATCAGTGTAACCTAGTTCTTGTACCCTCAGTGAATTCCAGATAATAAAAAATAAATTAATGAAGAAGAAGAAGATGCTAGAAACAAATTGTTGAGGAATTACAGTCATTTTTCTCACTCTGGATTGTCTTATTCACATCCTGTCTGAATGTTAAGTAACAAGAATACATGAGTATTAATAGTGATGTAAAAATCATAAATATATCTGTATGTATGTGTGTATATATATGCATATATACATATATATATATTCTAAGATCTTGTTTTTTTCTGAATATCACCAAAACTACATTCATTAGTATCATGGTTTAATTTACTGTACTCTATGAGTGAATTGTCTTTATCTGATTTGCTAAGTAATGCATATTTTGTGGCGGTAACAATAGAAAGAGAACCTCTATTTTACAAAACATTTTTAGCCCCATAGTAATTTGAAATAAGAAAAAAAGATATGTATTTAAAAATAAATTAATAAATAACATTCCAGAATTCACATTAATGTCACTATAGGAACAAATTCATTAGGTTTTTAAACCAACATTACATCTTCTTGAATTGTTTGGATTTAATAATGAGCAAAGATGAAGGGGAGACAGTGACTTTTATTTTTTTTTGAGACAGAGTCTCACTATGTCACCCTAGGTAGAGTGCTGTGACATCACAGCTCACAGCAACCTCCAATTCTTGGGTTTAAGTGATTCTCTTGCCTCAACCTCCCAAGTAGCTGGGACTACAGGCGACCACTATTTTTTGGTTGTAGTTGTCATTGTTGTCTGGCTGGCCCGGGCTGGGTTTGAACCTGCTGGCTGCAGTGTGTATGGCTGGTGCCCTAGCCACTGACCCACTCTTAACTTTGCCTTTGGAAGAGAAAAATATTTTCTGCCATTATTAATGGACATTCCCCATCATTTAACATTAAACTTGTAGTTTTGTGTACTCATGGTGCTTTGCTCCTTGTAGTAGGGTTTATGTATATTTTATCGTATGCATTGGCACTTGAAAAAAGAAGTCCTTTAAAAAAATCAAACTACCTAAATTTTGGTTTAAGAATTCTATCAGGTAGAGGCAGAGTCCTTTAACATTTAGTGTGGGGCCACAGTAAACCTAGTTCCACTATGGCAGAGTCACGGGTTAATATGTCCATGTTAGAGGGACCAGTCATTGGTAGGCAGAGAGGCAAGTGCTTTGTGCAAATAAAGGGAAACCTGTATAACTCAGCAGCAACCAAAGCCACAAGTGAGTTATAAAGTTCTCTGCGCTCAAGTGAAATTAATGACAGCATAGCTACAAGTGCTTGCTGTATTCTGGCTTTATTCCAGAGAGAGGACAAAAAGGTTTTTTCTTTTATAATGACCAGTGCAAGTATTTTATTTGTTGTGAGTTCATTGTATGTCAGCTATTTTATAATCTTTCAACTAATCTCAAAATCACTATGGCAAGCTTTCTCTACACTACTCCCTTTATCCTTTGAGTAAATATTAAATTTGAAAATAGCATTTATAGTGCTGTTTTGCCCAATCTTGGTTTACTTACAGGTTTAAACAGTCCGAAGTTCTGTGATTTTTTTTTGAAGTGGGTGAAACATTCCAATGGTTTCTAATGAATAATTAACATGATTTCCATGTTACTTGTCTCAAAATGTGAAAAAAAAACCAAACAATGAAAATCATAAAAGAGGCTCTTTAAAAACATGATCCAGAAATAAAATATTAACTTATCTTGAAGACTTAGAATTTCATGACAGTAACCAAAATATAAACTTCTTAAAGGCAGGAATTTTGGGCAGTGCCTGTGACTCAAAGGAGTAGGGTGCCAACCCCTTATACTGGAGGTGGTGGGTTCAAGCCAAAAAAATTGCAAAAAAAAAAAGACAGGAATTTTTAAATATTTTGTTCACTTCTGCATACTGGGGATCTCAAACTGTGCTGTACACACCTTAGATAATTACAAAAAAAAAATTAAGTGATGAAATCACATTCTGAAATTAAATTGGGCGTAGGTGATTTTTTTTGTATTTTCAGTAAAATGTCTTTGGTAGTAATAATTAGCAACCCGCTATCTCTCCTTGGAAAACAAATTCTGGGCCCCAATACATATAAAATGTGTAAAATTCTCTTGGTTATCAGAATAGAGAAGGAAATAGCATTAATACATTCTCTTGGTGATTATAGAGTCTACAAAGACTCATCAGAGTTTAAAGAATATCCTTCAGACTTACTACCATAGGAATAAAAAATATTAGAATCATCTTTCAAGTTCTTTATTAACCCAGGTATTTAACACAGGAGAGGAAATCCAAGTTTTAAATATGACTTTAAGGAAACCAATCATCAAAAACAGTGGTGAGAAGCTCTGAACTCTGTGTGTGTGGATTACATAACTCTTAGAATTGGAATTAGAAAGTTTGAGGTCATTTACTCTAATCTTGTATCTGAGGACATGATTTCTGCTTCAATTACAATACACACAATTACAATACACTTTCATTTATCTGGAGCCTGAGTTACTGGAAAGCTCAACTCGCTAATTTATTTTCCCACTTGACTTTTATGAGAAAGAAAGAAATTACAAATAATAGGAAAGATAATGAATACATTCAGAGAGGACTCTGTGGTACTTCAATGCCCTGAAGTATCTTTTCAGTCATCAGAAAAAGACACGATTAACTTCAATATCCTTTAAGTGCTAACCTTTATCTCCAGGCCTGAAAACTCTGTCTTACAGGAATGCTCTGCGCGATGGGATTGCCAGTATTAGGTAAACAAGGAAACACACAACACGAAAATAGCGCTGAAGGCAAGAGAGAGGCACCACAGGGAAAACGCAAGGAAAAGCAAAAGAGGCTGCGCAGAGTCCACAAGAAGAGGGAAGAGAGAAGGGAAAATTTGCAGAAGCAGATAGGATAGGAGGCAACAGCAGGGACTCCAGGAGTCATTCTTGAGTCTGTCAGATTGCCTTTCTGGACTCAGAGATGCTGCATTATACAATCACTTCCTTCTTGTTTCCTTATGAGACTCCCCAATTCCTAGGTAACCTTAAAGGGGTCTTTGTGCCCTGAAATCTAACTTATCTAAACCCAAACAAAAAAAAAATATTCTGAGTAAACAGCTGGCTAGCACAAAATTTGTAGAGCACCTCTCAACTTTCCAGATCTTTCTGGAAATTATAGCTTCTGTTTTTGTTACTTCCATAAATGCAAGTGCCTCCTTGACCTGGACACTCTTTAAAATGTGCCCAGAAAGGTTTTGGTTTTTAAGGTACGCGGAGTTTAGAACCTTTCCCATCGCTCTTCCTCCTGTGCGTCTCTCTTGGTGGGACCGGGGTCTGCCTCCACCACTCCTCAGGCCTTCACGGGTGCTTCTTCTGCATATTTGTTCCTATTTTCTCCTTCTTTTCGCTGACCCTCTGCCTTTCATCCTCTCTCTCGTTTTCTCCGTCTATAAATTGTTTAAATACAGTGCAAAAGCACATACGAGGATAAATTGTGCCAATGTGTTAAATGTTGGTTGTGGAGGCTCCCTGCGTGTCACAGTCATTACTCAGCACGGGTAGTAAATGCGTTCTTAAACAGCAATTATTACTTCTTGCTAAGAACAGGTAAAGCTATTAAGAGAGTCTCAAAACAGAATAACCTTTAGCACATTGGAGCAACGAAAGCGTTTGCAGCGGAATTTATGAGGATTCAAATCCCAAATCCTCATTTGTAGAAAGAGTTGTTTGGGTGGTATTTTCTACCCTCAGAGGATCGACTGCTGCCACTGCCATATTTCACTGTTACTTAAATCGCTGCTATAAATTTGTTAGTCCAAATGAACTGGAGTAGCATAGACTACTAAATTTTCTTCACTTAAATAATGCTTATGAATGAAAGCACTCGTTATAAATCATTGCCAAATGTGACATAGTAGAAAATTGTATGTGCTTTGCATTTCAAACTCTGATTTGATACCCTGTGTCGTCACTTACGATCAGGTGACCTTGACTTCATCTCCTTGACTGCAATTTTCTCATCTGTAAAATTGGAACAATAAAACTGATTTTGCAGAGTTACAAGTAGGATAAAGTGAGATACTTTTTCTTTTTTTTTTTTTTTTTTTTGTAGAGACAGAGTCTCACTTTATGGCCCTCGGTAGAGTGCCGTGGCGTCACACAGCTCACAGCAACCTCCAGCTCCTGGGCTTCAGCGATTCTCTTGCCTCAGCCTCCCGAGTAGCTGGGACTACAGGCGCCCGCCACAACACCCGGCTATTTTTTTGTTGCAGTTTGGCCGGGGCTGGGTTTGAACCCACCACCTTCGGCATATGGGGCCGGCGCCCTACTCACTGAGCCACAGGCGCTGCCCAAGTGAGATACTTTTTCAATGCAGTTATATAACGTAAGAGTCAATTTAAAAATACCTTACTTTACCCCTAATTGTGTACACAACCAGGGATCACCAATAACTTTTTATTAAACTGTGACTCTTTTTTCTTATTGTCTGAACCTGATTTATTTTTATTCAGTTTCATTTTTAAGTTTCCCACTTTGAAAATATTGAAAGTCCCAAGAAATATTAAAATTAATTTTTGTGAGTAATCAAAATCACACAAAATACTTACTAATTAATAATTTGTCCATGAGGCCTCTTTCTAAGCCTCTCAGATCCCATCCATTTAATTGATTCAATAGGAAGAATTTTCCTTAACATCACAGATGGCCCTTTATTTACGTCTTCAAAGACTAGTTTCATTTGACCTTGCCTTTTTGTGCTATTTTTTTTGCAAGACAAATATGTTGTAACAAATTACACATTTAATAAATACTGGATAGCAAGAGTTCTTTCTTTTTTTTTCTGCAGTTGGCCGGGGCTAGGTTTGAACCCGCCACCTTTGGCATATGGGGCCAGCGCCCTACCCCTTTGAGCCACAGGCTCTTTGAGTACAGTTCTTTATTGTTTAAGACTTTTTTAAAAATTTATTTTGATTTAGCAGCCCCAGGCCAGATTCGAACTGACCAGCCCCAGTGCATGTGGCCGGCGCCCTCACCACTGAGTGACAGGCATCAAGCCTATTCTTTAACATTTTCAATAGTTCTTTCAAACATTAATTATTGATTATTTATAATAAAAACATTTGGAGTTACAGAAAAGAATACATAATTTCTACTCCCAAGAGCTCAAAATTAAGCTACCTGACTCTATTCAGAATGGACTGAATTTGTCAAGTGTATATTGTGAAGGACTTCTGTGTACAAAGAAATATATTAAGTGTTGTAGGAGATATAAAACATAAGAGAATGTCTTATTCCTGGTATTTGGTATAATTGCAAGGGTGTTATATAAGTGCATATAAATAATAAGTACATCTAAGATTTTAAGTTCCAATGACAGTTATTTCTAATTACTAATTGGAAATTAGACAGTAATTTACTAATTTCTAAACTTACAGAGCATTTGGATTGTACCAAGCATACTTTTAGATTCCTAGCTATATTATAGCTATGTTAGGTATTATTATTATTTGGATTGGATGCAAATGAAACTGCTGTGCTGATGTTAAATAACTTTTTCAATATCTTACCATATGGCTACTAAGTTTAGCAGCCCAACTTAACCACAGTGATACATTGCCTCTTTTAACTGATACACATAAAAAAATTCTAGTATGTATGGTGTATCTAATACCTTTAAAGTTAGTTGTAGTCTTCTAATGGTTTTTGAGGGTAGTATGTGGATTGAACTGTACATGATGGAAGATGGTGATGGGTTGAGATGGAGGGTGGAGTGGACGTGGGGATGACAGTATTGCAGTCTGGGGAGACAGCATAAACAGGGGAGCTGCAGTGACATGCTGCGAACAGTGTCTACATACAGTGACAGATTCTGTTTGGATGGGGAAAAGGCCATAAGATGGAGGAGTGGAAATTCAAGGTGGAAGACATGAGGGAAGAAATTATACAACAAAGAAGGACTATTTAAATCTTTTAAAAGGATGCAGCTCTGAAAGCAAAGAACACCTGACAAGATGTGACAGGCTAATCTTTGTGAGGCCTTTGAAGAGGTCACCGTAGCTGAACCTGAAGAACCATGACTTTCCAGTCCCTGAAACCCTGAAACAATTCCTGCTTAGTTTCAGGCAGCCTGGGGTGGTTCTGCTTAAGTGACTGCATAAAATCATCCTTAACATAGGGGCTTAGAAGTAATGCTGCCTGTTGTCAGCTACTCCCCTTATAACTGTCTTGGAGAGCCAAGCTAAGAGCCTTCACTACACCACCTGTCATGGCTTCTTTCCAATCCTGTCACCAGCAAGATCCATCCAGATCCTTCTGAACAAAATGGTTAACTTGTGTACCTTCATCCTTGGGAAGGTGAAGCAGGAGATGAAAATTATTTCCAAATGTGTGGCAGAGGAAGACAGAGGAAATTTTGAGTTTCCATTGAAATAAGACAATCTCAAGCTCTTCCGAGAAGGCAGCCATCAAGTAGTTGTAAAAACTGACACATGCTTAGTAGTCTAAAAGTAAAATGATACTTTTAAAGAAGAAACGCCATTTCAAAAGTTAAGCAGAATTATGTCCTTGGCCTTCAGAAAAATACTGAAGCCAGACAGAAGTGCTTCCCGTTCCTTTGCTCTTTCTTCCCCTTGTTCTGCGTTATTACCTGCTAAATCAGTTGCAGCTGCTTCCCTCGGGTCAGTGCATTCAAGCCCTTCCTTGGGGCCTCTAGAGCGCCCTTTGAGAATTTCACCCATAACTCCTTACCAATTCCCTAAGCTGTCTTGATTTCTCTACCAGAAAATTGTTACTGTATTTATAACAGTATTGTGAGAATATTTCACCGTACAGCTAACAAACCCTATTTTGTACAGCCAATGAATTACGCCTTCAGCGTCTTTCTCTCTCTGCATGATGTCTTAGATTAATGCGGTATATAACGTTTGTAAACACAACCATGTTTCTTCTTTAAAAGTCATTAAGGGGGGTTTAATAAACATTGAAATGATCAATGTGTTAATTGGTTCCAGATAATGTTTATCAAATATTTAGGAAGAGAAAATGAAGTGCTGTATGGCAAATAATCCAATTCAAGAAAGTAGTTTTATTGAAAGAGATTTGCTTAATAGGGATAGGATTTCAAGACTAAGAGCTTTTTGAATACAAATGGGAAAAGGAGGTAAGAATTAGCTTATGTAAAAGTTAATGCAACATTAGGTTTGCAAATTTAATAGAACCCATTTAGAAAATTTGAAGCTTACGTTACCGGGACAAATCAAATTATGTTCTTTGGCCACATGGATTTTGCATTTATTAGTGTTATTTGTTAATAATAACATTCTCTATTGCCAAAAATATTTTATCCTGTTTTAATATCTGAGTGCTTGTCTATTCAACAGGAGGAAACAGCTATGTAACACGGGTATAATTCTATATAATTATCCTAATTTACTTCCGCTTTCTCTTCTTTTAATGATGGGACATTGGAAAAGAGAGAGGCAAAGCAAGATGGTTGAACAGAAAATTCCAGTGATCATCCCTCCACATAAACGTGAAATTGAACAACTGTAGATGGAAGCAAGCACCTTCAGAAGAGGTTTTCATGTTATACGTGTATAAGGACAGAGACGCTGAAGAGGGCAGGAAAGACAGTCTTGTATTGTATATGGCCACCCCTCCTCCCCAGCAGGGTGCCCCTAACAGAGGAGAGAGAATCTGTGTGCCCAGGGGAGGGAGAGCCAAGTGATTGTGAAACATTATATGGAAACACAGGGCTGTCCTGACCTACGGGAACCCAGCAGAAGGCAGAATTCAGTGAGTAGCCACGGAGGGAGCTTTTAGACCAGCCCAGACAGAGGGAAATCCTTTGCCTCAAGCCTGAATTCCAGCTGCCTCTGCCACTGACTGATAGAAAGCAGCCTAGAGGGCTGGACTAAGTCTGTAAGACAGACCACAAAAGCTGTAATCCTCGAGAAATTCTGGTGGCTCTGCTAACTCAGAGCCAGTGGACTTGAATGCAAGTGACCCAGTGATAAGCCAGTGGTGGCAGCCAAGG
The DNA here is from genome assembly GCF_027406575.1 of Nycticebus coucang. Classification (NCBI taxonomy): domain Eukaryota; kingdom Metazoa; phylum Chordata; class Mammalia; order Primates; family Lorisidae; genus Nycticebus; species Nycticebus coucang. The sequence continues at coordinate 20,635,870 of NC_069802.1, read as the reverse complement.
CAGTGCCTGTGTCATCCTTTCCCCAATATAGGCAAGGAGGAATATGGAGAGTTCTCTTTCCCTTGGAGAAAGGGAAGGGGCAAGTTCAGAGGACTTTGTTTTGCAATTTGAGTGGCAGTTTGTTCACAGTAAAATAAAGTACCCAGCTGACTCCTGAAGCTTCTAAGTAAGGGGCTTAGTTCCTGGAGAGGGCATTTCTGGATCCACTCTGGGCCAGAAGGAAACATGCTGCTCTGAAGGAAAGTTTCTTTTTCTTTTTTTAAATACAGTAATGCATTTATGGGGTACAGTGTACTGGTTTCATATAGAATTAGGGACTCTTACATCACACTGGTTAATATACATACACCTCATCTTGTTTACTTATTGTGTTAAGACATTAATACTCTACACTAATAGCTCTGACATGTACCTTTGCATTATGCACCATTGGTGTGATCCCACCATTCACCCTCCCTCAATCTCATCTCCCCCCTCCCTTCCCATACCCCCCTCCTCCCTCAGTCATCTTGGGCCATAGTTGTGATCTATTTTTCATATGATAGTGTGAGTGATTGTACATTGGTTTCATAATAGTACTGAGTACATTGGATATTTTTTCTTCCATTCTTGAGATACTTTACTAAGTAGGATATGTTCCAGCTCCATCCATGTAAACGTGGAAGAGGTAAAGTCTCCATCTTTTCTAAAGGCTGCATAATATTCCATTGTATACATATGCCACAGTTTATTAATCCATTCATGGGTTGGTGGGCAATTGGGCTTCTTCTATGAGTTGGTTATTATGAATTGAGCTGCAATGAACAATCTGGTGCATATATCTTTGTTATAAAGTAATTTTTGGTCTTTTGGGTATACACCTAGTAGAGGAATTGCAGGATCAAATGGCAAGCCTACTTTTAGATGCCTGAGTATTCTCCATACTTCTTTCCAAAAGGGACGTATTAGCTTGCACTCCCACCAGCAGTGTAGAAGTATTCCCTTTTCTCCACATCCACACCAACATCTGTAGTTTTGGGATTTTGTTATGTGAGCCACTCTTACTGAAGTTAGATGATATCTCAAAGTGGTTTTGATTTGCATTTCTTTGCATTTTTTCATGTGTCTGTAGGCCATTCACCTATCATATTCAGAGAAGCTTCTGTTCAAGTCCCTTGCCCACAATGAAATGGGATTACTTGTTCTTTTCTTATAAATAAATTTGAGAGAGCCCATTCCTGGCAAGATTCTCCACCTGCTTATGAAGGATCTCTTGGGCTTTAAATAAGTGTCAGACGTACCCAGGCAATAATCACCATGAGCTTTGGGCAAGACTGGGCTGGCATCATGTGTGACCTGGTGCGGGTGGTACATGTCAGTCTTCCCTCAAGTCTAGTATCCCAGCACAGAAAGTGGGGAAGAGAGTGAGGGAATTTTCCTGGTAATCCAAGGAATTCTACTGTATCTTACTCAAGCCAGTACCACCAGGTGTCTGCAAAAGTCACAGCATTACTGGGTTTGGGGTGTTTCCACTGCTTGCATCATTCCAGTAATCAAAAACTTAGATCATAATACTGAATTACGTTTGCATATCTGGAAAGGCTTTTCAAGAAGGAGGTGTTCAGGGTGGCGCCTGTGGCTCAAGGAGTAGGGCGCCAGTCCCATATGCTGGAGGTGGCGGGTTCAAACCCAGCCCCAGCCAAAAAAAAAAAAAAAGAAGGAGGTGTTCAAATAAGCCCAGACTGCAAAAATTAAAATAAATACCTAATTCTTTAATACCAAGACAATCATGAATAGCCACAAGCATCAAGGACACCCAGAAAAACATGGGCTGTCCAAATTAATTATACAAGATACCAGTGATCAATCATGGAGTGACGGAGCTATGTGACCTCTCAAATAAAGTATTCAAAGTAGTTGTCCTGAAGAAGCTCTGTGAACTTCAAGACAACAGAGAGAAGGCATTCAGAAGCCTATCAGAGAACTTAACACCGGAGACTGAAAAACATATTTAAGCAGGAATTCTGGAGCTTATGAATTGAATTGATGAGCTAATAAAAGCATGAGAGCCTCCCATCACAGAATAAACAAATCAAAAGAAATAATTAGTGAGTTTGAAGACAGGCAACTTGAAAATACACAGTCAGAAGGGAAAAAAAATGGAAAGAATTTGCAAAAAGCCTTCCAGAATCTAGAAAATCACCTCAAAGGGGAAAAACTGTTATTGGCCTTAAGAAGGAGGAAATTAGAGAGGTGGAGGTGGAAAGTTTATTCAAAGAATAATAAAAGAGAACATTCCAAATCTAGATTAAGGTATAAATGTTAGGTGCAAGGTGGTCACAGAACAGCAAGCATATATAACCCACATGCTATTGCAACACTTTTGATAATTCAGCTCCCAAAGGTCACAGATGATGAAAAGATCTTATAGAAAACAAACAAGACATGAAAGATTTCCAGTATGTCTGGCAGCAGACTTCTCAGTGCACACCTTACAAATCAAGAGTATCTTGACTAATTAAAAGTGCTGGAAAAAAACTTACCTATAGAATATTGTACCTTGAAAAAATATCCTTCAAACATGAGACAGAAATAAAGACTTTTGCAGAGAAACAAAAGCAGAGACATTTCATGAACACTAGATCTGTCGTACAAGAAAAGCTAAACAAAGGTCTGCAATCTGAAAGAAAAGGATGGTAATGAACAATAAGATATCATCTTATGGTTTAAAACTCAGAAGTAATAATAAGTATACAAAATACATAATTTACTGTAATTGCAGTGTATAATTAAGTTACACCATTGAACACCTTCAGTAGAAAGACTAAAAGTCCACCTAACTGTAACTTTTTGAGAGATAGTATAGAAAGATAAGAATGGAAATAAGAAAAAGTTACCGTATGTGGGGAGATGAAGTTAAAGGATGAAATTTATGTTAGATATCTTTTGTTTATTTTTAGTTTATTTGTCAACAGAGTTGTCATATGTTTAAAATAACTGGTTATAAAATGATTTTTTGGAAGCCTCCTTGTAATCCCAAATCAAAAATCCTATCATAGATACAAAAAAAAAGAAAAAGAAATTAAAGCACACTGAGAAAATCATTGTTAACAGTAGAAGATAAGAAGGAAAGAAGACAGGAAGACAAAATAACCATAAATCAAATGACAGCGTGTTCAGAAGTGAGTCTTACCTATAGTAATAACATGGAAAGTGAATGGACTAACTACGAAAAAATAGTTGAGTGGAAGAAAAAAAAAGAGCCGACTCTATGTGGTCCGCAAGAAACACACTTCACCTCTAAAGACATACATAAACTGTGAATAAATTTTGGAAAAAGATACTTTATGCAAATGAAAACAGTAAAATCAAGAGTGACTGTACTTCTACCAGATAAAATAGAATTCAAGGAAAATGCTGCAAAAAAGAAACAAAGAATACCATTGTGCAATGAAAAAGGGCCAGGTAGGCAGGAGGATGAAACAACTGTAAATATCTAATGCACCCAACACTGTGACATCCAGACATATAAAGCAAACAGTATCAGAAGTAAGAGAGAAATAGACCCCCATGCAATAATCATGGGAGATGTCAACACTCAATTTTTAGCATTTGACAGATCATCCTGACAGAAAATTAAAAAAGAAATATTGGACTTCATCCACTGTATCGACCAAACATACCTAATAAACATATATGGAATGATTCATCCACCAGCTGCAGAATATGCATTCTCCTTAGCTCATAGATCATTATCAAGCATAGACAACATCTTAGTGTACAAGCAAGTCTTTAAAATTTCAAAAAATTTGAAATCATACCAAGTATTTTCTCTGAACCCATGGAACAAAACTAGAAATCAACAAGAGGAACACTGGAAAATTTATGAACACACAGAAATTAAACAATATGCTCCCGAATTACAAATGGCTGAATGAAAAGATTAAGAAGTTAATTAAAAACTTGCTTGAAACAAATGCAAATGAAAAGGCATCATATAAAAATTGATGAGCTACTGAAAAAACAGGAATGAGATGCAAGTTTATAGCAGCACATGTCTATATCAAAAAACAAGAAAAGCTTCAAATAAAGAACCTAACGATGAAACAAAAAGTTAATAAACAACACTGACACACCTTTAGGCACACGAAAAAAAAAAGACAGAGAGAGAAAAGGCCAAAATTAATAAAAATTAGTGATGGAAAAGAAGATATTACAATTGAAGAGCTCTTCTACTATGAAGAGCTATATGCCAATAAATTGGAGAACCTAGAAGAAATGTGTAAACTCCTAGACACATACAACTTATCAAAATTGAGCCAGGAAGAAATACAAAACCTGACTAAACCAAAAACAATTGATGATATAGAAATTGTAATAAAATATCTACTATCAAAGGAAAGCCCAGAACCTGATGACTTTATAGCTGGATTCTACCAACCTTTCAAGGAATTTTAATAGCTATCTTATTTAAACTATTCTAAAAATGTTAATAATTTAAAAACACACTAAAAAGATTGTCACAATCAAGTGGGATTCATTTTAGGGATGCCTGGATGGTTCAAGTTAAACAATGTTACCCATCATATTGATAGAACGAAGGATGAAAACTGTATGATCATTTCAACTGATGCTGAAAAAGCACTTGGTAAAATTAACATCACTTCATGATAAAAATCTCTCAAAAAACTAGGTATCCCAACATAATAAAAGCCATGCATAATGGGCCCACAACTATTATCAGACCGAATGGGGAAAATTGAGAGACTTTCCTCTAAGATCTGGAAAAAGACAAGGATGCCCACTTTCACCACTGCTATTCAACACATTATTGGAAGTTCTATGTATATTCACCAGAAAGAGAGAGGAGTTAAAGGCCTCCAGATCAGAAAGCAAGAAGGCAAATTGTCCTTGTTTGCAGATGACATGCTTCTCCTTGTGGTCTGTTGGAGGCCAAGTGTCCTCATGTTTCATGACATGGGATCTAAAGTTTCTTCATTGCATTCACTTTTTTCCCACATACGTTTACAAAGCAATTAAACCAATATCCTAATATTAATGTTATCCAAAATTCAGAGGGGGGCATTTATTATTTTTGACAAATCTGATATTGTTACTGACGTGTTTAGGATTAGACTAGAAAGGACGTGGAGAGCAGAATATATAACAAAGGAAAAAATGTGGCTTAAAAAAGGAAAGCCATAAAAATGTTTTACAAATTGTGAAATAAGCAGAATAACATAAAGAGGAATTCCATATTTTAAGATTTGAAAATTTATGGGATGTTAAGAACATAATTTTTCTGAATAATGCAGAATGAGAAAAATGAGAAAAACTAGTCAGATTCGGATATGACCAAAATCCTATATTTCCTTATATTAATACTTACTAAGCTTTGTTTAGCATTTCTGCACAATTTAAGCAATACCTTACCAGAAAAATGTAATATAGAAAATGATATAATTTTTGGAAAAATAAGTAGTCTTTATATTATGTAAATTTGTAAATATTCTCTTAACTGAAAAATTATTATGCAATGTTGTTCTTATTTTCAACATTATTACAGCCTTTGAAAAAATTTGGTATTGCAGAGGACCTGAAACCAATCTCCCATACAGAGAGAGATCAGGGTTAATTAATGATAGACTTTTTTTGATGTTTATTTAAAAAAAGGATTATTTTTTGCTTTACTTCTACTATTTATTTTTTAGTACATGACAGATTAGAGATGTATCAGTGTATGGGGTACAACATGAAAGTATAATGTGAAATGGTTCAATCAAGCTAATTAATTAACATACTATTGACTCAAATATTTAACAATTTTGTAATAATAACATGAAACTTACTTTCTTGGTGTAATTTAAATGCTAGCTGTATTTACTATGTTGTGTAATTGATCTAAAAAATTCCAATCTCATTCCTTCTACCTTATTGAGGTTTCTATCCTTTGACTATCACTTTCCCATTTTCCATACACAACCCTTGCCCCAGCAACCATCTTTCTACTCTCTGCTTCATGAGTTCAATTGTTTTAGATTCCACTTATAAATGAGAACATGATGTGGTATTTGTCTTTCTGTGTTTGTCTTATTTCAAAGCATAATGTTCTCTAGTTCCACCCATTTTGCTGTTAATTATGGAATCACTTTCTTTTTTAAGGTTGAATGGTATTCCATTGTGTGTGTGTGTGTGTGTATACACAACATTTTCATTTTAGATTCATTCTTTGTTGGACATAATGTCCATCACATTCATTCTTTGATTTCATAACATGGCTATCGTGAATAGTGCTGCAATGAATGAAGGGAGCAGACATCTCTTTGTCCTGCTTCACCCCATTCTCCTGGGGTTTCTATACTCCAGGCTGATCAGGCTGATGCTGGAGGATATATATTCATTCAGATTTATGGGTTGATCCCCAGGCCACTTTTGGTAGCTCTTGCTGGGAACTTGGCAAGTCCCCCTGCACAGGGGTGGGTAGTGTATCATCAACCAGTGCCTGGCTGCATTGCAGGACCTTGGCAGGTATTTGGGTGTTTCTTGGGACTTTGGTGGGTGCCCAGATGGATCAAGGACCTTAGGTTGGTGTCTGAGAAGGTTGCTTGATAATGAAGGATGGTGCCTGGATGAGTCATGGGGCTGGATTCCTGAGTGTGTTGTAGGCCAGCAGCCTTCAGTGGGTGCCTGGACAGTTGTGGGGCCTTGGCCAGTGCCTGGGAGGGTCACAGGACAGTGGCTGGCAATGGAATGGCTCTTCAGTCAGCGGGTATCTGTGGCTGATGGGGCCAGGGAGATGCGTGGTGGCTGGGGCTCTCCTTCTGCCTGGTCTGTCTGTGGTAGGTGCTGTGTCAGGTCTGCACAGCTGAGATGGTGCCATGACAGCAGCATTGCTGAGAGCAAATGGCCACCTGCTCCACTGCAATCCCTGGACGCAGCTACTGGGGATTTGGGAGGTGCTTGGCACCCAGTCACAGTGCACATGCACAGAAAAGCACTGGGCCTCCCTGCTGACTCCCTGGCCTGGATGGGTTGAAGGAGAGAAGCTGCTATGGAGCTGACCCCTCTGTAGAACATTCTGGGGAGAATGGAGTGACATCTATTGCAGTGACCTGAGATCAGAAGGTGCCAGGACCCCATTGTACCTGCTCTCTGATGAAGTTCAGCCCTACAGTCTCCAAGCACCCCCCTGATCAGTCTGGAGGCCTGCTGTGGTGGGCAGGCCCCCTGCCCTCATCAGCTCCAGTCGCAGCGCCCAGTGGTGAAGTGCAGAGCCCAAGGAAATGATCCCCTGAATGAACTCCCCATGTGTGAACTCTTCCCTCAGGAACTTTCTGATTTTGTCTAGGGATCACCTTGCCTCTTTCTGGCCCGCTTTGGGCATCTCAGTCACTTCTCTGATGATTCACAATTCTCTCTCTCTCTCTCTCTCTCTCTATGTGCGGGTGAACCTCGTCCTGCCATCTTTGATTTTTAATCTTCCCCTTGACAGGGGAAAGTGCAGGCTGCTTCTAGTCCTGCAGCTTGATCCCCTACCAGAGCCCGATCACTCATTTTCTTTCTATAAAGTTGGTTGAGCTCTTTGTATATTTTGGATATTAATCCCTTATCAGGAATTTATTTTCTCCTGATCTGTAGGTTTTCTCTTCACTCTGTTGTGTTCTTTGTTGTGTAGAAGATTTTAATTTTTCTGTTATCCCATTTGTCTGTTTTGGCACTGTTGTCTGTTTTTGTGGTCAAAACTAAAAGTCCATCGTTCAGAACAGGGTCAGGTAGATTTTTCCTTATATTTTATTCTACTAATTTTAATAGTTTAAAGCCATGTTTTAAGTCTATAATGGTTTTTGAGTGGATTTTTATATAGGGTGTGAGATAAATATCAGTTTCTTTTTTTTACATGTGGATATCTAGTTATCTTGACACCATTTATTAAAGAACTGTTCTTTTCCCATGGTGCATTCTTTGCATCTTTGCCAAAGGTCGATTAAACTATCGATGAATGGCTTCTTTTCATGTCCTGTATTCTGTTCTATTGGCCAATGTGTCTGTGTTCATGCTAGTACTATGCTATTTTACTTCCTATAACTTAGTCGAATAATTTAAAATCATTTAGTATGATACCTCAAACTTTGTTCCCTTTGCTAATGACTGCCTAAGATATTCTGTTTTTTTTTTTTTTTTTTTCTGGTTATATTTGAATATTAGAATTGCTTTTTTCTCTGTGAGAAATTATGTTGGAATATGTATGGGAATTGCACTAAATCTGTAGATTGCTTTGGTAGAATGGATATTTTAATAATATCAATTCTTCCATTCCATAAGCATGAGATATTTTTCCATTTATTTGTGTCTTCTTAAATTTCTTTTATTAACTTCTTATGCTTTTTAGTGTACAATTCTTTTACCTCATTGGTTACATTTATTATTAAGAATTTTGTTTTTATAATAGCTACTTTAAATGAAATTGTTCTGTGAAAGATTTTGTACAATTTAACTGGAATGTAATGAAAAGTGTTCTGTATTCTTATACAACTTGATAAACTCCTGTAGCTGCACAATGCTGACTTTCACCCACTTTAAAGTGGACAAAGAGACTAACTTTCATAAGCATTGTAGAAATTAATATATATTTTTAAAAAGTACGAAGCACAGAGTGCCTCATTTTATTCTAAATATAGTTGATGGATACTTGTACAAGGCAAACCAAATTGGCAGGGTGAGTCCTGGAACCCAGGTTCCAAGATTCTGTTTGACTCCACATGCCTCCTCATTGTTCCATATCGTTAGGACTCGCTGAAGTTTTATGTATAAATGGATGTCCTGCCTAAAGGCAGTAAACGTGATCCGCCAGTCTCTGTGATTTTAGATATATTGTTGATAAAGAGAACAGACTCATTACCTGAGCAAACATCCCTGATAACACTCATGCTCAAGGCTCAGACTGACTCGGATCAGAATTCAAGGTGGATTGCGGTGCAGGGTGAGTGTTACATGAATGATTCCAGACGGCTGTGAGAAGAGCAGTCAAACTAGAACCCACAAGATATAACTGTGACACGTGGCCTAGAGATCTTCATTGATTTGAAGCTGTTAGTGCCACAGCCTACTGACTTTCAGGCAGCTAAAATATCATTGGCTCGCGTTTGTAGTCCTAAAAGTGAATGTAAAACTCTATTGTTCAAATGTAAATAAAGTCAGTTTAGGCCCAGAATCTGTAAAAGAAAATAGTAGTATCATGTGTTATTAATTGTTGCAAGATCGGGGAAGAGTTTTTAATTTTAAAAAAATTGGAAACCTTTTTGAAATTAGCTACATTTTACGAATTTAATGACATTACAATTATAAGCTCTTGACACATTTTCAACAATTAAACACGTACCATAAATATTTATAAATTATCTATGGATTATTGAATGCATACCTATAATGTATATTAAATTTGTTATGAAAATTAATGTGGAACTATTTTGAACTTTAACAAATTTTTCATCAACATTTTATTTAAAATGAAATGAAAAAAAAAGGCAACAGAATTCCATCTACTTACATTAAATGATACACACATACACACGCATACACAAAAGCTGTCCAGAAGGTAACCATTGTTGATACCATTGTTCATATTACTATGTACATGGTGGACACAATCATAAACTATTCAGATAAGTACATTATATTTTGCTCCCTTCAGACCATATCAAAAATTTTTAAATAGTCAAGGAGAGTAAAATCAATTGTTTTTGACTATTATGAGAAAAATTCTCAAGAAATTCACCTTTTTGCTGAAAATGTCTATTGCTGTTGTGTATCTTATTATAGTTAATATTATTTTGCCCAACATTAGGCAGCTTTTTCACTTTACAGTAGTAAATTGTAATTTCTACAAATCAGAGAATTTTTATTTTATTTTATTCATTTTTATTTCTTTGCAGTTTTTTGGCCGGGGCCGGGTTTGAACCCACCACCTCCAGTATATGGGGCCTGGGCCCTACTCCTTGAGCCACAGTCACTGTTCCAAATCAGAAAATTTACACATTTCTTCTAGTTTCTTTTGTTTTTGTTTTTATTTTTATGGTAGCTTTAGTAGAAGCCTCGGTCTACTCTTCAACAGTAGTAGACCTTTTTTTTTTTTTTATTTTTGGGGATTCATTGGTGCAATAAGAGTGGCTACACTGATTCATTTGGGGTGCAATAAGGCAGGCTACACTGATTGCAATTGTTAGGCAAAGTCCCTCTTGCAATCATGTCTTGCCCCCATAAAGTGTGACACACACCAAGGCCCCACCCACCTCCCTCCTTCCCTCTTTCTGTTCCCCCCCCCATAACCATAATTGTCATTAATTGTCCTCATATCAAAATTGAGTACATAGGATTCATGCTTCTCCATTCTTGTGATGCCTTACTAAGAATAATGTCTTCCACGTCCATCCAGGTTAATACGAAGGATGTGAAGTCTCCATTTTTTTTAATGGCTGAATAGTATTCCATGGTATACATATACCACAGCTTGTTAATCCATTCCTGGGTTGGTGGGCATTTAGGCTGTTTCCACATTTTGGCGATTGTAAATTGAGCTGCAATAAACATTCTAGTACAAGTGTCCTTATGATAAAAGGGTTTCTTTCCTTCTGGGGAGATGCCCAGTAATGGGATTGCAGGATCAAATGGAAGGTCTAGCTTGAGTTCTTTGAGGTTTCTCCATACTTCCTCCAGAAGGTTGTACTAGTTTGCAGCCCCACCAGCAGTGTAAAAGTGTCCCCTTCTCTCCACATCCATGCCAGCATCTGCGGTTTTGAGATTTTGTGATGTGGGCCATTCTCACTGGGGTTAGATGATATCTCAGGGTTGTTTTGATTTTCATTTCTCTAATATATAGAGATGATGAACATTTTTTCATGTGTTTGTTAGCCATTCGTCTGTCGTCTTTAGAGAAAGTTCTATTCATGTCTCTTGCCCATTGATATATGGGATTGTTGGCTTTTTTCATGTGGATTAATTTGAGTTCTCTATAGATCCTAGTTATCAAGCTTTTGTCTGATTCAAAATATGCAAATATCCTTTCCCATTGTGTAGGTTGTCTCTTTGCTTTGGTTATTGTCTCCTTAGCTGTACAGAAGCTTTTCAGTTTAATCAAGTCCCATTTGTTTATTTTTGTTGTTGTTGCAATTGCCATGGCAGTCTTCTTCATGAAGTCTTTCCCCAGGCCAATATCTTCCAGTGTTTTTCCTATGCTTTCTTGGAGGATTTTTATTGTTTCATGCCTTAAATTTAAGTCCTTTATCCATCTTGAATCAATTTTTGTGAGTGGGGAAAGGTGTGGGTCCAGTTTCAGTCTTTTACATGTAGACATCCAGTTCTCCCAACACCATTTATTGAATAGGAAGTCTTTCCCCCAAGGTATGTTCTTGTTTGGTTTATCAAAGATTAGGTGGTTGTAAAATGTTAGTTTCATTTCTTGGTTTTCAATTCAATTCCAAGTGTCTATGTCTCTGTTTTTGTGCTAGTACCATGCTGTCTTGAGCACTATGGCTTTGTAGTACAGACTAAAATTTGGTATGCTGATGCCCCCAGCTTTATTTTTGTTGCAGAGAACTGCCTTAGCTATACGAGGTTTTTTCCGGTTCCATACAAAACGCAGAATCATTTTTTCCAAATCTTGAAAGTACGATGTTAGTATTTTGATAGGAATGGCATTGAATAGGTAGATTGCTTTGGGAAGTATAGACATTTTAACAATGTTGATTCTTCCCATCCATGAGCATGGTATGTTCTTCCATTTGTTACTATCCTCTGCTATTTCCTTTCTGAGGATTTCATAGTTTTCTTTATAGAGGTCCTTCACCTCCTTCGTTAGGTATACTCCTAGGTATTTCATTTTCTTTGAAACTATGGTGAAGGGAGTTGTGTCCTTAATTAGCTTCTCATCTTGACTGTTATTGGTGTACACAAAGGGTACTGACTTGTGGACATTGATTTTATATCCTGAAACATTACTGTATGTTTTGATGACTTCTAGGAGTCTTGTGGTTGAGTCTTTGGGGTTCTCTAAGTATAAGATCATGTCATCAGCAAAGAGAGAGAGTTTGACCTCCTCTGCTCCCATTTGGATTCCCTTTATTTCCTTGTCTTGCCTAATTGTATTGGCTAGAACTTCCAGCACTATGTTGAATAGTAAAGGTGACAGAGGACAACCTTGCCTGGTTCCAGTTCTAAGAGGAAAAGCTTTCAGTTTTACTCCATTCAGTAAAATATTGGCTGTGGGTTTGTCATAGATAGCTTCAATCAGTTTTAGAAATGTGCCACCTATGCCTATACTCTTCAGTGTTCTAATTAGAAAAGGATGCTGGATTTTATCAAATGCTTTTTCTGCATCTATTGAGAGGATCATGTGATCTTTATTTTTGCCTCTGTTAATATGGTGGATAATGTTCATAGACTTGCGTATGTTAAACCAGCCTTGCATCCCTGGGATGAAGCCTACTTGATCATGATGAATGACTTTTTTGATGATAAGCTGTAATCTGTTGGCTAGGATTTTGTTGAGAATTTTCGCGTCTATATTCATGAGTGAAATTGGTCTGAAATTCTCCTTTTTGTTTGGGTCTTTTCCTGGTTTTGGTATCAGGGTGATGTTTGCTTCATAGAATGTGTTGGAGAAGATTCTTTCTTCCTCAATTTTTTGGAATAATTTCTGCAATACAGGAATAAGCTCTTCCTTGAAGGTTTGATAGAATTCTGGAGTGAAGCCATCTGGACCAGGGCATTTTTTGGTTGGAAGCATTTTATTGTTTCTTTGATCTCAGTGCTTGAAATTGGTCTGTTCAGGAGCTCTATTTCTTCCTGGCTGAGTCTAGGGAGAGGGTGTGAATCCAAATATTGATCCATTTCTTTCACATTGTCAAATTTCTGGGCATAGAGTTTCTGGTAGTATTCAGAGATGATCTCTTGTATCTCTGTGGGATCAGTTGTTATTTCCCCTTTATCACTTCTGATTGAGGTTACTAGAGATTTTACTTTTCTATTCCTTGTTAGTCTGGCCAATGGTTTATCTATTTTATTTATTTTTTCAAAAAACCAACTCCTTGTTTCATTAATTTTCTGAATGATTCTTTTGTTTTCAATTTCATTGATCTCTGATTTGATTTTGGATATTTCTTTTCTTCTACTGAGTTTAGGCTTAGATTGTTCTTCTTTTTCCAATTCCATAAGATCTCTTGTGAGATTGTTGATGTGCTCTCTTTCTGTTTTTCGAATTAGGCATCTAAAGCGATGAATTTTCCTCTCAAAACTGCTTTTGCAGTATCCCACAGGTTTTGGTAGCTTGTGTCTTCATTGTTGTTATGCTCAAGGAAGTTAATGATTTCCTGTTTTATTTCTTCCTTCACCCATCTGTTATTCAACAGAAGATTGTTTAGTTTCCATGCCTTTGGGTGGGGTCGAGCATTTTTGTTAGAGTTGAGTTCCACCTTTAGTGCCTTATGGTCTGAGAAGATACAAGGTAAAATTTCAATTCTTTTGATTCTGTTGATATTTGTTTTGTGTCCCAGGATGTGATCAATTTTGGGAATGTTCCATGGGGTGATGGGAAGAATGTATGTTCTTTATCTTTGGGATGGAGTGTTCTATATGCGTCTATCAAGCACAGTTGTTCTAGGGTCTCATTTAAATCTCTTATATCCTTGTTTAATTTCTGTTTAGAGGATCTGTCCAGCTCTGTAAGAGGAGTGTTAAGTTCCCCTGTTATTATGGTATTATCAGATATCATATTGCTCAGACTGAGTAAGGTCTGTTTCAAGAATCTGGGAGCATTTAAATTGGGTGCATAGATATTTAGAATTGAAATGTCTTCTTGTTGTAGTTTTCCCTTGACCAATATAAAGTGACCATCTTTGTCTTTTTTGACTTTAGTTGCTTTAAATCCACATGTATCTGAAAATAAGATTGCAACTCCTCTTTTCTTCTGAATTCCATTTGCCTGAAAAATTGTCTTCCAACCCTTGACTCGGAGCTTTAATTTGTCTTTTGAAGCCAGGTGTGTTTCTTGCAGACAGCAAATGGATGGCTTGTGTTTTTTAATCCAGTCAACCAATCTATGTCTCTTCAGTGGGGAATTCAAGCCATTAACATTTATTGAGATAATTGATAAGTGTGGTAGTATTCTATTCGTCTTATTTTGTGAGAGTCCATTGCTTAGTTTTATCTTTTGCATCAGTGTGGAAGTTAGGTTCTGTCCTTTAATTTCTGAGTTCTTACTTTGCTGCTGATCCATTGTGGTGGTCAGTGTGCAGAACAGGTTGAAGTATTTCCTGTAGAGCTGGTCTTGTTGTGGTGAATTTCCTCAATGTTTGTATATCCATAAATGATTTGATTTCTCCGTCAATTTTGAAGCTTAGCTTAGCAGGGTACAGAATTCTGGGCTGGAAATTGTTCTGTTTAAGTAGATTAAAGGTAGATGACCATTGTCTTCTTGCTTGGAAAGTTTCGTTAGAGAAGTCTGCGGTCACTCTGATGGATTTGCCCCTGTAGGTCAACTGGCGCTTACTCCTGGCAGCTTGCAGAATCTTTTCTTTGGTCTTGACTTTGGACAGGTTCATCACAATGTGTCTTGGAGAAGCTCGGTTAGAGTTGAGGCAACCTGAGGTCCGATATCCCTCTGAAAGCAGTGTGTCAGAATCTTTGGTGATATTTGGGAAATTTTCTTTTATAATATTCTCTAGTATGGCTTCCATTCCTCTGGGACATTCTTCTTCCCCTTCTGGAATTCCTATAACTCGTATGTTGGAACGCTTCATAAAGTCCCATAATTCTGACAGTGAACGTTCTGCTTTCTCTCTCTTCTTTTCTGCCTCTTTTACTATCTGAGTTATCTCAAAAACTTTGTCTTCTACCTCTGAAATTCTTTCTTCTGCATGGTCTAACCTGTTGCTGATACTTTCCATTGCATCTTTAAGTTCCCTGATTGACTGTTTCATTTCCTTCAGCTCTGCTATATCCTTTTTATATTCTTCATCTCTTATTTGATTCTGTTTTTGAATTTCCTTTTGGTTAATTTGCACTTTATTAGCAGTTTCCTTCACTGTTTCCATCATTTCTTTCTTTGTTTTCAACATGTGTATTCTAAATTCCCTTTCTGTCATTCCTAACATTTCTGTATAGGTGGAATCCTCTGCAGTAGCTACCTCATGGTCCCCTGGCGGGGTTGTTCTGGACTGGTTCTTCATGTTGACTGAAGTTTTCTGCTGATTCTTCCTCGTAAGTGATTTCTTTTATCTGTTTCCTTGCCCTTATTTTCCTTTCACTTCCTCTTGCTCTTTAAGTTCTCGTGCCTGTGGATGGTTTTCCACTGTTTTAGTCCTCCTCTTGGGGTCCAGAAGTCTCTTGCTGACTCCCTGTATCCTCTCAGGGGTGATGATAGGCAGATCCCACCAGCCAGAGATGCCTGGAGTCCTATCTCCCCAGAAGATATTTTAATGCTGGCAATTTATAAAGATATGAATCTTCAACAGTTGTCAGAGGATTACGATTGAGAATTCTCATTTCCCATTTTGCTTGGCGGGTTGGAGGCTCGCTGGCATGGAGAAGTGTCGGGGCTGAGATGGGCTCCAGGCCAAGGAGGCCCAGCTGCGCCCCCGTGTCGCCTGTGGGGAGGGGGTGGGGTTTGGGGGAGGGGAGGAGGCTTTGCAGGACCCACGTGGCCTGGTGACTGGGCACGCAAGGGACCGGGCAGGGCGGGGTGGAAGAAATTAAGGTCGAGATTCACAGACCCAGAGCGTGGGAGGAAGAGACAGCAACAGGGATGAGAGGCAGACAGGCAGAAAAGAGGGGGAGAGGGCTGGGTGGCCCGGGGCTGCAGCCACACGCTCACGCTGGAGGCTCTTGCTGACCCGCAACCTCAGGCGCGAAAAAACTTTTTTTTTTTTTAACATTGAAGTTTGTTCAAAACTTTTCCAATCTGGCAAATAATTTAATTATAATTAAATATTTCAATTTAACTTCAATTACAAGATATGTTAAGTATCACTGTAAATCATGCTGCCTCCACGAACTATTTAAAAATCACTCTGCAGTGTTACATCTCTGTATTAAAAATTGAACTGAATTAGTTTACAATTACCAAATTGGTGACATGGTTATGTGTAATAGGAGAAACAATGCTTGTGCTCAGCATAGTAGCAAAAAAAGAACAATGCCATTTTCCAAAATCATGGTTATAGTGAGATGTAATCCTACCAAAAAGGCAAAGTTGTGTATAGTGCAAAAGTGTTATACCGTGCTTCAGATTTTAACCTCAAATGAAAATTAATTAACTTAAAACTTCAGTTCTTCATGGCACTTGCCACATGCACGATGTTCAATAACCACTCTGGCTAGTAGCTGTCACACTGATGGCCCAGTTCTATGTGGTTCTATTCTTTAAGATTCATAATTTCAAATGTGATACAAAAGTTGCTAAAATGTCAATAATACCCTTGTGTATTTTTGAACACATAGGTTCAGTTCAACTGTTGTGGTTACTCTCAAATCAAAATGAAATAAATGGTTTGCTCAAAGCGTTCCAGAACAAGGACCTTGTATGTTCCTTTTGCTCTTACTTTGTTTCTTCTTTGTCATTATTTATCATCTTATATTGTTGTGAATGTTTAATTTATGCAGGGTGAAATTCATCTTGCTCTTTACTTCTTTCTTTATGTTTCCCTATTTCTTCTGTAAATTTTAATTATCTTTTTCACTTTTTTTTTGCACTTTTTGGCCGGGGCTGGGTTTGAACCCGCCACCTCCAGCGTATGGGGCTGGTGCCCTACTCCTTTGAGCCACAGGCGCCGCCCTCTTTTTCACTTTTTATATGTCATATTCCCTTTCTTTGTGTCTTCATTTCTTTGTTTGGAAACCACGAACATTTGAGGATGACAATCACATCTATTTAAGTAGAGCACAAATGTCCTCTTCAGGGAGATTGAAAAACATGACATCCACCCACAGGAAGCGATCAACAGGTGTCTCTTCTGCTGCCTTTGTCTCTGAAATGTGAATTCTGCATAAGGACACCACAGAGGTCTGTAAGGCCAAAAGAGAAATATATTATTTTTCAGATGAAACACTGTAATATGTGTGCTGATTATAATTAGCATTCCAAATATGGACATTTCAGAACACCACAAAAATATGTTCTTTATTCTCTTTAAAAGTCTTTCATCTGATTTGTGGAGTAAAAATGCTAAAAAGCTGTAGTAGAGTCCCTAGTATTTTCCAGATATACAATCATATCATCTGCAAAGAGCGAAAGTTTCATCTCTTCCGACCCTATGTGGATACCCTTGATCGCCTTTTCTTCCCTAATTGCGGTGGCTAAAACTGCCATTACAATGTTAAAGAGCAATGGAGACAATGGGCAGCCTTGTCTGGTTCCTGATCTGAGTGGAAACGATTCCAATTTAACTCCATTCACTATGATATTGGCTGTGGGTTTGCTGTAGATGGTCTCTATCAGTTTAAGAAATGTCCCTTCTATACCAATTTTCTTAAGTGTTCTGATCATGAATGCTATGAAAGCTATGTTAACTAGTGTGATGAAAATGGGTCCAACGATCTATGAACCAAGTGTATGGTGCCCCATGATCATATTAATGTACACAGCTATGATTTAATAAAAATAAAAAAAAGGAAAAAAAAGCTCTTAAGGCCTTTGCGTGTTTTTTTTTTTAATATAAGTGCTATGCAGATTATTATTCTATGTTAGTTAAAATATCTCAAAGTAAAGCCGTCTCATAATCGCCCCCTTAATCCGTCATAGTAAATAGGACAGAAGGCAAGACACTCAGCCATCTCTTAAAAAATCATAAACTATTTTTATCTATAGAAGAGGAACAGGCAGGGAGGCAAAAGAAAGAACAAAAGCCTCACATCAAATGTATCAGCCAGGATGTGGCAATGAACATGCGGTATTGATTGCATTTACATATGATAGTTCAATCAGGTAAGTTTCTCATTTACAGGTATTTCAAACCTCTTTAAAAGATATATAAATATCCTGGAATCTGGTGATGGGGTTTTCCATTCTTTGGATTCATTATCTTGTTAGGGACTTCATTTATTTCACCTCAACTGCTGTGTCTCCCTGTGTAGACATTTTTATTGCAAGAATACTAATCAGGAGTAGGTAAACTATAGGCCTTTGGTCAATTATGAGCCTTGGTTTGTTTATATATGTTTTTATATATTTTTAAAGTTTAAAAATTCTTAAAATATAATAGTTTAGAGCAAGGTCCACAAGGGGCCTCCAAACCTTGTTATTTAATCCGGGGGCCTCTATGACAGAAATTGCCAATCCCTGGCTTGGGGGGAAAGTTCTTCTAAGTTGACATATTCTTTTCTTTTCTTATTAAATCATAGCTGTGTACATTCTTGTGTGTAGTGCTCATGCCCAGCCCTTTTAGAAAATGTACTATTTGGGTGGCGCCTGTGGCTCAAGGGCATAGGGCGCCAACCCCATATGCCAGAGGTGGCGGGTTCAAACCCAGCCCCGCCAAAAACTGCAAAAAAAAAGAAAATGCACTATTTGATTTTACTTTTCTAATTTTTTTAATTAAGTCATAAATACATAGATCATGTAAACATTAATGCATTTATGGGGTACAATGTGCTGATTTCATATACAATTTGGAATGCTTACATCAAACTAGTTAATTCTTAAAATAATAAAGCCACTTTAATTTTTCTCTATAAATACTTCTGTTTATTCTCTTGAACTTACCAATTTCTTATATAGACGTGTAGCATGATCCTGTTATTAGTCAACTGTTCAGAAAACCTATCCCTTTTCTTCAAAGAAAATGCTTTTTTCACAATGCTGTAGATAGTTTCTGATTTATTAAATCTTTTAAAATAACACCCGTTTGCACATCCAACATCACTCATGGTGTATCTTTTCATAAAATAATTTTACTTCTATACATATTAAACAATTTGCTTTGGCCGCTTTCCTTTTAGTGTATAAAGTGTAGTTTCCACTTGTAAACTGTCTTCTTGCATCAGTCACATAGGAGGTGATATCTTGTTTTAGCTCCTAATCAAAGTGCTGATCAATTTTGAAAAAGCCAAACCAATCCTTGAAGCATTAAGTTATTATCAGAAGAAATATGGCTCATTTTTATCTTATCACTGACCTCTGGTAACAGCTGATCTTTAGGAAGTTTACGTTATATGAAATGACAGTCTTGGCCTGATAACCTCTCTTCTGTCACAATGTCGTGGGTACTCTTAAACTAGAAAGGTATGTCATATGTACCTATCTTGTTCTTAACATATATGGTGAAGAATTTGCAATAATTTGGTTCCTTTTCTTTGCATCACATAATAAAATTATACTTTAATAATAAATAAATTGCAACCTCATGCAGCGCTTTCCAGATCAGTATGCTCTCTGGAACCCCAACTGTCTCCTTACATCCTGTTTCCACTACATTTAAGCATTGTAAGTATCCTGAATCACTGCATATTTGTTTGTAATGACTTCAGGACACAGCACCAATTACCTTGAATGACCATATCTATGAAAAGGAATACTTAGGAATAGGGAGTTCATTTCTGTATTTTCCATGAAATTATGACTCTTTCTAATAAAAAGAAAGAGAGAGAGAGAGACTGACTGACCTAGTGAGATCCCTGAAAGTGTGTCAGTGCTTTAGCCACCCAAAATTTTCTAGAAAACTAGCTTTGAAGAGGTGGATTCTAGGAGATTCCCCTGGCCATGCCAACCTTTCTTCCTCTCTATTCAAACTGAAATTTCCTAGCTCTAGCAAGACATATACATATATATATTTTATATATATTTATAAAACTTGTATTGCCATGATCATTCAAAGTTTTTTTTTTAAATATATATTTTTTTTTTTGTGGTTTTTTTTTTTTTTTTTTTTTTGGCCGGGGCTGGGTTTGAACCTGCCACCTCTGGCATATGGGACTGGCGCTCTACTCCTTGAGCCACAGGCGCCGCCCGATCATTCAAAGTTTTAAAATGAATTCCCTGTGGATTTCTGATTGGTCATTCACGACTATTGAAGTTAGCACTTTAAGGATGTTTGCTATATGTCAGAATCCTGCTTCTCCACACAATAAACTGCATAATTATTATTATTTTATTTTATAAAGTAGAAAACGGAGGCATTAAATGATTGCCCCAAATCATACAACTAGTCCTCTACAGAATTGTCATTTTATTTCAAATGCCTCCAACACTGGCAGCCATCCAATTGTTCATTACTGTATGGTTTTGACACAGACTGTGCTATGGTCCATTATTTCACTTACAGGAGACAGTGGACAGTGACTGTCCCAATCCCCCCTTGCATATTTCAGCTTGTTTGGCCTATCAGTGTTGCTGGGAAGGCTGCATTTTGTTCCATCCATGCAGATTTTACATTTCTTGATTTTTGTGTAATTTAAACTTTTAAAATTTCCCATGTATGTGTATATATGCATGGCATATATATGTACATATATATGTGTGTGCGCGTGTGTATATGTATGTATATATGTATATGTATACACACACATATGCAGTTGGACAATTAACTTCACGAACTCATTCCTGAACATAACTAAAGTCACCTTCTAAGTACTCCCTCAGGAGGCTATGCACCAGCATCAGCTCCTTGCCCACCCTTCAGAGCATTTTGGAACTCTTTCTGGAATGGCTCTTGCAGATGCCATTGCACAAGGTCCAGCATTAAGCTCAGGAACTCATCCTACAAAAGGCTCTTGGAAGGGTGGGACTAGGTACTGGCATTGGCAAATAGCTCCCAAAATGAGTACTTAGAATGCAAATGAGTTATGTAGCACATTTTCTAGGATGAATTCCTGAACTTAATTGTCTGAACTTGTATTTGAGAACTAACTTCTTTCATGAATTTTTCTCCCTTCCAAGTTCCTGAAGTCACTAACCCTCTTTAGCCCAAATCAAAATTCTTTCAAGTCTTCTTTCGATGGGGACTTACTATTAAACTAAGGGTAGAGAAGTGAGCAATGGTTTATTCTTATATTCCTGCCAAGGGGCTCCATTGCATTAGGCTATTTTTTTTTTATGAGTTTATGGACTTTTATTTATTTATTTATTTATTAAATCATAGCTGTGTACATTAATGTGATCATGGGGCACCATACACTGGTTTCAAAGACCATTTGACACATTTTCATCACACTGGTTAACATAGCCTTCCTGGCATTTTCTTAGTTATTGTGCTAAGACATTAGTTATTGTGCTAAGACATTTACATTCCACATTCACTAAGTTTTACATATACCCTTGTAAGATGCACCGCAGGTGTAATCCCACCAATCTCCCTCCCTCTGCCCACCTCCCTCCTCCTCCCCTCCCTTTCCCCCTTCCCCCTATTCTTAGGATGTAACTGGGTTATAGCTTTCATGTGAAAGCCATAAATTAGTTTCATAGTAGGGAAGAAAAAGTATCCAATGTACTCAGCATTAGGCTATTTTTTACATCTCAGAAAAATCTTTGAAAATCTGATGGAAAGACGCTCAAATGAGCCATTGAACTCTGCTGATTATCTAGAGGGAATAAAGTGAAAGGACTTTAGTCCTTTAGTTTTTAGAAAGGATTAAAAACTACTGCTTATTTGGATTATTAACTTGCCTTAAGTATATTAGGAAAAAAAGTTAATTTGTAAATAAAATCTGCAGCCACAGAGAGTTATAAATGAACACACTAATATTCAGTATTAAAACTCGAGACTTTAGATAACAAAGGCTGCTGTTACAATCACACACTTCATCTGATTTTTGACCCAGTTTCTGAGTTTGAAAGTCACTCAGTCTGGCTGTTTGTCTGCACCGTGTTTGTGATGTGCACTGTTTGACAATCACACATTCTCATTTGCATTCCTCCACCTCCGGAGCACAGTCCAGCTAATCTTTTACTGTCAGTGATTTTTTCTGTTACACAATTGTCCAAATACCAGGCTTCACACAAGTGGTTTCCAAATGTTAAATCCACAAGTTCTATATCTTAGGGTAAAACATCAGAAGGCTTCAAGATATGATTTATTTTAATCGTCTTCTAGGTTCTTTCTAATTGCTGCCTAGAGTTTTTGGAAGGAGACATTTTAATCCTTTTTCCTCTATAGCCTTCCTCTTCCTCAGGGCCCAATCTATTCTTCAAGTTCACAGGCCAATGCTTTCCCCCCAAACCTCCTTCTTCCAAATTTCAATTAGGAAAAGAGGAAAAAACTAGTATTAAAAATACTTACTTCTTTATGGTGACCTTTATACAGCAACAAGGACACAAGCCATTTATTTCATACTGTTAGTCAAACTTAAATGTCACGAAAGAGACCCAATGACATTGACAATGAGGCTTTTTGATGCCTTTCAGTAATTTACAAAATTTTCCTGCCCAGGAATATGAATTCAGATATATTTTACCAACTGTTTAATATAAATCTTTCTGTGACAGTCAGACTCCCTGTATAAATGTTCAGCTGCCCTAGATAATATTGTGTAAAACATAATCACAAGATTAGAAACTTTAGTCTTTAATTTGTATTGTTGTGGCTACTTCATTCAATCCTCATGTTCCATTTTGTAAGTATCTTATTTCCTCTATTAGCTGATCCTTGTTCAATGGTTACACAATGATTCAAATACATGTTATTTGTAATCAATGTAGCCCACGTGCATTGCAGCTTCCTATTTTTTTCTCTAACGTAATAATAAATATGAGCTACATTTTAATATCACAGCAAAATATCAAGTCATATTGTTCCAAAAGATGTTTCATGTTGCTATAAAGGAACGTCTCCTTCAACATTTTAAACCAGTTTTATATAGGACAGACAGGACACAGCTGCATTAACCAGTCAGTTGAGAAAAAATATGTCACCCTGTATTCCACAGAGTGGGCATTTTTCATTCACACGCTCATCTGCCAAAACTTATGACTCTGAATTATGTTAACAATTTTGGTTTAGGTCAATGCACACAATTTCAACACCTACACAATAGCCTGCATTTCCATCCCCTATTGAAAGTCTCTATTCAGCAGGGTGGATACGTTTAGAAAGCCAAAAAGAGAAGTCCGTGGGCAGTCTTCCTTAGTTATTTTCATTTGAGCTCACATACTGTCTGACCTATTTTACTGATGTTGCAGAAACATTATGAGAAATCCTTTTAAATCTTGGAAAAGCAGTTGCAAGAAACACGTAGTGTGCACGTGTGCACACAGACACACACACACACACACACACACACACACACACACTGGACAAATGGCTGAAGTACCAAGTATCACACATTTCTTTGCTGATTTCTAACGTACGAACACAAAGACATAAAAAATTGTTGGCAATCCTAAAAATATCAAGGACTCCTTAGCTATAAAAACTAATATACAGTGTATGGAATGCAGTGAGTCAATTCATTGCTTTTCTTTTTTTTTTTTTTTATTGTTGGGGATTCATTGAGGGTACAATAAGCCAGGTTACACTGATTGCAATTGTTAGGTAAAGTC
The DNA here is from genome assembly GCF_027406575.1 of Nycticebus coucang. Taxonomy (NCBI): domain Eukaryota; kingdom Metazoa; phylum Chordata; class Mammalia; order Primates; family Lorisidae; genus Nycticebus; species Nycticebus coucang. Next base: position 20,612,370 of record NC_069802.1, on the reverse strand, counting down.
CCTCTTGCAATCATGTCTTGCCCCCAAAATTCATTGCTTTTCAGGGAAACATTCCCATGTTGACCCCTGAATAAGTCAGCTCATGTTCTAAAAGCTAAGACTGGATTGTCCTTTCTTTAGCCTGACTTGAAGTCTAATTAGGGTAGAAATTATCAGACTCTATATTCCAAATGATGTTATATGAATATATATTTATATGCTTTTGAAATAAATTTATATAGTGAAGAGTTCTTTCGAAGTAAGTATTCAAAAATGTTTCTTTTCAGAAAAATCCCCACTTTGTATTCTTATCATTATAGGAGATATTTTTATTTAACTTATTTGTGCACGTTATATTTTCATTTAATAAGAAAATTACCTACTCTTGTGCTTTTGCTCTAACAAAGAAATGTGGAGTGGATGACTCACAATGAGATAATTAGGATTTTAAGTGCATTTTAAGGTTCAACAGGCAAAGGAGAGCTTTGGAATCATTATTTTCTTCCTTAAAACAAACAAGAAAAGAAGTTAAACAGATAATCCATGTTTTTCTTATTTCATTGGAAAACTGAGGTAGCAATGCAAAACGTCATCCTGAAATTTGGACAGACAGATCTATCTATTTATAGAAAGCCCAAATTTGCCAGTCGGGAACAGAAGTCTCTGGAGAGCGTAAGTGATAGAAACACTTGAATGATAATTTGGCCAAATTGCTATAGATTGAGTGTGGACTATCCTGAGAGTGGGATGAGGCAGAAAAATTAAAGTTTTGTGTGGGTTTTATTTCCAGAAACCAGCTACTCATGATAGATATCTAAGAGAGAGTTCCTCATGGCTCTAGTAGGAGAAAGGGAAAAATCAACTATTATGAAATACATACAAAGCTTTCTCAATAACACATGAATATTTTCCAAGGGAAAGGACATCGTCTCAGTTTTATCTCAATCTGGAAAGGGAATTCCTCCCACTCTAGTTGCCTCTAGCTGTCTCCAGCCCTCCTGTCTTACCTAAAGTAAAACAAAGATGTTCATTACCACTGGGCTTGCCTTATAGGAGCTGCTAAAGGGAGTTATTTAAGCAAATAAAACAAAAGGTTGCTAATTAATAACATCAAATACAGGAAATCACAACACCCAATGGCATAAGTAATGCAGAGCCATATCCAGAATACTCCAGTACTGTAACAGTGGTACATAATTTTATCCCTAGTATGAGGGTTAATTGCTAAAATTATTGGTAATAACTATAACCGAAATAGATTGTGAAGAAATACATTCCACAAAAGGATATAATCCTGACATTACAAAATAAAATAATGTGAAAGTAAAATAGTGAAATTGTTTTATGTAATCAAAGCCAAGTTGTTATCAGCTTGAAATATACTGTTATAATTGGGAAATGTTCCACGTAAGCCTGGTGAAACCATAGCAAAAATCTCTCTTAGACAGACTAAAGTAGAAAGGGTTTAAAATACCACTGCACAAGACTATCAAACCACAAAGTAAGAAAAAAAGAGAGAAAGAAACGAAGTATCTATAAAAACGATCAGAGAATAATGAACAAAAGCTAGTGTACATCCTTATTTATCAGTAATGACCCTGAATACAAATTGATTAAATTTTAAATAAAAAGACATAGAGTGAATGAATTAATAAATGAATAAAAAGAACCAACTACATGCTGCTTATTGAAGCTTCACATCACTTTTAAGGACACACATAAGACTGAAAGCGGCGGGATGTCAAAGGATAGTTTCCCCTCAAAAGAAAACAATAAGAGTGGAGGATGAAAAGGAGGAGCTATATTTATATTGGACACAATAGACTTTAAATCAAAAACTGTGAAAAGAAATAAATACGGGAATTAGATAATGATTAAAGTGCCATTTCATCAAGAAGACATCACAAGTTGGGTGCAGTGGCTCATACTTATAATCCTAGCACTCTGGGAGGCCTAGATGGATGCATCACTCTGACCTGAGGAGTTTGAGACCATCCCGATCAAAGCGAGACCCCATAGATACTAAAAATAGAATAACTAGCCAGATATTTTGTCAGGTGCCTATAGTCCTAGCTGTTTGGGAGGCTGAGGCAAGAGGATCACTTGAGCCCAAGAGTTTGAGGACACTAAGAGCTAAAGACACCACCGCACTCTACTCAAGGTGACAAAACGAGACTGTATCTCAAAAAATAAAATAAAATAAAATAACTCTTATAAAAATTAAAAAGAAGATATAAAAATTGTAAATATATATGCATTCAACAACAGAGCAACTGAACATAGAAAGCAAATGTTAAAAGATCTAAAAGGAGGGATAAACTGCAATAAAATAATAGTAGGTGGCTTTATTAGCTTGTTATCTATTGTAGACAGACAATTCATATATAAAATCAAATAAAAAAGAAATATAAAAATTTCTATAGACAAATGGAAATGAAAACACTAAACAGTTTTAAGAGGAAAGTTTGTAACAATAAATGCAATGCTTACATCAAAAATTAAAAAGAACTTGACTTTACAACATAATAATATGCCTCAAAGAAAGAGAAAAATAAGAACAAATGAAAGTCAAAGTTACCTAGAGAAAAGAATAAGTATCAAAGAAGAAAGAAATTAAATAGAGACTAGGAGTATAATTCTATAATGCAAATTTTTTGAAAAGATAAATAAAATTACCGTTAGCTAGACTATCTATGAGAAAAAGAGGACTCAAATAAATAAATTCCAAAATGAAAGAGGAAAAATACCAACTAATGTGATAGAAATACAAAGAATTATGAAAAATTATTGTAAACCAATAAGTGCCTCCAAATTGTATAGCCTAGAAAAAAATGGATAAATTCTTTTTGAATTTTTATCTTTATTTTATGTGTTAATTATCTTGACACATATAATTAACCAAAATTAAACCATGAAGAAATAGAAAATCTGAATAGATAAATAATGAGTATGGAGAATGAATCAATAATTTAAAACTTCTGATCAAAGTAAAACCCAGTATCTCACTTCTTCAATATTGAACTCTACCAAACTTTTTTTTTTTGGAGACAGACTCTCATTTTGCCACCCTTGGTAGAGTGCTGTGGTGTCACAGCTCAGAGCAAATTCAAACTCTTGGGCTCAAGTAGTTCTCTTACTCAGCCTCCCAAGTAGCTGGGACTACAGGTGTCTGTCACAACACTCTCTACCAAACTTAAAGGAGACTTCACATCTTTTATGTTTACCTGGATGGAGCTGGAACATATTCTGCTTAGTAAAGCATCTCAAGAATGGAAAAGAAAAGAATCCAATGTATTCAATACTACAATGAAATCAGTATATAATCACCTACACATTCATAGGAATGGGAAAACATAACTATAGTTCAGAAAGAAGAAGGGAAGAGGAAGAAGAGGGAAGGGGAGGGTGGAGGCTATTTGGGGGGACCTAAACCTAGTGTGCATAATGCAATGATACATTTCTAAACTATTAAGAATATAGTATGTATGTCTTACCACAACAAATAAGTAAGCAAGGAGTTGGTGACGTTAATTAGTTAAATGTAAGCATTCCACATTGTATATCAAATCAGCACATCGTACCTCATAAATGCATTAATGTACACAGTTATAATTAATAAATAATTTTTAAAGAAGAAATAATAGCAAGCCTCCAAAAAAAATCAAAGAGGATGGAATACTTCTAAGTTATTTTTATGAGTTATTTTTAACATAAATGTTAAAAAAAAAAAAAGCCTCAGCAAAATACCAGTAACTTGAATTCAACAATACATTAAAAGGATCATCCAGCACAATCAGGCAGGATTTATTTAGCGAGGAAGGCAAGGATAGTTCCACATGTGTATTCTCTGAAAGGACCATATATGCCAAGTGCCCTCCAAATGCTGAAGGTGGCAGAGAAACCAAAGGATGAGGCAGACAAATCCAATTCATTACTAGAACGTAAATTATTAAAGAAACTTATGGGCAGAGTTGTAGTCTGCAACTCTCCTCACCCCACCCCAAACACTTTAGGGCTTGTATATCTTCCGGGAGGGGGAAGTATATATGTTCTGGTAAGAATTAGCAGTTGACCAGGGTGGTGCCTGTGGTTCAGTGGGTAGGGCACCGGCCCCATGTACTGAGGGTGGCGGGTTCAAACCTGGCCCCCGCCAAACTGCAACAAAAAAATAGCCCTGCATTGTGGTGGGTGCCTGTAGTCCCAGCTACTCGGGAGGCCGAGGCAAGAGAATCACTTAAGCCCAAGAGCTGGAGGTTGCTATGAGCTGTGATGCCATGGCACTCTACTGAGGGTGATAAAGTGAAACTCTGTCTCTTAAAAAAAAAAAGAATTAGCCATTGACCAAATGAATGCTGTTAGCAACACAACCTATTATTTTGTGAGATAACATTAAAGGGTGTTTCTTAGTAAAGTCATAACTCTCATGTACCATGCACGTATACAAAGAGTATACCATGTCAAATAGACATCTTGGAGGCATGCCTAGACTTGGGGTTAGTCAAAAGTGAATATGCTGGATCAGCATTTAAGATAGAGACTCTTTTGTCCACACAATATGCAAATAAATGAATGTAATGCATTATATTAAAAAATGAAGAACTCCTTTCATAATCTTATGTCTAGAAGGAATGTACTTTAACACAATAAAGGCTATGTGTGATAGATAAGCCCACAGCTAACATTATAATCAATGGTGAAAAATTGAAATCCTTCCTTCTGATATCTGGAACAAGACAAGGACGCCAATAGGAAAGGAAGAAATAAAGTTGCTTCTGTGTGCTGACATAAAGAAATCTCTAAGTATTTCAACCACAAACAAAAACTATTAAAACAAATAGACAAATTCAATAACATTGAAGAAAAAAATCAATATGTAAAAAAAAAATCAGTAGTGTTTTCATACATTAACAATGAACTTTGAAATAAAGAAATCAATAAAAAAAACCCTTTTTTCAAATAGCTACCTGATTAAAAGAAAAATACTTTGGAATGAAGATAACCAACGGGTGGAAGACATTTACACTAAGAAATACAAAAAGTTAATTAAAGATATCAAAGAATACGTAAGTAATTGGAAACATATTCCATTTTCATGGATTGGCAGAAATATTATTATTAAATAGTTATTAATAAATTATTATAAATGTTATAGTATTATATATAGCATTATAATATGGTATTTATTATATGATAAATATTATAAAATTATTATTATTATGCAAAACAAGTTAATATTCAATTCAGTCTCTCTAAAAATTTTGGCATTTTTTCATAGCTTTAGAGAAAACTAACCCTAACATTCACAGGGAATAATGAAAATCCCCTAATAGCCAATCAAGGCAATCATGAACAAAATCAGCAAAGCTACAATTATCACCCTCTCTGTTGTCAAAAATACTACAAAATCGGGCAGCGCCTGTGGCTCAAAGGAGTAGGCACCCGCCCCATATGCTGGAGGTGGTGGGTTCAAACCCAGCCCTGCAAAAAAAAAAGAAAGAAACTACAAAATAACATAAAATAAATTTTAAATCTTTTCACCATAAAACTGATAGTATTTGAGGTGATGACTATGTTAATTAACTTGATTTATTTATTCTACATTGTGTTCATAAATCATAGCATCACTTTATACGCCAGACACATATACAACTATGATTTGTCAATGTATGATCAAAATAAACATTAAAAAAATGTCTTGAAGCAGAAAGACTGGTGAAAAAAACTTTTGCCTGAAAAAAGAGAAGAAGAACATCAAAGAAGAAGTAAATGAAAATAATAAAAAAAAAAAGTCTTGGGCGGCACCTGTGGCTCAAAGGAGCAGGGGGCTGGTCCCATGGTGATGGGTTCAAACCCAGCTCCGGTCAAAAACTGCAAAAAATAAAAAATAAAAATAAATAAAACTATATATTTTTTCTCATTCTTAATTAATACAAAAAACTGGTTAAACCAGTAATAGCAATAGTGACAATGTAGTGTTCAAAATATATGATGAGTAAAATGAATGACAGTCATGTCACAAGGGATGTCAAAGTTCTTCACAAATATTCTATAAATCTAAAACTATTTTAAGATAAAATTTTTATTTTAAAATTATGATGTATGAGAAGTACTTGGTATTAAACATATGATAAAACTTGGCATTAAACATATGATAAAACTATTTTAAGATAAAATTTTTATTTAAAAAATAAATGATGTATGAGAAGTACTTGGTATTAAACATATGATAAAAGGAAATCATGGTGACTATTGTTAATAACAATGTTTTGTATTCTTGAAAATCTCTGGTAGTTATAGATTTCAAGTGCTTCCTTTATGAAATAAGACAAGTATGTGAGGTCATGCATATGTTATTTAGCTCAATTTAGCCATTCCACAATGTATACTTATTTCATGTGTTGTATGTTCATATGCTGTACCTGACAAATGTATGCATATTCTGGTTATTTAAAATAGATAAATAAATGCACAAAAATGATTTATTTAAAATGTATTATTTGTTTCACAGTAAAATTATATATAACATTCGACAAACCAATATCTCACCAACAAAACTAGCCTAACTTTGTTGTTAAAATAAAAACAAAGAGAACACCTAATATGAATAAAGAATAACCTAATCTTAAGAGTCAAAAGAGCATCTCCAAACAGAAAGGTCATTTAGATTGATGCCCCCAAATCATAACACTACCATATGGCAAACACCTGAATTTGGGAGGAGATTATTTAGTTTAAAATTCAAGTTTAAACTTGAACAGAAACATTCAAGCCAATCAATATCTTTTTTGTTGTGAAGGAATTACTTACAATGTAAAGTTAAAATATAACTTAAAATATATTGGATGAATTTCCAAAAGCAGGCCCAAGATACAGGAAAAATGGTAACCGATTTAAATAACCGTTGTGAAATACATTTAAGTTTAAAAATGCAGTGTTTGGAACATTCTTGAAGCTGTGGGCTACATTCATTCAGGACTGTGAGCTTCTTCAGATTCCTGAGATGATCTTTCAACTTTCAACCAATGGGACAGAAATGATTAGGGATTCTAGAGAAGTATCTATTCAAAGCAATGAGGCTGGGTTTCCTGGGCTTCCCATGGGTCCGGCAGCAATAGAAAGGCTTTAATTTTAAGTCCTCCTTCACACCTCTGGTTTATATGCAGCCAACTTGGTCAACATACGTAAAATTTTAGTAAACCCTGTCAAGAAAGTTCTCTCATTTAGCTAATTAAAAAATGCATTTAAATGAGCCATTTTGCTCTGCAGATTAATTTCAACGTTTCCAGTGTGGGTAGCAGGTGTTAAAAATCTCCACTAAGATTTCTAACGGCTAAAAAGTAATTTTCAGAATTAGTACATCTCTGAAGCATCTTTAAAATTCCAAGTTTTGAAAATGGCAAAATGACGGTTCATTTCCGTTGTCTCCAGTTCATGATGAGCAGTCATGCATGGCTAAAAGTTGTATTTACGACAAGGCTCACCTACGAGAAATTCCGCTCTTGTTTGGTTTGTATCAATCCAAATTATTCTTGACACAGCAGCTGAGATTGTTGTTTACAGCATGATCATGTAATTAACTCATTGATTATTACGTTTGTTACTAATGTCTCTTATTTTTTAACTCAGAAAATAAAGAAACACACACCACTGTAGGTTTAAGCCTTGAATAACCTAGTCATTGACGAAGTTGAAAATTGTTCTCTCAGAAAAGCGTTTGACCCCTGTGAAAACTTGAAGTTATAGATAGGGAAACAGAGGATATTTACATTTTTTAAATGTCCATTTTTCCAGGCCCTGGTCTTAGCATGTTTGTGTAATTCCCTTAGGAAGATCGTACCATCTTCTGCACACAGGGATCTTAAGGAAAGTCAGAACCTGAGGGCTTTCTGGATGCGTTAGGCTCACAGATGTGATTTTTTTTTTTCTTTTTTGACTCATACAGATGTTTGTTTTAGTATTCAGCATTTAAAAATCAGAATGCTTTGAACAAAACTATGGATTCCCAACTTCTTTGGAAGGAACAGCACTGGTCAGGAGCACTGTCTTCCTTGAACGGAATGTTGAAGCTTTCAGGCTCACGTTTCTAAGGCTATTGGGAAACCAGCTCCTAGAGAAGATTCTTTGAAATTTATGAACGATATTTATTTTCTGTACATGTTTCAGAGAAATGAGTTAGTTTTCATATTAGGAATTCATGCTTAGAAAAATTAACTCCATCTAAATCTAATCAAATTTATTTGACTAGATGAATTCATTTCTTTATTCTATTCTTTCAATCCATAGCTCTTGATTCTAAAATTCAAAACTGCTTTTGCAGGAAATCAATAGGTATTTATAAAGCTCAACTCATATAATTGTTAATTTGTCCTTAATTTTTCTCCCATTACACAGCAAGAATTAATTTAATCAAAAATATAATAAGTTTTTAATATTGACTGTCTTTGTTTTATTGAACGATAGCCATATCATTATTTTAATACTCACATGAGTATCACAGAATTTAAGATTCTGTTCTATAATAAGAGTTCTACCCTTTGTCCTTGTGACTTTTTAAAAACATTACTGAAAATAATTAGTGAAATATCAAACAGACATGATACAAATGATTCTTTACTTCAAAGGCTAAAATATATAGTTTAAAAATGTTGTCATAAATAAAAATAATTGTTACGATCACATTAATTCATATTTATTTTTTCTTACTTCACTTTATTGCCTAGATTTTTCCTTAATTTCATTTACACAGTTTGAACTTCAAGTTATCAGTTCATCCGTCTTATGACTTGCCACCTAAAAAGACAAAAATATTATCTATCTCATTTTTAATAATAGATAAAATTATCTATATTGTAAATTGGACTTCTTCTAATTTAATAAACTACCAGTGAGAAGTTGTTTAAAAAAAACAACAACATAAAGTTCTTATTTCTATTGTTCCAACTGACACTGGAATTGTTATTTTGAATATGATTATAAAATACAGTATATAATTCTAAGGTAAATGGACTCAAATTTAGAGCAAAAACATTTCAAATTAACTCTTAAAATGTGCTATTTAGTTGCAATGAGTTAACGTATATAATACAACAAAACGATATTCTAAATGATGTGTGTTCTTTAATTTAATTTGGTTGTGAAGAACAATATTTGAAGAAAATCATATAAAAATGTCAATTTAAAAAGGAGACAAAATAGGAGCTAAGGTAAAAAGGCTATAAGATTATAGCACCAAATGATCATCACTTACTTGCTACCTTTCTTATAATAGTGTCACTACATTTTGTGGCCCAAAGTGGTTCTATATAATCAGAAGAAATTTATTCAATTTCAAGAACACATTGCACTGAATAACAGTAACTCCCAGGCCAAACAATAAATAAATAAATAAATAAAATAGGAGGATAATTGCATTGAGATGTATAATAAATAGATTATTAATTTTACTGCTGCTTGCTAATTTATGATTGCCATTTGGGGATTTTTATACTACTCTGATATTGATAACACATGAGAAAAATGTCTCAATCACAATAAAAATCACTATAGCTTCTGACCTTTTTTGGTTTTGTAGCTTTTTAAAACAAGATTTCAAAACATTAGAGGGAAGAAGTATTTTTGTTACATAGATACCTTGCATACGCTTAATTTAAGTCTAGGCATTAAGTCTGACCATCACCAGAGTAGTTCATTATACCAAATATGTAAGATCTATCTCTTACCCCCCCCCACGTCCTCTTCCTTGGTTCCTCATGGGCCTAATGTTGCTCTCTGTCCACACATGTACCCATTGTTTACCTCCCACTCATTAGAGAGAACATATGGCATTTTTTTTTCATCCCTGATATATTTCACTTAGGATAATATTCTCCAGTTACATTGAAGTTGCTGCAAATGATATTTATTTTATGGCTAAGTAGTTCTACTGTATGGTATATATTATGTGGGGGGGGTGTTCAATCATAAATCGCTAGGCATTTTTGTTGATTCCACATCTTTGCAATAATGTTTTGTGCTGTGATAAACATTTGAGTGCAGGTGTTTTATCGATCAAAATTACTTTTCCTTTAAGCAAATACCCAGCTGTGGCATTGAGGTTGCTGGATCTAGTGGTAGGTCTGCATTTATTCTTTGAGGAATCTCTGTACTGTTTTCCGCAGAGGTTGTACTAATCTGAGGTCCAACCAACAGTCATGTATAAGCATTTATTTCTCTCTACATCCACCAGAAGCATCTATGTATTGTTTTGATGTTTTAATAATTGTGATTCTTAAGGGTAAGGTGGGATTTATTTATAGTATTAATTTACATTTCTCTAATAATTAATGTTGTCAAGTGTTTTTTCATGTTTTTTTGTGTGTGTTTGTTTTTTACCATTTTCTTACCTTTTAAAAACTTCTGTTCATGTCATTTGGCCATTTTTATCCATTTCATATACATTATTTTACTGTTGCCGTATAATTATTCACAGGATTCCCCTTTGATCTTTTATATTTTGTAAAACTGATAGTGAGGCACCTCATTTATTTGTACATTTTATAACTTGAGTCTCCCCTCTTTTTTTCTTGGTAAGTCTCAATAAAAGTTTGTGAGTTTTGCTGACTTTTTTGAAAAATACCTTTGTTTTCATTAACTATTCCATGTATTTTTTCAATTTTATTTATTGATTTTATTTGCTTATTTATTACTCTCAAGTTTATTTATTGCCTCTCTAATATCTGTACTTCCTTTTTCTCTTGATTTTATTGTAGATTGCTCTTGCTGTTTCTCTTTTCTTAAAGTGAAAGTTTAGGATATTAGTCTGAGGTTTTTTTTTGTTTGTTTGTTTGTTTTTTCTCACTTTGTTGCTTTCGGTATAGTTCCATGGTGTCACAGCTCACAGCAACCTCCAGCTCTTGGGCTTAGGCGATTCTCCTGCCTCAGCCTCCCAAGTAGCTGGGACTATAGGTGTCCGCCACAACGCCCGGCTATTTTTTTGTTGCAGTTAGGCTGGGGCTGGGTTTGAACCTACCACCCTTGGCATATGGGGCCAGTGCCCTACTCACTGAGCCCTAGGTGCCGCCCAAGTCTGAGATTTTTTTTTCTTTTTATCATACACTAGGTAGTCCTCTTATTCATAATTTCACTTTCTGTGGTTTCAGTTAGCAGCTGTCAATGGTGGTCCATAAATAGGAGAGTATGCTATAATAAGATATTTTTAGAGAATGAGGTGGAGAGAGCAAGGGATAAAGAAACCATATTCACATAAATTTTATGACAGTATGCTATTATAATTGTTCTATATTATTATCATCGTTTTTATTATTATTGATATTTATTATTATTATCGTTGTTGTTCACCTCTTACTTAGGCTAATGGGGGAAAAACCCCAACATAGTACATAATATAGGTTTAAATACTATCCTTGGTTTCATGTATATGCTAGGAATCTCAGAAGATATCCCTTTTTGATAATGGAGAACTACTTTCATGTCACCAGATGTATTTTGCAAATGACAGGCAGAGGAACTCCAAGGTCAAGGTCACACATCAGACTTCAGAGTCGGTACTGGCACCCCCTTGTAAACTATAACAATGAAAGATATTGGGCAAGGGGACCAAAATACAGCCATCATCCTTCCCTAGCTTGTATTTCTGTGTTTTCTCCTTACTATGCTGGGTCTCTAGGAAAATTAATTCTGTTTCTTAGATTAGAGTATAAAATTAAATGGATCTCCAAGCTGTGGCTTTAGTTCCAGGCTCTGGTCTTTTGCTTTCTGTCTTACCTGAGACTTTTAAAGTAAATATGTCGAGTAGAAGAACTACTTGACTATAGATTCCCATCAGTTTTAATTTAACTATAATTCCCATCTGTCAATTTGATATTCATTTAGATATTAGAGGCACATGAACCCTTAAAGTATTATAGTATATTCCATGGGTTCTGATACTATCAGGAGTTAATTTAAAAAAAGCAAAAAAAAAAAAAAAGCTCCTCTAGCCTGTTTTTCTTATTTCAGCTCTTCCCATGCCTCATTTCTTTCTCCCAATCTAGTGCTTATTGCCTATTTTAGTCAAACATCTACATATGCCTTCTAGTCGATGAGAAAGAGAAAAGTGTGAAAATGCCTCAGGCACATTCTAGAATTAATTTGATAAGACAGGGAAGGCCAATTATCATGGTAAGATGACATTCTTTTGTTCCAGTGGGGAAAATCAAGGTAGCAGGTTGCAAGATGAGTGGTCCTCAGGAAGTCATTGCCTTTCAAAGTAAATGATGGAAATCAGGACCACTTGATGTCTTTATTATTTAGTTATTGCATAAAACAAAATCTATAAAGTGATTTAACAGTTTTGTTACTTTATATCTGCACATTTTTAAGTAGGCTATTTTCTTTGATACACTTAAAAATGACAAATCAGGTATTACTAAACCATAATTTCCCCCTTTCTCATAAAAACTAGGACACTTTTCAATATATACACACACATGCACACCCAAGTATGTGGACTTTTTGTTGTTAGGACCTGTAATCCATTCTAAAACACTTTATTCTTCCTGATCTTGTATTCTAAATTGAGCCAAGAGATGCAGGTTTTGTTACTACCCTGTACATATTACAACTCCATAATTTAGACTTATTTGGTCATTAATTAGTTTGCTGAAAATGTGTTGAGAAGGGAGTATATTGGGACTCTGTGGAAAAAAAAATCAGTTAAGGTCATGTCTTCATTGATTTTATAAGAGCAAAATAAAATCTTAATCAGGTAAGATTCCAAATTAATGAAAAATTTCTACTAACTATTTTGACTAAGTGTGCTAAGGAAGAAAAAAATGTGGTGATGTTAAAATCCACAATATATAAGACTTACAAAATTACAGAGACAAGGAATAAACTCTAGTGTTCTATATCACTGTAGGATGACTATACTTAATAATGAAGTATTATACAGTTTCAAATAGCTGGAAGGATATATTGAACATTCTCAGCACAAAAAATGGCAAATGTTTGAGATGAGGAATATGCTAATTATCCTGATCTGTTCCCTAGGCATTATATGTACCAAAACACCACTATGTACTATTACTGATTGTTCATTAAAAAATAAGCCATTTATGCATCTAAATAGGGATAAAGAGGGTGAGGTTGGAGAGTATGAAGGGATCTCACTATAGGGAGGCAAAGTGGGTTGAGGCGAGGGTGGAGAAAAAAATTACATCCTTCAAGCAAAGGTATAAGGGAAGCTATGACCCTGTCATAGTCAAGGCACCTACTTTAGAAGATGGAAAACAAACACAAACTTAAGTGTGTGGTTATTTGTGAGTATTCCAGGTAGAGAAGAAACAGATGCTCTCTTAGAAACACCTTAGGTAAAGTAGTGGGTGTGGGATGTTAATGGAATAGCAGGAGGCTGGTGTGGGTGAAAAAGGTTAGTGAGAATAGTGAAAAGATTTTCTTCTTTACTAAACTCTTATGAACGAGGCTCTTCTAAAGCATCTTCTCAGCCAGGCCTCAACCCTAGGCTATAAAGACTTGAACAAACACTAACATAGTTTGTAACAGTTCAAGGCTGCATTGCTGGGATCTTGCCCCACTTCCTTCCACAACATGCCCCCTTCAAGTGCCTGCCTGAGAGAACTCAAGGCTGCCAAAAGAGCTTACTGTTTGTTTTAGCAAGCACCTGAAGGTAGGAGACTCTTGTCTCCTTGATTCTGTGTGATGGGAGGATAGGCGCTTAAGTTCAGTAAGCATCAGCTAGCAGACCCTGATGCGTTTCCCATGGACCAGCCTTCCTCTCTGCTTTTTTGTAGTTTTCCATTCCTCCGATTTTTCTCTTGCTCCTACCTAAGTTTTTTCATTTTCCCTTTCAACACCCAGTCACCTGCACAAATTGAAATGGAGCTCAACTCTTCCCCAACTGTCAGTAGTGAATGAATACCATTTACTTTCACTGCTTGCTTTAATTTACGTCCAGCTGTGTTTATCCTAGACAGTACCAGAACATAAAGTTATTGCTGTTAGATGGGAGTCTGGTCACATTGAGACTTGCAATCTGAGACACTCTGGATGTAATGTAAAGCAAGTTGAGAATCCATAACAGGCTTTGGGTTAAGAAGGGCAATGATAGGCTTATATTTTCAAAGAAGCCATCTAATTTTTAAGTGGAAGAGCACCTGCAAATGGGCAAGCAGAGCACGAGGGGCCAACTAGGAAGCTGCTCAGTAGCCTCAGCACGAGATTATGGTACATTGTCCTCAGGCAATAGTAGTGAAGAATATGAAAAACGATAAATTTGGGGTATATTTGAAGATAGTTACCTAGATTTGCTATTGCATTTTGAAATTGGATTTTAATACATGAAGATTATTTATACGATGTCTGACAATTAAGGTTGTGAACTTTCTACCATGTACTTATGTTAACAGCATTATACAAACAACTCAATAAGGTGTCATAACCTTGGTATATCAGTGTCTCACAGCTGTGATCATATCAGTGTCTGGTGGCGTCTTGCTGTATGGCGCTCATTGCTGTTTTTGTGTGCCACCACGAGAATGTCAGAGCTTGAATTAGAGAAATGAACAAACATTATGAATCTCTTGTTAATCTTGAAAAGAGTAGAAGTAAAATCAGGGACTTGTCAGTCCAAATTTATGGGGATATTGCCATGATGAAAACGGCAGTGTGCAAATGAATTAAACATTTTTCTGAGGGGGAAGAAAGCATCACTGATGAAGAGAGCTCAGGCAGGTTAGTAATCAGCAGAACTGATCATAATATTGCAAAAATTCATCTAACTGTGCTTCAAAATCGTCAACTGACTACAAGAAGCTTAGCAGACCAAGGAAGCATTGATAGAGAAACAGGAAAATATTAACTAAAAGTATGAACATGAGATTGGTGTGGCTCTTCCATCAGAATACTGTACCAGCTCACACAGCACTATTTGTGAGGGAATTTATAGCCAGTAAACAAATAACAGTAATGGAGCACCCTCTCTATTGACCTGATCTGACCCCTGATGATTTTTTTAAATTACCCAAAGATAAAGGAAATAATGAAAAGAAAACATTTTGATGACATTCAGGACATCAAGGGTAATATAGCAACAGCTTTGGTAGCCATTCCAGAAAAAAGTTCCAAAATTGCTTTCAGGGGTGGACTAGGTGCTGGTGTCAGTGTGTAGCTGCCTAAGGGGAGGACTTCAAAGGGGACAGTGGCTATATTCAGCAATGAGGTAGGATGAGTTCATGAACTTAGTTGTCATACCTTGTATACATAAGTGAAAGTAAATATGATCTTACACTTTGCTTAGATCTGTGTTAGATTCATAAATTATGATATCTTTCCAGAACAGTTATTTCATGGAAGAAAAAACATAACTACCTAATTAGCACAATTAGATAGATGGTATATATTTCCAACTTAACCTTTCCCAGATGATTCAGAAGTAGTACCTATGATAAAGATAAACAAATTTTATTGTACCAATTAGAATATGCAACGACAGGACAATATTGTTGAGAATGCTATCTATAGATTGTTTTCTATTTTGTTCCCACAGAAGTATTTGCTTTTTCTAACGGACACTGAGAAAAGTAAGAAAATTATTTTAAGAGACGGCTTGTCTTTTCAGAATATATATTCATGTGAAAAAAAGAAAAATAATGAGTCAGGTGGACCAACTGGAAATTAGTTTCTAGTTTAGTAGTGATAGTTGTTGTAAGCAGAACAAATAACCAGAGTCTGGGATATTTTTAAGAGGTAATTCACACCAAGAAACTTTGTTTTACTCATCTTTTTTTGGAATTAATGTTATAACTTAACTCTGCATTTTATTAGATATCACAGGATAATGTCTCTTTTCTAGGATCTACTCATAATTGTGCATGTTCTTCCTACCGTTCATCCATCCATCCATCCATCCACCCACTCACTCACCTATCCATCCAATCCATCCATCCACCCACCCAGTCACCCATCCATCCATCCAGCCAGCCACCAACCCACCCACCCATCCATCCACCCACCCACCCACTCCTGCATCCATCCATACAACATTATCCAACGATGGATACCAGCTTAATGTATTTCTTATCTTTACGATGGTAAAGAATGAAGCCCAAGTTGACAATGGTTTGAAATAGTGTATTCTATTTATATGTGAATATTTTAAGTACTGAATTATTTTTGTAATGCAAAGTATAGAAAAGAAATGTCAAAAATGTGATTCAAATGTTTAATTGAAATTCTGTGAAGCCATACTAACCAAGAAGTTTCTTCGCAAAAGTCAAGTGTGGGCATATGCAATTTTTATGCTTATCTAAAAAGCAGAGATGTGTAAGGATTTCATACACTGGACAACAGAGGGACCTGAGTTGGAATCCTGCTATAATAATTTATCACTTCTGAAATATTAAGCATGATGTGCAAATTCTCTGGGCCTTAATTTTTTCTCAAATGTGAAATGGAACAAATAATATTGATTGCAACATATTTTTATAAGAAAATCTAATAAAATAATTTAATAATTTACAAATTTCATTAAATGGTTGCAACTCAGTCAGTGTAAATATGCACATTTTGCCCTTAGAATAGTTCACTATCTAGTACTCTTAACAAGAAAATACATGATAAATATAGTTCTCTAGTACCTTACATGTTTTATTACTTGTTCATTTTGAATGGTCTAGTTTTTACCTACCTTAAACACAGCTCTCTATTCACATTTAATGAGAAACACCACACTTAGTGAAATGACCTCATTTACAAAATTTAAAAAAGTAAAAATTAATGCGTTAACTTACCAGAAGTTTACTCTTTTGCTGACTTTCTGCCACTATGCTTATTGCTAGAAATGCAATGATGCAATTTCTCCACCAACGGCGGGAACAGTTTCGGAAGAAAACATTGGGTAGTGTACTCTTATTTCTCTTTTAGACTTCTGATTTTCGGCATATTTCTTCAAAGCATTATATAGAACAAAATTTCAACAGCGATTTGAAGTGCCTACCAGTGTTCTCAAGCCACATTGACTGTCTTTCATAAGACATATTTTTCTCACCTTAAACCTAATTGTGGACTGTTAGGATTATAGGTTCATAGATAAATTCTGGTTCTTCCAATTAATGGGCAGGCAAATGACAAGGATGGCTTTAAATCTAATCATAAGTGAGGCATGGTATTTATATGAGCAATATCAACTGAATGGAACACACGGCTCTGGAGTTACTGCTGAAGGTGATATTTCTTAAAGTAGGAAAATAGGACAAATATAGGCAATTGACTAGTACTGAGGCTTCTGCTAGACTACAGTCTCCTTCATTGCTCTCTCCTTTTCCAAGTCAAATCTTCCTTCCCTGAAGTTTTTTAGCTTTCTCTTTTTGTTGTTTGTTTTAATTTACTTCTTACATTAAACATATGTGCAGTGACAATCCCTGTAGTGTGTCTGGTTTACTCTTCTTCCATCAGGCGTGAAGCTCAAAAACTGAGAACTAGCTCATCCCTCATTTTCTAGCTCGTTTCCCTCCTTTGATTTTCTCTCCTGAGCCTTGGCTTCATCACAGTGACAGGGCAGGGCATCGGGTATGGAGAATATGCCAGAGCTCTTTAAGATAAATTACTGGTGATATCCTATCTGTTGATTGCATCTGCTTCTCTTGGCTAACGCCGAATGGCTTCCTCTGTCTTTTGTACAACAATTGGTCAACATCTCCCACTAGGCAGACGTGAGAATTCCTCACAGAATTCTGTAAAAAGCCTTGCTATTAGTCAATTTCCTATATTTGTCCAACTTTCCTACCTTATGAAAAACCACCTCCAGCAGTAACTCCAAATCTCTTGCTCCTTTTTAAGGTCAAGTAAAAGTGTATCGGATATGTGATGTTCACCATGATTCACTAGCAATCTGGCTTGCGTGTCCACACCTATTCCCCAACAGGGTTAGCAGTTGACAACTAAGATGTATACCCTCTAGCGGTGAACTATTCTTGGCCAATGGATGCTTTCTCCTGCAGGAGGCTACGAATCACCTCTCTCCATGCTCCCTTCTGTCCAAGAGACAGGTGTCAGCCATAACTAACAGGTATGGCAATAAAATGTCAGCCATTTGCTTCAGGTACAGCCAATCACATGAACCCATTGCTGCAACAGGGACAAGTCTAGATCAGGATGAAGTGAGCTTTTGAAGGAGAAATACAATACACTGTCCTGTTTCTTTTGCTCATCTTTTCCTGGAGTGCACCTGCATATATACATTTAGTAAGAGTCTTTGTCACAAGCTTCACTCTGGGTACCTCAACCAAAGACAATAGCAATGTGGTTGCAGCCTGTTTTTGTGGAGTGTACATGACCTGTTAGAAACCCAGGCACCTGAGTGTCATTGCTACCAGTTTTCCAGAGTGCACACTGCTCTGTGCCATTTTAAAGACTGTACAAATTATATGTATTAATGCTATCTAATTAGCTTTTGAAGAAATTTAAATTCTCAACCCACCTGGTACCAATTTATGTCATTCCTTAGCCACCTTAGAAACGTATGGTAGTGGTGAATATTTCGGACCAAAGGATAAAAAGACAGTGAATGTTTTGGGATGCTTATCATGTGGCAGGCACTAGGCTAGTCAATTTATACAAAAGTTGTTAAAAATTTACACATATTAAGAAAGGAAGACAAGGTATTAAAATTGTAAAATTCGAAATATACTAATAATGTTTGCTATCTTGTATACTGAATCTTGTGATTCTTATAATTGCAGAATTCCAATGTGACTTGAGTATTACAATTTTAATACAGTCTTTTTTTCCTTTCTTAAATTGTATATACATTTTTTGGCAATCCTTACATATAATATGCTGTTAATTGTCACAATTGTCCTATGGTACTAGTGTTGCTCTCTATCAATAACTAGAGGGTTGGAAGAATAACTAAAGCTATAAATGCCAAATTCAGGATTCAAAAACAAGACTGAGGATTAATTAGTTGAAAGTCCAATAAAATAACTTTGAAGTCTATAGTCAATGGGAAACAGTATAAATTCATAAAAGGGTTTGACTAAAATGAAAAAAAAAACACTCAAATGGGGGATACCATTTGGACGATGATGTGTTCTTGGTTTCATAAATAAACTGATGCTGTCTTCAAAGGAGATGTTAAAATTATGTTGGAGGTAAATGAATAACTTCTCCAAAAGAGCTTAGTTTGGAAGAGAGAAGAAAACTTGGAGGAAAACTATTAGGCTCCAAATTTTAGAATCAATTACCTTTAGGGTGATATTATTTGGTATATTGACTTAAAGGAATTGGCTTTAGAAAGATTTAGTTTAGTATGAGAAACTTTTCACAAGATTGGACCTGCACTAGCATCACATCGTATATTAAACTGTGAGATGATGTGGTAGACAGAACAATGGCCCCTGAGAAATGTCTTTATCCTAACCCCCAAACTTGTGAATGTGTTACCTCACATGGCAATAGACTTTTCTTTTTTTTTTTTTTTTATTCTTTTTTTTTTTTTTTTTTGGCCAGGGCTGGGTTTGAACCCGCCACCTCTGGCATATGGGACCGGCACCCTACCTGCTGAGCCACAGGCGCCGCCCAGCAATAGACTTTTCAAATGTGACAAAAAGAATCTGGAGATGAGAGTAGTTTAGATTATAATAGTCCTTAGAAGAAGGAAGTAAGGAAGAAGCTGTGATCACAGAATCAGAGGTCATAATTTTGCAGAGCTATGACCCATGTAAGGTAGGATCCCGGAGAAGTTAAAAGTGTGAGGAAGCAGATCATTCTACACATCTTCAAGGAACACAGACAATCTAACAACTATATTTCAGGATTCCTGCACACTAGAACAATAAAATAATAAAGTCGTGTTTAGTTAAGTCACTGAATTAGTGGTAGTTGGTTGCAGAAGTCAAGAAAACAAACAAATGAACAAACAAACAAAAAAACTCTCATAGATGGCCAGTGTCCATCTGATTCCTGCATCCATCGTACTCCAGCATTAGAAAAGAGCATAGATGTGATGTCTTGGCAATTCATTTTAGCCCTGAAATTTTATCGCTTAAAAATCCATGTTCAAACAAATAAAAGCATTAGGACTTAGAGACCACCTCAAAGCCTTAATAGACTGCAACATTAAATAGTGCAGTATTTTCCAAACTTTGATCTTCATATTTTTCCAATTCTGTGATCAGATGAAATGTTCTTAATTTAATAGTTGTCCTTAAGTAAACTTATTTTTGTTTTTTATCTTATCGGGATTACATTAAGACATATAATTATGTATCTATTTTTACATGAAAAATCATTATCTCTTTTATCTGTTTAATATATGTATAGAAGCAAAGAAAATATAATTGAAAGAATATAATATAGTGTTTTTGATTGCTACCTACCTTTTGCTTAGTAAAGCCTAGAAGCTGAAGTGTGCTCTGTCTTTATCAAAATGAGAGATTAACAAATTCTAGAAAACTGTAAGGGACATTCTTTCACCATTGCATCTTTCTCCTTGATTGCTATGTAGAAAGAAAATTGAAAGGACAGTAGTTTTTTTTTTTTTATTATGAAATTCAACTACACCATGGAATATTACGCAGCCTTAAAGAAAGATGGAGACTTTACCTCTTTCATGTTTACATGGATGGAGTTGGAACATATTCTTCTTAGTAAAGTATCTCAAGAATGGAAGAAAAAGTATCCAATGTGCTTAGCCCTACTATGAAAACAATTAATAGCCCAAGAAGAATGGGAAAGGAGAGGGGGAGGATGGGTGGAAGGAGGGTAATTGGTAGGACCACACCTACAGTGCATCTTACAAGGGTACATGTTAAATTTACTAAGTGTAGAATATAAATGTCAGCACAATAACTAAGAAAATGCAGTGAAGACTATGCTAACCAGTTTGATGCAAATATTTCAAATTGTATATAAAACCAGCACATTGTACCCCATGGTTGCATTAATGTACACAGCTATGATTTAATAAAAATAATAAAAGGAAAAAGAAATTCAACATGTTGGGTGACATCTATGATTCTCACCTTGAGTGGTCCCAGAGTTTCATGGCTGTTATTTAGGAAACATTGGCATAGTGTCCAAACCTAAACTTTGCAGGTGGATAGTTTTTGGCTCATATTATAGTCCCATTGTATTATGCCTGAGACCTTGGGTAAGTGACTTAATTTTTCTGTCGTCAAATGTTTTCCCACAATTATCAACTAATATGCCCACTTCAGGTAGGTGTAAGCAAGATTGGGAATAACATGTATACTCAATGGACAATAGTTAAGGCAGTTGAGGCAAGATGGCAGACCAGAAGCTGAGCTCTCCTAGAATGGGGAAAAAGAGAGACCGTTGTGGCAGGTGCCTGTAGGCTCAGTTACTAGGGAGGCTGAGGCAAGAATATTGCTGGAGTCCAAGAGTTTGAGGTTGCTGTGAGCTATGATGCCATGGCACTCTACCCAGGACTAAAGAGTCCGTATCAAGAAAAATAAAAAATAAAATAAAATCTAAGATATAAAATAAAATAAAATAAATAAATATAGTAGTGGTGAACTTGCCTGGGTTTTATTATTTGGGAGTCAGTTCAGGTTGCTTTAACAGCAAATCTTAGTCTGGATCCTTAAACAAAAGAAATTCATTTTGTACTGTTTGAAGGTTGACATACCCAAGATCAAGCTGTAGGCAGAGCCGGTATCTAGCAAGCGTCCACTTTCTGGTTCATCGATGGCTTTCTTCTTAATGTATCCTCATGTGTCTGAAATCAGAAAAGAGAGAACAAGCCCTCCCATCTCATCTGCTTATAAAGGCACTAATTCCATTTGCAAGGCTGTGCCTTCCTGAACAATCATCTTCTAAAGGCCTCAGTAATCATTTGGGATTTTAAATGTCAACATATATATTTTTGAGGGATTCAAACATCCAGTCCATAGCATGGCCCAAGTTCCTTTGTCAGAGAGATCTTAGAAATACAAATCCAATCAGTTACTGCTGTAACTGAAAAATCTCTCCTAGCTCCCTTCAAAAGTATCTCATTTAACTTATAAAGGAAATCTCCTGAGGGGGGCTTTCAAGGTTCAATGTCAGGAAATCAGCAAACATTTTCTGTAAAGGGCCATATGGCAAATATTTTAGACTTTGTGCATCATACCAGACTACATTGTAAATAATCCAGTCTGTTGCTGTGGCGTAAAAGCAGTTATAAGTGCTACATAAATGAATGAGCATAGCTATGTTTCAATAATATTTTATTTTTGAATGCTGAAATTTAAATTTCTTAAACTTTCCATGTGTCCCCAAATAGTATTTTTCTTTTTCTTTTTTTCAATTGTTTAAAACTGTCCAAACCATTCTTATATGGTGAGCCATACAGAAAAGTCTTTTGACCCCCAAATGAAAATTAATATACTTTCATAGAACCCTATACTTTTTCCCTTACAGTACACATATCATTGGATGATTTTATGTTTGTGACATCTTTGAAAAAGTATTCTCCGCATCATTAGTTTGAAAGTTCCCTGTGGGCAGCGTTTCCGGCTATTTTGTTCAACACGATACAGTCCTCTGCTGCTTGTCCAGTGCTCTAAGCACACTGAACAGTTAGTGCAAATTTGATGAACAATTTAGTGGATCTTTATCTTCAAAACTCTTACCAAAAAAAATGTTTTTCAGTAAATCTTTTACCTGGAAATATATAGGATTTGAAAGAACATCAATTTCTGGAAGAAAAAGGCAGGTTGTTGTAAACAGAGATCCTCTGATATAGTCCTACCTAACTGCCTTACCATTCCTGGCCCACCATTCTAAAAGATTCATCCACTGGTTTTCTTTGGTATTGTGCCCTAGATTACCATGCTGACGTTCCACTGGGTTACAGTGCCAAAATTTCCCTGTGATGCCCTCACAGCAGCTCCACAGAATATGCAAAAACACCACTATTGTAATGTCCGTTTCATTTATGAAACCCTTAAGATTCAGAGAGGTTTATTCACTTGTCCCACATCAGACAGCTAGTGAGAGGCACAGCTGAGATTCAGCCCCACCTTCAGGACTGCCTCTTTGTCTTTCACTCTTCATCAGCTGCCCTTCTTCCCTTGGGTAAAATTACTTCCTCATCCAAGTGGTCCCTGTAGGAAGTCATGGAAGGGACACGTGTACAGTCTAAGGTCGCAGAAATTCCCCATGAATTCAAGTTTCCTGCTAAGAAGGAATATGTACATTTGTGTTACATAAAATTCTTTTTAAAGTGTGGAAAGTCAGGTTACGGTTGCTAGGCAAAGGCAGTAGTTAATGTTTCAGACAAGAGGTTGCAATTTACTTGTCTGTGAAATTTTTAGACGCGTCCCATTTGTAATCTACAGCCAGATAAAGAAATGTACCAAGATAGCAAGCCATTTGGGACAAAAAATAATAATAATAATTTGGGGAGTTTAAGAGTGCGAATTTGATTGTTAAAATGTTCTGGAAGGATATCAAGTTGACTGCTCTCAGCACTTATGAAACTACTTAATTGCATTTCCTGATCCTGACAGATCTTCCCCAAACTTGAGATGATGAGATATTGCCTTTCTTTGTCATATAGGATATTTTTGTTTGTTTGTTTATGGTAGAAGATGAGGCAATTCAGGATTTTAGCACATAATTTGCATGTGCATAGTTGCATATGTGCTTCTATGTACGTGTCCCAGCTTGAACTAAAGTGATGCTTTCAGATAGATTTAAATGTCTTGGGGGAACATCTGGTAGTTGGCTGTTTGATTGGGGGATTCAGATGTCAGGTGTGTGCGTGAAGTGGGAGGTGGGTCTGGTAGTGTTTGTGGTGATCAGAGTGTTATTAGGCGGAAAGGATATTATCACGGATATCCATGTTTTCACAAGAAAACAAAGAATCAATCTGGTAAAAAAAAAGTGTCTTAATGGGAGAGACTGTCAAAATACATAATAATGACTCAGTAATCAGAGCACAAAATCAATTCTACATAAAACAAAACATGGTGTCTACCACTTAACTGGGTCCTACTTTTAAATAGCTGTACCTATATTTGCTTCAATATGTGCTAAGTATACAAACAAATGAAAGGCAGTAAAAATGCAGAGATAGTCTTACAAAGCAATCACTATGAAACACCAGAAAATGCAGCATTTCTGCTTGAAACTTAGTTCACCACACTGCATTACCTGCTCTACTACTGACAAAAACTCAATCGAAACACACTAGTGAATCATCCACTTTAAAGATGAGACACTAGGGGGTCACCTAGGCCATTAAACTTGCCCAAAGTTAACAGCTGGTTAGAGACAGAGCCAGGCTTCATTTTCAAGTTGAGTGTGACTTCAGAGTTTGGTGTAACCACTCCACGTATTGGATCTACCTTCATTGGATCAGTAAGGTCTGCGTGCCTAGTTATGATCAGATGTGGCAGTAATGTTAGATGATATTATATAAGATGGGATTATTTTAAGATTAGAGAGAGGCACTTCTAAGAACACTGACTTCTTTCGAGAGGGCAATATTAGCAATCTGTATTTGGATATCTAGTTTCAGTGAGTCTTTAGATGACTGTTATCTAGAAAGATACAGTGAAAGGCTTTGTGGTTGGTCTAGGCTAAGGCCATGTATCGGGAGCACATGTCAACACTGAGCAATCCAAAAAATAATAAAGAAAATTTGACTGAGCCCCAAATTGCTATTATTTCACAACACTTGTGATTCTGTGGAAGAGGAAAGCCTTTATTTTCTTCTTTCTTATTTTTTTATTTCCTATTTCTTATTTCTTATCCTTCCTTTTCTTCTTATTATATGTTCCTCTCAAACAAACACTGTTTCTTTGAGATACGCGATGTGAACTCCACCCAGCTGTATTACTGGATAGATAACATTTTTTGATTTAAAAATTAATGATTATTGATTTTAGAGTTCCGACTGATGTTCTCCTTGGCTGATATGTAGAGACTAAGCAAAGATGGTACTTTCTAATATCCTAATCTCCCCATTTCACTGATTATGACGTGCATTTCTTTCTTATTGCCTGTTTTCTCTTACTCAGCCTCTAAGATTAGAGACAAAGGAGTTCACATCGCAACCAGAGACGAGTGCTGTTAAGGATGTAATGATAAGTAATGATAAGGATGTAAGGATGATGATAAGGATTTCACTCGCTTTTGCATAGTAAGAGGTCTCTCCTTTTATTTCATCTTTGGTGCCCCAATCGTCCTATGGAATGGCACATATTAAGGAGATAATTTTAGTGTGTTATTTACGAGTTAAGGGGAGGAAAGACAAGGAAGCACCAAACCCTTTGTTATATGTACTCTCTACCCTTAAAAATCTCATCCATGAGAAAATTTAGATTGAACTTTATAAAGGTGCGAATGGAAATAACTCAAGGAAAATGGTGCTTTATGTGAGTGAAACTAGGACACTTCTAAAAATCCAAGGAAAAGTTCAACAATTAAACTAGAAGTGAGGGATGGGGTTTAGAATGCAAATTGTTCCCTTTTTCTCATCCTTATTCTCCATGAAGTTTGGTTTATGTTTTATTCACATGTTATAAAATACAGTTCCTGACAGCTCCTGAATATTACATTTTACAAATTCAGTGGCAATAATGAGAATGCTGTGACTCTTTCTGGAGTCTAAAATTTGTAGGGAAATGATTATTGGATAAATTGACCTAGGTGCTAACATTAAGACAAATCAACTGTAAGCAAAGAGGTGAGACAATTTTCTGTTAAATGGAAACTCCCATGATAATTTTGAGAATTTAGTAGGGGAGGTTTTATAGAAAGGGTACAATCTGTTAAAAAAAATCAAGTGTTTCAGCTTGTACTTACTTTGTGTTGGTGCTAGGCTCTGGGATACAGTCTGTGCTATAATTAATCTAGATAAATATTTGAAGCCAGTAGTTCCATTGCCTAAGAATTTCCTAAGATTAAGAAATGTATTTTTCTTTTTTTTAATTTATTTCAAATTATTATGAGGGTACAAAGTTTTAGATTACATTGTTCTCACTTTCAGGGTAAACTTCCACTTGTAAAAGAGCCCTTCACCCATGGGGCACATTATACACCCCACAATGTGCACAATAGGTTTACCACAAAGACATTTGTACCAGAATGTCTTTTGTAGTCCTCTTCATAATCGCCAAATTGTAGAAGCAATCCAAATGCCCATCAACCCATGAATAGATCAACAAATTGTGGTACATGTACACCAGGTAATTCTATTCAGCCATTAAAAAAGATGGAGACTGTACATCTTTACACTTAACCTGGATGGAGCTGAAACAACATTCTTCTTTGTAAAGTATCTTAAGAATGGAAACATAACATTAAGAAATTTGAAGGAAGTAGCTATCAAACTGCCAAGGCAACATGCAACACAATGTTTTTCTATTTTTTCTTTTAAATTAGAATCTTTTGGCTTTACTTTCTCTCAATCAATGGTGAGTTCTTAACACAGTGACCCATTTTAAAATCAATGGCTTTTTGCACTCTTTAGCCTTCATTGTCTTAGACAGACCCATGCACCAGAAATCCAGAAGTTTGTTTTTTCTTTTTTTTTTTTTTTTTTTATTGTTGGGGATTCATTGAGGGTACAATAAGCCAGGTTACACTGATTGCAATTGTTAGGTAAAGTCCCTCTTCACAAAAGTCATAAACCCATAGAATAAAAAGGCTAGAAATTTAAATTTGTACATAATTATGGCTTTTCCACAGTATAATTTTTATTTGCATTGTACAGTTAGGTTCTTATGGAGAGTTTGTGGTCCATTGAAAGATTAACTTATGAGCATAGGGATTAAATTTGAAACATACAACAAAAATGGTGAGCATGTCTTTTTGATGTAGATTTACTTAAGAATTAGATAACTGCTTTATAGTTTCATGGAAGTAGACTACATTATCAACTCTGCATTCTATTTTTTTTTCCCCAGCATTACCTATCTCTTTAAGGCAATATGACCTTGGGAATAAGCCAGATTTTTTTTATCTGTCAAATATCTAATATAATGTTGTGTCACTTGGGAGCATGCTCATAGTTATACTTGAGACTTCAGTTGTATGTAGCCTTAAAACCTTAAGTACAGGTTGGAACATTTTTACTCAAAACACAAAGTGATGCCAAAATATCCTGAATAGTTTATGTTTATATATTAGTACAGTTTGTTCATAGACCTCTCAAGGAGAGATACTCTAAGTGTGAAATATTTGTGGCATTATTTATAAGAGATAGATGTTTTTATAAATACAAAAGCAAAAGAAAACATATACATTCAGTTCTATCATGTTATTGATATATGTAAAGAATACGTGCAAAGTAACTCTTTGACCTGAAAGAAAAGTCTAACCATTAAAAAAAATACCTTATTTCTTCAATTAATTTCTCACCACAATATATGTGCACTAATGTCCTTTGCTTAATCATTAACACAGGGAAAACATGAACGATACAAGTACCATCTTGCAAGTAAATTGTGCCACTTGGTACATAAAAGTTATTTTCTACTGAAAGCTATTGGAGTACGAAAAATAGATGTTAATGAGAGAGCTTATATATAGTCTACATAAATAGACTTGAGTCAAAACCAGGTTGAGAATTTGACTCAATATGAGGCTAGATGAGAATAAGAATGGTGTTTGAAAATTATTTATTGTTTTAGAAGTCCATAGCGTTAGAGATCTTAAGAAAAATTTGAGTGAAAACCTATTATGTTGAGAGTCCTGATGAAAAAACAATTTCTTTTTTATCCTTAGTGAAATACAATAAAAGACAGCTATAAAAAATTATCCAACCATAATCATCAGAAGGATTTTAGTGACCCTCATGTCTTCAGGAAGGATTCTTTCATTAACTCTAACTATGGTCTGGGAAAATAAAGCCACAGACAAGAGAAAAATACATTCATATTTAACATAATTTCTAATTTAAAAAAATTGCATACCTTAGATCAAAAAAAAAAATGTCAGTAACTTCTCAGTTCTAATGTCTTAGCCATTCTGGTTGCAGAAACAAAATATCCCCAACCTGGTAGCTTATAAATAACAAATGTATTTCTTACAATTGTGGAGGTTGGATATTCTAATAGCAAGATGACTGCAGATTCGATGTCTGGTGAGGCCCATCTTCTCAGAGTCTTCTTGTTCTTCTCTCTCGTGATCCAAGGTGCCAGGGCTCATTCTCAGGGCCTCCTTTCTAAGGGCACTAATCCTATTCATGAGGAATACATCCTCATTACCTCCCCCAAATCCCACCTCTTAATGCTATCATCTTAGGGGTTTCCAATTTCACATATAAATTAGAGGGAAACATTGAGACAATAGCAGCTGAGGAAAGGCAATAAAAATCCCTTCATTCATTGCAAATGTTTATAGAGAGAAACATTAACATGATGGATAATGATAGTTCAGTTAATTACAGACCACATACACATAATAGTGGTCCCCTGAGATTATGATACTGACTATTGACTGATTTATGCTTAGATACACCAATACTTACCATTGTAGTACAGTTTATAGCCTTGGTGTGTAGCAGGCTGTACCATCTAGGTTTGTGTAAACAAACTCTACTGTACTCACACAACAAAGAAATTGCCTAATGACAGATTTCTTAGAACATATCCCTGTTGTTAAGTGATACATAACTGTATATGCATGAACTTACATATATATTATTTTGTCCATGTCTAGAACCTTGAAAGAGTTATTTTTTTTTATCATTGTCTCAGATTTATTGTTGCCCCATCAGAGAGAGGATCTACCAAAGTTTCCACTTCATAATGAACGTACACATTTCTTAACATTCCTAAATTCACTAAAAGGTATTCAAATAGGAGAATACTAAATACAATTTTAAAATTTATCCCTACGAAAACAGATGTTTTTCATTGGTCTAAGTGGTGATTTTTCATAGAGACAGCATTTCACAGTGGGAAATGTATGAACCGATGGGACAAGGTTTCTGTGTGTGAACTTAACAGTTATGTAACTTACAAAAGTTTCCTTCCATCTTCAGATAGAAGCTTCCTCAATCACAACAGAGGAAGGTAATAGAATATTTATGTATGTTTCTTGAAGAATTAAATGAAATAATGCATGCAAATGCACAGTGATGGTAGAAACATACACCTACACTTACACGCATGCATATTCCCACATGTAATCATTTCTTCATTGTATATAAAGTAAAAACATTGAATATGCATTAAAATGCTTTGTATTCTTTCTTTTTCTTTTTTTTTTTTTTTAGAGAGACAGAGTCTCACTTTATGGCCCTCGGTAGAGTGCCGTGGCCTCACACAGCTCACAGCAACCTCCAACTTCTGGGCTTATGCGACTCTCTTGCCTCAGCCTCCCAAGCAGCTGGGACTACAGGCGCCCGCCACAACGCCCCGCTGTTTTTTTGTTGCAGTTTGGCTGGGGCTGGGTTTGAACCCACCACCCTTGGCATATGGGGCCGGCGCCCTACTCACTGAGCCACAGGCACCACCCTTCTTTCTTTCTTTCTTTCTTTCTTTCTTTCTTTCTTTCTTTTTTTTTTTTTTAAAGATAAGCCTATATTGATACCTTAATTATATTGACTTTAAATTATGAATTTACTCTTTGTTACTTCAACGGGAAGCTGCGTTATTGTGAAAGGAGGAGTCATCAGGACAGAATTGACAAACTACATATCTCCTTTCCGGCACATCATTTACCTCTACTTCCTCAACCACCTGAGGTTATTTGCTGTGGAGTGGCTTGCTTTGGCAAAGAAAATAAAGGCATGAAATGTGATAATTAGGAGACCAACATTTTAAAAGCCAAGTATGACTTGCTACATCCCATTTTCTCTTTCTTGGTGATCTGAAAACACAGCTCTATCTGAAACAGACCCTTGTGCCACCCTTCAATGGAGATTTATATTGCATGAGAAATCACCTTTCATTTTTCTAAATCACTGCAATTTTGTCTTCTGTAGTGGAGCATGAGTTAGTTTGGTTTGAAAAACGCAGTTCTTCAAATGATAAGATTTAGTTTTACATCCTTTGCCATAATTAATAACCAGTAATATGTTTTAAGGATTCATGTGCCTTGAGTAGGATTTAAACTGAAATCTGAAAGTATCACAAGAATGGAAAAGCAAGTATCCAAAGTACTCAATAATATTATGTAACCCATAGGCAAATAGCTAAACAAAGTACACACATACTCACATGAAAGAAAAAGGCAATTAAATTCAAGTGGGGGGAGGGGAAGAAGAGAAGTGGGGGTGATTGGCAGGATTTCACCTAATGTAAGGGTACACAGCACACCCTCCGCGTGAAGGGCTCAATTGCAACTTGAACTTTACCTTAGAAAAGCAGACAATGTAACCTAATCATTTGTACCCTCACATTAATCTGAAATAAAAAATAAACAAATAAAAGAGAAAAAGAGAGAAAAAATAAAAGTATGCAAAAGTCTTATAAACATTTGTTTGGAATTGCAGTTAAAGACCTTAACGTTACGTGGTCCATAAATTCTACAGTTAGAAAACAATGGTAAACATAAACTGGTAGCTTAAAATATCGAAGCTAAAAGTCATTAAACTAGAACAAGCACTTGAAAAGGAATATGGACTCAAATAAATGCATATATTTAGTCATACGTTTCTGAAGGTACATCCTCTAACCGGGAAATTCAGAAGCACAGAAATTAATGCAAGTAATTTGAGTGCTCTGCCTTGGCGTTTAAATACAGCAGAAAAAAATGTTAATAGGATAAGTACCAGAAAGGATTAAGTGACGCTAAACACCAAAGAGGATTAGTTATTATCCTGCCTTTACAGACACCCAAGTTTCATGTGGCCAAGTAGATAGGAAATAGAAAGGCAAGGCTACAAAATGGGATTTTTTCCTCCTTTTGCAATAAGCTTATATTAAAATCAGTTTTATTATGGCACATAACTAAACAAGAAACACAATACCTGACCTTTCTTCTGCATAATCTAAAATTTAGCAAGCTTTTAAATATATTTTAGGGAAATTTAAAAGGTGCTCTCACCTCTCTAAATACTGCTTTTCAGATAAGGCAGGAATTTGTAATTAAATGATAGATACCCTACTTTTGAAACCCATTATTCCTACTTCTTTAGTGAACTGAAGCTTCACTCAATATTGAAGCCAAAGATAATGTAGAGATTTATGGTATTCTGTTTCATTCACTGTATATTTACCACTGTATGAGGATGAGACATAAAGTATGCATGTGCCCATGTACAGATCAAATACATAAATAAACGTACATGCATACACCCACAAAAGCACTTAACTTGTAAATATCTCTGAAGTTGAGGTGTGTCTTAAACTAGATGAAAACAAATTGCTGTGGTTGTCTAGGCAGTTTTTGTCATTTCCTACATGTGTAATAACTTGGTTGTCATTCTTAGAAACATAATTGGAAAATTGCAGATTCAATATGTCAGACAATAAACCATTTAAAGTTTATGTGAGAAAGAAATGAGAACCTTGGTGCCTATCTGAGAACCTTTAATTGATATTTTCAGTGTATTAAAAAAAATCCACCACTGATAATGTACAGAATAGATACCAGTGGATTAGAAAAAATATTGGAGATGAGAGAAGCGCACTCTTAAGAAATACTGTAAAGCTGTACAGTGGCTCATGCCTACAATTCTAGCACTCTGGAAAACAGAGGCAGGAGAATCCCTTGAGTTCAGGAGTTTGAGACCATCCTGAGCAAGAGGGAAACCCCATTTCTACTAAAAATAGAAAAATTAGCCAGGCATTGTGGTGAGTTCCTACAGTCCTAGCCTCTTAGGAGACTAAGGCAGGAGAATCTCTTAAGCCTGGGAATTTGAAGATGCTGTGAGCTAGGCTGATGCTATGGACTCTAGCTTGGAGCAACAAAGCTAGACTTTGTCTCAAAAACAAAAAAAATGAAAGAAAGAAAGAGAAAGAAAATATCATATAACTGACACTCTTTATGGCATAGTGACAAGTGTTGTGTGTTGTTATGTAGTGACAATTTTCAATCAGAAATAGTTTCTGACAATTTAAGTATAAGAAGGACCTTTACCTAACAAATGTAATTAATATAACCTGATTCTTTGCACCCTCAATGAATCTCCAACAACAACAAAAAAATAGCTTCTGAAAAATTACTGTTAGACACAAAAATGACCTAGGAATAAAGTAACCATTTTATCTCTCTAATATTTTTGTGCATATATAAAAATGATACAGGATTTCAAAAAGCACCCAGGAATTCTAAGAAGCAAAAAAAATTCCAATACAACAAAATAAAAATCATATATTATGTGTACTCGTCAGCATTTTTTTTCTTTTCTACATTACATAAAATAGCTTGCAGCTTATAAACAATGACACCTGTATTCTATGAAATATGCTCATTTGTTGATTATGGTTTCCTAAATTTTCACTTGAATGGCAAATGCTATTGGCATTTCCAATGGGAATGCTATTCTAGTTGTTGATTACTAAGACCATAGTCCGTGCAATTTCTATCTATACATAATTTTTCTCCATATTAGCTTGTTTACAAAGGGTGAGAAAGAATGTAAGACATGAAATAATTTGAAAGTCAGACTGGTTCCTAAATATAATGAAGCGGTTAAAGTTATTTACTTGTTCAGGTATTGAGTGCAGAAATACCTTTAATTTGTTAACATCATTTCCCTATTCAGAAATAACCAAAGACTGAATGTTATTCATTAATTTATTCATTGAGTCATTATTACTCTGTTCCTAGTGTGTCAGAAACTGCTTTAAAGGAGAAATGTATTAAGTGAAACATATGTTCAGAACTCTCACTTTAAAAATATGTTACTGGCCCATATCAGAAATTGAGATATGCCCTGATAGTCATGTTTCCCTAGGTTTACCTACCATGATGATGAATTACAAAGTTAAAAAAGGAAACATAGTGTTTCTATAAATACAATAACAACATGTCCTGATTTACTCAGATGGTCTTAGATTATGACTATCGTATGAGGATATTTATTAAAAGTTATATGTTTTCCCTATCCAAAATGTCCCAGTTTATACAAAAAATATATAATTAGGTGAACTGCAGGTATGATAATGATATCAAAATATTTTTAGAAAGATCTTTCTATTATGTATTACTCATAACAACCCCTTGATAGCTAGCTGTTTCATTTGACTTTTGAACACTAGAGGCCTGTTTAGTTAGAAGGAATTAGTACCATAAATATATTATCTGTCACATTAAATCTTATGAAACTTATCTTTATATTTTCACCAAATCCTTTTTGACATACAGAAGTCACTCAATAAATACTGAATAAATAAAGAAATGTCTTATAATTCTTCAGATGCAATTCAATTGTAAAACTTAGAGATTGGGTGAGAACTATTTAATTTTATAGTATGATTTCCCTTTTATGTCTCTTTGTGAAAATTTAAAACCTATGAGTGTTGGCTGGGCACAGTGGTTCATGCTTGTAACCCCAGGACTCTGGGAGGCTGAGGTGGGAGAAGCCCTTGAGTTCGGGAGTTGGAGACTAGCCTGAGAGAGAGTGAGACCCTTTTTCTACAAAAATAGAAAACTTAGCTAGCTGGACATTGTAGTGGCTACTCAGAAGATTGAGGCAGGCAGCTCTTTTCAGCCCAGGAGTTTGAGGTTGCTGTGAGCTAGACTGATGCCATGGTACTCTATCCTGGAGCAACAGAGTGAGACTATCTCAAAAACTGAAATGAAATGATAAGAAATGAAATCTGTGAGTGTAAACACTAAAAATGTTCTACTATTCATACTATTAATACTATATGTGTTTATTTCCAATACAAGTACATAAAGGGAATATTTTACTATCAATATATGTACATAAAGGGAAACACTGTGGATAAGGGGCAGGCAAGTACTGCTATCATTCCATAGGTAGGTAAATGCTGTTTAGCAAACAATCCACTGAAAAATTTCAGTATTTAAAAAAAGCATATTATGAGTAGAGTATAAATGTCTTAACAGTTAAGTGAGGTGAGGTTACGTTAACTAGTTTAATGTAAGCATTTCAAATGATATGTAAAATCAACACAAGGGACCCCATAAATGCATTAATGTACACTGTTGTGATTTAATAAAAAATAAAAAAATTAAAAAGCAATTAAGAGCTGGAAAGCATTACTTCTACTTTTGTACAAGATAGTTTGTATGAAGTTCTCATCAAGCTGGATTTCATACCACTATTTAAAAAAATCAGTATACATGAAATATTTTTTGTTAAGATTGTCAGGTTTGATTAGAATGTTATTTTCAGGCATTTCACCTTACTCCTTCATTTGTCAATACATTTTACCAGAAAATATATTTTTTATTTATGTTGTTTTCAATTTTGAATATAAATAGATTAAATTTCCTTGTCGTTGTAACTCCAATATGTGAATAGCTTGGAAGACATCAATCCTGTCTTTATAAAAGGAATAATTTGATTGAAATTAAAATGAACAATTTTTGTGAATTTATAGGAAAGTTGCCACTCCCAAATCTGGGGAGACAGATGAACCCGAAAAAATTGTGACCCAGATATTTCATAATTGATGAGTTGGACTTTATATTAAAATTAAAATTTTCTATTCTAGGTACTTAGGGAGAATAAAAAAAAATTGCAGACCTAGAGAAGTTATTTGAAAAACACATATATTTAAAGATATGTATCCTTCATTACAATGAATTCTTAAATCTCAAATGGCACAAAATCAAAATAAACAATTAAGAAATTGTCTAAAGAATAGATCAGATATCTTACCAAAATATGCAGATATCATATAAGCATATGTAAAATTTCTTGACATCATTGGTCATTAGAGAATTGTAAATTAAAACAACGAGGTATTACTATCAAAATATCAAAAATATAAAAACAAAATATATTCATTAGTCATGAGTAGGAGAAGAAACAGAAAATCTTATTCACTGTTGGTAAAAATACAAAATGATACACCTCAGCTACTTTGTAGGACAAGTTTGCAATTTCTTAACAAAGTAAACATAGTCTCAACAAAATATACAACTGTGCTCCTAGCTTTTGTGAATATCATTTGTAAATTTACATCCATGCAAAAATCAGTGCATATGTTTTATAAATGTTACTTATAACGTCCTGAGGCTGAAGGAATCAAGATGTCTTTTCGTGGGTGAGTGGAAAAATAAACTGTGTACATCCATACAATGGATATTAAGCAACAATAAATAAAAAATGTGCTGTCAAGTCATGGATATGGATGAATCTCAACTGCACATATCTAACTGAAAGAAGCTAGTCTAAAAAGCTATACTTTATGACGACAAATACATGACTTTCTAAAGGAGACAATCTGTACAGCTGGTACACAGATCACAGTTAATAGGAGTTTAGGGCTGCGGGCACAAAAGATTGAATGTATTAAGCACAGAACAGTTATCATAGTTTGAAACTGTTCTGTATGATACTTCAATGGTGTGCACACAATGTTAAGGTTTTCCCACAACCCACAGAATATTACAGCACAAAAAGGTAAATCTTAATGTATGCAAATTAAACATATTTAAGAATTTAGAGATCCCGGTTTAGAATGCAGATTTGGACATCATAATCTAAGTGTTTGAAAATGCAATGTAACAAATTCACTGAAGGGGTGTGTGGGGGGAGGAGGTGTGGATCTAAGTAACTAGAAATAAATGGGCTCTGTATATAATCACTGTATTCACAGATTTATTTTCCAGTGGATTGAGGCTGACATTTCTGATACTAACGTGCATGTATATTGCAACAGAACAATTAAGTAAATGATTGGTGGCTCCTGGGAGCTAGATTTTGCACTATTTTAATGAGAGGTTTTAATGGTAAGCGAAGGGAGGAGGCCACAATTATGTTCGTGGTCACAGATTAGAGCCGGGAATATCAGTATGTACTCAAGATTAGCTTAACACGGGTGCTATTTTCATATAGAAATACTTGTAGATATGTGCATGTCAGTTGTGATGGTCTAGAGACAATGACATTCTGCTAGCGATAAGCACAGCTAGCACTCGGATCTTGGTTTCTAATACTGTTCAACACAATGAGCCGATGGCAAAGAACATGCAGTGACAGAAAATAGAGTAGCCACACCTAACCCCTCTTTGTCCACAATGAAGCACTGAGTCAAAGAAATACAGGAGCCAAGTGAGAGGGTTGAAGATGAAAGAACCATCACTACTTACTCTGTAGACATTAAAAATACACAGGGTGGCCATAAAGTTCATGTGCAACTGTGTATGTTTTCAATGATTCTATCCTTCAGAAATTGATAATTGATAAAATGGGTTAATTTATTTTAAGACACAATCAGCCAAAACTCACATAAGAAAAGGTCACTAATTGTTAAGTCAATAATTACTGACCCTACAAAAGAGAAAGCACGAGGGGTGGCACCTGTGGCTCAAGGAGTAGGGCGCCAGCCCCATATACTGGGGGTTCAAGCCCCGCTCCAGCCAAAACTGCGAAGAGAAAAAAAAGGAAGCACCAGAACCAGGTGAGTTGTCTAACAAATTCTATCAAACTCTTAAAGAATGAATCATACAAATATTATGTAATCTCTTCCAGAAGACAGAAGCACAGGAGCTCTTCCTAACTCATTCTATGAGGCCAGCATTACCCTGATACCAAAGCCAGACAAAAATATTACAAGAAAGGAAAACTTGGGCGGCGCCTATGGCTCAATGAGTAGGGCACTAGCCCCATATACCGGAGGTGGCGGGTTCATGCCCCGCCCTGTCCAAAAACTGCCCCACCCCACAAAAAAAGAAAGGAAAACTACAAGGGAGCAATATTTCTAATGATCATAGGTGTGAAAATCTTTGATAAAAATATGAGCTTCAAATATGAATAAAAATAATTATAAATATTGAACAAATGGGTTTATTCCAGATATGCAAGGCTGAATCAACATTGGAAAATTCATTAATGTGTAGTTCATCACATCAGGAGCCTAAATAAGAAAATCACACAATAATGCTAATATTTGGAGAAAAAAATTATGACATCAGAAACCTATTCATGAGAAGAAAAACTCATCAAACTAGGAATAGAGGTGAAATTACTTCAATTTGATAGAGAACATCTATAAAAATTCACATTTTACATTAAAGAGGAAGAAACTAAACTTTTCCCATTAATATCCAGAGCAAGGATGGATGTGCCATCTTATACTTTTTCTTTTCTTTTTTTTTGAGACAGAGTGTCACCCTCGGTAGAGTGCCGTAGTGTCACAGCTCACACCAACCTCACACTGTTGTTCTTAAGCAATTCTCTTGTCTCAGCCTCCAGAGTAGCTGGGACTACAGATGCCTGCCATAACACTGGCTTTTTTTTGTTGCATTTGTCATTATCGTTTAGCTGGCCTGGGCCAGGTTTGAAAGCTTCTGCCTTGGTGTATGTGGCTGGCATCCTAACCACTGAGCTACGGGCACCGAACCCCTTTTATCATTCTTATTCAACATTTCCCTGGAAATGCCAAATAAGCCAATACAATTAAGATCTGAAAAGGAAATAAAAGATATACAGATTGAGTAGGGAAAATAATGAAAATGTTGGCTAAGGTTGGGACAACTTGAGTCAGAAAACGAATGGAACAGTATTGGAGTGTACCCAAAAATAAAAAATAAAAATAATTTTCTATATTGATATGAATAAATTATTAGATGAATAGTTAATGACCAAAGACAGATATACCTCTAGAGCCAAAAAATTCAAATAATTTATGCAGATCGCTCACCCTTAAGGAGAAATTATGAGGTAAATATGGCAAAAATGTTTCTATTTCATACAGCTGTTCTTACGAAAAATCAAATATTAATTTGTCTTAAGGGGAAGAAACAGAGTGTTGAGTTATTCTTGAAGCTTATCCCATTTTCTTTCTACCCACCACCCACCTCCACACCCCCAACAATTGTTGATTTGCATAGATAAGGTTTTTTTTTTTTGTATTTTCCTGGAAGGTTTGTCCTTAGTCTGAAATACCCTTATTACTGTGAATAGAGAATGTGTAGAGTTGAATTTGTCTCCTGAAGTGAATTAAAATGCCTGATTTCTGAGCTGAGCCACTGTTGCATCTGGCGCTAGGTTGGTGCCCCAGCTGGCTGCTGTGCCCCTCCTCGGAATGACCACTGTGCCCCTGAAAGCCAATCCCAGAGGCAGAAGTTTATAAATGAATAAATCATATCGTGTTTTAATCACTCTCCCTGCCTTCTTTTGTTCTGGAGTTAAATGGGGCATTTGGCTGGTAAAACTCCCCCTGCCACCATCTTTTCTTCTGTAGATATATACACTTCATTAAATAAGATCTTGGAATAATTACAAGACTTTTGTTTTATTTCCAAATTGCTACTCCAGGCATTTGGTGTCAAGAATGTCAGAATTACCCACAAAAAGACCTTCTGTTTTGGATTCTAATACTTCTAAGACCACGATATAACTCAGCAATGTCCTTTGGGAAATACTTTTTTTTCCCATCTTTGACTTTCTCAAGGGACTCCATCAACTAAACATCACCTATTAACCCCACCTAAGACTAAATTAAATGAAAAGAGTAAAAGTTCCACAGTAGACAACTTCTGGCATGTTATAAATGTGCCCATCAGCCAGACAGTGTTCCCCGTCCCTGTGAGGTAGGTTTTCAGCCCACCTTCCCTCTCCTCTGCTTGATTTCCACTGAGTTTTACTTTCTTCTGTGCCCAAGTATGTTTGTCAGTTAGTTCTAGTTAATAGTGAATACATCTGGTGTTTATTTCCCATTCTTTGTAGGACTATACTTTTTAAATGACTTTCTAGTTAAGGTTTTTATCTAGATTACATTGCAGAATAATACTATGATTACATATAACTTGTTTTACACATAAAACATTTATAAAGATTATATAGTAATGATAATAACTACTTCTAATGCACACTTGGAATTGACTTGTGAGATTTTTAACCATGAACTTACTGGAGTACAAAATACCCAAATATTAGGGATCCCTGTGCTAAAAGTGACTGAAGAAATAATAGTCACTTAGAGTTTGAGTTCAGGCAATCCAGTGTGGAACCCCGGCTCTACCGTTACCTAAATAATCATTGCACAAATTACTTAACCTTTTGAGTTTTAGTTTTGTCATTGAAAGAAAGGGGCAATGATATCTACTCCAGCGAGTTGTTATAGTAATTAATTAAAACGATGTTTCCAAAGTTGTTAACAAGCTGACAAGCTGCGCTGTACAGGACAAGCACATTATCATAAATTAGGAAACAAATGCATTGTCGAGGAAATAGATACCTCTCCTTAATTATCTAGATACATGCTCCTCACTTGGTAATGAACCAGTTTTTTTCTTTTGATCCTGTTTATTAACACCATGAAACTGTTAAAAGTATAGATAGGTAGATATCATTTAATCAAATTTTGTTTTTGACTTGTTCCTACTTCTTAATCTACCCCATGATTTCTTTCCCCCATAGCTTTGCCTTTCCTGGAGGGCTGTTGTTTAGAACCCAATCCTCCCGTCAGCTCCCGCTGTCCTAATTCCAACTTACCCAGATCTTAGCTGTTTTGCAAGGTAAACATTCAGGCTCTCTTTGGGCATTCTCTGATGGTTTTGTTTCTCCACTCTACTCTGAAGTATTTATGTCAATTCTATAAAGGTTCACACATAGTTGTTCTTTTAGTACAGCAGAAATTCGCTAGACATACAGTTGGAATGCGTGGATTTCCTCTTATCATTTACTCACATAGGATTATCAGGATGAGGGTCCTTTTCTACAAACTGGTGATAATCTTACCTTTCCAAAGACTTTACAACTATCTGTCAATTGAAAAGTACTAGTAACAACATAAATTGTATCATTTGTATTGCTTTTATTATTGTTATTTCACAGTCTTTCCCTTATATTGTAAACTTGAGAGCCATAAACCAGTTTCATATTTAATCTTTGTTGCAGTTATAGCATCCTTAGTGCACAAGTGAATCTTTTAGTTTTGTAAAAAATGACAAGATACAATAAAAAAGAACATAATTTCATCATATTTTCTTACACAAGGATGTGTTATTAATATTTTGATGGATATCTTTATGTATATATATATAACAATTTTAAAAATGAGAGTATAATCATTGAACTGCATGTTAAATAGTTCATGTTCAACATAAAAAAGACAGGTGAAAGATAAAAAATCAGTTAATAGATATTCATTAGCAATGAGGCCACGTAGGGTAAAAGTCCTGCCAAGAATCCGTTAGTAGAAATTTATTACTAATGAGTGAAACTCCTACAAACAATGCGGGTTTCACAGGCTCTGAAGCATCATCTCCATGTCCTCATGAGAGCACATTATTAATGAGTCTTGAAAAGGTGTCCAAGGAAATGATGTTTCAGATGGACTTCGGGAAATTAGTCCGGGTATTTGTATGCGAGCACACTTCACAGATTAATTATATTTTATAAAGTCCTTTAACTTGATGGCATGACTCTCTTCAGCAGACACACCGTGAAGATAATATGGGTGGAGCCCATGAGTTCCAAATTTCAAAACAGAGAAACATTTCCCCTTTTGTTATCTCTAAAGTAAATAGAACTAAGTGGAATTTGTATCCTTTCAAAAGAGAGAGAAGGCTGCCTGTGATTGGGAATGAACAAATGCAGAAACAGCTCATCTTCAGAAACATAGGTCTGTGACCTACTGAGCAGTCAAGACTGTGTAAGAGTATGGTAGGAAACTTTTAAATGTTGCTGAGTAAACTTAATCGGTATCTCTTTGGAATTCCAGATATTACAGTAGCTAATTTTATTCGGGTAGAGGACTCCCTATTAGTATTTACAACTCACTTCTTAAGGATATTCACCAATGTCAAATTCAATTATTATAGTAGAGAAAATTAGATAATTCAGAATCTGGATAAATTATATCTAGGAGAGAAGCCAGTGGACATTGCTTGTAAGACTATCAGCAAAGAGGCAATCTGCCAGGAAATGACCGTGGCAATATTTCAATTTCCTACTATTATAAGGAGTAAGAAAATTAATAAATGAAAGTATTTAGGTCCTAAATATCAAGCCAAGAAGATAAAACAAACTATATTTGTAATAGCCATACATATGTATTTATGTCCAAAATAAAATTTGAGAAATACTTACTTAAGTTTTTGAAATCAGAGTTTCTATCTTACCCTAGCCTTCCACTTAGTTTTAGATAAAGAAAATACAGCTAAATATGTTCAATAAGTTAGTTTATGACTAAATTAATGAGTAATAATTTCACTTTATGGTCTTCAAATTTCAGGAAGAACAAATCTCTGTGATTCATGAATATTATTTAAAAATACATAAAATTTAAAAGAATGAGATAGAGGTACTAACAATTTCCAAATAAATATAATTACTGTGAAACTGCAGAATAAGCCCAATACCATTCTTAAGATTTTTAATTTCTTCTACTATTCAAAAAATGTCAAGGGCTCAAAACTGAATAATTATAGCACTCATCAAATTTCTTATTTTTCTTAAGTAAAACAAATACACACTAAAGCAAGTTCTTAAATATGAGAAAAGTGTTTTACTAGAAAGTGCATTGGATATGAAATTAAGATAGTCGGTTTTTTTGTTTGTTTATTAAATCATAGCTGTGTACATTAATGCAATCATGAGGTACAATATTCTGGTTTTATATCCAATTTGAACTATTTTCATCAAACTGGTTAACATAGCCTTTACGGCATTTTCTTAGTTATTGTGTTAAGACATTCTAATACAAGATCCTGGAAAAATGAGTTTGTTGTCTTACACTATAAAATGATGGAAGGGCCTAGAAAGGTAACTTTCATTTTCTTTATTCTTTCTTACTGCTGTGTGAGTTAATATAATTAAAGGCTCTATCACGTTGCATTGACAGAGCGGGCTCCTCTATTAGCCCAATACCATCAATAAAACCAATTCGGGAGTCATGAAGAGCTAAGATGGACCGACTACACATCCCAGGCCTGTCTCAGTCTAACCTTTGTGGCCTTGTGAGGACCTCTAGAAAGAATATTTTAACAGCACTGGAAAAAGGAGTAGAACAACTTCTCATATTTCTATCACCACCACTAATACTGTGAATGTTATTTTCCTCAAAATTGCCTTGTGTGGTATTCAGAACATTTCCCTTACATTTATTTGGTGTATGATCCTGAAATACTGTCTGTGAATAATGAGTATTTCCAGGAAGAGGTATATTTTTATCACATCAATTCAATTTAGCCTTATCAAGGAAAGTCAGATCAAGGATACTATTTAATAATGAGAAACATATGTAGTTCAGAGTCACACAAATATAAGCTTCTTCTGGATGATTTGCAGAAATAGTACAGAAATCAATGCTTAAAACCAGATATGGCAGTATCACAATAATTAAAAAAATTCTTTCTCCTGAAAAATAATTTTAAAAGTTGCTTTTTGAAGGATATCTTAGAGATACAAAAATCAATTAAGGGACTTAATCATAATTCTCAGGCTGGTTTTCCTCTTTGGAAAAAATGTCTTTCTCCTTGGGAAAAAAGTTAACAGGAGATTCACTATCTATTTCTTGAGAAAAACTTTTATGCGGAAGTATAAACAAAATGATAGATTTAACTGTTCAATAAGCATAAAACTCCATTTACTGTCAAGCAGCCACAAATGTATTTGGCTGTGTTGTTAGTAGTTTGGATGAACCTTCGCACAAAATCCCTGGAAGTATTTTGATATCAGATAATTCCAACTTACATCTTGTCTCTGTCATCTCACTGCCCTGAGAGGATAGGAGAGCTCGATGAACTATTAGTTTTGAAATAATACTTCATATTGTTTGTTTTCATACTCCAATTTCTGTTCTATGTCCCACATCTGTACTCTTTTAACTTCTAATTAACTCTACTACCATTAGCTACAATGAATATTTTTTTCTGTGCAATTTTTTCTTTTCTTAAGTCAACCTTGGTGTTCACAGAATACGTAACATTCCCAGTGATTCCTGTAAGCTTATGTTGATCCTCAGCCATCATGCATCCATGGCAGAAAGGAGGGCCATAAACTACAGGAATAAGTGTATTATTTCTCATGGTAGTCACTGCTCCAAACTAGCAATCTAATCTTACCTGAAAACACCACTGGATTCAGATAATCTGGTTACTGTATTTTCTTCTATTCTTTGTTAC
Organism: Nycticebus coucang; assembly: GCF_027406575.1. Classification (NCBI taxonomy): domain Eukaryota; kingdom Metazoa; phylum Chordata; class Mammalia; order Primates; family Lorisidae; genus Nycticebus; species Nycticebus coucang. The sequence goes on along the minus strand of NC_069802.1, from coordinate 20,569,215 downwards.
GATCACTTTCAGTTATTCACCTAAAAATTAGTCATCGACTTCATTACTGTCCTTGGTTCCACCATCATCCTGAGTACAAATAGTTATTTTGGGGAATTAATGATTTAATCCATATATTTCATATTATTCTTTTTCTTCTTCTCAACCCCAATGGCTTTAAACTTTGTGACATATATATCTTTACGTACTTTCTGGTCAAAACCTAGAACTTTGTTATAATCCAAAAATGAACCATGGATAAAGTCTTCTACTATAAAACAAACAAAAAAAATGTGATTTTTTTTTTTTTTTTTAGCTCTCAGTCTTTCCCTTTAAATACATTTTTAACATCAGTAATACTTTATCTTTCTGGATATTTTCTACTGACCCATTAGCTATATTTTTTCTTTCTTTTTCAGGACTCCTATATATAATTTCAATTGCATATCAAACCAGGAGGCTGATGTCTAATCTGGTACACTATACACAAGATAGAGACCCCTGAAGTGACGTGCTGAGAGATGTGGTTTGAAAACTCCAGTTCAACCATCAGTCTTTTTTTTGGCCTCATATAATCACACAGGACCTCAGTTGTTCCCATGTGTAGAAAGAGAGCAGACTGTTTTTATCAAATCCAAGGGAAAATAGAATCAAGTGGAAAAAAATGTATGAAAATACTACAGCACTATACAGATGTAAGGCAATAGTGGTAACTGAAACCCTTTCACCTGGCCCATACGACAAAGTTCTGGAGAAAAGAATAACCAATGACACTTGGACTGATGCTCAAGAAGGAGGAAAGGACGCTGGGAATGCCACCAGAAATCTCTGTGTCTGCAGATAAACAGTTTAAGGCCCATGGTGTAGGCTGTAATAGAATGCAGGTACCCTGACCACATGCACACAAATGTAAACAAAAACATCATTTTTTTCAAATTAAATGAGATGAGGAAACCCCCCCAAATTTAAAATATATAAGTATGCAGTGATCCTAAAGATGAAAGCAAAAGGAAATAGTTGCATTAATTACTAGAATAAGTAAAGTGACATGAGTCATATTAGATGAACCCTAAAAATCCTCATGGAAAGAAGTCCACTTGGAGAATTATAAAAACCTCCATCGGATCGTCCATTTCATATGTACAATTCTAACAGAAGGTATGACCAGATGAATTCCATAGATGATATATCAGGGAAAGACCTATCCAGGGAAACTGTTTTTTCTAGTCAATGTATTTTTGGCTGCTTCACTTCATTAGGCTACATGCTTTAACAAGTTTAAACACTGTTAAACACTATTAAACGCTATTAAACAGGGACAGAGATATGCACTCATCTCTGAAACATGAGAGCATAGCTCATGACATTCCCTGCTGAGAAGCTATCAGTTTTGTACCTTTGCTGAAGTTATAGTCTGGTAAATATCTGGCTGAGTCCTTGGTAATTACTCTTTCCTTTCAGATCATCAGAAGGAAAATGTTCTCTTGTATTTATAGCCAACTTATTAGGTAGTCAGTGATTATTCAGTGATTCATGCATTGTTTTTCATACAGGATGTTGTTATTTGAAAGGATTGTTTGTGAGAAAGATCGAATGGGTCTGATTATATAGGCAGCATGGACTTCATAAACAGATATGTGCTATTCGCTGCTATTTATAAATGTAGATTAGACAGGGGAGAAAAGCAGGAGAGAGACAGAGAGAGAAGATGAACAGATTATAATACATTTATTTCAGCTTAGTTTACTGATACCCTGTGCACTTTCCAAAGTTGAGATCAGTATATATTATATATATAAAATATGTATTTCATATATTATTTATATTTACATTTTTAACAAATGTTTTGATATGAACAGCTAAAAAAAAAAAAAAAAGCTGGAGCTAATTTGGTCAGTTAAAGAGCTATACCACATTGACAGAAGCCCATCCAAACTATTGTGCTGAAATTGGTTAAACATAGAGCTTAAAATATATACAGCTTAAAACAAGCTCAGTGCTATCGCCAATCTGGTGGCTACAGAATTCAGGGAAAGTATTGTGAAACAACAGAAATGCTATATTGGAAATATATTACTATAATAAGTGACTTAGCATGATGTTGAGACAATTTAGTAGTATAACAGGCAGAAAAATTCTTATTAATGTTGGCCAAATTAAATTTATGGGGTTATTTCACAAACATTGTCATAAATCCTAGTGTTCTTTGTAACTTTATTTGGAACTATGTCTGTTTCTTAAATTTTAGAAATATGAAAGCATTGAAAATATAGGCCAAATCATTTGAATGCATATTCTGTCATCACTTTTTCTGACTTCAGGATATGTTAGAATTTTTTTCATGCTTCCACATACTCATTTGCATATAAAGAGATTATTTTATTATTTGAGAGGGTGAAATGCTGAAAAGTTTTAATAAAGACTGTTGTCAAATATTAGACCGTAATTCTTCCACCTAATTGTATATTTGTTCAATAGAAGAATAAGGTGACTATAGTTAATGACAATATATTGTACATTTCAAAATAACTAGAAGTGAGGACTTGAAACATTTGCAACACACAGAAATTATAAATGTTCATGTCATGTAAATTCTCAATCATCTGACTTGATCATTGCACATTTGATAAAAGTAATTACATGTTCCATAAGTTTGTACAAGTATCATTGATGGAAAAACCCAAACTTAGTAAAATAATTTAAAATCATTTATTCTGAGCCAAATGTGTGTGACTATAGGCTGAGACACACACTCTCAAGAGGTTATGCGAAAACATGCCAATGGAAATCAGGTTATAGTTGATGTTATAATTCATGGACACAGGAATGTAAGTCAATACATGGAAGGTATACATTATCTTGGCTTGAAATCATAGGACACCTCAAAGTGGGGGTTTACAAGTCATAGGTGGTTTTTTTGTTTGTTTGTTTTTGTAGAGACAGAGTCTCACTTTATGGCCCTCGGTAGAGTGCCGTGGCCTCACACAGCTCACAGCAACCTCCAACTCCTGGGCGTAAGCCATTCTCTTGCCTCAGCCTCCCGAGTAGCTGGGACTACAGGCGCCTGCCATAACGCCCGGCTATTTTTTGGTTGCAGTTTTGGCCAGGGCTGGGCTTGAACCCGCCACCCTTGGCATATGGGGCCTGCGCCCTACCGACTGAGCCATAGGCCCGCCCAATAGGTGGGTTTAAGAGATTCTTTAGTTGGCAATTGGTTGAAAGAGTTAAGCTTTATCTAAAGATCTAGACTCAGCAGAAATTAATTCTTAAGTTAAGAAAATGGCTCTGCCATTGGCCCTGGAATGTTTACTGCAGCTCAATTCATAATTGCCAAGACCTGGAAAAAACCCAAGTGCCCATGGAAAAAAAACATTAACCCATGAATGGATTAACAAACTCTGGCGCGTGTGTACCATGGAGTGCTATTTGGCCATAAGAAAAGATGGAGACTTTATCTCTTTTGTGTTTACCTGGATGGAGTTGAAACACATTCTTCTTAGTAAAGTATGTCAAGAATAGAAAAAAAGTATCTAATGTACTCAATATTTCAACACTAATATGAAACCAATATATAAACATCCACATGCCCACAAGAAAGTAAAACACAAGTGGTATAGTCTAGAGAGGGGGAAGGGAGAAGAAAGAAAGGGGGAGGAGGAGGACGAAGGACAATTGGTGGCATCTGACCTAATGTGCACAATGTGAGCATGTTCACTGTGCCCCCTGGGTGAAGGGCTCAACTACAACTTGAACTTTACCTTTGAAAAGAAAACAATGTAACATGAACATTTATATCCTCATATGAATCTGAAATTAAAAAAAAAATTAAAATACATTTTAAACTAAAAAAAAGGAAGGAAAAGAAAAGAAAAGAAAATGCATCAGCTAGACAGCTTGAGTTAAGATAAGGGAGTATTCTATCAGTCATGTGCTGCTTCACTGAAATTAGGTCAGAAAGTAAGCTACAGTCCTTATACTGTGTTAATAAAACCTGTTTACTGAGATTTTTATCTGCGAAAGTCCAGGTCTCTCAGAAAGGAATTTGAGTAAGAGAAAAAATATGACTTCATTCTTCATTATTATGTATAAATTTAAAATACTTTTTAAATGATTTAAGATTCCAAAATATTTGTGCATATACCACTAGGAGAAACTATATCCCAATTTTATGGTAAAATTATAAAATTATTCATCAAAAATGTGTACAAATAATTACTAAATTGGATATCTAAAAACTTAGATACTGGGCCAATGGGTAACACTGTTTCACTGGTGAAAACGGTTACATTGAATCCCTATTTCTTCTCTTTAAACTAAAGAAGTTTAAGTCATATGATTTCTTAATTCCTTTTTAGTTCTGAAGTTGTACATTTGGTTTAACTCCTACGTGCATTCTGGATAGATGATAAATTGTTAATTCTATGTTTATACACCACTGAATACTTTTTGCATTTATATGGATGCTGGCTGCAACTGCTGGTCGACATTAAACACCTTATTATTAACAATTTGGATGCCTATAGGTTTTATTTTTTCTAAAAATATGAGTATTATTTTACTGTAAAAAAGTCTTTAATTTAACTTTTTTTTCCAGACTGAATTGATACAATTAACATTTTCATTGTTCTCCTATAAAATTATTGTTTCTTCTTTCAATAAATAAATTTACAACTGCCAACGACTTCCTCAAAGACACCCTTGATTTTACAGATGATCATAAAAAGGCCAAAACAAGCTGAAATGATGGAAAAAGTGACGGCCTGAAAGAACATTTTTGTTGCATTTGTTCATAGTACATATATATATATATTTTTTTTTTGAGACAGAGCCTTAAGCTGTCACCCTGGGTAGAGTGCTATGGCATCATAGCTCACAACAACCTCCAACTCCTGGGCTTCAGCGATTCTATTGCCTCAGCCTCCCAAGTAGCTGGGACTACAGGTGTCCGCCACAACGCCCGGCTATTTTTGGGTTGCAGCTGTCACTGTTGTTTGGCAGGCCCGGGTGGATTAGAACCCACCAGCTCAGGTGGCGCCTTAGCAGCTTGAGCCACATGCATGGAGCCTGTTCACAGTACATTATAATACTGCATGATTAAAATGCAGTGGAAGAGATGACTGCTGTTCCATTTAACAAGTAGTGCTAATATGACTACGGTTCAATATTTCTCAGATGTGTTTCTGCACTTTTTTCTGGACTTTTGATATTTTTATGTTATCCATATGGTTATTTATCTATATAACTTTTGATGATTATACCCGTGATATTTGTTAACTTTATGTTTCACAACTTAGTAGAAAACTTGTCACTTAAATAATTATTTGTTTATGCACAAAGTCTGCAGTTTGGGCCGGGCATATCTGTACAAATTTTCCACTGGTTTTCACCTGTGTGATCCACTGACAGGTTGACTGGTTGGTCTAGCAGGGACTCTCCCAGGATGGTTGATTTCTGCTCTTTGTGACCTCTGTCCTCCCGTAGGTCAACCCAGGCTTCTTCAAATGATAATGAAGTCCAGGATGACTGCAAGAGCGGAAAGGACAAGGCCTCTTGAGGTCAAGGCTCAGAGTTCTGACCTGAGTTCTCCTAAATTCTCCTGTTCAAAGGAAAACATCAGGATGGCCCCAATTCAAAGGACATGAAAATAAATTCCACATTGATTTAAAAAACTCCAAAAGTACAGGTATTTTTTTTTTCATTTACTATTCAACAAGTACATTTCTTTACAGCTAAGTTATAATGTATTGAAAAAAATGTTAGGTTGAATATTTATGAATTTAAGTGATAAAGATAATGCAGACCAATATGAAGCTACTTACTATGCTCTCCAATTGTAGCCTAAAAAATGAATGTTAACTATAAGATTAGACCTTTTACAAATAATATTTGGGACCCTTTCTGATGGCAATAACAAATGCCTAGAATGGTCTCTAGAAAAACTAACCTCAGACACATTCTGCCCATTAGTACAGAGTAAATTCATGGCAATAATCCACCCACCACAAAATGTGTAGGACAAATATTGTTTACCAAAAGAAACTTTTCAGAAGGGACTATTCACCAGTATTGAAGGCAGGATCACCTGCTCTAGGATAAACCATACTGTTAAATTTTTCTTACTTATTAAGCTTATATGCTACAAGAATTATTTATAAGTAGAGTAAAAAAACAGTATTTCAGAACTTCCAGTTTTGAAACTAACCAGTATTTCCAGATGTTTAGCACACTTCTTGAAGTGTTATGGGAAAAGCCTAGCTTCGGAGATTCTTTTTCTTTTACATTAAAAACAAGTGAGTGGCGCCTGTGGCTCAAGAAGTAGGGCGCCGGTCCCATATGCCGGAGGTGGCGGGTTCAAACCCAGCCCCGGCCAAAAAATCACAAAAAAAAAACAAGTAATATAAGAGTTAAAAGGTGGAGCAACCCAGATTTCCATCAGCTGATGAGCAGATGAACATAATATAGTCAATTCATGCAATTAAGTTTTATTTGGCTATAAAAAGAAATGATATATTGGTATATGGTACAACATTGATCTACTTTTAAAACATTGTACTATCCGGGATGTCCACCCTGCGGTCTGTGGGCTACATGTGGATTATGTGAGGGCTTTTGCTTATCTGTGGTGGCAGATATCACAAAAATTATGCACGGACTTTTTTCTTTCCTTATCAGCTTTTGTTAGTGTTTGTGTATTGAACGTGTAGACCAAGACAACTCTTCTTCTTCCAATATGCCTAAGAGAAGCCAAAATCTTGGGTACCCAAAAAAGTGACAAAAGACAATATTTATGTGATTTCATTTACAGGAAATGTCCAGAATAAGAAAATCTATAGAGACAAAAATTAGTTTAGTGGTTTCCAGGGCTAGAGAAAATAAGAGGATTGGGGGTTGAAGAGTTACCAGGTTCATTTTAGGGGTGATGAGAATGTTCTATATTAGACTGCACTGATCACGGCACAACTCTGTGAATATAATATCAAAGATTGAACTGCACACTTCAAAATAGGTGAATTGTATACTATATGGAGTATATCTCAATAAAGTTGTTACTAAAAGCATTACAGAAAAGAATTATTTTTTCTTATAACGGGGGAGCAGTTTGTATAGACATTTCTATTAGAGTTTATGAAAAGAAAGAGACATAAAATTATGCACAAAAACAATTTCAAGAATTACTTCATGAAAAATTTCCAAATTTGATAATTTATAATAACCCAAAGATTTAGAAAGTGAAGCAAATGCCATAAACGTTGATTAAAAAGAAGACACAACAAAATCACATCATAACTAAATTTGAGCCTAAAGATTATGTAAAAATTGGCCAGGCATGGGCGGTGCCTGTGGCTCAGCGGGTAGGGCGCCGGTCCCATATGCCGGAGGTGGCGGGTTCAAACCCAGCCCCGGCCAAAAAAACACACACACACACACAAAAAAAATTGGCCAGGCATAGAGGCTTACACCTGTAATCTCAACAGACTGGGAAGTTGAGAAGGGAGGATTTCTTGAGGCCAGGAGTTCGAGACCAGCTTGGGCAACATAGAGAGCCACTGTCTCTACAAAAATAAATATAATAGACAAGTGTAGTGGTGAATGATTAGTCCTAAATCCTCTTCTTGGGAGGCATAAGGCCAAGTGTTTGAGGTTGCATTAATCTATGATGTTGTCTGGGGAAGAGAGAGAGGATTTAACTCAGGAACAACAACAACAAAAGATTAAGGAAAGATCTCAAAAGTAGTCATGGAAAAATGCACATTAAATATTGGAGAAAATGATAAAAATGACAGTTCTCCCTATATCAATCTATGTATGAATAATATAAATATATAGGAATATGCATATGGATACATGTCCATAGGTACATGGACATATTTATAAATATAGAAACATATGAATATATATAAATATATACGAATATATAAAATTATATACATACACAAAGTTTTATGTTAAGGAATTGGCTCACACTATTGGGGTGGGTGACAATTTCAAAATTGGAAGGGTAAACAGGCAAAAACAATCTTACAAGGGTATATGTGAATCCTAGTAAATGTGGAATGTAAAGGTCTTAGCAAAATAACCAAGAAAATGCCACAAAAGCTATGTTAACTAGTGTGATGAAAATGTGTCAAACGGTCTATGAACCAAGTGTATGGTGCCCCATGATCATACTAATGTACACAGCTATGATTTAATAAAAAAACAAAAACAACAACAAAAAAAAAGACACAGGGAGAGTTGATGCTGAGTCTGTAGGCAGTTTGCTGGTGGAATTTCCTTTTCCTTGGGGGATATCATTTAAGGGCCACCCACATTATGGAGAGTAATCTACTTTACCCAAAGTCTACTGATTTACATGTTAATCTCAGCTAAAAAACACTTTCACAGCAACAGCCAGATATGCATGACCACGTATCTGGGTACTGTGGACAATTTAAGTTGACATATAAAATTAACCACTACATCCTCCAAACACAAGTACCAGATGATAAGACAGTGCAATTAGACTGGCATAGGATTTACCAAGACAGTGTAAACAGCAAGAGTTTAATGGAGCAGCGTTTTGTAAAGAAATGTAAGGAAAAAAAGAGGGAACAAATGACTTGTTAGCTATCAAGTTATCCATCAATTATGAAGTCTACTTAAATACTGCAGCAAGCAATCAATAGCACAAGAAATACTGTACTTGGAATACTGGGAGGTTGAGGAGGGAATACTGAGCCTTTCTTAAGCATCAGAGAGTGGTCAGAACAATTTTGGAATTTTTTTGTTAAAGAGTCAGATAATGAATATTTTAACCTTTGCTGGTTATATGTGTTTTTGTCACACTTTCTTCTTTTTTTCCTATAACTGTTTAAAAATGTGAAAAATATCCTTTATTTCTACACTGCACTGTAACAGGATGTATGCTAGATTTGGCCCTTGGGAGTGTGCCAATTCTTGTGTTAGAAAATGTGCTTAATCTAACCAAGAAATGACTGAATAAACATAGCAAAAGGACTGGTGGTTATCATTTAATTATAGAGGCAAAGGCCAAAAAATTATATACATATAGTACACAATAATATACATATATACACATATACATGTATACTTACATATGCTTGTGTATATATGTTTATACATACATAAAAATAAAATACATTCTGACAGAGTAGTAATGATGTATGTAAAACATGTCAGACAAAAAGCGACAAGGAAATAAAAACATTATGTTCAATGGATAACAAAAAACTAATAGGTGGGAATCAAAAAAGACCTTAAGTATCTGAGTAAAATGTTATAGAAAAAAGAGATTGAAACATCTAATAAAAGTAAAGATGATAATTAAGTCAAAATTACCAATATTGCCAAACATTAAATAAATTTAACAAAAAGAAAAGAAAAGCATTTATCACACAGTCCATAAGAGGCATCAAGTATATCATATTACAAATAGCTGATAGTCTAAACCAATAAAGCAGTCATATAAATAACATGAATAGACGTAATTCACTTACTGAATGAGAAGATTTTCATTTTGTGTGATAGCGAACTACATTACCCAACTGTATGCTAAATATCAGAGATATTGAAAGCAACGTGAGTAAATATCTACAAATGAAGTTTTCCTAATTTTTCTAATTTTTTGTGCCTAGGCTCATGGTACTGACATGCGTTGCATTCTGTTGGTCGAATCAAGTCAGAAGGCCATTTAAATTGAGAGAGAAAACAGACTCCGGCCCTTTGTAAAGATGGCTGCGAATCCAATTTGTAAAAGGGCATGGATATAGAGAATGTGTATATTATTACAAACAATTTATCACATCTGGTGTCACGTTACTTCTTAATCCTCATAATAATATATATAAAGTATTATTTTTTCAATTTATACTTATGAGAATTGTTTCCCAGAACTTACACAACTTGTCTAAGATAATATCACTTTTATATGTCATTAGTCAGACATAAATCTACAACCACGCCACTGAAGGCTCCTTCACAGTGATTGGTTATTTTCCTGTTCTGATCTTCATGAATTGCACAGAAAATCGAATCTCAGAGCCAGATGAAAGCTCTCTGCTTTCACCCTCTATCATTACTCTAGAAGTACCTTTAATAAGAAAGAGAAAGAGGACACCAAATAAGAAATTAAATGCTGAAAACAAATAAAAAATTCATTATTTGCAGATATAATTGTCTATATAGAAAAACCTATAAGAATAATTTAGGAACTATGAGAGTTTAGAGTCTGCTAATGTGGTAAGTTATAGACTTAAAATATGAATATGAATAGCATTCCTCTATATCAGAAATAAATTTTACAAGTGGTTGTTTTGAGAACGGAGATTAAGCTCATGGATAATTTTATACTTTGCCATTTTATGAAGAGCTGTTCAGTTTTGTAGGATGAATGATGTTAATTCTGTTTTGTAATGGTGGGAATGGTCACCTACGATTGACCTAGATCAAGGTCAGAGAGCCGTTCCTTATTATGATCAACAGACAAAAGTCAGGGAGTTTTACTCATGTTATTCATTCCTGGAGTAAGGGCAGCACCAGACCTTCATATACATTAATTCATATACATTAATCATCTTAATTAATGGTTATAGATAAATTAAAAACATGGCAAGCAATTATCAAATAGTTGTCTATATAACAGATATAGATGGCATGTTTAAAGAATAAGGCTATCAAGCTCCTTGTTCTCCCTTACTTTTTAATGTATCCATTTTTTTTCATTTCCTACCTCCAGATACCAATACATCTTTCAACATGTGTATAAAGTGAAGAAATTTAATATAATGTTTAATACATGTAATAAACATGGTACATAAATTTCCTTTTCAAGAACCAAAATAATTTTATTGAAATAGTAATGTAACTTCAACCCGTGAATTGAGTTTCATCCCATTTTCCTCTATGCCAAGCAAGAATCGACTTTTTCTTTTTTTTTTTTTCTTTTTACATATAAAGGGCCAGAGAGTAAATATTTTAGACTTTTTAGACCATATGGTCTCTGTCACAACGATTCAACTTTTCCATTGTAGCATGAAAACAATCATGAACAATACTTAAACAAATGGGCCTGGCTCTACTCCAAATAACACTTTATTTTCAAAACAGGCAATCCTGTAGATTTGACCCACAGGGGTTGACTAACACTCTATGCCATTTTTAACATACATCAGAGCTGCTTCATAAAAAAATTCTACTTCTGGATGAAAGGTAACACCCCAAATTCTGCCATGCTCTGGGCATTTTATTCAAATGTAGAACACATGAAACAAAAGTATATTGACCATTGACCTCACATAAAAATTTTTGGATTGACAAAAATTCTGTAACTTGTCTATGTTTTATCCCCAAAGGCTAAGGAAAAGACTCCTTTTGATGTTAAGCATAAGGTAATCTGGCACAGACCAGTAAAGTTGAGCTGCCAGTTCACTGAAGAATAAATTTTGCATGAACACAAGCCAGCATGTATTAGTTTACACTCTACTTACGTACAAATTCATCTGAAAAGACATGAAAAGCTAATTATCCTAATTCTTTCTATGCAGCTAAATTAAAATCAGTGTTAAATCCTCCAAATATTTAGATCTGTAAGCTGGGACTAAAATCACATAAAAGATGGAGCATTCCTAATATATAATTTATATACCTAAGATTTGAACCTAATTATGAATCTACTAGTACTTTGGTTACTCCTTCCCACCAATCTACGTACCTGCTTGAGACAATAACTAATTTATTCCTAGAATTCTTTCATGGATATAGATCTCATTTGAATGAAAACATCGTTTCTTTTTTATTATTAAATGAGCAGAACTGTACACTGTTACTAGCATTTATTGCTTTAAATGTACCCAAAAATTTAAAATAGATGGTCAGCCTTAAATGTTACATATCAGTGAATTTACATTTTGGTATCAAGTTGTGCATATATGAAGCTTTAAAATGCATAAAGGTTTTCAGTATTCTGATTTTCACGTTAATGGTTGATAGCGTCTATGACAAAGATTGATTAAACCATTGTGCCATATGTAATTGTACACATTATAAAGACTTTGTTACCTGGAGCTCTTTCTACCATCTGATTTTGGCTCCATTTTGTCAACCTTTGAGAAATAATTGCCTATACAAACAGATGGAAAAGTCACCTCTAATTATCACTTGAGATTGAATGGAATGTTTTCTAGGGGAAATAAAATGATTGATAGTGCATAATATCTAGAATACAATTTTAAGTGAGAATAGCTTTCTATTATTGTTTTATGTTTTTATCAAAAATAGACCATTCAGCTGATGCAGCTCTTCCAAATGTAAGATCCCAACTCTGACTTTAATTTTAACAGATCCAGATACTAATAAATTTTAGCTTATATTGCAAAATGAACTAAAATTGATTAATATCCATATTTTAATGGATATGCAATATTAATATTTATTAATAGTCCATATGTTTGAAAATGACTTTCATTGGGGCAACTATTTGTCTTCCATGCAGTTGTGACTTTTTCTGAGAAAGAGGGACAGTGGGAGGGGGGTGAGGCCTTGGTGTGTGTCACACTTTATGGGGGCAAGACATGATTGCAAGAGGGACTTTACCTAACAATTGCAATCAGTGTAACCTGGTGTATTGTACCCTCAATGAATCCCCAACAATAAAAATAAAATAAAATAAAATAAAATAAAGTATCAAAAAAGGTCAAAGTAGAATAACTCTACATAGTGCTAATAAAATAAGCCCCGGATGTTCGCTGCCTTTCACATAATTAAAAGTTACCATGCTTATACAATTAAAAAAATGCATTACATCTTGTAAAAAATTGAAAATAGGTGGTGCTTAGGGAAGAAGAATCAAAGACCACTTCACAACAATTTATCCAGACCTAGTACGTCACTAAAAAGTGTTTTTTAATACAAGTAAGTCAAAGTAATCTTTACAACTTAACCTTTTAATCATATAGCAGATTTTCACTTTAAAAATAAACTTTCATATTGGCTTTGTAATTTAGCTAAGTACCATGAAAATCAAAACACTGAATACAAATGGTCAAGTGAATTGGCAAAATCCATTTCAAATACCAACTTAAGGCTGCACTGAACTGTCCTGATAGTCAGAACTTCCTTACTATTAAATGACTGATTGTTTTGGCTATGTGAAACATAAATGATTATTTTTCTCAAGATAGTGTAATGCGAATAGCCAGTCTATGATTTGTCTTTTGTGACTGAAGTTGTTCTGTTTGTAACTATAGGAACCAACACAAACAATGCAGAATCCTCAATAAATCAAACAAGTATATCAACCTTTCTGATCAATCAATAATGTTGGAAATATTCCTGAGGTTGAATGTGTTGACAAGAAAAATACATTATATCAATTCGCTCAAAATTATAATCACAATCATAAAATAGTTACTCTCTAGGGGGTTCTTACCATTAGCTAGACACCGTGTTGGGTGCTTTGCAGGACAATAGCTAAGGTGTGTGTGGGTGTAAACATTTACTACTTGCCAGACTCTGTGCTAATAAGCACTTTTCTTCATCAAAGTGGTGGGCAAGAATTTTAAGAGGGTCTCCAAGATACCCATCATGGGTGGCTGTGGCCTATATATTCCTCTCCACTTGTATATTGATGGTTTCTATAAATTTGAAATATCCCCACTATAGTCAGGCTACAAGGTAAGACCAAGATGCCGACATTTGAAAGACATAAATGAGAATCAAAATTGGTTGTTTTGGATTTGATCAGAAACTTTTTCTCTTTCTTTTGATAAAAAAGAAATTGGGCCTAAATTAGTTAAAACTCTTCATTTAAGAAAAGGACTGGACAATTTCATTTCAACTGAAGAAATACTCTTGTTGGCTTACAATAATTAAGCTACTATGCTGTGATAGGGTCTGTGAGAGCATTCCTCCATTGAGAGTTAGGAAATAAAAAGGATATCAGTCCCATAACCAGAAGGAAATAAATCCTGCCAGTAGCTAGATGACGTTGGAAGAGCCCTGGAGCTCCAGAAAAAAATCACAGCCTGTCTAGCACCTGCATTGCAGCTTCACCTGACCGTAAACAGATGACCCAGCTAGTCATCTTCAGACCGCTGACTTCGTGGAATCTTGAGGTAATGAATGGGTGTTGTTTTAAGCCACTAAAACCTGGTGCCATACTAAGAAACAGCAGGAAACTACCAAAATCATCTTGAAGCCTTATAAAGGGTTGTGAAAATGAAATATAGGAGGAAATGTCAGTATCATGTTAAATATATGAACTCAAAGTGGTTGCCCCAAGAACACAGTTTATTACTGATGGGTCCAGACATCAGAGTTCAACGTTAGACCCTTTGACTCCGGCAAGACCTGTGTCATTAATGACTGCAATGTAAGTTCTGTTTTTTCATTCCTCTCAGTAGTCTTATAAAATTGATATTAATATTCTTATTTCACAAAAGAGGGTATCACTTTCCTGTATGTTAAGTAAATTTTACAAAGCCACATTATTGCATTGTAGAAAAGAAACTTAAACATAGGGCTCACTGGCTTCGAACTTTATCCTCAGGCGTGTTCTCAGATTGGGGTGAGGCCAATCTGGGAAACCATTTTTCTAAGCAGTTTAAAATTCTAACTTCTACTCTGTGGTGAATGGCAAACTTCCCTTTTGGCTCCCTGCTGTGTTAGAAAGTTGATATGTGTATGAAAGTTGATATTTCTCCAACCGCCTCCCCTTTTATTTATCAAGCACTCATATTTCCTCAGCAAAGCATGGGTACCATGTGGTATCTGATGAAGGCCTATATCAAGGTTAAATATCACAAGAAAAATCTTATAATAAAGCTATTGTTCTTGGAGCTGCAGCCTGGGAAATGGGTAAAACACAGCCATAATAATGTGGTTGACTTCATGAACTGAGATCTCTCTTTCATTTCATTTCACAACTTGAGATGCACCTAAAAAAATCGAATGCTCCACTGATAAGTCAACAAGAAATTCTCCTTGCTTTAATCTTTGGGAAAAAAATGAAATCAAATAATAAAGCTTTCCATCTGGCTTTAATTTGCCTTTTTAAAAAATTAATGATATTAATTATAGCATATGTCCAGTGTCTATTGCAATGAAAACTGCAATTTACAAGGCCTCTGAAAGCAATGAGCATCTTACTTCTAAGTTGCTTTGTTTTATGTTCACCTTGCTGCCATCAATATTATCAACACTTAAAAGAAAGAATGACACGGAGCTTGTCTTCTATTGCTGTTAAGTCAGAAGTATAGAAATGTGAGAAAGAAGGAAGTCAAGGAAGAAATGTGAGTAAAATGAGAAAAACACAAAATTGGCTACATTTAGTTTTAAGTTCATCATTAATAATTTTAATGTGTGAATGACACATCTCTCTGCTAAACTTTCCCACATTCAGGGTTAGGGTACTGAACAACCAGAAATCCAAATTACAGTTTACTGTAAAATAACTTTAGCAGTGAATTGTGGGCTTAGATGTATTATAGAGGGCACATGCCCGACGTTTAGTGCCTGGCGTGATGTGTATGTGGGAGAGTGAGGGAAGAGATAAAAATGTTTTAGATGTGGTGTAGAGGAAATAAATCTTTTAAAATAGACTCTAAGCTCTTTTACATTAATGGACAGTGCATTTGCCAGAAACTGTAGTTAAGCTTGTTATAAGCTTGTAGTTAAGCTTATATTTTTGGTATCTGTATTTCATTAGAAGATCCATTTTTTTTTTATTGTCTCTAATTCTGATTGCCAATCTCTGAAACAATTAACTTCCCTGTGCCAAAAAAGTCTAGGTTTGACACTTTATTTCTAAAGAATACATGATGCTATTAGCCTTTACAAGTTTGCCTTCAATATAAGAGAAATCATTTAGAGAAAAATCACTTTATTCAATTTTCACCTTTATAGGAAATTAAGGAAGACTACATTTATAAATAACAAGTTTTCTACATTTAAAGCAGCCCATAGAAATGATGTTTCTTCTACAAAAGCAACCCAGAAGAAATACCATAAGACATTGAAAATAATAACTAAAAAGTTAATCCTAAGAGTATAGGAGATCATTTTTCTTTTCAAAATATGATTGGATCCTTCTGAGTAGTCATAATGGAACTTAGGAGACAGCAATTCAGATTTACTTATAGGGCTAAAAAGACTCATAAATCTATATCTGGAATACACCAGCCTTACCTCTTTAAATCTTAGGGCCTTTTGCTTTCTAAATTCATCCTTTATCTTTTAAATACATGTGCCCACAAAATATGTAATGAATTAAAAGAACATTTATCCTTGCTATTTAGAAGCAAAGGTCACGATGATACAAGAATATCAATGATTAAAGTGTTTACAAGTCAGTGAAGGCAATAAAATATGTGTTAGATATTTAAATATATACCCACTTCCACAAATAGGTGCTCACATGACGTTTTCAATTAACCACTGGGCTTGCCTAATAGCAAGTTCTTTTCACAAACAAAATATCGTCCTTCTAAAAATTCTATTTTGCATTTTTTTTCTTTTTTTTTGGCTGGGGCTGGGTTTGAACCCACTACCCCAAGTATAAGCGGCCTGTGCCCTACTCCTTGAGCCACAGGCGCCACCCTAAAAATTCTATTTTAAATACATAGAAATCTCTATTTAGCCTAACTGTTCCTAGTTTCTAAGACAAAAACTTAAATGGGAATTTCAGAAAGTGACTACTAATACTCTCCAGCAAGTGACAATTGTAATAGATGAAATATAATCTGACAGTTTTAATTTAATCAGAATGTCAGTGTTTCCTCTTCATAGAGCCAAATCAGCCTAGCTTGAGTACTTAATTTACTCTCAGCTCAAGAGGTAGGTTATGAAAGTGAGAGTCACTAGCTGAAGGTAGCACAATGAAGGCCGCTCATAACAATTCAAATTAGACCTGAATCATAGAACGGATTTTCTAATTTAGACAAGTATCACCTTGGAAGGCTCCACGGCTTCAGCAAGTCCCATGGACATGGCAGGCATTGCTTGACAACTCCCCGACAGTTGAAGCTTCTGTCACTCCCGGACAGCTGAAGCTTCTGTCATCTTAAGAGGGTCTGCGATGTTAGCTTCCAAAGTACAAGGATTTGTAACAAAAAACCAAGATAAAAAATACTCCTTGTTCGTGTGTATAAATAAGCTTTGCTTATCTTTCCCTCCAAATGACTATGTTTTCAAGTACTAAAAAGGGCAAAAGAGAGGAAACTGATGAGGACAGAGAAAGTCAAATTATTTGTTTTGTTTGGACATCAGGGGTCTAGAATTAGACCGAGGGATTAGGCAAACAACCTGTGATCATTTATTAAGCATCTTTTATGGGTTTTGCTGCCAAATGAAATGTTCAAAAGGAAGTTACTCTATTTTGTGATTCATTTGCCCTTTGTAGAATCATTAGAAAATTTACTTCCTACCATATTATGAGGTGGAGTTTGCTCATGCTAACACTTGGTGGTAAACCTGATTAAAAATACTTCTTTGGAGGACAAAATATTAGCAAAAGCAAGGTGCCACATTTCACAAGGCTGTCTCTGGCATTGTTCTACAACTTAGAAGTGAATAAGGTCATATTAAAATCATTAGTGCATTGGCACTCTCGAAATTTCTGAGGCATATTGCTATTTCCAGAGGCTTCTAATTATTGAGAGTCAGAGAAAGGAACTTACTTGAGGTTAAGAAACATTTAAATCGGGAAAGAGCAATTGCCCAAACTCTTGTGCAAGTGTGAGATATAAAAACTGGGACAATGTGTAATTTTCATCCATTCCCAGTTATTGACATGTGAGAGTATGGTTTTTTTATAGCAAGATAAAGAAAATTTTCCTATCACTATAGCTATTACACACAAAAGTAAATGGTTATTTACATGCATTACAATGGCATAAAATTAGATTTTAAAAAAGGTAAGCTATCAGAATACTGGTTTGCAGAAACAAGACTCCGAGCAACATATAATTAGGTCACAGCACTCAGTCCTGAAGGGAAATTGAGAAGAAACATATAGCCGGGCGTGGTGGTGGGCACCTGTAGTCCCAGCTTCTTGGGAGGGGGAGGCAAGAAAATCGCTTAAGCCCAAGAGTTTGAGGTTGTTGTGAGCTGTGATGCCACAGCACTCTACTGAGGGCGACATAGTGAGACTCTGTCTCAAAAAAAAAAAAGAAGAAGAAAGACAAACGTTAATTCTGAAAGTGTTTTTAAATGAAAGAGATGCCATATTTGATTTGAGGCATAAAGATGTATTTAATATTGTAATGTATTACACTAAGATATATTTTTAATGTTTTCATGTTTATCTATATATATGCTTAAAGATACATGAAATATAATCTAAAAAGTCTCTCCATTTCATTGGTACCTAGAACTTTTCCTTATTTATCTACACATCATCAACTAATGTAGAAAGTTGGACATTGATTGCTATTTTTGCATAAAAATAATAACATAATTAGCCTAGTGTGTTGGCATGTACACACCCTCCGGCTACGTGGGTTGCTGAGGCAGGAAGATCATTAGGAGCCTGAGGTTGCTGTGAGCCATGGTGACGTGACTGCACTCTAGCCCGGCCAATGAAGGGTGACTCAATCTCAAGTCATCATCATCATAATAATAACAGCATAAGTAATCATGATATATATCCTTTTCTATTATTTACTAGATAATAGTGCTATGCAAAGCCCTTAAAAATGAAAATTATTCTACAAATATTTATTAAACATCTTTGTGTTTAATAAAGTGAGTCAGGCACATTCAACAAATATCTATTAAAACGCGCCGTTCACATTCTACGCTCTTGGGACACAACAATAACAAAAAGGAAGACGTCCATCCCTGGTCTATGTGTCTTCCATTTTATCAAGGGAATAGTTAATAAACAAGGAGTATAATAAGTAACATATGGTATACTATAAGGGGTTTAATGCTACTAAAAATAACATAGAGAAAGTATCAGGGGTGTATATGTGTACGTGTCTGTGGAAAGGGGTAGGTGTAATTTTAAATAGAGTGTTCTGGGTAAGCCTCCAGGGGAAGGCTATATCTGAACACTGACTCCAAGGAAGAGAGATGTTTAGTCATGTAGACATCTGGGGTCCATATCACTCTAGGGAAAGGAGTGACTGGTGTGCGTTTCCTAAGGCAAGTGTGGGCCTGGCATTCTATGGTTCACGTGAACGGATCAGAGGTGTGCAGAGAAGGAGAGATTATACAATAGAGGGTGTGAGTGCCAGTGGGGTGCACTTAGACCCTGTAAGACTTGGCAGAATTGCCTTTAACTTTCTAAAACCTTCCTCAAGAAGATCATCTATTGGCTATGATGATACAAAACAGGGCTTTTCACCTTTGTCCTTGTTGAAAGTTTGAGCTAGTTAATTCTGTGCTGTGCAGGACTGTGTCCCATTCATTTCAGAATGTTTATAAAGCACAGCTGATCCTCTCCCAAGGCGAGGTTATGAAGCAAGCATCTCCTCTCCCAAGATGCCAGGAGAACCCACAAATAAAAATCAGTGCAGCTTTGCTGAATGTACCCTGAATGGCACAACTGCCCCTGGCTGAGCACCACTGATGTAAATAAAGGTACAGAGGCACAAAATTTTTAAAATAATTAATC
Organism: Nycticebus coucang; assembly: GCF_027406575.1. Lineage (NCBI taxonomy): Eukaryota > Metazoa > Chordata > Mammalia > Primates > Lorisidae > Nycticebus > Nycticebus coucang. The sequence goes on along the minus strand of NC_069802.1, from coordinate 20,549,624 downwards.
CATGGTCACACAGCTAATAAATAAAACTGAGCCCAGCTGCTGGCCAGAGGTTTAATGATAAGATCATTTGTTTCATTGCTTGGCTTTCATTTTTTTTTCCTGGTTCAGTTTAATCAAAGACAGTTAACTACAGTAGTAATGTTTTAAGCTCTTAAACAGTTTTTATCAGCATCACCCAAAAAGAAAAAATAGCTTTCAGTAGGAGCATGGGTTTGCTAGGTGTGGGGACCAGATATCAGGTCCATATGTTCCCAGGTTCCTGGTTCCCAGTACCAAAGAATGGTCAGTGGTATTGAGTCCACTAAGTAAGTGAGCAGAGCAAGCGGGAGCAGGTCAGCCCTCACACATTTAACGGGAGTTCTCCTTGAATGCTGATTACCTAATTTTATGATACGTGGGGGGTGTGAATATTCACATTTTTTCTTGGAAAGGGGTGGGGAATTCCTGGAATTGGGAACCTTCCCCTTTTCTACCTTTGTGAGGCAGTTTCTGGGGGTTGCAGTGCCGTCTGTAATGGCCTGGCACTGCTGGGTGTGATTTTCATTATGTTAATGGGGGCACACCATTTATGGATGCTGTTGTCTCAAATGTGTGAATAAACTCCAAAGAACATGGGTCCTGGCTCCATTTTGTGGGTTTTCTACCTTGTTCTCATTAGTCAGTCTTTGGAGATCTTGTACCATAGACCAAACATTTGGTCAGTCCTGGGTAACCCCTGGACACATCATCTTGTTTCCTTTGGAGCCCCCTTCTGGTCAATTTGTTCCTTATTCCAAGCATCTTCTAGCATAGCCCGGACAGAGCATCTGATCCCTTTCTATCCATCCTTACTTGACAAATTTATCTGTAACAATGTCCTGAAATTTACTCAGATCTTCAGCTCTGAAGCAGTGCTCAGAGCTCTGGAAGGAGGGTGGGTCCCAATGGGATATGGTGATAGCTGCTGCCTCATAGACTGGAAAGGAGCAAGAAAGAGAAAAATTTTATTATTGGACACAATTTCCAGTGAATCAGCAGAGCTGTGGCCAACTGAAAATCCATAGTCTATGAATAACCAAGCTGGGATCCTGTAATAGCAAAAGTGCTTGCTTTTGGTTTGACTAAAAATAGAAAAAAAAAATCACTATTGTAAGATGACTGGGAGTAAGTCTCAAAATGAATATGGTCATAATGAGAACATAATTTTGTTTATAAGTTATGGAAGTTGTGATGGTAAGTTGGAAGCCCTGAGGAAAAAAATATACATAGCACAAATATACCATCTGCCTCCATGCTTGTGTTTATATTAAGTGTAGGTGGGTAGGGTGAGACCGTTTCACTCACGTTGGCCCATTTTCCTTATTCAGCATATTGACTGATGCTTATTGTCTGAAATTATTTATGCATTTTCTTGTCCACACACATATTTCATAGCAAATCCAATCAAAATCTGTGATTAACCTGGTTTCATATTTCCTCTATTACTCACCTTCTCTGGAAGAGAAGCAGTGGAGGCCCCAGTGTGTATGTCACCGCTCTGCCCACATAGCAATTCAGGGAGCCAATTATTTAAGCAAACAAAGGTGGGTTGGATACGTGAATGATGGACATAGATGTCTTATATTAGTTTGGATAAACAGGTAGGATGACTTCAGAGAAATATATGTGTTGATTACCTTTCAAGGAATATTAAGAGTAAAGCCAATGTTAGGTCTGATGATTTAGTGAGGTTGTGTGAATAAAATAAAGCGTTGACCTCATTAAATCTCTCTGTCACTTTCCCGCCCTATTCTTGCCTTCTCCCCCCACACCACACACACACACACACACACACACACAAACGCACACACAGATTTGGGAATCTGTGTCTTGACCAAAGAACAAAAGAAGGGATTCAATCTCATTTTCTCTGGAAGGTGTGTGTACTTACTATACAACTTGATTTATAAAAGCCCTGGGCTCTTTTCCACTGGTTTTGAGTGGTTCCAAAATGACTTTCTGATTTTCAGAAAGGGCTTTCCTGATATTTGAAGATGAAATGAGCTGTCCATGAGTACATTTTTTGGTTAATTTTTCCCCATAGGATGATAAGCATATGAAATAATGTATTTTATTATCTGGAATGGATAATATGTAACTAAAGAATGCATTATATAACAATGTTTCATCATCCTCAATTACAACCTGAAATTTACTAAATTATCTACTAGATACCACATGACCTTAACAGAAAAGAAGGTAAATACCCTGTGTTAACTTTTCATTTCCATTCATAGTGTACAGGACTAGTACAATTAATCTTAGTTTTTGCTTTTAAAATCTAAAGCATAAATATTTTTAAAGACATGTAAGATATCTCATAGTACAAATGCACTATAATTCAACCATTCTTCTGGGTTGACTTCAAAATTGTGTCCTGTACGTATTTAAGGTGACTTCATTGGGTGAGGCTTTTTGGCATCCATGTTTAAATTGTTTTTTAAGTTTCAGAATTTTACAGGGGTACAAACATTTTGGTTACATGAATTGCTTTTGTACAGTTTGAGTCAAAGTTATAAGTCTTCCCATCACCCTGAATATTTTTTCTAGGAAATAAAATTCAGTAAAATATTTTTAAAACTCTGATTGGCTAAGCTGTATTATCAGTGTGAATAAAAATGCCTTTAAATTTATAATCATTAAGAAATGTGTAACCGCTGAGGCAAGAGAATTGCTTGAGGCAGGAGTTAGAGGTTGCTGTGAGCTGTGACACTACAGTACCCTACCGAGGGCGATGTAGTAAGATTCTGTCTCCAAAAAAAAAAAAAAGAAAGAAAAGAAAAGAAAAGAAAATGTGTAACTGCTATATTTTGTGCCAAATACTTCATTTTAGACATATATTTAAGATAGTGTTGAATATTACTAGGCACTCAATAAACAAAGCAATAACACCTTTCTATGATAGGCTTATACATTTATATATTATGGAAGCTCACAGGGACGCCAATCTAAATCTAAATTTTCAAACTTTCTTTAAGTATGCATTGCCTTTAAATGAATCTGAAAGTAGGTGTCTGGACACCATCAAGTAATGTGACTAAATAACTCATTTCAGTAAGGGGGATTAGAAGAAGTACAATGCCTCTTGGTTCCATCCTACTTCAGGTGGTCTGAGCCTTCTGTCCTTTTCATTACAGCAAATTGGAGCAGGTGATGCCACAGACTCATGTTTGTCCACATCTCTTACAAAATGGAGGAGGGCCTCTTCCCGTAGTTCTTCTCAGAGCTTCCTGGGCTGCTGAGCCATCAAAGGTGTTGAGTTGGGACTCTTCTAGTCCCAATTCTGGTACTTCTGAGTGACAGGAGAGCACACTAGCTCAGAAAAAATACATTGTGGGAGAAAGGTAATACACACAGAAGGTATGTAGACAGAAAATAGAGAAAGGAGGAGAGCGAGGGAAAAAAAATAACTTAATACCCTATGGATACTATATATCACTCTCATTTTCATTTTGTAGAATTGGCAGGTACAATCCACGCCTGCAGCCCACGTCTTCTTTCTTCTCCAAGACTCTCTCCGACAGCAGTAACAGCTCAGCTCTCTGCTCTAAGTAGCCCATGTGGCTGGGAAGTTGTGAAGCTAAGACTACGAAAGACACAAGGCATTGAATCTAAGGAGCTGTTTTGGTCCCCCAAGATTGCTCTATTTATTATAAACTTTGAAGATTCATTTCAGTTCTTTCTGGCTAAGGCATGACGATACTTGTTACTGACCTTCCCTACCTATGGAGAAATCCTCAATCAGGCACCGTTTTCAGAAGGCTGAACACTATTCACGAGGACAAAAGAAAGAATTAAGGTGAGAACAGTAGTCAAAACATCAAGAGGAAAGGAGATCTTAAGGGAGCTTAAAGTGTTTATCAAATTATTTTCTTAGTCCCTGCTGTAGAGTGAATGTTGAAGTGTCCCATCCTTGATCTGTGTGTTAAGATATAATCCCCAAGGCATTAAGAGGTAGAGACTTTGAATGGTTATTAGGTCTCAAAGATGGGGCCCTCAGGGATGAGACTGTTGTCTTCATAAAAGAGACCCCAGGGAGACTTCCCTTCCTTCTTGTTGAAGGGCAGATACAACAAGAAAATAGTGACCTATGAGCCAGGATGTGGGACTTCACAGACAGTGAAGATTCCAGGATTCCTTCTGGAACTGCCCAGCCTGGGAATCTTCATAAGCCGTCCAGCCTATGGTAGTTTATTATAACACCCTGAAGCATTTTCTTCAGTTTATTATTTTCTTTTCATCTCTCCCATGGATTTCCTATACGTAGGTCTAAAAATGCATTTTTATAAAAAATGTATCATATAGCCTGAAAATTACAGTCACCATTACAAATGATAAGGTTTCAGCTTCACTTTTGATAGCTATCTGAAAGGTGATTCCTATCAAAATAAAAATTAAAAAGAAAAAGAATTAGAGAATTAAGGCTTTCTTGGCATGATTTGAATTTGAAATTAGGTCTAGGTTGTGAAAATGGAAATAAAATTGGTATCCAATTGATTGCTTCAATTTTCTTGTTTTAAAAAGGCCTTATGGGAACCACAGTGATAAGAGGTGTCATGAACTGAATTGGGTCTCCCTAAAATTCATATGTTGACGTCTTAACCCCCAGTGTGACTGTCTTAACCCCCAGTGTGACTGTATTTGGAGACATAGCTGAGGATAAAGTGATTAAATTAAAAAGTCATAAAACTGAAGTTTTCATTCAATAGCACTGGTGTCCTTAAAAAGGGAGGAAGAGAGACCAGAGTTTTCTCCCTTTTTCTCCACACAAAGACGGAAGGAAGACAGTGTGGGTACAGGGTGGAGAGGCAGCTGTCTATAAGCCAGGGAGAGTCCCCGGGACCTACTGACTTTGCAGGTACCCTGATCTTCCACCTCCAGCCTTCAGAACTGTGAGAAAATAGAAAATAAGTGCCTGTTGTTTAAGCTCCAGTCTGTGAGATGTTGTTACGGCATCCTAGAAGAGTAACCCAAGGGAAAAACAGCAATCTGAAGCAGAAGCTGTGACTAATACAGGCACATGTGACATCACAAGCGCGTGGAGAGGAAAGCTGATTTCAGAGTGGGTGTGTGAGTTACAGTAAGTCGTGGAGCCTCTCTGAACTTAACTCCCTCTACAATATAAAAAGATTGACTTCTGCACTTTTTAAGTCCTTTGTACTTCCCAAAGTCTATGAATCATTGATCAAACATTTATTTCTTTTTTCTCTCCTTTGAACAGGATTCTGAGCAAAATGATATACTTGAAATACAGTGTCCATGGGATTTGCAATACCTTATTGTAATGTATCTTCCCATTTTGTTTTAGACCAGTAATATAAAGAAGCAAACTATCAAATTTGCAAACTCACTAAATATATTCATCTCAAGGGCAGCTGTTACAAGTTTATACAATCTATTTTGCAGCTTAAATCAACAGAAATATAGTCTCTCATAGTTCTGGAGCCCAGAAGTCAAAAAGCCAAGGTTGGTCATGGATACACTCCCTTCAAACGCTTTAAGAAAGAATCTTTTGCTTCTTCTAGTTCCTGGTGGCTTAGGCATTTCTTGATTGTGGCTACGTGATTCCATCTCTGCCCCTGTTCTTTTTTTTTATTAAATCATAGCTGTGTACATTAATGCGATCATGGGGCACCATACACTGGTTTTATAGACCGTTTGACACATTTTCATCACACTGGTTAACATAGCCTTCCTGGCATTTTCTTAGTTATTGTGTTAAGACATTTATATTCTACATTTACTAAGTTTCACATGTACCCTTGTAAGATGCACCGCAGGTGTAATCCCACCAATCACCCTCCCTCCACCCTCCTCCCCCTTCCCTTCTCTCCCTTCCCCCCTTCCCTCTATTCTTGGATTATAACTGGGTTATAGCTTTCATGTGAAAGCCATAAATTAGTTTCACAGTAGGGCTGAGTACATTGGATACTTTTTCTTCCATTCTTGAGATACTTTACTAAGTAAAGCAAGCAAACAGCCCTCAGAATGGGAGAAGATATTTGCAGGTTATGTCTCCAACAAAGGTTTGATAACCAGAATCCACAGAGAACCCAAACATATAAGCAAGAAAAGAAAGAAAAGAACAAGTGATCCCATCACAGGCTGGGCAAGGGATTTTAAGAGAAACTTCTCTGAAGAAGACAGGCGCACAGCCTACAGATATATGAAGAAATGCTCATCACCTTTAATCATCAGAGAAATGCAAATCAAAACTACTTTGAGATATCATCTAACTCCAGTGAGACTAGCCTATATCACAAAATCCCAAGACCAGAGATATTGGCGTGGATGTGGAGAAAAGGGAACACTTCTGCACTGCTGGTGGCAATGCAAATTAATACATTCCTTTTGGAAAGATGTTTGGAGAACACTTAGAGATCTAAAAATAGATCTGCCATTCAATCTTATAATTCCTCTACTGGGCATATACCCAGAAGACTAAAAATCACATCATAACAAAGATATTTGTACCAGAATGTTTATTGCAGCCAAATTCATAATTGCTAAGTCATGGAAAAAGCTCAAGTGCCCATCGATCCACGAATGGATTAATAAATTGTGGTATATGTATACCATGGAATATTATGCAGCCCTAAAGAAAGATGGAGACTTTACCTCTTTCATGTTTACATGGATGGAGCAGGAACATATTCTTCTGCCTCCGTTCTTATGTCACCTTCTGTTCTCTGTGTGCTTGTAAGGACATTCGTGAATAGATTTATGATCCACTGTATAATGCAGGATGATCTTAAAATTCTCATTTATATCTGCAAAGACCCCTTTTCCAAATGAGGTCACATTTGCAAGTTATTAAGATGTGGACAGAACTCTTGTGAAGCCATCATTCAAATGACTACACCAAGGGCCAGAAAAATCTGTTAGAAAAAAAGCTTCTTTGGGGCAGTGCCTGTGGCTCAAAGGAGTAGGGTGCCAGTCTCATACGCTAGAGCTAGCGGGTTCAAACCCAGCCTCAGCCAAAAACTGCAAAAAAAAAAAGCTTCATCAGGTAAATAGAATAAAAAAAAGTACATTCACTTTATATTTTCTATGTCAACATTTTAAATTATATTTAACTTTATTTAATCTTTTTATTTCTAGCTGATGAATTGGTAAACGTTTTGAAAAAAAACAAAACATCTAAACAAATGTTAAAAGTAAAGTTTTACGTCAATGTGTTTCCACAATGATGGGCTTCCTAAAATATAAAAGGATATCTTTGATATTATTAAAGGCAATTGAGATTTCTAAAATTCAAAACAGCACTTCGATACTTTTTTCTCTAGCCTTAGAGTTTTCCCTTTCTCTTCTAATTTGCATATAAAACATGTGAGGCTACAAATATATATCTTCTTTCACTGGCAATTTTTAGAATTTCTTTTTGCCTCAATCCTAAATAGTGAAGGACAGAGAGTTTACAAATTTTCCCAGATAAAACCACAAGCTCGTGGATGTGGAGAAAAGGGAACACTTCTACACTGCTGGTGGGAATGCAAATTAATACATTACTTTTGGAAAGATGTTTGGAGAACACTTAGAGATCTAAAAATAGATCTGCCATTCAATCTTATAATTCCTCTACTAGGCATATACCCAGAAGACCAAAAATCACATCATAACAAAGATATTTGTACTAGAATGTTTATTGCAGAATTCATAATTGCTAAATCATGGAAAAAGCCCAAGTGCTCATTGATCCACAAATGGATTAATAAATTGTGGTATATGTACACCATGGAATATTATGCAGCCTTAAAGCAAGATGGAGACTTTACCTCTTTCATGTTTACATGGATGGAGCTGGAACATATTTTTCTTAGTAAAGTATCTCAAGAATGGAAGAAAAAGTATCCAATGTACTCAGCCCTCACTATGAAACTAATTTATGGCTTTCACATGAAAGCTATAACCCAGTTACAACCTAAGAATAAGGGGAAGGGGAAAGGGAGGGGAGGGAGGGGGGAGGTGGGCAGAGGGAGGGGGATTGGTAGGATTACACCTGCGGTGCATCTTACAAGGGTATATGTGAAACTTAGTAAATGTGGAATGTAAATGTCTTAGCACAATAACTAAGAAAATGCCAGGAAGGCTATGTTAACCAGTGTGATTAAAATGTGTCAAACGGTCTATGAAAGTAGTGTATGGCACCCCATGATCACATTAATGTACACAGCTATGATTTAATTAGAAAAAAAAACCACAGGCTCTCATATGCTAGCTATATCGAGATGTTCTTTATGAAAAATGTGTTTAAAGGAAGGTTGATACATTAAAAAAAAAACAAACAAATGAAGCACTTGAGAAAATATTATCAAAATTCAGCTTCCTTGGTTTATATGAAAACATTTACTTTATTCCTAAGTTTATGTCACTTGGAAAATAAAATACAGTTACATAACCCATAAAGATGTTTCGGTCAAAGAAAGATCACATGCAGTATATGATTGTGGTCCTGTAAGATTCTGATAGAGTAGAAACGTTCATATCACCTAGTGATGTTGTAGCCATTATATTATCAAGGCACAACGTGTTGCTCCAATGTTTGTGCTGATACTGGGCAAACAAACCTAATCCACTGACATTTGTATAAAATTATAGGACATGCAATTATATACAGTGCAAGATATTTCATAATGATAATAAATAATTATGTTACTCTTTTATTTAATACTATGTTTTTCACTCTTATTTTGGAATAGATGCCTTCTAGTTATTGAAAAAATAAAATAAACTGTTAACTGCGAAGCAGCTTTAGGCAATATCTCCTCCAGGAGATATTCCAGAAGAAGGCATTGTCTTCACAGGAGATGACAGCTTCCTCTGTGGACTTGCTCCTGAATTGAATTACTATGGTACAGAAGAAGTCAGATTGGAAATTCTTGCTACTTTAAATTATGGCTGTATTGTTTTTAATTGGACTTTCAGGGTTTTTTTTGAGCATTCTGTATATATTCTGTACCATTTATATCTGCATATATTTGTTTAATTAATTATGTCTCAGGATGGATATAAAGAGAGAGGGAGAATGCCAAGAAAACCAGGACTGCAATGTCACTGGAACTGACATGATGGTAAAATTAGAGGTGTGTTTTTAAAGAAAAAAAAATGCGGGAACCTTAGTAGCAGATTGGATATCACATAGGAAGAAGGGGAAATAAAAATGGCTCGTTACTTTTATCACCTAAGAAAGTGGAAAAAACAGGCACTGGTACAGAGTGAAATAAAAATCTTTGGAAGGAGGGGGAGAAAAGGGCAGGTGTTTTGATGAAACATTCTGGGACGTGTTAAGTTGGAGAAAAAGAAAAAAAGTAAATCAGTGTGGAGCTGACTTCCCTATCAGGGGAAAGTGAAGGCTGGGAAGAAGGTAAGAGTTAGAGGAAGTGGGTAGATTTACCAAATAAAGTAGAAATTATTTTATTATACATAACTATGTTATAATGGAATCACAATTTAACTTACATGATAGCCAGATATTTTTATTGTCTTATTTGTTAGGAGACAATTTATTTAAGATTCAACCTAAGTATAGAACATCTATTACCATCTTCATTTGATAAATGAGGCAAATGAGATTCCAACTGTTTATGTGACTCCCCCAAGGTCGAAATTTCTCTTACTCTGGCAAAGGCAAATATGTAGCCCAGATGTGTTTAAGACTAAAGCCTCTGGTCTTCCACTGGCGGAGCAAGAAAAAGTGAAAAGATCCTTCCAAATCTTATAGACAATAGAAAAAGTGAATTGCCAGATACTATGTAAAGATGAAGCTTTGAAACTTTAGAGACTTTAGTTTGTGGTAGGGAGGGGGACAACCTCAGAAATTCAGCTAAATTCATCTCGCAGAGATATTTTCTTTGAGTACTGCATCATGAAAGATAGTTTCCCGGTGCTATTTAAGGCGTTTCATATTTTGGTGCCTAAAGAATAAACCGAGGAATAAATTTAGGTTAATCCTTTTGTTCGAGAATTTGAGACCACATCATAAAGAGTAAATGTATTATTCTCAGAGTCATTTATCTGGTTTATAAAATAAATTCTCAGTTTATTCTAAGTTTTCAGATCTTTCCGAGTTACATTGATTTAGTAAGGTCTAAAACTATTTGAAATAGAAATTTAGTAGTAAAATGGAAAAAGAATTAAAAATCACCGAGACACCTTTCATAAGAAATATAGATTATTATACCTCTACCTGGGCAATGTGGACATAATTTCATTCATCTTGTACGAAATTCTGAACAACTATGTGCGTTAAGCCTTATTCTATTCCGGTATGCATAAAAGTACTTCTTAAGATAGATTTCATCGCATTTATTTTAACATAGATGAAATCTATTTTATCTTAAGATAGATTATGGGAAAGCACCTTGTTATTTGTTAAAATGGTATTAAAATAGCCTTTAGCTGTGGAATCTCTCTATTTCTTAGATGTTAATTATTTTACATAGTTTTCCTGCTCTTCTTTCAAAAACTGCACATGGTTATCTTATTTGTTATACTTTAATATCCTATAGGGAGCACTGAATTTTCTTTTCAAAGTCCCCCCAAATAGACAACTAATATTTATAAATAAAAATAGAAGATAATTTCAAAAAACAGATTCTTCCAAATCTTACAGACAACAGAAAAAGAAGAAATGCTTCAAAATCATTCTGCTTCATCTGGATATACCTGATATTTAAATTGGAAAAAATATATTATTATAAAGGGAAATTACAAATGTATTTCACTTATAAATGAGGACACAATATCCTAAACAACATATTAACAAGTTGAATTAAAAATTATTGTTCAAATAATGTACTCTGGTCAAAATTAAATCCAGTTTATGTGAGAATTAGTCACTATTTTATTTTCCTTTTTTTCTTTTCCTTTCCCTCACCCCTTCCCTCTTTCTCTCTCTGCCTGCTCTCCCCTTCCCCCACCATGTCATTAATTGTCCTCATATCAAAGTTGAATACATAGGATTTAGGCTTCTCCATTCCTATGATGCTTCACTAAGAATAATGTGTTCCACCTCCATCCAGGTGAATACAAATGCTGCAAAACTTCCATTTTTAATGGATAAATAGTATTCCATGGTATACATATACCACAGCTTGCCAATCCATTCCTGGGTTAAGGGCTGTTTCCACATTTAGTGATTGGAAATTGAGCTGCGCTAAATAGTCTAGTACAAGTGCCTTTATAATAAAATGTTTTTTTCTTCCTTTTTTTATCCTTAATTTTATACTTTTTCAAAGACAAACTAATCTCCCCTTACAATGAAAAATAACATCCATGCATAACTAATACTTCCCATTTTCTGTTTGTTCGTTTTCCATGGGATGTTAGTGGCAAAGGGAAGCAAAATACTTCGGTCATAATTATCTCAGAGTTTTCCTCACTCCAGTTCGTCTTCACTCAGATCATCTTCATTGAATTTGATTTCACTTAAACATAATCAGCTAAAGAGAGAAGCATGCTGTGTCACAGTACACCTATCATGCTTTTAAATGTTTTAAATAAAATATCCTGTGCCTGTATTAGCTGTGATTCCTCACTGCAAGTTAGAAACTCATCTCAGCTAAGTTATCGTAAATTAGATATTCATCTCAACTAAGTCTTAGGCAAAAAAGGAACGTTCTTTTTATCTATTACTAGAAACGCCTTTCAGGATAGAACCAACAGAGCTGGCTGTAGATGCTCAATAAAATTCAGAATCTCCCTCGTTGAGCTCTCTGCTTGTCTTTTCTTACTTTCATACAGATTCGTTTCATAGGGAAACATGCACAGTTGACAGAAGATGGGCCTACAACTTAGCATCTGGCCAAGATCATAGAAATCATTCTGCCGAAAAATGTCCTTTCCTGATCATCTTAGCTGAGGTCTTGGGGAAGGTCTTCAGCTACTTGTTGTGGATAAAAGAACAACCACCAAACCCTCCCTACCGCCATCTGACATAACAAAAACAAGGTGTAATATAGCCCATTCTATTCAACCATTATTATCAATAAACTATTGTACTGTTATTTGATTTAGTGTAAAGAAAAAGGTTTGCTCCTTTTTGTAAAATACATGATGCTTGCTCTTGCAACACAACAGTAGAAATCTAGGTTGCAGGGTTTTTTTTAAGTGAAGAAAGGAATAGTCAAATTCAGCAGCCAGTTGCAGTGTTGAGTTGAGTTCAGACACAGTGTAACATGGACGCTCTCTGCTCTCTCTGCGTCAATAGTTCTGAAAGCTGGTTCCCCACTGAAATCACCTGAGAAGCTTTAAACATCCCGCTTCCCAGGTCTCTGTCTCCGAGATTCTAATTTAATGCATCAGGAGTTTGGGCTTGGATATCAAGAGTTGAAATGCTCTTCCTGGTGGTTCTACATACGGACCAAGAGAGCCGCTGTTAATGTTTTCTGTCGCTTTTATCTCAAATCCTTTCAAAGTATTATGAATGAATAAACTGACATATTTCATGCCTCAGAAGCACTGTTTTCCTTAGTTGATTGAGATAGTGTATTTGGAGATGATTTTTTCTCTCTTTCCCAGCATCTTCCTTGTAGCATTTAGCATTCCGTGTACCATGTTCCATTTTTTCTCTTTTTAACATTAAACTGGTAACACCTGAACTTGTGCCATATACTTTTCTATGTCAGTAACTCTGCTATCGTCTGTGGTGTCTGTTGTGTAGAAGGTAATTTATGAATGTTTGATCCACAAATTGTTACAGCCAGCTGAATTTTGTGTTCATAAACTTGAGTATTCATTAAATCTTAAATTGTTACCTCTGTAGGGTTATGCTGAAGGAAGACAAATTCACCTTTTTCCCTCTAACTAGAAAACGAGTTAGAATAATTCAAAGCACTCCAAATCAAATGTCAAATACACAAATCACCTTAAAATACACCATTTCCATAAAATGATAATGAGAAAATGAAGGTTTTTATGTGAACACTATTGATAATTAAAAGATATCATATGGGGCCGTGCCTGAGGCTCAAAGAAGTAGGGCGCCAGTCCCATATGCTGGAGGTGGTGGGTTTAAACCCAGCCCTGGCCAAAAACTGCAAACAAACAAACAAACAAACAAAAAAGATATCATGTGAACAAACTTAAGAAGTCCTGTGAAATGTGTAGAGACAAGTAGAACATAATGAGTGTTTTATAGTTGTACTTTCCAATTTAAAATTGGTTTAATATTTTGGTGTAAATATAGGTGGTTTTCTCCTAAATGGATGTTTGAAAAACCATGGCAGGCAACTAAAATCCGGCTGCACTGAAATACTTTTCTTGTCAACATCTTAAAACTAAAGATAAGAACAATGAATTTTTAACCTATTTTTCTTTATTTTTGTTTTTTTATTTGTGAATCAAATATTTAAAAACAATGTAGAAGAGAAACTCACATACTGAGTGTTTATCAATTTATAGACAGAAGGTCATTTTTATCATGTATTTACTCAATTACTTGACAAATATTTTTTGAGCATTCATTATGTTTAGGCATTGCCCTAGATTATTTGACATATTAAACTTAGTTAATTCCCATAATAATTCTACAAAGTCTTATTATGCCTATATTACTGATAAGGAAAGTAAAGGTTAGAGGCATAAAAATTAAACAAAAAAAAAAAGAACTTGTGGTGGTGCCTGTAGCTCAAGCGTCTAAGGCTCCAGCCACATACACTAGAGCTGGGGGTTCAAATCTGGCCCTGGGCCTGCCAAACAATGATAACTACAACAAAAAAGTAGCTGGGTGTTATGGCAGGTGCCTGTAGTCCCAGCTACTCCAGAGGCTGAGGCAAGAGAATAGCTTTAAGCTCAGGAGTTTGAGGTTGCTGTGAGCTGTGATGCCACGGCATTCTACCCAGGGCGATAGCATGAGGCTCTGTCTCAAAAAAATAAAAAACAAACAAACAAACAAAAAGACAAAAACTGCCTGATATTATACAGCTGGGAAGAGATTAGAAGTAGGAGGAACTCACTCCCATGTGTCTGACTCTGAAATCCATGTTCTCCCTATTTCAGCACAAATGTAATTCTTAGCATGCCCCATAGTTGCTAAATGTTAGGTGTTTACGGGCCCTACACCTCTTCATTCTCACCTTTACAAAATTTTTGTCATCTGTTAAATGAAATTTGGACATTTTTCTTGCTTTATCCACAAGCTAAAATACACTTAGGAGAACACTGGCTCAATTCCACCTCTTGGAGCCTTTCTCCTGGGGCACTTGCCTGAGACGGATTTTATATCACCGCACTGTGTCACCTGTCTGGAGAAACGATAAGATTTGTGTTGGACTGACTCCATGAAAACAGATAACTACAGATTTCTCTCTGTTCTTCTTTACCATGTATTTAGGATAAATATGAAAAAACTTTTTATAAGTGTTATCTCTATGAACAGGTCAATTCCTAATTATGAGCTGATATTGTCAAACAAAACACAATTCGTGTTCAGTTAGAACACAATCCAACTTGTGTGACTTTTAATACAAAAGTTAAAAAATAAATTCACACTATACCAGTTATTATGGATGAAATTCTATTTGTTTGTCTTTTCTAGATTAAAGGTTAAGAACAAGAGACTTTTTTTTTTTTTTGGCTGGGGCTGGGTTTGAACCCACCACCTCGGGTATAAGGGGCCAGAGCCCTACTCCTTTGAGCTACAGGCACCGCCCACTATTTTTTTTTTTTTTTTTTTGGAGGGGAGGAAGAAGTTTTATTTTTTTTTTCACGTATATATTAATGCATTTATGGGTACAATGTGCCGATTAGGGTACATGTCGGATGTATTAGTACAGAGTATAAATGTCTTAACACAATAACTAAGTAAACGTGATAAGATATGTATTAACAAGAGACTACGTTGCACCTCAGAGGACATTAAGCCATGTTTAGAAATGTTTTTAGTTGTCACAACTGGAAAGAAGGTGCTGTAACAAACCCTACAGGGCACAAGATAACCTTCCATAATAAAATTTTGACAGTCGAAAATGCCAGCAACATCAAGCTTAGAAACTCTATTGTACAGATGTATGTATTTGCATAATCAAACCCAATATTATATCTCAAATGAATTGTCAACTTTTTCTAGCTCCTCTACGTGGTGAGTTAAAGAGAGGAAGGATAAGGTTCTCAGAGTTTCCAAGCGTTGATGGAAAAGGGTGACTTACAATATGGGAGACAAACAGAAGTTGGATAAGCATTTTCTTAAATATTGAAAACAAAGACTTGTGCATCAAAAAGGTTTTCAGATTCTGTCTGGCATTGGCTAATGGGGAGCCACAGCAGTTCATTCTTAACCAAAGAAAGGAGCCAGGACAGCCTTTAGCCAATCTTCCATGACATGTTCCCAGAAGCTACCTTAATGAAGGAAGAATTTTGATGTGGAAATTTATTTGATGATTAGTCAGGGGACGTTAAAGCCCCAGAAATGACTTTGTCTTGAAGAGAACGGTGCAACTGGCAAGGAGAGCTCACCATGGCCCCACAAAAAACAACAACAAAAGTTAAACTTTTTACACATGTCTCTTTCCTGACCTGCATACTTAAGAACTTCACATTTGCTTTTTTAATAGTCACTTCACTGTGAAGTGACAGAGGCTTTAATGCTGCTTTTTAAGTCAAAAGGGATGTTATCCACAGCAGGTGTTTTCCATTTATGAGAACTTAACATGTGTCCTGACCTAATGGTTTAAAAATGAAAAATACAGAACTGTAGAAAGTAAAAATCATTTGCTGCTGCTTACCACCAATAGAAAAAAATAAATCCTGTTCATTATATTATCTAAAGTAAAAATAACATAAGTGACTTACTTTAAACTAAGACTTTAAAATGTAACCATCTCTTTTTCTTAAGAACACGTAGACGATATTTCTGACACATCAGAGAGTTATAGCTGAAAACAACAGCTTCAGTTCAGAAGCGGTTATGAAGGTCCTAGCTCCAAAATTCTCTCTCTCAAATCTCTCTGTAGTCAACCCTGCAAGTTCCCTTTTGGAAAGTAGTTGTAAGCCAATTTTATTGGGCTACAAAAAGTGCTTATGTTGTATAGTCATTTCTTTTAATCCTCTTTTCTTAGTAATTCATTCCAATAACACATTACCAAATAAAAGACAATTTTAAATGTGAAACCCCCAAAAAAAGCAGAAAAAAAGGAAATTATCCCAAAGAATCATAGCATAAATCATAGCATTTCTTCTTTAAAGAAAAGTACCATAAATCCCTTTGTAAAAATTCTTCTGCAGTGTAACATATAAAACATTTCAAGTTCTGCATCATCCAATTTCACTTAAGTATATTGTCAATGAACAGCTGAGATAATCAATTAATATATGTTACATCATTTTAATGGTACATAATATTTTTATAACCATGAATTATTATATGAAATCTGCATATTTGAGTGTTTAATTTATTTCTATAATATGATGATGATTTAATGATCATTCTCTTTTATATATCTATACGTTTCCTGAACACAATTCCCAACCAGATGGAATTGTTGGGTGAAAGGATGCATTTTTACTGATATTAACCAATAATTGAGCCTAAAGTTTGCACAGTTTATTTCATTCCATTTGGGTATTTGGGTCTCTGCATATTAAAATCTCACTGTCACTTGGTATCATGATCTACATTTTTGAATTTTATTATTGAAACAAATCTTCAATTTGCAAAGTACTATTGATAATTTTTTGCATACGTTTCTCCTCATTTCTATTGCTTTGTTGATTAACACTTCATTAAATTATATTCCCTTAAGAGCTTTTGCTGTTATTAATTCATAATATTTCTTTGGACATATATAATGGTATTAATTTTGTTGTAACTATTTGTTTCCAATTATCATTCTTTAATTTTTCCACAAATATACACTAGCATTTACTATACGTTACATAATGTCCTAGTGACAAACATAATTGGTGGTAAAATGCTAAGAAGTTCCCACTCTATTGAAGCTACAGCCTGGAAGTTGATTGTTAATTAAATAGTTAGAGAATAAATGCAAAATTATGTATTAGATGAAAGTTTTGATGGAAAATGTCTCCGTCCCTTGACAATATAATTCAAAGCAAGGTTTAGGCTAAATAAACTAGAAAAGGACTTTCAGAAGGAATGATGTTCAGAGTGAACTCCGACAGGTGACCTTGTAAACAGCATGTGGGAGTGACCGTGAAACCACACCCCAAGCAGTCACCTTCCCTATACGGTTCTAACACTAATACTAGTTTTTTTTTCACAATGCAGTGAAAAACAGACACCCCAAACAAATAAGAGGGCAAAATTACCATCTAGAAAACTCCAGACTAGTAAAGGGCTCAGTATTGCTTCATCCTAGAAACCATTATGACAAGCTGGCAATTGATGCCAATATACAGTGTGTACAAAAAATTCATGTGCAATTTAAAATAGTTTAACATAGTAAATTGCACACAAACTTTATGTATAAGCTGTTTTGGTACCAAACTATAAATTGAATATTTTTTAATTCAGAATATTAAGAGGGTGCAAATATTCTTGGTTACATGGTTGCTTTTGAAGGGCTTCAGTCCTTACTATAGGTGTGCCTATCACCCAAATAACATCCATTGTACCCATTTGGAAGGCTTTTTACCCCACCCCTGTGATTTCCACTGAGTTTTACTTCCCCCAGTGTACCCATTTACTCACTATTTAGTTACAATTTAATAGTGAATACATGTGATGTTTGTTTTTCTATTCTTGAGGTGCTTCCCTACTCAGCCTTAAGAAAAAAATGAACTAATACTTTTTTGTAACAATTTGCATGGAACTGATGATTATTCTCCTAGGTGAAGTATCTAAAGAATATTAATTGGATTTTTAAAAAAATCTTGCTGATGACATAACAACATTGATTTTTTTTTTTTTTTTTTAGAGACAGAGTCTCACTTTATGGCCCTCAGTAGAGTGCCATGGCCTCACACAGCTCACAGCAACCTCCAACTCCTGGGCTTAAGCGATTCTCTTGCCTCAGCCTCCCGAGTAGCTGGGACTACAGGCGCCCGCCACAACGCCCGGCTATTTTTTGGTTGCAGTTTGGCCGGGGCCGGGTTTGAACCCGCCACCCTCGGTATATGGGGCCGGCGCCTTACCGACTGAGCCACAGGCGCCGCCCAACATTGATTTTTTTTTTGGAGTTTTTTTTTTTTTTTTTTGGCTGGGGCTGGGTTTGAACACACCACCTCTGGTATATGGGGCCAGGGCCCTACTCCTTGAGACACAGGTGCTGCCCAACATTGATATCTTTAAAAGAACAGTACTTCAGTCCATGGACAGCAAGCCAAACATCGGCCACAGGGAAGGTTATAGTTCACCATCCAGAGGGCAGACTCGACATGGTGAAAACAAAAGTATCTGTGTTGATACTTCAGTAGGGAAAATGGAGACACAGATAATTAAGAAAAAGCAGATTAGGGTGGCGCCTTGGCTCAGTGAGTAGGGCGCCGGCCCCATATGCCGAGGGTAGCGGGTTCAAACCCAGCCCCAGCCAAACTGCAACAAAAAAATAGCCGGGCATTGTGGAGGGCGCCTGTAGTCCCAGCTGCTCGGAAGGCCGAGGCAGGAGAATAGGAAGCCCAAGAGCTAGAGGTTGCTGTGAGTCCTGTGAGATCATGGCACCCTACTGAAGGCGGTAAAGTGAGACTCTGTCTCTACAGAAAAAAAAAAAAAAAAAAAAGAAAGAAAAAGCAGATTAACAGTAAGGTGTCATAATCTCCTGTAATTCTGATAGGCTCATATGCCATGGCTTCCCTGCTCACACCAACCTCAAACTTTTGGGCATAAGCGATTCTCTTGCCTCAGCCTCCCAAGTAGCTGGGGCTAAAGTGCCCGCCACAACGCTCAGCTACTTTTTGGCTGTAGTTGTCATTGTTGTTTGGCGGGCCTGGGCTGGATTTGAACCTGTCATGTCTGATGCATGTGGCTGGCATCCTAGCCACTGAGCTACTGGCTCAAGCCTAACATGCTATTTATTCATTCAAAAAACAGATACATCGTTCTCACAATTTTACAATCTAATTGGCAAAAATAAAAGCAAATTTCTTACATTATTTAATCTTTTATGACCTTAGGTTAGCTCTTTGGAATCATTTCTCTGGAGCTGGCCGCCCATTCTCCTCATTTCTGTGTAGTGGCTGAAGACACCTACTCCCCTTATTTTCCTTCCTATTAGGGAATTCTGAGTAGTTAGCAAGCTTTATATATCACCAGTAGCATGCTGGTAAGTATTTAACAACCAACTCTCTAGAGAGGAAAAACAAAAAGCAAGCCTGATTTTTAGGGTTTCCAAGTTTGTGGTAGGAATGTTCCCGTGGTGGCCAATTTCGAGCTTCCAACTTGACATCACTGAGCACAGCCAGTTGGAAAGAAATACCCACGTTTGGCTCCAGTGAGCTGGTTTGAGACAGCTCCAATATACCACACTTCATGATTCTGGAACTGGGGAACGCTTGAGGCTTGAATTCTTCCTACTGGCCTCGCTGGCCTCTGATCTATCTTTTCCTCCCTGGTATTGGGAATTGGCTTCTGTTTTGTCATCAGCGTATTTTCCCTGATTCTACAAAACAGGCAGAGCCCATGGCGAGTCTGGAGAGAACTTGACTGAACCCCTGGATGAACCTCTGCTCTAAACTTGGCTCTGGACGGCTTTGCAACTTCTGCCGTGGAATCCACAATCCCCACAACAATTTCTGGGCTTCTGGGTTGGTATCTGTTTCCCTCTGGAACTTTGATTTTGGAAAGTTTTGGAAATGATCTGTGTCCTGTGAAATCTGAGGGAGATTTGGAACGTAGGCCGTCCATGGCAGACCTTCGTTCACTAACTCAGCCGGCCCTATTGCCATCTCTTCTCTGCTGCGGCTACATTAGCAGTCTGCATTTATGTAACCATTTACAGAGTTCCAGACAGTCAATAGCTCAAAATTCCTCTGTTCTTCCAGATACAAAATATAGCCATTGACATCAGTAAAGGCCACACCCCTCATCCTCACACTCCCCGTTACAAAGGTTTTGGTAACAATGATGGTTGGGGTTCCGATGGGAAGGGCTGCACAGTATTCCAACCTTATACCCTATTTTCTAAACCTCTCTCAGTTTCCTAGTAGTTTTACCTCTTCCTTGCTGTCCTTAAATGTAATTACTTCCGTACTCCTGATCCAGTAGTTCATGGGCATAATTTAGCTCTTGTGTTTCTTAGGTTTAGCTCATGATGAGAAGATATCAGTATTTATTTATTTGAGAAGATATCGGTATTTATTTATTTATCTTACTATGTCGCCCTGTGTAGAGTGCTGTGGTGTCACAGATCACAGCAACTTCAAATTCTTGGGCTGAAGCGATTCTTTTGCCTCACTTTTCTGAGTAGCTGGGATTACAGGTGCCCGCCACAATGCCTGGCTATCTTTTTGTTGCAGTTGTCATTGTTGTTTAGCTGGCCCAGATTGGGTTGGAACCTACCAACCTGGGTGTGTGTGGCTGGTGCCCAAACCACTGTGTTACAGGCACCGCCCAGATATTGGTATTTAAAGAAACAAAATATTTTTCTCTTTCAATTGCCTGGCTCTCGAGTGTCAACAGTACATTTAATTTTATGTTATTATTTGACAATAATTTAAAATATATACATTCCTATATCAAAGCTGAGTGATGCTTTTTCTTCTAATTTATCTTCTTTCCTTCTCCAATGCTATCATATCCTTGGGATTTTGGGCTGTGGGAAAGAAATTACAGGTAAAAATCCCCTATCCTATGCCAAAATGCATGTTCCTGAAATAATGTTAAGTAGTGGGATACTGTGATGAACAAGGCATTCTCCTGTCTCTATGGAAGTTACAGTCATATTTTTAAGACAGATCAAGTTTCTTTCAAAAAACAAACAAAAAACCCTACCAAACCAAAAAAATTAAAGTGCTATGGTAATTTCTATGATGAAAGTAGTACTAAATTTCATGTGAACTTATAAGAAGCATTTCTAACCTTGGCTGGTGTAGGAAGAGAAAAATTATATTGAAAATTGTGATGGAGAATTCTTATCAATATACTGGTTGAGGTTAGTGTAGGGCTGATGCATGCATTCAAATTTCTGAAACGCGCATATACATTATCTCTGACAAAAGGGAAAAACAACTGGGTTCTCCATGTTAATAATACATCTGGACGACTGTGGCAAAAGAAAAGTAAACTAAGTAAAAAAAAAAAAAAAAAGGCAGGAGCTATTTATTCCGAAATGAAACAAGACCTGTAACTACTGTCAAACATGTTGCAAGTATAAAGTATAAAGACTAAACAATGTTCATTGTTTCATGTCTTCTAAGTCTGTTCAAAACTATATTAAGGATTTCCTTGGCAAGATGAAAGTCTCACATCTTACGTTAGTTATGAGATGGGTGATGTCAAACTTCTAGCAGTAGATGCAAGTTTCAATTTTTAATGATTCGCTTCAAGATTTCATAGATAGCTCTTATGGAGATATATGAGGATACATTTCTTCCATAGGCATTTTTGTGTGTGCATCTTAAAATTGATGTTGTTTGATTTGGTGGAGGGATACACAAACAAGGAAGGAGAGAATGAAAGACCTCAGAGGTTACAAAATAATCGAGAAATGTGCTTGGTCGCAGAACACCATTATTAATAATCCTTGAGGAGGCCAAATATTTCCTGTACTTGACTTATATTGCCCAATATTACTGTAGTGTATGAAACTGATAATGTTTATGAATAGTCACTTATTAATGTAAAATATCATGAATAAACATGTTAAATGTAAAATAAATAGCATATAAATAACTGTTTTCTGAACAGAGAGTGGTTCTGTCTTATACTTTGAAAATAACTTATATGTCTGGTTTAATAAATAGTAGCAAGAATTTGCCTGTTTTCTGTATTCACACTGTTGTGCCATTTTTTTTTTTTGTTGTTGCTATTGTGTATATGGAGAAAATCTGGGGAGAAAAACATTTAACATATGATTTAATTTTTTTTTTTTTTTTTACTTAAAGGGGAGTTACCAAATGGGATCTGAAAAGCATGTCAATAAAAATTTTTCCTTTGTTACATTAAAATTAATTGTTCTGGCTAGCTGTGGTGGCTCATACCTTTAATTGTGGCTGAGGCAGAAGGTCAACTTGAGCCCAGGAGTTCAAGACCAGTCTGGGCAATATAGTAAGATCCCACTTCTAAAAATCATAAAAGAAAGTATTTTAGGTGAGTGTGAGGCGGAGACATGGAGATCATTTGAGCCAAAGTGTTTGAGGCTGCAATAGGCTACCATCATGCTAATACACTCCATCCTGGGTAACTGAACAAGACCTTACCTCCTAATAAAAACAAATTTAATAGATCTTTCTTTCTTTTTGAATATGGGATTAACATTATATAACGTCCAATATTGGTTCCATAGTTATACACATATTTCAGAACATGGACACCCTATGCTATCATACATTATCGAAATATCACATTCATTAACATCACCACTGATATAAAAAAGTCTTAGTAATGTGTTGCATAATGATGTTTAATGACAGACCGTATGTATGACAATGGTTCCATCAGATTATAAAACCTTTTCTTTGTGTAGAGATGTTTTCCCTTCATGTTCCTCTTGCCTACGGTATTCAGTGAAGTAGATAACATGTTGTACAGGGTTATAGCCCAGGAGCAATTGGCTACACCAAATAGCCTAGGTATGTGGGCTATGCCATTGTAAATATACTCTATGATATTCACACAATGACAAATGTGACTAAAGAAGTATTTCTCAGAATATATCTTCATTGTGAAGTGACAAGTGACTGTATTAGGAAGTAATGTAAGTTACTTCTTTACAGAAGTATTTTAAAGTACAATTATTTTCACGGAAGTTGCACATTTGATCAATAATGATAAATATTGTCAGTTTCTCATTGAAGTTACAAGTACAGCTTTCAAAATTTATCTTCCCCAAGTCTGAATAAATTTATTTGGCTCATCAGTTATCCTTTTACATAAAATGATATTTCATGATAAAAACAGTTTAACTCAAAACTAAAAATACCTTGCAAATGCTTTAACTCTTATACTTTTATAGATAGCAGGATTGTTTTGTGTATATTTTCTATTTTGTCACACAGTACAAAAGACACTCCTGAAAAAATGTATATTAAAAAGTTAAGATGTAATCAAATTAATTTTTTTATATATTTTTTTATTTTCACATATACATGTGTTCATTAGGCTTCCACTTTTTGCCTTCACAAAGGTAAAAAGGCTTAAAATTTAACAATGATAACAATATTTAAGATGGGGTCCAGAAACAAAAACCTCACAAAGAATGAACAAAGACAAATACATTCAGAAAAGAAATCAGATGATTGCTGCAACGAAGTATTAAGCAATAATAATAATAGTAATGCAAAGAAAGTAATTAATAATTTTTACTGCTTCATCAAGGGTAGTCTTTAGTAAAACCAGACAACTGTTTTCTTTTCCCTAATATGGTTGTGTGATGGGAAAGAATACAAATAACCACTAATAAAGTTTGGTGCTGCCTCAATTTTTGCTAAGACACCACCGATATTATCTACCTTAGGCATAAATGTCACAACTAAAAATGACAAAAGCTTATTATTATTAGAATATCATTTAACTTGTAGTCATTGTTTGTACATTATAGATGCATTTATTTATCAGGTACGTGTAATATTCTGCTGTTGTCTAAAACTACTTCCATGCTACAATGTCAGGGTTAGATAGTTGCAATATAAACCTTTCAAACTGGAAATCCCAAAATGTGCTAACCGACCCTTTACAGATAACGTTTGACAATCCTTATTTACCATTTCTAGTATGGTTCTTCTGGTCTATTATTCATGTGGCCTGTGTCTTGCTGTACAATACAGTCTGGTTTACTCTCATAGAAGTTGCATGCATTTCCCTGCTGACTGTGTTGGAGGCAACGCTTGTCTTTACTGAATAAAGGAGGACGTGGGAATTAAGTGGCTCATCAAAAATCCTTCTTCTTCAGCCTTATCCAACCTTTGCCTTCTTAGGCATATGATTCATCCATTTCTACATCTTTCCAAGGTAAAGTGACATAATTATTCTTACTTTTAATTTCTTACTTTAAATTCTTACTTTTTTAAAAAACTATTTTGGATTTTATTTTTTTGATAGAAAAACTTTGTTTAGTTACCTAAGAATGCATTAGCATCTCTGGTTGCTTGCTTCATCTTTTCTTTCTGTCTTCTTTCTTTTTCTTTTTTTTTTGGTTGTCTCCATGAACTTAAATTTTTATAAAACTCTTATTTTTTGTTTTCTGCATAAAAAATAGATAACAATTATATTCAATATTGATTTGGAATAATTGTTACTATCTTTCATTTTATACACTTTAGATATTACTTTTAATTTGTAAACTATATAATCTTTAAACACCAGGGGATTATTTTTCCAAAATGAGTTTTTTAAAATTGTAAGCTTGAACCTGTAAGTACTGTATGTGTGTATGCCTAATTTGCTAAGCCTAAGAAGTGTACATAAATTTGCCTCACATTTACATGAAGTTATATTTTATATGTCTCAATGGTAAGCAATTTGGTGAATAAAAATTCATGACATTTTAACTGGACCGTTCACTTCAACAATAAAAACTGGTTCCTGGGACACATTAAATGCTTAAAATTTTTATTGTGCATAAAAGGAAAATAGACCCACAGGGCTTTTAACATAAAAAGCTCAGAAACATAATTCTCCTTCTGCTGCTCACCAGAACTACTTATAAATTAATAATATTTTTTGATATTTTGATATTTATATTATCATACATTAATATCTATAATATATTATTTTCTTTGAGATTTATAAGTTTTACTTACATCAAGTGTTAATTATGCTTTGTAGTAGGCATGATAATTACCCCCGAAGGTTTCTGTCCTGATCACTGATTCTGTTAATATATGTGCATATAAGTCAAATAGGAGAGTGCAGATATGATTAAGGTTAAAGATCTTGATATAGATTATTCTGAGACCTGGTAATAATATGTTGAGAAGAAAGAAGAATATAACAATAACTTTTATATGGAAAATGTTGCTTAACCTTACTATCTAAAACCAAAATCACAAAGTTAAAGGAAAAATGTAAACTGAAATTAAAAGTTTGTATTTTTTAGCCAGGCCTTGTCTACTTGGGAGGCTGAGGCAAGAGAATCGCCTAAGCCCAAGAGCTGGAGGTTGCTGTGAGCTGTGAGGGCAACAAAGTGAGACTCTGGCTCTAAAAAAAAAAAAAAAAAAAAAGTTTGTATTTTTTAAACTTCTCATGATTAATAGAATAAAAAGGAAATTCTCTGTACGAGAGAAAATATTTATAAGAGAAATAATCAGTGAAGGCCTAAGAGTCAGATTATGCAAGGGAGTCTTAAGAATCAATGAGAAAAAGAAAAAACAAAAAAATAAGCAACATGAATGTTAAAACACTACATCTATTTGAAAATATAACAATATTTAACGTGCTACATTACTCAAAGAAATAATACTATAATGTGATACCACTGCACATCTGTCAGAATGGTTAAAATGAGGAAAAATAACACTAAAACCATGCACAAACTTGGGGAGCAAGTGGTACTCTGGTCGATCCTGAAGAAGATGAAAATTTGTACCACCAGTTTGGTAAAATATGTGGTGGTAGAAAAGCAAACTAAAAGCTTACCCTATGAATTAGCAATCCTAATCTTAGAAATATTGAATGACAATAAATACAGATATTCACTTAAGTTTTGTTTTAGAATATTAACAAAATACAAATTTTAATTTGTAATTGAAATCTGAATTCTACCTAAGTAGGCTTATGAATGTTTACGAATAGTAGAATAAGTACATAAAGTTTGGTATACGTAACCATGCTGTGATACCACAGATGGGGGAATCACAAATACCAGCAACATCTTAGATAAATCTCACAATAATAATTTTAAGCAAAAGAAGACAGACTTTTTTAAATGCATGAAGTTAGTTGTCAGCATCCTACTCTATAATATAAAGTTTTCTAAGAAAAAGAAAAAAATGCTTTCTCTTTCTCCCTGATAAGTCTACTGGCCCACAAGTTTCACTACTGGGTTATACAAAAATTTAATGAATAAAAGTGTAAACAAAAGAAGAAATTAATTTCAATCTTCATTTGAAACCAAAAAAAGAGTTAACTAGTCAAAGCAATCTTAAGTCAAATAAACAAATCTAGAGACATCATATTACCTGACTTCAAATAATACTCCTAGGTGATAATAACCAAAACAGCATGGCACTGATATAAAAGTAGGGGCAAAGACCAATGAAATAGAATAGGGAGAAAAAGTCAATAATTTTACTTTCATTCTCAATAAAAAGAAAAAAAATAGCAAGTTGTTGTAAACTATAGCCTCAGAGAGAAAATGTTCTTAAATCTGCAAAGGAAAACATTTAAGTAAAGTGACAACAATACTTCAAATTAAAGTAAAAAAAATAATTTCATCAATTATTTAATCTCATGTAATTAATTTTGATTCTCCTTGATCTTCATTAGCATTCTGAAAACATTATTTAGTTCTTAGAGTTATTTTAAAATTATCAGAACACTGTATTCAATAATACTCATTTGTTAGTCTTTTCCATGAATATAAGTGCAGATGCCTTTGAGAGAAAATAAAATTACAAATGCAAATGACAAAAACTTAGATTAGCTATGGCTAAAATCTGATGACAATTCACTGTAACTAACAATTAAGAAAATTTAGTCTTTTTGTGGCATAAAACATAATAACTAAAATTATGGCTGAGGACTTGTTAGATTTTGAAGAATTTTATATTATTTGGGGACATTTATATGAATAACATACTTATAAATGTAACAGACCATCTAGCAGCATTTGTTATTTGCAAAGGCTTTTCATATGATTCAAGATCACAAATAAGCCTGTGTTAGTTCAATATCTCTCTTTCATAAACCTTTAGTACGTTCTTGGGATTTCTGAAACATTTCAAAGTTAGTTCAAAGTTAAAGAAGACTTAATTTAGAACTTGATCATGGAGAAGCCTGCCAACAATGTTAAAAGTTTTAAAACACTTGAGCCAAATAGAAGTATATGTCATTGTGAAAGAATAGTCGTTTGCTTAACCGAAATGACAATTAAAAGATTTCCTAAACAATACGAAATAAACCTAACCCAAACCCTTTAAAAACTCCAGTTTTCCTAAGAAACCAAAAGCACCTAGCAAAAGAAACATGAAACAAAATAAATTATCTTAATAAAATTAAAAATCTTCATTAGGCCAATTACAAAAAGAGAAGAGAAAAGCCTCCTGCATTATAATCAATTCTCTTTGCGGATGTCTCTTTAGATGACCTGAAAGTTATACCTGATGAAAAGGCATTTAACACAGGGATAGCGTTTGTCCAAGTTTATGAGTACACGTTATATTATAAAAGACTAAAGTAAACACCTTGAACAGGATAATACAAGGCTGTTAGTAAAATAAGAGAAATTTCTGGGTTATAAGAAACAATAAGGATATATCAAGAAAAGCCTTGTTTACTTAAAGAATTAAGTAAATTAAACTGGAGAAAAACATCACTTTAAACTATAAAGCTGCAGTTCACATTGTGGTTGGAAATTTAAAGGAATAAATTTCAGAATTAAACTGATCCTCTTCCAATTTCTTACTAATAGTAGATAAACATTTTAAAAAAACTTTATGTCTTTGATCACAGAAGACTAGACTCTGGTCCTGTATCAGTGCACCACAACACCAACGCTCAATTCTTAGAAAAATTCACAAACAATTCCTTGCCAATAACAGCCAACCTAATTACTCTTTTACCTAATTAGACT
Source organism: Nycticebus coucang (assembly GCF_027406575.1). Taxonomy (NCBI): domain Eukaryota; kingdom Metazoa; phylum Chordata; class Mammalia; order Primates; family Lorisidae; genus Nycticebus; species Nycticebus coucang. The sequence continues at coordinate 20,521,764 of NC_069802.1, read as the reverse complement.
TTTCCTAATTTTCTTAAGTCCCCATTATCTCCCCTATATTTTTTCTGTTTTTATATGTGAACAAGCATTTGCCCCAGAAAAAAAATACTTTTAAAATTTTCTCATATCATTGAGACCATGCAAAATTTTCTCATGTAAAAATTATTTTTGCATATTTTGTATGCATAATTATTTATTAAAAATTTTAATTTTTAGTAACTGTAATTTTTACTAAAATCTCGGGAATTAATTTTAAACTATTATATATTAACATCTCATGAGCTAGAGATTGTAAACATATAGTTTATAAACTGTACAAAGTTTATAAACTGTATAAAGTTTATAAATCTCTATAAACTGTATAGAGTTTATACAGTTTATAATCTGTAAAGTATATATTTTTATAGAACAATATTTTAATGCAGAATAAGACATATTTGCTAATATACTCAAATCTTTTATCTTTCTATAAAATTTTAGGAGCCAAGAACAAACTTATGGTTATGTTCACCAATTTATGTTTTGGTGTCTTAACTTATTTAGAAAAGACACCATTAGTTAATGTCTGTTATTTAATTTATCTTTTTTCAGATTTTTTTAAATTAAATCATAGCAAGATTTCTAACTATATACAAAGCTCATTAATAAATGTTTAATCCTCATATTTTTGTAACAATTATACCTAGATTACTTATAACTGAGATATTAGAGCTTGTCATTACTTCAAATGATTTTCTTGTCAAAGAAAAACTGTCACAGTTAAATTTTGTGCTCAATGTGTTCTGAACTCTCATGGATACATTTGCTTGTAAGTCAAATCCATACTTTCAAGATCTTAGAATATTTAGTAAAGACAAAAATAACCAGTCTGACCATCAAACTCATGGCCCCACTCTCCCAAAAGAAGTGGAAATAATTCTGAAAACATCTTTGTTTTTATTTTATCGACAAATTTAAAACCAGCTTATTCATCAAAGATCTACTGACATGAACATAAAAGCATTTGGATGAATCACTCTGTTTTTGGATAAATCACTTGATTTAAGTGTTTACTTTTTCCCCCTTAAGTTAATAGATCTCCTTTGTATACTTTTGGTAGAAAAATATTATGTTTTTATAACATATAGATATAAAACATAAAAATATACATATACAAAACAAAGTGCTTATTTTTTATTTAAAAAATTTGACTTAAACAGTGTAATAGAAATTTATCGGTTTGTAAAAATACACTTGGATACAAGTCATATTTCTGACAAAATGGGACAAGATTAAACTTTAGTAAATTTCAATTACTCTGATAGATAATCTCATGAAAACTGTAAAACAAATTTTTGGGCAAAGCAGTTAGAGTTATTTACCAATATACTGAATTGGCCAAAGAATATTTAGTTAATATTCTAAAAGTATGTGAAGATGCTTAAAAGATAAAAGTATGCGAAGATGCTTAAAAGATAAAAGTTATTCTACCAAGCTCTGTACAGTGTTTTCTTGGTCTCAATCCGTCGTCCTTGAGGATAAGAGTATTGCCTTTCCTTCGAGTATAAGGACGGTGTATGTCTATTGATGAGAATTTCATCTTCGGCTCTTAAGAACCATCAAATGTTAGAATGACTTTTTTGTATATGCTATTTTCCAAGTGTCTTTATTTAAATAGCCAATATACGAGAATAGCTGAGGAGTTTTGGGAAAAGAGTTTAGCTTAGAAAATAATAAAGTAGGGTAGGAAAACTTGGGTGGGAAGGCTCTGGGAAAGGAAGTCTCGGCTATCTTTGAGAGAGCATCATACAGAAAAGCAGTTTTTGAATCCCTAATGTTTTTAGAAGCTCTGAGGTGCCAATTGAAGTATGTTTTTTACTCAAATTGATAAATGTTAAAACCATGGTCTTTTAATTCAGCCCTAAGAAGGACAAGCTTGGGAACTCAAAAGACATTTGGGATGACCAGTGAAGATCCAAGTTAGTTTTATTCAGTGATTTAGAAATGTGCACGAGATGGGACCATGACCTTAAGATATATAACCGGCTGGTATTCTGAAGGAGCACCATTGCTGCACACTGTAAAATTTGGGGATCTCATTCTATTTTGTATTAATCTTGAAAACATTCAAAAACAGAGGAAGACCGGACAATCAATACTTGTACAGTCTATGCAAATAACTTAGAATAAAATTGAATCAGACAAGCACTCACGAAACCAGAAGAACGAACTGTTCTAGTGCCAGAGAGGACTCGCCAGAAAAGACAAAAAGTTCCAAAGTCCATATGGCCCCAGACGTCCTTTACTAAGGCAACCTTCACAAAACCAGATCCTAACAAAGTCACCAAGGAAGCTGCTACCAAAGGGAGGTGTCTCCACCTGAGCGAAGACTTACCTGAAAAGGAGCAAAGGAAGCTGAAGGCAGAGGCTCAGCGGTGTGCACCTCAGGTGATTCCAGAACTCTCCAAAGTAATCTTCTTCAGATTACCCCTTCTGACATTAGAGTATGTCTTTTTTTTTTTTTTTTAAAGACAACAGAGAAAAACATCTTCTAAAATAAATTCACGTGGGAATAGGCAAAAAGGGATTATAATTCGAGAAGCAGAGCTATGGCAAGCGGTAGATCATCTGAAGATGGGAAGATAAAGAAAAGCTTTTAGCTGCAGAAAGGAACAGTTCATCTGAGCTGCTTGGAAACAGAGTTCATTGGTTCTGGAAGCTCAAAGCTAGAGCTGGCAGCCAGTCCATTGGTGGAGATGCCCTTACCAGACGAGTGTTCTTTTAAAAGCATTTTATCTGAATTGCTGCAGTCTTAAAGAAAGTCCTGGAGACATTCCTTATCTTGGACATGAAAGCATGAGCTCTTTGTGCTTTCCCAGCTCCAATTTGCTTGGTTCTAACAAGAGTGATTTTATCCTGGGATCTGCAACGTTCATGTACTATATGTATAATATGTATACATTATATATTAACTATGTGGTATTTTATACCTTGGTATGTTCCTTATATATATGCACACATATATACGTATGTGTTAAAATACACAAACTACACATTTATAATATAGCATAATGTATATTATATATTTAACTGTTTCCAATGAATCTTTTTCTGTTTATATGTATTCAACTACATACTTTCATAACTGTTAAGATGTATAGTGCAAAAAAAAAGATGTATAGTGCAAAAAAAAGATGTATAGTGCATAACTATAATATTCTATAAAGTAAATTTAACTCTTTTTCTAATGCATCATTTTTTGCAGGTATGTGTGTGATTATTAACATAAGTAAATATTCCAAACTCATGAACTGGAATATAAAAAAATGTTTCTTTTTCAAATTATTACCTCCCCCCAAAAATATGCAAAAGCTACCAAAAGCATTCATGGAACTGCCTTAAAATTCAGAGAAAATGAAACAAAGATTAAAGTTGAACTATTCTGCAAAGGACAGGGATTTACTATGTGAATAGTTAGGAGTGCTTCAATTCAAGCAAAACGTTAAGTGATAGCGCTAAACTCTTAGCCTGGAGCATATTCATTGTCACATTCCTTTTCTTGGTAGAGTATTAAGGATGCATTATGGAGAGGATAAAGTACATTTAATGCCATAGGAGGAAAAAGTTAATGATCCTAAAAGATGATCACTCTGCCTGTCCTTGAGTATTTAAAGTAATTTTTCTCACCTGGAAAGATACAAAAATGCTTCTAAAATGTTACTGAATTTCATATTAGATGTAAATCCTTTAATTTCCCAAGAGCATTAAGTAGGCAAATCAGCAAGGCAGATGTGACTTTCGTTGTCCTGTTTTTATGACTGACATCAATTACTTTCCTTAGAGTTTACAAGATCGGGGCTGAAGGAGTTATTTGTTCCACAGAAGACTTTTACTTGCACTGGGGGTAACCTGTAGCCCAGCTTTGGTTATGGCCTCCGGGTCCAAGCCACTGAATTTTTCCTTTGAAAGAAGTTAAACTGAGAAGTAAAATTTTACGTTGTTTCCCACTCAGTGAATTAAAAAAAAAATAGAGCTGTTTTATTGAAATAACTAAGCATATTTTTAATAAAATTGTTTTATACTTATTAGCACATAATGATATATTATGAAAAATGCAATTAATATAAGTACAAAGGTATATTTTTATTCCTGACTCTTGTCAGCCACTATGTATATTATTTCCGCACCATTTTCCTAATTTAAAAGAAAGAAAAATTAGTCTTGACCTCATTCATGGGCCTCCTGCATGTATTTTTTCTTAATAGGAAAACTAATTCTCAAGTTATAACTGAAAACAAAGAAACTGGCGTGTTATATTTCCTTGAATGATTCCTGTATATCAAGTTCGATGGATTTCTAAAAACTTGGATTTCTAAAAATCCTCACGTTCCAAAGAGTAAAGGACAGGTTTTTCTGAAAGCTTTAAATCCCGAGATCAACTATGCTCCTTTCGAATATTCGTTTGTTCGCTTGCTTTTCCATGTTTTTTAAATTTTTTTCTTTCCTTTCTTTTCCTTCCCTCCGTGTCTCCCTCTCTCTCCTCTGTTCTTTCTTTCATTTTTCCTTCTTCACTCTGTCTCTTCCTCCCTTCCTTCTTTCCTCCCTTTTTCTCTTCCTCTCTCTCTCCCTCCCGATTGATCTTTTTGTTGTTCTTACAAAACCAACCCCTGAATTATCCGACAAGAATGTTGACTGTTACTTTATAATTAATTTGGTAACTAACTGTATTACATACACACACACGTGCATTCTGTATTTGGGAGTTCACTTTTATTTAAAGCACCGTTTCTTTGCATTATATTTTATTATTGCAAGAAAAACACACTTAGCAATAAAGGCTGTCTATGAGTTTTTTTTAACAGTTTAATAAATATCTCATCAAAACTCTTGCTGGAGTGGATTGAACTTTATTGTCTAAGCAGTATACTTCATGAATATTTGATTTGATAATTTTTAGAATATCATGTTGGCCTTAAGTTGTGTACTACTGTGAACACAACTGTCTGATTGGTCCTAATGGTCCCACCCTTTTGAATGAGCTGGTCTTGGGAATTTTCTGTGTTGACTCAATTGCACTCATGCCTCTATCCAAACACTTATGAACATAATAAATTGCCTGCCTTGGATACTTTGTGGAAAGTCACCCACCAGCATTCTGCTCCACCTGTCATTAAGAAGTGGCTATCGCTACCCCAGCTGATGCTCTTTTTGAAACTTTCCCTTTAACCAACTCTTCTACATTTTGACAGATGAGGCACCCTCCTTCTTTTCACTGTACACAAGCAGTTTGACTAAAAGGAGGAAAACTCTTGGGACAAAGTAATTATGTTGAATTGCATGGTTGTACAAAACAGAACTAATTACAGTTCCATTAAATTTAACGCTCAAATAGAATTATCATTTAATTATTTCAATAATGACAAATATAAGTGGAAAATAAAGGTGTGATTATTTATATTAAAAATAGAGTAGTTACTCCTTTTCATAAAACAAATACAATTAATAAAAAAGAAGATTTGGGTATGATTCTGCCTTCTGAGAGTTAGAAAATCGGTGGATTTGGATTGGAAAAATATTCAATGTAAGTTGATGATGAAGAAAGAAACGAACCTGAATTTTGAGGTGTATTAAATATATCTGTCCATGTTCGTATGAAGCCATGATGCACACACTCAAGCTTCCTCAAGCTCACCAAGCCTAAAAATAGAGTCCTAAAATAATAGCATTTAAAAGTTCCCTGCAGTAAAGTGTGGTCTGGTTCTTTTCCAGACTCCTTGACATCCATGCTATTGAAGTGAGCAAAAATCTATGAAGCAGTTGTTTTCAAACATTGGGGACAGGGGAAACTCACATCATGAACCCCATATTGTCACTTAATTTGCTGCAGGTCTCTACCAAAGTATAACTTTCTATCTATGACTCATGGAGGTATCTCACCTCAGAGATTGAGCCTGCCCATGTACTCTCTAGAGCAGAATACTGAAGACAAGGAAGAAGGGCAATGTAGACCTTGGATTAGGAGTTTTCTTCAAGACTGTAGATAAAGACTGAGCTATACAAATTCAGGGAAGAAAAATGGGGCTGAGCAGAAAGAGTGGGATGGATACTCAAGGGCAACCAGTCCCTAGAGATGTTGGAGTTCTGGCCAACTCCATTCTAGAGTTCAGAATGGGGGCCTCATTAATATCAAGTATCAGCTAACACACCAGGCTTTTGCAGGAATGCCACTGCCCTAGAATAAGGCCTACGATAGACTCACTCAAATAAAGTCTAAGGCAAGCATGAACACGTTCACCATGAAAATAGAGTTCAGATGCTGAGTAGTGACAAATTTGAGGGCAGGTAAATACCTTGAGCTTCTCAGATTGGCCTTAACAATGTATAACAGCAAACCTAACAAGTTCAAGATGACAAGCCAGTGATTAACCTCCCCCTGAAACTGACATCAATGCACATGAGAGGAGATTAACAGAAACTAGAGCATCTGCGATGCATTAGCCACCAGTAAAACAATAATGAAAAAGAACAGTTCTATGCAGGCATTTGAATCTGGATAGAATGAGAAACAAACAAAAATCCCCAAATTCTCAAATGCCTACATAGGGTGCAAAAAAATGTTTATACACATTTTAAGAGAGGAAAAAATGTATTAAAATTGTAATACTCAAATTACATTTGACTTCTGCAATTACAAGAGACACAAAATATAAGATAAGAAATATTGTTGGTATATCACGAATATTACAATTTTAATACTTATTTCCTTTCTTTTTTTTCTTTCTTTTTTTTTTTTTTTTTTGTGGTTTTTGGCCGGGGCTGGGTTTGAACCCGCCACCTCCGGCATATGGGACCGGCGCCCTACTCCTTGAGCCACAGGCGCCGCCCTTTATTTCCTTTCTTAAAACATTTTTGGAACCCTCTGTATTTCGGTGCCAAATATAATCAACTTCATCTAATGACCAAATAAATATGCCAGATATATTCAACTTCATCTGTCTGCAGATAAAGGTAATGCTGGCTTTGGGATGACACACTAATACAGTTGTGTGCTGTTAGATGCCATCATTCTTTACATAACTGTTTACAGTCATAGGAAGATTTTACTGGTAAAGGACATTTATTAGAATTTACAATTTTATCAGAAAATGATTTCTTCCAAGTCTCTTGTGCTTGTAATCTGTATAGTTTATTCCTCTTGAAGTTATGCTACAAGTTAACAGGTCACTTCACTCTCTACATGGAGCCATAACTGCAATGATGAGATTTCTTAAAAACTGTGACCAAAACTTATGATAAAATTTTTATAAATTCATTTATTCAAAAATTTATTAGAGGTATAAAATACAGTTTTTTTCTAGATTAACACTTGCAATTAACCAGTAATAAGTTAACAAGAGACTTACATTATTCTTGTGTCTTTTCATTGTGTGGCACTCCATGGGGACCTGCATTAAAACACTTTTTTTTTTTTTTTTTTGAGACAGAGTCTCATTTTGTCACCCTCAGTATAGGGCCATGGCGTCATAGCTCACAGCAGCCTCAAACTCCTGGGCTCAAGTGATTCTCCTGGTCAGCCTCCCAAGTAACTGGGACTACAGGCACCTGCCACAACGCCCAGCTATTTTAGAGACAGGGTCTTGCTCTGGCTCACACTGGTCTTGAACTGTGAGCTCAGGCAATCCACCCTCCCTGGCCTCCCCAGAGTGCTGGGATTACAGGCCTGAGCCACCAGCTCCTAAAATCCTCTCTGCTTTGTATCTCTGGGATCTGCCGTTGTTTCTATAGTCTTTAGTTAATGTTATTGAATGATCAGAGAATGCCAAGATTTCTTTCACTACTCTACTTCACATTTGAAATTACCAAGAAAGAAGAATGAAAAGATTTGACTTGAAGGAGTTCCTGACTGAAGGGAACATGATGCTTGAATCCTCCTTGATGTACTCTTGTCAAACACGTGCCCAACTGGAGTGAACGTCTTCATTGTAAGTTCATGTCCTCAGGTGAGAGCTTACTTTATCTTTGGGCATCTCTGTTACCAGGAAACTGGAATCTATGTCTTTGTTACGGCAGCTGCTGTTCTTGTCCTAACTCCTGCCAGTTGTCTAACCATCATGTTGGCTGGTTCAGACACTGCCTCTTCTAATGAGCCCATCATCCATCTGCTTGTGTCGTCTCTAGCTCTATTTCCAAACTATGAAAAAATAGCTCTCGGACTGACCCATTGGTTCTTTATTTTCCCTTCTCTTTACTCCATCCTTTATCAAAATTTAGACATCTTTCTTTTTATTTTTACTCCTATAGAGATTTTGGCTTTTCCCCTGCCTAATAATAAATATTTTTGGCCAGAGTAGAAGATTAGGCAGACTTTTCCCTCTTATAGTAATAAATGGTATACCAAATGAAATGTTTCTTTTTTTTTTTTTTTTTTTTTTTCTTGCAGCTCAGAAGTTTATTAACCAACGGGGTTGGGTCAGCTGGTGTTTACATGCTGACCCCTGCAGCCCTGTATCCCGGCTGTAGTGAGGAAGATGGCTGGCTTCTCTGCTGGCCACAGGTGATATCATCTCAGGAACATGCTGAGCCCTCTCTCCTGGGTCCCTGTTGCCATGGCTGGAGTCCAGCACTATCAGATAGGTTCCACTTCTGTTTCTTGTGCTTGAACTAGAGTATCGACATTTTTTAGGATCTCAGCATAGTATGGGCCAAATACCTGCTGATTATGATGCATCAGCTTGACAAACTTCCGGCCTAGTTCTGTCAACTCTCCTTCGATGTGATTAAGGCCTTCAGGGAAGTGTAGCAGAGACTCCTGCATGCCACGAACCAAACAGCATTTGAGAAACAAAAGGAGGCGCTGATCAATGATACTACGGACACGGTTTTCTTTCTTGGTGATGTTCTGGAGTTGTCCTATAAGACATACTGTGTTTTCACTGCTTAGGGCAGTAAAGCCCAGGTCCTTGAGGCCACAATGAATTTCCTGAGACACCTGTTCACTCACATTCAACATAGCTTCTTCAGGCTTGGAGTTAAATTCCTCAGTCACAGCCTTGGTTATGCATTTCAGTTTATCCACAAATCCAGGTGAGTTGAATAAAATTGAACCAGAGAAACTTCTAGCCACTAGTAAGACTGAGGCCAATATAGTCAAGTGGCGCAAATGGGACCCCATTTCCTGGACCCGGATTCTGTCCATCAGCAGAGTCTCAGGGAATTCTTCATTTTCAGGATCCCAGAGGAGGAGATTCAGGTAGCCCTGGTATAGCACCATTATGGGATTGGGAGGATCTGAATTCTTAGCTGCCTTGTCTGGAGTTGAACAGGCCATGCTGGAGGAGCTGGGGATGTCAGGAGAATCCAGACATGGTGTAATGAGGTCTGTGGCTGCTTTGGTTAGCCATTTCTTGGTGTAATCAAGGAGATTGGGTTGTTTGTCAAGGAGTTCCTGGAATTTAGCTCTTTCATACTGCATGGAATATTCCTGCAGGTAGGGTCGAATGCTCTGGATGGTATAGTTCGCCATGTCCATTTTCATTAGGCCCAGAACATGGAAGATGCCCCTCAGTAACTGTGCTGGATCTGTTATGCTCTGTAGTTTCTTTACTGCTTCATCTCGAACTGGTGCACATAGCAGGGTCATCAAACTAAGAATGCAGTTAGAGAGACGAGAGACATCTAGGGCTCCAGGTTCTGCTTCTTGCTTGAGGAGATCCATGTCCAGAACTTCTTTAATCTCATTTTTTAGGCGGATGTGGCGTGGTAATAGCAGTGATAGCAAAACCTCCTTAACTTCTGTCATAAGTTCAAGAGCACAAGTGAATTCGGGAGGATTACTCAAGAGTTGTTCTCTTAAATGGTCCCAAAAAACATTGTACAATGTCTCCATGAACCTGTCTTCCAGACTGTTTGGAGATAAAACATTCTCTTCCATGTAGAAATCTTGATTTACCATGATTTCATGAGCAATGCTCATCCTGGAAACTTCGTTAATTGTTTCTATTAGACGAGGAGAGTAGTTATTTAAACAGAAGTCTTCCTCTTCTTGGTTCTTCTCTGATGTTTCAGAATTATGGGCTCCACACTTTGCTTCATTGGGATCATTTTGGAGTACAGTTTCCTCACTCTTGGGCATCTTGATGTTATCTCTTCCTCTGTTCTGGACCGGCTGCCCCGCGGCTGAGTATGATAGTGAAGCCCCTCTCTGAAATGTTTCTTAAGGAAACATTTTCCTTCAGCAAATATAAAAGACAAATGTTTTTGACATGCTATATGTTGTTTATAAGTATTTGATGTTTTTATTTTATGTTCTTTCTCTCATTCTCAAAACATTTTTGAACAACCATGCCACTAGAAGTTTGAGCGGTATCAAAGGAGCCCTAATGAATATGATAGATATTGTCCCTCGTACTACACAATTTACAGTTTGGTGGAAAAAGTAGACAGTGAACACGAATTGCACAAGTGATTGCACATGTGACAAATGAGACGGGCACAGCAGAGAGAGGTCTAGTCTGAAGGTCAAACTGAAGGTCAAATGGCTGTTATACAGTCACATACATGTATTTATATAATATAGATAATATATATGTATCTAAAATATTTGGAACGTTTTGCAACTTACATAAATCACGTGCAAAAGTTATCATAGAAAGGAATTTTGGTTCAATTACTTTTAGCAAAGTTAAAGAAAAGTACAGTTTTTCTTAATTTTTATCTTTTGCCTTTTTAAAACAAAGAAGTAAATAGAGAGGAAGCCATAAAAGATGTCTTTTCGGAGAAATAATAACAGCAATGGGAAGAAATAAAATTATCCCAAGTCCCAGTCGGTATTTCTCTCTCTCCTTCCCAACCTCCTCCTTTCTCTCTCTGTTTTCTCTTGATCTCTCTGTAATTTTATTTAATACAAATAATAACACAAAATCTAAGTAGCATAATTTATTTTTCAAACAGGCAAACTAAGACTTTGAGACTTAAGTAATTTGCTCAGGACAACCAAATCCATAAGGGGGTTGGGCTAAAATTCAAATGTAATTGTATCTGCTTAATAAACATTTATTAAGCACACTTACCTTGGACTAGTGATTATTTCAAGCAAGACCAAAGAAACATGACTTTGATATTAGCCTCGATTACAAGGTAGTATCATTGATAGATATAAAAGTACAGGAGAGAAATACTTTCTAAAAGAGAAGAAGAGTGAAACTGCCTAATGTCTTAGGGTTAGAGGGTTCAAAAACATCATGGAAGAGGCTTCCCTGAAGATAAACTTGAATTAAACTCAGTTTGGACTCTAGAAACCAGACGCATACAAATGATACTGCAGAGAGGAGGAATAAAAACCATTGCAAAGCAAAATTAGGTAATCGTATGAAGTCGTATATACCACTCTGGAAAAAAAAAAAAAAACACACATAGATAGGGTACCAGCGAGCCAATATTCTTGCAAGTGATGATACATTTTTAGGTAATTCAACTTAATTGCTATTGACTCTCACTGTGTGGAATAATTTAATATAGCCTTAATTTTTGTTTTAAATATTAAAGGAGTCTGTTGCTTCAATGTCTTTCCTAGGATGAAGCTTATCTGAACCTCACTTTGGAAATTTTCCTCAATCAGAAAGGAATTTACATTTGTTTTGAGGGAATTAAATAGATGGCTCAAAGTAATCGATTGCACAAATTGAGGTTTCAGTTTTGCTTTTTCTGTCTATTTGTTTATTAAATGGCTTTCAGAAAATTTGTTTGACATGAAATCAAAAGAGGTTTGTGGGAATTGTATTATCTATTTCATGACAATGCATAATGAGTTGCTGAATGAAGGATTAGTTACCTCTGCCATTGAATAGTCAAGGGGAATTTGGGCTTATTTCACTGTCAGCAGAACACATCAGCTGAGATGTTCTTTGCATATTTTGAAATTCCAAAGTTTTTTTTTTTTTTGGTAGATAACCTCTAAATGCTGTATCACAATCTGATATTGCTCATCTATTCTATTACACATCTTGTTTTCCTATTAAAGGGCACTTATTTATACAAAAATCCTGCTTGAGCAACTGAAATCATCATTTGCCACTATCTGTGCTTGCATCCATCCTTAAACCATCAACTTTGGATAACGAGCAAGTTATATTTTATTTTATTTTAATACAGAGTCTCACTATGTCATCTGTGCTAGAGTGCAGTGGCATCACAGCTCACAGCAACCTCAAAATCTTAAGTGATTCTCTTGCCTCAGCCTCCCAAGTAGCTGGAACTACAGATGCCTGCCACAACTCCTGGCTTGTAATAATTCCTTTCTATAACTTTTGTAAGTGATTTATGCAAGTTGCAAAGCACTCCAAGGGTGCTATTTTTTGTTGCAGTTGTCATTGTTGTTTAACATAGTTTCGAACATCCACCCTTGGTGTGGGTGGCTGGCGCCGTAACCACTGTGCTACGGGTGCCGATCCATGAGTCAGTTATTTCCAAAGGGGACATTACCCCTCCTGTTTATAAAGACTAAAACAATAGGAATAAACACATGGCAAAGATTAGATTAAAATTAAATGGTATTAGAGACTGAATTGTGCCACCCTGAGATTTATATGTTGAAGTCCTAAGCCCAAATATGAATGTATTTGGAGGTGGGGCTTTCGAACAGGTAATTAAGGTTAAATGAGGTGGTGAGAGTGAGGTCCCAGTCCAGTAGGACTAGTTTCCGTGTCCACATACGAGGAAGCAGAAGCAACGACGGAGACCTTGCTCTCTCCCTGTGCACTGAGCAAAGGCCAGGTGAAGGCATAGGGACACTGTGGCTGTCAGCAAACCGGACAAAGACCACCGCCCAGAAATGAACCCTGCTGGTACTCTGATCTTGTGCTTCCAGCAGCTAGAAATGTGAGAAAGTACCTTTCTGTTCTTAAAGACACACAGGTATTCTATTTTGACAGTCCTAGCAGAATAACACAAATGTTAATTAGGCATTTTTCACAATATGGGAATGAGTAAATCTTAGACCTATGCCCTTAAAGGGCTTCACTGCCAGAGCTCCGTGTACTGGCAGCCCTGTGCAGAGGGGCTGATAACACAGAGAATCTGTAAAGTGGGTTTAACTCTGCAGAATTAGCTTTTGTGTAGTAACAACAACAACAAAAAAGAAACACTAAAGTTGTGCTCTTCTAAACTGATCTTCAGTGCCAGCTCTCTAAATCATCCACCTTACCGTTACTCTCTTGCTGATGAGTCGCCAGCAAACAAGTACTATGCAGAACTATTTTCCTATTCAAGTTGGAAACTGAAATTGAAATTTGGAATAATGAACTGGCTTAATTTTATAACACTAAAAAATTCGTGGATAAAGTCATCAAACAATGTCCATACTTAGTAACCGACAGATTATTTAAAATAATTGTGTTGGAAAGTATTAGTCAAATCCTTACATGGCTACTTTCAGGAATTTTCTAAAACCCTATTTATTTATCAAAACACTAAGGAATAATAACATATACTTACTGAATTTTGTAAGGTATTACATAAAGCAGCTAGTCTAGCATTTGATACGTACGGAAAGTCCTATCAATGGTTTATATAAATCACTAAAGAAATAAGGGAATAATATGGATTTCTGTGTATGTAGGAACATGTATTTTCTTGTAGTATGGTTATACTTCCTCTAGGTCTATGTGTTATTTTTATAAGGAGAATTTTACTTATTTCAAATATTCTAATGGTACTAGAAAAAGCACCACTCTGGAAAATGAATATCATGTACAATTAGAAAAATATAAACGTGGAAACTCTGAGAAGTATTTACATATTTTAAATGTGTTACTCAAAGAAATCATGACATTGAATATCAGCTTGCCAAATCTTATAACCAATAACAATCACTTCCTGAATCATTATTAAATATAATTCATATATTAAGTTATAAGATATATTTATATGTTTACATAAAACATAAAACATATTTTAATATTTTATCTCATTTTGTTCATAGGTTAGATTTTAATGGAAGTAATTAACACCAGTTAAAGATAAGAAGCTTAAGTCAAAGAAAGTTCCAGTTTTTGCCCAAGTTTGCTATAAGTGGCGAGTTTGTCCAGTAAACCCAGGACCGTCTAATTTTAAAACCCATGTTCTTTTTATTGTCAATAAAAGTTTAGATTTGAAAAATTAAATATCATACATAATTATTTTTAATATATTTTTTTATTGCTTTAATTCCTTTTAGCATAGCTGGTATTGAATTACCTATAAAAAGTTTCAATTAAAAAAAAAAAAGTTTGACATGATTGCAAGAGGGACATTGCCTAACAACTGCAATCAATGTAACCTGGCTTATTGTACCCTCAATGAATCCCCAACAATAAAAAAAAAAAAAAAAGTTTGAAATAGAAACAAAAAGTATAGTGTATAAAATATCAACATTATTTATAATGCATGGCTATTCCAAAACATAAAATAAATCACAATTGAGAAATCTTATTTTTTTTTAAGAAAATGGCTTTAGTTAAATAATAGGGTTGATGTCCGTAACTCTGATTAAGCTACTCTTTCTAACATTAGGAATTGCAAATTATGCACAAGTATGACATAAGTGAACTTTAGCACACCGGAATTATAAAGAAAACTCAGAGCCGTTAATTTACCAATGATTATAAAGAGAACATTCAGCAAAAATTTTCTTCTATTCAGATAATTATTTAAATAAAATGTCAAAGATTTCGAATTTTACAAACAGATAATTAAAGTAGATTATGCTAATATCGTTAGACTTGGTTCTTTGGAGATTAGATATTAAAAGTATTGTAAGAGATTCTCTTGTCTAATCAAGAGGAGAACATGTGGAAGGTGAGGTAAGTGGGGTATGATTTTACCTAGTTTACATGTGATTAACCTTTAAGGGAGAAGATACTGGCCCAAGATTTTGCTTTCAAATTAACAGCCATTCATTTTTCAATCAAAGGGATTCTTTCCTAGCAATATGTATGGAATATGTATTTCAAATAAAGTTATTTCTTCTCTGACAAGAAAACCAAGTTTAAAAGATACATTCTAAAACTATACAAAAATAAATAGAAATGTATGAAACCGTGAATGAGGAGAAAATTTCAGGATTCTAATAGGACTGTTAGACAAAATACAGAAAATTCAGTTAAATTTGAATTTCAGTTAAAGATTAACGAATATTTTAGTTTATGTTATGGCATATTTTATATTTCCCCATAGGATTCATACACTGAAGTCATAATCCCAGAGAACGTTTTGTGTTTATTAAAGTAGTAATTAAGTTAAAATAAAGACATTAGGTTGAGGCTTTTTCAACATGCCTAGTTTTCTTATAAAAAATTCTGTCAGAGACCCGTATGAAAGAAAAATTGGGAGAAGATGGCTGTCTCCACACCAGGAAGAAATGTCCCCAGAGGAAAGTAACACGGCTGGGCCATTCAGCCTCCAGAACTGTGAGAAATTTTTGTTGCCTAAGGTACTCAGTCTATGGTGTGTTGTAAGGAAGCACCCTCAACAAATGAAGAGAGCATATTTTATTTGCTAAATTTGGTGTTTCTAATAATAAAAAGTTATCTTTGAATACAGTGAAGACAGTATGTACTTACAGAAGACCAGGTAAGCACTTTAGTTTGTAATTTATTGCTTCTCATATTAATAGTTGTCTTCCTTCCGCCAGACTCTAATAACCCTTTCATAAAGAGAACTGTGTTTTATATTTACTTGTATTTTGTATTTAAAATTCCTTCTTAAAAAAAAATTTCATGAACAAAGTTCAACAAATCTTTCATTGTTCAATTGCTATGTAAATATAGCCTCTACTCTCTGGATATAATATACTATCTTTTAGAACCTTTCCAACCCTACAGTTCTGTGATTTTATGATACTGTACTTTCTTCTCTTTAAATCATTTTTTTCTCTGCTTCTGATAGTAAATTTCATTTGTTGAAGAAAAGAGAGGACAAGAGAAAATGGAATAAAAATATTTGTTAATTCTCCCCAAATTTCTATTTTAATCTGTTTTTGGTTATTTCATTTGCTTATTTGAGAATACAGTGTGTAAAAATTTACATTTATGCTAAGATATATATATGTGTATATGTATATTATATAATCATTATTTAAGTAATTTATTTATAATTATTTAAAATACATATTCATATATTTATATAATATATAGATTATATTGTATTAATTATAACAGATATGTGTATATCTATCTGTTGCCTTGGGTACGTACATCCCCCCATCCTGTTACACACACACATCTCATATGGAACCATCTATATGGCTGACAAATAACCTTTAGTCTTTTTATCTTCTGTAGTGGCCACGTAAATATACTTCTCAGGCTGGCAATTGCAGGGACATAATTCACCGTACACTCTAGTAGCTGTGCTGTCAAATTCATTACTTTCTGAGGACACACATCCTTCGGGCTACGCCCAGCTGCTGACTGAAAATGGTAAAGAAATTAAAACAGGAGGGATTCCTTGAGGCCAAGATTTTATAACCAGCCGGAATAGGAGCAAGACCCTGCCTCTACAAAAAAATAGGAAAATTAGCCAGGAGTAGTGGTGGGCGTCTGTAGTCCCAGCTATGCGGGAGGCTGAGGCAGGAGGATCACTTGAATTTAGGAGTTTGAGGTTGCCGTGAGCTATGTCACCACTACACTCCTCTTGAGGTGACAGAACAAAACAGTATCGAAAGAGAGGGAAGGGGAGGAGAAGAAGACAAAGAGAAGAAGGGAATGGGAGAAAAGGGAATGGAGACAGAGAGAAAGAACAAGAAAAAGGAAAGCAAAGAGAAAAGAAAAGAGGGAGAGATTCAAATCTCTGCAGCCAGGGTAAGTGGCAGGTGCCTCTTCCTCCCGAGAAGTCACAGAGGAAGGGGCACCCCATCTAAACCTCTTACCTGGGGTGGCGCCTGTGGCTCAAAGGGGCAGAGCACCAGCCCCATATGCCGGAGGTGGTGGGTTCAAACCCAGCCTGGCCAAAAACCAAAAAAAAAAAAAAAAAAAAAGAAATTAAAACAGGACGATTCCTGGTGACCAAGCCCCTCTGATTGGCCATAAGACTTTGGTTTAAGGACTCCTCACTGCCTTGCTGAGTATTCCTTAGAACTGGACTGATGCTGTGATGTGTCCACCGTCTCCCTTCCCCTCAGTCCTTCCTTTCTTCCTTCTTTCTTTTCCTCCATTTTCCAGGGCACCTTGACTACTTCCCCTAAACTGCTCAGGGGCACAGTCCTACCTCTGAAAATACAACAGGAAAGAGAAGAGAGATAATATCCTTATTCTAATTAGGAAGAGGCAGAAATAACCGTAAGTATATATAAATGATCAAAAATATTTGATAAAATATATGTGATTGAGACATGGAACAAGGGACTGGGAAGCTATGGTGGATGGGTTGTGTAAGGGCAACAGCTTCAAACAGGTTTGATTCAAGGAAAATTTAGGAATTAGCTAAAGTAACCAGTCTTATGAAGGTCAAGGGTGTGGTATTCCAGGTCGAAGGTTAGTACCAGGCTGGAAAGCAGCTCGGCACAGACAGTATCACAGAGAA
The DNA here is from genome assembly GCF_027406575.1 of Nycticebus coucang. NCBI lineage: Eukaryota > Metazoa > Chordata > Mammalia > Primates > Lorisidae > Nycticebus > Nycticebus coucang. Next base: position 20,504,250 of record NC_069802.1, on the reverse strand, counting down.
GCACCAGGTGGCGAATGCAAGTGAGGCAGAGAGAACCAGGATTGCAGACCCAGGCGAGCTCATAGCCAGGCAAGACACTGTAAAACAGGGTAGGATTCTGGGATGTAATCCAGGGTCATGTGTCTGGGTATGAGATGGGAATCACTGGAGGAGCTTGAGAAAAGTGGTTCCATCCTCAGCCTACTGCTGTTCAAAAAAGACTATTTAAAATGAAAAGAGATTATCAGAGCAACAGAAGCAAGAATAAAATAATTAGAAGGTGATTCTAACAGTTCAGGAGAGAAACAGAGGTGATCTCAACTGTAGCAATGCATGTGGCAGAAAATGGACTGATTTAGGATGAGAAAACAGCATGATGGACTAAATACAGAGAATGAAGGAAAGAGATATCACAAATGGCTTCAAAATTGGGGGTCTAAAAATGAGGGGGGTAAGGGCACTGATTGCAATGATCTGTGGGGGGGTAGTAGGTGGGTATATTTTAGACGTATTTTTACCTCTTAATACACCAAGAATTTATTAGTGTCCAGGGACACACTTTGTGGCAAGGCCTGACTGTTGCCCAAGCAGAAGGGTAAATATCAATGGAAGAACCCTGACAGGGAGGTGGTGCTTGTTTGTGCCAGGATACTGATACCGGAATTTCACTCTTCAGTAGGTCCTTGGTCTCGGGGATTCGAAGAATGAACTCTACAGACCACAGATCAGTGGTAAGATAGGACTTCTATTAGAAGTTAGAAAGGAATACAGAAAAGCACCAGAGCTTCAAGGGGGAAAGAACTGAGGAACTCCCTCGGGAGTCTCCACGTGGGCTCTTTTATTTAGGAGTTTTAAGAGGATTACAAGTGGCTGGCAGTTGGTCCTTTACAGTTTTTGTCCCTGAGAAGGGATGAGGGTGTGTGCTCCCACCCAAGGTGGACCCACCTTTCAAAAAACCATCACAGGCTGCTTTGTTCCTGATCTTATCAGAGCCCAGAGGGTGTGTCCTGAAAAAAGCAGTCTGCTTGTGCCTGGAAATGGGGGTCTGACTTCTGAGCTCACCTGGGCCTAGAGAATGGGGGGCTCCCTGTCTAGCCCTGAGTGGTGGAAAACTGTATCAATACAGCCAACATGGTAGTAGTCTGCTGTCTCCTGGTATTAGAAGAATCCAGAATTCAAGAGCACACAGGTAGATTGGCAAAAGGCCTGAAGCCATTGTACCACATTTGTGACATTGGCATTACGGGAGACATTCCTGTCTGTACAGCTTGCCGTACCCCCACCAGCATAAGCCAAGAACAAACCTTTCAACCGTAGGAAAATCAGGCTGAATACCTTGTAAGGATTGTGGGTGTGAAGAAAGGGAAGGAAGGCCTTTATTCATCACAGTATCTCTAGATATAATACATGTAGCCAACAGTACTTCATAAGGTAGCAGAGCACAGTGCTCTGTCAGCTAGATCCCAAAGTTCTCTCCCAATCATATGATGTTTCTAAAATCAGAACTTTCATTACTGTCATGCTAAAATTAACGTGTCAGCTGTCAGTCACAGAAGTTATTTATGACATACCTTTAGTAGTTATTACCTACCCATATGAAGTTCCCATCTGCACACTCAAACATCAACTGCATGAAACTGTTTGCATTGGTGTAAGCACATTTGCACTTTGACTTACATGAGTGTAACCCAGTGCTACTTTGAGTCTTTTAAACAAGAGCCTACTACTGTGCAGTACTGAAAGAAAGATAATCCGGAAGAAAATTGTCATAAACCAGGCTATGCATCTAAAGGCAGCAGACATTTTCAAATCTTTCATAATAGATCCCAGAAATGTCGTGGCTAGAAGACCATGGTTAGTATGTCTGGCAAAGGCATAATTCAAATACTGAATGTTTGTCAAACTCCTCTGTGTGAAGGTCAATAGTGCTGTTTAAATTTTAACTATGTGTCGCTGAATTAGAGTAATGAAATAAAACTCTGTGTTTAACCAAAGAGGAAATGGAGACAAAATCCTAGATTGCTCATGTTCTTTGAAAATATGCTAGAAATTTTAAAGGATCTAAAAAATTGAAGACCTTGAGTCATCTAGGAAGTAACTCACCACTATGAAGCCTAAAGTAATTGAAAAGACTCTTCAAACTAAAGAATTTGAATAGAAGTTAAGACTTGACTCACAGTACTAATAGGAAAAAAGTTTTAGGTAATAATGGATAAAGATTCTTATTCTCATTTAGGAAATTTTTGAAAATTTTACATATATGATATATAATTTCCCCATTGTTATTGAATAATAATTATTTACTCAAAATAAAAATATTATTTAAACAATTTTTTTATGAAACTTGGGTTTAAAGTATAGTGGGTTTGGAATTATGTATAGTTATTGTTAAATTCCTGTGTGATCTTGGACAAAAGCTTTCATTTCCATGACTCTGTTTCTTTCTAGATGATTTATTTAACACATTTGTGGCAAGCAAGTGAGTGAAATTAATAAACTCTGAAGTATTAGACGTATACAATTGGAAAAGAGCTTCTAAGCATCTACTTAATAAATATTTCCAGTTATTAACATGATCGTTGTAAAAAGCAGTGCCATTTTCTTATTGACACTTTTCATTTTACTAAAGCAATCTAAGCTATATAAATAACAAATGTTTCCTAAGGGACTTCATAAAGTGATTTTCTTTTATATTAAAAAATATATAGTCTGGAGCAGCACCTTTGGCTCAAGGAGTAGGGCCCTGGCCCCATATGCTGGAGGTGGTGGGTTCAAACCCAGCCCAGGACTATATATATATATATATATATATATATATACAGTCTGTAAAGCTTTTAACTTTTCCTGATATAATACATTAGCAAATGGTTTATTTTCCCTTTTATAGGGCTTTTCTCATTTTATATATTTAAAGCATTTTTGTATTTTCATATTCATTAAAAACGTGATTGTAAAAGCTGTGTAGTACTTGACTGCATGGATGTGCTATGGTATGTGTAAATATTTTCTTATCATTTGACATTTATATTGCTTTTAATTTCTACACTTATTAATAGTGCTATATTGAATATGGGTACACATAAACCTGTATGTGTGCTTAATGTGTGCCTGTTCAATTCTATGGAAAAATTAAGACATGAACAAAGATGGGAACATTTGCAAGATTCTTTATGCATTTTACTTAGTTTCCAACAGTAAATAATATTGTAGTTACATTCTTGCCAGTAGTATGTGAGGAGGCTCCTTCAATGCACCATGTATTAGCTGTGTTTTCTTCTCCTGCATATAAGATCAACGTCCTCTGGGGTGGCGCCTGTGGCTCAGTGAGTAGGGCGCCGGCCCCATATGCCGAGGGTGGCGGGTTCAAACCCAGCCCCGGCCAAACTAAAACAAAAAAATACCCGGGCGTTGTGGCGGGCGCCTGTAGTCCCAGCTACTCGGGAGGCTGAGGCAAGAGAATCGCGTAAGCCCAAGAGTTAGAGGTTGCTGTGAGCCGTGTGAGGCCACGGCACTCTACCCGAGGACCGTACAGTGAGACTCTGTCTCTACAAAAAAAAATAAAATAAAATAAAAAAAAAAAAGATCAACGTCCTCTGAATCGCATCTTGGTTGTAAAATGAAGTATCATCTACTTTCTCCCATGCATTTAAGAGTATTATAAGATGTACTATAGTAATAAATCATAATTCTTCACTCTGATATATGCTCCTTCTCTTCTGAAAATCTGATCTGAAACTATTTAATGATTTCATACATCAACTTTTCCACTGTGGTGCTGACTCCCAAGTTCCTCATTGGAATTCTGTGATATCTTGAAATTGCCTGTTGGATATATTCTCTTACTTGTTTCGTGGTTACCTGAGACCCTAAAACCCAACCACTTCAGTTTTGCTTTTTAGCTTTGTTTTCTCCTTTCAAAGAAGAATTAAATTCTCAGTAGGATTTGCAAACCATAAAGCCATCTTTGACTCATCATCTAACGCATATTCTTCTATTTATCCAATATTTCAGACTTACCTTTGGAAACATCCCTCATATATATGAATTCTTCATGAGTTCCTTTGTTGCTAGTGTTCTCCAAGGGTGTATGGACTCATGTTTAGATGTGACAGCATTTCCCAGAGAGTTAGTGAAACTCAGTTTATTCTGATTTATATGTAGCTTGCATATTATTTATCACTTGCTAATTCAGAAAAGTGATGTGTATTATTTTATTCCATAGGTAAAACAAAAACTTTAATAGAAAGGTTAGAACAATTATAAAATAATGAACAGTTTGGGTATTTGTATATTTATATATTTTTTCAGCATACCTAGGATAAGAAATGCTTTTAAATCTGAGAGTAACACTTAGCTTTGTGTCCTCGGCCAGTCTTATAATCTTCCAGTTCACTACGCAAATAGTTTCAGGACAGAACATCATCAGAAATGTTGTGAATGATATATTTTTTAATTACTGTTTCTATTTCTCCTTACCTTTGTGTCCTCGGCCAGTCTTATAATCTTCCAGTTCACTACGCAAATAGTTTCAGGACAGAACATCATCAGAAATGTTGTGAATGATATATTTTTTAATTACTGTTTCCATTTCTCCCCAGGGGAAGAAAAGAAAAGTCTTCCTTAACTTTTCTTTATCTTACCACAGAGGCTAAGTTACATTACTTAATTGTAAGACCTTTTATAATTTCATCTCACATAATGTATCTCATTTAATTTCCAACACAAAACCAATACTCTTTTCTTGCTGATTTTCCCATTATTCCACAGAATTGCTACAGAGTATTGTGCTTTTTTTTTTTTTGCTTAATTTATCACTCATCCTAGATTTCCTCTCACTTTTTCTTACCCAGTTCTTTTAATTTCAACATCGGTGGAAAATGTTCTGACTATTCAAGTTCCTGTTGGTTACATTCTCCTATTTATGGGTATGTACTTCATATATTTTTGAGCTTCTGTTCTCTTATGATCTTAGTTATGCATATATAATGTTAGTGAGACAAAGATGGCCTCTGCTCTTTTAAATTAACATATACTACTGAAATTATAAATCAAAGATACTGTATAGAAATTTAAAATATAAGAGCATTAAAAGCTATATTTAGAAATGTAAATGAAAAAGACAGAGCATTATGACCGCTTAGAACATAACAACTAAACTACTTTTAAGGGGAAGAGAGACCATTTTAAGGATCTATTTTTATACCAGTGGTTTTTGAGCTTAGGTATAAAACTTTTGTGTCCCTTATGGGATTCAGGCATAGCTTTGACAAATGATAAGTGATTAATACTCATATGTAGTTTTTCATACTATGGAAATAAAACACAGATTTAGATTTATTCAAATACCATGAAACTTTTAAAACCATATTTCAGATAAAGTGCTACTGACACTTTCAAAAAGGTTGGCTTTTATGGAGCTAAGTTTGTGAAATCTGTATGCTTGAAGCAGTGGTTGTCAGAGGAGTATTTTGTGAAAAGAAAGATTTACACTTCAAAAGAGAAAGCACAATCTGATTCTCAGGACAGATATGGGTTCATTCATTGGAAATGCCAAGTGCACATTTCAGTTTAATTTGGATCAATTAAGATACTAGGAGAATAATAAAGGTGATATTTGTGAAGGCAGAGACCTGAGCTGGCTCATGGGTGATCAGAATACTTAAAAAATTGGAAAAAGAATATCTCTCTTAGTTGCAAGCAACAAAGTTTGAATGACAAAACCAACAGAAAAAAAAAAAAATGAGGGAGGTAAACAAGTCAAACCAGGCAAGTAGACAAGGTATACAAAGGATCTCGGAGTGACAATACCAATAAAACGAAGAAACAACCAAAATGGCTAAAGATGACTACTCTAAATTAAAACAAAAAATAGATTGGTTTCTAAATGTATAATGTTACATACTACAGTGTGTTAAGAAATAGTTTGGTCAATGTAAGAGATGTATAACTATAATTAAAATAGGTTAATCAAAAAATTATTCCTGTTTCCTCACAATTGCAATCAATGTACCTGGATTATTGTACCCTCAATGAATCCCTAAAAATAAAAAAATAATAATAATAAAAAAATTATTCCTGTATAGCTGTTGAAGAAGTAATCACATTTTATAAATTTATCATAAAATACTGATAGTATTTAAAACTCTGGTAAAAAGCATCCATGATTAGTACCAAGACGGCTGAGCATGGAAAATAAAAAGTATTAAATAGTTGTTAATAATGAAACAAATTATAAAAGTAACTGAAACCATGTCCCTAGATGTAAGTTTAGTCCGTCCATCCATATCCATGAGTATGCACGTCAGATTGTGTGTTGTCTGAGAAGTCTGTACTATGCTGTCAAGAAAGAAAAGATCTTACGGATACAAAATTCAATTTCAAATGAATGCTTGAGATTTTAGAATTTGGGGATCTCATTTAGAATGGGTGTGCTTGTATATAGAATATGTGAAGACATATTAAAACTCAATAATTGAATGTAAATGACACTATTGAAAATGATCAAAAATATGAGCAGATATTTTTTCAAAGAATATACACAAATGGCTTCAAAGCACCATGAGTAGATGTTACATGTCGTTACTCATCAAGGAGATCCAAATCCAACGCACAATGAGATTCTTCTTCAAATTTACCAGGATGACTGTAATAATAATAAAAAAAATCAATAATAACATTTGTTTGCAGGAATATGGAGAAATAGGCACTTTCACAAAACGTTGGTTGGGGTGTACGCTGCAATAGCCACATTGGAATACATTCTGGAAGTCTTCAGATTGTTAAAATATACGACCTGGAAATCCCACTCTTGGGCATACACCCAAGAAAAACAAAAACATATGTTCAAGCAAAAAATTAAGCATGAATATCATAGCAGCAGTATTTATAATATCCAAAAGTGGAAACAAATTTAGGGCCCATCAACCAGTGAAAGGATAAATAAAAATGGTATATCTGTACAATGGAATATTATTTGGAAAGAAAGCAGGTGGAAGGGAGAATGGGGGAAAAGTAAATTCACACCTAACAGGTACAAAAACTCACTCTCTGGGGGATGAGCACACGTATAACTTTGACTCAAATTGTATGAAAGCCATTCATGTAACCAAAACATTTGTACTTCGATAATATTAAAAAAAAATTAAAAAGCTAGGCACACAGGACCACATATTGCGTCATTCAATTTTTGTGAAATATCCAAAAAAAGGAAAATCCATTGATATGGAGAGTAGATTGGTGGTTGCCTAGGGTTGGGGAATGAGGGTTAGTTGAGTGAAGGTTCTTTGGGGATAACTAAAATGTTCTAAATCGATTTTGGTGAAAAATGGGCAACTCTGGAGATATACTGAAACCAGCAAACTGTACATTTTAAATGGATGAATTATGTGGTCTCTGTGTTCTATTTCAATAAAGTTAAAAATTGCATTTGCATTAATTTAATAGTCACTATGCCGGAGATTATCACCCAAATTATACCTGGATCCCCTCAGATTTGGTATATGAAGCTCTACAACGTAAAATACACTTCACTTAATATGGCAGGAAATTGTACCTACTAAATGACCAGTAATCACGTCACTCTCAACAGGAACATGAAGTTAAAAGGAGTCTGCAGTGGGCTGGCAACTTAATCCAAACCAGAATGAAACATGTCAGGTTGAAAGCTGCATCTCAGGCAGAATGAAGTAGTACAGGTTTAGAATGGATCTGCTTATTTTTGTGAAGCTCTCTGTGTACTGAGAAATTGTGGTTCAGTTTCTTGTGTTTGTCATGATTGAGATGATGAAGAATTTCCACCCTGAAAATTCTAATCTTGGTACTTTAAATATGCACAAGCTACGGACAGTATTCTTGCAATAAACCACATTGATGGTTTGTGTGTAGTTTTTAAACTTTAATTCCAGCTAAGAAATAAAGAATACTTTAAAATTTCTAGTTTCAGCTCTTAGTTCTAAATATTTTATTTTCAAAATACTCAGTGGTTCTGCTGTGGGGAATCAGGACCATACTGAAGGTCGTTTCTGGCTCATTTTGTTTTTGATGTGTCCAGTGAATGAATTAGGGCCTTGTTAAGTGTTTAATAGAGTGGAGAATTTCTCTTCAATTGTGACTCAGTAAAATGATATGGTGTAACATGTTCTTCATAACCTTAAGTCACTAACATTCTCTAATTTTTTTAAATGAAATTATTCTCTGCATGTTATTTGCACTATGTTAAGCACTAGAAGACTCATATTACTTTATGGTTGGGTAATTCTGTTATTCACAGCTCTCCATGACAAGTGCTTACCATGTTTTTTTTTTTTTTTTCTTTTCCCATTTTTTGGTTGATTTAAAAGTTCTAGATTCCACACATGAAAGCAGTTCAAATTCCTAGTCTTCTAGGAATTTGCAAATATATATGAGAGAGAGTTTCATTATGTCGCCCTCGGTAGGGTGCTGTGGCATTACAGCTCACAGCAACCTCCAACTCTCGGGCTTACATGATTCTCTTGCCTCAGCCTCCCAAGTAGCTGGGACTATAGGTGCCAGCCACAATGCCTGGATTTTTTTTTTTTTTTTGCAGTTTTTTTTTGGCCAGGTCTGGGTTTGAACCCACTACCTCTGGTATATGGGGCTGGCACCCTACTCCTTGAGCCACAGGCACCATCCATGCCTGGATATTTTTTGGTTGCAGTTGTCATTGTTGTTTGGCAGGCCCAGGCTGGGTTTGAACCTACCAGCTCCTGTGTATATGACCGGCACCCTAATATGCACATCTAAACTAATATTTCTTAAAATATTCCAGAATTAATCAGATTTGAAATCCTTTCTCTCTGAGAATTAAGAAATTTTGAGTAATTATATATCTTACTATCATCCCTCAAAATCTATTGATATCACTTGTAAATTCATGCATATATAATTCCAGATAAAATTTATTATTAACATTTAGACTTAAAATGCATTTTACTTATTTTCATCTTCAGTGGACTTTATGGTTTACTTTTATAGCATATAGTTCTTTCTTCTCAAATAGGAAGTTTTGCTTTTATAATATATATTCTAGTTTTCATTCGTCTAAAAATGCCCATGTCTAATTTCACTTTTGTTCATGAGAGATAATTTATCGGGATATAAATTTCATAAAAATAGAGTTTTCACATGTAGCACTTTGAGGATATTTCATTATTTTTCTATTAAATATGACCAATGCAGACATAAAAATTGACTCATTTTCATTCTGTTGCTGGAAATTTGTCTTTAACCTCTTGTAGCTTTTTTTTTTTTTTTTTTTTGTAGAGACAGAGTCTCACTGTACCGCCCTCGGGTAGAGTGCCGTGGCGTCACACAGCTCACAGCAACCTCTAACTCCTGGGCTTAAGCGATTCTCCTGCCTCAGCCTCCTGAGCAGCTGGGACTACAGGCGCCCGCCACAACGCCCCGCTATTTTTTGTTGTTGGTGCAGTTTGGCAGGGGCTGGGTTTGAACCCGCCACCCTCGGCATATGGGGCCGGCGCCCTACTCACTGAGCCACAGGCGCCGCCCAACCTCTTGTAGCTTTTAAAACATTCTTGTCAAGTGCGAATGTTCTGCAGATTTCCTGCAGTGTGTCAATGTCTGTGCTTTTTAAAATTTTTCTTTTCTGCTTTCCAGTTTACTTCTCCATACTTGCTGAGTGTTTTCTTATAAGAAATCCTGAATTTTTTCCGTTCTAGAGAAATCTTGATTCACGTAACTTTTTACTATTTCATTCTGAAATTCTTACCAGATGCATATTGTATCATAAGCTCCTCAGACGTCTCTTGACCTTGTACTCATATTTGTGCTAAGTCTGGGGGAATTCCCCACCTTGATAATTAAGTCACAAATTCTTTTATTTGTGAGATCCCTTTTGCTTATTTGTCTTGACTTTTAATTATTTATGAAGGTTATACTTATATCTTTGAGAACTATTTGTGTTTACTATTCTTTCTTTTGTCATAGTTTCCTTGTGTCAAAATCTGCATCTATTATTTCTGAGAGGTGATATATTTCTTTGTCTTTCTGAGCCTTTGTTTGAAAATCTTTTTCAGATTGTTTTATTAAATATTTCTTTTAATCTAAGTTCTATTTGTTGAATGCATTTCCTTCGTTCTTCCATCATTGACATGCCTGAAATGTTTGTCACATGGGTTGTTCTGTCCTGAAAAATAATTTTTACGTGTGCGTTGGAGACTTCATGGGTTTCCTGTCACATGGACTGCCTCAGTTCTTCAGAAATGGAATAAATTCAGCTTAATACTAAGTTCTTAACACTCTTATTTTATTGTAAACATAAGTGCATGGTTTAATTTTATTTTTTTTGCAGTTTTTGGCCAGTTTTTGCAAACCCGCCACCTCTGGCATAACGGGCTGGCGCCCTACTCCTTTGAGCCACAGGTGCTGCCCCTTTAATTTTTTGATGGCAATTGGTTGACTATAGGAACTTAACACATCCCAAAGTATCTACCAAATAGATTTTAAAACTGCTTATGTATCTCTAGTAATGAGGTACAGAAGTTCTTTGTGAGACAGAAAAACAAGTTATCACTAACTTGCAGGCTTTCAAAAATAGCCAGAACATGAAGAACAACTCTGCCATCAAAGTGCAACATTCAGAGCATATAGATTATATTTTGTTTGAATGCTTTATTTTACTTAGTATAAAAGCCAGCCAAATAAAAAGATCTGGCTTTAAGAACATCTACATTCAGGGATTAATCATTTTGCACTTGCTCTACACTAACCCCAGCATACCCTTTTGGATTTAATGCATATTTCTTTCAACTACTTTACATGCGAAAAAAAGATAATGTAAAACCTAAAGGTCTCTGGTGAAATGTTTACACAATTTTTGTCTGTCAGACAAAAGAGAATAAAGAAGAATGTAAACAGATAAATGTTGGATGGTGCAGTATAAAATGCTAATCTTTTATTTTTCATGATAAAAATTGAAAGACATCATATGTACTGAACTGACACAGAATACATTTATAAAGAAACTCCCAGAACAGACAATGCTTTACAGTTTATAGCAAGTTTTAGTGCATGTGGAATTCTGATCTCCTAACTCTCAAAATTCACTGGGTGGGAAGAAAAAATGTTTTTGTAAAAACAACAACAACAACAACAAAAAAAAAAAAACAGATAGCCGATAGACTATGCTTGGGTTTTAATTCTATAAGCAGAATTGAATCCAAACTTAATAATGGAAAATAATCTATGTAATGTCAACAATCAATGTGAAAACAAAACCAGACACAAATTATATAATTAAACTTTTTACATGACATGGGAAAAACCATCGATCTCTTATTAGAATGCTCTGAAAAATCAAAATAGTCCTAGCATATGCCTTCAAGTTCTTAGATAATCTATTACAATCAGTAAAGTCACACATCACACATCACATTACAAAGAGGAGAAAGAAAGGAAGGTCAGAAAACCCACAGAATAGAGAATTGGATTAATATAAAAATCCTCTTTGGGGAAGCTGGATAAACAGGGGCCTGGATAGTACTCCTATGGGCTATTTTCCTCTGGCAACTGACATCAATAGCACCACCTCTAACTTTTTCTTTATGCATGAACTTTTACTAGTGATTACTCTTTAATAGTAGAGAGATAAAAAACATATTAATAAAATAGCAGGAAGTCTTAACAATCAAAAAAATGGACATTCATGTACTATCAGTTTGGAAAGAGAATTATCTTCAAGTCACTTTGCACACATATCTTTTTCTATTCCAAAGTTAACCATTAGCATTAAATTTTAGCTTTATCAATTTACTTACTATTTTGAGAGCTTTATGACCTAGTTTTGTATCATTAAAAAGTATAACATTTAGAACATTTCAAATCATTTCAAAAGTTTTGGAGACTTCATAGAAATGGAATCCAACAGCATTCATTCTGTAATTTGACTCTTTCTCTGATTTTTATTTCTTTTTGTCCCATGCAGTTAATGAAGCATTAATTAGTCTCTGTTCAGATATACAGAGTTCTTTTGAATGTGGGTATTGTTCTTTATTTATTCATTACATTACTGATCGTCATTTCTAGGCTGTTTCCATCCAAACTGTGGGTCTGGATGTCTTTACACATGTCTTTGGATATACAAGATCTAAGAATTAAGTTCACAAACTCCAGAAAAAGCGCTCCAACCTCATTGCTGCATATCACTAGGGTCCCTTTCAAAGTATTCCCTTTGGGAAGCTTTGCACCAGCACAGCGCCTGGTCCATCCTTCAAAGCAATTTTGGAACTTTTTTTTTCTGGCTAATTTTTTTGTGGAGACTGGGTCTCTTACTTAGGCTAGTCTCAAACTCCTTGACCTCAAGTGAATCTCCTACATCTGCCTCCCATAGGTCTAGATTGACAGGTGTAAGCCACAGTGCCCAGCAGTAGTTAATATTTTTAAAATGCATGACAATCCAGCATTTTTAGCTGTTTCCTCCAAAGAACTAACCAATTATTTATTGATTCAGCTGTAATTATGGAAATGTACATATTCCCCTGTTTTCATGTTTTTGTGTTGTAGTGAGTTTATATTCTTCCATAGGAATTTTACCTGCTAAACCTGTGTGGCAGGGAAATAGGATTACAAAAAAAGAAATTATAAAAATATGAAATCCTTAGAACTCGCATTTATTTTTAGTGTTAAGAAGAATGTGTGCTAGAAACAGTGGATTTTTAAAAGTGAATCTTTAAAAGATTTCTGCGCCAGAAATTATAGAACTGTTTATTTTAGATCCAGGGCAAAAGAAGAGTAATTCATTCTATTTCACAAGCTGGTTAGAATTTTCCTCACCTTGATGGAACTCTTCAACAATTTGGTAATCATGTTAAGGCATGTTCTTTTTTTTTCCTTCTCAGTTTTTGGTCAGGGCCAGGTTTAAACCTGCCACCTCTGGTATGTGGGGTTGGTGCCCTACTCCTTTGAGCCACAGGTGCCACCCTGTTAAGACATGTCTTTTACTACAATAAGAAACTTCTTTTTTTTTTTTTTTAATTTTTTTATTAAATCATAACTGTATACAATGATATGATTATGGGGCATCATACACTCACTTCATAAACCATTTGACACATTTTTATCACAGTGGTTAACATAGCCTTTCCGGCGTTATCTCAGTTACTGTGCCAAAACATTTACATTCTACATTTACCAAGTTTCGCAAATACCCCTATAATATGCACCACAGGTGTGATCCCACCGATTCCCCTCCCTCTACCCACCCTACAATAAGAAACTTCTAATGAAAAAATGGTACCACCAAGGATAACCCATGTGGTTTTGTAAGTGGTACAAATACACTCATGGGGTCTGGACCAGGAGAAAAATGGTACAATTTATATATAGGGGACTAGAAGTAATGAATTCATTTAATGAACATGAACATGTAAAAGACTTTTTGAAGAGTTCCAAATATAACAGGCAATAAATAGCAGAGGACTAATTTGGGGACATTATTCAAGCATAGTCTTATATAATCATAAATTTATGTAAAAGATAGACTATAATTTTACTATAGCTCAAAGACTAAAGACTGACTTATTTGAGCTAACTTAGAATTATGTAAGACTGTAATTTTAGGGAATAAAGATGTGGATTAGAGGAATGTCAACGGAGAAATCCTCTTTCTGAGTTACTATATATTGAAAGAGCACATGTGTATTTCTGAGGTAAACATAAAGAAAGACCAAGGAGCCTTTTTTAAGAAACTGATATATGTGATTTTTAATATGCATAGCTGGTTTTTTCAGTATGGAAGTGGGAACAAAACAATCAACCCACTCTGACTTTGTATGATGTCACACCAACAGGTCAGCTTTTGAAAGTAGAGGGGTATTAAGATTTGAATGTAGAGTAAAACATTGAAGAACAACTGACAAAAACAAGGATTTATCTCAGGGGACAGCCTGCCTCATGAACTGAAGGATTGTGTGGAACATGTGGTGGGACAGAATCGTGGATATTGGCCATGGCCAGTATGGACTCTTGAGTTCCTTTTTCTTTATTTATTCCTTTATTACTGTGTTGCTGACACTGTAGCAACAAAGCACCAAGGAAAGAATCTACTGAAGAACTGTTTTTTTCACCCTAAATACAGCTTAAATTTTATTATTTATTTATTTGAGACAGATTCTCACTTTGTTGCCCTGGGTAGAGTGGCGTCACAGCTCCCAGCATCCTCAAACTCTTGGGCTCAAGAGATTCTCTTGCCTCAGCTTCCCGAGTAGCTGGTGCCCGCCACAATACCGGACTATTTTTAGAGGCAAGGTCTTGCTCTAGCTCAGGCTGGTCTTGAACCTATGAGCTCAGGCAATCCACCTACCTTCGCTTTCCCACTGGGCCCAGCCCCAGCTTACATTTTAATTTGAACAAATTATTAGCATTCGTAAACTTTACCTAAGTTCTAGAGGTACAGTGTCCAACCCAGGACAGGCAACATTGTTTTGATATCTAGTAACTGAAGCCTCATTATTATGTTTTTAGTTAGACTAAAGGAGAGAAGAATGAAGGGAAGGACCAAAAAAACAAAAAAATTAGGATAATTTAATGATGGTCTTTCAGTAGTGTGGGTACACACACCAATGGCCTATTGTCGTCCTTCCTTGCAACTTCATTTATATGCATAACCCTTTTGCTTTGTATTTGTTCATTTGCTGGCATAACCTCTCTGTACCTCTTTCCACCAATTTTCTTTAAGATTGTTGATAGATTGATTTTGGAGCCACACATCTATTTGGATAGACGTAAAATGTTTTTGAAATCTCGCCTTTGTAATTTTCTTATGGTTATGGGAAACCAATAGCAAAAAAAAAAAAAAAAATGGAAATAAAAATTGCCGTGGTGAAATATGTCTGAATCTGTAAGGCTTGAGATCAGTTATCTCTTGGAAAGTTTTGATACAACAGGATTTATCTTGATATGAAGATTTTCACTAGAGAAATTATGGGACACTAGAGAAATTTGGGGCAGTTTATGCATTCTTTACTTTCAAACAGGAACTTACTTTAGCTAAATACTGTTAGTTAAATAACAAACCTTTCAGAGATAGCCTGCTTTATCATCTTGACACTAGAAAATACAGTGATGTTTCAAATACATATTTTTAAAAATTCACTGTTTCAATTTTCAGTCTAACAGTGTTGAAACTAAGCACAGTGGAAATAATCATAAGTTTCCTTCTTACAGTACACTGATTTCCTTTCTAAGTTAAATGTGACAACTCTCTTCTATGAATAACATTATTTAGGATTTACACTGAAGTGGTATTGGAATTTACAGAATCAAAAATAGATACACTCGTGTCTATGTGTATTATTGGCATTTTGCATTACAGACAATTTTGTACTGGCTTCATTAAAGCACGCTTTCTTTTTCTAAATGTTAGATCTTTAAAATATTTTGTTGTTATGCACAGAATCTATTTTTAGATCTTTCTAGAAAAAAATATACTTACTCATGAAAGAAAGAGCTTCTAATTCTGAATTGTTTAAAGTATGCTGAATTAGTCGGCATAAACCAAATTACTGCATAGTAACAGCTCACTCCCCTCAAAAAAAGAAATCTCAGGTCTTAAAAACCATAAAGTTTCCTTTCTTGCTATAATTCATGTCCACTGACATTCGGTAAGTTCCTCTCTCTGCTCCTAATGGTCATCTGTGACTTTTAGCCATTAGCTCTAATTCTGCTGACTCTAGTTTTCCTCCAGAGGCAGAGTAATTTACGCATTAGCACGTGCACTACAACTTCAGTCATATCCATTCACTTTGTTATGTCACCTAGAAAGGACCAAGAAATGCATTTTAACAAGTGCCTAGAAAAGGAAGAACCAGAAACATTTACTGACTAGCCGTTAGGATGACTAACAGTCACTCTTCTAATCCCCGAGTTTCCATGTCACAGTCTAAGTGTCTGTTGTAATCCTGTCCCCCACGGGGATGGTGTTAGAAATTGGAGGTTTGGGGAAAGCAGAGTCATCATGAACGGGGCTAGTGCCCTTGTGAAAGACCCCCGGAGAGCTTATTTGCTCTTCAATCACGTGAAGACACAGCTGAAGGCCCCACTCATGATAAGTCAGACCTCTACCAGGCAGTAAATCTTACAGCGCTTCATCCTCAGACTTTCCATTCTCTGCAAAGTGTGAGAACTCAAGTTGTATTGTTTATAAGTTACCCATTTTGTGCTATTTTGTTATGGAAGCCTAAGAGAATAAGACAATCTAATTCACTCTCCTCTCTGCATATAATATATACTTGGTAAATAACATGTTAAGCCCTAACCAATCATAATATCAGTCTAAAAATAGAGGATATACTGGTGATGGAAGGTAGCCTTTGTATAAAAATGTGATTTGTGAAATTCTCTCCATCAGAGCCAGAAATGGTTCCCCTTGATCTAGATATTATCCGTTCCCACAGCCCAATGTATAAAGGTGCAAAAGTTACAAAGTTGCCAAAAAAAGTATACACATTTTAGAAAGGCAAAACAACCTGTATTAAAATTGTAGTACTCAATAAGTTTGAATAATAAAAGATGAATATGAGCTACGTTCTAACACCTCCTATAATTGCAGAAGCCAAACATGACGTTAGTATTAATTTTAATATATATATTTTTTCTTTCTTAAAGTGTGTAAACATTTTTTGGCACCCTTTGCGTATATGTAGAAATCTATAGCAATTCTGTAATCACCACTGGGTAAACTTTTTGATGTATCCCTATGTTAATAATGTGAAATGTCATTGAATATTCTCTTATTCTGTTCTGCTGTTAGTCCCTCAGTTTGGAATTCTTCGTGATCCCTTGACCACTCTTGAGTAACATCTTTATTGTCATTTTCTTCTGTATCTAAAGTTCAAATTGGAAGAATATATCCTTCTTGAGCACTGATGATATTCTCGGTCTGATTTCTTTTCAGAGAAAGTAATTTTCAACCTTGGACATTCACTGCCTCTCTCTCTAAGTAGCTCACTCGGTTTTATAAAAACTTGAGTGTACACAGGTCCATTTGCCAATAACTATAGCCACAGCTTTTTCTGAAATGCCTCTTTTTCTTAATCAGAGATAACTTGGGCTATAAGCCTTAGTGGACATATTACACTGTAAGGCTTTTCTTCAAAAATTTTGTCAACCAGGGAGATTCCTGGGAACCACACTTACTATTCACAGATTTTAACAGTCCGTACAAAATCTATCCAATTTAAAGCTCCTTCAAGATAAACTTCAAGTGATATTTTTGCTCATGACATTTCTCATGCTGATCTTCAATTCCTCAAGGTTGAGAAGTAGTAGACCTTTCCAACCTAAAACCTTCCTCATATATGAATTCTTTTTGTATACCCCTTAAACCCTGATTTTTAAATAGCCTAATTATTTATTGAATTCATTTATTAATAAGACTAGCTTCTCCTATGCAGTCAATAGAATCCAACATTAGTTACAATCATTCTGAC
Source organism: Nycticebus coucang (assembly GCF_027406575.1). NCBI lineage: Eukaryota > Metazoa > Chordata > Mammalia > Primates > Lorisidae > Nycticebus > Nycticebus coucang. The sequence goes on along the minus strand of NC_069802.1, from coordinate 20,486,806 downwards.
ATCCAACCTCTTTTTTAGACATTGTGACATCCTTAACTATATATTCTGAGTTCCACGTTGTCAAAGATAATCATTTAATCCAATGTCATGACTGCATTTCTCCATTCTTTATTTTCTTCATCCTATTCTTAAGACATTGCCACAGGTTTGCTTGTTTTTCTATTGTAACAGGAGTATCTATCCCTTTTCTAGTTCTGATTTCTGCATTGTTTGAGGTAGACTAGGTAATGAAGTGATAACAATCAATCCCAGAGTATAGTAATTCAAAAAATAAACACTCATGTTTTGTTCATTCTGCATGTCCATTATAGGTCAACAGCTCTGGTCACTCGGAGTCCACGCCTAACAGAGGGCAAACACTTTGAATGTTGCTGGTCATCTTGCCACAGTGAAAATACAGCTCTGGAAGGTGTCACTGGCGCTTATCTCTTTTTCTGAGTTGTGGCATGTTTCATCCATTTATGTTCACAGATCTTTGGCTAGAATTAGTCATATGTCCTCATCCACCTTCATGTGCGTCAGGCCATGGATGTTTATTTTGAGCCAAGAAAGCATAACTGAGAACATTTGATGGAGAGACCTAATGTCTACGCTGTGCGCTTTCTGTGAACATCATGGAAATAAAGATCACACACGGGGTTTTCAAAATATCAGTGCAGGATCATACCTGTGGTGCATCTTACAGGGATATTTGCGAAACTTGGTAAATGTAGAATGTTTTGGCACAGTAACTGAGATAATGCCAGAAAGGCTATGTTAACCATTGTGATGAAAATGTGTCAAATGGTCGATGAAGTGAATGTATGATGCCCCATGATCATATCAATGTATACAGTTATGATTTAATAAAAAAACAAAAAATAAATAAATAAATAAAATAAAATAAAATATCAGTGCAATATGGACCATGTAGAGACCACATGAAGATCATTTGTTTGAAGCTGAAAGTTCTCCAACCCTGAAAGAAAAGGTAGAAAAGTAAAGAATGACATAGTTTCCAAATCTGTGAAATATTCCAGTTAGATGAGTGTGGATCTAGGGTCCAATAAATGAAGAGGTGCTAGCACAGTTACATAGCTCAAAACCCCCTACTGGTACCTGAATAGCAGTATTTTCTACAGATTTAACCCTGTGCTATTATTGCTGGACAGTAGGCAGAAATGCACAAAGGTGTTTGTCAAGGCAGATACTATCGGAGGGTATTGGCCAAGGCTCATGTAAACGATTTAATACGGCTACAGTCATGGTTATCCACTGTTGGTAGCACTGTGTTTCTACCATTTGTTGGTTTCCACGGCATAGGAGCTTCCCCATTTTGTTTCCATTTATACTGAAGGCATTTAATTAAATTCAGTAAGTGTACTATTCTATGCCTCTATATTTTGGGGCTGGTGACCAGCCAACATTATTCAAACAAATAAGATCCTCAAGTAATCCAAGGACAACTGTGGGAGTAGAGATAAATGTGGCCAGAGGGATATTAATGTATAAAGAGAAGTAGTCTGGGTATTCAGCAAGGAGGAGTACATTGAAGGAATAAGAAAATACATTTTATAGACTGTTTATTTTCATAGAAGAATTGAGAATTAGAAATGATGTCCATATATAGAGAAATGAGTCTGAGTGGGGGAAAGAGAATCAAAGGTGAGGGGGTGGAGAAAATTCTGGAAGTGTGCAGAACAATAAGTGGGCGATCTGGGCAGTAGAGAGTCACAGATAGAAGGAAGCAATGAGATGTGAGAAGAAGCATCTCTGGAGGTTGCTGTGAGCTGTGATGCCACAGCACTCTACTGAGGACGACAAAGTTAGACTCTGTCTCTAAAAAAAAAAAACAAAACAGCATCTGCTTCTTCTGCTTTGACATCTCTCAAGTAATTGTCATTGGTTTCCATGTCTTTAGTAAACATCCGAAAACATTTTCTATCCTGACTAATTCTCCCTACTCAAATCACTATCAATCACTCTCCTCTCTGGACTATTAAAGTATCTATATCACACAATTTACACTAAATTACGAATAGCATTGATTTGCACCTGGGCAGATAAATAATTTAATTTTTGGCCCTTGTGACGGGTGGCACTCCACAGATGTTCTTATCAGTTCATCTTTCATAACAGTGATTGATTAATAGAAAAATAACTCGAAATTACTGTATAAAATGATAATACGATTCGGAGCTCACTGACTTTTTCTTAAAGGTTTATTAGGATGCAGTTATATTCATTTACCTAGGTATCCTCTGTTACTGCTTTGGTCACACAGTGGTGGAGTTCCATTGTTGTGACCGACACCATTTGGGGCACATATCCTAAAATATTTACAATCTGGACCATTATGGATGTTATAGATAATATTCAACAATATCTAATGTAATAAAGTAATTATAAGTATAATCAATAATTTAATAATTCTTTCTACATACATTTCTGTCTTTACAACCAAAGTCCTGTGTGAAAGATGGTTTCATTCTGTGACTTCTGAAACAAAGTGAGTATGTGATTGATCATGAATTACATGGAATAAGTCTTCATTACATAGCTCGTTCAGGTCAACAGTGTTAAAAGGACAACTGAGAAACTCTGGACCCAACAATTATTCAGTGAAATTAGAATATATTTAATATTCAGTTATTTAACTGGAAGACATTAGGATGATTGAGTAACTGCGAGAGCAACTGATGTTTGCTAAGAAAACACTACTGGAATTTTTCAAATAGCTCTGACTTCATAAATAAGATTTTATGTAGTCAAATTTCATTGAATCTAATTTTCTTCTGAGAAAAAAAATTAAACTTACAAGGAGTTTTTGAACTGGAAAAAGGTATCAAATATGTTTTTTTCTTTTTTGACAAAACTGTTGTTACTGACTTAAGCATTTAAATAGCAAATATAAACTGCTTTATATTTGTTATTAGAAATTCAAATTAAATTAAATTAAATTTGAATTCTAATAAGAAGTAATTTAAGAAATTCACAGATTCTTAATAAGCTCTTATTTTGTTTTTTGTTTTGTTTCCTTGAGATAGAGTCTCATTCTGCATAGAGTTCCATGGCATCATAGTTCACAGCAACCTCAAACTCTTGGGCTTGAGCAATCCTTTTGGCTCAGCCTCCTGAGTAGCTGGGACGATAGGCATGTGCCACCACCATGCCTGGCTAGTTTTTTTTTTGTTTGTTTGTTTCCTATTTGCAGTAGAGACAGGGTCTCGCTCTTGCTCAGGCTGGTCTCCAACTCCTGAGATCAAGCCATGTAAAATCCTCGACCTCCCAGAGTCCTAGGATAACAGGTGTGAGTCACTGTGCCCAGCCCCAAGAAGCTCTTAAAACCCCTACCTTTGGGTATCATTAGAGCTAAACGCAGTGGTCAAAGAAACATTAGAATAGTTATTAACAAGTGATTATACAGGCTATAACTAAGTATTTGTATATCTCTAAATTTTGCTTCAAATTGTAGGAATATATATTTAAGAATGTATATCATAAAAATAATGTATTTATAAAGAGGTAATAGCATTTCTTTAAATATATATTATATAAGGAAATCTAAAGTTGATACCAGAAATGATATTTAAGGGAATATATGCTGATTTCAATTCACAGTTAATTATTCCTCAGAACAATTGAACTTTTAGAAAGTAAGAAAAGGAATAAAGAACAGGGGTATAGAACCAGTCACTCTAATCTAAAATCCTGGTTACTTTTGTTTTTAATTTTATGGTCTTGATCCATTCAGGAGAGTTCTTCAAGCCTCAGTTTCATCATCTCTAAAATGAAATTAGTGGTAAGACCTAACTTGTAATTAGATTTAACTAAGATAATGAAAACTTGAAAAAGATTAAACACTAAATACGTGTTTTGTCATTGCTGTTTTACTGTTTATATTGTAATGGTCTCTCTGTACCCAGTGGGAGATTATCATAATTGGAAGCATTATGCCTGGAAAGAAATAAAGTGGTTGGTTAAAAAAACAAAACAAAACAATAAAATGGCAAGTCATATCATAATCACGCATCTAGTGAGGAAAAATCCTTGTCAATAAGTAATTTTACTTTGAATTCATGTTTCTTTTTACAACAGCCCTTATATTTTATTACTGTAGGCTTTCAGTTTTTTCCCCAGTCATACAATTATTTTTAATTCTAAATTAAACTTTTAAAAAACATTAAAAAATAAACATCCAGTTGTGATGAATAAAGACTTTGGAGTGTGCGACAGACAAGACACAGAACAAAGCAAAATCCACTATTTTTCATTTAAAACAAGGTTGATTTTTCCACTAAGAAATGTAATGCATGTTATTTTTGATGACTGCCTACAAGAGGAATAGTACAGCTACTATTTTCACCAAAAAGTGAGTGTTCTGATTCAGTTTTCAAAACAACCAAAAAAGCTAAATAAAAAAAGGGTCTGTAGTGAAGTCGACTGATTATGGGTTTGTTTTTTTACATTGTGCTTTTTGAAAATTTCAAACAAGAGTCCTGACTATGTATGATTTGAAATTGAAAAACATGAATTATAGAGTCTTTCTCACATCATAATACACCGAGTTTTAACCTTCTAATGTCTAATCAAAGTGTTGGGTTAGAATGAAAACCTTATGAATAACGGGATATATATTTCAAAACAAAATAACTTATTGTCATAGTACAGCAAATAGAGAGAACGCGTGATCATCAGGTATGAATCGGCCTCCCAGCGTAGTTTCCTTCCTTTTTTATTTATTTATTTATTAAATCATAGCTGTGTACATTGATATGATCATGGGGCATCATACACTCGCTTCATAGACCATTTGACACATTTTCATCACAATGGTTAACATAGCCTTCCTGGCATTATCTCAGTTACTGTGCCAAGACATTTACATTCTACATTTACCAAGTTTCGCAAATACCCCTGTAAGATGCACCACAGGTATAATCCCACCAATCCCCCTCCCTCTACCCACCCCCCCTCCCCTTCCCCCTATTGTTAGGTTGTAACTGGGTTATAGCTTTCATGTGAAAGCCCCAAATTAGTTTCATAGTAGGGCTGAGTACATTGGGTACTTTTTCTTCCATTCTTGAGATACTTTACTAAGAAGAAGATGTTCCAGCTCCATATATCACAAAATCTCAAGACCAGATATGTTGGCGTGGATGCGGAGAAAAGGGAACACTTCTGCACTGCTGGTGGGAATGCAAATTAATACATTCCTTTTGGAAAGATATATGGAGAACACTCAGAGATCTAAAAATAGATCTGCCATTCAATCCTGTAATTCCTCTGCTGGGCATATACCCAGAAGACCAAAAATCACAACATAACAAACATATTTGTACCAGAATGTTTATTGCAGCCCAATTCATAATTGCTAAGTCATGGAAAAAGCCCAAGTGCCCATCGATCCATGAATGGATTAATAAATTGTGGTATATGTACACCATGGAATATTATGCAGCCTTAAAGAAAGATGGAGAGTTTCCTTCCTTTTAAGTGTTGAAGAATAGACTGGGAACATTTAGGAGATTAATCAAGGAATGTTCATAGTTCATCACAAATACATTTAAATATTGTGATTATGGTACTTTTGAACTGTATGTCAATTCAACTTTTTAATAAGAATCCCTAAATGAGTAATTACATTCAAATAATCTCAATGGCCAGATTAACCTTTTTTGGTTGGCATGTTTTGGAAAACATTAATCGCAAGTGAACAGAATTGACAAGTTAAGAAACAAAGAAATTCTTGTTGCATCATGTAGAACCAAAAACAACTAAGTTCTGAATACTATGATAAATACGTGTGTGTGTGAGTGTGAGTGTGTGTGTGTGTGTGAGAGAGAGAGAGAGATAGAAGAAAATGCCTATATAAATGTTTTGAGTTTATATTCTTTGAATTATAAAGGAAATGAAGGTCATTTAATTTTCCCTTTTGTGTTAGAATTTGTCTTACTTTACATGTGCTGCTGTAACAAAATACCTGAGGCTGACTTATGTATAAATGATAAAAAATGTGTTTCTCATGGTTTTGGAGGCTGGGACATACAAGATTAATGTGTCGGCAGGCTCAGCATCATGCAAGGGCCCTCTTGCTGTGCCCTCAAATGGCAAAAGGCAGAGAGAAAGGGAGGGCTTAAACCAGTTCCACTCAGTCTTTTTGTTAAGAAACAAATCCATTAATGGAATGGTCACTCTCATGAATTAATGACTTTTCCAAAGGCTTCGCTTCTTCTTCTTCTTTTTTTTTTTTTTTTGCAGTTTTTGTCCGGGGCTGGGTTTGAACCCGCCACCTCCAGCATATGGGGCCAGTGGCCTACTCCTTTGAGCCACAGGCGCCGCCACGGCTTCACTTCTTAATGCTACTAAAATGCGGGTTCATGTTTCACATGGATTTTGGAGGGGACACATTCAAGTCATAGCGGAGTTCTTCTAATAAAAATTTTAAAAGCCTTTCCTGTCTTCTGAAAGCTGTAAGTACGTACCCATTGGACCAGAATTTTGGAAATTTTAATACCAAGAACTTGAAAGCAAGAAGAAATAAGAATTGCAGGCTTTCCTGATGAAGAAGATAGCTTCATTTAGCGCTCACTTACCTGACCACTGGTATCACTGGATATCACAGCCTCATTTGTGTTAGGTTTCATTCCTAATTCAAGCACGTTTTAAAAACAACCAGAATAGATGACTTCTGACGCTATACTTTGGACTGCTACTGAGCAATGTCTGTGGAACAAAAGAAATTTAGTTGGCAGCAATAGAAAGTAAAGGTGATTCTATATGTCATTATAGAACATTTATGAAAGTTTTTGTAAAATCAAAGAAAAGAGTTTTCTCCTACTAAACAATATTGTGTGATTTAATGTGTGATGATGCCCTTTCATTTTCTGCATATTTCATTGTTTGTATTTCAAGTTCAGCATATCAAGTAAGAGGACAATTTATGTAAAGTGTATTTATTAAAATCTGTAGCCCAGAAAACTGGTAAGATTTCATAATAAAGAGACCTCATTGTTTATTGAATACTAGTTATGCTCATCTGTATCCAAACCCCCTTTATAATTTTACTAACCACTTGTGATAAAACCAGGAGATATATATCTCTATTATCATCATCGTTATTTCACAGATGAAGAATGTGACATTAGAGAAAGTAACTTACTGTCCTACAATGAATATTTGGAATACATTAAATAAGCCTTTCTGTACATAAAATTAAATCTAATGCTATTAGTAATATTAATTCTTTAAAATTCAAATTCTAAAGTGCAGACTCTTCAATATGTGGAATAGCTTCTATTTTTTTTTTTGTCTTCCTCATAATATTTTTTATCACTCGTGGTATCTTCCTACCTGTACATAATCTCTGTCTAATAATCCCCTGTAAATTGTTAGAGATTCAAACTCGTATGAAAATTTTGAATCTGTAATAATCAGAGTGGTATTAGTTATGTAATATAGCATGTTATGTAGTTATATAATATTAGTTATATAAAATGGAATTTGTATGCTATAGATTGTCAATTTTTTTTTTAAGATGAAGTCTCACTATGTCACCCTAGGTAGAGTGCTGTGATGTCACAGCTCACAGCAACCTCAAACTCTTGGGCTTAAGAGATTCTCTTGCCTCAGCCTCCCAAGTAGCTGGCACTACAAGCAGCCGCCACAACGCCTGGCTGTTTTCTTTCTTTCTTTTTTTTTTGGTTATAATTATCTTTGTTGTTTGGCAGACCCAGACTGGGTTCGAACCCACCAGCTCTGGAGTATGTGGCTGGTGCCCCAGTTGCTGAGCTACAGGAGCCAAACTATCAATTAAATTTTTAAAAAAATAACTAGCTTAGTTTTAAAATACTGTTGAATGTCAACAGTGTTTAAGAGAATTATTGGTCAATATACATCCAAGTAAATTGATGCTTCTTTTCTTTTTGTGGAAATGAGCAGTGCATAGCCTGACCCACAGCACTGTATCTCGGAACCAGAAGCTGTTTCAGGACCACTACCCATTCATATGCACTGAAACATCGTCATTTTCTCTTTCTCTTATTTTGACACCAGCATTATTCAGTAACACTCTCCAGAGCTGTGGACTAAAGTGGAAAGGAACTACAGAAAGAGAAAGAGCTAAAAAGTAGCCTCTATTTTAGCAAAACGTTTTAAAAATTACTAAAGCCAAAAATCTACATTTAATGGAGCTTTTTAATTTGATTTCAAAAAATATATATTTTATCATTGAAATATAAATAATGCATTCTTTCCCCTACAATATTTCTTCTTTCATTTCAAAAGTACAATGAAAACAGAATGAATATTGCATATTTTTCTTCTAATTATTACAATGAATTATTTGTCACATTAATATTTTATTGCAAAAATTAATAATATTGCTGCTTCATAAATGGGACAATCACGAATACTCTTAGGGAACTTAAGTCATTTGTGGCAGGTCATTTTTCAATGTAGTAGCTTTTTAAATACATGCAACTTTATTATATATATTTCAGTCAAAGTTTCTAAGAAGATTCTAATTACTGATTCTTACACCAATACATTATGCCAGACTTTGAGTTGGTCCCTTTAAAATGATGTTTTAAACATAGGGACATATTGGAAATTATGTGTAGAATACTTATCTTTAATTTAGCATGCTGAAACATTTACCTGTTTCCCCTAAAAATTGCATCTGCGGGGGGAATTTTTTGATGTTATCGTTAATGATAACAGGATGTAAATTAGTCTCTGCCCAGTAAGTATTTATTTCATTTTATTCATGCAACAGCCTTGTGACATGATTATTATCTTCCCTTTAAAAGAAGAAAATTGTGTCTGAAGGTCCTAGTATAAGCAGCAAAGACTAGATTTGAGTTTACTTTAATTGATTTCAAAACCTATGTCAAAACCATCTGTATCTCTGCATTGCAACAAAATTAATTTTAGCAAACCCACTAATTTTATCTACCTCATCCAAAGTGGAATAGATTATAAAAACAATGACATTTTAGAAAAATTTCAAAAAATGTTCATGGCATATATATGTTCATGTATTGGTTATTCTTACACACATATGCATACATAGTATGTGTGTTCAATGTACATGTTTATCTTTTATGATATTTTTACGTATATAAACAACTGCATATTTTCCTGTTAAATATTTTAGTGACCTGTAATTTTATATACGCTTTAGGATTTTCTGTAAGATTTCCTAATAAATGCTTTTGAAAATAATAATGTACAAGGATGGGTGGTGCCTGTGGCTCAAGGAGTAGGGCGCCGGTCCCATATGCCGGAGGTGGAGGGTTCAAACCTAGCCCCGGCCAAAAACCACAAAAAAAAAAAAAAAAAAGAAAAAAAAATAATGCACAAGGATTATAATACCTACATGCTAAAAAGATGTCGCAAAGTTATATTCTGTCACTTTGCTAAATACAAAGGTTAAGGTCACATATGTCCTTATGATCTTTCAAAACATATATAGGGCTGCTATAGACAGAAGGAGTTAGAATTTGTCTAGACTTGTATTCCCATTGCCTCCTCTTTGACCTTTTATACTCATTCATTTTATTTTATTTGTATATAAATTTAAGGTGTACAAGTATAATTTTGTTTGTGTAGTCGAGTAGTCAGGGATTTTCGTGTATTCATCTCTCAAATCATGTAAATAATGCCCATGAAGTGTTTTGTGGATAGGAAGGCATCTCAAGCTGGTGTACAGTGGGGATGGCAGGTAGGGCGTGGTGGCTCCAAGGCCAACTTCACAGTCACTCACTGGGTACTTCTACAAAAGTAACTAACTCTGGTTCTCAAATGTGAGGTATTTTCACATTTCTGTCACAAGCTGTGTGATTTCATGGCACGCCTATAAAGGCTTATCTACCAAATGAAATAAAGCTCTTGTTTTCTCAAAAAATGCTGAATCTATTACTAAGGGGAAGACCAAGTTCAGGATTAGCATTTCTGTTCATTGCCTCCAGGAGGTGGAGGTTGCTGTGCGCTGTGATGCCACAGCACTCTACCGAGGGTGACAAAATGAGACTCTGTCTCTACAAAAAAAAAAAAAAAAAAATTAAGCAGAAGAAATATGGGATGACTGCGGCCAATTTCTTGAAATCATGACGATTCCCACAGACAATGTGTATTATCTTCTGTAAAACTAAAGGTAAAGGAGACTTTTTTCCCCTTTGTCCTTATATATATATCCCTCATAAGTGTGGGAAAAGATAGTAATTACTTTGGATGCAAGAATATATTTATAAAAATAGTAAGTTTCACATGACAGTATATAGCAGCATTTAGGTCGATAGTAAGTCTAACAAAACATAATTAGAGAGTGTAACTAAAGTGCAGATGGCTTTTACCTATTTCCAGCCATGTGTATGTGAGCTTTTGCAATTTGAGCCTTGTAAATTATCTCCCAAAACAGTTTTATGAACTCACAGCATATTAAGGGAGGTTACACAGTAGCCCTTCATATGTCACCACCTCCTTTTCCTCACATGTAACTACGTGGGGAGAAGGAGTGTGACTTTCCTTAAGTGGTTACCACAGAAGGAAACATGGGCGGCGCCTGTGGCTCAGTGAGCAGGGCGCCGGCCCCATATGCCGAGGGTGGTGGGTTCAAGCCCAGCCCCGGCCAAACTGCAACCAAAAAATAGCCGGGCGTTGTGGCGGGCGCCTGTAGTCCCAGCTGCTCGGGAGGCTGAGGCAGGAGAATCGCCTAAGCCCAGGAGTTGGAGGTTGCTGTGAGCTGTGTGACGCCACGGCACTCTACCGAGGGCCATAAAGTGAGACTCTGTCTCTACAAAAAAAAAAAAAAAAAAAAAAGAAGGAAACACACATGAAGACCTAAGACAGCATCACATACATCTAAGAAAAATTTGCCTTTTCATTAATCAACAAATTAACATTGCCTTTGGAAAAAGTCTCAATTATTAGTATTATTAAAAATTTGAGACAAACTACATTTTTATAACTTCCGCAATATTCTCTCTGTGTCTCTCTCACTCTGCCTTCCTGTCTCCATTCCTCTGTCCTGGCAAGTTTTGAGAAGTGGGCATTACTCTGTGAAATGTCTCATTGCAAACCGGAGAGCCTGAGCATGTTTTCTTGAAGAGCGGAACTCAATTTAGGTCACAGGTTATGACTCAGTTGCCAATATTTTATTCTTCTTTCCTAGCTCCCTTCTCCAAACCACTCTTGTTAGTTTTACATTCAAAAATGTTTGATGAGAGAAAATCTGGGAAATCTTAGAGCCATAATGTGGCAATGAGTCCGAAGCCCTGGGAGAGGGAGAACATTGGATGGAGCCTGCAATAAAGAATAGTCAGGACACAAGACCCAAAAATGCATGGAAGGGAGACGTCTGACTGCGTCAATCAGCGCTTTCAGCTGCGAAGACTCCAGGAAGAGATCTTTTGAATCCACTGTCTGTAGCTCTCAGATGCCCCCATCCGGTGGTGTTGGAAAGCCAGAGTGGGTCGTTTTGGAACTGTCTACTGTTTCATCTCCTGAACAATTTCCTTTGCAATAAAGGTGTAACTACTCATGCTTCTTACTTACTGGCGTTGAGACTTTCAACACAAAATGTTCAATAAATATGTTCAACACAAAAAACATACTATTAGGCTCAAAACTTCTTACAGGGAAACCTTCTATTAGGGAATGAATGACTAAGTGGAAGTGATTATTTTTCTACCCATGAAGAAGATGGGTTATGGCTTTTTACTTAACCCTTACCAGGATCACTATTATTTATTGTGAGATGTGATTTTACTATTCTTTGAAAGGTCTCTTTCTCCAAAACCCAATCAACGTTTCTTGTCTGCTAATGTGTTCAGTGCAATTCCTTCACTTACAGATGCATTTTTACTTTTATAAAATACAAACAAACTACATATGTGAAATTAGAATATTTAGTCCTCAGAGGCCGAGATCTTGTTATATCACACAGCTTGGCCCATAGAGAGCTACCACATAGTTTTTGTAAGTCATAGAATTTTTATTTTATTTTACTTTATAAGTAGTAGGGTTACTTTATTTTTTATTGCATAAGCACTTTAAAGTCAATTCATTGGTTAATATTTCTTTTCTCAGAGGATTGCACGAGATTTGACTGTGTTGAGGAAGTAGGAATTAATGAAGCTGTGAAAATGGAATAGATTTAATTCTGTAGCCAGGTATTTTGAAATAAGTCAGACCGATGAGAGGGTTCTTTGGCCAGTAAACAACAAGAAGGGAGAAACGAGGAGATGGGAAGTATGTGCTTAATCTTTATCACAGGAGATGAGAAAAGCCGGAGGAGGAGGGGGCCGAGAAGTTGGGAAGACAGACATTTTTCTTTGTGATTTTATAATAGCCCCACGCCGGCTGTGCTTTTCCTTTACGGTTCTATGGAGCTTTCAAACTGGGCCTATGTGGGGTTAGGTTTTGTTCTCCTGTCACTTTATATCTGATGCTCCTTCAAATCTGATCTCAAGGTTAAAGCACTGTGACTGAAATATTCCCAATGGTGCTTTTAATATAAATTCACAGTATGCACCTTAATCTCACCAAGTAGCTGGAACCGTCTAAAGTGATCACTCCTTATTAATCAGGTTCTGTGGCTTTTGCTGTTGTCATTATCTGCCTTATGCCTGGCCCTGCTTTTCCTCTAAATATAAGGCTTATTACACAAAATATTATTAGTTGGAAGAAGAGTCCTTTGTGTTCTCAAAGCAAGAACTTCCCATTTGCAGCCCCTGTCTGAATTCCCAGAGCCCCTCTCCCATTTCTGTTTACCACGTATGCTAGATTAAATGTTGAGGAACGCCACCAGAACCCATCACATATTTGAAATTTTATCTGAATTAGGTTAATGTTGATCCAACAATAGCCTGATGCTGAGCATACAGTCAAAGGGGAAATTCATGACTCTGAATTATACAATTTAATAAGGGAGCAGAATTATAACTGCTAGTGATATCATTGCATCATTGATTATAAGATAGACTCAAAAAAAAAATACATGCACAGAATGGAAAGATTCTACCCGTGTCTTCTTGTTCATTTGCACCCACGTATTTCTCCTTAAAGATGAAAAATTAACTAAAATTAGAAATGAAAAATTTTACTTTATTTTCCCTATTATCAGTCAGCAAAACCTTTGAACGATGCTGTGGAAATATCGAAAATGCATTTTAAAGACTTAAAAATAAATGATGGAAAGTATCGTTTGAATTCTACATGAACATTCAAGGAAAGACAGAAATGAAATTGTACATCCACTTGCCTTCCCAATTCAAGAGACTTGGTATGTCTGAGCTTAAAGCCAAACAAAAAATACTTTACACATAAAAAAAGTCATAGGCTGACTAAAAAGTTGTATCAGGAATCTGAACTCCACAAACTTGATTGAACCTTACAGAAAAATACAGTCAGTTAAAATCTCATTCCTTCTTTCTTTCTCTCTCTCTCTTTTTTTTCATTAGGCTAGGACAAATAATTAAGGCATGGTTCATTGTATTAGAGTGGCAGTGCATTACAGTTAACCTCTTGGATTGAGACTTCTTTTCTTTCTTTCTTTTTTTTTTTTTCTTTTGTTGCAGTTTTGGCCAGGGCTGGGTTTGAACTCACCACCCTCGGTGTATGGGGCCAGCACCCTACTCACCGAGCCACAGGCACTGCCCTGTGTTGAGACTTCTTTTGCAATTCAGCCTATATCTTAGTCCTGTGGACCTCTATTCTCTGTTGCCAGGCAGAGGCACTCTCAGACACATGAGTGCACATCATTTTACTTTGTAAGTTTGGTTGGAAAATAAGTCATTGTCGTTTTTTTAAGGATATAAATGTTAAATCTTTGATAAAGGGTGTATGTCTGTAGAAGTGGGAGAAGGTTCATTTATATTTATTTCTTAAAGGGCATGGTCAAAGCAGGGTCCACGTGCAAACTTTCAGTTCAATGTCTGTTCGTCATGAGCGCAGTATTAACAGGTGCAGGTGCTGCACGGGCAGAAAACATCAGCATTTCTTCTCTGTCCAGTGACTAAAGCAGTGCCTGGCAAACGTAGATATTGGAAAATATCTGTTTAATTGATTTTTGATATAAGAAAGAAATTTTAAAAAGCAGGTATGGCCTTACTTTTACTATTAATTTATTTTCAAATTTTAGACTATATTTGAAACTTTTTAGATGTAGAATATTCACTTAAATTAACAACACAATGACAAGCTTTAATTTTAACAGCTCAAGAAACAAGTAGTATTTCTTCAGTGGACTTTGTGGGGTGGCCTTTCCTGGGAAAATGGGGATCAGAAGATGCCACCCCCAGTGCCTCTATGGGGGTAGGACTCCATTGGGAGAGAGTGGCTAAGTAGCTGGACAGAGTGGAGATGGTACAGGGGTAAATCAGCTTTCTAACCCTCCATCAGTCCATGATTACTACCATTTCTCATATTGAACTTTCACATAAAATTTCACTACAAGAAACGTTTCTGGGGCTAATATTGTTTCTGGACGTTTCCGGTGTGCCAGTTGCACTGATTCTGAAATTTGCCAAAATGAGATTAAAAAAAAATGAAGGCTACAGTGTGGTTTCAAAAGGGAATTAAGGTGTGATGCGGAGGGTATGCTAACAAGCAGCCTCTCTGCACTGGTGAGCGAGATGGTGTCACAAGGAGAGGCACTCCCCCCATCACTGTCAGTTCTGGAGGTGGTGGGTTTACTCCAGTATCACTGTGTTTCAGTTCAAATCCTCATGACACATGAACAGTCCGATCACTTAGCAGGATTAAGCAGAGACTCTGCCACGAGGTAAATGGTCCGGAGTGAACCCTGTGCAATCCAAGATAGAAACATACAGTGTCCCAGATCCAGCCAGTGAATGTGGAAGAGAAATGGAAAACTCAGGAGTTAATGACCCAGAGCCAGAAATGAACTGCTTGCCGGCTAAAGCAGGAATCACTTTTGGCCTTTTGTTTTCTTTAGCTCTTAGACAGTCTCCTCCACTGATGGTTTTAATCTCCCTTTACTGGTTCACCTGCTTGCAGTAGAAAGTAATTTAATGTGTGTAGCTAGAAAAGGCAGGGGTCTATCTTCCCGCAGACTAGGACCCCACAATGGTGGTTAACAAGGTCCTGTTGGGAAAGGTATACATTGATACGAGGGGGCAAGACTTGACTGAATGAGATTTTAGGACTGAGAAAGTGAAGAAAGGGAGCTGAGATTAGAATATCCAAGACTGATTTCCAGTAATTGGAACATTTTTAATTACACAAGATACAAAGGATTATATTTTTTTATAACTTAACTATACACTGGAAAACTATACACAGAAAAATCACCTGATTACGAGGTTAACATTCCTCTTATTCCTAACAGAATAAGAATGGAATGACCTACATTCAGCTTACTTTTTGCTGTGATGTTTTCATTTCCCTTGGGAATGCCAGCCATCTGTGACCCCTTGGAGTCTTTTGGACCCCAACACTCATAACTATTAATACTTGATTGTTAGGGAGGCAGATGTTACTGTAGTCAGTTCTTCAGCAAATTCAGGGGAAGGTGGAGAGTGCTGTGGTTGGATCCCAGAGAAGGGGGTGGTTCACCTATCCATCACTCTGTCTCTTGGCCCAGACCTCCCTCTAAACACTCCCTTCCTCCCAACAGGCTTACCCCCTGTCTGCTGCAAAAATCTCATGGAATTTCCACTCCATTTGTCTGACTTCATCTCCTTTCTATCTTCTAGGAATTTCTAAAAAAATAAATAAATAAACAAACAACCTTGGCCCACTGATGGTAATCCTTCTTTTTCTGGAACCATTCTTTCTTAAAAGAAAGCATTCTTTGCCACTTCTAAGGAATTAACATAGATCTGAGATCTTGCTTCAATCTCCCTCCATTCTTTCTTTCATTAAATCACCATCATCTCATCTTTAATAATAAACTCAAGGACAATGGGAGGTCATGGAGTTCAGGTGTTCAAATAAATAATCCCACCACATTTCTCCCCAGGGATATCACCTGTATTGCAATGGTGGCACAAATTTAAATAGGTGAGGCTTATGTTTCATAGGGTTTCTAGAAAACAGTACTAATTTTAAACATTTCCATACCTAGTTTAATGTTAGGTTAAAAAAAACTTCCTTAATCCTATGTTATAGGTGATGTATACTTAAAGGAAAAGGAAAATTCCATCTAGCTTCGCGTAATACTCTCTCTGAACTGGTATTGCCAGGCCATGTGTGAAATTAAGATAAGCTAGCTTGGGGACTGTCTTAATCTTTCTCAATAGATTTCCCACTCTGTTGAAATTATTCCATGCTCCAAAATGAAGGCACAAAAGCAATTAAAATAGGACAAACTGGTCAAATAATGAGTGTGAGAATTACTGATCTATCTCTTGTTTGAGATTTTATTTTATTTTATTTATTTATTTTTTTGAGACAATGTCTTACTTTGTCACCCTTGGTAGAGTACCATGGCATCATAGCTCATAGCAACCTCAAACTCCTGGGCTTAAGTGATGCTTTTCTTGCTTTAGCCTCCCAAGTAGCTGAGACTACAAGGACACACCACAAAGCCTGGTTATTTTTAGAGATGAAGTCTTGCTCTTGCTCAATAGGGTCTTGAACCTGTGAGCTCAGGCAATTCACCAGCCTTGGCCTCCCAGAGTGCTGGGATTATAGGCATGAGCTACCATGCCCCGCCTTTGTTTGAGATTTTAAAAACAAATTCTGACCAAGCTAAGATTTCAATGAAATTACTAAATGTAAGGGCATCTTGTTGTCAAACTGACAAGTTGACATTAGCAACTTGTTAAAAGGAACCAGCAATTAAGTAAACACATTTCGATCATGTGTTTGCCTTAGTGAAGATAATTTTGAAAGATGTGTGCAGGTTCTGGTATAAAGGAACAGAAAATACATTAAAATTAGTGCTGTTTAAAACTTTTCTCTACTAATTTTTATTTATTCCTATGATTTAAAAAACATGTACGGTTGATTCCTAACTCTGAGATCTCAGTGTGTTAGAACAGTTTCTTTTATGGTTTTCTTAAAATTCTTAAACAATTTATATCTCAAAGTATTTCAGAAATATTTTATATAAAAAAGGAACTATCCTTGCTGAATGTCACAGTGTTCAATTGTTAAATCCCTGCACAGATTAAAATACTTTTTCTAAATATAGGAGGATTTCTACACTGAAATAATATTCCATAACCATTTTGTTCTTAGTTGTTTTATATCAACTATTTTATAAATTAAGTTTCCCTCACAGAGGGGCTAGTATCCTTAATTGACTAATTAACCCTCAATACCATTGATATAGCACACATTGTTGGCAGGAATCTTAGGAAATTAGGATGACAGACCTTTTATGTCCTTTGGGCTTAAATCTATTTATGTCACTAAGATTATCTACGAGTGGGAACAAATATGTACTTTGAGCACTTACAAAACAAAATGGAATTATTTGCTATTTAATATTTTGAAGAGAAGCATCGACAGTATAAATAGGAAGAACAAAAATGCTTGGTGTTTTCTTGCTTACGATCAAATATTATTTTTATTCTGAATTAGTAGCATCCCTGACTTTCCCATCATGCTCATTAGCCAATACACGCTGCTCTGTCTTGGACCCCTAAAAGTGGTAATCCAGCCCTACCTCTGAGAAGAGTGGGCTCAGTTCTACAAGCAATCAAGAGACAGAGAAATGAACAGAATGGAAGGGCCAAGAAGATTTTATTGGCTAAGATAGTTAGATCCCCTGGGAAGCAATGAGATCAGAGCCCTGAAAGGCAACTGGTGAATTCTCTTGGTTACCTACAAAGGAAGGATATTCCTCCATCAGACAGAAGAAAGGACTAGAAGGGAAGCATGGAAATCAGGAACCACAGGAGATACAGGCCTAGTAGAAGATTATTTTCAGAACTCAAATGCAATCTGTGCTCAAATGAGATGTGTATGTTGTAGATATAAAGACAATTCCCATAAAAATAAAAAATAGACTCATAGTCCATACTGCCTAAATCAAAATAGTCACTCTGCAATGCACTAGAAGGGGAACAAATTAATCTCTTTGATCCTCACCTTATTCATCTGTGAATACAACAATAATGTCTTCTTCATGGAGTTTTAAGAAAAATGATGTGAATTAATAATTATATAAAATACTTTGTTATGATTTAAAACATATCTACAAAATTCTTGACATGTGCTACACAAAAGAGACTATACGTTTATTTCACTTGAACGAGGGCTAGACTTTAACTCACGTCTAACAAATAGAGGAAAGACAGAATGATTAGTGTGATTTTGAAGATTAAATCACCAAAGGCAGGTAGCTTGGTGGTTGTTCTACCCTTGGAATATCTTACTCTGGGGGAAGCCAGTTGTCCTGCACATGACTCCATCAGCCTTGTTGAGATCCCTACCTGGTGAGAAAACCAGTCAGCCTGCTGACGTCCAGTAAGAAATGAAGGACTTCTAACAACAGCCTTGCAAGCGAGCTAGCCCTTCCTCCTGGATCCTCAGCTCCCAGCCAGTCTTCACGTGATGCAATTCTGGTCTTTATTTTATCTGCACCTAATGAGATCCTCTAAGTGAAAACCTGACAGATAAGCAACCCACAGTAATTTTGATAGAATACAAATTTTTTGTTTTAAACCACTATGTTTTGGGGTAGTTTGTTACTTTAGCAACAGATAGCTGGTATGTCCATAAGCAGGGCTGGTCAGAAGGGCAATTATTAACCACCTTATTATTGGTATGAGTCAGTGGTTGAGTTAGTGAACAGGATAAGAAACTACTAGAAATTCCCCCTGATTTTACCTAAAAATATTCAAGCACAGAAGAGACCGTCATGATCTATTTTATTGTATTGTTGTCATTAAATCCTGAGAAAGTAGGAGTTTCACTGAAATGGCGCTACTAGTATTGACTTTGGAGTAACATTTTCTTGGAGAAAAAAGTAAAATGGGGATGGGTAGAAGAGGCAAAGTGTGGAATCTTAAAGAAAAGGAATTTTGATAGTAAGCAACAGAGGAAGAGAGATGAATGGCCACTGGCATTTTTTCATAAGCAAATGGAAAACTAAGAACTCAAGAAGGAAAGCTGCTGACACTTGTACATTATGTCATATATAATCCATTTCTTTCCTTATGTCTATTCCCATTGAATTAGGCCCTTTCCTAAATATCTTCAATGTGGAAAAAGTGAAGACAAAACCAAGTGAAAAAAGCAAGCAAAGACTTTTTATTCTGAGCCTGCTATACCGCAAAGGAGTCAGTTGCCTTCAATGAAATTTTGACAAACTCAAAGGCAGACAGAGGAGTGGAAAAGCTTTCCAGTGGAAAAGGAAAGCTTTAGAGATGTTCTGATTGGTGGCAGTTG
Source organism: Nycticebus coucang (assembly GCF_027406575.1). Taxonomy (NCBI): domain Eukaryota; kingdom Metazoa; phylum Chordata; class Mammalia; order Primates; family Lorisidae; genus Nycticebus; species Nycticebus coucang. The sequence continues at coordinate 20,467,462 of NC_069802.1, read as the reverse complement.
ACACAGGAAAGGTGTGCTAACTAGAAGTGGGGCCTCCTGTGTGATTGGTTAGGGCTGCATGTGTTCTTTTCTTAAGTTAAAAGAGGAAACAAAGTTAGGGAAAGTGTCAATTGTTAATCAAGACCTGGCTGTTTGGGGCTGATTCTTATAGAAGTTATTGTTTAACTTTGTATATTGTCTCTAGAGGTAGCAACCCAGCTTCCACAAGGCTGGTTTATAGAACTCTGGCTTCATGGATTGTTTATCACTGATAAGGGTTTGATCTTGTTGGGCTGTTGTTGTAGACAGTGGGTCCAATTTTTTTATGTTAGCTGGCCATCACCCATTTGCATATTCAGTCTTTGATCAACAATACCCTATTTTTACACTGATCACAATTCCTTCTTCTTGGTTCCCGGTTTACAGCATTGGTCTATTTCATTTCCATATCAAAGTGTCAATAGCATTTCTATAAACACCCGGTTTCATGAAGTACTGAAATCAAGTTTTCTGGACGTGAATAATAAATTAATAAAATTCTACCTCAACAGGAAGATTCTGTCTGCTCTAACAGCAGACCCAAGGGGAGGAAAAAAAATAATTAAATAAACCAAAAGACAGTTTAAAAAGTCACACATTTCCAGTAAAAACAGAAATGGGAAGTACAAAAAGAATTGATCAAACTGATGGATGTCAGCATAGCCTCATTTTTTTTGCTTCCACTGAATTGTCTGAGATGTGTATTAGATGTTATTTCTGACAGTGTATTTCTTAAAAGTATATGAATAATCATACAGCATATATTTTCAACACTGTCTTTTACTTTTCACATTGAAATTATTTCAAGGTAAATGTTTGTCATTATTTAACTGGCAACATTGAGTAAATAACCATTTGATTAGTGTAAATCATTTCAACTCAGCAAAAGGAATGAACTGTTAGCATTATTGAAGGTGAAAGGCAGAAAATAATTGTTTGTATTTTACCAATTCTTGAATTTCTATTGTTTTTCCAATGACCCCAGGATGGCATCAGATTTTTCCCCCTTGTTATAAATACACCAAGTTACAGGGAACCTAAACAGAACATCGTTGATAGAGATACACATATTGAAATGCCTGTTGTGGCCTTGGCAGTAAATTAGAAGCAGATAGGTAGGAGAAATGTATTCATTGATTCAAAAGATATTATTCAAATAAATGTACTCATTCCCTGAATGCATATTTATTGAAACGTAATGCTGGAACAGTACTAGGTACTTAAACTGCTTTTGTACCAATTTTTGTGAGATCTACATTTAGTGCTTGTAAGTTTAATTAATAGAGGCATAATTACTGATAAATATCCCCTTTCTATGAACATGAGACTAGCAAGACTGATGCTAAATGGTCATTGATGCTGTGCTAGTTTTAAGAATTTACAAGAGTATGGGAAGGATTTTCGTCTGTTCTCTTGTCTAGTGGCAACAGCCGGTGGTCGACACGCAGAAAGACTCAGGTGAAGTGTCAGATCATCATATAATATTTTCATGTTTTTAGAAGACAGACAGAACTGCACATTTCTTTTTGTGTGAACCCACCAAATTTTCTTTATATTGTACATTGAAAAAATAAAGTGCAGATGCATGATACCTGCCATTTGGGACGTTTGATCGCAACAGAATTAACTCAATTTTGTCCAAGAATTTAAATATTAGTGCAGTTCACATCTAATTGGTTTACACTTTGGATATTAGTAAGTGTTGCTGATGATAAATATAATAGGCGAGTAAAGGCGTAATTTTGGATACATGGACATCGCTGTAAGCGTGTTGGTCTGCTTATTTCCTAACTCCGTGGCTGGTATGTTTCATTTGGGAATTGTTTCTCTGCTTTAATTCCTTCAGTTGTGTGTTTCCCAAGATTCTGGTTTTGATCCATCAGGCTTTTAAAACCATATGCTCCATTCCAATATCTCTAAGCTACTCTACCCATTGTTCTCAAGGAATTACAAAACAGAAACAATTCTATTTATTTTACTAAAATATTAATTACTCCCATTTAATGCCTATCCTTTATACAGGGAATAACCTGCAAACTCCTTTTGTATTCAATAATTCAAACTTAATCAAATATTCCAACTTTTTCTTGTGTTCACCTTCTTTCATTTGTACATCCCTTCTTTGGTTTTCTATACCTGATCGATTAAGCATGTGCTGTGATTTTTCATTCTGTCTTTGTTTGAACAAACCATTGCCCCTAGAACACACTCTCCTAAGATATTTGCAAAAATTTAATCTGTTCTCACAGCTCATTTTCAGTTTCTACAATTACAAGCCTCCCCATTCACCCCACCTCTGGCAAGTATTTTCTAGATTGATTGGAAATTGTCCACTCCTGTTTTCTTTTTTCCAAGCTGATAGAAAAATCAGTCTCCTATTTCAGATCCTTGAGAACAATGTTTCTCTCTTGATACCGTGCAAGCTTCTGGTCACCTCTATGCTGTGAATTGTTGTTTAAATGACAACTAGCACTGCTCTGTCCTCATAATAGGAAGTCAGTTTGTGCTTGTTAAATGGAATTTGAATTATTGCCGTCCCAGATGTTGAAATAAATGGTCTTTTATTAAGGTTTATCATATTTAAAAAGGATTTGTGACCTGAACATGAAGAGGAAAAAGTAGGCTTATAGAAATAATAGGAGAAGGTGGTTGTAATTTTCTTATGAAATAGCACATTTATTGCTTCCCCCTCTACGTTGTCACAATTATTTTTTATAATACCCCTTTAAAACCTATCTCAATATAATTACATGTTTATATATCTGTTGATAGATACTAGGCCACAAGTTGCATATTAATGAGTGTTATGTTTGATTCAATTTTGTATTTAAAAAGCATACACAGTTCCTGACCGATTGCTTAGACTAAAATCATTTATTAAATGATAAATAAAGGTGCAAACAAAAGGATCAAATCTGGAATTTGAGATGCTGGCAACTCTGGAAACCTATGGATATTGTGGCATTTTTGAAATTTGTGGCTTAAAATGTGTAATTGTTTTATTCCCACTATTCTTTGATATTGAAAAAATGAAACATTACCAAAATAATTACTTATATTTTCCTGATCATTGTTTTCTTTTTTTTTTTTTTTGTAGAGACAGAGTCTCACTTTATGGCCCTTGGTAGAGTGCCGTGGCATCACACAGCTCACAGCAACCTCCAGCTCCTGGGCTTAAGCTATTCTCCTGCCTCAGCCTCCCGAGTAGCTGGGACTACAGGCGCCCACCACAGCACCCGGCTATTTTTTTTGTTGCAGTCTGGCCGGGGCTGGGTTTGAACCCGCCACCCTCGGCATATGGAGCCAGCGCCCTACTCACTGAGCCACAGGCGCTGCCCCTGATTATTGTTTTCACTTACAATTAAGAGACCTTCAAGTCCTTGTTCCACAAATAACTTGTTTTCCCAATTATTCTAGAAGCCCTCCAAGAATTCACCTTTTCTTTTTTTTTTAAACAAGCAAATCTTTTAACATGACCATTTTATTTTTCATCAACGCTCATGTCACTATTTCCTTAAGTGTGCAGCTAACATCTCTGGGGTCTGCAAAGGTGGCTGAAGGTGAAGATTCATTGCTCTGCTGAGAATTTAATCCACAGAAAGCCTGACAAGGAGACAAATCCTAGGGAAAAACACATTAATAGACTAAGACTCTCCTTAGGTCAAGCCAAGGAAACAGACTTCCCCTTTTAGATGAATGAAACACATTAGGAACTCACTAAACCCCTTGTTGGTAGACTTCTAATGGACAAGGTTCTTGAATTATCTGAACTGGGAACATTACAAGAACAGAGAGATTTAATGCTGTACATAAACATCCAACTTGTGATTTTAATGATTTAGGGGTTAGATTAGACAACTTCTAATGTTCTTTCAAACCAGAGATTTTATTCTACATTCATTCATTCAATGACTATAGTTTTTCTACGTGACAAAGAAGGTACTAGGTAAATACTAAGACTAAGTCCAAAAATGGAAAACAAAAGCGGGTAAATAAGCCACTAATTTAGTTTATATCTTCACTTTGGAGCACAATGTATTTTAAAAATGACTTACCATTTTTAATTCATATATTTCTAATCTAGAAGAGGAATAATAATAGTAAGCTTATAAGAAGACAATCCAGTAATTAAACCTGAAAATAAGTAGCCTCTAATGGGAACTTAACAATCAAAGGTCATGGGTCATGGGAAAAGAACCGATGTATTTCTCAGACATTTGAGAAACAAAACCAGTATGCCAAGTAGGGTAAAAGCAATGCTCAGGAAAAAAGGGCAGCCAAATGAACCAATCAACCCCATCATTTATGCAATACCTATTTTTATTTACGTTTTTGTTATAGGTGGCACAGTAGGTATTGGCAATACGAAAACTGGTGCAAAATAATCCCGAGCTTAAATAAACCTCTTGAACTTCAGAGGGCTTTAGAGTCACATTACTTCTTAAAATTCTCCATTTCCCATATCACATGATTTTAGATTTACTCTGAGTTCTTGCCCAGAAAGAAAACCCCTTTTTTGAACAAGGAACCTGCATCACTGTGAGATTGGTGAACCACTCCAGCATAAGAAGTGTTAGTGATTATGCATAGTACACATTTAAAGAACTATAGCTGTAAATGGAGTTTTAAATATGAAATTGTTTCTTAATCTTAAAGGAAGCAAAGAGTTAGATTAAATAAATTCTGATTTCATTCATTTATTATATTTTATTCCATTTCATTACCCAAGCTACTGCACATCAAAATTGTTGCATGGTGTTTGAAAAATATTTAAGGGAAAAATTATTTTGTAAGCTTGAAAACAGACGATAATTTCGAATATCTACATTCATTCTACATGAGCGCTACTTCATAAAGATAGGTACTAAAATACCATAGGATTACAGCATAATTTGTTGGGAGAAGGATTAGGGTTAGTACTAAAACAATAATTTTTGGCTATAAACATGAAATATCAGGAGAGATCATAAATATCAGATGAAAAAACTTGGTTCTATGTGGGATGTAGGTGGAAGGAATAATGACCTAACATTATTAATTCAAGTATTGCTCACTTGAGTTTTAATGTAATTAAGACATAAAGAATCCTAATAGTGATCTAAAATATGATTTTTATGCTTTCATCCAGTGGAAGAAAATACCTAAAAAGGTGGTTCCCCAATTCTGACCTCTTATACATCAGTTTATATAAGTCAAGTTGTCTCTGTTAGATTCTAGGATTGTCTTACCGACTGGGATAACAGAGCCAAAATTTTCACTAGAGTTAGTCAGAAAGGACATAATGAAATGGTTACAAAAATAAAAATGTAAATGGAACCAATGGTGTATGTCTGGTATATTGGGTCCCTAACCCCACAATTTCTTGATTTTTTTTTTTTTTTTATGAAACTCCAGGCAAATGAGATGGGCAGCTTGAAATAGCTTGTTTTTAGTCGAACTGTGTTGATATATTGGAGTCCTGAACAATAGAGCTCGTATGGTAGGTGAGGGAGTGTAGAAAGGTGAGGGGGCGGGCCAGTCTTATCAGCCAGGCTGACCTGAGTAATGGAAGTCTCCCGTACACATGTGCCACCTGTAGAGGGTTTTAGCACATCGGCATTGGTGCTCAGAATGCCATGTAGGAGACGGGTTTAAGTCTGCAAGATCTCACCATTGAACTTGACCTGGGCGGATGAAGGAATATCATTGGACATGCAAAAAATATAGGCTGCATCACTGGGAACTGCCTGAAATTGTAAAAGTAAGACATACCAAGGTGGTCACAATCCCATACTAGTATCTGAGGAAAAGTTAAGTAGAGAAAGCGAGAGTTACACATGGTATTTTGACAACAAAAGTCTCACCTTCTAGTAGTTCTCAACCTGTGGGTCGTGACCCCTTTGTAACAGTGAAAGTACATTGTGGCTTTAGGAAGGTTGAGAACCACTGCTAGAATAAAATGGTGATCTGTGTCCATAACACCTGAGTTTTAATGTATGGAGATGAATTGTCTGCAGTGATATTGCTTGTATGCCTATACTGAGCAATACACTATCTACAAGGATGGTGTGGGATCTAGTGTGGAATGTTTGCTCTTGGAAGATAGAATTATAGCAGAGAGCAGGTAAGAAATGAATCTCATCAGTCAGATAAACTGAACATATTGATCAGCAAACAAGGCAAACAAAACTCACCTGAGATGGTTCAAATGTTGGTAGCTTCCTACAGGGCCATGGGCAAAGTTAAGAGAATGTGCAATATAGATGCTGAGGATCCCAGAGGCTTTCAAGACTGGGAAAGCATTGCTTCTGTTCAGATTGAAACTCTCTTAGGAAGGATTAGCAATACCTGAGTCCAAAGTAGAGGCCACCTAGTGGTGCTGTGAAGGAATAGGGCTATGGGCAAAGAGAAAACACATGCTGAAAGCCAACTGGCTGGGGACCCTGCAGATGTAGCCAGCAGGGGTCAGCCACCCTTCATCCTTCATCCATAACTCAAGCCTAGAACAGAAAAGAGACAGGCAGAGGGTCAAAAATAGATCCTTGGAGGTAGATGGGCAATAATGTGCAGCTAAGGTAGTTAGTAGTAATTTAAACAGGACAATTTGGAACTTTTGTTGGGTAATTTCTACAAGATTCTTTTTGTCCAGGCTGCAGGCAGGCTAGAATTTTAATGCAACAAAGCTAGATACATTATAATTGTGATTTTCCTGTGCCATTTTATGAACTAAAGCTTTTTCTCTTTAGAGGACTTGAATGGACGTTACAATGTTCTCGGCAGAGTTGATTAATGAAACAGTGTTTTTTTTTAATATTAGACTATCATTTAATAGTTGACTATAATTAAGTAGCAGAAAGAACAAAGACGACAAGGTTTTGTAGGAAAGAGTTTTATTTTACGTTGGCCTTTTATCCTAAACAAAATATCAATAGGTGTGTGTCTCTGTTCACATTCTCAGAGCAGATGCTGTAGTTTGCTCATGCAGTGTCTTGCTATGTGCTAGGTGCAAACACCACGTGGAATTTACATCCGTCTAATTTGCTCAATTGATGTCTTTTTGAACAGCTAAGAAAAGCTTTCCTTTATTTTTAAACAAAAATAGCATCCTGTGAAATGCATAGATCCAAATAGGATCTATGTGAAACCCAAAACACTAAAATAGAATTCCTGTAACTCTTGAAATTTAAAACAACTGGAAATAGCTCTGGTGGGTGTGATATATCCCTCACTTTCTTATTGATTTAAGGTTACCTTTTTGGTCCTTTGTATAGATTACTTAAAAATAAACAAACAAGCAAACTCACACCAGAAAAAATTCCTCCTGTAATTCTAAATATATAGAAGGTATTATCTGATTCAGTTATCTCTACATGCACCCTAAGAAGGTAGTTTTGTAGATGAAGTGTGCAGTGTGTGTGTTTGTGTGTGTGTGTGCGCGTGTGTTAGAGGTTGGGTAGACAGTCAGTGGGTAATAAATTAGTTAACCTACATTCTCACTAATGCAAATTTTCTCTCAACTTCCATCCATTTTTAACACAAGCAACAAGATGTAGTCTACTAAGAACTTTGTGATCAAAATTCATCTACAGTGTTAACTCCTAGACAGATATATGTTTCTTTTACTCATTCACAGGGGCCTGGGGTGCATTTTACTTACCATTCTAAGAGTCAACAAAAACCTTTGCTAATCACAAGACCCACTTGAAAATTTTTTCTGCAGAATGTGAAAGTCAGTATAGAAAGAGGAAAGATAGAGAAGAGGGAAATAGAAAGATGAATGTAATACTAGTAATTATAATTTATTAATTTACTACATGCTCATCCCTTCCTCATCTCTAGAAAGCTGCATTATTGTTGGGCTCAGTGCATGCTAGGAAAGGAAAGTGTGTGTGTGTGTGTGTGTGTGTGTGTCTATCTATTATACTTCTATCTCTATCATCTATTACCTATGTAACTGTGATCAGGTTACTAAAACAGCCAATCCGAGCTTCTTTTAGAAAGTGTTTCATAGAGATCGGCTGTTTATATTATAAAAAAAGCATTTTATGACCATAAACTCTAATCATCTCAGTTATCCTTAAGGCCAATTATCTTTTCCCATTTTATGGATAATTGAACAGAGGCTCGGAGAGTTGATAAACATGCTTAGGATTACTAGGTGCAAACTGACAAAGCTGGACGTTGAGCCACATTTATTACTATTACTATTTCCTTCTCCACGGCAGGCAGCTCATATCAGAGAGGTGGTCAGGGGCAGGTCATATGGATTATTAATGATTTTAGTCTTTATTCTAAAAAAGAGAAGACAATATTGATAAGATTTGAAATAGAGGGCTTCTTGATTTAATCTCTTTAATTCCAATTCTATTTTAACAATTGCGTGTGTGGAAAAAAAGAACAGATTATGGAGGGCAGCGTATGAATGGTTATCTGAAGAGACCACGGTGGTGAGGGGAAGCAACATCTCCACGGAACTGGAAAAGAAAACAAATATGAGAAACGATTACGAGGAAACTCACCACAGAGAAGAAATACCGGAAAGAGAGAACTGAGCTAAGGAAATACAAATCCAAATAGAATTTCCTTTTAATTTTCTCTTTCTAAATAACCCACTCATTTCTGGCATCTTGTGCAGGAATTTACCTAATGCTTATGACTATAAATACATTACACTCCTTGCTTCTACCACTATCACATTAATATGTTGTATAGATCATCTTTGTTGATTTTTTTTGTGCGCCTTATGTTTATGTTTGCCAAAAAAATCCTTATAGAATATTTATGACTCAAATCTACTTCCATTTTGGTTGGTGATGTGTTTACATCTCTCATCTAGAAAGGTATGACGTTTGATGGATTTGCCTTAAGTAGCTGCAATTTTGAAAGTAACAATTACTTGTCATTATTCTTCCTTCACTATATACCAGGGTCACCCCATCCCCAGCCTCTGTCTTTGACCTCTTTATTGGGTAAGGCTTATGCTTTGCCTATGAGTCAGAAATGAGCTGTGACTTCCAAAGTCTCAATGGCTGGTGTCTCCCATTTTAAACTGAGGAATGAGATTCCTCAGGGAGTTAAAATGAAAAGAAGTATACAGGCTGTTTTCATTTCACTGAGTTTTAGAAGATGTTAATTGTTATTTTTCATGAGTAGTTGTATGGGTATGAGAGCTTTGTAGACATTATAGATGGTTCTCCCTGAGTATCAGCGAATCTTGTTGGTAAATAATTGCATAGCTCGGTTACGTTTTGTTTTTGACTAGCCATGTGCCAAATAGCATAATGACATATTCCTGTTTTATAGAAGACTGAACATAATAGCATTCAAATGTACAGTAAATCCACATTGAGCTTGCTTCAGATCAAATTAAAACATGCCAATCTGTTTTCTATCAGATTTGTCAAATATATATGAAATCTATAAAAATACAGGATTTTTCCAGAAATATTTTCCACTGTGAAATAGAATCCTATATTTTTAAGTACAACATTTTCTTACAAATTTCTTTTAGAATATGCCCATCATTGTAGAGGAAGTAGTACGCTGAGGGTCACACTATAAACAAGTGTACTCTTTCAACTGGGTCTATGTTAACGTGTACACACAAGGAGGAAAAGATCCTGAATGCAATATGACAAACAGGATCAAACTGCCAAAATTTCAAATAGTCATCTGCTTTAATTTTAGCTTGATAAAAAACAAAAGAATTTTGAAAACAATTAACCAGCCTGTTACATTTTTTTTTATCAGATAACAAGTTACATTTGTGTTGTTCTGTTGACTTTAACTTATCAAGACTTGAGTGCACCTTTTTAATTTTTTTTTTCCCCAAAGCTCTGCTACACAACAGATGGGATGTCTAACATCCTTTTCTATTTAAAACATGCAAGTTCTAATCAACAGGAGGGTTTTAGAATGTTAAACCAGCCAGCCATAAGAAATGTGTCATGCAGTTTCCTGTCATTCTAATTAATTAGATAGCATTATTTGTTGTCCCCGAAGAATCTAATGAGCTCAATGCCAGGATAATAGCTTCATTCTCATCAAGGGTTGTTTTCATATTACTCATTTGGACTGGAGAAAAAAGAATGAAATATTCCAAGATTATCCTAAATTCATGAGCACTGTGATTTATATAGGAGACCTATCTATTTAACCTTTTCTCATAATAATATAAGTATTTTAAAATTTTAAAACACTTTCATTTGGAAATTATAATTTCTATAAAATTTTGTAACTTTCATTTGCAAAAATACCATATGGCCATAAAGTTCGTGTGCAGTTTAGAATAGTATACAGTTTAAAATTGCACATGAACTTTATGGCCACCTTGTATAATATTTTATAAAAATATGAAATCTCTTATAGGTTTCAATTATACAAGGTGACCATAAAGTTCATGTGCAGTTTTAAATTGCACACAAATTTTATGGCCACTCTGTATTATCTAAACAATATGTTCCTAGTACCATAGACAGCCTATTATTTCAGGCTATTCTTGTTCTTAAACTTCTGATTAAAATAAATGCAATGTAAATTATTAATTAGTGTGCAAACTATAAAGAAAAGATAATGTATAGAATTTTTGTCTTAGTTATTGAGAAGCAAGTAAACATAACACTAAAAGTACAATGAAAATCAGGAGAAAAATTGCAAGAGAATCTGACTTAAAAAACTTAATCTCAATCTGAAGTACATCGTGCAAGATTAAAATGAAAGAGATATACTAGGTAAAACAATAAGGGCAATAGGTAAGAAGTATTCTAAGTAAAAATGCAATAGGTAATTAAGCAAAAGTTAAAGACAATATTAATCAATCAATTAATAATCAAATGCTAGTAAGTTTAGCATATGATTTTAACAAGCATGTTTGGACCCTTGAAATATCAATATTTACCTATTATTATCATGCTTAAAAATGTCTACTTACCCAAACATCTCACTGCTTTTATATTTGTTTTATATTTCCCTGCAATAGTTGTGCTTTGATACTTTTGCAAATGTATTTAAATAATTACTTCATTCATATGCATTAAATTCAGATTTTTAGTCCAAAATCATGGTTGCTGGTTATTCATGCATCCTCTTTTGATCAGTTTCTGTTCATGTCTTTTGCCTCCTTTTTTATGGGGCTGTTTGGTTGTTATGTACTGATTGGTGTGAGTTCTTTGTGGATATTGGCTAGCAGTCCCTCAGGTATAGAGCATGAAATTATTTCCTCCCATTCTGTGGATTGTCTATCTGTTCTTTTGATAGTGTCCTTGGCTGTGCAGAAACTTTTTAATTTCATCAAGTCCCATTTATTTATTTGTATTGTGATAATGATTGCTTTTGGGGTCTTGTTCATAAATTCTTCATGAAAGCTAGTATGTATAAGATTTTTTCCAACATTTTCTTCTAATATTCTTACAGTTGTCTGCCTTAAGATTGAGTCTTTTATCCATCATGAGTTAATTTCATGAGTGGTGAGACATGTGGATCCTGGTTCAGTCTTTTTCTCTCCATACGTATCAAACCAAGTTTCACATTTTTGCTTGTTCTTATATTCGACATCCATCATATCTACTAAACCAGGAGTTGGCAAACCTTTTCTGTAAAGGGTAATATGGAAAACATTAGACTTTGTAGGCCATGCAGTCTCTGTCACAGTCACTCAACTCTGTCATTACGGTGTGTTCAAACAGCCACAGGCAATATGTAACTAAATGGCCTTAGCTGCAGTAGAAATTAATTTATAAAAGTAGGTGTTGGATTTGACGTGGTTCACAGGCTGTAGTTGATCAACCTTCATATTAGATTATAAGCTCCTTGGGAGAAGAAACTACATCTTACTCGTCTTTCTTTACCCTATAGTTTCTGTTTCAGTAATTTGCACATTTTAGGGCTTTGAGAAAAATTTCATTATTGAATTAATGGAAGTCTTGTGACTACAGCATGAAATACTGAATGGTTAATTGTGTAAGGGATGGGAATAGAGTGAAGAAGAGAAAGTTGTACAGAGAAAACAAAACTGAAATAAAATACAAATCAGGTTTTTTGCCATTATAAACTATTTTCTCTTTTCAGAAATTATATAACAAGCAAAAATTGGGTTTGGATTCAATATCCTTTTCCACCAGGAACCATAAAAAAGCAGGATAGAGATAGTATCCCAACTGTTCTAATAAAGGGTGAGCATGGATCTGTTGTTACACAGCAACATATGGAGTGACTTAAAACATGGTTAAATTCTTCTACTCCAGTGGATGCTAGCTACATAGTAGTAAATAACATGCAAAAGAAAAATGAAAAAAGAAATAATAAAGAACACATGTCATAAGAACACTATGAATTAGATGAGTTATTTTTAGTAATTTATTTAAAAATAATGTTGAACAAGACCATGACAAAATAAAGAGATTCCATTCTCTTATGATAAAGACTTTTAGATATTTCATAATGTTCTTGTCATTTAATAAAGAACAAAACACAGACAGATGATGTGGAAAGAAGACTGAGGAGATCCACATTAGAAGACAAAGATAAATTTAAATCATTCCCTAAGGGTAGCACAGATTTTTCTGGGATAACTGGCAGACAAAACGAGATCTTCCCTGTGTAGGTGCCAAGGAGATAGTTAAATCTTACCATAGGATTCAACAGATTAAACAGATATAGATAAAGGCAGAGTCAGGACATATTGAAAAGCATTTGATACTTGGCTTTAAAAACCCACAATCTTTAACGAATGTATTTCCTAAAATAATCATGCTATTCTACTGTTGACTGTCTTTGACACCAACTGTGAATTGATTCACACTGACAATAGAACAACCCAAACTGATTTCTCTATCTTTTGAGCCTATCATGAGAATGTGCATCCAGAAACATAAAGTTAATAGTTTCCTCCCATCCCCTCCCTCCCACTGAAAATAGGGGACGAACTAGTTTCCTATTGCTGTATAACAAGTTACCCCACACTTAACCATAGCCATCTATTAATTCACACTTCTGGGGTTAGAAGTCTAGCACGACATGGCTTAGTTTTCTGCTCGTTGTTATCACAGCCTGAAATGTTGTGCAGGTTGAGCTCTTGTCTGAAATCTCTAGTGGAAAATCTGTTTGCAAGTTCATTTCTGTGTTTAGCAGAAGCCCATTTTTAGCAATTGCAAGGCTGAGTCCCCCAATTCTCTTACAACTGTTGGATGAAGACTGCTCTTAACTGCTAGAGCCAGTCTCATTCTACTGGTAACTCAGGAACACGGATGTCTGCTTTCTTCCAGACTAACTAGAGTGCATTTATTCTTACTTCCTTTCTGAGACCAGATGGAGAAAAATCTCTGCTTCTAAAGGGTTCTGTAATAAGGAAAAGATAAATCCAGATCACTTTCCTATTTGAGATTAAATGGATTGTATAACATAACCTAATTATAGGGGTAAAATTCATCAAATGTGCAATCCCAAATATTTTGCAGGGTGCCCTTTTAGAATTCTGCTCACTCCAGAACTCTGGAGGTCAAGGACTGGTCTTTATCATGGCTCTGCTGACTTCTAGCAAGGTGATGTAGACAAGTCTCTTGGTGGGTTTTTTCATCAGATTCATTATTTATAAAAGTAGTATAATACTATTGTGAGAATTGTATACTTATACTAATTCCCCGATACATATTAGCTATTATCATTAATTTACAAGAATATATAGTTAGTAGGCAGCCTGGGGAAGAGATAATAGGAATAAGTGTTAGAAGGAGCCTGTACCTCGAAATAAACAATGAGATGTGATAAATGTGTCCACTCTTCCTTCAATGAATTTAAGTGTCTATTGCCCTTCCATGATGGCAGTTTCTTGCAGCTCTCAATTTCTAGAATTAAAGATGTGAAATGTTGATATAATTTAACATATACATATTACCAAGACAACTACTTCACCCAGTATACTTGAAGAAACAATTATCTTTTATAGTACTGGTAGGAAAATTGGTTATTGGACTTATAGAGAAAGAGTATATCCATTACCAAAGGTCAAAAAATTAAAAGGGGATTTTCAAGGGTAACTGCAACTTTATCTGAAATTTAATTTATGCATGTAACTTTTGTAATTGCCCCTGAATCAGATATGACCCTACTTATAACATTGAATTGGTTCAACTATAGAAGCCAAAATTAAATAATTCCACGGCCCTTTAATTTTGGCTACATAAAAATGCATTCTCATAAAATCGATTATTGCAGTTATTATCTATCTTTCACGTCTTTCTTCCAGAATCACTCATTAACAACTTTATAAAACTATCTGTTTGGGTAACTGAGGCATGTACATTTTTGGTACCACAATATCAGCTACCTTCAAGGAAAACCATCTCCCCTCTGTACTGAATTTCTGCCTTAGTTTTTGTGATTTCTGTTCCCTACCATGGCTATTTCTGGAGAGTGTTGAAGAGCATGAGATTTGCATTCAAATGCTCTACGCGTTTGAAGGCTGTTGCCTTCCAGTTCTTTGTACAAGTTTTGCTCCCTGCATTAGCTGTAGACTTGATTAGCTGGCCAGACCCTGGGAGCTGAGAATTTGTTACCTGGTGAGAACTGACCTTAATGTTGATTCCTGAAATCTGTGGGTTTAATAAAGAAAACATGAATCAATAAATAATAACTACTTTTGCTCTTCCTGCTGCTAAACCCTGTTCACCCATTAGTGTGACTCCTTTCTATCCACGTTCAGTTCACATTTTTCAGGGTGATGATTACTCAGTGGCAGATTAGATTTTATTCAAGCTATTTTAGTCAAGAACTATGCTCAAACCTAGGGGATGATCCTCTTCCCCCCCTCAGACTGATAGATTCTGTCATCCCCTTGTTCCTAGGGTGCTGCCTATCTTTGTTTGGAGAAGTGTTAACGAATGTGCCCTGACTGCATGCTTTTAATTGGAGAGAAGTAATACTGACGTAAGGGCAGATCAAACTATGCTGTGCATTATTCCAGTTCCATCAACGCTGAAAAAAATTGTTTATTTGTTTAGCAGGTTTTAAAAGTGTTCAAAATAATCAGTGGAAACCTATCATTGAATTCTGTTAAGACGAACTACACCACTTCATAGATTATATTTTTGACACTGATGGTTTATACCAAAATCAAGAGAATCTCTTCTTAGGCAAAGGAATTCTTGCCTCTGTTCTTATATACATAGACCACATAAGGTGATAAATACCTAGGCTGTTGGTATTTCTTATTTGTTTGTTCATTTGCTTTATGCAAATGCTCTGGTCCCATTGCCGTCACACTGAGCCAATATTTGGGTCTGGCTAGTTCACTGGGTGATTCCACTGCATAGAAAAATGTTGGCAAAAATTCAACAGCCCCACGATAAAATATAAAAATTCAAAAAATATATACTTCTGTTGACTACAAATCAACTAATTTGGTACTATGCGTTATAGAAAAAATATAAAGTGTGAATTATAGTAATTAAAGATTTTCTGAGCTTTCAAGACATTCCCTTTCATTTGGAATAGTTATGTTTGGTTTATAATGATGTCAATCATATAAAATAGGGGTAGTATATAGATCCTGTGAAAGGAAATTAAGATATTCATGCCTAGCTGGGGTACTAGCAGAGAACTTTTCAGGATTACCGAAAGTTCAAATAGTCATCTTCAATGAAAAATGACTGTCACCCACAGACAGTCTTATCCTGTAATTTCTTTTCCTTAATTTTAAAATCATATATAAAAGCATGCCCCAAAGCCTAGAGTAGGGATGTCTCTAGTATGAGAATTAAGTCTCTCCAGCCATAGTCAGAACTATAATGTCAGGGTAGTATTTTCTTGAAGTATTCAGAAGGATAGGATAGAAATACACTTGATCTTAGCCAAAAGGCCGAGAAGCGATGATAGGATAGAAATATACAGAATAATTATATGTTAGTTTGCACCAAGGCAAAGAAAATACACAAAACAAAGTGTGCAGCCTGAGCAGTTACATAAATCATGCTCATCTAACAAGCTTCAAACAAGCGCAAGCCAGACCCTGGTCTTATCTCTAAAGACTTCCTTTGCCTTTTGGTTGAACTCTTCTCTTCCCAGGCAGAGTTGACCTCAGACTTCTCTCTAACATTAATCTTCAATAGCTAGGACACAAAGGTAAATTCAAGAAAGGCATTACTGTCGTTCTGGGGAATTGGAGGGTGAGTTCCAGTGAATATGCAGCAGAGCTGACTAAAACAGCAATAAGAAAGATAAACAATCATTGGACACATTCTTCTCCTACAAACACATTCTCATCAAGTTGCCACAGCCACAGGGTCCCAAAGGAGGAACTGGCCAGAAAAACACAAATGAAAAACTAAAACCTTTCACAATTTCAGTGTTTGTTGAGACACAGTAATTACAGAGCCATCAGGCCCAATTACAAAGCACACAGAGTCAATTGTCATAAAGTATTTAGAAAGCCAAAGAGGGAAGCTGTTTAACTAGTGTCCTTCTATTCAATGTAAGCCAGTTCAGGGATCTCTTGCTTCTGGTCTGTAAGGCAGACAATGCACCCTGTAATTGCAGTGCTTGTTCAGTCTGCCCTTAAACATTTACCACAGAGAATTAATTTCTTCATGAAACCTTCTCTTGTGACTCAGAAAATGCTGAGATTTGTTCCATTCCCATGGCATAGATATCCTTGTTCTTTCAGAACTTTATTCCTCCTTTTGCAATATTTTGACCTTTGCAATATGCTAGTCTATCTAATGTTGCTTAACAACTTTGCATCATGTTCTATAAAGTTTGAAATATTGTGTACATATAAAAATTGAGAGTGATATTAGAGATTAATTTTAAAACTCAAGTTCCACTCTCATTCCTGTGGTCTGTGCACATGGGAGCTATATCCCAGAGCTTGTACATAGATACTTCATATTCCACCTATTATGGAACCTAAGATCTAAGGAACCAGGAATTGGTGGAATGAAATATAATAAAATTTTGCTCGCAGTAACTTTATTTTTATCAACAAAATATTAATAGCTATTAACATCTGAGCTGTGCAACGTTGTAAGAACTTCTACCTACATTATATAATGTAATGATTCTTGGATTTCTATAACTCTTTTTTTGCAATTTTCAGCAGTATAATCCCAGCCTAAGGTGAAAAAAATAGAATGGAATTTAAAAGGATTCCTGTATGTTCTCAGTCAGGGGATGTGGAACCAATAATTAAAACCCATTTCCATGAAATACTATTAATACTTACCAAAATTTTAATTTACTTAGATAAAATGGTAATAATAAAGCCTCATAACCAAAAATAAGCTCTGGACCAAATGTTGAATTCTAGTAGAGCTACAAAGAAGATCTAGTACCCATAATACAGAAAATATTCCTCAGTATGGAGAAGGAGGAAATCCTCCCCCACTCATTCTCTAACCCAATTTCACCTTGATACTAAATATAGAAAAGAGTACAACAACAACAAAAACTACAGACCAATATCGCTTATGAATATTGATGCAAATTTTTTAATAAAGTACTAACAAAATGAATTCAATAGCACATCAAAAAAAAGAAAAAATCCCGCAGGACCAAGCAGTCTTCATCTCACGGATCCAAGAATGGTTCAACATAGATAAATCAACAGATGTCATTCACCACATCAACAAAAGCAAAAACAAAGACATATGATCCTCTCAATAGACACAGAACAGTCATTTGACAAAATCCATCATACTTTCATAATAAAAATCTTCAACAAACTAGACATGGAACATATCTCAAAATAACAAAACCCATGTATGACAAAACCACAGCCAACATCATACCGAATGGGGAAAAGTTGAAAGCATCCCCTTCAGAGCTGAATCAAGATACAGATGCCACTGTCACCACTTACGTTGAACATAGTGCTGGAAGTCCTTGCCAGAACAATTAGACAACAAAGAAAATTAAGAGAAGATGAATTGCAGAGGTCAAACTATTGATCTTCACTGATGATATGATCTTGAATCTAGAAAACCTTACATATTCCACTAAGAGTCTCCTATAAATAAATTCAGCAGTGTCATGACTCAAAATCAATGTATATAAATCAGTAGCGTGTTTATACACTAATAACAGTGAAGACAAGAGTCCAAGCAAAGATTCAATACTGTTCACAATACCTACAAAGGTGTCAAACACTCTACCAAGGAGGTGAAAGATCTCTACAAGGAGAACTATGAAACTCTGAGGAAAAAAATCACAAAGAATATAAATGAATGATGAAAAACAGCATGCTCATGGATAGGTTGAGCGAACCTGGTTAAAATGTTCATACTATGCAAAGTGATTTACAAATTCAATGCAATCCTCATCAGATTGCTAAAATTATACTTTAAAAATCTTGAAAACATAGCTCTATGCTTTATTTGGAACCAGGAAAGAGCCTGAATAGCCATAGAAATTGTAATGAAAAAAGAACATCTATGGAGGCATCACATTATATTCAAACTATACTATTTGTATACAGGAACCAAAGAAACATGGTATTAATCCACAGATGGAGAAATACACTGGTGGAACAGATCATAAAACCCAGATATATGGAGGCCTTTACAAATGTTTTGAGATAGAGTATGTTATGGTCCATTATTTCAAAATCATTTTGTTATTCATAAAATCATTTTATCATCTATAATCTATGCTCAGACACAATCGATTCTTTATACACATTTCTGTATCCTCAGTTTTGCTATTAGAGAAGAAAAATGCTATTCTAGCCCTTTTTTATTTCTTAATTTGATTCTTTCTCTATTCTTAATTATTTAAATTTTTCCTATGGCTTAAAATGTTTTCTTTCTGTTTTAGTAGATTTCTATCAGACTTACATGCACCAGATAATTTTTTTCAAGCTCACACAAGATGAAAACCGGTGAGCCTGGAATTTAGAACCGAAGCTCATCACTTAGCATAAAAACTTTTAGAATATATTGTACATTGTTCTATAGCATCCAGCGCTGTAGAAAGTCAAGGATCTAGAGATACAAAACCTGAGAGAGACAGAATTACGGCCACTCATTTGCAATTAAGTCCCCACTTTCACATTTTCTCATTTCCTTTTCCAAAGGACCTCATTTTTCTTTTCAGAAGAGAAAATACTAACACACTTTCATGGTTCTCTTTAGAAGAAACACAATTTGCATAAATGCACTTTGTTCTTCCCTATCATGGGATATTTTTCAGCTATGATCATCATCAAATGCACATTATCAAATAATTTTTGGTACATCTTTTAAAATATCACTCATATGGTATATTTCATTTATTTTAAAGTAGATGAGTATCTGTTTATTAGAAATAAGACTGAATTATAGCATTTAATATGAACAAACAGATGTACTCATGTAGCTAAGGTTTTTGGATACAGAAAACTAATGTAAGTCATGTAAACAAAACAACGATGGCTAACATAGGTCATGTAAAGCCTCATTACAAAGACTTAAAATCTAAGAGAAGAGAAAGATTCAATGAGTATAATTAAAAACACAAATAAATATTTTTAGGTTAAATGAAAACACACACACATACAGAAACACACAAATACAAACATACATACACCTTAATAGTTTAGAAGATCAGCATAATGGTTATGTGATAAAGCCTGGGAATTCTATTGTCCTCAAAATTTTATTACTATCCGGAAGTATGCCCTTATTTATTTGTTTGTGTCTCAAATTAGGAACACAGGGTCCATAGCATGGTTGTCTTATTTTTTCTGATTCATTATAATGTTTACACTGCATCCATTTATTACACATATGTGCCCAATATGTATTTGTTGAATGAATAAGTGAGTTGTTTTAAGTATTAAAAAGACAACCTAAGTAGGGTGGCACCTGCGGCTCAAAGGAGTAGGGTGCCAGCCCCATGTGCTGGAGGTAGTGAGTTCAAAGTCAGCCCCAGCCAAAAACTGCAAAAAAAAAAAAAAAAGACAATGTAAGTAAAGCTTTTAGTCCTGTGTCGTATACACATGAATCCCTTTTAATCATGAGCTACATATGGATGTTGCTATTATTTTATTTTTAAATCATTCAGATTAATGAATGATTAATTAATTAATCATTCATTAGTGAGTAGGGAAATCTGAAAAGCAAAACTGATACTAGAATTGGTTCTTAAAGGGAAATATTTTGGTAAATAGAGAGGGTAGAAATTCAAGACAAAAGTAATGGCTGACTGAGTTAGGAGGCAGACTGCAGGAGAGAACTCTGGCATGTAGTCAACCACTGTAAGTAAACATGTTGCTGCTAAAAGTTAAGTAGAAGATACTTCCTTTTTTTTTTTAATTAAATCATAGCTGTGTACAATAATGCAATCATGAGGTACGATGTTCTGGTTCCATATACAGTCTGAAATATTTTCACAAAACTGGTTAACATAGCCTTCATGGCTTTTTATTAATTATTGTGTTCAAACCCTTATACTCTACACTTAGTAAACTTCACCTGCACCCTTCCAAGATGCACCCTAGGTGTGGACCCACCAATCACCCTCCCTCCTCCTCCCTTCCCCTTCCTTGCCCCCTTCCCCATATTCTTATACTGAGATTGGGTTATAGCCTTCATATGAAAGCTATAAACTACACCTCTTTCATGTTTACATGGAGGGAGCTGGAAAATATTCTTCTTAGCAAGGTATCCAAAGAATGGAAGAAAAAGTAGCCAGTGTACTCAGCCCTAATATGGAAGAGACTTTCTTAAATATAAGTGAAGCAATTTGGACTTTCTTTTAAACGAGACTCAAGCTACCAACTTGTATTTTCCTTGGAGGAAAACACCTTGAAGAAAATCACTTTTTACTCTTAGTATCAACCCCCTAGGACTTAGTTTCCTCATAAATGGCAGACTGAAAGAATGATTGAAGTAGTGAACAAATTACTGAAAAATTCTATCCAGGGTCAACCCAAAATATCAAAATTGTACCAGGAATAAAAATCTGGTGATGGTTATTAAGACTCGGTTGATGGGAAGAGATTGAAGGCTGGAAATTAATTTAGAAGGCTGTCTGAAAAACTTACATAATAGGTACGTAAGACCTAACCATCAGAATTGGCATTGAGAATAACAGAGGGGGAGGAGATGAGAAATGTGAAAATGACCATTTGAATACTAATTCCTGTGGTTTCAGTATATTGTGGAAGAGTCTTCTTTACATTATCTCATGTGCTTCATCAGTCTCCAGTGACTCTCCAATCATTTGTTCTTACACTATGAACACCGTGGTTCTCTTTACTATTTTTTGTTATTTTAGGCACATAAAAACTGTGTGCCTTTACACAGGTGCACACACATGTGTTTATGCCATTTTAGTCTTTGCTGGCAGGAACCAGTAGTTACTGGTCTTCTCAAATGTGAAGCTTGATTTTGTCACCCTGAAGTTCCAAAAAGATGAGCCATATGTATTCAGGCTTTTAGTTGTATTTACCTTACTGGAATGTCCTATCAAGAAGACAGGGAATCCTGAGTTGAGAATGAACAATGTATATTTTAAGGGTTATTAAAAAATGACAGTGTTCTTCAGAATCACATTTATTTGTGTAAAAAACCATGGGTCTAAGAAAATGAAAAAGCCATTAGAGCCTTAGCTAAAAAATTGCAAATTTTTGAAGAACAATACACTGTGTATAATTATTGTGCAACCCCTTGAGTTCAAGAATTTTCTGGTCATCACTGAGTATAATGGAGATGAGCTGATTGGTCTGGATAGGTGGTCACTCAAAGACAAGGGAAATTGTCCAGGCAAGGCCCCTATGCTGCTAGAAAAAGTTATCATTACAATAAAGTTGAATGCCATATGCTTAAAATACCCACCGGCCTTCTCATGCCAAGGGATAGAAAGTGTACTCATTCCTCAGATCAAAAAAGGCTACAAGATGAAATACACGGGACTGAAACTAAGAACCTGGGGCTGGCATAAATTATGAAGTCTGCGGAAAAGCTTCTAACTCCTCAAAATTTCTTTCTTTCTCTACCTTGCATTTCCTTGCATTTCTCTTTCTTTTTACACTAAATGGATTTAAATGTCTCTTTTGGTAAAAAGGGGAGAAATTTTTAACTTTCTATCAGACAAGGCATAATGTAATCAAATCATAGTATCTACCAATTATACCTTATTTTCTCTTGTCAGCAGCTTTCTACTAATCTTTGTAGACATTTTTCACCTCCTTTCTGTAGCATCTGCTCTCAGATTTTTTTTTTTAACTCCGTAGGCCTCCAATTTTATTCCCCTTTGTTTTCTAGACGCATCAAATCTCTCTCATTCACGTTGTCACACTCACGGCCCGAGGGACAGTAAACACCAATGTGTGCAAGGAACTAGTCTTGCTGATGTTATAAAGTCTTTCAACATAAACATCATTAATTAATTGTCTTCTTGCTTTAAAGCTTCTATCTTCTGCCTCTTTATTTCAGACAAAAAAAAAAAGACTAGTAAATCATCTCCTGCAAAATTAATCATCTTATTGAGTTGGGGGTCCTGGCCTGGCTTGTGGCCCATCTCCTCGTGACCCTCCTGCACCAGAGGTAGGCCAAGCTCACCTGGAATAAGCCCTCAGTGTGGACTCAGCTCTGCCCCAGCAGCTGCTGCCCCTGGCACTGCCAGTCATGAGCTGTTCCACCCACTGGGGCTGCCCTGCCTGAAGGTGGAGGCGTGCTGTCTTGGCTCCCAGCTTCTCTCTTTCCTCTTGGTGGTTGGGGGGAGCTGGTTTAGCCCTCAGCTTTTCCCTTTCTGCCCAGTGGTGGGGAGACATGCCCTTCTCTTCTTCACAGGTAGGGTGAGAGCTCCGTGATAGGAATAAAGACAGTAAGGACTGGCTAAGGGCAGAGAGCAGGAACCAAGTTTCCTAACTCTGTATCAATCAGTGATCTTTTTCCTTGTTTGTTTACCAACCCCACTGCCTTCGAAGCTGATAAAATGCAAAGAACTTTTACATGTATCATGAAATCTAATCATCATTACAAACTTTTGAAATTGGTACTGTTATAGCCAGTCTACATTCTGGAAACTGAGGTACAGAGAAGACAGATAGTCTAATTTTGCATTTCATTGGTATTGTTCCTGGAATTATAATCAAAGTCTGATTCACACCTATTCTGATCGGTGTGGATCAATATCTGCCTTCGGTTGCCCCACACAATCTGTGTTTACCATCTTTTAATCTCATTTTAAATAAAAATTCTATAGAAAATAAAGTTTCAGATGTCACTAGTAATGCCTCAAAGATAAATTCAATCACATTTCCATGCATGGAGTAAAAAGTTCATTCCCCAATATACTTTCAAGTCAGGAGAGGTCAGGTGAATGGTATTTGACCCAAAAGTATATAAGTAAATATGTCTCATATAAGTTTTTAAAAGTCTTTTGTTTTCAACTTAATCCCCAACATTAATCCCTCCATTTAGACAGATCCAGTTAGTACCATCCTTTTTGCTGACAGAGCAGACCTGCAGGCCTGAGGCTGATCAGACACTTGGTCCCGGGAGGCAGCAGCCAAACATGGCAGCAAAGTAAGGGTTTACAGTATTTTCTTACCTGCTTTATCTCCTTAGTATTTAATGCCAAATAACATACTTTATCAGTCCGGGTGAGTGAGCCTGAGTTGCTGAAACAAAGCAACACAACAATTATAGAATTTTTAAAGAATGATAGAAATTTATTTCTCACCTCCAAAGTATTCAAATGACAGTCTCAGTCCAAGTGTGTATTTGCCGGTACTGGGTAAACCCAGAGTAGAAGCTGGAATGTGTTCATTGGACTAATTCTGTCTTCAGCATACCCATTTTGATGTTTTTTTTTAATCAAGCCTTGAAGAGGAACACATTTCTTTTGCTTATCATTCCCTCTTGAGATATCATATGGCTACATCTAACTTCAAGGGAAGCTTGAAAACAGAAAATGGACAGATGCTTCAAAGAAGGGGGTAGATTTGGGAATACGGTTAGTACACTCGAGATTACATGTTAGATTATTTTACATCTTGATCTTATTTTATCAATTTTTTTTCTCTTCCAAGTCAACTTAGAGCTTCACCTAGGCAGAGAAATTTGCTCTGTTTTGTTCAGTAATCCCTTCAGTGTCTAGACAAGTGACCACGTAGTAGGTTTTCAATGGATAACTATTAAAATTTGAAAATAATGAATTTATTCATATACTTTTTAGAATTTGTTGATAGTTACGGTCTCTGCATAGTAGAATTTATGCATAGTGGATTCCATTTTCAGATTGTTAAAGAGAGTGGTTGGACCAATCCAAGGCATTTTAGCCATCTTAGATTTTAAAATGTTTTCATGCTGTTCCCTCACTTTTGGCTGATGTATTATGTAACAAACCTTTTTAGACCATCATAAATACTTTCTGTTATCACTCACATTCAGGTGCTTTGTGATATCCATTATTTTTAGTCTTTTTAATTCCCTTATAACCTTTAAAAAATATATTATAATTGAATGAAAATGTTTCATTGTGCTCTTAATTTATACTATCCATGAAAAAAATGTTTAGACATTAAATTGCTAATGTTTTGTTTCCCAGAATTGCTATTATTATTTATTATCAGGGTAGACCCACAGTAATTTACACTAATAACTGAGAAACTCACTAGAGATTACCGAGTTTGGCAGATTAGTTAGTGAAAAAATAAATATGGAAAACATCACCACTGCTGTACCACAAAATGTGCTTTATTCATTATTTTGATAAGTGTAGTTTAATTATAATCATCTGTGGTAATGTTTCACAGTATGCTATAAACACACTGCCATATTTTATGAAATTAATGAAATCTTAGTTAGAAAAAATTGTTTGCTAAATTCATCTCAGTTTTTAGAGGAAAATATAAATCTCTGATTTAGTATGTTTTGCATTACTTTTAGTCCAGAAAAATAGACCATATACTGTCTAAAATTATTTTAGTCATTTCTATTGTTTATTGTCTATCTCCCATAGTAGAAAATAAGTTTCATGAGAACAGATTTGCTTTACTGCACACACAACATGTATGTTATACAGATATATGTGTTTAAGTACCTACTATGTTGTATATATAGTACTTTGTCAATGAGAAGATTTATATTAAATTTAAATATAGATTTTGATCTCTGTACCTCATTTCCTATACTTTTAGCGTCTCCAGGGAAATATCCATTGTTAGTAATCTGTAATCACTTTTTAATGTCAAGATAACATATTTACAATCATTACTAAATTATGAAAAGGCGAATCGAGACAACCAAAAAGCTTCTATTGTTTGTTTTATTTTGTTCTCCCTGTGACGTACAAAAGCATACCTATAGCTTTCATTCATACTTGAAAATTCTTAGATTCAAAGGGATCTATGAATTTTTATCAGCTTGGCTTTATTGATTTATTCTTTTAAGCAATAAATATGTAAGAGATCGCCATTTAAGTTCTGGTTCCAAGTGATAAGAAAAGAGCAGAAAAGGAAGCAAACAAAAATTCTGGCCTTCATGGAGCTTATTTTCTAGTCGAGAAGACAGAAAGTGAATGATGTGAACAACTAAAATAATTCCGAGGTAGAGAGTAATATGAATGGAGGAGATTAACCAAGAGGTGAGAAAAGTGTTTTGGGGGATAATTGCTGGAAAGGATACCAGTGACAGTGATGTTCGAGAAAGGACATAAAGGGAATGAGGGAGTAAACTGTGCTTGAATCTTCAGAGGAGCCTTCAGCCAGAACCAACCAAAGCATAGAGGTTGAGGCAGGATCTACTGGTGGGTCTGAGGAAACAGGCAGCCAGTGAACACCGGTGAGTACGGAACAGCAGATAAGACCACAAAATAGCAAGGGGTCTATGGAGTGGCTAAATAACCTCAATTTCATATTACTTTTATGATTCTTATTTCTCATATTTCTAAGCTACTTTGTTATAAATATGCTATTATTTTTTTTGAGTTGTTTCTGGATTTAGCAGTGTATACTTCGTAACAGACAGAAATACAGACTAAATCATATATACTAAAGAGATAGAACTGTTCATAAAGGATTCATCGTATTGAATACTTCCTCAAAGTTTAAAATCAACTTCGTTAAAATATATAGTATCTTTGGATTACCTTTTCACATTATTTTATAAATGTTATTTAGGATAAGGAAAACCTTCAAATTTTAAAAGCAACATTCTAGGGCACAAAATTGTGAATTCAATTTTTTTCTTTTCCTTTTTTTTTTTTTTTTTTTGAGACAGAGCCTCCACCCTTGGTAGAGTCCTGTGGCGTCACAGCTCACAGCAACCTCAAACTCTTGGGCATAAGTGATTCTCTTGCCTCAGCCTCTCAAGTAGCTGGGACTACAGGCAACCCTCACAATGCCTGGCAGTTTAATTTTTTTGTTGTTGCAATTGTCATTATTGTTTAGCTGCCCCAGGTTCGAACTCACCAGCCTTGGTGTATGTGGCTGGCACCGGCAACCGTTGTGTTACAGGCACTGAGCCAATTTCTTTCTTTCTTTTTTTTTTTTTTGAAACAGAGTCTCAAACTGTCATTCTGGGTAGAGTTCCATGGCATCACAGCTCACAGCAACTTCCAACTAGGGCTCAAGGATAGTCTTGCCTCAGTTTTTCAATTTTTTAGGAAAGACAAGGCCTCGCTTTTGTTCAGGATGGTCTTGAACTCATGAACTTAAGCAATCCACCCGGCTTGGCCTCCCAGAGTGCTAGGATTACAGGCTGAGCCACTGTACCCAGCAATTGTGAATCTAAGTGTATTAAAATTAAGGATATTTTTTGAAAGAAACCACCAACAAAGATGACAAAATGAGAGAAGATATTTATAATTTCAGAAATCATTAAAGAATTCTAATATAGTGTATCTCCAGCAGAAAGAGACACTAATTCCACTAGAAAAATAATGTACAGGAAATAAGAACATTATATTTATTGAAGTATAGTATTTATCAAGTCTTTGCAGGAAAAAAACAAAAACAGCAGGATTTTGAAGAAATTTTTAAAGTGCTTGGATATCAGAGGTTTGCAATTTAAATTATGAGCTAAAAGATAAATCAGACTACTAGAAAAGCAAAAATTAGGAAATTAAATAGTGCAAAAGGTGAGGGGGAGATCTTATTTAGGACTTTGCATTTCCTTCTAGAAGGAATATAGAATAGTGAAGACATTTGACTAACTTGGCGTATCTACTCACATTCAATATCCACGCAAACCTTACTATAGTGATTCAAATCATTGTCTCTATCCAAAAGCAACTGTCACATACTTTCCAGAAGGACTTGAAGAAAGATGTTTGCTGGAGCAATGTTTTGCAAGCTGCCTATCTTCAGTGTCCATCCCTGGAGTAATGTGTACAAGTTAGAAGAAAGTATTAAATGTACACAAAGTAAAATGGATGAATTATTTTCAAAAATACTTAACAAATGCAGAATAAAAAAATTACAGTAACCTTTATGTGAATTACTGAATATTACTTACATTCAAATCAATACTCGTTTTTAAGGACACCTATGAGTAATAAGGAACATGGAAGTGAAATATGAAGCTGGAAAAAAATTTACACATTGATATTTTTTAATCTCTCCATCCTTAAACTGTACCTAAAAGACAATTGATTAATGAAGCGATAGGCAAATTAGCAATGCACATGGACAAATTTGTCTGATTCACGTGGAAAGAATCTAAATGCCCATTGACAAATGAATGGATAAAAAAAATGTGGTATGTAGGTGTGCAGGTGTGCATAATGACATAGCATTCAGCCATTGGATGTGTATAGGAAAAGGTCTGGTTATATAATTTAAATATATATAATCTTTTGGTCAATTATACCTCCATAAAGCTAAAAATAAGTTAAAAAAAGAAAAATAAAAGAATTTTGTCAAATTCATAGTCACTGTGACAATTTTCCTTTGCATGGGCGCACACATAGCCTTTAAGCTGCTGATATAAATCTCCACATACTGTGATCTCAAATGTTTATTGAAATTTCAATATTTTAAAGAAAACCATCACCTTAATGTAATAGAATAGAGGAGATAAGTTATGCTCATAGCAATATAATCACACTTTGGAGGACAATATCAGAAAAGAAATACTCTACAATTGGTAACTATAATGTACCAGAAACTTACAGCAGATACGTTTTCATGATTTTAAATCAGGGTCATCTCAGGTACAAAATGGAAAAGCCTCTTATTGTGACGAGTGAATAGTAATCATATTTAAGGCAATAATACAAGGAACAAGAGAAAAATCATCATTTATTACTGATAATTTTTATATCGGCGAATATCTATGGCATTCAATTAACACCTCATCTTCCCTACCCAGCTTCTGAAAAACATTGAGAAAGAAATAGAAATGTACCAGATGAGGAAGAAATATATTCCCTTCTGAAAGCAGGGAATTGTAGTTATAATTGCAACAAGTATCCTTCATATTATAAAAACTCAGAAATAGAAATATACCCCTTGTCAAAAGACATGTGGCTTGTGCCCCAAGGTTCCCCTAGGGACAGGGACTATAACCTTAAGTTTACCAAATGCCTGAATACAATTAAGGATAAAGAGTATATATTTTACTTTTTGCTAACAGGGGAAACTATTTTATATTTGATACACAGTTTCTTTCTTGTGCCGATGAGTGAATGTGAAGCCAAAGAAATTACAGGAGGGTTATTCTGGGAGAGTTCCTTCTAAATGAAAGGGTATATTCTCAGTGAAAAGAAGACATTTTCCCTAACAATAGTCTTTCTATTAAAAAACATCTAAAACATCCAGCTAGAAAGTAGTGAAAAAATTGACAATATGGGCAGATACAAGATATGGAAAAATAAGAACCTTAAGTCATAGCAGCCACAAGTTAAACAAGGAATAGAAATAAAAGCTTATTCATGATAGCTCAAGAGCTATATCTATTAATGAACTGACAAGTCTGGGCCAGAAATGAATAAAATTTTATGAAAAGAATATAAAGTGACCCAAATGATATCATCTCATTTTCTTCTGTAAGAAAATTCAATACTGTAAAGATGTCAATTCTTTCAAACTAGACCCTATTTAAATGCAATTCCAAAGCTATTTCCAGTAGGTTTCTCACAGGAAACTTGACAACTGACTCTAGTATCTGCCTGGAAACTCAGGCAGAGTTTGATGGTAACGTCTTCAAGCAGAATTTTTCTACCCCTGGAAAAGCTTAGTTTATGCTTTTGAGGCTTCCAAATGATTGAAGGAAGTTCGCCCACATTACTGAAAATAATCTCCTTTGTAAAGTCCACTAATTATATGTGTTAGCCACATCTGCAAAATAGCTTTAAGAAACACCTAGATTAGCATTTGACTAAACAACTGGATACTCTAGGCATATTGAGCCAGAAAAGTAAACATCTCATCTTGTAAAAGTAAATAGATTAGAACCTCTGTAAGCTGACCACCCTAAGGACTGTGATAAACTGGTCAGGGCAGGTGGTTAACATAAGGAAATTGGCCCATGGTACTGATGATACATATGTACACGTGGTCCATGCCCTGTCTGTGAAAATTAGGTCAACTTAAGAAGGTGGTCAGTGTAGGGAGGTGGTCAACCGTGGAGTTTCTACTGTGTTTCAAAGAAAGCATAAAGATAAGGCACTTTTCCCATCCAGTCTAAATTTCCATAATACTATTCTGGTAGTGTAGGAATGGGAGGAGATCAGAATTCCGAATATGTGATATTTCAATATATGATGGAGGAACCATTTTAGAAAATGGCTAAGCGATAGACTATATCATGATTCATCTTCAAATAATTTAATATATTTAAATTAAATCTCTCTATATAAAGAAATACTACTGATAAGGGAGGACCTTGACATTATATTGTATATAAAAATAAGGCAATAAGATTCAAAATAAAAATAAATTTTAAGTGAAAATTTGAAATAAGTTTGGGTAACTGTATTGCATATTCAAAATTCTTTCTTTCATTCCTACCCATCTTTGTGTCCTCATTTTAGATTGGGCTTGACCACTTGTCTCTCAGTGGAAAGCAAGAAGACAAAATGTGAGCAGGAATGTTACATTTGTTTGTGAAATTTGGCTTGTTTCCCCTTTCTGCCTTCATGTGTCAAGGACATTTCCATGGGGCCTTTGGCATCAGACTGAAGAAATATTTAGAGTATTTTTGAACCTAATCTACAACCTGGGACAAAACAAACAAATCACAGCTTAGTCTAACCAAACTCCAGCTGACTCATTGCCCTATGAGCAAGAAAAATAAATGTGTGCTGTTTAAAGTGCTTGACATTTTGAAGTTCTTTGCAATAAAACTTTATTACTGTGATAGTGAATTAACATGTTATAGAAAATATTAGAGAATACGTGGGTGTGTTTTACTTAAAGACTTCCTAGGCTATAAAAGAAAAACAAAACAAAATTTAGAAGTATTTTTGCCTTTATAATTATATAAAAATCAATAAAATTAAATAAATATCAAATCACAATAATATGTTAGGCCATTAAAAATTATGCAACATGAAAACATTGATATTATAAAACTCAAAGAAACCTGGGATTTAAATTGAAGTGATAGAGAAGAGAAATGGATAAAAACAAATGCAGAAAAATATTAGCAGAAAAAATACATTAAATATTCTCATCTCTGAGTAATGTATTTAGAAAAAAATTTTGCTTTGTCCTTCAGAATAGCAAAATTAAGGCAAATGAAAAAAAAAGTATTGGTAGGGATAAGGAGAGATGGGAGCATTTATCTGTTATGGAAATATTAATTTTAGATTAAATTTGTATTTCCATTCACCTTTTATTTATTATTTATTTATTTGTTTGCAGTTTTTGGCCAGGGCTGGGTTTGAACCCGCCACCAGTGGCATATGGGGCCTGCGCCCTACTCCTTTGAGCCACAGGCTCTGCCCTCTATTCACCTTTTAAACACACATACCTTTGTGTTAGCAATTCTACTTCTGAGAAGTGATACTGTGATCATTTTAGTATTTTTATACTAAGTTTATACAAACATTTCTCTACATTGTGCATTAGTGTTAAACAATTGGAATCATGTGCACCAATTAATAAATGTTTCAATCGATATATACAAAACTACAATGTCTCATATATAGTCCTGTTCAATAAGAATCAGTCATTCATATCAATATAACATGCTCTAGGTAAGTCTAACATAAGACATTAAAAGGTTTAGTTCACCATTCATGAAAATGAGTTTAAATCAAATTTAAAATAATATTTTTGCTATTAAAGCTTCCCAAATTGATTTATATATTAAATTACAAACAAAATCCTACAAGCAATTTTTTTGTAAATTGGCAAGCCGCTTCTGAACTTTGTATAGAATTGCAGATGATACTGGAAAAGATGATCATGGTTGAAAGACGTGCATTATCCAATTTTAACACTTTTTATAAAAATATACTATTGGGGCATGATCACAGACAAATAAATGGAGCAGAATAGAGAGTTGAAAAATAGACTCACATAATTCATAAATGTATTATAAACTTAAAAATTCACATCAATTTAATACTTAATTATTAAATTAAATACTAGGTTGTCAATTTTTGACAAAAATGCAAAGGTAATTGAATGGAGAGAGAATGGTTTTCAAAAAATGGTGATAGAATGATTGGATAGTTATAACACAAACAAATTATCCTTAGTCCATACTTGTACCGCATAAACATTAGAAGCCAGGTTATCCCCAATTGAAAACATGATAGTTATGATGAGCCTAATTTGGAATCTTTACTTATGAGTTTAATATTGTGATGCTACTATTGGTACAATGGGAAAAAAAGACAAGTGAAATGCCTTCAGTTTTATTTCACTTTTTTTCTTTGTATGAATTCCAAGAGAAGTAATAGATTTTGATATCGGGAGCATAATTCTTATCATTCCAGATTGGCATACAGTGTAAATAGCTTCTGCGGTGTGAGCCGCAGCAAAGATTATTAAAGAGGTCCTTAAACCTGTAAAAATGATTAAGCTTGACTATCAAAAGCTGTTTTCAATTATAGCTAAGACACAGTCGGGGACACGGAATAGAGCTGATTACATGGCCACATAGTGGGAATACTTTTTTTTTTTTTTTTAACTTGTGGAAGGGTGCAGTTGAACTAGAAAAGGCTATCAGGTTTCAAAAGTTGGGGAAAGTACATTTCTGCTAAAGAATGCTAGTCAACAGTTTGAATATAAAATTTACACCAACTGAAAACGGCAAGCAACTCTGTGAAATGGCAAGCTATCTAAACAGTTGTAAAGTGTGTGTCATGAGCTTCCAGTCCTTCCTGGGGAAACCTATTTCTTTGAGGCCTCAGAGTTTTACTACATTTTACTACAGGGATGGCGTCTCTCTAAAAGAGGTTGCAGATGCCATCTGAAGCTGACGAAAAAGATACTGACTTTGGAATTTCTGAAAAATAATTCTAAGGAAATGTGCTATAGAGATTTTCCAGCCTTACCTTTTAGTCCCTCCAGATTGTAAAGGAGGAACATACGCATCATGAAGAAGTTTATTTAATTGGTCTCTAGAGATGTTGCATCAATAGCACAAATTAAAAACATTTTAATGCATTTTTTAACTTTCTCTTAACTGAACAAAAGCCGGAACTAATACTCATTTATCTATACTTGGAACTCAGGATTTTTTTGTACTCCATACTCTTTAGATTCCAAATAGTCACAGACTAGTTAACATTTTATGATTCCCTACATGTGTTAAACACTCAAAATGTACCTCTTTCGAAATCACATTTTGCCACTATGGCCATGCTCATTTGTAGCACAATTATTTCAGCTTCTTAATATTGTCTTTCTTACTGAAAAATATTTGGCAAAACATAATAAAAATACTAATAGTAATAAACATGCAAAACAAAGCAAAAACCTTAATATTTCTTGAAGATTTCAATCTCACATAACACAAAGACTCAAAGCTGCGATACTGGCGTGGTTGTAGAGAGAAGGGGACACTTTTATGCTGCCAGTGGGACTGCAAAATTATAAAACCCTTTGGAAAGAAGTATAGAGAATCCTCAAAGAACTCCAACTAGACCTCCCATTTGATCCTTTAATCCCATTACTGGGGCATCTACAGAAGAAAAAAAAAATCCTTTTGTCATAAGGACATTTGCACTAGACTGCTTATTGCAGCTCAATTTACAATTGCCAAATCATGCAAACAACCCAAATGCCCACCAATCCAGGAATGGATTAAAAAATGTGGTATATGTATACCATGGAATACTATACAGCCACAAAAAGGATGGTGCCATCTTTTGTATTAATTTGGATGGAGTTGGAATGCATTCTTCTTAGTAAAGCATCACAAGAATGGAGAGGCAAGAATCCAATGTACTCAATTCTGATATGAGGACAATTGATGTTAGTACATGTTGGAGGGAGGGGAAATGGGGGAGGGGAGAGAGGGAAAGGGCAGTGGGGAGCCACGGTGTGTAACACACCTCTTGAGTCTGGACACTATTAATAGAGGGAGAGGGACTTCACCCAGCAAACGCAAGCAGTGTAACCTGGCTCATTGTGCCCTCGATAATTCCCCAACAATATATACATTATATATATATGAAATATATATAAAAATACTATATGTATGTGTGTGTTATAAATAAAACCAACAAAATGAACAAAAAAACCTTAAGGGATAATATTGGGGGGAAAAAATAACAGAAGAATCAAAAAATAGCAAAAATGAAGCCCGTATTATAAAAAGAAAAGGAAGGTAGGTAGGTATCAATATCTCTTAGTTCAAGCACTTTTAAAGTTAGAATTTATAGGAAATCATAAATATCCCTTTGAGGTTAAACAATAATCACCCCCTGCCTTCCTTGCCACTGTCTTCCACCAAGTCACTTTTATGTTTTCTTATTATTATTTTTGTTTTCTTCTTCTTATTTTTTTTTTTGAAATCTTCCTTCCTTTGGTGTCTTCCCTATTACCTTAATTCTTGCCATCATCCTGGACAACATAATATTTTAAAAAAATTTTTGTTAAATCTATATTTATTTATTTTTACCTCTCAACATGTCAATTTAAGCATCAAAATCATTCTTCTCTTCCCACATGTTATTCCTACCACATGTGTCTTTGACACCAATAGAAATTTCTACAATTTGGCTTCTCTACTTAATTCTATCTCTTCTTTCTGGCTTTACTTTGGTTGTTATCGGTCCTGGACCCTTTTATTACCTTGTTGCTCATATAATCCGAAGTCTTTTGTGCCATTGTTTCCCAATCACAATTAGCTCACAGAAATTTTATCTAGCATTCACTTGCCAGATCATCTCCTCCTTCACCAGTGGTCCTGATGCAACCAGCACATAATAATTATTGCAAATTTTGTCTTAAGTAATACATTGTCTCTTGTCTCCCCTGAGCCCTGAGAGCTTTCTTAGGAATTATCCAGATTTTCCCACTCAATCCCCTCTCTTATTCTTCAGAAAGTTATTTCAAAGTGTCCTCACGCTTCTCAAATTTCTGATCCCACCAAATCGTGCTCAAACTCAGTAATCTAGGGGGTCCCAATGGCAGCCCAACGTGTCTCCATACACAGGGAAAGTGAGAAATTGAAGCTAAATATACCTTCATTTTCAAAAATATTTGTTATAATATTTTACAGAATATTTACAAAGTATTCTTTGTGTGTTGGCACCTCTTTGTAGAATCACTACAAGGTATTGAGTACTCAATATACTAAAGAATCTACTCAATCCATTACAAATATTACCTTATTTAATCTCAGTAACCCATGGAAGAGGCTTTATTATTCTCATTTTACTCACAGTAAACTGATGGTGAGCATGATAAAAAGTGTGTCAAGGTTCTGTAATGAATAATATTTGAAGCTGGGATTTGGATTCCCAACCTCTCCTTCGCAGAAAAGAACTTCACTGGGAATGAAGAATCTATTAGATGGGAATGGCCTTTTTTCATGTTTTCCATTTTAAATGTATTTGGTTTCCTAAATTTCTACATTTTTTCTTGATATTGACAAAATCTTACATGAGTATATAATATTATCCTCTTCTGTCTACAGAAATCCTTCTCTTTTGTATAATCCTCTTTCTCATGTATAACTTCAGTCCCCCCCCATTGGACCCTCTCCATTACCAGCAAACAATAATAATAATATTGATAATAATCAAATCCCATCTTAGAAAAAAATGAAAGGAAAAACAATATTGCTAAATTCTATTGTACACTTCTAGTTATTATACTGTAAAGATTTTAAGAGTGATATATAGTCAACATTCACCTCTCCTTCTATCCCTTTTCGTATTTTTTAATAGTAAAACCTGAGTTTTGCTGCCATTTCCACTGAAACGGCCTGCCTGTACACCAACCAACTTATCTGTAAACCCAAGATAAATGTGTAGTTTCGTGTTTCTTCAGTACTTTGGAATGTTCCTGTGTTAATTTTATACAGCTGCATAACAAATTACCAAAAACTAAGTAACTACATTTATTATCTTACAACAACATCCATAGGTCATGAATCTGTTCTGTGGGTCATGAATCACGGTTCTGTGGGTCGTGGCATCTTTAAATTGTTTGCTCAGGATTTCATAGAGCTGAAATCAAGGTGTTGGCTGAGCTGCATTCTTATCTGGAGGTCAGGGTTATCTTCCAAGGTCATTCAGCTTGTTGGCAGAATTAGGTTATCGATGCTTAGAGGACAGAGGTCCTTGTTTTCTTGCTCATTATAGGCCAGAGATCACTGTCTTAATATACAGGGTATGTCTTAGACATACGAGCTTATTCACTACATAGAAGTTTTCTTCTTTGAAGCCAGCAGGAGAATTCCCTCTAGTCTTTTATTGCAAAACTTAAGTAATAATAGTCATAAAGAGAATGACTCTTCCTGATTCATTCTCACATTTTTCATGGGAGATAATCTACTCACAAGAGCAACTATCCCATCACATTCTCAGGTCCTGTTTGCACTCAAGGGGAGAAGATCAAGACAGATATTTACCAACCCTGGTTAGGAATCTTGGAGGCCATATTAGAATTCTTCCTACTGCAACTGATTTCTTTTTGAAATGTTCTCTTGCTTTAGTTTCTCTAATACCACACTTTTATAATCTTCCCCTTTTTATAACCTGCCCTTAGAATGTCTATATTGGCTACTCCCAACACCTACACTTCCATCTATAATTTGATGCTTCTAAAACCTGTATCTCTGTCCCTGCATTATCTTTCATTTCAAATTTATGCATCTGGTTGCTTACTGTCTAGTGCCATTCCAACTTCAATGAGCAGAGGGATCCTAACGTATCATGAACTTACCATTTTCTCCTCATTGCTAACACACACGGGCACATGTGCACACACACACATGCACACACCCACATGCACATACACACACTGAGTCTTTTCTTCAATGGTTGGTGTTTTCAGTGAAAAAAAAAAATCCTTCAAATATGTGATAACAGCCAGTCATAGAAATCTGCCTCACTCTTTGCTTATTCCTATACCCCATGGGCACCCTGCCCAATCAGTCATGAAGCATTTTTACTTTAATCATCTCTGATATACTCAATTCCAGCCGCCAGCATAATTGAATTGATTAGACAAACTTTCTAGCCAGTTTTGTCTCTGTAGATTGATTATAGAATCATTATTTCCAATTATTCATATTTTTCACTGTAAAACTCTTCAATATTCTCTCTCTCTCTGACTTCAAGGTAAAATGCAAACACCTTGGAATGGCATTTACCCACATTTACCAGTAGGACCCTCATTACACCTCTACATACATTATTAGACATTATTCAACACAAATTTTACTACAAGTCTACCAAATGGCTCATAGATCCATTAGCATTTGTTGCTTTCTCTGGCCTAGAGGCCATGTTTTTGAACATGAAATTTCTTGTAATTGACTGGAACATCCTTTCACTCTCTTTACCAGGCTGAGTTCTATTCATTCTCATGTTCACGATATTATCCTTGATGAGGAGTTTTCTCTTACCATTCCACACAAACCATGGTTAGAAGATTGTTTATATACCAATTCAAAACAAAACACTTGTTTATATAGCATTTTTACTTATTGTCTCAATAGAAAAAAGATGTGTAATGTTATACATCAAATGAACGAATCTTAAAGGATGTAGGGAGTCATAAGCAGGAAAAAGAAGAGTAACAAGAAGTGAACACAGAAATAGAACAACATTTTTTAAAGCCACAAATGCAGTGTGTTTGTAACACACCACATAGTTCAATAATTTGAAAGTATCAAGTATAAATTTCAAGGAATAATTTAGAATGCTGAAAAGGTTACCCCAAAATGAACACTGATGCCTCAACTTAACCTTGCAGCCAGAGAGGAGCCACTAAAAATTTGTAAACATTGACATGAAATACCCATTCTTTCCTTTTAAATCTATCACATCAGCAACTAGATAGAAGGTAGATTAGTAATGATACTCTTATAGGAAGACACATTAGGACATTATTGAAGTAACTAAGGTGAGGGATGATTAGGTCACAAAAAATCGAGATGGGGAAGAAAAAATAGATTTGAGATTAAAGGTCAAAGACTAAACAATTGTTTAACTTTTCTTATTCTGTGAAGTAGACCTCCACAGTTGCCCACCTCCCTACATTGACCACCTCCTTAAGTTGACCTCATTTTCATAGACCAGACATGCCCCAGAGGTACACACTAGTACAGGAGGCCTCGTTCCTTCTGTTGACCACTTCCATATTTTAGCCAGTTAACTACAGTCCCTTGGGTGGTCACTTAGAGAGGTTCTACTGTGGGTATATGTGGTATAAATACAAACACGTGTTCAAATTATTGAATACACACATAATCAAGAAGTAGTGCATAGATATTTTGCACATTTAATTAGGTTAAAAACTACTTCATAACAAGAACCATTATTTTAAAAAATTATAACATGTATGTATCTTGAATTCTTATGTATACACACATTCATACATCCACATACACCAAGGTCTACTGAATCATTCTGCTTCAAATAGTGTAATAAATGTGTAAATTACTTTCTTTATTAAATGAATTCGTATACTTTGATGTATTGTGCTTATTTAACTTCCATTTTTAAAAACTATACCCAGAGAATGTATTCAAGGTTGCAGACATGAACCATACTTTGTGCACTGTTGGGCTTCTTCCTCAGAGTTATCCACTTATCTTAATATCCCTGTCTTCTAAGCCAATATTGCCTTAGAGAACTTTCTGTAAGGATGGTTATGTTTCATATCTATACTATTTAAATATAGTATCCATTAGATACGTGTGGCTATTGAACCCTTAAAATCTGGTTAGTTTGACTAGGGAATTGAACTTTTAATTTTATTTGATTTTAATTCATTTAAGATTAAGTAGCCATTCATCACTAGTGGCTACACAGTGGACGGCACGCATCCCAATTTTTAAGCACCAGAGTTCTAACAGATGGAAATCAGTGAAATTTGAGTTGCTCTAATAGGATTTAACAGAATTAAAAATAAAAATAGATTTATCAACTCTACTTGCTAGTTAGAACTATGCTAACAGCTGCAGAAAAACGATGGAAAGACCTAAAAATCCCAGACTTTGCCTTTCAGGCACTCCAGTTTTATAGAGGACAGCTTGTGGGGCACAGCTATCCCTTTCTATGCCCTTCTAACTTATCATCTGTGGCTGTTTTTGTTCTAATGGGGAGATTTAAGTAGTTGCAACTTAAAAATCTATTGCTCTCCCAGCCCCCAAATTTACTATCTTTACAGAGAAAGTTTACTGCCCTTGGTCTAGTGGGTCACAGATGTGAAAATCAATAATTACAACAGAGTGAAACAAACTTAACAGTAGAAATGGGAATAAAGTGTAGAGCCACTAGGGTTAAGGGTGATTGACTCCAGCTGAGTTGTTTGGGAAAAGGATCAGGGAGAAGTGATGTCTGGGTTAATTTTGATTGATGAATGGGAGTTTGCTAGAACAGAGGATGGAAGAAGTGTTTGTATTTAGTGAATGAGAAATACAATCATTTTACCACTTACAAATACATATATGCATAAATATATTTAAATATATGGATTTAAACTCAGAATCATACATGTTTGTTACTGCTGGTATTTAACAGTAAGATGAGCTTAGCTAAAAATATTCAATAGTAAAAAATGCTTAAATTATTTTAAGACATATATACCTATAGTTACTATTACTGAATAAAAGATGTTTTATATTGCTTTATATACTTTATAGAATTATAATTTAGTATTAATTTTAATAAAATAAAGGAACACTTTCTAACAATATATTGTCATTGCTTTCATGAAGTGTGAAGAAATACGCAACTGAAGGAGTTCTTTTATGTCCGTATATTTTAGGTCCTGGGCTAACATCCAGAGATTACCTACAAGGAGATATTTTTGACTTGAGCAAGAAAAAGACCTTATAATGCCAAGAATCCAGGCTACTTAGAATTTTAGACCTGAAACAAATATATTGAATTCAAATTTGGAGCGTGAAACAATCCAAAGTCAATACTGGCATGGAGATTTTGGTAGCAGCATTTTTTTTTTTTTTTTTACTGGAACTATATCATGCTTCTAGCATCAGGGTAGTACCCCTGTGGTTTGGGTGGAGTAAGGGGACAATCACTTTCCCCTGCTGTAGTCACTGGATCAGGGGATCTAAACTTAACTTTATCTGGATATCACATTACCTAAAGGTAGATAGTTCTTGAACATAGTTCAGTCAATAAAAATATCAGGACACTTAATGGTTGTGACCAAGAACACTAGCTCTTTTTGAGGATGTGCATAAAGAACCATGTTGTTTAGTGCTACAGTCATTTGGTTACCCTGAGACGAGACAGTCTGAAAATGAAGCAACAAAGGGAGGAGGCAGGGAAGAACAGGGAGCAACGCTGAGCCAGAGCCCAACTAACCAGCACCTTACGTCCACTCTGTGCCCAGACTTTAATGTCAGTTTATCAATGCTATACCTAAAATTAAAGACATCCTGATGCAAAGACGTATAATCTACAAAGTCAGACAATTTTTGTAAACTCATCATAGAAAAAAGCATCTCATACCTCGTTGCTGAATATATTACTACAGTCACCTTCCAAGCACTCCCCTTGGGAAGCTATGCAACAATGTCAGCGGCAGTCCACCTTTCAAAGCAATTTTGGAATTCTTTTTCTGGAGTGGTCATGAGAGCTATTGTCATATGAGATCTGATACTTAAGTTTGCAAACTCATTCTAGAAAAAGTGCTGCAGACCTCATTGCTGAATACCACTTTAAAAATTAACTGTCTGGCCTCATACAATGAGTAGTCTTCATTGATAGAGTTAGACCTATCAAACAAATTGTATGTCTGATTTTTAGATTATAATCTAAGTGAATATGCAATCTATTTTAGTATTATTTTTCAGAGATAATAAGCATCTGCCAATGTAATAGTACCCCCCATGTCAACAATTTGTGTAGCCCCCCTGTGTCTACAGAGAAGCATCGACTTTCTACTGTATGATTATATTAAAGTAAAATTTTGTGTGCCTTACTGAAATGTAAATGCTATCTTACCTTTAAGGAATTTTCCATGGAAAATATCACCAGATTACTTTCATAAAGAAAATGAATTCAAAAGCATTTCATCAGTGTACTTGGGGGTGGTGCGAGGTGAAGAGATTAGCTTGAAATACAAGGTCAGAAATAGCTAAGAAGAAATGATGTAAGTTCAGCAGAAGAACACACACATATATGTGCTTGCTTGTGTTGGTTATTGTAGGCAAGGGGAAGTAGAAGTGTGCTACTGAAGTAAAAAATAAGTCCTTCAATGACAAAAGTTGATTAATTCAATGTCTCACATAGGAAAAGGTTAATGATTGCAGAGAAATGCTATAATTTCTGGGTACAAGTAAGAAATATTCAATAACTGTTTGCACCTGGACTTTCAAGAGTGCCATATTTTTGAGAGGAACTTAGAATTACTTAACTTACTGCTAAAGTCAAGTGTGTCTAAAAATATCTTTTAATATTTCATCCTGTCAATATTATTTTCACCTATATGCATCAAAATTTGCTTTTGTAATGTCATGTTTTAAAAATATATCATTATTGGGCGGCCCCTGTGGCTCAAGGAGTAGGGCGCCGGTCCCATATGCCGGAGGTGGCAGGTTCAAACCTAGCCCTGGCCAAAAACCACAAAAAAAAAAAAAAAAGTATTATTATTAATGTCACTATCATTATTGCTTGAAACTATGCTGCTATAGAACATTGCTGCCAAATAAATTATGGAATTGTATTCATAGAATAACATGATAATTAAATATAATGTTATCAATTAACAGGTAGATAGTAATAAAAATTGTAATTTAACATTTACCTTTTCATTTTTTACTCTGTATGGGGAACATCAGTGCATCACTAAAAAGACCCCATACATAGAAAGAATTAATATCTTTTTTGGTATAACAGGTACTAGTCCATTTTGTGTTACTGTAAAAGAAATATCTGAGGATGAGTAATTTATAAGGAAAAGGAATTTCTTTAGTTAATGTTTCCTCAGACTCTACAAAAAGCCTGGCTCTAGCATTTGCCTTTGGTGAAGTCTACAGGGATTCCAGTCAAGTACAAGGTAAAGGGGGAGCAGGTGTGTCACATGGTGGGAGGAGCAAGATAAGGAGGAGAAGATGCCAGGCCCCTTTAAACCACCAGCTCTCAAATTATTTAACTAATAGAGCAAGAACTCTATTTCATTCATACCACAGGGAAGGCACAGTCCTGTACAGGAGGGGCCTGCCCCCTTGACCTTACACCTTCTACTGCACCCAGCTTCCAACAGTGGGGGTCGAATTTAACATGACATTGGGAAAAGGGAAATATACAAACCAGGTTCTTCTAAACAACCATCTCTAGCCTTGTTTAACTAATAGAGCAAGAACTCATTCAACTCCGGGGAAGGCGTGATACATGAAGGATCAAATTTCAACGTGACGGGGGGAGGATATTCAAACCGTAGTAACATTAAACGATAAAAGGAATAAACTACAAAATCCAGTATTCTTAAAAGTTGTAAAAAGAAATATTTTATTTACCGCTGTCAAAAGGGCAATTGTGAGAGAAAAACCTGTGGTAGAATCAGGGGTAACTGTTACATGTGCTGTTAATGCAGGTCCATTCTTACATAGTTTTATTCAGGTTAATCACACCAATATTTGCATGTAATATTTTTATTAACATGTATTTCAAGGTGACTTGTGAATTGCTGATTATCCAAAGCTTTCTGTAGAAATGTTGGAAATATCAGTTTAGAAATATAAAGTCCCTTGCCTTAGTTAGTTCTTTTCATTCTAATTTTTAAACTTATTCTGTGTGACCTCAATAGAAGGTCTAATTCTCAGGTTACGACACTCCCTACTGTTTCAAATGAAGTAAATAATCTATACATATTCAATTATATTGTCCTTTTTTTGTGTCAAAGTAATAATTTCTTCTGAAGTTCAAGATAAATATTAAAGATGTTTATTATTAAGAGGTACACTTAAGACCCAGGATGGATTCTTTTGATTTTTTTTGTTTTGTTTTTATACATAAATATTGTTTAATAAGTTTTCCTGGATATAATGTTATCAGTTAACAGGTAGATAGTAACAGGAATTGTAATTTAAAGCTTATATTTTGAAATAAAAGTGATATCTGTGGTATGTATTAATATTTTGGGGGTTCTCCAACCCATGTCATCAGTAGGAGTTTCTTACATGATAATCATATTACATGTTCCCCTTTACTCCATCCAGTTCATACAAGTGTAACATAAACACTGGGGTAGGGAGAAGAATCTGTCCAAGTCAGGCTGGATCAATTTAAAGAATTTGAAAATGTAATATTGAATGACAAAGTCAGATTGCATGAAAGTCTTGAAATTCTAAAGTATGGTTTCCTCAGTAAGATAGTGTCAAAGTTATGAATATCATATTATGGTCTTCATTCTGTAGCTACACATAACAAAACATTTTCTCTCAGAAAATGTCATGCACATTTAAAAGGAAGACTGATAAAATACATCATAGGAAGTCTTTTTCAGAAAACCTGACTGAAGAACCAGCCTGGATCTCTTTTGCGGAGAAGAAAAACAAAACAATGATACACTGTCTGTCATAGTCTAATTGAAAATACATATGGTTCAATAACTAGACTCATAAATATTACAGCTCTGGTCAATAATTCTTATTTATTCACTGCTCTTGAATTCTATTTCACGGAATATATGAATGCATGCAGTATCAAGGGAAAACGTAGGAATTGGCCATCAAAAGGAGTTTGATTATAACAAGGGCTTTATGATAAACAGAAGAGATATTTCATATTAGTTAATTATAATAATGTTCTTCATTACATAGAAAATGATCAGTTAGATCATTCAATTCAAAAGGAGCATTAGAGGATCCATAATTTTACTCTTTAGTAATACAGTTGCTGTGAAAAAATACTGGCATTGAGAGGGCAAAGACAGATGAGAAAGAACCTAAGATCTACCTCCTATTTAAAATTACTTAAGTGCCCTGTGCTTTAAAATTTGAATCAAAAAAGAGGAAGTAACTTCTGAACTCTTGTGAGGATTAAAAATATGTAATATATTAAGGTTGGTTTTAACACTAACCTTATTTTCCTATTTCTCTTTTCCTTCTTAGCCATTGATTTGTCTAGATTAGTCTGGGGTTTTTCTCTATACATTGCCAACATAAGTTTATGCAAAATTTTACTAGGGAATTTGCAAATTCATTTCCCTGTCTTTTATTCCTTAATTACTTTGATGTAAAGTAAAATATAGTGCTTTTACTAATTTTTTTTTTTTAAGTTTAAGTTAGCTTTGAAATATTTTTTAGTGGCTGTTCATCAAAATACTCCCAAATGTTTAATAATATGGAAACCATTTATGTAGAATGAAGTTTGAAAAATTGGATTAAAAAATACCATTATGCCTTACAGCTTGAATGCATTTTGAATGTGTTAATTTTTATTTCGTTGTTCTCAAAAGGACTCCATATAGATGACTTGGGAAAGATAAAAGCGGACAGTTTACCTTAACCAGGCAAATGAATGTCACATTTAAGAAGTTTTTCCTTACGTTATGGTGATATATTATTAGATTTTCAAAAATATATCCTATAATGTCAGTTACCACCTTAGCCAATGATAGTGTCATGGCTACCGTGTAAATAAAAGTATTATTCCATGCAGAGCTGAC
This sequence comes from Nycticebus coucang, assembly GCF_027406575.1. Classification (NCBI taxonomy): domain Eukaryota; kingdom Metazoa; phylum Chordata; class Mammalia; order Primates; family Lorisidae; genus Nycticebus; species Nycticebus coucang. The sequence continues at coordinate 20,423,268 of NC_069802.1, read as the reverse complement.
ATGTGTTTGCTGAAATTCTACAATATTCTAAAAATCACTTTTACTTCAGTTTAAGTGGAAATAAAACTTGATTTCAGGTAAATAATTTAGGACATTATACATGTGCTGTTAGCTACTTCTGCAACAGTAGATTGTAATTTATAAAATCATAATATAATTGCAGCAGTAATTTTTTAATTTTTTTATATTTAGCTTTTAGTTCTATGGTATTTTGGGAGAGGTTATGAAATAGTTACATGACTTCTCTGTCCAATATTTCTTGACATTTTCTAATTTCATGTTTTTGATGAATAATTGAATATTTATGCAATTTCATCCTGTAATGACTAGTTATTTTAATCATTCTCTGTCTAGGGTGGTATCCAAAAAGCTAACTTTTTAGCTTTAATTCAATATTTACTACATTTTAAAAATATATTGAGCTAATTTTTTGGAAATATTAATTTATACTTGAAATGTAATCCATGATCTAAAGAAAATTTGATTCAGTCCAAATAGGACATTAGAAATGGAATGCTCTTGACTATCTCTAATGTAAAGTCCCTATTTTACTAAGCAACAAAGAGGGTAAGGAAACATTTAGTAGATAAATGATATTGGAAGCTATCACTCCTTTCTTTTTCTAATTCCAATTTAATATATCTTTTGTGTATAATTATTTAGAACAAACAGGATATACTTTTGAGGGTTTCAAATTTTTAGCTAGAATCTTTTGTCATTTTGACTGACTCTTCTAAATAGCCAAAGTTATTTAAAACTGTATAGCTAAGTAAAAACAAAGTGAAACTCTGTATTGCCTTAGAAATGACTCATTTAGGGAATACAATTTTTTTTTTTTTTTTGAGACAAGAGCGCCCCTGGGTAGTGTGCCGTGGCACCACAGCTTACAGCAACCTCCAACCCCTGGGCTTACGCAATTCTCTTGCCTCCGCCTCCCAAATAGCTGGGACCACAGGTGCCTGACACAATGCCCGGCTATTTTTGGTTGCAGTTTGGCCAGGGCTGGGTTCGAACCCACCACCCTCTGTGTATCGGGCTTGTGCCCTACCCACTGAGCCACAGGTGCCGCCCAGGGAGTACAGTTTTTCATGTTTATCACTGATGCTACCTTGGCATATGTGAGTGTTAATGACACTTGACTTAAAGCAAAAATTAAAAATATTCTAAAAAGCATGTCTCAGCGCTTGCAGCACAGTGGTTATGGCAGCAGCCACATATACCAAGGATGGAGGGCTTGAGCCCCACCCAGGTCAGCTAAACAACTGTAATAACTTCAACAACAGCAACAACAACAAAAATAGCAGGGCATTGTGGCAGGTGCCTGTAGTCCCAGCTGCCTGGGAGGCAGAGCAAGAGAATCACTTGAGCCCAGGAGTTTGAGATTGCTGTGAGCTGTGACACCATATCACTTTACCAAGGGCACATAGTGACACACTGTCTCAACAACAAAAAATAAAAATTCTAAAAAGCAGTGGTGTCCACTTAGAAACTGTTTTCCACTTAACCATTTTTGCAAATGTTTTATAATATTGGAAGGCCTTTTAGTTTCTCTCATGGAAGGAATAACCAAAAATCTTGAGAAACCTAAACAATATGAAAGAACATTTCAAGATATGTGAGGGGATTGTGTACAATTTATTTTTTCATGCCTGTTTGGAAATAGTAGAAAGAATTCTCTGTCACTTAAAATCTCTAGGCAAATAACAGGGCTAACAGATGATATTTGGAGCCAAGAGAAAAGTAAAAGAAAAATCTAGGTGAAAATAACCACACTTTTTCTAGCCATTTGACCTCAGAAATACCCTTGGGCTTAGTTACATAATTAATAAAGTGAAAACAGCTATTATGACTGCATAAATGTATTACAAGATTTAAACATGATACTTGTTCTGAAAATATATTCCATGCAATTATACAAGCGATCAATTTTAATGTTAAGTGATATAAATCTTTATATGACTCATGGAGATGATATGACCTAAAAATTCAGTCTGTGAACTAGTCTTTTTGTTATTAATCATCAATTATCAATAATATATTCCAGCGTGGTATAAGGCATTGATCCATGAGAGTATTGATATATTCAATTATCTGTTTGGCTATTATCTACGTTATTGTCACATGCAATAAACTATCGTTTAGGATTTTAAGAAAGCTTACTCATGTATGTAAACTTTAATACATATTTTTATCATAACTCTTTTTACTAAAATAGCTGTCTTTTTTTTAGATTAAAATATTGATAGGTTTAACATCATGTCTTATTTTTGCATTTCCTAAACCATTACAGAGCCTGGCACACAATAAGTGTCAATTATATACTTGTTAACTATATAGATAGATTAATACATTTATAATTTATTTACAGGACAAAATATACATTGTATATATATAAATAATAACCACTTTTTTAAAAAACTCATAATAAATATTCTGATATTTTATTTTCTATACTAAAGGACAATATTCAGAGATAGTATTTATAATATGGGATCAGTTACGAATTCTTTCTCATCTTTCAGGTCTAAGATGGGCTTGTGTTAGGCTGAATAATATTCTGCAATATGTTGTGATATAGCCAGAAACCCAGATTTCCAGGGTTCTGCATAATATCTTAATGAATTTGTAGTAAATAATCATTAGTGATTGTCTGACAAAATTTTTTAGAGTATAAAAGCTCATTGATAGGTTTATACTTGTTCTCTACAATATCAACACAATGTGGTGAAAATATTACAACTTTAAAATTCTTTACATAACAATTATATTAATAAATCTATATCAATCATTTAAAAATACTGAAAAGAGGAGAATGAACAGAAATAAGCTTGAAATTATGAACAAAATATATCGCATGCGTTCTATTTTTATTCTGGAAAACACTGCTTCTGTTGTGGAATAAAATTTGTAGTTTGCTTAGCAGAGCAGAAAACAATTCAACATGAATTGATATAACATTGTAAAAAAACACATTCTAGCTGGCTAAAACTCAAGTACAACATATTACCCAAACTGGTATATGACCAGAACAGTAGGATTAATGGCTCTATATCATTTTTGTGTTTGTTTTTGTGAAAATTGCCTGAGGTTCTATAGTTATTCCTTTTTAACATTTGAAATATGGTTTCATTCTCTAGAAGAGGAAGCAAAACATGCAGACTTATGTAATGAACTAGACAGTAAATGCAACAAAACAAACAAACAACAACAACAACAACAAAAAAAAAACTCTGAGGTTGAGGGAAGATGCTTTCTCTTATTTGTCTATATAAATCCTTTTCCTGAAGATACTACCCAGTATTATTAAATTAAGACTCAAGTGAGTTTCATTGTTTTTTTCTAAATAAAATGGGTCAGTCTTTTGAATTTCCTAAGCAAGGAGGATTACTTTCCTCTAATTTTCTTTCTTTCTTCCTTATTTCCTTTCTTTTTCTTTTCTTTCTTTCTTTTTGTTTTTTGAATATATCCATTTTACCATGCGTTCTGAATTATTAGATATAGAATTAGTTTTGCAGCAATGATGTAAGAATCACTATGTAAAGGAGATTTTTTTTAACACACACTCACGTGCACACCCACAGATTCTTGTCAGAGTCAGCGCTGCAGGAAAATGACCCTTAGCTTTGTTCCGAGCAGAGGGCTACAGTTTCATGGGTTCTATTATCATAACTTTTAAGAATTGATAATTCTAAATAGCTCACTTTAAGGAATTTTACTTGAGGATTTGATGAGAACCTAATTTGATTATTAGGGGAATATAATTCTAAGATGATATGAATGGTGAATTTGTGTGAAAGAAAAGAAGGAGATTGAAAATATTCCAGCTTGTTTTAAGGTAGAGGGGCAGACACCACACATCGTGAGTATTTTTTGAGAAAAGAATGACACACAGGGATTGTGTTAGAATATCTGTATTTCTTTTTTTAAAAAAAACTAATAATTCATTTAAGAATAATTTATTTTTATGTTTAATGCTTATACCAGTGAGTTTTCAACCCGTGTGCCGCAGCACCCTGGTATGCTGTGAGTGAATCCCAGTGTGCCACAAAAGTTTTTAAATATCATTAATTATTTTATTATTTTATTTTATTTTATTTTATTTTATTTTATTTTATTTTATTTTATTTTATTTTTGAGACAGAGTCTCACTTGGTCATCCTCAGCAGAATGCCGTGCCATCACAGCTCACAGCAGCCTCAAACTCTTGGGCTTAAGGAATTCTCTTGCCGCAGCCTCCCAAGTAGCTGGGACTACAGGCGCCTGCCACAATACCCGGCTATTTTTTGTTGATGTCCCCATTGTTGTTTAGCTGTCCTGGGCCAGGTTCAAACCCTCCAGCTTCAGTGTATGTGGCTGGCGCTGTAACCATTGTGGTATGGGCACCGAACCCATTAATTAAATTATTTTAAAAAGAAGTCCAAAGCACAGTAAGTATATTCTTTCGTTTACTCTTTTTTTCTGATCAACACAATTTAAGCTTGCCACTGTGTTTAACTGTAGATTGAAGTGTGCTGCAAAATAATAAAAAGGTTGAAAAACACTGGCTTATCCCAAACATTCGCAAGCAAAACAAAAGAGAAAAAAGAAAGAGAGATCACCAAATCTGTACAATGAAGATGGAAAGGCCCTATATATGAAGTAGCTAGAGGATAACCCACATTTATGAATCATCAAGGAGATAGCGTCTAACTGCCAACATAATGATGAATATAAGTCACTGAACTAAAAGCAATTGTATGAAAAATTGAATGAGAAAATAAACTGAAGGCTAAATATTGCTTATCTCCAGTTGATGCATCCACTGAAGTTGAGGACCCTAGCTGGAACAATAGCCTTTCTTTTCCTTTCCTTAGGCAAGTAATATTTCTAAAACATTTCAATATACTCATGAGATACAGGTTGGTTGGCCTGGAGGTCATTTGTCTTTAAGTTATCTTTAATGAACATTTTCAATATAACAAGGTGGTTAAAAGTCTCAGCTTGTTCTCCAGGTTAAGATGAGCATCTCCCAGAACCTCAGCTTGGCCTCTTCTAGTCACTGGTGTTACTACCTAGGCAAGTTGTGTGATGGCTTTGAACCACTTTCTCTTCCAATGATTGTGCAGAAATTAATATTTTTTGTCCTTGATGTGAAATATATTTTAAGTGCCCTTAGCTTCCTTAGCAGACAGAGCCTGTATTTGTACAGATTAATCTGGCAGTAATTTGTAATCACAATGGTTGTTGCTGTTGTATTTATTTTCATTCCTTCTTTTTTTATTTCCCTAGCCCAAAAAGGTTTTTGAAACATTACACAGAAGCCAAGGCCTTTCTGATTAAGTGCTCCATTCTGAAATATTACTGAGGAACTCACAATTCACTCTTTGACCTCTGGTAGCTCTTTTGTAAGCACAGTATTCTGGCTGTGTCAGCCTCATGTGGCTGTACAGCAGGGCTTCCTAACTGGGTGGAACCCAACCAATCCACAATCAAAACCTGCTATAAAATGACCAGTTTATTCTGATACAAAAGGAAGAAAAAACATTCACTGAATCTCCCTACTGTTCCCTGGAGCACCCTGGGACCTGATTAACTTTGACCTTCCTTCCTATTTTGAAGATTAGGACCCTAATAAAGGTGAATTAATTTACAATGAATCAGTGGTAACAAACTGTTTTAAATTCTAGTAGAAGTCTATGAAAGAAATCCACAATCCGAGACATAATCTAGAACAGGATTTGCAATAATATTGCTTAAAATAAACCTTGCATTTTAAGCTTTTAAACCTTTTGTTATTGTGCCCATTAACATTTTTAATATAAGACATATCAAATGGCATTTAACTTTTTCCTTTTCAACTCTCTTCAAGATAATAATGTTTTACTTTCTATTCTTTAATACATTCCCTGATCCCTTTGAGAATGTATGTGGTGTTTGTACGTCTCTGCATTGTGTGCGTAAGTGTGTGTGTCCAAGGGTAGACCTATTATTATCGAAAGGCCAGCAGCACTAAAAGATTGAATCAGTGACCTGAAGGTTAAATTCCACAGCGGTAATCACTAAGCTGTTCTCCATTATAGTTCTAATAAAAAGACTAGGACTACTGACATCTGCTACCTCCTCATCTAAAACCTTTTAAACTGGGAGAAAAAGCTTTTATTGAAGAAGTGAACAAAACTCTAGGTGTATGTTACTTAAGGATCTGGAAATTTCCTGTAAGATACACTCTTCAAAGAGGGTCAGAACACATCTGTACTGGAGTAAAATGTTAAGCCACATTTTTTCAATTTGATACTCCTCTTCTTGACCTATATAAGAAGTGCAAGGAACGCATACACGGAACAATCAAGTTTAACACTATTTTTAAAATATGTACTTGGCTTTCAGGGTCATCATCCTAACTCAAAATCACTAGAAAGATTATAAGATTGAGTATATTAATGAAATATTGTGGGTCAAAAATTATAAACAATGACTGTTTTTCTTATTTAAATAGTTTGTTACTTACATACTTATTCACTTAAGTTCAAAAAATGGCTTGATTAAGAATAAACTTAATAAGTTTAACCCTGCTGGATAATATTATCAGCCAATAATAAATAATCTTTCATGAAAATGTACAAAGTACTTCTCAGGTATAGCTAAAAGGTGATTATTGAAAATTAATTGCATTTTATTATTAAAATGCTGTCTCTGTTGTGTTTCCCACTTAGAGAAAAAAATTTTTTTTAATTAAATCATAGCTGTGTACATTAATGCGATCATGGGGCATCATACACTGGTTTTATAGACTGTTTGACACATTTTCATCACACTGGTTAACATAGCCTTCCTGGCATTTTCTTAGTTAGTGTGTTAAGACATTTATATTCTACACTTACTAAGTTTCACATGTACCCTTGTAAGATGCACCGCAGGTGTAATCCCACCAATCACCCGCCCTCCGCCCGCCTTCCCCCTCCCTCCCTTCTTTCTCCCTCTTCCCCATATTCTTAGGTTATAACTGGGTTATAGCTTTCATATGAAAATTTTTGAGAAAATTTAAGTATGTATAATAAGTTATAATCTAGAGATCAAGTTTCTTTAAGAAATATACATAATTTTATAGCTTTCAGAGGCTATTCTTTCATTTGCCCAAGGGCAACTGATGATTTTTATACCTTCTTGCTGTGGGTGTTTTGAAGTAATATAACAGATGTAAAAAAAAAAACAAGCAACAGTCACAAACTACTTTTTGGCTTTAAAGAACACATTAGGACTTGAGGGAAAGAAACTATTCATGTACAAAATTACTTAGGATTACTAACAGAAGGATATCATGTAAAAATTACAAATAGATTATGATCAGATAGAAGAACATGCTTAGCTCTCTGATCTTCATGGAATACATATTCAAATCATGTGTGTAGACTGGTTACTGTAATTCCTTTAATCATGTAACATTCTTATTAAATAGAGATTATATGGATGTTTGTGCAGTACACAAATCTTACTTTCAGAGACCTTTCAACAAGGACTTTATTATAAAGTTCATTTAATTTGGTACTAAAAGATTAGAGTTTACTTTTTGGTTTTGCTCTGTACTAATTTTGGGATCTAAGCCAATTGACCAGTCCTTTGAGCTAATAGTAGTAAAATTAGTGCAATAATCCTCTCCTCATGGAGTCATTGCAGATACAGAATGAAAATTAAATTGTATTAAAATAAGACCTTCCTATAAACTGAGGCAATCTGTGTTTGTAGGAGCTATTATTGTTTAAGACACTGTCCCTAAGGATATTATGGCTTTTGATTAAACAATTACATTAGAAAAGAAGAGATGTTTCAAAAGAGTCATAGTAAAAAGGCAATGTAGGGATGGTTTGTCAGAGAGGCAAACATTTTCCCATCAAAGTAGAGAAGTAAATGCTCCATGGAGAAACAGCTTTTGAACTGTGCCCCGAAGGATTTCTATTTACATTTAGCTTCAGAGAATGATCACCATTAGGAAGATTATTCCAGGAGAAAGTTATTCAAATGGCATTTTGAGTGAGATAAAGAATTATGGCTTACTTCATAGGGGGAGGACAAAATTACATTTGAAATAATATCATGTTCAAAGTGTTGAGAGAGAATCTGGGAAGTCCTGGGTGGGGAGTGGCATACACATTTGCATAGCTGGATATAAAGAAGTCTTCTGTATCTTTAGGAATAGAAGGAGACCGGAAAAAAATAAGCATTTATTCAAAGTACTTCAGAGGAAATTCTTTTTCTTGATTGAGCAATTTGGCAAAGGACTTAGAAAGTCAAAGGTAATCATATGGTAAAATATAATACTTGTCATTTGCTTTGCTAGAGATACACTGAAGTCTCAGCATATTTGGGAAATATATTTGATGGATGTAATGAATGAAGAAACCCATGGATTTTCTACCATTTCCAGGATGGACATAGGAGTACAAGGTAAGAGGAGCAGTGGAAATTGGCATCACCTACAGGCAGAAATTTATTCCTCTTCTGGTGTTTCCTGTCCTGTTTGATCCTTCACACTATTCTCTCACGCTCCACTCTCATTAAATGTACTTTCTAGTCTGGAGTAGAGGGCTTCAGGTGCCCCTCTCTCTAGGAGCAAACAGACACTTGAGGCCTTCCCCTTTACTTGTGTTAAGACTCCTTCACTCTCACTCATTTGCTCACAGAGCCACTTCCCCAGTGGAAGATCGTCACATGCCCCGGTAGATCTGTTTTATCTCCAGTTCCTTTGCCAGCACCCACAAACATATCCAGCTCAATCTCTTTTCAAGAAATAATTTGTCAATCAGCTGAGAGAAGTACAGCTGGATGACACTGTTCACCTGCTGGCCTTCAATACCTCACAAATGATTTGAACTGAAACCACCCACACATTTGCCAGACAACCTCCAGGCAATGGCTGAGCACAATCAGGGGACATGGGCCTGGTCATTTTGCTTTGTATGACTCCTGTACGGGAAATGTTCTTGCTTTTCAAGAATCTCTTCCAGTTGTGTCATAGATTAAAGCTCTTCCAGCCAACCTTCCTCTCCTCCTCTGCACTTTTCATGGGGTGTCACATTGCACCGTGGTCTAAAGTCTTTTCCCTCTCCTTTCTGTCGTGGGTATTTCCCTCCACAAATCTCTTGCAATTTCAATTCCATCTTGGCATCTGAACACTCAGTTGACACAATCTCAGCATTCTTAATAATCATAAGTTACTTAACTATTTGTGGAATAAAGGGGTATTGGATCGAAAGAAGAATGGATTAATGAATGGACACACAGGGAGAAGTGTTAGAGGAAAGAGTGAAGTCTTACACATGAACAAGTAAGAAGACAAACTTTCTTTCTAAACTTGCATCATGACTGCATCCACTAAAAATATCCAGTCCCTGTCACTAATGTTCTAGCGCCTACTTTTGGAAGAGGGGCGAGAAAATAGTTGGCAACATGAGAGACGTGACTAGCAAGTGGGGATGATGGGATTTCAGGCTTGTCTTTGATCCCAAGATTCACAGGCTGTTCTTTTTTTTTTTTTTTTTTTGGTGTTTTTTTTGGCCGGGGCTGGGTTTGAACCTGCCACCTCCGGCATATGGGAGCAGCGCCCTACTCCTTGAGCCACAGGTGCCGCCAACGGGCTGTTCTTTTAATAAGACATGTGTCAATGCTTGATGCTTTATGTTAGGGATTAACCACGGTTGAGAAGATTAGCTATCATTCTGTCTATATGTGTCGACTTAACATTCACCAGAAATTATAAAAATTATATCAATTTTTGCCTGTTAAAAAGAGTTGTAGGGACATGTGACCGTATTTTCTTATTTTGCAACCAGTAATACTTTGGAGTCATTTTTTGTTTAGCACTAGGATATTTTGGGGATTTTTTCCCCCTACTTATGTTTCTATAACAGGATAAAAGTCCATTTTTATCACATTTTCACTGCAAATATCCCAATATATAAATTTTAAAGGAAACACCTCCACATTTAACCTGAAGTACTGCATCTCAACATAAACACCTAGGATTTAAAGGACAAAATATGACGAGTGGCTGTTCTATCTCAGTAAGAGAGCCTTAGAGCTAATGCAACTACGCAAAACTCATTTTATTACATTCTGTATTCAGAGTTTTGACCAGATGCAATAAATGGCCGATTACTTCAGTGACTAGTGATGTCAAGTAGAAACTAGACCAAATCCCAACGGTGTTTCCCTGAACAGACTTCTTAAAGTAAAGGTAGCCGTTTTGCCCCATCTACCATTTTTCAATTAATCATATGCTAATTGACATATTAAGAAATGAGCTGGCTGTCTAACTCCTTTAGAATTATCTCGCCAGGGGGCTGGTGAGACAAAAGTTCTCTTCCCGTCACACTCACGCTTGCTAAATCAATAAGTCAGGAAACGTAGCCTTGCTGATGACATAAATGTATCAATTTTTTTCCGTGTTCTGTTAGACAGACACTTAAAATCTGAGGAGATAAATTGGTTTAAAAATGCTGGAGACCGGCTTGTTCATGCTCAGAAGCAATTCTATTTTTTCTGCCTCTGATTGTATTTGACTTTAAAAATAGCAAAAGTCAATTGAGAGCTCTGATAATGAGGGGATGTTTACTGATTGCAAACAGGAGATACTGGTTTTGTGTGTTTTTGTTGGTTGCACAGTATTATTTATCTCTACATGGCCCCCTTCAATTTGAGAATTTCCTATTTCTCCAAAATAGTCACAGGTGGTGGCAAGCAATTACATGATACTAGGTTATCTTGAACAAAGTCTTGGAATGCCAATCCTTTCCCACTGATGTGCTGACTGATTCACCTTGAAGGGCCATTTTCTGTGTTGTTCTGTGACCCAGAGCACTGACATGGCTATAATTCCCAGAGAGTCTCATGGCACCAGCCATCTGTCATTCATGTAGCAATAGGCTGACACCTACTGTATTAAGTCACTGTCTTTTCTCTTTCTCGCTTTTTTTTTTTGAAAGTAATTTCATGAAGGAAAAAAATTGTTGCGCACAGAAGAAAGATATTTTTAAGTCTAAGATTTATCTGGTTGTGAAATCCGTATATTTGAAGAACGTTAAGTCGGGTATAATCATTAAGATCACTGTTCAAATAATACATTGTTAGCTGGGTAATTTAGGTAAGAGATGGATAATATCAAAATTGACAACTTAAAAATGTCCCACTTTAAGCCTTCTAACTGGGGTGTGCACAGGAGAACCAGGATCTTCACAAGTGTTTTTGCTTTCAACCACATTCATTTTCATAAGCAATTACAGGGAGCTACTGAGTATTTTTAAACGGTGGAAAAAATTGGTTAGCCAAAAGAAAAACGAGATTTTTTTTATTACAATATACTGAAGCATTTCCCAAAGTACTTTGTGATAGATGTATTTTAAGAAATGAAATCATTTAGTAAAGTAACTTAAGTACACTATTTCATTTGCCTCTTGAAGGGGTGACAACTGGAGAGTAGGTAATGTTTCTGACCTTTCTTGAACATAGAATCTGGATGCATAAGCAATGTGTAGATGCAATTGTCAGAAACAAACATAAAGCTAATTCAGTTTATATGATAGAGTTCACTCTAGTTTTAATTGGCCAGGGAGGGCTTAAAGAGATAATAGGTGATCAATAGAGAGGATAAAAACAGAAATTTCAGTAATGACCTACAAATAAAATGTAGTATGAAGTTTCTGAAAATGGACACACATACACGCTGTCATCTTGAATGGTAATTTTTTTTATTTTTATTTTTTTTGCAGTTTTTGGCAAGGGCTAGGTTTGAACCCACCACCTCTGGAATATGGAGCCGGCGCCCTACTTCTTTGAGTCACAGGGTGGCCCTGGTAAATTTCTTTTCTCTCAAAATTTTAAAACATTTGTTCTACACATACATGCATGGACATGGATGATACCATAAGATATCATGAAAACACGAGACTTTAGATCCTTTTCCTTGGCTCATTGTTGTTCTATTCTAGAGTAGGGCCAGGGCTAACAAAGGTTGATTTTTAAAATCACACACTATTAGCCAGATCTCACCTCTGGGACACCACTGTATTCTATGATTTTTTTCTATTCTGGTTAAGAAATTATTTAATAGTAACTGTTGTTATTAAAATACACATATTATGTATATATATTAACAGTTACTATATATATATATACACAAATATATATATATATATATATACACACACACACACATATATTTTGGTTTGGCACCCCCGTAGCACAGTGGTTATGGTGCCAGCCATATACACCAAGGGTGGTGGGTTCGAATGGGCCTGGGCCAGGTAAATGACAATGACAACTGAAACAATAACAAAAAAAAAAGTAGCCAGGCATTGTGGTGGGTGCCTGTAGTCCCAGCTACTAGGGAGGCTGAGGCAAGAGAATCACTTAAGCCCAAGAGGTTGAGGTTGCTGTGAGCTGTGTGATGCCACATTACTCTACCCAGCGTGACATAGTTAGACTCTATCTCAAAAAAAAAAAAAATATATATATATATATATATATATATCTTCTTCTCTAAACCAAACTATATTTTAGTGGTAACTCCTTCCACAGATTTACAGCCTAAAAGGCCAATAGACTCTGTAAACCACTCTTTCCAATGGTAAGCAATTTTCCATGTTAGAGATATCTAACATTGGAAAGACTGGTTTACAGAATCCACTGTATGGAGTATCCATAACTCAATATTACTGTATCTCTAGCAATCCATGTTACAAATATCTAACATGGAAATATGGAAAATTGTTTTGAAGAGACAAGAAAGTATTAGTGGATAATTTAATTGTGCTGAATCTTTCAAAACAAAGATCTGATTTAGAAAGTCAGAACATATCTCTGGCAATCCATGTTAGAGATGTCTTTAACATGGAAAATTACTTAACACTGGGTTTAAAGAACCCACTGGCATTTCAGGCTGTAAATCTGTGGAAGGAGTTACCATTAAAGTACAGTTTGTTTTAGAGAAGAATCAGCACGAACAGGAAGAGCCAGGGTCCTGGGTACAAATTCTAACTCCGCTTCTGCCTAGATCTTTAATATAGACCAGCTAGTTTCTCCTGTCCTCTTACACACATCTGAGATGATAGTAGTTTTCTCATAGTTTTCTCCTAAGTTTAAATGAGTTAATATTTTAAGGTTTAGGATAACATCTAGATCAATCATAAGCCTGGTTCCAGATATCTTTGTAAAATAAAAATACATCTGAAGACCATGGATGCCAGCAGAGGCTTCATGAATATCCAGCACAGGGATAGAGGGACACACAATTCCTAAACTTGGTTGTCCATATGGTGTTTTGGGGGATTACTACATCACAAATCACAGGTGTTTTACCTTCCCAGTCTGCAAAATACAGGGAATGTGAATAAACCAAGATTGCCTTTTAGTTATCCTCCAAAAGTAACTTTCCAAAATCTGTGATTCATATCTAGTAAGGGTCTGTGGAAGGGTCTCTGATTCAATATCTAGTAAGTTGCATCAGCTGGTGCCAGAGGCTTATAACTTGCATCACCGGTAACTGATTTTCTCTCTGATCTGTGTGTTTTTTCATTGAGTTAAGAACTCTTGACACCAAAATTCTTACAGCAGACCTACTTATTGAAGTCCAAAATTCCAAATATCAAGTGGGACATTGTGTAAGACCAGTTAAGGCTTCTACTTATGTAATTAACACTGTCTCTACAATGATCCTGTTTTTCCCATATATTTCAAGTGAACAAAATATTCCAATGTTTGAGTGTCCAATGAATTGGCTAGTGTTTACTAATAAAGCTCATTGTGTACATATTTCCCATGTTATCTTATAATACCAATAAAAGAAATAAATTATTACAGGATGCAAATTTAAGCAGCGAGGTATACATGAAGAGAAATGTTGAGTAGAATATTTAATGACTTGGTTGAGGCAGCGCTATTCTGGGGTCTCAGATTAGAAGAGACAAGAAAACATTAGGGGATAATTTAATTTTGCTGAATCTTAAAAAAAAAAGAAAAAGAAAAAAGATCTGATTTAGAAAGTCACAATATACCCTTGTAAAATGCAAACCATTAGTGTGGTCCGACAAATTACCCCATGTCAAATCTACTAAGTGTAGAGTATAAATGTCATAGCACAATAATTAAGAAAGTGTGGTGAAGGCTATGTTAACCAGTTTGTTGTAAGTATTTCAAATTGTATATAAAAACAGCGCATTGTACCCCATAAATGCATTAATGTACACAGCTATTATTTAATAAAAAAAAATAGAAAGTCAGAATATGGAAGAGAATCAAGTTAAGAAAATCAAATGGTAAAGATGGAAAAAATTAGAGGTTCAGATAAAAGTGCCACTTGTCCTGAAGAGAAGTGTTTGATATCAAATTAAAAATAAACTTTGAATTATAAGCAGAGTCCAAGCACAAGTTCAACATTAGTATCAACTTTTCTGATAAGTATTTATAATTTTGTATGCAAGGCATTGTTCTGTAATTGTGAAAGACATAGCCATCAGTTGTCTGAAATGCCATATGTCTTTTCTTCACTCCAGCTAAAAACTCACATGAGAGTTTCCTTTGAGGAGAAAGAATCAGATGCATTATTGTTACTGTATTTGAAATAATTATTCTTTTACATTCTGATTAGACTCAATTTATGAATGTGGATTGGAATCACTACAAAAGCAAATATAATAGAGTAGCTCGGGTGGTCACGTACTTTATTTACACAACCTTTGGTTGAGGTTCTGGGGCGTAGAACATTTGCTGTTCATCAATGACAGTCTTTTTGTCTCCGTGTTTTCTTGTGACAAGAGTCATATTTCATGGTTAAAATCACCATTGGGACATTGCTCACCAAGCATCATCCTGAAAGTGGGATTGTCTTACCTTTTAGATTGGTACAAATGTCTCAATTTGGTGACTAATTTCTTCATTGGTTGCCAAAGATCTTAAATGTTAAGAAAGGGCAGAGTTCTTTCATGCATTAATGTGGGTTTGCTCTGCTGTTTCTCTTTCCTGCAAGTAGTGTAGATGTCATTGGTAGCATAGTTAGATAATCAGGGGTGCGCGAATTCAAAGATGAGTCAAATTAAATGGAATATTTGTATTAAGAGATGAACTCTATTTCTATTTTGCGTGGATTTCCAGTGCTGCCTACTGGACACATTCAGAATATATTATTATGTTATTTTCCCATGAGTCACACCTGTATATGTAGAGTAAATTACGATGTATATCTTTTTTTTTTTTTTTTTTTGAGACAAAGTCTCACTATGTCACCTTGGGTAAAGTGCTTTGGTATCACAACTCACAGCAACCTCAAACTCTTGGGGTTAAGCAATTTTCTTGCCTCAGCCTCCCAAGTAGCTGGGACTATAGGTGTCCGCCACAAGGCCTGATTATTTTTTGGTTGTAGTTGTCATTGTTGTTTGGGTGGCCATCACCCTACTCACTGAGCCACAGGCACCGCCCCATCTCTGATAATTTAAACAGCGTATTTGTCATGCCGAGTGTAAGCATGAGCCTCACAAATATTAGAACTAAGAATTTCCGTATTGGTAAAGGATAATACTGTGCTCATTTTTAATTAGTGCACAGGGACTACACGGAGGACAACAGCAGCTGTTTCTCACATACATAAGAGATATACATGAGTCTCCATCAATAACTTGGCATATGCTAGTTGGTCTTAAATATCATTTTATAACTTACACCTGCCATTATGGATGGCCAATGAAATGGTTATTTTATTTACTTGTCCATGGATCCAGGGAGTTTTGCTAATCTATCTGAGGTGGGTTAGCAGTCACTCCAAAACCATTTCACTTGATTTATTAAACTTTTGATTTTGCAGGAAAGATAATTTTTTTTTAGTATGAAGTTGAGAGCTACTGGCTTTCATGTATTTTTTTTTTTTTAATTCTACATCTCACAGGGAATAGGAAAGATTTTAAGAGTACAGAGAAGAAAGTTCACCGGATTAGGTGTCATGAAATTTAATACTAATCTAAGCTTCACCAGCTTGGTGACCTTGGATGAGAACTTTAACAAAACTGGATTTCAGTGTCCTTATTTTTAAACCAACGAAACTGTAAAATTATAAGACATGTCCATTTTAGATTAGATTGGAAGTGCTAAATCAACCAACCCAATGTAATTGTCAGTTTAGAGGGATCAGTGGCTTCTGATATCCATGGATTAGATGAAAACCGATTGGCCATATGTACCACTTTGCCTCTGATTAAAGGTAAAGGCAGAGATCCCAAGAATCCCAGTCTAACTTATCCAAGAATCAGGAATTCCAAGACTTTCCAAAATTATCCTCAAACTAGCTATTACCTGAAATGCTATTTTGAGAATTTATGAATCTTAAAGCAGAGAAAAAACTAGATTCTGAGACAAATCAAGGGAGAGCTGGGAGAACTTATTTCATTTATAAATTTTCACTTTGTAAGGCACATAGAAAAATAGATAATTACTATACCTTTTCAGAAAACGATAAACAAGAGAGAGTTAAGTAAAAATTAAAAAGTGATATGGTTCTTTAAAAAAAAAATCTAGGTAAAATATTTTTCTTTCAGGGACTATTTTTGTTTGAACAAAGTTCTATGCGACTGTTCATAATATTCAAGAAAGAAAAATAATAAAAATTAAAGGGAAGGAAGGAGAAAGAAAAGGGGTGTGGGAGAGGAGAGAAATTTTTCATTTGCTTAAAATAAATCTGATTTTAATTTTTACCCTATATTTTAATGTGGAACAAGTTGATCCCTTTTAGCAATTCTAAAGCGATATGCATTTTATTTTACACATTTTAAAAATTTAGAAGGGAATAAATCTTATTTTACTTCCTGCTAAGTATCTGCTCAAGTAAAATATATCCATTAAGCAGTATTTACTAAGCTGGCTGTATTCAGAACACTGTAAAAGGCAGAGTGCTGTAATGTTCAAAGATTATTGTGGTGTGTTGCATTTTGCATTCCCAAGATAGTATTTTTTCCACAAATGCCCTTTTTTAAGCACAGCATATACTCTGAGGGCTCCTGTAAAAATTTAAATGAGAATTCTTCAGAAGAAATAGTGTTGCAGAGTATTAACATTTAAACCTCTCCTAATCCCTGAATAGCACCAAATATCATATCTTTTAAATAAGGATACTGTATTATGCTCAAAGAAAGCACAACTTAGAAAGTAGCATGGAAAGCGTAAATATAAAACATTTGGGTAATTACAGATTTCTAGTCATGTCACTGCAAGGAATGTTACTCTAGCTGTAATAGTTTTACTTTAAAGTGTGATTTTCCTGCAGCAAATGATTTGAAAAACCACTTTTTTTTTTTTTTTTTTTTAAGAAAACTAACTTGAGAATTGTCATAAAGGAAAGTTAATAAGAAATGCACAATTACTTACTATCCTTTTTCAGGGGACTGTTTCTTGCTATTAAGTTTTTGGTAATTTAATAAAAGTAAATTACTAAAGATCTAATACAATGTAATATAAGCCCTTTGCCATAACTCGAAAATGCAATCTGTTTTATAAAATTTAATGGAAAAATAAGCTTTTAATGGACCTAATTTTATAAAGTTCACCGGAACTAGTGCTTATTTTTAAAACACAGAAAAATGTCAAATATTTACCTTATTAAGTATTTTTGAATGCAACTATTCAGAATATGACTTACATATAGATTTTTTTTCACCCCACTTCATATATTTTCATCCAGAGAAAACTTTCTCCCATCAATACTTAATTTTAATTTAAATTTTTTCCTTTTATTAAGTCATATACACATAGATCATGAATGCATTTATGCATTTCTATGGTACAATGTGTTGATTTTTTATAGAATTTGGAATGCTTGCATCAAACTAATTAATATAGCTTAATTGCAGATATACCTGGATATTTGATGAAGTAAGAAGAAACATTACACATACTTATGTTCCACTTGGTTCAATGTCATCTTGTTTGATATGCAACTGACAAGGGATAATGTTACTGTGTGGAAATACACAGCTCCATGTAATCTCAACGCAATGGGAACAGAAAACATATGCAGCAATTGGTGTGCTATTTCTCCATTCAGCAATGACACCATCACTGAGATAAAATTCAAAGTGAATGTTATAATGGGAGTTGAGAGTTTTACAATGCTTCCTGAAATAAATGTCACAAAATCTAATCTATACAACACATATTACTCACATGTAAATTAGCATATGGGGAGTGTATGTGAATCACTGTTTCTGACATTTATTTCATGATGCTTGTGGGTGTCGCAGCGCCGCCGACCAGCAGAGACGAGGACACCAACGAAGAGTCAAAGGTAACTTTTATGCAGCAAGCTCAAAGGACAGAACAGGAACGGAACGGGAACTAGGAACCTCTCTGCACGGAACCGTTGTGCAGCCTTATATACCTTTCCTAAGCCAATCAGAGTAGAGTACACGTGTTCGGGAAATGCACATGTTACAGTCCAAAGCGGGAGCAGGCATACAGCACGAGCGCAGCATGCACCTACACAGGCCAATCAGGAGGACTTCCTCAAAGTTGTTACCAGTTAGGTTCAGAGTGACTTCCTCTCATCGCCAATGCTGGCTCTCATCCTGGGGCATGTCCGGATCAGCCCCGACAATGCTCTATAAAATCTTTCAATACTCATTATTCTTTTTTATTTCTTTTAAATGAACCAATTCTTCTCAATTATAGGGAAGAGTTCACATTAAAATATTGTTGCATTGGGTATCTCTTTTATTTCAAGTGGTCTTAAAAGAATGCCCTAGCTTTTATTTGAATATTCCTCCATCTTTATTTAAATAATTTTAATTTTTTGACTTACTGCCACATTTAACTCCCTTTGTTATTTCAAAATATAACACAGTGTTATTTTTATGAAATTTTTAATTTTACTTCGTATTTTCTCTCAATTCCAGTCAATATTCCGCTGTAAGATAAAATATATTATTTTTGCTTGCTTGTCCTTAGACAAATTAATTACCTCATCGTTCCTTATACTGTATTTTAAAGTTATGTTAAATAACTTTATATTTATATTTATAACATAAATATAACTATATTTATAAACATAAATATAACTATATATATTTATAAATTATAAATATAACTATATATTTATATATATTTCTATTTATAACTTTATATTTAATATAAAAAGTTATATTAAAGTTATGTTCTACCAACATTTTATGACCAACTTCTTCACATAAGATCTTATGCTTTTATGTAGAAAGGCAATATGTCTTCCTGTCTCAAAAATCTTGAGATATTTTATAAGGAATGAAACAAATATTTAAATAGTAGAAAACAAGAAAGAATGTCATTTATTCACTAAGATTATTATGCTAAATTGAGAAGTCTAAAACATGGTTCTTAACAAGATTTGAAACATGAACAGTATTTTTTTTTTTTTTTTGGCCAGGGCTGGGCGTGAACCCGCGACCCTCAGCATATGGGGCCAGCATCCTACTCCTTGAGCCACAGGCGCCACCCCAGCATGAACAGTATTTAATTGTTACTCATTTTTCTCTAAAATGTAAGGAAAATATCATGGTAGTACATTTTGGGGAAAAACCTACTGTTCATAAAGTAATGAAATAACATATTATAACTTATACTATGTATAAAAATGTAAAAATAACTTTGAATGATAAAGAATACACCATTATGTTCTTCATGTTTATTATAACATTTAAGTATAACCATTTCTAATAAATACTAATTTAAAGACAATGAAGAAATGGTGTTTTAAGTGAAGAAATATTTTAGGAAGCATTTAGGAAATGTGTTTAAAAAAGAGCAAGAGAAAGTTTGACAAATTGATGTGTAGTAATGATGCAAGACAAGGCAGCACCATGACCTGCTGCCTTAGCCCTGGAGGTGTTGATGCTCCTGCCATGGAGGAACCAGCTAGCTGCAAGGGCCGGACACCTGCGGGGAGATGCTGGCGCCCTGCTATCTCCTCCACGTGGACTTCTGACTGGTCGATTTCTGTCAGTTTCCAAGGCCTGAGAGTTCATTGGACAGCTGGCTGTAACTGACAGGACTCACACTCTAGAAGAACACACCCCCACCACCCCCACCCCCCACCCCCGCCAGTATATAAACCATTAAGCAGAGAGCCCAAAGACAGGCCTCAAAGAGGGAATAGGAGAGCTTGTTCCCCTCCTGGGTTCTCTCTGCCAGGAGGTTTGATTTTTGTAGTTGTAATTTTTGATTTCTGTAAATAAATCCTGACTTACCGCTGATCCTGTGGTCCCTGGATTTGTTCTTCAAATCGCAGAGACCAAGAACCTGAAATTCTGGTATCAGTAAGATATATGTGAAAAGGAAGCTGTAGCCAAATTTTAGAGAATTTTCAATGTGGTATTAAAAAACTTACATCTAATACGGATGGATGTGTACAGCCAATGGATAATTTTGAACAGGATATAATATTAGAAAAATATATATATATATTTTGACAACCTCTGTCTCAATATATTTTTTCTTTAGTTGTTTGCCTACAAAGTATTTAGGGCTGTTAGGCAGCTGTCAAGAATACAGTACATTCAAGAAAGACTCAAATTTTGGTTGGACTATAAATAAAAGAAACAATTATCAGTTCATCCTATGGGAAAAGGAGATTATAATAATATCTACTTTGTTTTTTATGACAAGCACATGAGACATTTTATAGAACATGTATAAAAATTATGTACCTGGGACAGAAAAGGAAACATAAATTTTTCTTTACATCTAAAGTTATTTTTCTTGTTATTCTGATGGTTATTATATAACAGAGATGACAAGAGTGGTTTTATGAATGCAATGAAGGGGCTTATATATTGTTTCAAAATTTAGAAGAGTAAAAATGGTTTCCTAGACGTGTGGGTATTTACAAAACTATGCCATTTGCAAATTTAAAAAAGATAGAAATTGATCTTGTAATAAAAACTGAACTAGTTTTAACATGAAAGTTCAAAAGTTACATTTTTTATTTGTTAGGTTTTAGACAATGTAATTATATGGAACTATGGCTTTTATCAAAAGTTGGAAATATGGATCTGGTAGGCACTATCATTGTCTATAAATATTCAGAGCTCCTTGAAGAAAGAGGGTTACAAATTCCACCTGTGTCGACCATAGATAAGACTTCCTTTAGTCTGTGTATTTTATGTAGAGGGACATGTATTACTCTTCAATGGAAGCTTTCAGAGCCAGCATGTCCATGTTCATATATTTTATTCCAGGTAAAGGAGGCTCCATCAGACTAGTGGCCTGAGCAAGGGTCACATTAACAGAGCTAAATTTGAACCAGAGGGACAAGTACCAGTAGTTGAAATGCACTTTGGTTGTTCTAAGGCATTCAAGTATTTTTGTTTTATATTTTGGAGATTTTTGTTCATTTTTGGTGGAGAAGATGGGGAACATTGAAGTATTAGTTATTGTTACTACAGCACAGTTTAGCCTGTCTTGACTGTTGTATGTTCTCAAGAAAAAGTAGATAAAAATTGCCAACAGGAAATGGCCAGAATTTTCAGCTATTGCCTACACTAGAAGACTAAATCCTAATAAAAATTATTTGTCCAGTTATCAGTGAAGTAAATGTTTACTAGTATCATGGATGGCCGGTGGTGAGTGTTAAACAGTAAAAGTATTTAGCACTTGTTACAACTCTTGTTACTACTGAGAGTGCAGGCGTCCTTCTGAGACCTGACTTTCCCTACTTAACTTCTTTACTGTTTTGAATCTTTTTTTTTTTTTCTCCCTCTGGAGCTTTGAAGAGGCTTAGTCTACAGGGTTCTAAAATTCTGCAATGCAGTTTGCTTTATGTATATTCCTGACATTTAGATAGTGCAGGTCCAGGGATCTCTAACTCTGTTTTAAATATTACTCTATTTTATACTTTATAATGCTTTCTCTGTTTGTGCTCTATTTTCTCTTAGTTTCCCATCAGATTTTCAGTCAAATTAGTTTTTAGTTGTACTATCATTTTAGTTCTACAAAATCTATTTTTTTATTCTCTAAAGGATGCACATATGGTTCCTGTTTCAGAGATGTCACGTGTTCATGTTTCTCATGATCTTAATGACAGATTTTTCAAATCTCTCCTCTGCATTCTGAGAATCGGAAGAAGGTTGACATGGAAGTTGAGATATGTTTTCCTGAGCTACACCTGTCGTCCCCTATTTCAGAAAACCTTTACTTGATACAATTCAAAGACAGATTTTCAGTTATTTCCTGGGATGTGAATGAAATAGTTTCTCAGCAGTGGTAATTAGAGAGGAAATCTGGATATTCAACTATGTCTTAAACTCTAAACCATTTCTTTGTTTATGAGACAATTTTTCCCTGACATTTCAGTGTATCCTAATTGTTCTAATTCCTATAGATTGTGTGGGTATGTCAGTTTAAGTTTTGGCTTTTTATTGTTAACTCAGATTGAACATCTGTAGCTTCAGTAGATAATTTTTTCTAGTCCCCTTGCTTTCCAGATTCAAATAATTTTTATGAAAATTCTCCCACAATTTCTTTGATGGTTATGTTGATTTATTTGTCATTTGTGCTAAAAGTTCTCCCCAAATTGTCTCTGTTTTTTGTTTCATTAAGAAAATCTTTTAGAAATAGATTAGTTTACAGTGTGTTCATTCAATTTTAAGTCTATTCTTTTCATAAATTTTTAGAAAGGGCGTCATATGACTGATATTACATTATTATTTGATTAGTTCTATACTTACAATTTGTCAAATTAAAGCCTATTTTGGTTAATGATGCAGTAAGTTTATGAGGAATTCTAAGATATTTAGAAAATTATTTCTTGAATCAAAAATTAATTTAATTTTATAGAGTAAAATATTTCATTATTTGAACTATTTAGATATGAATCTAAACCTTGGAGCATTCATGTTGTGAACCTTCTTTATTTGACCCCCTTGGAGCGTTCATATTGTGCCATATTTATGTTGTCACTAACTGTCACATGGGCCACTTTGGCTTTAATTGGGTGTTTAGTGTATGGAATTAGATATCCCGTTGCAATCTCCCCCTCCCCCCACTGTGTATACTAAAAGATCCTATTTGGTACTCTAAACTGAAAAAAAGAACTACAGTCAACCTATTTATCTTCCTTATAATATGAGAGGTTATTGTTGAGAAAAACACTGAAATGTTTGATTTTGATGATATTTTGCTTTAGGAGTGTGTAGAAGAAAAGAAAAATAAGGAGAAAGCTGGTTTGTCCATACCAAATGGCTTTCATCTCTGGATCATGACGACCATCAGCACCATGGCAGAAGAATGCCTGTAGGTCAGGTTTCCTATCATCTTTTGGACAAAATGCCCTGAGCCTAGGAAAGCAATTTATCTGTTTGGTAAATTAATTTGTTTGTAGAGGTAATAGAGCAGCCTGGGAAGCAGACTTCTCAGGGCCTCAGTGCCCTGTGGTAGTTTATGCTTTAAATTCCTAGAGCTACAAATGGAAGGATATAAAGTATTAATAATAAAGAAATGCTGGTATGATAAATTAACACAGTGCAGTATGTCATATAACACCATTTAATAGACAAGAATACACATATGTTAACTCCCAGGATGCATCTTTTTTTCTTAAAACTAAACTTGTTTTTCAAATATCACTAATCTGAATGCATTGGTGTTGTTAATTTTGAGCTGAAGGAAAAAATAGCTGTCTAGCAAAATCTGCCCGATTTGTGACTTATGATTTAATTTGAACCATAGAAAACCCAGTATGTGTAATCACCTATTTGTAAGGCATAGTGTAGAGTCCACATTACTTTTATTCACAAAACAATATGTGTGCACAAATATAAAATGAATAGTGGAAAGGTCTGGATGTGTATCTCTTAAAGGCAAAATGCAGACTAATTTCATTGTAAGAGTTATTTCTCCGAGTTTCCAGGAGATGATGGTGCATGGTCTGAGCACATGGGGGAGAATATCAGCCTGGAAAATTCGTGACTCTTAAACTTCACTCCCAAATCTTTATGTGCTTCTTTTTTGAGTGCTAACTGCATTTCTGAAGTGCAGCTTCTGAAAATTCCATCAAGGGCCACATCTGTGAAGTTATAATATATGTTCACTGAAGGAAGAGATTTTTAGAAGATTCATGAAGCTTGAGGAATTTAGCACAAAAGTGGCTCTGCTGGTAGAAATGCTTTCTTCATAAATGAACGCTATGAGTGGTTGAGGCAGTACATCACAGGAGATCAATAGCCAGCAGGATGTACTGTCTCCCGGCAAACTTTCTCTTCTGAGTACAACATATAATCGATCAATAGGAAAATAATCCCGAGCATAAAGTCACTGGCAAATAACTATGTTTGAATTATTTCCATTGAACAATTTTCTTGTGGTATTTCTGTTTGGGTTACACACACAGGAAAAGGCAAAGCAATAGAAAGTAATCAGGCCAGAGAGATTGTGGAATGCACTTGACCCATTTCCCATGAAAAGACTAAACTTGTCAGCTATTTTGTTTAGGAGATTCCTTCCTCTCATTCTTGATAATTGTGTTTTCTTCTTCATCTTTCACATTCTGAGTTATGCAATAAGCATCATGGAATATCTCCTATTTCAGGCTCAGCTGGGGGTGCTGAGGGTGCCAATATAAATATCATTGTGTTCAAGTTGTGAACTCTTTCAGGGGGATGCACCCTATCAGAAGGAGTTAGAGAACCATGTAGTGAGTGCAGTGTGAAAGTTACATGTCAGATGTGCTGTGAGTGCACATCTGGGCGCGGTTGGTCATCTATGCATCATGAAAGGTGTTGCAATGATGCAAAGTCGAAGGTGGTGTAGCAGGAGCAAGACATGTCAGAACTACAGCAAGGAGAGAGGAGAGTTAGAGCAAATGCACAAGGTGGCAGAGAACTAGCTTTGTGATACATGTGGGAACTCTATGTGGGGTATGTTAGCAGCTCACCTCAACTTAGAACGTTCTTAATAAAGCTCAGAGAGAAGCACACAGGGTCTTACAATCCCCAGACCCAGAAAATGAAAATGGCAGAAGACTATCAGAACCTTTCAATAAAGTAGAAACTTATTTTCTTTAACTATTAAATACAGTGATCAATTGTCATATCATTGGCTGCTCCATATTTAATGGCCATCCTCCTCCACATCTGGAAATCCCCCCACTGTATGAGTCTTAGCCATTCAAGATGTAATCATGTCTAGAATGATTCCAGACATTCGGAATATAGCCATTATTTCATGAGCCAGACAACAGCCCTAACAGAGCTTATATTCTCATATTTGGAGTGTAATGGCAGCTAGAGCTGGAGGAAAACAAATAAAATAGTAAGATGATCTATGTCATAGAAAAGTGAAGCAGAATAAGAGTGACTTTGAGTTTTATGGCCACATTTAAAAGAGCTTCTTTGTAAGGACATATTTGAGGAAAGATGCAAAATGCAGTAATGGAAAAACCATAATACACCCTAAAGAATAGCAAAGACAAATGCCAGAATTTTGGAATGTGTTTGGTGAATCGGACGAGGTGGGCAAATGAGAACTTCAGCTAGTCGCAGACTAGCTCTGCTCAGCACCCCTTAGGAATATTAGAAGAACATTGTATTTGTTTTGATTAAGATAGAAAATTTTTTCAAAAGATCTTGATCAAATAGGAAACATGATTAGACTGTTCACAAGATCACAGATACCACCCATACTGCATGGTACTGGGGGAGGGTCTGGCTGAAAAAGATGAGACACATTCCTTCCCTGTATGAGAGAGAAGGCAGAATGCTACATATGCAGATGAAAGTAGGTTGATGGAATTGAAGGGAATATATGCACATTTTCTTCTGAATGAATTCTCTTTCTCAGTAAGATTAAAAAATAAATAAATAAATAAACAGCCTTATGATTGAATGTGATGTTACTAGCTGAGACTATGCTGTAAGGTTGAAGAAAGGGGGAAAGGTGCACCATTCTCATTAAGAGGAATGGACTCGAGGCGTGCAACAGGCTTGGTGGGTGCCAGGAAGGTAGACATACAATCTGAAAGAATGAATACCAAATGGGGCCTATTAGTATGCTTGTGATTTTTCTCCAACAACCCTCAGTTCTGCCTCCGCAAGTGTAGAAGGCAAAGATGTAAATTTAACCAGAACACTTCTTTTTCCTAGACAAGGTAAAGGATGGGAGAAAGGTACATGAGTTTGCACATGAATAAAAATCCCTGATTTTATTGACCATTAATGGAATCTTTTAAACTAGGTGAATAAGGATGGGAACAAATCTCAAAGCCAGGTGACAGAGACGAGGACACAGGATCCCTCCCTATGTTGTGGGTACTTAGGGGTAAAAGAATTACAGGAATTGGGAATTTGGAAAGATGAAACAAGAAATATTTGAGGTGGCAGCCAAGAAATCTGATACTTAAATTATGAAGAAGTTCCATTTTTTTGTAATGCAAAGTCTGAGACGTGATTATGGAAATTGGTGAGTGGTACTGAGTAGATAATACCCTAAGGGGAGATGACTATGAAATATGGAATGCCAGGGTAATTGAGGAACCATCTGTGCAGGTAATAAAATCACCAAGGATTAACATAGAAGTAACATCAAACAGTGGGACCTTGAAACAAAGGTGAAAGTCTTCAAAGAATGAGGCAGAGTGAGCAGGGTCTGTACACAGTAGCAATATGAAGGTATCCTCATGGCCAAGAAACAATACATTCAAGCATCTTGACCTCCCATAATTCAAAGGATTAAATATTTAAGTTCATTTCAGTTACACAATGTTATGCTTTAACAATCCTTAAAGGATTGCATTATGGTTGAATGCAATCCTTAAATACCCCGTTTCCCCTAGAATAAGACTTATTTTAAGGTGTGCTCCCAAAGATGTGCTAGGTCTTATTTTCAGGGGACGTCTTATCTTTCCTGTAAGTAGGTCTTATTTTCGGAGGATGTCTTATTTTCGGGGAAACGGGTTATACATATATATTTATTTATTTATTTTCCCTCCCAAGAGGAGAGTTGTGTCAGTAAGAATAAAAAGTAGACATTTCAGGCTTTCAGAGCTTGATGGGAAATAGTTGTTTATCAAATAATTTCCACATTTAAGGCTTGACTTTTCATGGAAGAAATAACTAGGACATTTCTGGTGACTGGAAGTCTTAACACAGATCAGTGTTTATTTGAAAAATTAATAAAGAAAGAGAAACTGGAAGAATGGAGAAAGAAAGTTTATAAAGAAGAAAAGATAATTGAAGAAATGAGAAAGGAAGAAAAGCACGAAGAGGAGGAAATGAGAGAGAAGAAAAGGGGGCAAAGTTAGACCCTGGAACCCAGAACAGCAGCAAGGAGACAAAGGAGTATTTTCAGTGGACAGTTAGGCAAGAATTGAAAGAGATAAAAAAAATAAGTAAGGAGAGGAGGGCTTAGTTATTAGGCAAAAGCTATGAGAAAGGGTCTTTTGAGAGTAGAAGTTTTTTTTTGGTTGCTTTTTCTTTGTTTTGTTCTGTTTTAGACAATATCTCACCCTGTCCACCTGGGTAGAGTACCATGGCATCACAGCTCAGAACAACTCTAACCCTTGGGTTCAAGGGATCCTCTTGCCTTAGCCTCCCGAGTAGCTGGGATCATAGGTGCTTACCTCAACGTTTGGGGAGTTTTTCTATTTTTAGTAGAGGTGGTATCTCTCTCTTGCTCAGACTGGGCTTGAACTCCTGTGCTCAGGTGATACACCTGCCTCGGCCTCCCAGAATGATAGGATTATAGGTATGAGCCATCTACCACACCTGGTAAAGCATTATCTGAAAAGTGAGTGTGGGAAGCCATGGAAAACAGTGTAAAACCTGTGTGTTCTGCCCAGGAAAGGAGCAACGTGGGGAAGAATCATTCAAGTCGACAACTTCCCACACACATCGTCATAGAGCAGAGCTAGCCCAGGACAGCTTAACAGCCCTTGTTTATGCTGAGGGACGGCAGAATGACACTGGGTTAAGCCAGGGACAGGGAGACGAGCTTGACTTGACTCTGCAGGATTTTCACAAATCAGATATCTGTAACTTTATGGAGTGGTTCACATAGTTGAGAGTTTAACGTTCCTTTTCATCAGCATCAATAAATTTTAAAATGGAACAAAATGATAAGAATCTGTGTGACAAAACAGTGTTAGGGTTTTCATGTATCCTCTAATTTTACACATAATTACTATCTATCATTGAAAACACAGTGTGATGATGTATGACAGGAATTTTACTAAATGTCATAATGTATCCATGATTTTGTTTTTAAAAATACTTTAAATGTTTTGGATCCGTTTAGTGTACTTTAAGTTTATATAAGTGAATCCAAAATGTAAGGTGTTCACAAAGGGTCGTTCTAATGATGTAAAAAGAAAAGGTCATTTAATCTTTAGTGAAATGAACCTAAGCTCACCAAAGAACAGACGGCATATTAGAAGAATTCTGTAGGAAACATTTATCAGGTAGGTTTCTTGTGTGTAACCTCAAAAAAACTGACAGAGTTCCAAAGCAAAAGGAAGATTGGTCAATTCATAAAATAATAATAATAATAAATAAAGGACAGGAAGCTTGAGAAGTAGGCTTATAAAGGACAGGAACCTGGTTGCCTTCGGTGCCCTGTATTTAATCATCTGGGCTAATCTGTGACTTCTGTCACACCTGTGCATGTTGACAGTGCCCTGCCTTGAGCAGTACTCAAGTGTCTCCACTTCCCCCCATGGGACTTTCTCTGAAGTGTGGGGAGCCTGATCAGCCTGCAGGGTGGCTGAGTAAGAAGGGAAGCTGAAGCCCCAGGGCAGCCCCTGACCAATGGGAAATAATTTCAGTGGATAAATATCCTGCTTCACTCAGACGAGTGTCCAAGGCCATCCACACCTCTATCACCCTCTCTGGCGACTGATTCAGGGGCCTAGTCTTTTTCTGCCTTATTTTTTTCTTTCTTGTTTCAATCTCTCTGTTCTTTCATTCTTGCAATTTGCAGTCAAATCCTCACTTTTATTTGTGTTTTTGAGGAAACTCAGATAAAGATAACAGGAAATAGGGAAGTGGTGGTCATGTTTCTAGAAGCAGTATGCTTTCCTTAAAGGAGACCCACAGATCCAAGTACTGCCAGTCTTGAGCCATTATTGCAGTTGCCCAAGAAACCAGTGTCTTTTGGCTCAAGCTTAGAGCATAGATTCACTGTACCACTAGCTGAAATCTGTATTCATTTTCTTTTTGCTTCATCGGGTGACCATGATGTTTGGCCATCAGGTAAGTGTCACTTTTTCTAGAATAAGTCTGCAAACTTAATTGTATAACCATATACATCTCATCAACCTCTGCTTTTGTTATCTCTATTTATGACTGATGCTTTTTCCATCTTCCTATAAGTCTTGTGGCATTACAGTATCCAATTCACGGAATCCAGGATGATCTTTACATCCTGAATTCTTAATCATATTTGTAAAGCGCCTATTACTTGGGTGGGGAGACTCTGGCCATCTGATTTCAAGATTCTTCTTTTAAAGCATGAAAAAGGCAGGGAAAACATCTTTCTCTGCTATGTCCTTTTTTAATAAAATAACTTTTTCTGTAAAATATGGATTGTTGTATCCATTGCAGCCCATAAGGATAGATTTGGACCCCACATAGGTATAATCAGATGGTGATTTTATTACACCTGCACAGGGGACCACTGCGCAAAGAGGCAGGCCCCCGAAGTGAGGAGCAGGCTGATTTTTATACCCTTTTTGTGCTGCATGGCAAGCAAGCAAGCAAGTACAGAAGCAGAATGTGGTGGTTAGTTTGGGACAGGGTTACAGCTTGAGAAACACAGCTTGGGTCCATTGTTTTGTTCACTGGGTGGGAACTTACGGACTTTCCATGCTTTCTTGTTCTGAAGCAGTTTCTTGGAATCTACTGATGTGTGTGTGTGTGTGTGTGTGTGTGTGTGTGTGTGTGTATGTATGTGGGGGTTACAGATTTACTATAAAGGCCACAGGTTAGGATCTATAAACCACATGTGACCTTAAAGCCACAGGCCTTGTACCGTGGAAGGTAATGTATTTCTGGTCTCTCAGGAATTTTGCCAGCACCATCTTTAGGCAGGCACCTTATTTTGTCAACAAATGTAGTCCATTCTGATGACAGTGATAGCAAATTTTATCCACCTAGAGAAGACATCTCTCCCAAAATAAATGAGCCATTCTGGCAACTCCAGACAGACTAAGAGATGCCAAAAACCACAATGAACAGATTTCATGAAAAGAAAAATATTTTCACATATATGTGTCTTATTTTCATCCCAATCATTCATTTGAGAACACCAATTAACCATCTGCAATAGAAGTTACTGTACTAGGATCCCCGAGGATCATAATATTATTCCAGCATTCTAAGTTGTGATGCAGTTATGCAGAAAGCATGAGCAAGAAGTCTTGTACAGTATTTAGAAGAAAAGTCTAATAATAAATTGGAATTTAGATTGATTAATTTTAGTAGAAATCCCAAAGATTAAACACAATTTCCTTTAGATAAACCCCACAATTTTAAAAAATCCTAAACACAATTCAATGCTTGATGGCTACAGTCAACACCAAAGCACACACAATTTCTCTCTCTCTCTGTCTCTTTCTCTAGGTCTCTCTCACACCCCTCCTGTATTTCTGTACTTGAACATTTAGAAGCAGTTCAGTTTGGATATGGTCTGAGAATTGTGGAAAAGTAGGAAAAAAACCCTTTCATACCTGTGGGAGCTGAGTATGTTTCTAATAGGTCTCTTCCCCCTCCTTGTAAACACTCACCATGAGAATAATATATTGTCTCAGCCCAAACTGCAGCACACAGCTCTTGTTTGTTTAAACCACTGCCATAGTTTATGTGCCTTCACTATCCCAACCCCCTCAGGGGGAAGGTGGTGTTCAATTCCTAACTTCTCATTTGTTTGCTAAAAAAACCCTTTTAACTTTTTAATACACAACTTATAAGGACCCTCCCGCTGGACATTTTCCCTGTCAACCTCCCAAACACAATGACTCCATCTCCAACAAAACTTTCTTATATTATTGATTAATTACATGTACTCATTCATTATGTGTCGTAACTCTTGTTCACACATGCATTCCTTTCTTTGTAGATTTATTTTGAGATCAAAGTGTAACACATCATCTAGCAAGATAAATAGTGGCAATAGTGATTTTAATAAATTGCTTTCCATTGAATTTAAACTAATTAAAGTGAAAGATAAAATATGGTCAGATCATAGAATTAAAGAATTTGATTAATTTTCTTAGCAACAAATGTGATGAGAGTTGCAATAGCAAAAATTTTAATCTACCCTGTTTCCCTGAAAATAAGATATCCTCCAAAAATAAGGCCTACTTACAGGAAAGATAAGACGCCCCCTGAAAATAAGACCTAGCGCATTTTTGGGAGCACACCTTAAAATAAGACACTGTCTTATTTTCAGGGAAACAGGGTACATCTGGTATATAGAGAGAAAGGACAAAAAAAACGCATTTAGAAGTGGGAGTCTGTATATTCCAGGTAGGGGAAAGTAAGGGACAGAATTAGCACTATGGCTGTGAGAAGGAGATATTGCTAACTTGGAAAGCCATCTTTCTATTTAAATTTTTTACAAACTACAGTTATTTTTGAAAATATTTGCTTAGGTCATGTTGCCCAAGAAAAGTCACATTCCAACATATGGGGAAAAAGAAAAGTGGTCTCCAGGTGTTAATCTTCACTGCAACAACAAAAAAAATCTATCTTCTGTTACTATGTTTAATTTTTCTTCATAGGACTCCAATTACTTTTTCAAGTTGTTTAATTTAGTTTAATTTTATAAATGTGCTTTAAAGTTCTTTCTGGGAGTTTTGTAGGCAGCCTCACGCTGTCTTCGGTAACTAATGAACAGTAATAAACCCACTTGTACAGGCAACAGGAGTGATTTTCAACATACTCTTAGTCCAGTGAAGTTATCACACTTTGATTATTTTATTTCACTTGGGCCTTATAATTGTTACCTTATAATTGATAGAAACAATGTTTTGATTGACTAATAAAATATTAGGGACATAATAGCTTTTTTCCTACCTTGTTCTTTAGCTTAAAAGGGATGGAAATAATTCTTAGTATTCATGTATTATCTCATTTTGACACATTTCACAAACATATATGAGTTAGTTATTAGATCATTTCTGGCAAATATTTCCTGGGTTCCAAATTCATGTTTATTTCCTTTTTTTTTTTAACAGTTTACTCAAGTGTAATTAAACTAGTGCTAGAGAAGGAAAATTATGCCTTACATTACTTTTAAACTTGGACACCGTGTTCTTTCTACAATATGGATGAATTATGTTTTCAAATCTATAAAGTATAAAATAATGTTATGGCAAAGTTCTTCAATGATGACAATACTAAGATCGCTCATCAGTTAGCTTAAATTCGAAATCAAAAATTTTCTCATACAAAATGCCAACTAACAAGTGTAGAAGGAATAATAGAATTTGAAAAATGAGTACGTCACAAACACTGTAGTAAAACACGATTCAGAAAAGAATTCTGCATTGATGCCAAACACTGGGCAGAATATTGTTGGAAAACAGGCCATTTGCATAGTTTCAGATTAAAACCTTACAGATTAATCATTCATTACAAAATGAAGTTGTATACCTTTATGGTATGGCAATCAGGCAGACACCACTATAATTAAGCGATGGAACGTACCATCACCAATAAAGAAAGAAATTGATGACATGACTCATGACATAATACCTGATAACAACAGAACATTAGGATATTACTGTAGAGAGAAAAAAGAAGAAAAGGAGAAAAAGAGAGGAGGAAGAGGGAGAGGAGGAGGAGGAGAAGCTACTCAGAGAAGCCCGAATCAAAGGACATATGGCAAAACAAATGACCTCAAATTTTAGAAGTATAGGAATGCCATGAGCATATTAAAAATCAATGAGGCTTCACACTTGTAGCTCAATGGCTAGGGCGCCAGCCACATACACCAGAGCTGGTGGGTTCAGACAGAGCCTGGACCTGCCAAACAAAATGACAACTACAACAGAAAACAGCTGGGCGTTGTGGTGGGTGCCTA
Organism: Nycticebus coucang; assembly: GCF_027406575.1. Lineage (NCBI taxonomy): Eukaryota > Metazoa > Chordata > Mammalia > Primates > Lorisidae > Nycticebus > Nycticebus coucang. The sequence goes on along the minus strand of NC_069802.1, from coordinate 20,390,217 downwards.
TAGTCCCAGCTATCTGGGAGTCTGAGGCAAGAGAATCGCTTAAGCCCAAGAGTTTGAGGTTGCTGTGACCTGTTGCTATTTAGACCCATGGCACTCTACCATGGGCGACAGCTTGAGATTCTGTCTCAAAAATAAATAAATAAAAATAAATTAGGCTAGTAAACTTTTCTAATAAAGAAACTTAAAAGACATGGCATAGTTTAGATTCTGAATTGTTTAAGAGTTTAAAAGATATTGTTAGGTTAATTTAGAACATCGAATATAGACTTTAAAATAATTGCATTCTTTTAGTAAATGTATTGAGTGTACTCTCTCCGGTCAGAAATGAGGATTAAGTATATGATTTAAATGTAGAGAGACCTTTCCTTGGCCTTGCATTTACTTCTAGTTACCAACTTGCTTCCTGGTTTCCTTTCATTTCAAATTTCTAAAAAAGAATCCTGCAGACAGATGTACAGGTCCACCCCCCGCCACTGCCATACTAGCTTCAGTTTAGAACACTGTCAATTCATGGAACAGCTCCTGGTATTTGTCATAACTAGATTTTTTCGAGTGTTTCTCCTATTTTTTTCTCTCTTCCACATTTAATAATCTTATGAATCTTCCTCAACTTTTCATTTCTGAGATACAGTCATCTGCTTCTCTTTCTACTTCTCCGTTATTGTTTCTTTTGATAGTTTTTTCTTGCCATTTCCTAAAAGTGAGCATTTCCAAGGCTTTTGGTCTTCATGCCTTATTTTTTCTTAATTTTCATGTTCTTCATGGCTTATTTTAATTGGGCTCCAAATTTCTCTTATCACATTTATAAAAATGACTTTCATAACTAGACTTCTGCTTCAAACTTATCTTCAGATCTGTGCATCCAAATATTTGCAGTAGTCTTGACCTGGATACTCCAAGAGTATTTCTACTTTACTGTACTTAACATTGACCTTCCCATTTATCCCAAAATTCTCCAAATCTGCCAACTTTTCTTTATTTATCTATTGCATAAATAGTTTCTCATTCCTCAAAGTCTGTGGATTAATCATTATTCTGCTGTTTTTTATATACCAATAATTATTAAATGATGAAGTTCTATCAAATTTTTCTGATTTTCTGCTGTTTGAATTAATCCTAAAATCTTACAATTATAGATTTAGAATATCAGACACATGCACACACACATACACACACACACATCTTCCTCATTACTTGACCTTTGACATTGGCTAAGTCCAAGTAATTTCTTATGTTCGTTGAGTAAGAGTAATCATTTCATTTCATCCGCTCTTACCTGTTCTGTTATAGGTCCCTATCTCCCACCCTAGCAATCTTCCTTTCAAATGCATCCTATTTTTCACTACCTGCATCAATATCTTTCATTTGCCCGCCTAAAGTTTTAGGAATACATTTTAAACTATTATGCATAAGAAAAAACATTTTTATTTATCTGCCTTGTGGATTCACGTTTCTAATTCATCAAGACTCATCTGCACTTGCTCCATGACTGTTTATATTTGAGCAGATGATTGTTTGCTCTAAATACACTGTGCTGTGTTATATGTCAAGTGTGTGCATTTGTAGTTATTTCTTCCTGCAAGTTCTTCCCGTGAGTGTTCATCTGATCCATTCTCACTCAGATTTTAATTCGGATGCTGCCCAAGGCCTCCCTAGCACATTTCAGCTCTATTTCAGGCACTGTTTTCTTACGTCCTGTCCGTTTCTCCTGGATTTCAGGAAATACATTATTGGGTTGTAATAGTGATTTTATATATCCATCCCCTGGGCAGAAAACAATTGTACACTTATGAAAAGTAAGCAACAGTCTCTTTCTGCCTGTATTCCCAGACCTATTGTGTCTAGAACTTGTTGTCTCCAAAGCAAATCATTAATAAATAACACATTACGTTTTAGTCTTTAACCTGGTCTAAATGTACCACTAGAAATGAAGTAGTATAAACCAAATTCTTAGGGATTTAAGCAGTCATAATAATTGAAGTTCCTAACTAATATGGACTGGTTGGTATCTTCTGGAGGCATACAACAGATTTAAACTGACAGGGAACATTATGCAATTGTGGTATTCATTGCATTGATAACATAGTAAACATTCATAGGAGCATAAAGGAATTCATTCGATGATGTTTAATTTCTAGTTTCTTTATTTTATTGACCACATATTATTGTCTTTGTTTTAGATGCAGACTCAAAATAACAAAATAACTTTTGCAAAGTGGCAAGCTACCTTTAATCATTTAAAGTCACAGCAAAAGTCAGTGTGGCTATGAAAATGAAGCAACCTATTTTAACTTTAATATGTCTCCCAATCTCAATAGCTTCCCATCTCATTTGTTAGAGGCAACTTATAAAGTAGATTTCATTGGTCATTTTGATAGTCTACTTATTTTAAATTGTATGGATGGTTTTATTAAAATAAAGTTTGTTTTTATGATGACAATAATTCCTGCCCACATAGAGTTCTTCCCCAAATATGAATATTTTACCCAAGAAGATCAGATAGAGATAACTATTAACATTTTAGAATATGTTCCTTATTTTTTTCTAAAACATGTAGCATAGTGGCAAAGTGAATGATCTCTGTGGTCAGAACTGGATTTTAATATTGTATCATCATGCAGGATAATAATGGGCAAGTTATTTAGCCAGCCTGTGACTTGGGTTTTTCCTCCATAAAATTATTTGATTTGCCATTTGGAAAAAATACATATTTTTCAAATAATAATATTTACCTCATCAGTTTATTTTGAAAATAAATAAAATTATCCATGTAAAATGCTTAGCCTAACTTGTAAGCAATCATTTAATATTGTAATTTATGCATTTTTTTTCATTTTGTGGTTATGGTTTATACACACTTTTTTATATTGTGATGCTTCTCATTACACATTATAGCACAGACATTTTCATGAGCCATGAGTAATTTCCAGAGTTTGTACTACTTTTAAAGATATACATATAAATTATATACAATCAAAGATAAAGTAAAAATGTTCCTTCTATTTAAAATGTCATTTTACATACATTTATTAAAATTCAAGTTTCGCACAAAAATATTTTTTCTGTATTCACGCACATACACTATATTTTTGAATGCTGAGACACTTTGGGATAAAAAGTGAAAACAGGCCAGGTGTTTCAGAACATCCAGATGTTGGAGAAAACACCTTCATTTGCAGAATAAAACTTTACATTTTCAGGTAGGTGCTTGGGAAAACAGTTACAGATTACAGTATTATTAACTAAAATAAGACATAGAGAATTGTGTATTTAATCTTTGCCATCACTGTGAAGTCACCTTAGTGTTCTGTATTACATAAAATTGAGATTACTGGTCTGTGATAGAAATTCTGGACTATGAAATCCATGCTGTTATAGTTTTATGGTTGGAGTGCAGTTGTATAATGGAATTAACCATAGTCTTAAAACAAGTCAATGAACTAGACGTTTATTTTTAAATGGTCCCATTATAATTTATACAGGTAACCACATGCACTCATTTTCCTTTCAATGGCTGTTGAATCCTTCTGGATCTAGGTCTTAGTATCTTTTCCTTATGAAAATATGAAGACAAGGTTAGTTCTAGTCTTTACATGTAACTCCTCGGATAAATGCAGGGACTTGATCTTACTTGGCCATCCTCCTCCCATTGAATTCTGTTTTTGGAGAACTAATGGTGTGAAAAGGAACCTCAGAGAGGAGAATATGAGTCTCTCTTATATCTTACTTGAAATTGCTTGTTTTCTTGGTTTTTAAAAAAATTTTCAGTCAATATAAACGCATACACACATTCACAGATGTGTGTCCCTGGGTGTGTGTGTGTTGTGTGTTCCAAGTAGGCTGTTCAGTGACGTGAAGATGAATTTACAACACCTGCCATCAGAACTGCTCAGTCTAGTAGAAGGTTGAAGAACCTCAGCAATAAATATTAATACTGTTTATTAGGTACTACACATTTTGCTAAGCATGTTATATATATTATCTAATGATGGTTTTTAAATTAAACTTTCTGCAAAGTTGATACTGTTATCCCTGTTATACAAAATAAGAAATTGAGTAAGGAAATAGCTTCCCATGATTGTACAAGTTAGAAATGAGCTACACCTGACACCAAGCACTGTCAGATAGGCGCTCTTGTGTCTCCTTGCTGGATTAGGAGGTTGTATGTGACAGAGGTTTTCACTGGCTTGCCAGAACTCTGCCTAGCAGGGAGCATCTGACCATGCTGGAGGAATAGGAAGACTTCATGGATATGACAGTATGTGAGGTGAAACTTAATAAACGAGTTTTACTTTATTACAAATAAAATAATAGGAGGAAAAAGAAGAAAATGTAGCCCTAGAAGTTTCTTGCAATTCAATTCCATTTGGGGCATTATTAGTGTTTCAGAAACAGTATAAAGAATCATGTGATGATCTCAAAGCAAATGGAGATAAAAATTCCAAAGTGGAATTTTGAACATTTAAGACCGGGATGTTATATAATGAGAGAGGCTCTATCCAAACACAACTAAATGTGCGACTAAGTAAGTAATTTTAGACAACCAACCAACAATTATTTCCCCATTTGCCTACTCTACGATTTTGCTTGCCAACTATATTTGGAGAATTACCCACCTATGGAACTTAAATTTGCTTCTCTAGGTATGAGTGTCTCTAAATGAAAGGAACTCTGGCTGCAAAGGAAAAATTCAGTTTTCAATATTTGGATCTCTCAAAAGAGACATGAATCTATGGAATAAAATGTGTTGCACCTGATATTTAGAGAAGAAATTTGTTTAATGTAAACATTTTTTCTAGACTGGTTTTGTATGTTAAATTAGTGATCACACATGTTGTATAGCCAAGTTAGTGTCATAAATCTCTCCGATGCCAACACCATCTGGGCATCCATGCCCACTTGCGAATTCCACATATCATTTCGTACCTGCCACAGCTTCATCCTCACACCACTCAGCATCTGCCCCGAGTTAAATGCTTCCTTTACGAATCACAATTAACGTGAACATCCTGAGTTGTGAGTAAAGAATTTGTGAAAAAAAAAAATTGTCACACATCCCAAAATATAGCCTGAGATGTCATTGAACAGATGTTAAACTAAAATAAGTGTGATAAGATAAGGAAACAAAAATACTGTATTTTGATGATTTCACTTGGCTGATTTTACTTCTATTTCTTATTTTGTAGATAACTGTTTATGAACATTTTTTCCTAATCAATTTTAGAAAATAACTGTGCTAAAAATCAAGAAGTGGCAGTGTGAAAGTATAATTGGAATAAAGTCTATTTGTTTCATAACTTACATAAGAAGAAATTCAGAATTGTCATCTTATGCAGTCAATTTTCCCTGCCTTGGGAACCTATAGCGACATTCCAGGCTATCTGGAAAAGTCAGATACTTCCATTGCATTCTAAAGATGATATTTCTGGGGCAGCACCTGTGGCTCAGTGGGTAGGGTGCCAGCCCCATATACCGAGGGTGGCGGGTTCAAACCCGGCCGCCGCCAAACTGCAACAAAAAAATAGATGAGCATTGTGGTGGGCGCCTGTAGTCCCAGCTACTCAGGAGGCTGAGGCAGGAGAATTACCTAAGCCCAGGAGTTGGAGGCTGCTGTGAGCTTTGTGACACCACAGCTCTCTACCGAGGGCAATAAAGTGAGACTATGTCTCTACAAAAAAAAAAAAGAAAGAAAGAAAGAAGAAAAGATGATGTTTCCCCTTTTAATTTGCTAGTTGGGCAGCCATTCAGCAGTCCTTCCCACTTGCTCAGTACTCACACTCACAAATAATTTGGGGGCAGAATTCAAAATAGTGCAGGACATCTGTATCTTTCCAAAGGAGCTTACAAAATAGTAGGTATACTGGAACCTGAAGAGTCATCAAATTTGAGATATAGTCACCATGTGGTCCCTGAAGTACAATTCCAGGGGCAGAATCATTAAGGTAGACTGATGCTGGATGTGCATAAGGGCAAATAAAGTGATTCACACTTAAAAAATGTCAAATGGAATCTGGGGGATAAAAACTCCTGGATTATAATCCCAGGAAATATGACTTTTCCTCAATAAACATTATTTTTATTTCTTAATAGTGATGACAGTGGTCCTTGGAAGAAGTGAAACTCTGAGAGGTAAAGTAACTGTGCTCAGGGTCTTATGAGTATGATCTGAGGCAGAGAAATGAAAATCTAACCAAGGTTTCCCGATGCCAAAGTACATTTGATTCATTATGTTTCTTCCCCCAGCGTCCTTGTTACTAAATTCATCCTGACGCAGATAATCAGACAGGGACTCAGGAACAAACCCTGTATTCCTATAAGCTGGTCCATGCAGAGAGAACTGTTTTGGTTTAGATTGGACTTGTCTGAGGACTTGAAATCTTGGGGAAACGCGTGATTGTGTGAGTGGATTTCTGCCTCCTTGGTGGACTTTGTTTCTTGGTTAGGTTGGTCCCAGGTAAGGTCTGGGCTGCACTGGCAGAGTCTCTGCCATCTCAAACAGAGAGAAGGTTCTGGTTGAGTTAAGTCTTCCAGATCAAACATTTCCTCAACTCGTCTCTATGTTTCATAACATTGAGCTTCCATTTTTAATTAGATCATAACTGTGTACATTACTGCATTTATGGGGTACAATGTGCTGATTTTATATACAATTTGGAATGTTTACATCAAACTGGTTAACATAGAATTCACCTCACTTATTTAATTGTTGTGTTTAGACATTTAAACTCTAGAGCTTCCATTTTTGAATGCCTTTTTTTCTATTCTACATATAGTTGTCTCCAATTGATGGATAACTTGGACTGGCACAGACTGAGACCAGACATTCTTCCCTTGTAACTTTAGTTGGAAGGGATGCCAGCATCTGGCCAAGGGCAGAGCTTAAGACACTTCACTTAGCCACTTCTAAATTCTCTTTCAAAGTGATAAGATTACTTGGTAAAGGAAGTATCTGTCAAGTTCCTCTTGATATCATACATTGACAAAGGCACTTTTGTGCTGTTCTTTCTGAAAAAAATAGAAATTTAATCTTGAGAAAACATCACACAAAACCTAATTGAGGAACCTTATCCAAAATACCTGGCAAGTACTCTCCAAGAGGGTCAAGTTTGTAAAAGAAATAAAAGGATTACAGGGGGCTAAAGAGACATACCTAAATGCAACGTAAAGTCCTGAATTGGAGTATGGACTAGAAAAAAGGGCATTCACTGAAAATAGGTGCAATATTAATAAGATGTGTTGATTTTTCTCATGAGACTTTGTCAATGCTGGTTGCAGGCATTGATATTTGCACAGTGTTAAGTAAGAGGTTTATGTAAATTATTTGTACCAAATATTTGTACCAAATAATTTACATAAAGGTTTAGGCAAAGGTTTATGTAAATTATTTGTACCATTTTTGCAAATTCTGAGAACATATAATTTTTCCAAAAAATGTCAAATGAGAAAATTAAAACCATGAACAAAACATTTCCTTTCATGTGAATTTAAAATGCAAACACAAAAGTATTGTGAACCATTATTGAACTTTAGTCAATGACATGCATGCTAAAACTATAGAGGGGTTGCATGACGTTTGAGATTTACCTTGCTTTGTAGCCAAAGATGGAATAATGGGGGAGAGAGGAATGAACAGTCATGCAGTTGTTAATAAATCAGGTATAATAAAATATTAATATCAGAATCTATAGGCAAGGGTAATTATGTTTGCCGTAAAATGTTGGAAATGTGCCACGGGTATTAGAATTATCATAACAAAATGGTGAGAAGGCTAATATAAAAGTTATAACACTCAAAAGTCCAGTATCAGAATTAGTAGGTAGATTATTAGTCCTTATAAAGATAATAATTTACTGTATTTTCCTTTATTTAGCAATGATATTTTTAAGTATTGTTTAGTTTTGTTTAGTTTCTTTTCTTTTTAAAAAGTAAATTTATTTCAGGATAATGTGAGGGTACAAACAACCAGGTCAAAATATTTGATTTTGTTAGGAAGAGTCCCTCTTGTGGTTATGTGCCACACACAAGAGGTGAGTTATTATTATTTTTTTAAATCAAATCATAGCTGTGTACATTAATGCAATCATGGGGTACAATGTGCTGGTTTTATATACAATATGAAATATTTTCACCAAACTGGTTAACATAGTCTTCGTGGCTTCCTCTTAGTTATTGTGTTAAGACGTTTATAGTCTACATTTAGTGAATTTCACATGTACCCTTGTAAGATGCACCGTAGGTGTGATCCCACCAATTACCTTCCCTCCACCCACCCCTCCCCTCCCGCTCCCCTTTTCCCTTCTTCTTGGGCTATAATTGGGTTATAGCTTTCATATGAAAGCTATAATTTGGCTTCAAAGTAGGGCTGAGTACATTGGATACTTTTTCTTCCATTTTTTTATACTTGTATATAGCCTATTACTTCATTCACAAACAACTAATTTCTTAGAAAGTTTGGCCTAGCTACCTTTTGGGATTTTATTTTCTACACTGTCCTATATTTATGTTTGGTATCTCCATTGCTGATATATTTTAGCAATATTTTATCATCCTCAAGAACTTTGCATGTAACGTTTGCCTGAATATAACATTTGCACAAATATGTTTAGTGAATTAATCTGTTAAAATACTATTGTGGCTGAGTATAAAAGCTGTAAAATAGTCTACATGTTTTGATATTTCTAGAGAATTAGTGTTTTCAAATAGAGTATGGTAGGTACCTAATACAAGCTTTTGTATGTAATTTCTGAAAAAAATATTTAAAAGTTTGCATTATTACAGGTTTTTAATTTTTATTACAAAAGTGATACGCGATCAAATTTGAAAACCTAAGAAATATGGAAAGAAACCCAGAGAGATGGAGAGAGTGAACATTAAAGCTAATGTCACTTTCTTGAGAAATCACTATATTTCAAATTGGGCAATTTAATTTGTGCATCTAACAGTCTATTACGAGTGTTCCTCATGTCACAAATTCATCCTTGAAAATATAATTTCGAATGGCTACTTAGTTATCTGTCAATTGAATCCATTAGCAGAATTTAGTTCTTTATTTAAATCCTGAATTTCTTATTTAAAAAATTCTAATGGAAAGATTGATAGTTGGCTTATATCTAAATACATTTCTAACTTATGATTACATTTTTTCATTAGACTCAATGTTGAATTTATAAGAGTTTGAAATATGTATTATGACAAATCATATCTTTTCCAGAATTGAAAATAACAGTAATATTTTTGATATATTAAAAAATATGTTAATTTGATCGGTGAAAAGTTACTCTTATTTTAATTTTCCTTTCTTAATTATTATTTGCCATTTGTATTCTTGTTCTACTCTTACGTATATTTATATGTTCTTTATATCTTATATATATTTATTTAATAATATTTCCATTCTCAATCTCACACCTAAATACATGATAATATATTATGAAAGATACATAGTTACCTGCTCTCTCTAACTTCAAGAAAAGGAACATATAAACTAGCGCTTTAATGCATGACAGTATCTATTTTTTCTAAAACATTCGAAAATGTGTGTATGTTGTTTGTTTACCTAACTCTTTCTATAATATGCCATACAGAAACCTTATTATCTACCTATTCCTTACCCTATTTTACGCATGGATTTTATATGAGCATATAATTTAAAAAATTTTAGTAGATTTTATAGGGTCTTTCAAAGGACCTGAGCACAAATCTTCTCAGAGTTCTTCAAAAATAGCCTTTCTGAGTTTTACTCAAGACACCTTCAGAAAACAAACTGTATTCTTTTATTATTTTTTTTCTTAATGTACATAAACTACTTCTTTGTCATTTAGAGTTGGATGTTATAACGGAACTTCAGAGTGAGCCCCAAATCCCTTTAATAAAAAAATAATTTCATTTAGTTGAACATTCTATCATTATTGCACAAACTAAACCATCAATATAAGCATGGTTGGATTATAGTTATACAAGTTACTAATGTACCATGTGAAGAAAATACTCCAAGTAACATTACTAAGTTTTGTAAATGATTTTCTTTCTTTCTTTCTTTATTTCTTTTTTTTTTTTTTCTGAGACAATGTCTCACTCCATTGCCCATGCTTCAGAGCAGAGCATCATCCTAACTCACGGCAACCTCCATCTCCTGGCCTCCAGCGATCCTCCCAATTCAACCTTCCCAAGCATCGGGTTACAGACTTGAGCCACAGCACCCAGTCTGTAAACAAAGTGTTCAGAAGGATTTTCCCAAGAATGATCCTAACCTGATCATTTTTGTTTTGTTTTATGAATTATAGCCCTCTTTTTAACAACTTAAAAAAATGATTTATGGATTTATTAATTTAATTATTGAAATTAATTAATTAATAATTTCAAGTTAGCAATTTTGTAGTAATTTTTACAGAACTCACTTGTCTTTTTGTCTAACTACTTATAAGATTTGGCAACAATATGACAAGATTACATTTATTTATGCTTATAACATTTTTGGCCCCATTCTAAGAGTGATACATAATTTAATTATTCTTTAATTAGAGACGGGAATCAGAGTGTAAAGAACTTGTCCTAAATGGCAAAGCAGAATCAGGCTTTTATATCTGGTAACTATGACCCATTAACTTTTACTTTAGTTGGGCGGTGCCTGTGGCTCAAGGAGTAGGGTGCCAGTCCCATATGCCGGAGGTGGCGGGTTCAAACCTAGCCCTGGCCAAAAAAAAAAAAAAAAAAAACTTTTACTTTAGTTAATTGTTGGATTGGTAGTTTTTTGAACCATTCCTTCTCAATTTTCTTTCCTAAAACTTGTGTATATGTGAGTTTCCCAATTGCTATTTATCTCTTTGCAAATCTGTATGTCTTCTAATAATCTTGTTAGGAAGGGTAAACACACAATGTGTCTTATGGATGCTTTTGTATTTCATAATGTTGTTCTATTGCTTTTCCATCAGAATACTTGATTTTTATTATAATAACCCTGGGAATGAATCACACTGTTTGTATAATAACAGGCAATTGACCTGTCTGAAAATCAGTTCTTCATTTACAAGTGGTAAAACTAATATTCATCCAACTTACTGGATTGTTTTGAAGATTTAATTATATATTCTTCATAAAGAAGACATATAATCAACTGTAGATTACAATGATTATTTTTCTAAAGGATTATTATCATCATTATCCAAAAAGTAACACAGCTGTTGTTGGTGACATTAAGTGTTTTCATTAATCTTTTGATAGAGAATTTTTCAATTATCCATCAAATTTGGCAAAAATTTCTCCTTGTGTCAAGTAATTTAAATAAGAGAAACCTGGGTCCATCTGGATTTTGTTTTTTTTTTTCCCCCAGGGGCAGTCCCTTAAGTAGTGGATTTTTTTTTTTTTTTTAATCATAGCTGTGTATATTAATGCAATCCTGGGGCACCCTACAATAGTTTTATATACAATTTGACATATTTTCATCCCACTGGTTAACATAGCCTTCCTGGCATTTTCTTAGTTATTGTGTTAAAACATTTATATTCTACATTTACTAAGTTTCACATGTACCCTTGTAAGATGCACCATAGGTGTGGTCCCACCAATTACCCTCCCTCCACTCATCCTCCCCTCTCTTCCCTCCCTTTTCCCCTTCCCCCTATTCTTAGGTTATAACTGGGTTGTAGCTTTCATATGAAAGCCATAAATTACTTTCTTAGTAGGGCTGAGTACATTGGATACTTTTTCTTCCATTCTTGAGATACTTTGCTAAGAAGAATATTATGCAGCCTTAAAGAAAGATGGAGACTTTACCTCTTTCATGTTTACATGGATTTTGCTTCTTTTGAAAACATTTTTTCCTTTTTTGTGTGTGTGTGTGTGTTTTTTGGCGGGTGCTGGGTTTGAACCCACCATCTCTGGCATATGGGACTGGTGCCCTACTCCTTGAGCCACAGGCAGGGTGCCAGTCCCATATGCTGGAGGTGGCGGGTTCAAACCCAGCCCCTGTCAAAAACCACAAAAACAAACAAACAAACAAAAAAAAACAAAAAAGAAAAAAGAAAATGCCGCGGACCACCCTGTCGGTGGGCTCCAGTCCGAGGGAGAGCAGGGAGAAGGAACGAGGAAGGTTGAGAGATCGGCGTAGGAATGACAGTCTGACACACTACGGGTTGGAGTATGCAGCTGTAAATTTACTGAAAGTATATGTTGGTATTTATACATTTTCTTTCTAAGGTTCAAACAATGCAATCTTCATTCTGCTTACGCTTGTGAATTATTTTTGTATCTGCATATGCGGTTTATCATGCATTACATGTTTTCAAGGTTTTCGCTCTCCGGAGGGTGGTTTATCAGTAAAACCTGGTTACTACCTCTTATCTTAGGAATGTCAAGGCTTGCAACTCCTCTCAGTCCTGCAACTCTTCTCAGTTCCTTATAATCTTTTTTAAAACAGCTTGACATATTCCTTTATGTATAATGCTTGACTACTTCTATATATATTTTCTATATATTTTTACTCCTATTAGTAGTATTACATATGAAAATTAGTGAAGCAAGATGTTCTGAACAAAACTTTATTGTGGGTGGACATGTTTTGTTAAATTTGTAACTTATGTATGCATCTTGTTTTTCTTGTTCTCATGCCCATTGTCCTAGTTCACTGATATTTATGGTGGAAAAACATCTTTGTGTGCTCATTATTGGTGCTACTGAGTCTAGCAAGCTCATGAGGTGGTGTTATATCTGGATCAACAGTGTATTGTGTTCATTCTTAAGAAAGTACATATTGATAGTTTATCAGAACAAACAGACTTCTGGTACAGAATGACAAACACATGAATAGATGCCACAATCTTTAAACTTAAGCGGGAAACTGAGCATGCTAGGCACCATTTCTGATGCTGTGCATACTGGGGGCGCTGGGGGCTAAGCTCCATGGAGCACAATCCACCTTCCCATCGTTCTAGAACGCGGACAGTGCCGCCTCACTACGGCTGTGGTGCCGTGGGTGCGGCAAGAAAACATTTTTTCCTCCCTTCTCCTCAGTACTACTTGTATCAACAAAACAAACGAATAAACAAATGTAACCAGTTTTTTTTTTCTTTTTAGCCATGATGTACTTAGGTGAGACTTGTCTAAAAGTCATATATTGAATCACTTTACTTCAAATACATATTAAGAACTGTTTTTTTTGTTTGTTTGTTTCCAATAGGAATATTTTCTTCTATTAGGATTTTAGTTATTGCTTATGCTTCTATTTAGTTTTCTATTTTTGATTTTCATAAAATTCTTGATAGATATTTTAAACCTCTAACATGTATATCTGGCATCTATCGTAATAATGTCCTACCCGTGTTTATAGTTCTGTGATTTCTTCATACGGATTGTACATAACTGTGAAATCATTTAGTCAATTCCATTTTTAAACCAAGTACAATTAGAATAATTTACCTTTAATGTATTTGAAGTATTTATGTATCATTGCATTACTTTATATCGATGTACATTATAGCCTATTTTATTTATATCTAATGTACTTTTATTCGATTTTGATTTTTCACTGTGACAATTTATTACACTCCATTTACTTACTGCTTTTAGGTTCCAGGCAATATGCTAAGCATTTTATACACATTTCCTGATTTATATATGCAACATTGCACATTATATTATTTTTCTGGTAATAGGTTCTCATTGTTTCTTTTTACATTTGTATTTTCTTATACTTTTTAACTACTTTTAATTAGAGCCTAATATGTTGCAAGCAATATAATATATGTTTTTACATGTTATTTGAGTTAGTACTCATTGTAGTATCTTTACAATCTAGATAACATTATTTCTATTCTATAGATAGTGAAGTGGTGCTTTGTTAAGTTTTTAAAACTTATCTAAGGTTACAGAACTATTAAGTAAAAGAATTAGAATATCAACAAGGTCTTTCCATGTAGGCTGATTCCATGTGTTTAATCGTGCCCCTGTAGTATAATTTTTTATGAAAGACCATGTGCTACAGTCTGATGGGGCTTTGATTTATTTTCTAGAATATGATCTGTTTCCTAAAACCAGATCATTAGAGTGTAATCTCAATAAAAGCAGGCACTAGGTTGGTTTGTTCACTTTAATATCCCTAGAGTGCAGAACTTTGTCTGATGTATAGTAATTATTCAATACATATAGTGAGAGTTAAAAGGAAAGCTAGTAAACTGTTTCTTTTTACTGTATAAAATAATTTCCAGTAATTTGTTTTTCATTTTCAGAAATGGGAAGAACTTTTTTTTTTTCCTTGTAGATACGGAGTCTCACTATGTTGCCCTCGGTAGAGTGCCATGGTATCACACAGCTCACAGCAACCTCCAGCTCTTGGGCTTAGGCGATTCCCTTGCCTCAGCCTCCCGAATAACTGGGACGACAGGCACCCGCCACAATGCCCAGCTAATTTTTTTTGTTGCAATTTGGCTGGGGCCGGGTTTGAAACCACCACCCTCGTACCCACTGAACCACAAGCACCACCCAAAAGAAGTTATTTTCAATGACTTATTTTTATATTTATATATATATACACACATATATTTTTTTTTAGAAATTAAACAATTGCTACTACTTATAAAATGCTTATTGCATACCAGGCACCATGCTAACTATATTTCTCTCAATCTGTTTTATCATTCAAACATACTATGGGGGCGTGAGAAAAGAAGGCAAAGAGTTTGTACAGATCAGTATTCCAGGCCTATTAATATTCCTTTTAGTATATTTTTAAAGGCATTGAGTGTCCAGTTTGCTTCTGATAAAGCACATTTCTGTGTTCATTTTATAGTTCAGAAGATATCCTAGCAGATTATATTACTTTGCAGGTTTGTATATGCTGATTTTGCACTACCGTCCCCCCATCAAATTGATTCACTCATGAATAATAGAGAATTTATCTATTTATTTCTTTTTTCTTTGTATTTTGAACCAATTTTAGACTGATAGAAAAGTTGTGAAATTACTGCGCAGAGCTCTTCCCAGGATCCCTTCGGATTAGCAATTGACATAATCATAGTAAAATGATCAATGACTGGAAAACCACATGGGTCCGGTACAATTAGCTAAACTATAGGCCTTATGGGAATGTCACTGGTGCTTCCACAACTGATGTTGTCTCTGCTCCAGGATCTCATGCAGAATCCAAAATTGCATTGAGTTGTTATTCCTATTTAGTTCTAATCTGTGACAATTTGCTGAGCTGTCTTTGTTTTTAATTATCTTGATGTTTTTCTGCCTAGAGGTCATACATTTGGTTCCATGTCCTTGAATTTGTGTTTGTTTGATGTTCTTGCGTGATTTAGATGAAGTTATTCATTTTTTGGCAAGGACACCTCAGAAATGTTGCCTTCTTTTCAGGGCATCATATTAAGGGGTTAACATGTCATTATTTTTTTTTAATTACTGGTGATATAAAACTTTATCATTGGTTAACATGGTGTCTGCTGGTTGAGAATTTATGCTTAAAGAATCATTTTCCTTCACGGGCCCCCTTCTTCTGTCTAATCTTGCTTTCATAGTGGGAATGAGCCCAAAAGAATGATAGGAGAATATTGTAACAGCCTGGTCCCCATTATCTCCACCTTCCAGTGGCCTCCAGTCAGCCTCCTGGTATTCTATTTAAAACCAAAGTCCTCTTTGCAGAGTGTCTGAAGACAAAATGGTTGTGGTGGCAGACATAGAAGGTGCCCAAATCCAGATGTGTAGAAAATCACTTGTGAGGCTTCTTGGTTTCCTGAGTTCTTAGCACATGCATGAATATTCAGATTTATTTCATCTGGACCGAAACTTCACAGCCACTCCTGTAATTGGGGTGTCCAAGCATTTTTCATATCTGCTGCCCATTAGAAAAAGAAGAGTTGTCTTGGGCTGTGCATTAAATACACAAACATTAGCAGAAGCTGTTGAGAACAAAAAAAAGTCTATGCATAATTTTCATGATATCCACCACTACAGATAAGCAAAAAATGTCCTCACATAATCCACATGGGAGCATGGGCTGCAGGCTGGACACCGTGCTTGACCATCAGATTATGAAAAAAATAAAATAAAAATGACAGCACAATGTGGCAAATGAGAGAATTGTAAGGGGAGGCTTCTGAGTTCTTGGCTGAAACAAATCCCTTAATTGAAATACAGTGACAAAAGGTTGCATGTGGATGAAAGAGTAAAAGAATCTTTCTTTGTCAGCCTTATCTATTTTCTTGTATTGGGCACTCATGTCTTTTCTTATTTTTTTAATAGAAACTTAATTCGTAACCTTCACCCAATTTAAATGTTATGTTATTGACCTGAAGGGCAGAACAAGAGATCAAGAGATAACATCAGTCAAGATAAGAATTCTCCGAGGGAGAAATAGAACTTTCTAGAAACTCATATAAACCATTTGTTATTTTTAAAGATAGTAAAGTCAATCCCTTAGTGAATGATAGGCTTTGTATTGCAAATTTGAGTGCACTTAAAGTATAGTAAGTAATGATCTGAAAGTTCACTGCAGCAATATAGAATCCTCTTAACCAGAACAGCTATGGCTTATTCACCTCCAGGGCAGGAATTCTGTTGGTTTAGACCATATCTATGCCACTGTGACTAACTGCTTAAATAGAATCGGAAAAGATAGATACTGACAGTTAAAACTAAGAGAAACATATATTTATTGGGCAAAGAATGTTTTGAATGTAAAATCAGTATTCAGTAATATTTCTTAGAATTAGGATACAATACATTTTATTAAAATATGTGCTGTGTTTTTCAGAATAAACTTCATAGATTTTTTTCTCTGTCACATATATACACATAGAAATTCTTTAACTTTCAAAATACGGTATTTTCCTTAATTCTAGGCAAGTTCAAAATTGAAATCAGCAATGAAAGTAAGGTAATAATGATGTTTTATTATTTTTTGCATAAAATAGAATTTTAGATTATTCAGTGTTTCATAATTCAATAAGTGGCATTCAAGTATTATATCACCGAGTCTATCATTATTATTATTATTATTGTTATTATTATTTGAGACAAAGTCTTACTTTGTCGCCCTCAGTAGAATGTCATGGCATCATAAGTCACAACAACCATTAAATCTTGGGCTCAAGCGATCCTCTTGCCTCAGCCTCAAAGTAGCTGTGACTACAGGCACCCTCCACAATGTTCCGCTATCTTTAGAAACAGGGTCTTGCCCTGGAGCAGGCTGATCTTTAACCTATGAGCTCAGGCATTCTGCCCACCTTGACCTCCCAGAGTGCTGGGATTACAGGCACACTGAGTCCATTATTGGTAGATGTAAATAACAATACACAAAAGAAATTGACTTTTCCACATTTTCTGCACCTGCCAACTATTTTTAGTACCTACATTATTAATTGGTATTAAATTTTCAGTTTTTTTTCTCTCTTCTGAACTTGGCAACCTCATATTTTATATCTCTTTTAACCATCTATTTAGTATAGAATCAAGTTTAGGTTTAATGCAGTACAAAATGGAAGTACTTACATGGAGGTTGTTATACTTTTTAATATGCAGTATACCAAATGTACCTGTTC
The DNA here is from genome assembly GCF_027406575.1 of Nycticebus coucang. NCBI lineage: Eukaryota > Metazoa > Chordata > Mammalia > Primates > Lorisidae > Nycticebus > Nycticebus coucang. Next base: position 20,372,683 of record NC_069802.1, on the reverse strand, counting down.
CCTTTTACCATTAGATTATGGTAAAATAATTTTACTCCCCCAGTAAAATATCTATAATACAGAAATTATATTATCAGTTCAAATGTGTTTAAGAATCACTGGGATCCTGAATAGCCTCATTTTAATTGGCTCTTCACTGATGATTTTTTTTTTTTTGTCATTTGTTTCAATTTGTCTCTGAATTATCACTAGATTTTGGTGATTAGCTCAATTAAGCTCTTCTCCTTTTTAATGAGAAATCCTAGGAAAATTAGTAGAGCACATCTTCTACTTCCTTTATCTTGATGCTCTCTGTGTATTTTTAATTCTAACTTTAGACTCCTGTTGGTAGAAAATCAGAAAACTGCCCAGTGCAGTGACTCATGCCTGTAATTCTTGCACTTTGGAAAGCCAAGATGTGAGGATCACTTGAGGCCAGGTGTTTGAGACCAGCCTGAGCAACATAGCAAGACCTTGTCTCCATAAAAATTAAAACAAAAATTAGCTGGGTGCAGTGGTGGGATACCTGTAGTCTCAGCAACTTGGGAGGCTGAAGCAGGAGGATCATTTGAACCCAGGCACTGAGACATCTCTGCATCCCAGCACACACAACAGAGCAAGACTCTGCTGCACATACCTCCCCAAAACAAAGGAAGAAAAGAAAATATTTGGTACAGGCCTTGATTCTGACGAAAATCAATTAGCCACCAAAGAGCCCACATAATTCAAATAAATAAATACATTACATTCTACTTGAAAAAGAAATGCATTTTTTGGATCAAAGGATAAACTACTTCATCAGTCCCTGAAATAAAATCATGCTCAGTCTTACCTTTTAATCTCCTATGAATATTCAAATATGAAATTAATCACATAACATTGTCATGAGATAATATTTCATAATTTTACATGCCATCTTGTATTTATTTTTCTTCATTACAGCTCTATATTATGTATGTCTGTTGATTTTGCAAATTACAATATCACATGTAAACTTGAGGATATTGGACAAAACAGAAGTCTTTCCTAACATATTGGGTGTAATGTATGTATTTAATAACATATAGATGGCTGGATATGCTATAAGCTATAGCTCAATTCTGGCAGAACAGAGATGTAAATCCAAGTCTCCTAAATTTTAGGCATCAATAACTTTTTTTAAATTTATTTTATTTATTTATTTATTTATTTTTATTAAATCATAGCTATGTACATTAGTATGATCATGGGGCACTATATACACTTGGTTCATAGATCATGCTACAAAAGGCATCAATAATTTTTTAGATTAATGCTACTATTTTTAACTAATTTTAAATTAGGAATCATGATGTCTGGAAATCTGCTGAATAATATCATGGATCCTGAATGTAAAAATTATATTCTAACAAAAACATGTTAAATTTGAGTTTTCCCATTAGGTTAGTATTTTGAACAACTCAGAGGACTGTGGACATTATTTTTGATTGGCACAACACCAGGCGTTTTTATGGACCTGAAATTGTTCATTGAAAGGATGTCATTCACATTTGCAGACTAAAGATGGCATTGTTATCTATGTTTCCTTTCCCCAATAAACTATCTGAAGAAAACAGATGAGTATCATTCATTTATATTTTCAAATAGGGTCATAAATGCTCTGTGGCGCACTTATTTGAAGAGGCTCTGATATGTTAGAATAAGAAAGGAAAAAGAAAGTAGCTCGAGGTATACGGACATGTAATGGCAAGGAGAAAGGCCATCAATATTGGTGAACCAGCCTACATGAGCTAAGTTTATTGTTATTTCTACTCTAAATCAAATATTTCAATGCTTTTGTGTCCCCAGCTATCTTATAATACTGTTATTGTCAAGCCCATTTTATAAATTATTAAACTATGTCATCACCAAGAGGTAAGTGACTTGCCTCAGTTCACACACCTTGTTCTTGGTGCCGCTGGGCTTTGAACACAAATATCTGTGTCTACAGAGCCCCTCACACCCTACCTAGTGACAATATCATCTGTTATAAATTACATGCCCTAACCATGCTTGAAAAAGAGAACACAACCCATTGAAATGTTTATTTGCCAGAATATTTGTTTAAAACAATTGTAGTACTGATGTGACCTTCTCAGTCCTGTGGTGTTCTATGAGTAGTAACTTATTTGTAGCCCTGTGTATTGGGGGTGGGGAGAGGTTATCCTTCAGCATTTAATTTTTTAAACAGCATTATTTACTTTTTAAATCATTTGCTGGACCAAGTTATAACACCGTATATGTTCAAAATAAAACAAAAGATATAAGAATGGTTGGTATCTAAAGTAATAGAAATTGGCCCCGGGCCCATAGCTCAGTGGTTAGGGTGCTGGCCGCATACACTGAGGCTGGCAGCTTTGAACCCAGCCCGAGGCTGCAAAACAACAATGACACCTGAAACAAAAAAAATAACCAGGCTTTGTGACGGGTACCTGTAGTCTCATCTACTCGGGAGGCTGAGGCAAGAGAATCATTAAGCCCAAGAGTTTGAGGTTGCTGTGAGCAGTGATGCCAAGGCACTCTATCAAGGGCGATATAGTGAGACTCTGTCTCAAAATAAATCAATAAATAAAGTAATAGAAATATCAAAAGAACTTATTTAGTGCCTACTGTGCAGTAGACAATGGGCCAGTTCCTTTCATTCTCATTAACCCATTCACTAAAGTTAACCCTGTTTATAACCCTGAAACTAACATACAGAAAGGTTAAATAACTTACATCCAAGCTCAAATTTCTGGTGAGTTTCTACAATTGCTCAGAAACGTATATAATTGCAAACACTTTTTACTAATGTCACATTACTTAGTAGTAAACCTGAGATTATTATTTATATTTAAGTTTCTAACCCAAGTGACTCTTAATGCCAAACACCATGCTATAAACTTTTGCATATGAAGCTGGTATTCATTAAGTACTACAAAAATTAGGATGCCATGACTTATTGTAGAGGATATTTCAAACATAACAGTTAGGAAAGACAAAAATCAAAGCAGCAAATGCTATAGAAATGACACAGAATGACAGAGTGAGAGTGATTTTTTCATGCTATCTGAGATTATCGAAATATAAATGCTGGAAGTCACCTCCTAAAAAATAAGGCACAACAAATCATCCTGAAACACACACACGAGACATATATTCTTTCTTTTGAATTTGTTATATTTTTCTTTTTCTTAATATTTTTATTTAACTTACAAAATTCTATGATTTTAAAGAGTACTTTACGATGTTATGAGTATGTTTTAGCTAGAAGGTTAAGAAGCTGAAGTACAGATGGTGTTCTATTTGTAAATCATATTGACACAAGACGGAAATGGGCAGGGTTTTTATATAGTGATTAGCAACTACAGACACCTTCTGATGGGAACACTGGGAGTATGCATCAGGGATAAAACAAAACAATCAGTAGCAAATAAATGTGAGTAGACCACATGTAACAAAAAAGAGATCCTAGCATGGTTAGAACACTACAATAAATGAATAATTGTTCTTAATTTGGTAACCTACACAAGCATGTTAATTGGAAACACTGATTAAGGACTGTGAAGGGAATTTGGTGAATATATTGTGCCCTAGGAATGTTAGGTAAAATGTTGAGAAATCTGGCTAAGACAGATTATCGTCAGAATACTAGGAAGACTAAGAGGAGGATGAAAAGGAGATGAAGAGAATGAGGGTGAAGAAAGAAAGAAAAAATAATACCGAAAAGAAGAAACTAATTCGTTTTTGACATCTTCATATCAATATGATCAAACATGGGTGAATCTTAGGAAGAAGAAAACAGAGGTATTGCCCAGTGGTAGATGGTATAACAACAAACATAAACAAATAGGACTTATTAAAGCACAAGAGCTCCTACTCAGCTAAAGACACCACAATTAAAGCAAAAAGACAACTTTCAGCATGGGAAAAGATATTTGCATGGTATGAATCTGACAATGGGTTGAGAACCAGAATCTACAGAGAACTCAAATAATCAAGAAAAAAAGAGTATATGTGATGTTTTAGGAGCTTCAAAAGTAAGAAGTTATATACTTGACAGGAATAATCTGAAAGAGGAAGTGGAAATTTAGACATCTAATAAAGTAAGGAAACAAATGGAGAATATGACTGTTGGTTTTTATTTAAATATAGGAGAAGGAAATCTTAAACTTCAAATTAGAAAATGAGCTGTTTATAATCTTGAGGAAACGCTTAAACCACAGCCTAGCAACCTGTTAATTAGTAAAGCCTCCAGTAGAACTGTAAGATATTGAATAGACTATATCTTACTGCTCACTGGGCTTAAGAAGAATTGGATAAAATAGAGTTTTCCAATAACATTTCACTCAATTGTTTTCAAAGGCCTTCAAATGATCATAAATATGTCCATAATATTTTAAATAATCAAAGTTAATTATATTGGAATTGGGAGTGGTATTTCCAAAGCTTGCACAAACTCTTCAGCTAACTTCTCTTCATTGTAAAAATACTTTGAAAACAATAATTTTCTAACACAAGTTCAAGAGGCCACTTTAAATAACTGTGTACACAAGAAAAAGAGATATACTCAACCTATAGTGCCTTCATATTTATTATCAGGCAGAGAAAGAAATCTAAGTTTTTTTTTTTAAGCAAAATTTTGAAATATAATCCAAAAGCTTTGACTGCTCAAAAACCTACCATAAATTTTACAAGCCACCAAAATTTTTAGAGTAAGAAAATTATGCCAACTTGAATAATTGCTTATGTAAACTTGACCCAAAATTGAAAAGGAAATGGGTAAAGTTATTTGAGAAATGATTCTTAGTTTCCAATATATTTCTTAACAGAATTTCCTTAAGAAAAAATTCAGAAAACATGAACATATGATGAAAGACTATATTTTTTAATTATTAACTATAAATTTGAAAATCTATCAGTACCAGTTTTCAATAAAATTGTTTATGGCTTTAACGATTCTATGTGTCATGAGCAAATTTTCTTTTGTTCTCATTTGATAGAATAAAATGTATAGATATCTCATGAGTTCTGAAAAATCATGTTATTTTATTTTATTACACATTTTATCTTATTTTGCTCATACATGTATCAATCCGCTTTAGAAATTTAGTGGCTTTTTCTGTTTTTTTTTTCTCACCACAATCAACTTGCCTTATGCATTGTATTAGTTTATTTGTGAAGAGCATCATTCAACTAGGAAAGCCATTATATTTCTAGTATTATATTTCAAATGCTATATTATAAAATGCTGAATCAAATTTTATAAGAATGAAACAGATTTATCCATTCCTTTGTAACTAAAATACAACTTTTCGTAAAAATATTTCCTAAATGTAAATAGCTTACACCATGATAAAATAAATGTTTTTTAAAATATTTTATTCTTTTAAATTCTCATTTTCTATATTCCATTAGGTAGACCTCAAATCCTATCCTAATTTTTTGAATCTCTGTGATGATTGTAGCCCAAAGTGACTTACTATGACTCAAAAACAAGGAACAAAAATCTATTTTTGACTCTAGTTCCAAAATGGCATCATGGAAGCAACCTGGCTTCATTCCCCACCACGGAAAACCAAAAACAAATGTCCAGTGCAGGCATCATCACCAGAAATATCACAGAACTCAACTGTGAGGATGGGATAGTACACCAGGCCATGGAGAAGTGAAAAAAGCCTGAACAGATGGTAAAAGAGTTGGTCTTCCCTGACATCCCTCCTCTCAATCTGCTCAACACCAGTCACATGGGAAAACTCCCCCTGACTCACAGATTCTACAATAGAAAAAGATTGAAATGGACAACCAGCTCCCCCACCATCATGGATTCGCTTTCAAGACCTTGTCCCTACTTCAACCCATGGGAAGCCTTGTGAGTGCCTGACGGGAGAAATATCCCAGAGATAGCCAAAGACAAAGGGGCTTCCGATCCATGCTGGTGGAAATTAGCCAACGGAGATGCCAGATAAGAGTGGCTGTTCAGCACCATTATGCTGTCAGGGGTTAGGTCTAAAGGTTCCCTGGGCAACCTTTCCATGCTACCTGGATTTCTCCTTTGAGACCCATCCAGGATAGACAGCATACTGAGTCTTTTCTAGAACAGAGGTAAATATGGGCTTTAAGCACCATCTAGAGCTGGAAAAGAGACATCAGCCTAGTGTGGGGAAAAAAAAAGAACAAAAGAAAATCAAAGATAAATTACAAAAAGTATTTTAGCAAATATATCCAATAAAAACCCAAACAAGGTAGACAGAAAAGATTAAATAACTAATTCTTTTATGCACATACATAGACATAAATCCATAAGAAACAACATCAAACAGGGAACCATGACCTCACCAGACAAAATAAGAAACCAGTAACTGACACTAAGAAGATGGTGATATGTGAACTCCCTTACCAAGAATTCAAAATAGTTGTTCAAAGGAAACACAGTGATTACCAGGATAGCATAGGAAAGAAACTAAGACATTTATGAGAGAAATTTAACAAAGCAATTGAAATAATTTCAAATAATAAAATAAAAACTTTGAAACTGAAAAATACATTTGCTGAACTGGAAAAAAAAATAATTAGAGGCAAAAGCAGAATGGATTATACACAGGAAAGAATCAGTAAGAACAAAGACATGAAATTTGGAAAGAGCTAGTTGTCCTGATTTGTTTCTAATAGATTTCTTGCCAAATTGGGCTAGATTTTGGGTAACACTCATTCTAATTAGGCTGGCCTGATTCCTACAATGAAAAAAATGAAGAGGGATGGTGAAAAATGAGCAACATTATGTGGAATAAAGAAGAAAAAGAAAGTAGTGGAAAAGTGCGATTGTTTCAGATACTAGTGTTTTTCCAGTTCTAGAGTCTAAAATGTATTTAGATTCACCAATATAGTGATATCTTGTTAACATTAATTGAACACTTACAATATACAGATTTCTTTAACAACAAATTATATGGAGACTTCTGATTTTACATAGGGGAAAACCAAAGATAAGAGAATATAGACACTGTGACCAATTTTCCAGAGTATGTACATAGGAACCGAGATTGACAACATTTATTTTTTCTAGCCATACTTAAAATTATTGTACCACATTTTATTTCTGTCACATAAAATCACATAAAATAGGTTCTCTCTTATTGATGACATTTGTATATACCTTTGATACAAAATAGCATTCAATAAAGCCATAAAAAATTTTTGTGAGAAGAATGAGAAGATAATAGAATAAAGGTAGTATTCTGGGCCATCTAAATTTTCAAGTTGTGGATAGCCAAGGGTGTTTTTAAAAAGGAGAGAACCAAAAAGTGTCTGAATATATAAAGCAAGGATGGAGATAAGTAAAGCTCAAATTCAGTGCCTCCATCAGCCATTTAGGTAATACATGCAGCCATTTTTCCAGGTGCCATATTTGATTTTGTGCTGGAGCATTACAGGATATTCCATTTAAATAAGAAAAAAGAAAACAAAGGAGAAGGAAGAAGAGAAGGAGGAAGAGCAAAAGGAGAAGAAGACATCGTTAGTTCAACTATGTATATAGGGCCATATTTATTTTAATAAAAGCATATAAAATATGAGAAGGAAGTACCCTTGCAGGGAGCTATCACCAGAGCTTTTGCAGCAAATTCCAATTCAGCATAATTGTATTCACAGTTCTAGTTCTCCTTTGACTATGAGCTCCCATCTACAACTTTTTCTTACTTCTCATCATCTTTGGAATGCCCCCCTCCATTATTCACTGAATGCAGTCAAATAAAACGAAGTCCCATTCAGTTTTCTGAGATTTTTACTCATGAAACTATCTGAGTGATTATCAATCTTCACCCCACTCTGACTTCTCCGCTGTCATGCCTAATCAACAATGCTGACTGCTTTGTGAATGTCAGCTTCAAATTCTCCAAAGGAAAGACATCTCTGCACTGGATGCATCCCAATGTAGCACATGCTCACAGAGCTAATCTTGCCTATCACAATAAATTCTTTAGGTTACTAAGCCCATAATTAAAAGTCTTCACTAATGACATGGTAATTGTTATAATGGATTTCCAGTGAAGTGTGAAGTTTCCTGCTGATATGTCAACAAAATATGAAGCATTGTAAGAAAACAATGTAAAGCTTCATAGAATTCAGAGTTAGAGGAGACCTTAATATTATCAAGGGCAACCTCTCCGTATTAGAAAAGAAGAAATAACCCCAGAGAAGTGAAGTGTGTTGCTCAAGGTCATTATAATGATGGAAACTCTAGGTGCCCTGGCTCCTAGTATCGTGATTGGTTTCCATCTCACTGCTTATTAATTTTGACCTGCTTTTTATTTATACTGTTCTTATACCAAAAAGAAAGTACTTGCCTTTATGTTTTTCATTATATCAATGGAAATATTTATTTATTCTATCAATAAAATGCTGTGTATGAAAATAGTTTTATTACATTAATTTCATGGAAAGATTGCAAAGGTGACTTTGGGGATAAAAATCTACAGTGCTGAGAATTTCTTGGTTGAATACCTCCAGAATAAATCAATATCTTGAGAAGTCATTGCAAAAAAGGTTCTGAGGAAAAGTGTTAGGATAATTTTATAATTAAAAGTATGGTATATCAAGAAACTGCAATTTATTTACATTTGTACACATTAAAACATGTAGGAATAGTTCCAGTTATTTTAATCTAAGACAGATAGAACATATATCAATCGTTTACAGAGCAGAAACTTGGGGCAAAGGTAAGTGACTTACGCGGCAAAACCATAAGCTAAATTCCTCATTCTAAGTGTAAGCTGTGCAAAATGACATAGGTCTTGCTGAGCCTACGTAAATCCAAGAATCAACGCATAATCACTACTGAAGTAACAAGAGATAATTTCTTCAGTGTGAAATCAGATTGTATTCCTTAGAAATACAAGCAAAGAGTAGGAGAGTTTTCCTTTATTTTGCTTTAACTTGTCAATGAATATTTTCCATGATCGATTTAGAAATGTTCCCACACTATCGAATAGTTTTAATAAGCTTTTTGGAATTTGAAAATATAACTTCATGTTAAGATAACACATTCATCTATTTCCAAAGTAGGTTAAATTGTATGTTCTTACAGGTATGTGTCAAATTCCCCAAATATTTAGTAGGCAATTGGCACCGACTTCAAACCCCAAAGAATTAAAATAGATCAGCATGTAAGTTCTATTAACTTAGTCTGAGTTTTATTTTAAGATGAGAATAATGTTCTTATACATTTTTTTCATTGAAAGAGCCTTCTAAGAATGACAATTATCATTTTTTTAAAAAAAGTATTTATTCACAAGGCAAGGTACTATTTAAATGCAAAATACTCTGATTATCATTGTCTCAGTACCCTGGCACATGTAGATTAAGTAATACTATCGCATCCTCGCTTATATGTAGCTTTTGATGGTGTCTCATGCTGTTATGTTAACTGTTAGACTGTTTCATTTTCCTACATGATGAGGGAAAGTGATGTTAATTTTAATTGGATTGCTGTATTTCATTACTTTGTAAATTTCACCCTTTATACTTCTTTCCCAATAGATTTCATTAGAAAGCAGCTCCCAAGTAGTATATATAATAGAGATTCTTCTAAAGTTTGCCAAACTCTTAAATTTGCTTAGAAGATTGAAGAGTCTGTTGAAGTCCTTGAATGAAGGAAAAGAGCCGTATTATGTGTGATTTTATTAAGCAACCTAATAAAGTAGATTTCTTATGAATAATAAAATCAATTGTCCTTTTATTTTTTCTCCTCTATGTCAATGATGACATCACAATGTCTAGAAACACCATACCACATTCCTCATAACTAGATATGCTTGGTCTCACTTCAGGATACATTTTTTACTTTTGTTGACTTTATTGGAACTACTCTATCTAACAGCTAACTCTGTTAAACAGTGGGAAGGACATAAACGGAGTATCCATATAATTCACTGAGTTTATAAAACATATAGGAAAATATAAAATACAACTCCAATGTTAAATAACCATGTATAATAATATGGACATGTCATATCACTATTTAGTACTGCTCAAATTAAGGAGCCTGGATTGTCATTTTCTAGAAAAGTATAATTCTTTGCAGGGACAGGAAGATGGTCTTATGGTATTATGAATATAGCTGGTATACAATACTGCTGAAATAGGGCTCAGCAAATTGGGTTGGTGTGAGCATATGACACTTTTGCTGGATCACCAAAGGCATGCTCAGCCAGAAGTCAACACTAACCTCCCCATGCTGTGCACAGAAGGCTTCTTAATATGATATCTGGTACGCATTTGGATTGCAATGGCCTGCACCCATGTTTGGGTTCAGGTTATTTGTGGCTGCCTGGAACTGCTGACACAACACATGGGGCTCTTATGAGGCATGGGCTCTGCTTATTCCTTTCTGGATGGCGAAAGTCCCTGAAAAGCTAAGCGTGGCTCACCTAGGATAATCTAAATGCTTTAAAATCATATGAAAAATAAATTCAACACTACTTTATGTTCTTCACAAACTTTTACTAACATTTTTACTGTTTTTATTTATTTATTTTTTGGTAAATTTCTTCAAAAAAAAAATTGAAACTCTGCACTATGGTCTCCAAAATCTTTTTATTTGATCAAAAACTCTAGCACATACATTGAAGATCAGACTGAGAGGAAGGTGCTGGTGATAATTGCAAAAAACATTCAAATCTTTGTCATTCATCCCAGGAACCAATATTTGCACATCTTGAATCTATACCAGCTTGTGTTCAGCTTTTGCCAATAGCAATGTGTTTTATTGTTTCTAAACCTGGGTTTGTGGGGTTCTACTCTCACTCTTGGCATTTGGAAACAGTCATGTTAATGACAGGCTAGCTTGCTAGAGTATCCAAAACCCAAACTTCAGCTGACCAAGCAACTTCTTGCAACTTTGTGAGTGAGCCCAGCCAAGATCAGCCACTTCTGGCATGGTTCAGCCAAATGTCCAGCTATGCCCATCCCCAATTTCCAAGTTGAAGAATAAGTTAAATTATAGTTGTTGATTTAAAACAATGAATTGTGGTTGAATTGTTATAGAGAAAAATGTAATAAATACAATGAATCCAGCATTTCTGAAGAGGTTGTTTTATAAATGCTGAGACCTCTCAAAGATTGTAAAAATTGTTCCTTATTCTATGCCAAAAGAAAGTATAAATAAGTGATGGGTGTTTTCTTTTAGGAACAATTTGTTTAACATAAATTTGATTAAGTAAATAATGACTTTTAAAAACAATTTAAAATCATAAATTTGGAATATATTGGCCTCAAATTTATATGAATACCCTCAATGATTGGGGGAGCTTAATTGAATGCTGTGATGGAATAATACTGAGCAATGCTGTTGAGCAAAAGCTTTCTCTGTTAGAGTCAAACCATGTAACTTAAAAGCTCAAAACATGACAAAAAATCCAGGAACTTTATATCAATGTACAAAATGAAATATAAAAACAATTACATTGAAAGTGCAGAGGAATTTGAAAGGGCAGCCATTTTTATATAAACTAGAAATTAGTCAGGAAAATAGTTTAATAACTTTGCTTGCACTGTTATGGGATATTTAATGATGGCAAGGATTCATAGCTCAGGTTTTATACTTCCTGGGGAAAAAGCTTTCTCAAGGAATCTAACAGCATGAAGGATATGACAATAATTGTTTAATTCTTTTGTAGTGTCCAACCATCAATTGGAAAAGCTTCTCTACTAAAATAAGGAAAGATAAAAATTTTTAGCATTGGTATATTGTAATCATTAGTTTTTGAATATTTTGATCAGAACTAACCTAGAAAATGCCCCAAATTAGTAGCCATTTTTATAAGTGTCTACTTATAACTATAACATATTATATGTGGAGTAAGAGACAGAAGAAAAGGATAGTCCAAGTTACTGGAGGATCACATAGAGAAATAAAAGTGCATCATGAAACCACGTATTGGGCGCCCTCCCAATTCATAACAAAACTTTCTAGAAAAAATGTTTTTGTCATCAAAGTTGATAAGTGATCAACCAACAAGGTTATATTTTAATGTAAGAATTTGCTATAAAATAACCTGAATCTACCAATTGGTGGGACCACATCTACCTGAATCATACAAGGGTACACGTGAAACTTCCTAAATGTAGAATATAAATGTCTTAGCACAATAACTAAGAAAATGCCATGAAGGCTATGTTAACCAGTTTGATGAAAATATTTCAAATTGTACATAAAACCAGCACGTTGTGCCCCATGACTTCATTAATGTACACAGCTATGATTTCATTAAAAAAAAAAAAGAAGTTAATAAATGAAAAGAAACTGGCCATCAAAAAAAATAACCTGAATCTAAATCATACTTATCTACTACAGGTAACAGACAATTTCATTTATTTTTAAAGAAAATATAGATAAATGAATTATCATTTAAATTATAACTTATTTAATCATTTTCACTTAAGGGTGAAAATGGGGCTTTATTGAACTCCCCAAATACCAACAATAATAAACCTGTAGGAAAAGAAAAACAAAATCCTTCTTCACCTTAGTTTCTGCTTGTTGTTCTATAATTTCTGTTTCAAATCTTATCTAAATCAAGAAATCATTCTCAGCTGTAAGTCCACTTACTGTTACATAAGTAAGGCAGTAAAAGATTAAGGACACAAGGGACATGGACCAGTCGCAAGGCTAGTCACCTGCCCTTTCACTTCTTGCCAAAAAGGTCATTTAAAAGCAAACAAGCAATTCAGTTCCTCTTCTTCCTGTTCTGCTCCACCTCCCATATTTTTCCTCATTCAGTTCAGGATCCTTCCCCTTTCCTTGGTTGCATTAAACTAAATATGTGCTGAAAAAATTACTGGTAGAGTTTAGAAACCCAGATATCTTTTGTATTTTAGTGATGGTAACTTGGTAAGTGAACAGTTGTTTCTGCCAATAATTATAGTAATAATTAAAAGAATTTAAAGAGATATATGTACTTTATCAGAATCATCCTGTGTGATACAACACTTACAATATATGGTTTTATGACCTAATTGGCTGATATATTTTTCTTCTGAAGAAATATTAAACATATTCATGTATTCTGAGAGAAATTTTTGAGTGCAGGTATGATAAAAGAAGCTGATAAAATAAGTCTTCTCAAACCCTGAGAATACAAAAGGTGCCCCCAAAATATATACACAGATCATGAAAGGAAAGAAATCGCAAGATTTTAATAATAAAGTCACGTTTAACTTTAGCAATTACAACAGGTACTCACAGATGACTTCCGTTACTGGTGTATGTTGAGTATTACAATTTCGATATTGCCTTTTTCTTTCCTAAAATGTCTATACATTTTTTTTTTTGGAACCCTCTATATTGACCATCTTCTTTTTTACCTCTCTCATTGGAATGGAGTTTTTAAGTTAAAACATGATCATTTGAGTTGATGCATTGGATCTATTACCACCCCAAAATTATTAAAAGTCCTTCTGGACAAGACAGTGATTAATTCCTACAAAACCAGATCGTAATAAGGCTTAGCATAATAAGTTCTCAGGGAGAAGCAGGCAAACAAAAACTATAATACTGTATTTGCACAGCCTCCTGCCTTCCTGCCACCAAATCTATGCACAGATGAATACATTGAAAACAATAATATCAATATTCTTCTTTTTATCTCTAACAATATATTCCTTACATTCACATATAGCAAATCAACATGGAAAGGTAAGATTTGATTCACGGCACAATTGCAGCACTCTGGGAGGCCTAGGTGGGTGGATCACTTGAGCTCAGGAGTTGGAGACCAGCCTGAGCAAGAGCAGGACCCCCATCTCTACTAAAAATATAAAAACAAGCTGGGCTTTTGGTCAGGCACCTTTGGTAGCAGCTCCTTGGAAGGCTGAGTAAGGAGGATCTCTCGAGCCCAAGATTTTGAGGATGTTATAAGGTATGACGGCCCAGCACTCTATCTAGGGTGACAAAAAAAAAATGAAAGAAATATAAAATTATTACATTACAATTATTCCACTTAGTATAAACAAATACATTTGTAGCAACATATGTCTATGAATTCTTTAGACTAGTAGAATCTTACTAATTTAATGATCAATTTTACTTTAAAACATTTTCTATTAAAACACTACATATTTTTCACAGAAATTTTAGAATTATCAATTTTATATAAAAATTAGGCTGTTCAAAATAAATTAGGCTAAATAATATGTATCATTATTGGTCAGGTTTTATTCAGGATAATAGGTGATCATATTTGGTAGTATTGTCATACATTCTGTCAACGACAGAACAATTCTCATTAGGAGGAACAATTACAAGTGGAAAAAAGCTAAGTTCAACTTTATAAATACTCAAAGTAAAGATAAAATGCGTTTATAGTAATTTTGATTGTGACTTTCCGATTCTTCCTTCAAAGACAATAACTGCCGCGGGCCACCCTGTCGGTGGGCTTCAGTCCGAGGGAAAGCAGGGAAACGGAGTCAGGTTGGTTGAAAGGTCGACGCAGGAATGACAGTCTGCCACACAGCACTTGGTGAAGTATGCAGCTGCGTTTTACGGAGTTCAGAAGTTGGTATTTATACATTTTACACAAAGCATTACAGGTTACACAAAGTATTTTTACAACTTGCTGACTTTGCGGCAAATAACGCTCATGTTTCTAGTTGCTCTTCATTGTCTTTGGTTTCTTTTACCTCAGAAAGAGCTCCATAAAACACAACTGTCCACTCTGATCAGGGGTTACTGTGTCTGCAGTTCAAGATGTTTAGAAGGGACAGAAAAATCGTTCCAACATAGGCTAAAATCTAGTAGAGGCTGAGAGCTTTATAACCCATGTTAAATATTATGATCTTTATCTAAGAAAGTTGAATGAGGTGGCGCCAGTGGCTCTAAGGAGTAGGGCACCAGCTGCATATGCTGGAGGTGGCAGGTTCAAACCCAGCCCCAGTCAAAAACTGCAAAAAAAAAAGAGAAAGTTGAATGAACTGAAAGGTTGAAGGGTGTCATGATCAGTTTTACAATTTAAAAGACATTCCTGCACTCAGTGGGGAGACTGGTTTGAAGGGATGGCCCAGATAGATTTAAGAAAATAGATTAGAAGCAAAAGCAGTATTGTGGGGCAAGAGATCTTAGTTACTTCTTAGGTTGATGTTGGCGGAAAGGAAGAGAAAATTGAGAGACAGGGTAAACTAATATAAAATCTTAAGCCCCAAACTGAGCACTGGATGGACCACCACCTGGCCAAGGGAATCCCTCCAAACAAAAGCATCTTAAAGCAGCATTGCCAGCCAGACACATGTAGTTTCACCCTGCCCCGTTTAGGGTTATTTTTTATAACAAAAAGATAGAAAATCATTAGCAGGACTAAGGCCGTGTAAGATAACTATAACTGCAGGTCATCAATTTACTTAACAAATTATGTGAGTCTGTGTATATGTCCATTGTGTAAGAGCTATCCAGAAAGTATCCAGCCATGTGACATAAAAAATAGAGATACACATGACTGGATACTTTCTGGACATCACTCAAATAGTTAGGTTTGTCTCTGATTTATAGACCTTTTTTATTTATTTTTATATTTTTGAGACAGAGCCTCTCTGTGTGCCCTGGGTAGAGTGCCGCAGCATCATAACCCACAGCAACCTCAAACTCCTGGGCTCAAGGTATCATTTTGTCTCAGCCTCCCAAGTAGCTGGGCCCACAGGCGCTCCCACTGCAATGCTCAACTATTTTTAAAGACGTGTTACACCCTTGCTCAGGCTGATCACGAACCAGTGAACTCAAGTCATCCACCCACCTCGGCCTTCAGGGGTGCTAGGATTACAGGCATGAAGCACAGTGCTTAGCCTACAAAATTTTTATCTTAACCTAAAATGTTCCAAGCCTTTAAGCAATGCCTCACTTCTTTTACCAATTGAAAATCCAACAATCTTTAAAACCATCTGTAACCTGTAATCCCCTACTTTGAGATTTCCTGCCCTTTTTGGCTAAACCAATGTAGCCTTCCATGTATTGATTTATGACACTATGTGTAATTCTCATCTCCCTAGAATATTTAAGACCAAACTGTAACGCAAACACAGCAAGACCATTTGCTCAAGACTTCTGGGGTGTAGTTCTCTAAGAAATGGTAGCGCATACCAGGCTCAGAATAAACCCTTTAAGATACTTCACAGATTTGGGGTTCTTATCCCTTAACAGAAGCAAAATTAGTAGTTTTTGTTATGTGGAAATTTCAGTTAGGTTTAGATGTTTAAGATAAATTTTGGTTTTACAATCTCATGGAATGTGCTCTTCAATGAGGTCAAGATTTCCTTTAGATGAGAGTACTTTGAGATTTACATAGACATATTAAATTTGAGGAGATTGAATTGTTTAAGCAAAGATTGTAAATTGGAAGTTGAATATGCAATGTTGGTGATGAGATATTTGGACTGGCAGGAGAAAAACATTGAGAAATATTAAAACACTCACATGCCAACCTGAGAGATAAAAATATCTCATTTAGTGATTTACTTTGTAGTCATGTCATTGTTAGCCATACTGACCTTTACAAAATGATTGTCTACTACATTTAATGCAAAAAAAAAAGCAAAAATAACCTCCATATGTTATAGCTACTTATTTATTATCAAATCTTTTGCACATACTGAGTATAATTTTATTATTGATATGCATGAAAATAGAGGAATATTTGGCATTAGATGCTTATTTGTTTAATGAATATAAATAAGTTTGGCATATATTATGCAACAAGAGCATATAAATTATAATTTATGAATATATCAGATTATAAATTATGGTACAAATATAGCATAAATTATAACTGTTTAAACCATATAACTAAGCCTTTGTTTGTACCATATACTTACACTATTTCTTCTAGTACACCTCTTTTCTTGAAATTTTAGAGATATGTAGCTCATTTTCTTTTTTTTTTTTTTTTGTAGAGACAGAGTCTCACTGTACCGCCCTCGGGTAGAGTGCCGTGGCGTCACACGGCTCACAGCAACCTCTAACTCTTGGGCTTACGCGATTCTCCTGCCTCAGCCTCCCGAGCAGCTGGGACTACAGGCGCCCGCCACAACGCCCGGCTATTTTTTGGTTGCAGTTTGGCCGGGGCTGGGTTTGAACCCGCCACCCTCGGTATATGGGGCCGGCGCCCTACTCCCTGAGCCACAGGCGCCGCCCGTAGCTCATTTTCTAAGATGAGTTCTTACATGTTTTAGATGAGTTCTTAGATGTTTCAGGCCTCTTATATGTTTTAGAGTTTTCATAATGCAAATAAATCCCCCTTTTTGTTTATCAAAATCCTCTGTGGTCCTTTATGTTATATACCAGACCACCCAGGATTCATGTTATGTAATCTGTTGGTGTTACTGGCTATCATACCTGCTGTTAGGACTAAATTTGGAAAAAGTGAACTAGGCCCTGGAGCTAAGTATGGTCATCTGTACAATTTATTTTTTGTTTTTAGCAATAGTAGACAATCTATTTAGGAAACATAAAATAGCATTTCACCTTTAGTTTATTATGAAGGAAGAAAAGGCTGAAAGAAGCTAGAAATATTGAACAATATTTGACAGACTGGAATTTGAACATTTTTCTCAAAGAGGTCACCAGATATTTATTTTCACATTATTCTGCTTAGCTATATAAGAAGAGCAAGGCATGTCTTCTGGTTATCTCCACACATTCTGGTTCTAAAACCCCGCATCCCATTCTTCAATTCAAGAAACCTTGGGATGGACACACAATTTCTTTCTAACAGAACTAACTGTCCAAATAAATGTGTTCAAACTGGTGTGCTCCCGTAAATTAAAGACAGATTTCCAGCTGATACAGGCGATTGTTCTAGCTGATATATTTGATTGCCCTTGTGTCGGCAATTACAAGGCCACAGGAAGAAGGGCATAGAGTCTGACTTCCAATCACAACCTGACTGTGGGCATGCCCAAATCTGACAGCCTCTGATTGCAGAAACCTGGAATAAAATATTGCAAAAATAAACCCTCAAATAAAAAAAAATAATAGTGGTATTAAGAAATACACACACACACGCGCAGAAAATAGGGTGCGAAGAAGGCAAGGAGCAAGGAAGGAACACTGACTAAAAGAGAAATCATGGGTTCTATTTTCCACGGGACTCTTTTTCTTTAAGCAAACTGTTTTCTGCATGTAAATTCCTAGATTCACACTTTTCACCTTTTCTCCCTTTCCCTTTTCTGCAAGAGTTTTGGGTTATTGCTTCCACACTAAACGAGCTCCAAAAATCTAAGACAAATGTGGTGTAATGCTAATTGACTTGATGAAACTTGTGTCTATTAGGCAAAATTGAATATGTGTTTGATTTAACTTTGAGTTGATTATTTCAGAATGATTAATGTGATAGAAAATAAAGAAGAGAGGTAATACGCATCCTTCAGTATTTTATTTGTAATTTGGGCTTCTGATCAATTTTCATCCATATATGTGAAGTTATTTATAATCTTTTTAGAGGAAAATATTATTAATTTTATAAATAGCTGCCATGTATTCTTTGCTATATTAAAAGGGTCCCCAATGTTGTTGGATTTTAAGAATTTGTATTTTATTCTTCTTTTGCATACCTGAGTTTTCTATTTTTTTTTCTTAATGTCATATAATAATTCCTATTGTTCAGTAGATACTAATATTTCTTCTCTTGGACTTAACAAAGAAAAATTTCATACCAAAACCAGGAAAAAACTGAAAGATTACTGCTGAAGAATTTTATATGCAATTAAAAGCAACTTACTTTTAATCCTTCACATAACTTATCTTACTTGGGTAAAAATGTATTATAATCATTAGAACCACTTTGAAACTTGACCGTCATTCGATTAAAAATTAACTGTAAAGATGCAGAAGATAATTATGTTCAGTTTTTCCCATACCTTTTTACCTTAAAATAACAATTTGAGGCAAATTATTTAAACTTCACTCCCATCATTGACTATGCTGGATGATATAAACCGAAAGTTAGCAATTAGAAATAGAATGAGCAGAAATTCATATTTTCCAAAAAGTGCAGTTAAAATAAAATGCAAACACATAATAACATGAAGTAGATTTTGTAAGCAACTAAAATTATAATAACCATGAGGTAAATTATTTTTATATAATATTTTTAGCATATTCTGATGGTGCATTTTACCTGGGTCTGTATGAAACCACCAAAGTGAACAGGACTCACATGTGTCATCTTGATTTAGTTGGCCATGTCACTTTTTAGAGTTGTCACTAATCATGAACTGACCTTTTTTCATTGTTTGCAACTGACAGAAAACCAGAATCGACCTCAATATGTTGGTTAGTAGAAACCACAGGCTATGAAAACAACAGATGGAGCTGATCTGAATGATCTCTATGCAATAGGAATAAGTGCTTTCTTTTTCAGTTTAATTGAATTCTCTGGGCGTATGTAGAAGAAACAGTTGTAAAGTTTTCAACAAAAGCTAGATGGAAAAATAAGTAGACAGAAAGATGAAATTTTCAGGAAAATCATATTCCAAATCTTTCTTTCCTTGGTAGTGCCCAAGCAGAGGGCACTTACCTGATGATACTACTGCATAGAAACTAGAAATGCTCTTTCAAATTAAAGATTTTGTAGTAGATAATACCAGAATCTACACCACCAATCGAATGAGGACATAGAAAAGAATGTTAGCCAATATTATAAAGATCTACAACTCAATCTGATTATTTAAAAAGAATTAATACGTATCTTAGAACCAGAAAATTCCTTAAGGATGCCTTGCTCTAATAACTTTCTGTAACTTACTTTACCACTACAGAAAAAAAGACAGAAAAGTTACCGTGCAATATCTACACAATGTCATTATTTTTAATAGCACAACTGAGACCAATATGCAAATGCTGTAATCCTTCCTTCAGGATTTATGTATGGCAACTTGTTGCTGCTCTCCAGAAAATATGGCTAGATAATTTTTACAGGGCCTTAGCAAGAAAGCAGAGTTTCTTTATATATACTAAACAATAAGAGCCACGTTTGGGTTTTAAATAGAAATATATTTAAGTAGATAAATACATTTATCTACTTACACTGTAAAACCACGGATCACAGAAATTTTCACCACTTACGATTCTTATAAGCATATTTATTTCTATGTTTTAATCAATGTAACAACTGATGCCATGGCTTCTGTGTTTACAGAACATTTTGATTTTGTTTAATATATTTGAAGTGACATTAATATTATCTTGACTGATTTGAAGTTTTAGCCTATCGCTCAACTATGTAATGAAAAAAATCTTGAGATGTATTTTTGTTTGGCCTTCAAGTGTTTGGCAAGGCAATTTTATAGAATAATTTAGAATATTAAAATATGTTCTGAGCATTATTTAAGTGACATATTACTTTTATTTCATACATGCCTCCCCAAGGTAGAAAAATTACAACCATTTCTCAAGAAATCCAGATTATGTGCTAGTAAAATCTGACCTGTCGTATCATCACTGTTTTATAGATTAATGGGAAAAACATTCTGGCAATATTGCATAGAAATTTGATGTTATGCTAATTTTTTAAAAGTGTATTAAATGTTTTTGATTCAGAAAAAATAATTTATTCTTGATTTGTGTTAAGTAATATGAATGGAATAAATGCTGAGATTGAATAAAACATGTCAAAAATGAAGAAATGAAGGAAAATGAAATGATAACCTCTAAAATATGTCTTCATGTACTTAAAAATTGTCATGATAATGTCTCTTTATAGTTCTGTCCAGTTCACAGAAAGGATTGCAACTTACATAAAGTTGTGACATAGTCCAATTCACACAATTACTGATTTGGGTTTAAAAGAAAAAAAAGGCCCCTTGGTGATCAGGTACTGCATTCACTCAATTCAAGACCACTTCATGGATCATTCCATTTGTCCTTTTTTATTTATTTATGAACATCAGAACAACATATTTTTTATTGGTATGTTGATCAAAAAACGAATAAAACATAAAAATACAACTAACAAAAGGAGCCCCAAACCAGCTTAACCATTGTGTCTGAAGAGCCTGAATTTGAATATCCTCTCTTAATTCTTCTATTTTGGAAATACTAGGCTAGCCACATCACAATTATGAATCTCAATTTCCTTTGAAATAGGCATAAAAATCACAACCAGGCAAGGGTGAGATAAATGGTACATATTATACAGACTGTCTATAAACAATAATTTCATCTGTCTAGGTAGCATTGGATACAAGATTAAAATGATTTCAAGATCCATAATCTTTCCATTTACTATGAGTGGTGCACGTGGCATGTGTTTGTCAATCTCACTGCGAGCATGGAACACATCAATCATTCCACACTAGTCTTTTCTGATGAGCTTTGAAGTGTACGAGAATCCATTTTTGTAACTGTGTAAATTAGCAATAAAAGCAATGTCAATTTCATCATTTGAAATAACGTCACTCTCTCTGTCATCTCTCTTTTCCCATGTCCCACTGCCCACAAAAACAGGCAGATTCTCAGTTTCCTTCTAAACTATTGTCTTTACCAGTTTATTGAAGACTATTACATATTTTAAATTTGCAAATATCTAGCGTGGAATTTTCTTGCTCTCATAACACAGGGTGGCCATAAAGTTCATGTGCAATTTAAATTTAAATATACCTTTCCCTGCACCAATGAAGAAATCATACCAGTCAAGTAAATTTCAGGACTGATATGATTTACGTACAGAACACGTAATACATGATGAAGGCCTCAGAAGCAGCCTCAGAAAAACAAGTTTTCACTAACTTTTTTTTGCCTTCCTACCACTCAGTCTTACTCTTCCGTAAGGATAACCTTAGAAAGTGCAATCCTTCCTCTTGAAGGCAAGGTGCTGAAAGCATAATCATTTTACCCAAATTCAGCCATAAAACCTAAAAATGTTACTCTACCATGTCCTCCACTTTTTTGTATGAAAATATGTCCATAAAGAAATTATCTGACCTACCTTTGTTTGATCACAGGCCATACGACCACTATTCCAAAGAGGGTCCTGCCGATACAGGGGTTCCCCCATTCAGAACTGGACAAAGAACACCCTCCATTTCCCTGCCTAAGCAAACAGACTTTTTCTCTCCAAACTGCAATCTCTGAATACAAATAAGATGTGAGAAAAGCAGGGGTTTTTTTTGTTTGTTTTTTATGTAAGCTGGGCCCCTTCTGGAGTGGACCTCTCCTCCCCACTGGAGAAACTGCATTCATTTGCTAATACCCACATTCACTAATTAAACAATATTGAAGTCTGTCGAGTCCTGGCCAGGTCTAATTACCAAAACGGCGAGGCGCCTGTGGCTCAAGGAGTAGGGTGCCGGTCCCATATGCTGGAGGTGGTGGGTCAAACCTAGCCCCGGCCAAAAACCAAAAAAAAAAAAAAAAAAAAAGACATAATTACCAAAACGGTATAAAATTCCTAGACAAAAGAGTTGTGGGGGTATTTCCCACTTGGGTCTCCCCTCCTCTGCCCGAAGACCTACTGCAGAAAGACTTTCCAGCAACACTGGCTCATACCAAGAAGGAAGGAACATAAGCTCGCAGAGGCCAAGAAGAGTCTGGACAGACAGACAGACCTTGGGGGATTTCTCTTCTCAGTCTGTTAGCATTAGATCGTTTCCTCTTTTACAATCTTGTGTTTGCACTACTGCCCATACATTGTTGAACACATGCATAGAAATGGATAATTTACACTGCATTTTTGGTTCTTTATTCTGAAGGTTCTGTGTACAGGCTAAAAAATATGCATATCTTTTCTCCTATGAATCTGCCTTTTCTCAGAGATTCTCAATGTAACGTCACAACTTCTTCAATGTAACTTTCCTGTGGTCTTAACATAACTAAACCAAATGTCTATAGTACTTGATGTGTCAGTATATACACACCAAATTTACATTTTGCCTATTATTTAAAGACTGCATAACCTTGTAAATATGGGAACATAGTTGCATGTGTATTTTGTCAAAAATAAAATACAATTTTTTAAAAAATTAAAAATATTTACTTAGCATTTACTACAAGCAAATGCTCTCCTAGCATCAGGATCCCTGTAGTTTAGGTATCATAAGAGGTGCAGTCTGCTATTAGCTTAGCACCAGCAGTATTTTTTAAAAAGTGATAGCAAAATAAACAAAATAATATTTCAGATAGCATTAAATTCTATAGTAGAAACATGGAAAGGTTAAAGTGGCACTATTCAGGCCTCATACTTTAAAGGACTGCACTGTGGCGCTCTTGTCACACCACTGGCCCCAAAGCTTTCCTGGGGCCAGGAGTTATGCCCACTAGAAATCAGCAATCCCAGAGTTCCTTGCTCTTAGGGCCTGGGGTCTGCATTCTAAAGGGAAGAACAAGCCACAGGTGTGCATGCTCCCGGGACTGTTTGGTGAAGCAGGGAGGTTCCACTGAGCTGTCCATAGATATGAGTGTGAAGTCTTTCTTGGTCCAGGATGAAGTGGGCTGGGAGGAGGGAAGGTATGGGGCAAGAGGCTCTTATGCTCTTGCCTTGTCATATGAATATTAAGGGTGGGCCTGAGTAAAGGCGTAGAAGTGACTGGGTAGTTTGTGGCTGCTTTCATTGGGAAGAACAGTAGGTTACTGTGGAACACAGACTAGGCAATCTGATAGATGTTTCAACCTCACATCCTATTAAATACTCAAAAAATATTTCACATTAAATGCTAATTTTTATTGCAAATTTTTTGAGAGGTTTTTATGCTTTCATTTTTGATAGAATTAGGCCATGAGAAACTCATTTAATTTATGACTGGCAATTAAGTTCTGGCAATTATTATGTATACTTCCTGTGAAGAAGAAAAATGTAACTAACAAATTACTTGAAACATAATGCGATTTTCTCAGGTTTTTAATAAAATATATTTTAAAGATTGACAAAAATGCTTAATAATATTTAATTATATTAAATTGACATATTTATTAAAATTTTTTTTTAGTTTGCTGTACACATGAAAGAAACAAACTAGGAAACCTCAAACCAAAACTGACAATAAGTCCAGCTCACGGCAGTCACAGTGCTGGTTATAATGTATAAAGGACCTTAAAAAAACAAAAAAAAAAAGGACCTTTATTTGTGACTGGTTATTACACATTAATATTCTATTTGGGACAAAGAAAGCTGTTTAATCTTATTTATCTGTACTTGATTAGTTTCATTTTGTGGAATCATGTCAACAAACACATAAAGTATACGGTTTATGTTCTGTTTGGGATTAGCAATAGTATTTTGGGGAAATTATGATAACTTAAGTTTCGATTTTGAACCTTGGACAATTGGCTTTGAAATATGTAGAAACTGTATCCTCCATTTTGAATGTTTAAAAATATATCTCTATATTCTAATATATGGATATATACACATGTACATATATGTATACACACACATAAATGTTCAAATTATACTTCTCTTTACCTAAGTGGGTTGAAAACAGGAAACAGTGTCATTGTGCTTAGCTTTTACCACTTGATATTTTAGAGATCTCATAAATAATGCTCTGCTTTTATCCTCTAAAATTCAGAACCAAATAAGCGACAGACAAAAGAGTTAGGGAAATGGAAATCAAAATCCCACCCATATTACTGATAAAGTCGGTAGGTAAACTTTAAACACACTTACCTTCCTGGTCACAGGAAACATTAGTCTTCACCTGCAGTAACGGAATTTGTCCTGGTTATTCT
Source organism: Nycticebus coucang (assembly GCF_027406575.1). Classification (NCBI taxonomy): domain Eukaryota; kingdom Metazoa; phylum Chordata; class Mammalia; order Primates; family Lorisidae; genus Nycticebus; species Nycticebus coucang. The sequence continues at coordinate 20,348,004 of NC_069802.1, read as the reverse complement.
GATGTAAGACCAAGATTGCAGAAGATAACACATCCTCACTGCCCTTAAAAACAATATATGGCCAGTTTCTTCCAAAATCGCACTTTGGGTAAATCACTCTTCCTTGCCTGAAGAGGAATGAAGTCAGGAATATTATTCTGCTAGAGGTCTTACTTTATAGGAGAACGATGCCATTACAAAGTAAGTTCTTCCATGTCACCATTTACGCAGTGAAAGAATTATAAATTTTAAGTGGAAGTTACTTGCCATCTGGTTCAAATTATGTAGGCTTAGAAATTTGAAGCTCAGAGCTCAGGGATGATGTTAATGTGCAAATCTAATAAAAGTCTTGAGCTAAGGTTTGAGTATTTCTTCCCTCCGTTAATCATTTATTTGTTTAACAATTACTGGGAAATAAAACTGAGTCCCAAGGATAATATATTGATCAAGATAAACAGCACCCTAAATTCACAAATCTCACAGTCTAAAGGGGGATATTGTGATGCAAATAGGCAATGAAAATGTTTTCTTAAAATATTGTGACATACAAAATTCATTATAGTTGGAATACATATAGCTAGTTTCAGAGAAGACTCCTGAAAAAGACAGGTGAAGCAGTATGGGGGTGCGACTGGGGGTTGTGGACAGTGACAAAGAGCAGGACACATGTGAAGCCTGGAATAAAAAGTTGTTCTGTGATAGACAGGAAACAGATATTTTGTGACAAGAAAGTTGGAGAAGTAAATTTATACATACATATGCACACGCATATAAAAATAAAAATGCTACCTCTAGCAGAATAATATTCCTGACTTTATTCCTCTTCAGAACAGGAAGAGTGATTTACCCAACTGTTGAGTTTGGAAGAAACTGGCCATGTATTATGTTTAAGGGCAATGAGGACATATTATCTTCTGCAGTCTTGATCTTACACTAGACTAAGCAGGACAAACTGTATTAATTGTAATATAATTGGAAATTTATTTTAATTGGAAACTATGAAACAAAAATATCAAACAGGATCTAAAAGCATACAATATTCAAAGTCACAGGAGTTGCCATAAGCGAAGATAAGTAGACAAAAAAAAAAAAAAAGACATTCATAGGGATTGGGAAATGGTTTATATTAAAGAAAGAGCGAGAAAAGGAACAGAGACATAAGAAACAAGCTATTATGTGCTATCTATCCTCATACGTTCTCACATAAATGACATTAGGAGGTTCAAATGAAGTTTATGACATGAGTATTTCCTGGGAATATTTATTTTCTGCATTGCTCTGACAATAAATGCCAGTATATGATATCTTAGGAGAAGTCATCATTCTTTTTCATCTGAATGGAAGGTCAATCCTTCAATGTTTCTATTGTTTAATAATCAAGAGGGCGGATGTAGACTCCCTTTGATTAATGGGTTTTAACAACACAATAATTGTGTTGTCTAACTTGAAACTTTATTCCATCATTCAGCCAGGTATTGTGGTGTGGTTCCCAACCGGAAATAAAATTTGAAGGTCTGATGAGGTTACATGAAGGACAGTGAGAAATAGATTTATATCTCCTTCCTGAATTTGACTCTGATTAATGATAACTAAAACCAAATTCTAAAGGTTGCAAAGTGGCACGTGATTCCTGGCATGGGAACAGGGTTCTGTATAATCTAAGTACAAGGCCCTTACTCTGCTTCATTTTTTATATTTATAAATGAAGATTAATAAAACCCCTGAACTCACAGAGCATCTCAGGCCCCACTGCTGTTACTTAACATGGCTCTCAGGCCCCACTGCTGTTACTTAACATGGATCCTTTTGCTTCTCCAACCTCCCTTAGACTCATCTTAGAGATTACATTAAAATTATCTTTAACCCCTCTGAGCAGAGTTTGCTATTCCTTCCCTTCTGTTTTCACAGCACATGCAGAATAATCCCTTTCCCTTAATACGCCTACCATTAGTTACTTTAAAATACCCACTTCACGTGAGCTCATTAAGGATACAGAATTTGGTCAACTATATTTGTATGTTTAGCATCCAACTTGGAGAGTCCTTGTTATGCAGTAAGAGTCTATCCCTGAAGATGGAATAAATGAATGAATAAATAAAATCAAAGAAACTTATGGTGAGATTTAAAATTTATCAGCTTGCAAGTTGGAAAAGCATGAGCTGATGGTCACAGATTGGAATTTCTGTATATGTATGTGACCCATAGAGTAGAGCCCTGGAGATTTGTGGTTCATAGAAAGCCAAGTTGAAGATAATTAGAGTGGAAGAGGTCAATTATCTGTGAGGTATAAATGTCTTTATGGATATTGTAGGCACGTTTAATGATAGTAAGATGTGTAAAACTGAAAAAGCCTGCCAGCAAGGCAGATTCTAGTGTCCTTTGGTGAATTGTACAAAATAGATAAAGAATTAAGGGGAAAAAAGCTTAGATTTTTCCCTTATCAAAATTATAAAAAACTACATTGAGATTTTCTCACTTAAACAAGTACTTTCTTCAAAGAATGGGACCCAAAGTGGGTGTTTATCTTTTGTGCAGAATGCAATCTCCCACAGGTGACTCATCAGTACACAGATACAGCAGTCCCTTTATGAAACTTACATAGGAACATGACTAAAGCTGATGTACCAACTGGCATTTTGGGATCCCGCTAGGGATTTAGTATCTGACTGTCTGGATCCTATCTTTCCTAGTAACATAAAAACTGAACAAGTCCACCAATGAGCAGATAAGCCTAAAATTATAATTGTATTGGAAACATACTCCCTTGCATTATTCTCTGAATGGAAGAGATGCCCTGGAGGCTAGGGTCTATACAAGACCATAACTTATAAACTAGGCCATCTGAATTCCCTTGTGTAATAGTTGACAAAGACTTTTCTGCCTCTACCTTAGAGGACTATGAGTTAGATGCTCTACCGAATGTGCAAGATTTCAGCTATCACTGTATCTATTAGAAAGTTGTAAAAGACATATGAATTATGCTTCCCATACCGTAAGAAATATCTAGTTTTATGCTAAGGAGTACTGAAAATGTAAGAATTCCTGTCACCTTGAAAGATGATTTCAATATCCTCATTGGGGGAATTTTATGGGTGTTCAAACTTGCTAGTTTTTCTTCTCTCATGAATCAAAATTTGGTGCTGCTTACTGTCTAATGTCTACAAACAATTGATTTGTATAGTTTATCCAATTATAGAGTTGTCCACAGTGAAAGGGCTCATTTAGTACGAACTATTTCATGACAGCTGGCATCAGAAATTCCACATCTCGTATTTTCTTCTCTGCCAGAAATTTCTTTACTCCATTCTATCTCTTGATTTTTTTTTTTCATACAGAGAATAAACTCAAGTATAGACTCCTGCATAAAATCTTTAAGAAGTTTTCATTGAGATGGGTATTTTTTTCCTCAGGTTTCTCATGATTTTATCCACATGTCTATGCATTTTATATTGCATAATTATCCGCATAGGACTCTTTATTCCCCATTACAACATGAGCATAAGCCCTCAAAATGCAAGAATCATATGCTGTCTACCTTCCCAAGGGCCCTAACTCATAGTGCATATGAAACATAATAGAGGAAGAAATGGGATCGAATCCCCTCTTGGCCCAAACATTCTAGATTGTTCCTTTCTCTTGACATATTTTTAATTGTCACTAGGTGTCAATGAAAAAGTAAATGCATGCAGATAACCCCTGACATCTAACGTCTCTTGTGTCATCCAGGTGTGGTAGCTCATGCCTGTAATCCCAGCAATCTACGTTGAAAAGGTGGATTGATCCCTTGAGTTCAGGGGTTTGAGAACAGTCTGAGCAATAGCGAACCCCCTCTCTACTGAAAACTGAAAAATTCGCTGGGCATTTTCAGGGGGTGGTGATGGTCTATAGTCCCAACTACTCAGGAGGCTGAGGCAAGAGGACTGCTTGAGTCCAAGAGATTGAGGTTTCTGTGATCTATGACGCCATGACACTCTACCTACGGTGCACAGTGAGACTCTGTCTCAAAAAAAAAAAATAAAAAAAGTGTTATTGATTTGTTTTTAAAAAGAAAACAATTGTATTTATATATATGTGTGTGTGTGTGTGTCTATATATGAACATATATATGTATATATATGGAGAGAGAGAGAGTGGAACAAAGTTTTGTGGTCATCCAATTATTTTCTAAGATGGCAATAAATTTTGTTCATATTTAAATCACCTACAGTTTTGTAAATACACTACACTATCGAAGTTTACTTGCCTTCTCTTCTTTTAAGATGCTCTACAAGTGCCATTTAACTCAGAAACCATTAAACACCCTCATCACTATTTCCATTACCTTTATATCAACTTTGTGAGAATTCTATCACCTTTATATCAACTTTGTGAGAATTCCTTCACAGAGGATTATATTTTATGCTTATTATAAAATATATTATCATAGAATAATATACTTTATTCATTATATTACTTCCTTGTCTCCCTGGTCTTTGAATTCTTTGGGGAAAGAAATTATGTCTTTCTAATGTTTTGATTCCCAGGAATTACCATGGTGCCTAAAATAACCTCTTTCTTTTTTCCTCTTCAGTCTTAACATACACATATATAAATTATTAAATGCAACTCAAGGCCATATTTTAAAATATGATTTCCTTTTACCCCCCCCCTGCCATTTCTTGATTCATCCAAGCCACTCTATGCTGATTTGCCTCAGGAAAAATGTACAACAAAACACAGCAAAGAAGAAAGGAATCTATTTCTGGGCTTGAATTTTCTAGACCCCAGTCACCTCAAGGTATGTAAGAGCCATGGCAGAAATAAAATATGTATCAGAATACAGAATGAGTGAAACCTATAGTTGCTCCCCCACTAGTCTCCAGGACTGAAAATGTCTAGTTTTAAGATAATGAAGAAATCCAGTGGAAAAACAATATGTGACAAAATGTCTTATAAGATTGAGGAATTCTGGAGGTAAAGGTCATTTTATGTGATGGTCCGAGAAGAGCTACAAGCTAAGGATTTGCAACACTTTAGCATAGAATTGCCTACGAGGTGCCTATGGGCAGATGAAGCCTCAATCAGTGTTTTCTATTTCCAGTGTGGCATGGAAGTCGAGTTGGTTAAGGGAATTGTCAGGGTAAAATAAAATCTGAAAGAGCTAAAACAATGAAAAAGGCAAACATCTCTACAGCATTTGTGGGGACAAATGACCAATGATTAGACACAGAAATATTTTTATTTTTTTGCAGTTTCTGGCTGGGGCTGGGTTTGAACCTGCCACCTCTGGCATATGGGGCCTACTTCTTTGAGCCACAGGTGCAGCCCTAGACACAGAAATATTAAAGAATGATATTTGCTACCCTCTTTTCTGATTCCGCGACATAGCCCACTCACCCAGAACTAAACCTCAGAGAGAAGTGTGCCTCCATAATAAAATTTTATATTCATCATGTCAGCAGAATGAAGACTCAAAGTGAGTTTTGAAGTAAGATTTATATTCACTATATATGCTGATTATGTTTTGCAACTTGACAAAATGAGGTATCAAAATGAAAGAACATTGTGTATTGCTTCATTTCAGCAAAATTAGAGAAAACCACATATTTCAAACAAAGATAAAGGGGACTCTTGTGAGCAGTAGGGTTGGCAGTCTATCTAAAATGTTATGTGTTGCTACTTGCAAGTATTTTGTAGTCATAATAATTGCTGAAAATTGCTTAGTTTCTTCTGTTTTCTCATTGTAAGATGCAGGCTTGTAGGAAGATGGAAACAACAATTTAATTCTTGATGATGAGAGGCTTCTAAGGAACTCACTATTTCAATTAAATAGAATAAGATCATGAGAGATAACAGGTTTTAGCAGATTTGTGACCTACTATGTGATTTTATAGATATTACTATCTTTATTGATGGTTGGAAGATGACTGGCCACCTTATAAAGAAGGAAACATTTTAGATGAAAAAGAAAAAAAAATTAATATCATAGAATGGATGTAATTCAAAGGGAAAAGTGGAAGAAGCTATGAGAGATTCCACAGGAAGAATTTGCAGACCAAAACAAGAGGGAGCAAGGTATTGGCAGTGGACACCCCCCCACCCGGAGAGATTCCCAGCCAGTGAGAAAGGTAGAGTGGTTTGTTTTTCTTCCCCCACATCTCTGATGGTAGGAGGGCTCCAAGCTGCGGGAGGGACTTTCTGCCCATACAAGCACAGAGGCTGCTACTACCAGTGAGCTGGGAATGGTTTGTGGAGAGGGCATAAGACTCCCATCCCCTCTCCCATCTCTACTCACCACCGACCTTCCCCCCATTCAAGTTTTTTTCCCTCAAGAACCAAGATAAGCCATGTCTACTTTGCTGGGTCGTAATTCCTGACTACAAAATTCATGAGCATTCTAAAAGTTTATTTTGCTGTTTTATGCCAGGTAGTATGCAAATGTTTGTCATGACTTTCTAGATACCTTAGTAGATATCCTGAAAAATGATACAGTCAGGGAAGACTTTGAGGAAACTAATTTGAGGAAATCAGGGAAGACTTTACAAACCTGATTAACTGAATTTGTCCTAACTACTAATGGAGACTAATGAGAATGGAAGGTTAAAAATGTATCAGGACGGAAAATGTTCACTCAAACTCCAGCAACCCAGTCTGGTACAAGTTGGGGCAATGTAGGCACTGGTCAAAAAGAAAGAGTAAAAAGTTGAGACTAAATTATGAAGGACTTTGATAGCTGAAGAGCCTGGAAATAACATAGTACATCTCCAAATGGGGACATTTGAATAGTTGTAGGAATATGAAATATATACCCACATATGTGCGTGTATCTGTATCCACATACAATCTACATATGTGGAAAATAGTGCATGCATCAAATTCAGTGAGAGTTAAGAGAGTAACCTAATTTATATTTTTGAATTACAATGAAAGTTTTTTTTTGTTTTTTTTTTGTAGAGACAGAGTCTCACTTTATGGCCCTCGGTAGAGTGCCGTGACCTCACACAGCTCACAGCAACCTCCAACTCCTGGGCTTAAGCGATTCTCTTGCCTCAGCCTCCCGAGTAGCTGGGACTACAGGCGCCCGCCACAACGCCCAGCTGTTTTTTGGTTGCAGTTTGGCCGGGGCCGGGTTTGAACCCGCCACCCTCGGTATATGGGGCCGGCGCCTTACCGACTGAGCCACAGGCGCCGCCCTACAATGAAAGTTTTAAAAATAAATTTTCCTGGGTTAATTCTATTATCTTTTTAAACAATAGCTTTTTGGCTTTTTCCATTTTTAATTAACTTCTTTGGTATGCAAACACTTAAGCTGTCTTAGTATTTATGCAGGTCAATATTTTACAACTGATTCGTAAAATCAGTTAATGTGTAATATGGTTTTATATTTTACAACATGATTCTGGGTCTTTTCTTACAACTATAGGAGTATCATAAATTTAAGTAGGTCTTAAAAGATACAGGGCGTGGATCAGGCACCTCACTGAATTAATACCTCAGAATACATGGATGGCAGTGTTCATTTGCTTTTTTTGTGTTTCAATCCATAAGCAATTGCAGAGCATTGCTAATATAACCTGAAAGTATGAATTTTTTTGAGAAAAGTTTATAGATCATTTAGTAATTTTATCAAATCAACAAAAGTTATACACGACAGGAAATATTACTGTAGTGTCAAGTTCCAAGGAAATTTGTTCAATGTTTATAGAAAGTACAAATCTGTTACTTCTTCATTTTATATTTCTGGATTTACTTTAATATCTTTAATTTCTGGATATTACTTTAATATCTCTGAAGCAATAAATATAACAAACGAATCCAATTCTGTTTGTAATTATGTAAAAAACTGACAACAATTATAGGAAGGCAGTTGTGATAACTAAAGTATCTTAATGATTTTGGAAAGAGGCATCTAGTTTCATTAGAATTATTCTTCTCATTTATAATTTGTGTACTTTCAAAAATCATAAAATTTAAAAAAGATAAAATTTCTAAAGATGCTATTTCACTGGGAAGTCTGCATAATAAAAAAATAAAATAAAATGAGCAGGAAAGAAAAGATGCTAGCTTCAAGGTTGGGTAAACAAATCGAAAGCACCCCCTCCCAACCCCCAGCCTGCTTTCTTGCTAAGGAACACATGAACTTCAAGAATCACTCTCTCATCTAATTGAAATGTAACATATATAAAATAAGAAAGATTACATCAATATGTAACCTATCTGATACTTTAATGTGACTAAATAAAATTTGAAAAGTAATCACTCACAATTCTATCTCAAAGGTGACCCATTATGGTATTTTGTTTTATCTTGTTTAAATCTTCTTCAATACGTACACATCCTTATTTTTATAAATTTCAAAACATTATATGGAGGTTTACTTACAATGCAGTTTGAATATTTTCTATTACATTACTTAGTCCTCAATATCCTTTTGATGAGTGCGTATTATAAATTGTTGAGATTTGATTAAAATATTATTCTTTGCAGAAATCATTTCTATCAATAACTGAGAGTGAGGAAGGGTACATAACCTGTGAGGAAGAATCTGTTCAAACTGTGATAATACGTAACATGGCTGATAGTTGCTTTTACTGTAGAAGTGTAAAAATAACAAAGAAAATTAAGAAAGAAGAGCAGCTCTTTGAAGAGAAATCCTCACTGTTCTCTGGAATTAATGGTTTTTCTGTAAATAAAAACGGAATTATTGGTCTCTATCAGGGGTCCTCAAACTACTGCCCACGGGCCACACAAGCCGGTGTGATTGCGTTTGTTCCCGTTTTGGTTTTTTACTTCAAAAAAAGATATGTGCAGTGTGCGTGGGAATTTGTTCATAGCTTTTTTTTCTTTTTAAACTATCATCTGGCCCTCCAATGGTCTTAGGGACAGTGAACTGGTCCACTGTCTAAAAAGTTTGAGGACCCCTGATCGCCTTAGATGACGGGTGGGTAAGCTCATTGGTTTGACAAGTGCTCCACCCCTGTGACAAATCTCTGCCTGTGCTATCGGCTGTGTGTGGCATCTTTTGAAATTTAAGTGGAGGAAGATAACCCCCCACACACACACAGCTCTTGCCTTCTGCATACCTACAAAATTAATGCTACATGAATACTGCCAAAATTTCCCTCTTGAACCTTTCAAGGCTGAGAGCTGCGCCATAGAAGGGCCCCCTTGACGCATATCTGGGAAAACTGAATCAAAGTGACCTGCCAGAGTTGAAAGAGCAGAAACTTGCAGTGGCCCAGAGTAAAGGGGCCCCAAGGTCCTCAGGGCCCTCCGGGTCACTATTTGCATATATTCTGTCCTCCTAGGCCTTGGCACTATTAGCCTATGTAGGAAGTGCTGGACCAATAACCCCTGAAGGGCTTTGGGGCCCGTTTTCCCGTTGTCTTGATAGACAAATTCTCTATTCGTTTTATCTCCCTCAGTCTCCTCATCAAGTGGTCTAGCCCCGTGCTCTTGGTTTCCCCATTCATGCTGTACTGTATTACCAGGGTGAGAATGATTAAATGCCTGTCCCTAAACTTTGTTTCTCTTGTATTTATAAGTTGCAATCTTTAAATCACTTCTCACATTTTGGTGTATACGATTAAAGGAAGCCAAGATTCACCTTGTTACATCTTACTTCATTGGTTTTAAATACTGCTTGGGCACAGATACCTTTCAGCCAAGCTCTTTGTCACATTGTAACAAGAATGGCCTTCCTTCCATATGTTTCCCTACCTCATTCCTCTGGAATCTCATCCTAATGACCTTACCATCTATGTTTTTATGACACTCTGATGTCGATCATATAAGTAATTGTAATCTCTAAAAAGTTCCAGACTTTCTTCACAACTATCTTTTGAGCCGTCATCAGAATTTCCCTTGAAGTTCTGTCTATGATAATCTAGGCTTTTTTTTTTTTTTAGCCTGCATCTGTGACCCAGGTCAAAACTACTTTCACATTTTCATGTGTTTATCACAGCACCATGCTCGCTCCTTGGCACCAACCTTCTGTTTTAGTTGGTTTTGTGCTACTGGAGCAAAATACCAGAGACTCAGTAATTTATGAAAACAGAAACTTATCTTCTTATATTTCTTAGAGGCTGGGAAATCCAAGATCAAGGTGCCAGCATCCACTGAGGCCTTTCTTGCTGTGTCATCACATGGCAAAAGCCAAACAGGTGAGCAAGAAAAAAAGGGGAGACAATCTCTTAGTTCCATAATAAATGGTGTCAGTGTCACCCCTGAGGGTGAAGCACTCATGGTTTAATAATCGCTTAAAAGCCCCACTTCATTATGCTGTCACAATGGCAATTAAATTCTGGTAGGCATTTTAGAGGGGACAAAGTTTCAAGCTACAGCATCTATAAAACGCATTCTATTTCAAAATCTACTTTCTTTGTTTCAAGAGTCTGTATTTAATTTAAAATTACACATTTCAAGTTACTTATTAGGTTCTGGCCATGAATTTTTGGAAATTAGTATACATAATTGGACTTTTCCATCCATACATCATCTTCTTACTATACTTTATTACTAATTCTACATGGCTAATGTGTGTGATAGGAAACTACCACTTTTAAAACCATACTCCCTGGTCCCCTTAAATTTGCATAACAGTATACAAATGGATTTATTTACTAACACTTTCAGCCTTCTTATGACCGCTCTCTTAGTAAAGACTCTGTTTTTATGTATCTTTCAATTCTCAATTTTTATTTCTCTCAAGCATGATTCATGGGTACTGTTTTCCCAGAATCATTATTGATCTGAGAATAGTATAACTCAGCTGTATATAATTCTCAAGAAACATTTTATTTCTTGAGAATTTTGTGCCAATTTTTCTTTGATTTTTAAATTGAGTGTCATACTGAAGAAATCTAAAGTTAACAGTTACTTTCTCTGAGTAACTATTCATATTATGACTATTTAAGAATTCTATCAACATACCTCTTAATATTAATAAACCATAATGAATGATTTCAGTAAGGTGAGATCATTGATTTATAGACTCATGCATAAGTTTTTATTTTTTCTGTTATCTTACTTGAGAAAGTCTTTTAAATTTTCATTGAATTTGTACAATCTATCTTACATAGCAATCATTTCATTTACGATAATATTTAGATGATTACTATTTTATTTTTGAAATAAGGCATCACTCTGTTGCCCAGGCTACAGTGCAGTGCATCATTATAGCTCACTACAATGTCAAACTCCAGACACAAGCCATCATCCTGTATTCATCCTGAGCATTTATAACCACAGATGTGGACGTCCACTCCTGCCTAAGTTTTCTAATTTTTTGTAGAAACAGGGTCTCACTATGCTGTTCAGGCCCCATTATCCTTTTAACAATTATTTTGGGGGGATTATCTAAACTCTATATGCCATGGTCCTCAATTTATGTACAGTAATGTTTCCTCTGATTTCACTGCTAAAAAATAAATTTCACTTTTCTCTTCCAATGTTTTTTAACCTCTATACTATATGTTCAAAAAATGAAATGTACCTAAAGAATGAAGAATTCGTTATAAAGTTAATGTTTAGCATGTAGTAATTAAATACCTAGTAGCCAAAAATATCATACTAAAGGAAGCACAATAAGGGCGGTGCCTGTGGCTCAAAGGAGTAGGGTACCAGCCCCTATACTAGAGGTGGTGTGTTCAAACCCGGCCCCTGCCAAAAACTGCAATAATAAGAATAATAATAATAATAAATAAAATAAAAAGAAAGCACAAAGCTACATATACATTTACTCTCACAAAAATATTTGTTGAGCTGTTCTAACATATACATAGAGAGTGATACATACTAGGATATAGGCTGATATGTAACCGTTCAAAAAGATATGTATTTTCCTTCAAGAAATACATAAAATACACTTTCAATCATTATAGCTCTAGGATATCCCAACTTAAAATGAACATGTAAAATCTAAATCATTATTAACTATTTCATCATATTTCCAGTAGTGAAATTTTATTTTTCATATTGCCATTCTAATATTTAAATGTACACATATCAGATCTATCCTAATAACTGATATTGACCTTCATTATCCTCTCCTAATCCAATGTTTACTTACATATATAACCTAAGGCAATGTAGTTAGCTCTCTTACACTTACATTTACTTTTTTCACATAGTAATTATGGCCAACTATTCTTAAGTGCTTAATATGTGATTAGAATTCCAGTTTGAATAATTTGGTTTCTTAAATTATTGAGTGAAAGAAGTCAGGCTATGCACATACTGTTTGAATCTGCTGTTGGCAAGAGGGCGCTTAGCTCTCAGTAACAGGGCATGTGAAAGCACCTGCGATCCGGTATCCTCCCCAGCCCAGCAGGCATGATACAGAGGCATTTGCAGTGAAATCTTGTCACATGTGGTCTAGGTGCTCCGGAACCATGAGCTCAGAACGGTAGCAGTAGCGGTGACCTGAGAATCGCCCCAGGGGGTCCCTTTTGTGCCAGCTCTCCGATATGATTTCACTGCATAGTTACCAGGCTTCCCCCTCATCGTTGGCAGTTCTCTGCTGGTGGAGGAGACTTTACAACTTCATGCAGGGAATATAGAGTCATGGAGTTTTCTTCTGTCCTTACCCATGAGTGTATGCCCTCACACAATTACCTTTCAGTTTTGACAAGGGGAACACCCCATCCCCCTTTTCTTTACTTGTGTCCCATTGCTTCTCTGATAGTTCACAACACTCTCCCCACAAAGGTCCATCCTTGGGTAAGCCTCAACATGAAACTTTCCATCTTCTGTTTCAAGGCAGCGTACATGGGCTGTTTCTACTGCACCATCGTGGTCCTCTTCCCTCTAATTGATATTTTTTTTTACTGTGAAATGTTGGTGTATCCTAATCAAGAGAAATATTTCAATTTTTAACTCTATCCAGAGAATAGATTTTTCCATTTTCCATCAGTGCTTAGAAGAAACAGAATATTTATATATTTGTGTTCTTTAACTCTTTTCTATATGAATTTTAAATGAATATATTCCCTTAGTAATTTTTTTTATGTTTATTTTCACATAGTCCAAATTTCACCAGTCCTTCAAGATGCGTGTTCTGAGATGCATATTTGATTCTTTCTAAATTTTTACCATTTTGAGGTTAGTATTTAACATTTCTGAGACTGCAAAATCAACAAAAGCTTAAATTGGCTTTCTCATCCAAAGTATCATTACTGCCATCCTTATTTTTACCATATTTATGCTTGATGATGTATGCATTTAAAAATATTCATCACCTATTTTAGAAGGGTTTGGGGAAGTAATAAAGATAAATGTTCAATTAACTATCTTTAACCTGAAGTTAACTTTACCTTCTATCTTTAACCTGAAGTTAACTTTACCTTATTTCTTTTTTTTATTTTTTTTAACTTTACCTTATTTCTTAACCCAAACCATAAAAGAATACATACCTCTGTAATATTAAATATACAGATTAACACAAAGACCCTGGTTTGATTCTGACGGTCTGGCATGTGTTACAGCTGTACATTGTATATATTGTATGAATCATCTGGAATAAAAAATAAAAAAATGTGTTCCAGGCTGCATAGAATCTGAAAATGTAGTCTTTATGTCTTCATCTAATACATGATATATGATATATTTTAGTTTTCTCATGTTTTATTAAATCAATGAGAAATTTATCATAGATGGCAAATATTACTATACAGTAATTCCTTTTGAGATTGACAATGACTAAAATACTTTTTTTTAACCACCTAAGTATTCACTAATAATCTCCTAGAAAGAGTAAAAATTGTCAAAGGTAAAGATGGATCATTATAGTTGACCTTCACAAAGAGACAAGTGTACCAAATGTGAGCGTGATCTTCTTTTTCGATGATAGGTGTTGCCTAAGGATACTTTTATTCTTTAGTTAGAAATGTTTCTGATTCCAAGTCAAAGAAATGAGGTTTATAGTGATATAAGTGAAATATATCTGGATTTGAGAAATGCAGAAATTTCCATGGTTTCTCTATATAGTATCATCTGTGACATAAACACTTTCTATTTTTCTACTTCTCTACCATTAAGGTGGAAATTTCTGTCCTATTCCACCTGCTGAAGCACCGTAATCACAAAAAGAGAGAGAGAGAGGAGAGAAGACTTATTCTTTTATCTCACTAGCCAGAATTGGTCACATATCTTACTAAGATAAATTAAAACAAAGAAACAAGCTATCAATAGCAAAAAAAGGAATGGCTAAAACTATTCCTAAGAAATCATGATTTATACACTGCATTCAAGGAGAAGGCTGTGCTCCAAGAAATGAAGAAATAACCACCCACTCTCCAAACGAACTGGTTGTAGAAAAAGAAAACAAAGTGGAAATTACTTGCTGGGAAAATACAGAACAATATATACAATTATAAAAATTGCACATTTTATTCTATTTGTTCAAGATAGAAAACAAAATTTAACAATAACTGATAATGTGTTAAAAGTGGATGTTTAATTAATTATTTCATTGTGAGGTCTGGTGTCCCTCTCTCTGTTGCTGAGTATGCTTACTCATGAAAAATATTTAAGAAATTAAAATATGACATCACAGTTAATGTATACCTTGCTACCATTAATAAGTATTGAAAATAAATAAGTAGTCATAAAAAAGAAAATTCTTGTATATTTGATGGATTGGCTAAGAAACAAAGCAGCATGATTTAATAAATACAATGAGTTAATACTTTTATTTTCATCCCTATGTATAAGCATCTTTTTTTTTATTAAATCATAGCTGTGTACATTGATATGATCATGGGGCATCATTCACTAGCTTTACAGACCGTTTACCAAGTTTCACATATACCCTTGTAAGATGCACCACTGGTGTAATCCCACCAATCCCCCTCCCTCTACCCACCTCCCCCCTCCCTCCCTCCCTTTGCCCCTTCCCCCTATTCTTAGGTTGTAACTGGGTTATAGCTTTCATGTGCAAAGCCGTGATAGCTGTTAAGCCAAATTTGAGATAAATTGATTTTATATTTATATTTAATTATTCTCTCACAAGCCTCAATATAATAACAATGTCAATACAATAAAAGCGTCACTCTAAAATGTATTAAATTACTAATAAGTAATTATAAACATCATCATACTGATAAAATATTGTAAGAGTAAAAATTTTTGTTTCATTAAAATTAAATTAAAACAATTATAAAATGATGTTTATTATAGCAAAAGCACACAACATGGCGTAAGCTGTTAATTTCAGCTCCTTCTAAAATACGAAGGAAAGTATCTGAAGTCAAAGTGTCCTTAAGCCTTAGTTAAAACCTTAATAAAATCCTTGAAAGAACAGTTGATACAGGTAATTGGAAAAGACAGCAACATTAATCGGACATTATATAATGTTAGTTATATAATAAAATTTCTATTTATATTAGGAGTAGAAGTTTTTCTAAGACTACTAAGAATTTTTTTTAAAGATTTCTTTACATATATGTACATTTTTATTTTAGACAATTAATTAACTTTTTCTAGTGAAGCACATAATAAATATTCTCAATTAAACTGTCATACTCAAAATAATATCATTTTTCTCCTTAATAAAACAGAAGCAAAGAAGAAAATAAGAGCTCAAACAAGTTGCATGGTAATATAGTCATTAAATATTAGATCTAATGTCTTTCTATTATTGTTCTTAATTACTAATTGAGAAAAAAGGAGGTAAGTAGCCATGATATATTTTTTAAGGAAAAACAGAATGCAGATGACTCTGTGTGACATAGTTTATATGTATGTTCTTATCCAAAATTCACATGTTCAAATCTAATACCCAATACCCAGTATGATGGTAGTAAGAGGCAGGACCCTTTCAGAAGTGATTAAGTCATGAGTGTTCCACTTTCATGAGTGAGATGGGCAGTTCATGTCCCCTTTTGCCCGTCTATCTTCTGCCATGTGAAAATGTGCCCCCAAAAAACTCACTTTGGAAGTGGAAAATGAGCCCTTAACCACACACTAGGTCTGTCAACATCTTCATCTTGACTTCCTAGCATCCAGAATTGTGAGAAATAAATTTCTGTTGTGTATAAATTGCACAATTTATGGTATTTTTATAGCAGCATCAACTAAGACACCATCCATATGACTCTGTAAACAAGCTGAGAACTAAATTTCTAGAAACATGCTATACTAATTTGCTAGGGCAGAAATCCTCAAAATGTGTTCCATGTAACTTTAGACCTTTTTGCAAGCAATTGAAATGGTCTATAAGGCCAAAATTATTTTTACTAAAATACTAAGGTGCTATTTGTCTATTTAATTGTGTAGATATTTGTATTTATAGTATGAAAATAGTGCTGTTATTAAAATTGCCAACATTTCAGAACAGATAAAGTGATTAGCACGGAACTGTGTCAGTACTCTCTGTATTTTACACTGCTATGAACCAAGGAGAAAAATAGAGACAGTTTTATACAAGATAATCTTTGTTGAATGTGATGGAATATCTTTGATAAATGGTTATAATTTGAATCAACATTGCTAGGTTATGGTACCCAGTCATCTGGTCAATCATTACACTGGATTTTTAATGTAAAGATAATTTATAGATGCAAGTAACATCTATAATGGTTTGATTTTAAATGAAGGAAACTACTCTCAACAATATAGATGGAACTCATCCAATCAGAAGAAGGTCTTAAAGAAATCAAAACATACTGAGGTTTCCCAAAGAAAAAGGAATTTTGCCTCAAGACTATTACTTAGAAATCCTGCCTAAATTTCCAACCTGCTGGCCTGCCTTAGAATTTCAAATTCAAGAACACAACATCAAATTTGCATGAACTCCTAGCCTTCCAGCCTTCCCTGCAGAATTTGGATTTCCCAGCCCCCAGTAACATGGGACCCAATTCTTTAAAATAACTCCATATACCTAAATCTATATCTGTATTTATTTGTATCTGTTTTTTTTTTTTTTTAGACAGAGTCTCACTCTGTTGCCCAGGCTAGAGTCCCATGGTGTGTGTCAGCCTAGCTCACAGCAACCTCCAAGTCCTGAGTCAAGTGATCCTGCTGCCTCAGCCTCCTGAGTAGCTGGGACTACAGATGCCCACCACAATGACCAGCTAATGTTTTCTACTTTTAGTAGAAATAGGGGTCTCATTCTTGTTCAGACTCATCTTGAGCTTCTGAGCTCAAGTAATCCTCCCACCTTGTCCTCCTGGAGTGTGAGGATTATAGACATGAGTTACCACACCCAGCCAATATATCTATATCGATGTGTATCTTGTTGGTTGTGTTTCTCTGGAAAATCTTGACTATCACAAACTTTGGTTCTGAGAAGGGTACAGAAACAGATTCACAGGGTTGAGTTTTGTTAATTAGTTTGAGTTTTCTGGAATTGACTCATCCTAGTATTTAAATATTTGTCTTCTCCAAAATGCATGTTGAAACTTAATCCCCAACGCGGCAGTATGAGAGTTAGGGCTGCTAAGAGGTAATTGTATCCTTAGGGATGAATACATTCATGAATTCATGGGTTATCCTTGAATAGGAACTGGGGACTTCATAAGAAAAGGGAGAGATCTGAGCTGGAACATTAGCATGCTCTCCCTCCTGGGCCTCACAAGCAAGATGGGTCTCTCCAGGTATAGCCCCTTGACTTTGGACTTTTCAGCCTCCCAAACTATAAGCAATAAATTTTGTTTTGAAACAAATTACCCAGCTTTGGGTATTCTGTTATAAGAAACATAAAATGGACTAGTGTAGCTCACTAATCTGATTGTGCTTAAAGGTATTAGGTATTTTCATCAGTAGAGGAACACTGATCAACCATTTTAAAATGTGGCAAAAGAGATACACAAATTGCCATTATCAGACTCCTAATTAAATCCTTACAACAAAGAAAGGTCTGGGTGACCACATATTTGATATCTTAGAACATTTCTTTCCCCCTCTAAACTAATGAGTTTGATGAGACTGGCTGCTTACTCCTAACTGTGCTGGATAAAGTGTGGAAAGAAAAGAATGAAGTTGGGCTTCAAATTCCCACCATGCATGACCTGAAACTTTCTACATCTTCCCAGGAAGAAACCCTTATTTCCTGTAGATGTGGAGATGAGGTTTCTGAAGATAAAATCCAAAAGTCTCCTTCTGTGAGTGGCTGAATTATAATACAAATCGATTTCCTAACCCTGTAGGATGTCTGCTGTTAAAGTAATTTGCATTTATTCGGAAGGGAGGAGATTCTAAATATTGTAGTGGGGACACATGGGCTGATCCTGGTGAAGGACATCTAACCTACACATTCTACTGAGTCTGCATCTGAGAAGGGTCAATCTGCTTGGTGGAGAAACATGTGATGTCCCCCTTACCTTTCAAGATGCTGCTTATTCTTATTAAGCTCTACCCTTAATATGACTTTCATTGGTTCTAGACCTACAACTAGACTCAAAATTTGGCAAAGCCTGAAAAAATTGGTAGAAAGTATAATCTGGGAGGAGGATCCAAGGGACCGGCATGATTTTCCTAACCCTTATAGATAGAACTCTGAGGAATGTGTCTGGGAATAAATACTAATTATGAGATAATGTTAGAGAAAACAATTTGCATCTAACCAAATTTTTTTTGTATGGTTCTATTAAGAAATTATGCATTTGGTCCTTTACCCATGAAAGGTTAGTAATACCTTTTCATAGTTTGGTTTGTTGGCTGGCTGAATTATACACCATAAACTAGATTACTCTAAATATGTTGAATTGTTATAACTGCTTTGATATCCTCTAGAACAGTGTTTTTCAACCATTTTTTATCTCTCAGTAACTTTGAACTTACAGTTAAAATTCTCAGGCACACTTAAATTGTGTTTATCATTTAAAAAAAGAGAATATACTGACTGTGCTTTGAACTTCTTTCAAGAATAATTTAATTAATGATCTTTAAAAATTTTCATGGCACACCTCAGATCTTCTCACGGCACTTCAGTGTGATGTGGCACAGAGGAAGTTATCCAAAGGCTTCAGGAGTTAGATGTTAAAGTGTATTTAACATTAAGAGCTGTTTACTCACTGTGGTACAAAAGACCTTTCACTATGACTGAGAAATAAACTTGTGAGGAAAGCTCCAGCATCTTTGAAGATCTCTGTGGTTGTTCTTTTTTGCGGGTTTGAAGTTACATTAGGAACTGCTACTACTGAGCTGAGATCTCTAAATTCCATATGGATAATTGGATGCCAGAGTTGTAGAGGTCAAGTGGCAGGATATAATTGCAAAAGATAAGGTAGATGTAGTTGCCGTAATGAACATCGGAGTCAACACAGGAATCAGAGTATTGGCTAGTTGATCATTGTCTTCCTAGGAGAGAAATAGATGGATGGTTTAATAAATTCTTGCCTAATCTATATATGTGGAAGAGCTATAGGTCAAGTAAACAGAAGTGTAACTTGAATCAGCAAAAATGCGAGTCAAGGTCCCTCAATCTATTTGTGACTTGAGCCAGTTTACAGACCCAGAACCCTTTCAAAGAAGGGAAGGCCAATTTTTCTTTTCTTTTCTTTTCTTTTCTTTCCTTTCCTTTTCTTTTTTTCTTCCCTTTCCCTTTCCTTTTTTCCTTTCTTTCTTCCTTCCTTCCTCTCTTTCTTCCTCCCTCCCTTCCTTTCTTTCTTTCTTTTTCTTGGCATGATTTCAGTAAATGATTAAACATTTATACTGTTGTTCTCTTAGTCTTTCCCAAAGAGCCCTCTAGCTTTTTACTAGAGTAGTGACTGTGCATTGATGAAGAGAAAAGAATCAGACATTCAGGAGATTGCTGAGCACAGACTGAACTGACACTAATTCCAGGAAATCAAAAATATTACTGTGATCTACTAACCATAGAAGACATTTATGGAATTCAGGTGCTCAATGGAATTTTAGTTTAATTCTGTCTTATAGTTGGTCCAGTGTGTCCCCAGACCATGTTTCTCCAACCTTGGTATGAGGGCGATTATTATGGGGAAAAAAAAAATAGTGGAACCCAATAGAACCTCTCCTACTTAGAAATAATAGTAAACCAAACCCAAAACCATATTACTGGAAGGCTGGCAAAAATCAGTGTTATCATTAAGGACATAAAGGACACAAGGGTGCTGATTTCTGCCATATCTCCATTCATTGTACCTTTCTGTGTCATATAGTTGTGTGAAGGTAATGAAATACAAGGGGTATATTTGGAAAATACAATGACTGCATAATTGTCTGATGCTGCATAACAAATTATCACTAATATAGAAAATTAAAACAGCACATATCTCTTGTCTCACAGTTTCCATTCATTAGGACTTTATTCATATTTTCACTAGATTCTCTGCTTCAGGTCTTATCTTGCTAAAATCAATGAATAAGCCTTGATTTTGTCTGAAGCTCAGAGTGCTTTTCAATGCTTACTTGTTATTGGCAGTGACTATTTAATTGTTTTGTTTGTAGAACTGAGAGTTGGGCTTTTTTGTTAGCTCTCAAGTGGGGCTTTTCTGAGCTACTGGAAACCTTTAACCATTTCCTTCCACACCTCTCTCTCTGTTCACCATGGCAAGCTATTCCTTCAAAGCAATTACAGTAGAACCTCCATAGTTGACCACTTCCCTACATTGACCACCCCCTTAGGTGACCTAATTTCCATACACCAGATATGTACCAGGTGTACTCAGTGGAAGACTGACCTCTATATTGACCACCTTTGTAGGTTGTATCTTGACCAATTGGACTGTGACACACAATATTAATTTATCCTCTGTAACTTGTCCAGTTGAATCCATCTACACCAAATAGTGGGAGTTTTCCCCTTAGTTGTACTAGTTTTTTCGACTATAAGTTATTTTTTCATGTTTTCTTATTAGCATGTATTGGATTAGGCCTAGCATTCTATTAATCATGTGTTGCAAAATATTTTTCAATATGAAGAATGGTAATATTACAATCGATGAAAAATTTTGCAGTTTATTGAAACATAATGTTCTCAAAGAGCTGACAATGAAGGAAAAAGTTATTCTTCCACATTTTCTGAAATATAGCAGCCAGAAAAAGATTGTGAACATTTTGGTGTTAGCAATATTCAAAAACATACACATGAGTACTTGGACACATGTGGTAAGGAAAGTGAAGACCTAGAGCAGAAAAGGAGGAAAACTTCCCTTGATGAAACAATTTAAGCCACCTTAAACTGGATCAGACAAATGAGAGTAGTTAACACCTGAAACTCCAAGCTAATGATCAAAGTATTTGCTAAAAAAATTGCACAGAAATTCAGGTTGGCATATTTTCAAGCACCAAGTGGTTGGCTCAAGAAATTTAAACAAGATCTCCCAGAAAATATTACATGTTGAATGTAATGAGGTTTCAGTAGAAGTTGTGGAAGAGTCCATGAAAAAATTCCTAAACTTCACCAGAGTCTTCAAAAATAACAACAGCTTTAATAATGACAAATATGGGGAAGGGTATGGTGTCTCACGCCTGTAATCCCAGCATTCTGAGGCCAATGCAGGTGGATTGCATAAACTCACAAGTTTGAGACCAGCCTGAGCTACAGCAAAGACCCTGTCTCTAAAAATAGCCAGGCGTTGTGTCAGGCGCCTGTAGTGCTAGCTACTTGGGAGGCTGAAATAAGAGAATCACTTGAACCCAAGAGTCTGAGATTGCTGCAAGCTATGATGCCATGGCTCTTTACTGGGGGTGAAAAAGTGAGACTCTGTCTCAAAAAAAAAAAAAAAAAAAAGAGAAAATAAAAGAAAAGAAAAACCAACAAGTTTGAAATCTTTATTGGGGTGATGCTTGACAAGAGCTTAGTCATGGAAGGTAACAAATGTAAAAACAAAAAACTTTGCAAAGAACATGTCACAGCTCTGCTTTTCCCTGGCTCAACTGGAAAAAAACACAAGCCCTGGTGATTGATAAATCACTAAAGCCATGTGCATTAAAAAACTTGCAGTCCAAAGATCTCCCTGTCACTGGAGATCAAACGAATGTGCATGGATAACTGGTGCCCTATTTCATGAGTGGGTAAGAGGTGTTTACCAAGAAATGAAGAAGAAATGGTCTAGTCTACTGCTAATATTTCTAGTCTACTGCTAATAGACAACTGTTGTGGTCACCCACAAATGAATCATCTCACAAACATGACATTGAAAAGTCTGCTTCCAAACACTACCTCAAAAATCCAACCTCTTACCTAAGGCATCATCAAAATATCTAAAACAGCCTGCCGAGCCCAGTTCCTGCAGTGGGTCATTACTAAAACCTAAATCTGTGGTCCACCTGTGGAAGCAACTTCGTACAGTCCATCAGTTCATTGTCAGGATGCCGTCCTCTGGATCAGTCCTAATTGGAATAAAGTTCAGCCAAAAAGGATACAGAAATATTTCAAGATAGCTGGGTTTACCGCAACTCAACATCATGATGTTTGGCCCCATCAGACAGTCCATCTCCCATGGCAGAATTCAAAGGAATAGATGGCTGAGGATTTGTTGCAATGGCTGATGGGGTGGCAACCTGTAATGAACCTGACTCAAAAGCAATTTTACAAATGATATCAACTGAAGAACTGACCCGTGTAAGAGTTCAGGAAGCAGCTGATGAAGTGGAAGAAGCAAGTGATGATGACACAGAAATTGCAGAGACGCCTAAACAGGAGGATGTCAGGCATGAATTAAAATTACTTACTTCAGAAATGATGTAAGATGATATATAGAATGTCCAAAGCATTGGCAATTAGATGGGAATGAATGGACAGAATAAAAGATATAACAAGTTATCCCCACAGGACGTCAGGAAGCATAACAAAAAGTGCGCAATCCTGAAGAAAATTCTGCTTTCGAATGATTAGTTGTTAAGTAAGAAATTTAGCATAGTGTTTTCCTGAGGATGCTATAAAAATGTTATGAAAGTGTGATTTAAAACAACACGAATTTATTATTTCATTGTTTCTGGAGGTCAAAAGTGCAAAAGGAGACTAGGCCAGAATCAAACATCAAGACAGATGTGATCATTCTGGAAGTTTTACAGGACAATGTTATCTTTTTCTTTTTGGCTTTTCCGGCTGGTATGGTTGCCCACATTCCTTGGTTATAAATTCTTTTTCCTCATCTTCAAAGTCTGTAATAGCAGTTTCAGTTATCACCTTCATTTAACCTTCTCTTCTCCCTCTCTCTTCCAATTTTAAGAACACTTATGATTACACTGAGTGCACCTGGATAATTCTGGGTACTCTTCTCAGCAGAAATTCAGCTGATTGGCAACTTTAATTTCACCTACAACCTTAATTCTCCTTTGCCATATAACATATACAGAGCTTTAAAGGATTAGGAAGTAGAAATTTTCAGGTGTCCATTATTCCTACACATTAATAGAAGGGAAGCCATTCAAATTATGATTATTTTAGTTTGTTTCACTTATTTTGATTTAGTTAATAAAGTGCTTTTTGCTATTTTAGACCCAGGACATTCTGTCCTTCATTCTCACTCATCTAAACTTTTATGTTAGTCTACTTGACCTGTTTTGCTCCATCCGAATAGTTACTACATGTTTCCTAGATAAATTATTTTGTCGTTATCCTCTTAATTTTAAAAACAAATTAAGAAAACACTTCAAAGCCTAATTATTGAGCCTAATTCTTACTGAAATAAGAATAAATTTCAACTCTAGTGTTCAATGTCCTTTATTACATAATCTATCTTAAACCTTGAGTTATTCCCAGAGTATCCTTGTATCAGCCAGAAAAAATTATAAAAAATTATGTCTGATTCAGAATCTTTTTATTAATTTTTGTTTAAATAAATAAGATATGGAAATTACAAGTTCATATTTTGTCAAGATAGAAGTATTTTTGTGCATCATGAGAGTAAAGCATTCAGTCTTTGTGTGAGGTCTGTGAGCACCACAGATACTAACAGGTGAATTTTTAACATATATATATATATTTTTTTTTTTTTTTTTTTTGTAGAGACAGAATCTCACTGTACCACCCTCGGGTAGATTGCCCTGGCGTTACACGGCTCACAGCAACCTCTAACTCTTGAGCTTACATGATTCTCTTGTCTCAGCCTCCCAAGCAGCTGGGACTACAGGCGCCCGCCACAACGCCCGGCTATTTTTTTGATGCAGTTTGGCCGGGGCTGGGTTTGAACCCGCCACCCTCGGCATATGGGGCCAGCGCCCTACTCACTGAGCCACAGGCGCTGCCCAATGTATATATTTTTTTACATGTGAACAATTCTCCACACACAAAAAGAATGCCCCATTATTTATTGTTTTCGCAAGGTCAAAAAGGGAACACAGTCAAACTATGGCTATTGTATACCAGAAACAACGTGTTACTAAATAACTCCTAACATTCCTAATTTTATTATCAATGCTTAAATAGAAATAAAAATATACACATATTCCTAGTGTCCAAAATAATCCAGTTAAAAAAATTAAATGTAAAAAAAAAAAGAAAAAAAATTTAAATGTAAATATGTTGCATTCATTTTCAGAAAAAATAAGAATATCTTTGTTTACAATAAAGTAATTTCATTCCTCATATTCTTCGTATTATTGAAGGAGAGAAAAAGAGATTTCAGGGATCTCATTCTTTCTTATTAGGCAATTTGGATATCAAAACCTAGAAAGTCACCTATTACATTTCCAGAAAAATGTGTGGCTTAGTGTAGTGAATATAGAGGGGTCTCATAGAGAAGTGGTTACCACTATTTTTGGCACCACGGACCAGTTTCATAAAAGAGAGTTTTCCACAGACTTCCGGTTGGGGGGAGGGTTTAGAGATGATTCAAGTGCAGTAGTTGTCTACCGCAGATCATCAGGCATTTGATCCTCATAATAAGCACACAACTTAGATCTTTGCACATGAAATTTGCAGTATGGTTCATGAGAATCTAATCTGTAAGAATCTAATCTCTCAGTCATCTGACGGAGGTGGAGCTTGGGAGGTGATGGGGAGATGCTGTAAATACACATGAATCCTTGCTTGCCCATCACTCACCTCTGGCTGTGAGGTCTGGTTCCTAACAGGCCAAAGACTGGTACAGGTATGCAGACCAGGGATGGGGTTCACAGTCATAGAGGAGTCTCATGGAATCCCAAATTGCCAACGATCACGGGGACAAGAAATGAAAGAATTTGCAAGAAGAATTTATCTTCTTCTTTTTTTTTTTCTTTTTATTAAATCATAGCTGTGTACATTGATATGATCATGGGGCATCATTGGAGCAAGCCACACCAGAGTAGTCACCAGACCCCTGTGATCCAGTTCCCAGAGATCTCTTAAACTCTCTCACCCGAGACAGGTACAGACGGAGACAATTGAATTTATCTTCTAATTTACATTTCTTTCCTCTTTTCCTTTCTCATTCCCATCGATTCATTTATTCTTTCTTCTTCTCTTCTCTCTTCTATTTTCCTCTTCACTCTCTGCTTCTTTACTTCTGTGGTTCACAAAGGCACAACCTCTTGACCTGTCCAGAATCCCCAGTTTCATCTTGCATTTGTACAACTGCAGAGCTGTATTGTAACAATTATCTTAAACTATTCATTCAATACTGTTTTGTTACTATTAAATGCTACTTACCCCTGAAGAATTTTAACATATATCATATATTTAAACATGATATATATTTGTAGATTATTAGTTTATTTGTCTTACAGTGCCAACCTAGAGATGTCTTAATAAAAACATTCTGTAAAGGAGACCTCTTCCCTATCAAATATCATGAATTTATTTAACAAGGTATTTTAGAATATTTACAAAGACATCATACTGGGTCTTGTGCCTCTTTTTTTACCATGGACTTACCCCTGGACAGGAATCACTGGATAGCTGCTTAGTTTGATGACTCCCAGGGAACAGGTGCTTTGCTGTTCACTAATTTCCAACTTATCCAATTCATAGGTAAATTCTACTCCCACATCAAACTAAAAATTACCAGAAAATTAAACATAACCTCAGAACCATGAACAGACTAATGGTTGTAGTCAGCTCCCATAAACTGAGTCATTAGGGGAGACTGTTTCACCCTTTTAGTTCAGATCGTATGTGCAGGGGATTTAGAGAGAGTTTATAAACCAGCAGTAGTCCAATCTTCTTTCTATAGAGAAATCAATAGAGAAGTTTCTTCTAATACCAGTTGTTACTAAATGACAGATCTGAAGGAGATAGGTAAGAGTAATATTCTCTTGCCCTGACCTAGTCACATGAAATTATCATGATGGCATCTCTCCTGGGTCTAGAAATCTATTTATGAGCATCTCTGCCATCTGCTATGATGTCTGCCGGTTTCCTTATTTTATCCATTTGAGCTTCATCATTACCTGTCTTGGTCAGGCTTTCTGCTTTATCTGGTATACTATTTACCCACAGAGCAGGTATAATAAAAACATGTTAATTCTTTTTTTTTTTTAGAGACAAGAGTCTCACTTTATCATCCTCGGTAGAGTGCTGTGGCATCACAGCTCACAGCAACTTACAACTCCTGGGCTTAGGCAATTCTCTTGCCTCAGCCTCTGGAGTAGCTGGGACTATAGGCGCCTACCAGAACACCTGGCTATTTTTTTTGTTGTTGTTGCAGTTTGGCTGAGGCTGGGTTTGAACCTGCCACCCTCGGTCTATGGGGCCGGTGCCCCACCCACTGAGCCACAGACCCCACCCAAAAACATGTTAATTCTTTACTTTGTCTTACACCTGAGCAGATGCCATAACATTCAGTTATCTCTGTCATTTGATCATGGAACTGTACTCACAGCTGCTCTTAACTTAGTTGCATATAGTAAAATCATTCCTCATCTCATTAGTGATGCAGACTAAGTCCTATAATATTGTAACTTCTGCATTAATATAGTTCTTTATGAGTATACATAAACTTACATGTTTACTGTGCCCACTGATTAAAATGAAATAAAAAAAAAACTGTGAGGTGGGAAAGAGATTTTGTTGTGTATCTGATTCTTCCCTTCTCCTTCATTCATAGTTATTAATATCAGAAAAAATTTCAAGGTGGTACTCCATCCATCACTCATATGTCTTAAAGATGCAACTAAGAATACTTGAATTAACTACAACTTGCGCTTCACTTATTTTGGATGACAAACAGTTCATTTTATCTATGGATAACAAGAGATAAGGAATGTCTATTAATAGTGGCTTATTTATCATTGCTATATGTTGGTCGCAATAAATAAATATCATGATTAGAGGATATATATTTTATGTGGGGGTTGAATTAATAATTGCCTGTTACGAACCTTTAATTCTATTCTTCAATGTCAGTTCTGTTATCAGATAAGTGACATGTAGGGTCAATCTTAGTTGGCACCCACTTGTAGCCACGTGAACGGCCATTAGTGATCTAATGTAATCCATTTGCTGACTTTGCACTGGCCTGTATCCTTGGAGAATTTATCCTCCTCTATATTAACGAATGATTCTTCTTCTTCTTTTTTTTTTTTTAAAGATTATCAGGACATTTTATTGGGAATATTTGAAAAGGCTCATGTCAAGAGAAAGAAGAGCAGAAATAATTATGCTTGATATTGGTCTAAAAGGAAAGCAAAGGTACATTTCTGAGAAAAAAAAATCCATGATATACACGTTAAACTTACTATAAAGTTAAATTTATTATGAAATTTCAAGGCAACATTACTGCTCCTATTTTGGCTGGCAGAGCCCCCAAATTAGGCAAAAGTGTTGATTCCCCTGGAGAATTATTGAACCACATCTGCCAGTGTAGACAATGTTAGCCTGAGCCACATTGAAGACCCTTGCCTTTCCCTGTTGCTTTCTGGAGCCCTGGGCAGTAGTGTGCATTCCTGAGTCCCACACAATGGCACGTTCCCAGCCACCAATCCCACTGCACATCTAGAGGTGAGCAGCATGTAAGGGAGGGACACTTCAATTCTGTTTACAGCTCCCCCACCCCCATCACCTGTATTTGCAGCTGCTCCCATCACTGGCATCACAGTCTGAGCCCTGCCTCCTGTCGGAGCAGTGGCAGCATTTGATTTTTATAGAATCACAAACCCTACGGGCACCTTCCTTATTGAACAGGAGAGGTATCCAGGTTGTGTGGTCCTTAGGGGAACCTAGTGCCTGCTGATCCGAGGTGGAGCTGAGTCGTGACACTAGTGCTGGGGAGAGCCAGCAAGTCAGATTATTATCAGCAGAGAGGTCTGACTGTACAGTGACTTGCAGATTCGTATCAAAATCATCCCTCCCCTAGTCTGTGGACAAATTGTCTTTCATGAAACCAGTCTCCTGTGCAAAAAATGTTGGGGAGCACCACTACATGGGGATCTTTTTTACT
The DNA here is from genome assembly GCF_027406575.1 of Nycticebus coucang. Classification (NCBI taxonomy): domain Eukaryota; kingdom Metazoa; phylum Chordata; class Mammalia; order Primates; family Lorisidae; genus Nycticebus; species Nycticebus coucang. Next base: position 20,319,778 of record NC_069802.1, on the reverse strand, counting down.
TTATTGTAGAGGTTCATTTCCGTGATGAGATAGCAAGTCCAGGGCTATAGACTAAGTAGTCTAAATGATCCTCTAAAATTGAAAGCCCAATTTTTCTTCTATTATTAATTAAGCAGCTTGTACCTCTGTCCATTAAACTGACCTACCTTTAACTTTGTTTACTGGGTATTGCCGCACACAGTCAGACCACTGCTACTTTCAAAAGAGAAATCTGGTCTTTGTTCTGAACATTCCCACCTGCGAATTAGGGAGCTGATTTTACGACAGATGGAAGAGAATTATAGAATTCAGACCACAGAGCAACAGCAGTGGGAAGGTCCCCCAAGGGCTCGACCCTTGTATATGTGCAACCACCCCTGAAATGTATTCCTTGGTATGCTTTGAATGTATCATTTCCATGTTGGGAATGAGCATTGGTATACTGCTCCTCCACTACTTAAATACGTGTCTCTAATGTCACCATATACTTCTGTCCTGGATATTATCTCATAATCTTCACAGATGTGGACAGTTTTGACCAATGTCCAGTAATACCCTAGCCATTGTCTTTCTTATAACAAATTCTGAGTCTAAAACTCAAAAGTAACACTACTTTTGCCAAAGTCCAATCTTCCTAGGTTCTGAATATAGGCAGTTTCTCAACTCTCTGAGCCCCTGGACCATGAGGTCCTCGGGGGACTGCGTGTACCATCATCTCTGCGAATTATTTAACGGTTGCTTCCGGCCACTCAGCTTCTTTCTGGTAAACTTATGAATGAAAGTTTTTGCTAGAGAAATGTGATTTTGCCAAAACCAAGGAAACTTGCTAGCCTCTGAACTTCTTTCTTTTTTTAGTGTCTGAGAAAGATAGTAACTTACTTTTCACAATTTGAAGACCATCTCTCGTTGCTCAAAACCCCTTAATTCCCAGGGATTTTACCACATTGAGTTGGTCATTAAATTTACCTGAAATTTTCTATAAGCCTTTATTTGTCATATTGGTGATTAAGGTAATTTTTTTCTAAGCTTCTTCTTCTAAAGATGCAACAATTATGATATCATGGATGTCGTAAAATAACTTGTATTAATGGTGACCAAGAGCAAGTACCTGCAAGTGACAAATAGAACATGGTGATAATACAAATGAATTGAATAGCTCTGCAGGAGAGCAATGGATGTATAATAATTTTCATTCATGAGAAGGTAGATTGACTGCCTTCTTGTACTTCAAGAGTGAGATTTTAAAAGAGGTGATGGATCCACTATTATGATAGCTGACAAATATTTTGATTAGAACTTCAATATGTCTTGTATTCAGGAAAAGAGTGACATCATTTGTCAACAGCAGAACAGGAAATGTTGCAGAATGTCTCTTGTGAAAATAGAGAAGTCAAACAAAAGCCTCTACATGAATAGAAAATAAAAATAAAACGATTAGCTCCATAAATATAAACCAGGACATTCATTTTAAAGAAAACATATTTTTAATGAAAAATGCTTCATGCCGTTTAGCAACCCTCAAACCTAGCATTTTGCATATATTCAGCACTTACATAATGTATTGTTATTATGTGAATCGATATAATCATTTTAACAATGTAGTTTTGTAATTAACACTGTGGCTGAGGGTTAGAGATGGTTGGGGTCAGGGGATTGATGGTACAAAGAAGGAAATCACAAAATTTTATGCTACTTCACAGTCTACGTTTTATGCAAACTTTCCCCTTAACTATTCCACCTCTCGTGAATACCTAAGCCTGGCTCCTTCTGCAGTCAAATGCTCTACCCCTGAGCTATCCCCCCTCTGCCTGGCTCCTTCTGTTCCGAGCAATAACAGAGGTTGATGTACTAATAAAGATGTACTGAGCTGTATAAAATCAAAGTTGAGTTGTCAAACTGAAGAGCGCATGCCAACTGCTGTCTCCAGTGTACTCAGGATTTCAACTATGTTCTGTCCATAGCAAAGTATCTTCAAAGGGAATCTATTACCATACCACAGAAGACTCTGTGTGCTGTTGCTTTTCATTATTGAAATACAAAGCTTCAAATTTTTCTTCTTTACTTCCACCTTCCCTTCCTTTTCCCTTCTTTCTTCCTTTCCTATTTTCTTTCATCTCTAAAAATACCTGAAGTGAATAGTACAATCTTGGAAACTATTTTTTCTAAATTTTGCTGCAATCCTGTATAGTTCCTATAATACTAATACGAAACTAACTTTAATAGTATATAATATAATATAATCTATTTATTTAGTGGTATCACTGAAATAAGTATAATTAATTCCATGGTATATTAAACATAAATTGCACTTACATTTTCTGACTGTAATTATACATGTACACATATTTACACATATATACACATTGTCACACAGCGTGTGTGTATTTAATCTTGTGTTGGAACTATATGTAGATTCAGAATAGAAACAAACATGTTTCAATCTTTCTTTGATATGATAACACTCTTAATTCTTTTTGAGTTTCATTCAGTTTCAGAATAACAGGTACTTCTAACATTTTGTTTTGGTGAAGGTCCTAAGTATTTTAGTCTGTGCAGGCAAGCTGACTTCATAGTACAAATTTGATTATATTCAATGTATGCACACCAATCAGCAAAAGGAGAGGCAGAGGTTAAGTTTAAGATGCTCTTTTGTTTTTCTCTTTGCTTGTTCCTGGAAGTGGAGTGTGAAACAGAGATTCCTGTGGTGTGATTATTAAGGGAGTATACTCAGGTTGCACAGAAGTGAGATTAGGGCAGAGATTGGGGAAGAAGATCAACGAAATAATGGCATCCGCTTAAGTCTAGATCATTCTGATCCCAAGGAGAGCTCAGGAGTATAAAGAGCATTAATTCAATATTCTCTCTGGAGGCAAGGGAGATTTCTATGCCTGTGTTAAATAGTCACTGACAAGGGGCTCCCTTGTGGGGGAGTGAAATCACCCTCTAGGCAATTCTAGGCAGCTCTAACTCCAGATGACTCAGGAAAATTCTGGGAAAGTGCCTGGCTGAAAATTGTTTCCTGACAACAACATTCATTTTATATTTTGGCTTATAATCCAGTACTGCTTTTTATGTTTAATGGCTCAAATTTTTCCAGCTTCAGCCATTGGGAACTCTTTCAGTTGTCTCCTGGGTCCATTTAAGATACCCCCACAAACATGGTGTTGGTTTTCCCTCCTTTCCTTTTTTTTTTTTAAGCACTTTCTTATTTTCTGACACTACAAGGTTGTCCAGGCTTGTCTTGTGTGTTTCCTCTCTCAGGCCTAGGGTGACTCATTTATTCAAGAAACTCCGGTTCCTTTTATTGAAGGATGGTATTGGTAACGAAGATTGAAATGCTATGTGCTATAAGGGAATCATCATTGCTTTTAGGGATTCTCAACTGGCTTAGCAAAAAAAAAAAAAAAAAAAAAATATATATATATATATATATACACTTCTGTAACATTTCTAATGCAACCATCTGCATCTACATTAAGCTAAACATGAGTTTATACTGGTATCTCCAACTGTAGTCAATTCCTACATGGGTCATCCGGCCTTCTTTCCTTATTTATCTATAAATTCTCACCTCAACATTAAGAAATTTGGCTACCACCAACCACTCTCCACTTACTTAATTTAATATACATTTATAGCAGTATGACAATTATTAACCTTTGTTTCATGAAACAAAAAACCCCGCAAACATTAGCAATTACAATACAGTGCTTATCCTTTTGACTTTGGCGTATAGACTCTATATAATACTAAAATTTTATGGTAGGACCTTTTCCCTCTACTTGCTTCGGTGAAGTCATTAAATACTTTGGTAATACAGTTAGATTATCTTGTCATGATCTGTATTCCTTCCTGTATTCCCCCAAACTCCTAAAATTATTTTAGTTTACATACATTAAAGTTCATTTTTTGTGTCTTTTCAAGTTCTTTGGGTTTGAACAACTACATTACATCCCACCATGTTTTCACCATTTCCCTATCATGTAGAGTGTTATGCTGACTTAACAAATGCCCTGCCCTTTATCCATTTTATCTTCCCTCTCTCCCTATAACCTCTGAGTACTAACTAGTGATCTTTACAGCCTTAAGGCTCTTTACAGCCTTAAGTCTTTCAAAATGTCATCTAACTGGAATCGTGCAGTGTGGACCCTCTCCTGATTGGCTTCTTCCCTTACCAATATTTACTTAAGATCCTCTGATATTTCTTTATTTCTTACAAGCTCATTTATTAACATTGCTAAATAAGTTTTCTTGGTGTATATATAGTATAGTTATTTTGTCCTTCATCTATTGAATTTCAAATTATTTGCTTCTACTAACATGCAAGCTTTTGTGTGTATATACATTTTACAATCTGGTAGGTAAATGCCTAGAAGTGCAACCACTGGGTCAATATGGTAAGACAAAGTTAAGCAAGGTAAAAAGCAACCAAAATACCTTTCAAACTGATTAATTTTTCATCCTCACCAGCAAAGAATGAGCATTCCTGTGTCTGTGCATCTTTACCATCCATTGGTATCATTAGCGTTTTGGAAATTAATTATTATAGAGTTTCAGTAGTACTTCATTTCTGCTTTAATTCATAATTCCTTAATGGGAAATGACTTAAGCATTTTTCATATGACTTTTTGTTAGCTCTCTGCATATCTTCTTTGGCAAAGTGTCTGTTCAGAATCTTTCGCCCATGTTTTGATTTAGTTGATCTTTTTCTTTCTATTGAGTTTTAAGGGTCCTTTGAATATTTTGTTTACGAGTCCTTAATTAGACATGTGTTTTGCAAATATTTTCTCTTGGCCTGTGACGTGTCTTTTCATTGTCTGAATATAATTTTGCTGGGAAGTTTCCAATTTAAATAAATCTCAACTTAGTAAATTTTTCTTTCTTTTTTTTTTTTTTTGTAGAGACAGAGTTTCACTTTATCGCCCTCGGTAGAGTGCCATGGCATCACAGAGCTCACAGCAACCTTCAACTCCTGGGCTTAGGCAATTCTCCTGCCTAAGCCTCCCAAGTAGTTGGGACTACAGGCACCCGCCACAACGCCCGGCTATTTTTTTGTTGCAGTTTGGCCAGGGCCAGGTTTGAACCCGCCACCCTTGGTATATGGGGCCAGCGCCCTGCTCACTGAGCTGTTGATCGTGCTTTTGGTATTGTATCTAAAAGCTCATTGCCATGTGCAAACTCACCTACATTTCCTTTTATTTTCTTCTTCTGGAAGTTACATAGTTTTGCATTTTAAATTAAGGATTTTGTTCTGTTTAGAGTTAATTTTGGTTAAAGGTGAACAGATTGTGCCCTGACTGTTTTTTCCATATGGATGTGAAATGTTTCCAGCACCATTTGTTGAACTGACTATACTTCATTCAATGCCATAGCTCCTTTTAAAACAAAGATAATTTGACTGTATTTGTGGGGATCTATTTTAGAGTTCCGTAAGCTGTTCTATTAATCTGTGTATCTATTATTTTACCAGTGCCACATTGTCACGATGACTATAGCTATTTTGAAGTCAGGTAGTTCAAATGTCAGAATAGTCTACATTTATTTGTCATCTTTCGTATTTGTTGGCTACAGTAACCTCCTGCTTTCCACATAAACCTCAGAATCAGCTTAGTGATACCTTCATAATGGTTTGCAGGAATTTTGATCAGGACTGTGTAGGATCTACAGATAAGAATACAAATAAAGTTGGCATGTTAACATTATCAAGCTTTTCAATTCATAAAAACAGAACATCACTTTATATCTCTTTATATACATATATTTGGCTTTATTTCTTCAGATTTTTAAAGTTCTGTGGGACTTTCTACCTAGAAAATCATGTCAGTTGGAAAAAAAAGGACATTTCTATATCTTTCTTTTTGCGTGCACACTTCATTTCTTTGTATTATCCTGGGACTTTGTATTATCTGGGACTTCCTATACATGTGTGCTAGGAGTTGTGAGAAAAGTCTTCCTTTTCTTATTCTCAGTCTGATGGAGAAAGAGTCCAATTCTTCACCATGAAGAATAATGTTAGCTGAAGAATTTGTGTACGTGTTCTTTGTCAAGTTAAGGTAGTTTTGCTACATTTTTAATCCGCTGAAAGTTTTATATCTTAAATGAATACTAGACTGTGAAAAAAAATTCTGTACCTATTTATATGATTGTGGAAATTTTAATACCTGAGTAATTTGACACTGATCTGCTGGTATTATCCACTATAGCTCCATGAAACCTAGTCAACATCACAGCAGATGTCTGCCGCAATCAAGTAGATGAAATAATGAGGATGCTTGCAACCTCTGCACCACCAAGCAGTGGTGATTGGTCAATAGAAACAGGCCAATTCTCTTGCAAGACAACACTAGACCACATGTTGCACAAGAAATCCTGCTCAAACTACTCAAACTGGACTTGGAAACTCTCTGTCATCCACCATATTCACCAGACCTTACACCAACAGACTACCACTTGTAGGCTTTGGACCACTTCTTGCAAGAAAAAAATATTCAATTCTCAACAAGCTGTGAAAAATGCCCTTAGCAATTTCATTGCCATTTGCTCTCGAGGCTTCTTTGCTGCTATTGCAAACAAGTTTCTGTTAAGATGTCAAAACTGAGTCATAGTTTATAGTTTGGTTTAAGTGCATAGTTTAGGTGATGAGTTATTTCTTGTTTGAGATATAATAAACTTCATTTTTTATTCAAATTGGACATTTCATGTTTAATGACCTACAGTTCTTTGGTCTCGGCCCCTGGTCTGTTTGGGTTGATAGTTCCACCATAATGTGGGTCTGAAAGATACTTCAAAGATCAGCCTTAGGTTACACAAGGGTGATGTTACCTACGGGAGCAATGAAGAAAACAACGATTCTTTATGGCCATCAACTATGTAACTCCTTGGTAGAAAGAATTTTTAAAAAGCAAGCTAGGATAAAATGGCTGGAGATTATATAGAGAGATATATTTTTCTGTGCCTATACCTTTTCAGAGGTCACACCCTGACCACAGTTCCCATCTTATAACATTGTATTAATTTTATAAAAGTTGACTTCACACCTGTGTATCCTCCTTATGCAATCCAGTTGAGCAAGAACTCCCATTTTCCATATCTGATCACACTCAGTATCTGATCACGCTCTTCCGGGTGGCGTCTGATCCCCAGCAATAATTCTGGGAGCCTGGTTTACCTAGGATCCTCCTTACTCATGTTTCCTTTTAATGAGTTTTCATCACTTTTCCTCATCCTCATTATTGACTATAAATTATCACTTGCCCAACATGTATTTGTAACTGAGCCCAGTTCTATACTGACATACCCTTTTCCATATTGCAATAGTCCTAAATAAAATATATGTTTTTATTTTTATATATTTTTTACTTTCACTGTAGTCTAGCTCTGATTTCCTTTTGTTGTTATTGGAAGGGATTAAATCTGAGGTATGACTATGTCTTAGACTATACTGATTGGGTTGATATTCTTCTCGTTTTTTTTTTTTTTAATGTCATTTTTTATGAAGGCAATTTGTCGGCTTTTTTTAACCTGGATTTTTTTTTTTACCATTTATGCTATTTTGTATTGGTTTGGGTGATTGTGATTATTTTTAATTCAACTTGTTTAATATTCATGATGAATTGTTTCCAATTATTCTTCTAATTATTTGATTACAAATAGATTCTATCTTATGGATCTATAATTTGTGACTTGTTATCCTCCCTTCTTTTCTTTCTTTCTTTTTTTTTCTTCACTTACTTTCCATAATATTAGAAGCTCCCAGATGCCAAGATTTGGGGAGAATCATTTTTCCAGATACTTCAATTTACCTTAATGTTTTCTAATTTTTTTTTTGAAATTTGGGGTGTTCTACCACTTGATCAAAGCATTCAATGCAGAAAAACTTAGTCATAATGACATTAATAAGGTAAAGTGCATTCCAGACAGACAATGACATTGAAATGTTTTTAATAAAACCATTTCTTTATGCCACTTACTTATTTAGGTTTTCATTTCTGACTTCTCTTGTGTCATTGAAAACTTACATTAAATAGATGTGTATGTTTTTCTCTTATTAATCTGTTTTTTATTATAGGTGTTTGAGCTATTAGCCTTGCAATGGGTGAGGAAAAAGTGCTACTTTTTCTCCCCTATAAGTATACAAGGGATTTCTTAAACGTCTTAGAAGAATTAAGATTATTTGTTTCTAAGTACAAAAATAAATAACTAGAAACAATATTAAATAAAAAATATCATAGTAAACTGGAGACTATACATTTTAAAGATCTTATAACAATAAATGTGGCATGAGAAAAAGGCTGATGGTATTATATTCAAATTATAAGATATCTACTGTATATTATTTATTACAAAAGTTTTGCCAGGAGATAGAAATAAACATATTAAAATATGTGTTTTCCTGCACATGTTAAAACAAAATCACTCTGGTCATAACAAGTGGATGGGAGAGTAATGAAAAATGAGAACAGAAAGTTAATCATATGGGAACAGATTATATAGTTGGTCTCAATTTTTTTTAGAACTTGAGGGATGCAGAAAAGGAAATTGCTAATGAATCATTTAGTGCCTTACAATGTCACCCATGAATGAAACATAGATAAAAAATAATTATGTATTTGATCAACTTAGCAAGGTTTTGAAAAATTGCAAATAAATTTTAGATAGATAAAGATATTAAATGCCTTCAAATGCTACTTAAATTATAATTACAAATAATTTCATACTATTTATCAAGACTCTTACAAATTCCCACACCTCTTGACTTAATAAATACCTTCTGATATTTGGATCTACATAATTTGTTGTATATATCAGTAGTTCATCTGCAATTTTTGCATCACAGGTTCATTTAGTATAGCCATACAAAGCAGCGGGTGTTGCTGTAGGAGAATGTCGTCCCAGCTACTCAGGAGGCTGAAGCAAGAAGGATAACTTGAGCCCAATAATCTGAGGTTGCTGTGAGCTATGACACCATGGCCCTCTACCCAGGGCAGCAGAGTGAACAAAAAAATAGAATAGGCAAATAATAGAAATAACCAATATTTCAAAAGAGGAATGTATAAGCTTATCATGATTGCTAGGTTTTTTTAAAAGCTTAATATATTATTTGTATTCTTCCCCCACCAGAATTTGGAACCAAGTGGGAATGGGAAAAGGAGATAGGCAAATGGATATCAAATTATCCAATTTAAGACATAAAGATGTTTTGAAAATAAAGCTTAATTCCACATGAAACTTAGAAAAATTTACTCAGTCACATGTTTTTTTCTTGTACATGTGTGGACTTTTGAAGAAAAAGGGTTGCCCATTTTACCACATGCCAAAGAGCACATGACAGCGAATGATATACATGACCTAGTAGATCTTGAACAATGTCATGAAAGTTGCAGAACAAGAGAGATCCAGTTCTTTCTCTCAAATTTATAAATCAGTGGGAGCAAAGAGTGAGGAGAGTTACGTAATAGAGACTCTTCCTACAGAAGAAAGCATTAAGCCATTAAGAAATTAACATAAGCCCCGTAATGGCACATCATAGAATAAAACCTGTGAGAAGTCATCATTAAACTTAGTGTTTGGTGCTAAATCTATGCTAACATAATTTGTAGTAAATATAGAGTAAAAACTAAGAGCACTAAAATGTTTCTGCAATTTTATTTTATTTATTTTTTTTATTAAATCATAACTGTATACATTGATATGATCATGGGGCATCATACACTCGCTTCATAGACCATTTGACACATTTTCATCACAATGGTTAACATAGCCTTCCTGGCATTATCTCAGTTACTGTGCCAAAACATTTACATTCTACATTTACCAAGTTTCGCAAATACCCCTGTAAGATGCACCACAGGTATGATCCCACTGATCCCCCTCCCTCTACCCACCACCCCCCTCCCTCCCCTCCCTTTCCCATTTCCCCCTATTGTTTCTGCAATTTTAGTGTAGTTTTGCAGACATCTATTTAGCAATGGAGTAGCTGAGGGAAAGAGAGACAGCTCATCAGCTTCTAGATCATCTCAGAAAAGAGGAAATATTTTAGATAAAATAGAAGAAAGAAAGAAAGATAGATAGATACATAGATAGATAGATACCCTGTTTCCCCAAAAATAAGACATCCTCCGAAAATAAGATCTACTCACAGGAAAGATAAGACATCCCCTGAAAATAAGACCTAGCCCATCTTTGGGAGCACACCTTAAAATAAGACACTGTCTTATTTTGGGGGAAACAGGGTAGATAGATAGATAGATTCTATGGGAAAATTATCAGAACCTACCAGAGATTCCTGCGGAAGAAGTTGCAGAGCAGAGCGAGGCAGAGAAAAATATCAGCAGAGATAAACATCCCAAGAGGCTCAGAGTCCAGCAAAAAGGGGAGGTAGGGATCATTTGTTTCTCCCTCCCTCACATCTATGGCAGTCAACAGTCTCTTTTCTTTTCTTTTTCTTTCTTTCTTTCTTTTGACTTATACAGCTTGTAATAGAAGTCTTTATCCTATTTAGGGCAATAAATATAAAAGTTAACATGATTAAAGTATATTAAGCACATTTCAGACAACTAGATTTAACTACTGCAACATAAGCAAGGTACACAGGCTAATTAAAAGGAAGGGTGGTTTTCTCAACAGGACAATTAGTGTAAGGAAGGTATTACTGCCTTCTTATTCAATAAGTATGTAAGAAGATAATTCTTGAAAACAACCAGAAATTTTATTCTTAACTTATTCATAAAAATTAAAGCATAATACAAGAAAGTAAACTCTGATCTTCAACAACGTATTTCTTAATGCACTCAGCCAAGCACTTGGCATCCATTATTTGACAGACAACAAACTAAATACTGAAGTATATCTCTGCTTTTAGAGAGTTTTTTATTTAGGGAACATTAATCTGAAACATTCTTGAAGTCTGTTACCTGATACATATTTATTTCTTTTTACCTTCTACCTAGCCTCGTGCTACTAATACTTTTTACCTTCTACTTAGCCTAATGCCAGCTAAATAGTAAGTGTCCAATAACATTATATAAACTTAATGGAATATAGTAATTATCATTTTACGATTGTATACGATTTTTAGATTATAACCTCCGTTCACTACAATTTTTTTTTTCTGCTTGATAACTATTGTAACAAGTGACTAAACTTCTTGGTAATGAAAATACTCATAACATTAAGATATTTACAAATTATTTTTATAAAAATGTGAAGGCTTTTAACAGAGACTATTGCAGAACCAAAAGTAGTATTTCTGAAAATGTTGAGAAATACTCTTCCTATAGAAGAGTATAATACTTCAAACTTCTATTAATATTAAGTAACTTAAAGTTTAATTAATTTTTGGACTCACAAATGAGATTATAGGCAAAGAAAATGAGAGGAGACAGTTTACATTTAAATAACTTGAACAATCAAACTGCCATCAAAATACTTAAATCACTTAAAATTACATTACTATTAACAAATGTTTAAGTGACAAAAATCATTTGAATTCATAAAAGTACTATTTTATACTAGAATTGTGATTTTTTATTTATAACAGCAATAAATGAAGGTGCCTAAAATAAAATACTAACACTGTACAAAAAAGTGCAAACATAATGAAAGAAAAAATAATAAAATGTTCAGTGTTTTCACTATTATAAATATATCAAAATATTCATATTTTCCTCATGGAAACAATATTAATTTAAAAGTATTATCAAAGTATTATAATGATACTATATGATCTAATAATAGATATTTGTTGCTACTGTTATAAGGCTCTTATAGAAATATATTTTTTTCATATAGTCAACTATATAAAAAATCTTGCTGATTTCAGTATAGACAAAAAATAATAAACTGTGAGAAGTTTAGGAAAAGGTAAATGTTAAGGAAGGCTAGTTCTTTAAGAAAAGTGTGGTTAAACCTAATCTGGACTCTCTCTCTCTTCCTCTTTTTAAATCTGTTGAAGAGGAACAATGAATGTGTGTATATTTGCACAAGATTTAGAATTATAAGATTTTTTTGAATATTTACAAAACCCTTTAATCAAAAGAAATATATTGAAGCAAGCTGTCTGACAAGGTAACTTGTCCTGAATTTTGAAATGAAAGGTGAAATGGTAACATTTACTTATGAACTAATAATGCCAGCAAAAACTTTTTTGTTTACAATTTTAAATGATTTGCTAAAGTGGTACATATGGGTGACATACCCATTTTCTAAAATCACCTGAATCTGTTACTTGCGAGTCGAGTTATCATTAATGTTTTTTGCAGTTTCTGGCTGGGGCCGGGTTTGAACCTGCCACCTTCAGTATATGCATGGGGCCAGCGCCCTACTCCTTTGAGCCACACACGCTGCCTGAGTTATCATTAATTTTAATGTTCAGAATAAGATTTTTTAAGAAGACAGAACCTCTTAAAAAGTAACTTCTTATCACACATAACTTGTTTGTTAAAAATACAAGAGTTTCCCAACATTTAATGATTTTATTTATTTTTAGACAAATCAATGACATACTGATTGACATATTTGCAAACAATGTCCAAATTCTTCTACAGGACAAAAAAAAACATTGATATGTAGAAATACTTCCCTGAATCAAATTTAACCAGACACTGCATTTATAATCTATTCATGGGTGCTTCTGAACTGAAACGTTCAAATTTCTCTCACTTTGGATTATGATGTGCTTATTGATTTAGCAACAGGCAGAATATATATATATATATAAAACCACACTGTAAATATCACCACCATTTCTAAATCAATATTTTATCTGAATATATGAAATTATTTAATGTCACCAATGTCTGCTGCCAACATATTATTGAGCTGTAACTTTTCTTATTTAACAGAATAAGAAGTAAGAGAGGAAATTGATTGCACATGGAACTTGACCTACAAGCAGAGGTAGCTGTAATTTAATTTAATATTTAAAAAATATTCTGACAGTTTGGATTATGAAAAAATTAGAAGTGCAAAAATGAAAGGATTTTGTAGGGAAAGCACATGTGACTGGTAAAGAGGAGAGGGAGTAGGTGTGGGTGGGGAAAGGCTGCAGGTGCGCCCAATCTGTGGCCTGTGGACACATGCTGATTATTTGAAGACTGTTTTGCTTACCTGTGAAGTTGGATATTGAGAAAATTATGCATGAAGTTTTTTTGTTCATCAGTTTTTGACAGTGATTGTGTATTTAATGTGTGACCCAAGAAAATTCTTCTTCTTCCCATGTGCCACAGAGAAGAAAAAAAAAAAAAATGGACACCTAGGGAGTAGAACGCACATTGTAATCTATGTATGAGAGGGGGAAGGAAAGGGGACTTGCTAGGAGGAGCCTCAAACTGCAGTGCATCTGTGGAAATTTCTCAACCAGGTAAATGGAGGACTTTAGAGCAAAGAATACCTATTAGTGGAGCCAAATCTATCCTCATGCAAAAATGGAATCTGGTCGCCTCACTATGCTCTGTCTGTGTAAAATCTCACTCATGTGTTACATGCATTGTCTTGGAATGAGTGTAGCAGCTTGGGGTGTCAGGTAACTACACAGCTCTCAGCTGGTTCTTACTTGAAGGGAGATAAGAGGGGCACACATCATGACTGCCACAGATAATTTGCTGGAAATGCAAAATAATGATTGCTTTCATCAAACATAGTTGTAAAAAAAAAAAAAAAAATTTCTGGATGATTTTACCTAATGTACTGCACTTAAACACTAGCTCCTGCCCAAACAGGAATAATTTTTGTTGAATCTAAAGCACACCCTGATTCATAATAAAAGTATAAAAGGAAGAAATTAATATGCTTTGTTTTTTTGCCACAGTAGGTGTATAAACACATATAAATCATTTGAAAATCTTAATTACATTTGTTACTATTACTCAAGTCATATTAAGTAACATGTTGACTGACACACTAGGAAATTTTTTTTCCCTTGAGGCCTCTGAGTCTTATTATGAAAATAGAATAAAAACTTTGAAAACAAAATGATTCCTTTCTAATTTAATAAAAAATTTGTTATCTTTTATTGTTTTTGTTTGAGAGTTATATGCAACACACACAATCCTACTGTATTTACTCTACTGAGTTGCCTGTGACTCACAACATACTTACCAAATTTTTTTTCTGAGAATTGAGTCTTTTGTCTTTCTACAAATATTTTGTTGTGCTTGGAGTGGACCTTGGGTGTTCCTGGCTGAGGACCTGTGCATTGTATCCCCTAAGTATGTGCAGCAAGGTCATGTTGCCGCATATTACCTTATCCATTTCATTTAAAGAGCTTCCAGGCAAATGTTCAAGGCAAAGTGCCCAAATGGAAGATATGGTAATGGGAGAACACAGTTCAGCCTGTGTGCCGTACAGGAAGACCAGCTGAAGCAAGGCAACAGAGCCAGGAATAGACAGGCTAAACAATGAGCAGGGGGTTCAGAGTTTCAGGAGGCATGGATTCAAAACTAGTGTGAGTTAAGTACAACTCACGTGGCAGTCAAGGTATTAAAATGGACTCTTAGGGTGGTGCCTGTGGCTTAAAGGAGTAGGGCGCCAGCCCCATATACCGGAGGTGGCGGGTTCAAATCTGACCTCAGCCAAAAACTGCAAAAACAAACAAACAAACAAAAATGGACTCTTAAAAGACAACATTATTTTGAATTGGATGAGGTCTGTCAAAATTACAGAATAATTAATATTCTGACATTCATAGTTTTATATAAGATTAACAATATGAGCCAGATAATAAAACAAACATGTTCTCTGTAATGTTTTAGGTTAAGTCTTACCAATTTTGTGTGTGTGTGTGTGGTTTTTGGCCAGGAATGGGTTTGAACCTGCCACGTCTGGCATATGGGACCAGTGCCCTACCCCTTTGAGCCACAGGCACCACCCAGTCTTACCAATTTTTATTGGCAATAAATATAAGAGAGTAGCCAAAACAAGAGTTTCAATAGAATTGGTGATAAAATCATGTAATGCCCCCAAATATGCTTTATTTTGCCTGTACACTCTTTATAAATTTCTCACTGCCTTCTAGTGTTTTTACACTCATCAATTTGCTGAAGTTCCCATCACTCGTTTTAAAAATTAATAGGTTAATTACACGCAACAAGTAAAAATGTCTCATTATTCTCCGGTATGTAATTGTTTAGATTTTGTGACATGCAAAACCTTGCTGCTTTGGCATTCAGCAAGAAGTAAGATTGAGGCACCCTTTTGTGCTTATAATAACATAACCTTCTCTTTCTTTAACGTTTCGAAGGGTCTTCATCACAATGATAATCCAACAATCTGTGGGTACAGGTTGTATTTTTGGAGAAGTATGCTTTACTTGAAGCTGAAGAAATCACACTTGAATGCACATATTGAGAGTATATCGATGAGCGAAGTCCTATAAATAAGCAAGAATAGATGCTAATACTACTGACATAATTTACAACAGATCTGAGTCTTTTCCAGTTTTGGTTATTCAAATAATTTAAATGATGAGGGTACTGACATGCAGATGGGGAAATTTCTAAGCTCACATGCACACACACATTAAATAGAGGGCAAATTTGTTAATCAAAATAAGTGATGTTTCAAAGAGAAATCTTGTAGGTATTAAACGTTGAGATCAGTATGCTGGGAGCTGTCCTTATTATCTCAAACATTTCATTGAAGCCCAGAGAAATCCATTTTAATACAATATTGGTTAAAATACATTGCTAATAAAAGCATGTGAACCAAAAATATTGAGCCTTTCTCTGGAACCATTTTAAAATGTCTCTTGAAACTTGCCAGATGGGCTTATTAGTAATGGTTTATAACTTCTTGGTAGACATTTTAAACCCAAGATAAAAAGTAGTAAGTCTGTTAGTATAGGAACAATTTTAAATCTCTTGCTCCGTGGAATATATTTAGAGCAAAGCACTTTTAGAGATATTTACTTTAACTAAAACACCACAGAGAATAATTGGCAGCAACAGCAAAAACATAAAGTAATAGAACCACAAGGCAGGGTCTACTGTTATATCTTTGTCTTACCTACAGATTATGCTGCCTCACAGATCAGGGACGTTGGACATCATGTGTCCACATTTCACGGCTAGAGTAGGGCCACAGAATTATCCTGACAGCTATACTATAGATATAGAGAGATTATTTTTTCTTATTAGCTTCCCTCTTCATGTTCCTAAACATGCATTTAATTAGCATTGAGAGATTAGAGCACTGCCATTAACTGTGGTCGTGGCTGCTGTGGCTGTCTCTTGGCCACATAGCAGATGGTCCCAGGTGCTGACTCAGCCCTATTTGTCCTCCTGAGGCCTGAACATCTCTAAACTTCAAGTGTCAGTTTGGCTTCTGATTCATCAGCTTACTGCTGAACACCAACATTAATTGAGGGAGTCAGTGCCCACCAAATAATTTTTTTTCTATAGAAAATCATGGCTCAAATTGAAAGCTGAAAGTAAATGCTTTCTACCTAAGATGTTCTTAAATTTTCCCTTTGACATATCCCCTCTGTTGCTTATGCATAGTAATAGTAGATAAGATACAAAACAGAAAATCAGATAAAGAAAGACTAAGAATAAAGATAAACATACTAACAAACAGACCAAGGAAGAGGGCTGGAAAGAGGGAAGCCAGGTTGAGCTGAGACGCTGTCAGGTTCAGCACCCGGAAGGGGCAGGTGGTGGGCAGCTCAGATGTCCTGTGGTGGCATCTGCAGGACAAAGGAACTAAAACTCCTTCAAAGATGAAAATGATTCAAAAACGATATTTGTAAGTCCTGTGTATGTTTTCTCTTTGTGAAAAAGAAGTCTGGTGAAAAACTAAAGACAATTATTTCCAATAATCTAATACTTCTGATATTAGTGAACAATTAAATGGGAAAACTGGAGGAAATGTTTACAAACTTGAGAAGTAAATTTACAGGCCCACTGGATTTTTTGATGGGGTCTCTATTATCCTCAAAGATGTCATTTGGAATCACAGGAAGGAGCACAGAAGTGATGGGGACAACCATAAAACTACTGACCATCAAAGGGTGATTACTGAAAGAGAAAAGAAAAGAAACCAGATAACTTAAAGAGAGACTGCCACCAAATAATAAAAAGTATATTGAGGAATTAGTCAGTTTCCCATCACTGAAATGGAATGATGTGGTGAGAGCTTTAGAAAGGCTCTAAAATGTCAATAAAGATGCCAGATTCGAAGGACTTTTGTTCTCAAAATAGCTCAATGAAATTGACCCTAGAAATTTAGAAAATAAATATTTTTTTAATTATTGATAAATAATAAACCATAAAAAATAGCCAGCAATCTGGACCACTTGAATAGGAAATCATTTCTGAAATAATTTATAAAATAAAATGTATGGAAAAATTTCCGGGTCTTTAGAATAAGTATATTAAAGAAGGTCAACAAAATAAATGAAATAATAATTCCATTAATAAGAGAATAATAAAAGATAAAATGGGCAGAAGTTTCAAAAAGATAACATAAAATTAATTAGATGAGGAGATACTGTTATTGGAATAAAAATTCACTTATAAGGAACCTAACCTACACTAAACCCAAACTAAGGAAAAAATTGACTTAAAGAATATTAAAAAGTTAAGCATTCCCTAATCCAAAAATCTGAAATCTAAAATGTTCCCAAATCATGAATTTTTGAGTATTGGTATCATGCCACAAATGAAAAATTTCACAGTTGAACTCATGTCCAAATTCAAAGCTTTGTAAATGCATAAAATTATTTAAAATACTGTATAAAAATACCTTCATCCCGTGTGTATGATACATGTATCAAACACAATTCTGCATTTAGCTTTGTATAGCATGCACAAGATATTGCATTCTATGTGTGCAAATTTTCCAAAATAAATTCTAAATTTGGAAACATTTCTGGTCCCAAGTATTTCAAAATAAGGATAACTAAACCTGTACTGAGGAATTCACTGAGAAGTTTATACACATCACAAAATTGCAAAATTATAAATGAGAATTTATAATCAACCCATATGAATATGAAGAGCATACGTTAATGATACATTTTAAAATTTTAGCTTTTATTTATTTATTACATAAATTATTATTAATAACCTAATAGATGTACATATTTGAGGAAACGTGATACTTTGATACATTGAAATAATGTATAACAATGAAAATCAGAGTAAATTGGGACACCTATCACTTTAAACACTTATCTTTATGCTTGTAACATTTTGATTATTATCTATGATTATTGTTTAATCTACACAGTAGATTATTGTTTACTACACTGTACTGATTTTTTGAGCATAAGATTATTTCTTCTATCTTCAGAGTAATATCTTTTCAGACGTTGACCTCTATGTCACATGATATAATTAACAATCAATTATACATTTACCTCACTACTGCAACTCTGTACTTAAAGAAGTTGATAGTATTGGGAAAACTAGGACTAGAGAATTCTTTATGTTGATTTGAACCCAATTGTAAAGGAAGGGGGACAAAAGAAGGAAGTGTGATTTTGCCCACCCTGGAGATCAGAAGACGGAAGTTTTTCCCTGTTTTTCACTTGGAGAGGTAAAGAAGGATTTATGTGACTGAAGATCAGCTGGATGTAATATTTGGAAAATATTTTTCTTAGAATTATGAATATAACCAAAATTTAGGGAGAATTATGCTGGATACTTATGATTTTCAAAATACAATAGAAGCTCTCTAAGTTGACTACCCAAGGGACTGTAACAAACTGGTCAACATACAGAAGTGGCCGTGTGAGAGATTAAAAGCCAGTGGTCCCCATCGCCTGAGCTTTTTATTTTTTTATAAGAGGGATGCAGGGAAATGAGGGAAGAGAAGGGGAGAGGGGGAAGACGGGGAAGGAGAGAGGAAGAAAGAGGAAAGGTGGGGAGAGTAGATCTAGATCAGAGAGATGGAGGGAAGAGGGAAGGGGAGGTGGGAAGGGAGAGGGAGGGAGAGAGAGAGGGGAATAAAGGGAAGGCGGGAGAAAGAGGGAAGGAGCCCGCCGGGGAGCTGCCAAGCAGCCTGAGCTTTTGAGTCCGTGGAATTGCTGAGAGGCCTGAGAATTTCTGTTCCTCCAAGTTCCCGGGTGATACTTAAGCTGCTGGACCAAGGCCCACATTTTCAAAACCCCTGTTCTATATCATTACTCAGTGTTGTGAGTAAAAAAGACCATTTCCAATGTTAAGTCAGTGGCTAGTCCCTTTGGAAATAATGTATGTGCCTTTTTTCTCCCATCATCAAGTCATTTAGCCTTGTTTGTTTTATTTTTCTCATAAAAAATGGGAAGTATCTTAGAAGTTTTGTTTGTTTGATCAACAGTTTGGTTAGTTTTGGGTTCAATCCATTTGGAAAGGAACAGTTAAATTTACTTTTTCTTTTTCTCCAAACTTTATCCATTTTGCTATTTCTCTAAATTTTGTCAATTTCAAACGGAACTTCAATAGTGTATATATTCCCAGAAAAACTTTGTAAGATGTTATAAAAACCTTAGCCAGATGTGAGGTGTTTGGACAGCCTGGCATAGACTACCTTCAAGCCTTGAAACACTTTAAAATTTTTATCTCATTAATTCCTTTCTGCTTTTCTCTTCTTTTTTGGTTAACTTCATTTTCTTAAATTATTTAGAGAAACTGTTGTGTGAACAATTCCAACTTGGTTGTTCCAAAGGGGTGGGATGGCAAGAAGACAAATCATTGCATTAGGAAAAATAACAATATTGCTTTAGGATTTAGTGAGTATCCCACCCATAAAATACTGTGAGGACAGAAACAGAACTATTGTGTGGCTACAATGTTCAGACCAGGGTGGCACCTGTGGTTCAGTGAGTAGGACGCCAGCCCTATATACTGAGGGTGGTGGGTTCAAACCCAGCCCTGGCCAAACTGCAACAACAAAAAAATAGCCGAGCATTGTGCGGTCGCCTGTAGTCCCAGCTACTCCAGAGGCTGAGGCAAGAGAATGACCTTAGCCCTAGAGTTTGAGGTTGCTATGAGTTGTGACGCCACAGCACTCTACTGAGGGTGACAAAGTGAGACTCTGTCTCTAAAAAAAATAAAAAGTTCAGACCAAAAGAGTGACCACATTAACTATGTGGGACTATCCAGGAATGTTCCAGATGAAAAGATTTGAAAGTCATCCATTTATGTTTCTCTCAATTTTCCATTGAATCCCTTCTTAAAGGTTTTTAAAAAGTTATTAAAATTTATGCCATTTAAGTATAAATGACAGCAAACAAATTGTAAGTGACCTGTGTTTCTAAGAAATCTGGTGACTGTCACCATAATGAACATAGCAAAATGCTTTGCTTTGCTGACTTGTTTTGCTTCATTTTTAATTACCCTGTGACCCATAGGATTAAAGACAGTTGGGGGGAAAAAAGATGTTTATTTGTACTTTTTTCTAACGTTTCTCTAGTCCATTATTTTAGAACTCCTAAGTTATTCTACTATGGCAAAATATAAATGTAGTTCAATATATTTGTTTATACAATCTGAAATTGAGACTCTCAGTAAAGAAATAATTGTAAAATAGATTCAACTAGTTGTTTTACATTGCTTTATTATAAGGTTATTCCTAACTAACATAAAAGCACTATACTCTTAGAATAACTCATGATACATTGTCATTCATGTGCTCCCTCGGTGCACACACAAATTTGGCAAATGTCATAATTTGTGCCATTAAAAAAAAGAAGTGCATATCACTTTAGCAAAATTGTAGTATATACATGCATGCTCATACAAGCAATGACCACTGACAATAGATCAGGGCACAGAATTTTATCAGCTCTCAAGAAACAAATCCATCTTACAAGGGTACATGTGAAACTTCCTAAATGTAGAATTTAAATGTCTTAATGCGATAACTAAGAAAATGCCAGGAAGGCTATGTTAACCAGAGTGATGAAAATGTGTCAAATTGTATCTAAAACCAGTGTATGGTGCCCCATGATCGCATTAATGTACAAGCTATGATTTAATAACAATAATAAAGAAATAAAATAAAGAACTTTGAATCAAGTCAGGGACATTTGATATACCTAACATGCTGTTAATTACAAAGGTTATACCCTACCTTTTAAAAAAAATAGTAAACATATTTAAAAATATCAAAAATCTGTGAAAAATGGGAATGAGAATGTTATCGCAAATTAAACATATAAAGAATATGTGAAAAAAAAAAAAGATTTATGCCAGATGCGGTGGATCATGCCTTTAACCCTAGCACTCTGGGAGGCCAAGGCAGGTGGATTGCCTGAGCTTATGAATTCTAGTCCAGCCTGAGTCAGAGCAAGACCTCATCTCTAAATATAGGCAGATGTTGTGGTGGGTGCCTGTAGTCCCATCCTCTAGGGAGGCTAAGGCAAGATCATCACTTGAGCCCAGGAGTTGGAGGTTGCTGTGAGGTGTGATGCCACAGAAGTCTACCGAGGGTGACAAAGTGAGACTCTTTCTCAAAACTTGAAAAAAAAAAATTGTATTACCAGTATGCACATATTTGCATTACTTTTTAATACCAATGTCAATATAAAAATCGCAAATTACCCTAATTATTTAAAACACAGGAAAGTAAATACAGGGGATTTATTACCTATCTGGAAATGTTGAAAGAACAAGTGGTTGTTACCCATCCCTACAGATCAGGATTTGTCAAAAGATTTATTGTATCTTGCTTTATACAAATTTCTCTCTTCTTTGTTCTTTGCTTAGTGCCATATATCCAGGATTTTCTCCAGATAATTTACACACTTACTATACTCTGTGATTTTACATATCCATGATCTCTTTATTTGATTTGAGGCACAGTGATTTCTTGGCTGTTCATAGAATTTTTGGATCATGTCAGCATCCAAAGCTCTCCAAATGACCATGGGTCAGAAAATGCAGAAACTGTTTTAGAGACAATACTATTATCAGAATACTGTCTTCTCTGCTGGAAGGTAGGACCGTCAATCTTTCTTTCTGCTTTTGTGTCATTATTTGGACAAAACATTGGGAAAAAACCCAACCCTGCTTTGCTGAGTTCTTCTCCTGGACCCAACCACTGCTGCCTGTCTTATAATACACAAATGAAAGATTTGAACCCATCAGCGTCCCTTGTGAAAGACGATGTGACACTTCACAGAAAGCAGAGCAGGAAATCAAAGGGTATTAACAAGGAGCAGAGCATTTGGAGCACCCCACAAATTGCAATTGAAGACAGCCACACTCTTACACATAGAATCTTAACAGAGATTTGAGGATAGAACAAGAGATATGGATGCATGTACAAAGAGCTATAATAAAATACGAATGAATCCTTGTAGGAAAGGTGGCCAGAGAGAAGTGTCTAGGGACAGTGTAGCTGACAAAAGGATGTCAGTAATAACAATTATATCTGGAAGGGGCATGTCTCAATTTTTTTTAATATATTAATCGATATGTTTTTGGTGGGTTTTGAAGAAATAAAGAAATCAGAGAGATCCCTAACTGGAATGGTGAGCAGAACGAGGACACTGAATACAGGAATGTGCCATATCGCATCGCTGAATGAATTCAAAAGAACTAACTTGGAGTCAGAGACGATTTGAAGACATTTAAGCAAACCTCTATCCACACAGATACCTCATTATCAGCGACAAATTCTGAGATACTGAAGATTGTGTTGGATCTGAATATATTAGGAATTGGCTTTTTGCTCATTTTTTTTTTTTTGCTTTTTCAAATGACAGAGGAAAAGTTTAAACTCAAGTGGCAGTCTGGGGGAAGAGAGAGGAGGCTGGGCAAGCTCTCGCCCAGTCGGCACACTGTAAGAATGTCTGGCATTCTTCCCGGGTGAAGGGCTCAACAACAACTTGGACTTGACATAGCAAATGCAAGCAATGTAATCTAACTGTGTGTATTAATCTGACATAAAAATAAAATAAATAAAAAATAATTAAAAGAGCGACAGGGTCAGAAAATAAAGTTCTTGAACTCATCTTAGAATACGCACTACCTACCTCATTGCTCTCTAGGGTCACATCTGAAGTATTACTTTTGGCCATCGAGTGACTGTGATGATATTCAGCAGTGAGGTAGGTAGCACTTTTTCTAGGACGAGTTTGCAAACTTAATTGCCAGACTTCCTCGTCTGATGGCAGCTCTGAGAAAAGCATTCCAAACTAGAAGCTGGTGTCAGTGCATAGCTTCCCAAGAAGACAACCTTGAGGGTGACTGTAATGATATTCCTCAATGAAGTATGTAGCATGTTTTCTAGAATGACCTTGAAAATTTAATTGTCCATCCTCATATTTATATCTCTATCTGCAAGAATCTAAATTCATATCTCTCTCATATAAAGCAGCATATACCATGTCTTTTTGGGTATTTATTGAAATTAATATATAGATAATGCCTTCCAAGTATGTAAAATTTAAGCTTCTATGGCTAAATTAGCTCAACCAGTGAAAGTAAACAGAATTACTATCAGGCTCTGAGACGTGTTCAGCAATTAAATATGTTATATAAATTATTGAAATGTATTTTTGGTGATTGAAAAGCACCTGATGAGTTGGAACATCACTAAACTATGTGAGTTCTCCTTATAGAAATCTTCAATTATGTAAGTTTTATTTCTTCTTGTCAAATTTATTTTGCATGATGTATTAAGTCAGTTCCTCAATATAACAGTAGTTTGAATACAGTAGAGAAAATAACCTAACCGAAACCTAATGAAAGAGGTTAGGAATTCTGTAAGTATATGTGAAATTTTTCTACTTTATACTTACTTTCGGTGTCATCACACAGAGAAGAGAAACTTCAGGAATTATTCAAACAGAGTCCATTAGAAAATCTCTCACAGTTTAAAAGCATGATAATCCTAGGAATATTTATTTTTATTTAAAAACATAAGGTCTGTGGCATTTCATCCATGGGCAAATTTAGAAAGGAAGCTATACTTCTTCAGATGTAATCACCTCTCTCAGAATGTTTTGATACCACTTATTTGTTACTCCCTGAAAGACATCAAAGGATTATATTACTAGAAAAGAGGTAGAATTACAAGGAAATTTAATAGCTTCCTTTCATTAAAAAAGGAAAATCCATGCAGGGAGTATGTAGAAGAGCAACGTATTAAAGTGTTAGGGAACAGCCTATAAATAATTAGGTCAATAGCATTAAATTACCATATTCAGAAGCAAAGAAAGATATTGTCTGTACCAGAAAATATGAGCCCATTATGGGGATTAATTCTAACTCCAAGCAGTTTGGTGAGGAGACGATGAATCTAAGCTGAAAGAATAAAGTCTAGAAAACTGTCTGGTTGCCTTGGAGATGGAAGACAACTGAGAAGCCTCCAAGGGAGATAGCTTATCACACACTCTCAGGTTTACAAAAATAAAAACTAATTATCCTCTTGATTCTCGTGACAGCAACAGAGATGGAGAGTGTTCCACATCTGTGTCCCTATGCTAAATGCTTATGTCCAGAGTATGATGAGTTCCTCTTTTAAAGCTCTGTTCTATGGTGAGCAACGTTCACTGAGCCCTGAGCCCCTAGTCTCAGTCAGTTGACTGCCATTAATGTTGATGGAATGAATCCCCGGAGGAAGGAGTAACTTCAGAGAAAGGTAAAAAGGCTGAGAGACAGAATTGTCTTCATTGTAATTGAGTTAAACTGATAATGCAGAGAGACTAAGGGAGGATGAATTGCTGAAGTAATTCCCGTGCAAGATACAGTAAGGTGAATGGAGCACTTTCCTTTGCTTCAATAATACCCTGATACCCAACATACTTAGTGACTGAATATGCGCTCTTCATGAAACACTTAATAAACGTTTATTATGTACTGGACAGTCCATTATCTAGTAAATATTAGGCAAATTCAAATTTGTAAAGAAAACGAGGATAGGCTGGGATTTTGGAGATCTGTGTTCGATCATGACAATGTGAGCTGACTTGGGTGAAGTCTGGAATATCACTGCTGTGATCTGAATGTTTTTATCCAC
Organism: Nycticebus coucang; assembly: GCF_027406575.1. Taxonomy (NCBI): domain Eukaryota; kingdom Metazoa; phylum Chordata; class Mammalia; order Primates; family Lorisidae; genus Nycticebus; species Nycticebus coucang. Next base: position 20,294,854 of record NC_069802.1, on the reverse strand, counting down.
TCTGCCCCCAGATTTCAAACATTAAAACCAAATTACCGACCTAATAATATCAAAGGTGGGGCCTTTGAGAGGTGACAAGTTTATGGTAACCAAGCCCGTAGGGTGTAGGGTGAAAGGAATTAGTACCCTTATAATTTAGTGAATGGAGTTAGTACCCTAATAGTTGAGTCCCTAAGGGGGCGTGTTCTCGCTTACCGTGTGAGAAGTGGGGAGTTGACATCTGCAACATGGGAAAGGGCCCTTTCAGAACTTTATCATGTTAGTACCTTGATCTTAAATATCCCAACCTCCAGTTTTACAACCAATAAATTTGTGTGGCTTATAATCTATCCAGTCTTTGATATTTTCTTCTAACACCCCAAATTAACTAGGGTAATCACCATCTAGCTGGGCTTTGCATACCATGAAAGATTGCTCTGAAAGGGTAAACCATAAAAACTACGTGTTTATTCGTGAACAAAATGTTAGGATAATGTAGAATAAACACCTTTCTGCCCTTCCCCCATCACTTACAATAAATTTTTTTAAGAATACTATTAGTAATAAATCATCTAATTAAAAAGAATTATTTGTTAATGTTGCCATTTTTTGGAGTAATACATATATCTTCATGTGAAAATATATTTAATTTCTTTGCAAAAATTCTGCCTAATAACAAATTTTCTGGAAGCAAAACCTGAGTGGAGATTTTTAAATTTCATTTAGAAGGCAGAATGTGCAGGTAAAGACTAGGGTTAGTTTGATCCCAGGGGAAAGGTTAGAACAAAAATTGTACCACAGCTAGTGGCAGACTCAACAGGGCTCAACATGAGCTAAATGTTTCTCTTCATTTCCCTGGGCATCCTTTTTAGGGAGGAGCAGAGAGGGTACAGAGTTTGTGGCAGAAGTGGAGCTGGATGGAGGGGCAGATAATATTCCTATGAGGCATCTCACATTGTCCAAAGGCACAGTGAGAACCTCTGCTGGCTTCAAAAGAGCGAACCAGATCCTTGTCAGTTCTAAACTACTCTGAAGGTGATGTTCTAGGCAAAGGACTCAGTGTCATCACTAGCCCCTGGCCCAACCGAGTGAAACACAAAAGTTAGCAGTCTTTTCATCAACAGGACTTATATTTCAAAACAAAAGTGAATTTGAAGTGAAGAATCTAAGACCTTGAAGGATATGCTGTTGAACTTCATGAAATTAAAAATAAAGATAATCAGAATGTTTTAGATTCCTTTGATAGTTGATATAGTCTATGTAAATATAATACACTATTATTAACTACAACTGAAAGAGAGATTATAATTTTTAAATAAGGCTAATACATTAGAAAGGGTCCTCAATTGAATCCAGATAAAGACATGACTTTATTTCTAGAGATTTTATTACTATAGAAGTGGAACCAGGCTAATTTACTGCAACCTGCCAATCCTGTTTGTCCTTATGTAATGAAAGCCCAATCTTGCAGAAAACTATAGTTCTAAATTTAAAATAATTTATAAATTATGTGAAAAGCGTTTCTGGATTTAGGTTTACATGATCCACAAAGTTGACACTTGAAGTCTAGTCTCAGCATATAATATGCACAATTTGGAAAACAAAAATAATTTAAAATAGATTTTCCATCCAATTTTTTCCTCACATACATGAGGTGACTCTCTGTATGTAGACGTAATACTCTGTCTGCCTTTTCTTCCCTCTTTTCTCACAGAGCAGATATGACTGAGCCTTTTTCATCTCTAGACTCTCACTTATTAATTATTGCCCTGTTCTCTTTTGATTGCTGGTTTTATGTTACATACTTCAAAGTAACTAGTTTGACAAAGTAAGAAAATGCGCAAAAAGAAGGGCATTGGTAGAAAGCGAGTCGGGCAGTAAGAGCAACACAGAATCTCCATTCTAGGATAACTCAAACTTACATGTCTATTCCTGATAAATTTAGTATTAATAACTTTTGCTAGTAATAACTTTTGGCCATATAATATTATGAGTTTTATAATAATTTTTATCTTCTTATTTTCTTTTTTTCCCCTTGAGGGGAAAAAAATGTATAAGGAACCTCCACGTGCATATCTTGAGAAAGAAGCAGCCTGATATATTACTGAAAAGGAAAAAAAAATTTGTATTATAAATTATAATACATGGTTTTATGTACATAGGTGTCTAAACTTTTTAAAACTCATTTGTGAGAGGAGAGCATTCGGGAAAAAGGAAGGAATATTCATTTCTTCTGTAAAAATTTATATTTCATTCTTTCTAAAATAATTGGCTGTTTTAATTTTATTATCAGTATTCTTGTAGGGCCAGGTAGATAAGAATACAAACTGAGAACGACCACAGGGAGAATATGAAGTGAAAATTTTTACTTCAAGCACGAGAGGGAACTGGACAGATAGTTAAAATCTTACACGAGACTTTATTTATAACTGAATACCCCCAAATTTATTAATGTTGCCTATTGTACCATAATTGTTGTGTTTTGACCAGAGGGAATATGACAATACTGAGAGTGGTATTAAAAGAAGCAGATGTTTCTAAGAAGAGGACGGTCCTGGAATAGGAAGTGAGCTTAGTAAAGCGTATTTTAGAGAGTAGGGAGTGCGGGCGGCGCCTGTGGCTCAGGGAGTAGGGCGCTGGCCCCATATGCCAAAGGTGGCGGGTTCAAACCCAGCCCCGGCCAAACTGCAACAAAAAAATAGCTGGGCGTTGTGGCGGGCGCCTGTAGTCCCAGCTGCTCCGGAGCCTGAGGCAAGAGAATCACATAAGCCCAAGAGTTAGAGGTTGCTGTGAGCTGTGTGACATCATGGCACTCTACCCGAGGGCAGTACAGTGAGACTCTGTCTCTACAAAAGAAAGAGAGCAGGGAGTGCACACTAACTTTTCTTCTGGGGACACAAGGCAAATTGGCTTTTATAGAAATTTAGACGTTCTTGAGCCTTCCTTGTGACGAACAGGAACATGATCCTTCCAGGAAGACATTCACCAGGAGCTTGACTGAACGCAGTGGTCTTTGGACGATGAAAAGAGAAGATCCTAATAGTTGCATTATACTGTTTGTTATTCATGAACATTCGGTAAAGTCTTAACTAAAAGCCACAATCTCTTCTCAACTCTGTCATAGAGACATATGGGGAAAGTCTGCTCCACGTTATTGATGTAACATAAGAGAAGCGTGGAGTGAAATGGGACCACCATAAGCAGCAGCGGCAGCCTGAGGTTGCCATCAATCCCAAGCAAGAGGTGGTCAGCAGGGTAGGATCCAGATGTCACAGAAACGGTGGCATGTGACCAGAGACAGAGCAGGAAAAGAATCACCTCTGTGGAGCCATTACTAATGTATACAGAATGAAATCATTGGAGACTCAGAACTCTCTAAGAAATTGCTGCTAGGGGAGCTCTGAGTCTGCAGGCTAAGAGAGACAGATCGCTGAAAACTACCTTGGATAATATCTGTTCTGTCCATCGCTGTAACAAAAGCAATACCCACAATGTATGAGACTAAATCCATATTTGTGAATGAATTTCCAAGGGAATGAAAAATAATTGAGCTGTGAAAAGACATTTTAGCCACACACTGGTGAGAAATAATAGACATACCTGCTATGTAAGGAAACTGCAGTTTTCACGCAATGCTTTTATTCCTCTGCTGCTGAATACAATTCTAACTGAATTGTATTGAATTCTGCCAAAGATTGCTTCAGCTAAATAAACAAATAATGTAGTCTGTTGGGGATATTGACACCCAAATAGAGTCATTTCTACTTTACTGGAAATAGAATCTTTCATACCGGTAGAGTCTGTTGTTACACCTTTAGCAAAGTTATGTTTATTATTCCCAGATTTAAATGTTATGATTAGTCTCCGAATATTTACACTGATGTTTCCAACACATTTGCACCAATGTAGTCCAACACTTGACTAATGTGTAGTCAAAATGATGCTTTGTTATAGATTAAATGTGAAAGTGACCATATTCCACTTCTAATCACACATAAGGTCCAAAATGAATAAGTAGTAAGTTGGGGTTTCCCCAGGTCCTCTTGGCAGTTATTCCAAGACTTGTTTTATCTTAGAAAAGTGGTGTAGTAGTAGCTTTTGTGTTCAACGGGTTCAAAGTATCAACTGACCCCTTGTACAAGATTTGATCTCAGGAAATATCCATATTATTAAAGGCTCTAAGAGGCTGTGTTTGATGACAGTATTATACAATCAATCCTAGTTCAGTGCTCCTTCATTTGATTGGCACCCTTAGGAGTTTTCATTACATGTGATTTGCAAGCTAAGCATTATGAAATTCATACATGGGACAAGTCTGTTCAAGTTTGCCTTTGAGGAGGTTGGATATTCTGCTTGAACAAATATAGTGGTATGGGCAAAGGCTTGGCTATGATGAGCATATGTGTGAAGATGCTTAGGTCTTGAGAACAGAGACTATCAAATCTCTCCTTTTGCTGTGAACAAGAAAGAACTTTTGAACTACCTAAGTGTGTGGAATTTTTATTAAGATGAGTGCAATTTAAGAATTGTACTCAATTCACTTCCTGCTACCAAAAGATACAGGGTTTTGAGTAAACAGCTTGAATATATTACCTTTGCTCAAACATTTCTAAATGTATTGATGGGTTGGAGCTTGAGCTTGTACTTAAATAAGAAAAGTCCTCATGAACTAAATATTAATCTCCTGTTTGCAAAGTTAATTATATAAATTCATATAAATGCACAACAAATTTGGAAAGAATATGTATCACACAATTAGCATGATTTTTTTTATAAAATATATATTTGATAATTACATAAATAGATGTGCTGAGTGTTACATTACAAATTACAATATATAATAGATCGTCCATAGTTGATCACCTCCCTACATTGGCCAGCTCCTAATTTTCTTGGACCAGCTATGCACCCCTTGTATACAGAAGTACAGTGGGACTAGATCTTTATGTTGACATGTACATATGCTGACCAGTTTGTTACAGTACCTTGGGTCAACTTACTTACTTTGATTTGTATTATCTTTTGTGAAAATGTGATTAAAATATTATAAAATTTTAGCAGAAAAAATGTAATGTATTCATTTATTTTTACATTGCAGTATCATTTACAGAACAAATAATTAATGGGATTACTATGATTCTTCAGAACTATATAATTTTTGCCACTGTTTTTAGACTTTTTTATAATTCCAAGATATAATTTATTTTTAACATTTTATTGCCTCTTTTATTGAAAATAATTAGACTTATTTACTGGGGGCAGTCTGAAGTCTCCCTGCCCACACACATTACATCATGATCAAATCAGGGTGTTTAGCATATCCTTCAACTCAACCCATGTGTCATTTCCTATGGGAAGTATGCTCAAAATCTCTCTTCTAGTTATTTTTAAATACATAATACTCTCTTGCTAACTACAGTCTCTCTCCTGTGCAATGGAACCCTAGGATTCATCCCTCCTAACTAAACTGTAACTGGGTACCCATTGACCACAATCTCCTCATCTCCTCTCCCCATCCCCCAACTCGACATCCAATAACCACCATTCTGCTCTGTACTACTATGATATCAGCTTTTTATAGATTCTACAAATGAGTGAGATAACGTGGTTTTTGTATTTCTGTGAGTGGAATATTTTACTTAACACAATATGCTCCAGGTTCATCTGTGTTGTCAGAGATGACAGAATTTTTTTTCTTTTTGTATAGGTGTATAATACTTGATTATGTGTGTATAAACCACAAGGTTCTTTATCCACTCATCCACTGTTGGTTGGTTCCAGATTTTGACTATTGTGAATAGTGTTTCCATAAACAGAGGCGTGCAAGCAGCTTTTGACATAATGATCTCAATCCCCAGTGTGGTTTCTGGATCATACAGTAGTTCTACTTTTAATTTTATAGGAAACTCCACATTGTTTTCCATAATAGCTTTACAGCTTTATATTCCCAACACCAGTGTGTAAGGGCTCCATTCCCCCACATCCACACCAGTATTTGTTATTGTTCTTCTTGTCTTTCTGCTTACAACCCTTCAAGTTGGGGCGAGGTGCTATCTCACTGTGGCTTTGATTTGTACATCTATGTTGATGAGTGATGTTGATCATTTTTTCATGTACTTTTGGCTATTTGTTTTCTTTTGAGAAATGTCTCTTCAGGTCTTTTGCCCATTTTAAAAATAAGATTATTGGGGGGGGTTTGTTTGTTTGTTTGCTATTGAGTTGTTTGGATTCCTTATATGTTTTAGATATTAACTCCTTGGCACAGTTTAACTTCTGAATATTTTCTCCCAGTCCCTCTCTTCACTTTGTTGATTGTTTTCTTTGTTGTGAAAAAGCTATTTCATTCATTGGAACTCCATTTATCTAGTTTTCATTTTGTTGGTTGTGCTTTTGAGCTGTTAGCCAAAGTATCCATGCCCAGGCTAATGTTCTATATCATTTTCTTTATAAACGGATTATTCCATTATTTTCATAGTCTCAGAGCTTATATTTAAGTTCTCCAGCTATAAAACTTCTAGAAGGAAAACTAGAAGAAACTTTTCTGCACAGTGGTCTGGACGAGCAAATAATTCTGTACTAAGACATCAAAAGGAAAGACAACAAAAACAAAAACAAGCAAATGGGACTTGATTTAAAAAAGAAATAAACAACTTCTGTACTGGAAAAGAAATAAGTAACAGAGAAAAAAGAAAATCTGCAGAATGGGAGAAAATGTTTGCAACCTATACTTCTGACAGAGGATTGTTATCCAGAATTTACAAGAAAGGCAATCAACTCAACAACAGCAACAATTAAAAACAAAATTAACCCCATTAAAAAGTGGTCTAAGGAAATAAATGGAAGTTTTTGAAAAAAGAAATAAATGACCATCAAGCATATGAAAACAATGTTCAAACATCACTGATCATCAGAGAAATGGAAATTAAAAGTTAAAGAAGAGATCATCTTTGCTTATCAGAATGGCTATGATTAAAAGGGAAGAAAAATTAACAGATGCTGGTGAGGAGACAGAGAAAAGAGAATGCTTATCCACCGTTGGTGGGAGTGTGAATTAGTACAGCTTCTATGGAAAATAGTATAGAGAGAGAGTTCTCAAAGAACGAAAATAGAACTACTATGTGATCCAGCAATCCTACACTGGTCACTACCTAGAAAAAAAAATGTTTGTAAAAAATACCTGTAATAGTATTTTTATCACAGCGCTATTCACAATAACAAAGCTATGGAATTAACCTAAGTGCTCATCAACAGAGAATTGGATTAAAAACTGTGGAATACGCGCCATGGAATGCTACTCAGCTATAAAAAGAAGGAAATGCTGTCTTTTGCAGTGACCAGGATGGCAAGGAAAGCCATTATGCCATTATCTTCAGTAAAAACTCAGCTACAGAAAGACAAATATGGTATATTTTCTCTTATAAATAGGATCTAAATAATACATTCACTAGGAGGTAGAGTGTGGAACAATGGACGGGGAGACTCAGCAGGGGGTGAGTGGCAGGGAATTGCATGGTGGGGGTGCTTAGTTAGTACCCCAGTGTTGATGCTTCAGTGATATTTGCACCGAAGGCCTTACCTTCCCCACTGCACAACATAATGCAGCAAAATTGCATTTGTACTCCATGAAAATGTATATACAATAAAAATTCATTGGAAAAAAATTAAAGAGCTTTAAGCCATTTGGAATTGGCTTTTTGTAAATGGTAAAAGATTGGGGGTCCTTTTATTCTTTTGTATGTGGATATTCAATTTTCCCAGCACCATTTGCTGCAGAAACTGTCCTTGGTGTTTTTGGTGCTTTGGTTGCTGTATTAATATCTGTGCATCTGGTGAAACAGTTTTCCTTTTTCAATGTTACAGAGTGCTATCAGAGGGAAAGATTTCTGCCTGCAGATAGGTTCTAGGGTGTCAATTCAATAGGGTACATTTGCTTTGTTTTCAGGTAGACCCAGGCTTGTACTCTCCACGAAGTTTCTTTAGCTGTAGACAATAAGAGCAATGCTTACAGATGTCTCAACTGCCTCAGGAGCAGGAGTTTGTACAGCTGCTGCACCTGAACTCTCATGAGGTTGGGTCACTAGGCTCCTCCACACTGGGCTGGACTACCTGTTACTTTCAGAGCAGGATGTCATGAGGGCTGGAAAGTCAGGGTTATGGCTGTTCCACTGGACGTACATAGGCTTTGAGTAGCGGGTTAGGGTTCTATAGCTGTGGGGGTTAGGGCGCTGCAGCCACGGGAGTGTCTCCTGGGCAGTTTATTCCCAGGGGAGTAGGAAGATGTGGCTGCTCAGCACTTTTGCTTTTCAATAATTCAAGAAATTAGTGAAGAAATGAAATATTAAATACAACTCAACAATTACTGAATAAAGATCAGTTTTATGATATTATCTTTCAATTTATATTATATTTGAATAAGCTTTTGACTGAATCAGTGTGGATATGTACAGAATTAACTGCTAGACAATTTGGTTGCTGTCCAGTTTTCTTTGGACTCAAGGAGAATGGCATTCTAAATGTTTACAGTTTGATTCTCTGGTCTTCTTTATTTTTCTTTGCTTTTTAATTTCATTTTTAAAAATATTTTAAGATATAAAGGTCTTGTTAAGTTAGTCAAGGACTCCTGGTCTCAGGCAATCCTCCTGCCTCAGCCTCTTGTAGCTAGGGCTACTGGTGTCCACCTTGTGTTATTTTCGAGGAAGTTATCAGATATCAGAATATAAAAAAGTTTTCTCTACTTTGAAATGATGGAAACAACTCAATTTTCAAAATTACTTGAAAGTAATTTAACTTCACCAACATCTAGTCTACCTTCATGACTTAATACATATTAATAAGAACAGAATTTATGCTTTTTTCTAAGTAAATCAAGTCTTCTACGCATTGATTTATCGTGCATTTTTATATTGCTAATTATTTGATGATTCAATATTAATTATGCTATGCCTCGTCCTGATCTTCTAAAACTTTTACTACCTCTTGCTCAGTTTTGGAACTGCAAGTTCTTCTTTGTTTATAACATATGACTTTTCCAAACTTAATATATCCGTTAATGCATTGCTATGAAAATTTTAGAGCATGTAAACTTGCATGATTCTCCCTAGTAATAATCTCTTGACTTCATTCTGTTCACATTTTTTAACTTTCCTGTAAGGAAATCAAGGAAATATCAAGGGTAAAAAATATTTTTATGATTAGCAAAGAACTACACATAGTTTTGACCCAAATCTACTTTCAAATTTTGGTAAAAGTACAAATATTTCATACACACTCACACACACATATACATATGAGTATATATGAAATCTTTATTATATAAATATCTCTATTTTATTATATTTTATTTTATTTTTAGGATAAAGAAATATCAGTAACATGCTTTTGACTTCAACAATCAAGATGTAAGAGAAAACATACAGTATGATAACAGAAAATACAATATAATGACATTAAAACTTTTAGTCATTTGGAAAATATCCAAATGTATTAAATTTTAAAACATGTATACAGAGAAAGCACATCAGTTTTATGATAGTGATTTTTTCTGGGCACCAAGTTAAAAGAATTAGAGAAAAGGACAAAATAGACTTCAACTTTTATGCAAATTTCTTTCTTTCCTTTTTTTTTTTTTTTTTTTTTGTTGTTGTTGTTGCAGTTTTTGGCCGGGGCTGGCTGGACTCAAACCCGCCACCCTCAAGCATACGAGGCCAGCGCCCTACTCCACAAATTTCTTTTTAGAGATCTGAAACAATTAAAACAAAATATACATATTTGTGAATCCAGGATGGTAGAATCTGTCATTATTATATTACTCTCTGCAAAAATCTCTATTTTAATTATAAACACAGAATAGATACTCAATATCTTATAAACCTTTCAGATATCATAAAAGTATGTACCTCAATGCTATACAAATTAACATTCTACAGAAGCAATTAAAATTTTTATATAATGTAGCCAAAATATGTAACAATGTGATACAGGAAACATTTTTTATTTCAAATAATTGAATATTTGACATATGCTTTCAAATAATTCCTAGAAAGTTCAAGTGGAAACTGTAATAGATTCACACAAATTGCAGATTATCTTGGTCCAACTAGATGCGTTTCATACAAAATAATTTTTTTCTAATTAAAATGGAATGATATTTTATTTCACATTTATGAAACATTTTGCCTTTTGGTCACAGTAAATAAATTTGTATTTAATGGATAAAGTTTGCCATATGCCAAAATTCCAGTTTCGCATTCCAGGTGAGCACTTTGTTATGTTTAGATTTAAACATGAGAATTTCATTCCTCAAAGTGGCCCAGGCCATATTGCATCTCTTGGCTGGGAGCTGTTTCTTATTTTTCAATTTGTCTTTTCCAGCTTAAAAGATTGTAACAAAAACTAGAATAATGTTTAAAACTAGTCGAATTCATATAAATTTCAACTTCATATTAAAACATTAAATGTTACTTGCTCATTTTTAACTAGATAGCAACAAACCACATATAGTCAAAATATTTCAACCACAAACACATCATATTACATACTTGTACCATATTTATTTTGTTTATTTTAATGTATTTTTTCCAAGCAGTCATTAAGAACCTGAAATCTCTAAATATAATTTTTCATCCAACAAATTAAAGTTTTAAATACTTCAGTTTTTTGGACTCAGACTTGGCAGAGCTGGCCGTCTTCCTTTCTTCCTGTGGCACGCCACGCCATGCTCTCTCTCCTTTTTCCCTGTTTTCCCCAATCCCTCCTCCACTCCCTCCTCTCCACTCCTCTCTCTCATGCTCGCCTAATCTCCCCACTCTCTTCCCTTCCTCTGATATAAAATAAACTTATACTTTATATCCTAAACAGAGAGAGATTTAATTGGGCATTTTTGTTTGTTTGTGAGACAAAGTCTCACTCTGTTGCCCAGACTAGAGTGCCATGGCCTCAACCTAACTCACAGCAACCTGATTATAATTCTGATTATAATTCGAATTCCTGGGCTCAAGAAATCCTCCTTCAGCTTTCGGAGTAGCTGGAACTGTAGGCTCACATTGCCATGTCCAGCTGATTTTTTTTTTTTTGACAAAAGACTGACTATGTCTTGCTCTTACTCAGGCTGGTCTTAAACTCCTAAGCTAAAATGTTCCTCCTGCCTCAGTCTCCCAGAGCACTGGGTTATAGGTATGAGCCATCAGACTGGGCCACAAGTGGCATTTTGATTACATTGGAACTAATATTCATTTAAAACAGAGGTTGACAAACTTTTTCTTGAAAGGGCCAGCTAGTATATCTTTTAGGTTTTATGGGCCATATGGTCTACGTGGCAACTATGAAATTGTTGAAAACTGTCTCCCTAAGTATCGCCAACATAATCTGTTGATAAGGCAAAGCTGAGTTTATTGCTTATGAGGGTGCGGGAGAAACGCCACCTCCACAGAACTTTGGCAGTATCTCAGTTGGGGAAAGGTAAGATCTGGATGTACTGAGAATTGTAAATTTGGTTTATAGTGCATTTTTCAATGTGAGGCTTTGATAAGATTGGGTAAAATGACAATACAGCAGTCCAGGATTGAGGGAAACAGCAGGGCAAGGGTTTGTGGTAAATAACTCCAAGGAAGGAGAAGGGAGGGGGGAGGTTAGAATGGAGGGAGGGTAATTGGTGGGGCCACACCTACGGTGCATCTTAGAATGGGTACAGGAGAAACTTACTAAATGCAGAATACAAATGTCTACATACAATAACTAAGAAAATGCCATGAAGGCTACGTTGAACAGTTTGATGAGAATATTTCAGATTGTATGTGAAACCAGCACATTGTACCCATTGATTGCACTAATGTACACAGCTATGATTTAACAATAAAAAAAAAGATAGTAGGGAACAAAATGTTTGTTGATGCTTCCCTATAAAGAGTTGTAACAGCTCTTTCAGATGCAATAATGAACAACCAAACCGTTTGCTTGTGCATAAGGGTCAAAGGAACACGAATGAAGTGAACGGAATACCAACTCTTATTCATGTAGACAACATGGATGTTATTTGTACTTTCTCCAGGGCATGTTTGTGGGTAGACAATTCTGCTTCGAAGATCTCTGCTGTTGCAGTGCAAATACGGCCAGAGACAATACCTAATCAGAGGTGGTGTCTGCTAACAGAACTTTACCTCCAAATGTTTAAGTTCCGCATTTCATGTAATTTCAAATCAAACCATATTTTTCTTTGATTCTTTTTGAGCATTTAAAAATCATAAAAACCATTATTACTTTGGAGGCTGTAAAGCAGGTAACGGGATGGAGGGCCATAGGGAGCGTGATAAATGTGAAGGAAAACATGAAGGGCTTTTTGTCTTGTTCTGTTTTGTATTTTTTAGATTTAATGTCACTTTTAGAACTTATGACATGAACATTTCTTTTATTACTCAGGAAGAATGATGCTCATCTTATCATTATTGGAGAGGAGAGACTGCATTTTTTTCCAGAGATTTATTTTGCTTTTTCCAGTAATTTTCAAGCACAATAAACACAGGACCCCTTAGAGATTGCATTTGATAGTATAAGCTTCTGATTATAAATTCCCATAGGAGCTCTTCATTTCAGGAAGCGTAATAGATCCTGAGACGAGGTGCGTCTGTTACTCGGAATAATAATATAGATGTGGGTCTCAGACGCAGTTCACTTCCAAGCCCCAATTACATTCCATAAAAACAACCTTAAATACAATCCTTGGGAAACTAAACAGTGCAACACACATGTATCAAGCTCCAGGAACCCCCCTCCACCTCTAAGCCTGGCCACCAGTCAGCCACCCATCAGCCAAGCCTCAAGCACAGGGGTGCCCGTGCTGCTGGTGGGCTCCGTCTTGTAAGGATGAAACGGAGGACGAAACTCATTGAACGGTCCTGAATGCAGCCTCAGAGCTGTGGGGTGGAGAATTCTGAAATTCTGATTTTCAGAATGTGATCTATGAGTGGCATGGGGTTTTAGATGATTCAGTCCCATTGGGCACATGAGGCTCTTGCCCCACAGGCTGGACAAGCAAGAGTCAGTGATGTAAGCCCCATGATCGTATCAATGTACACAGCTATGATTTAATAAAAAAATAAAAAATAGGGCGGCGCCTGTGGCTCAAGGAGTAGGGCGCCGGTCCCATATGCCGGAGGTGGCGGGTTCAAACCCAGCCCCGGCCAAAAAAAAAAAAATAATAAAATAAAATAAATAATAAATAAATAAATAAATAAAAAATAAATAAAAAAATAAAAAAAAAGAAACCCAAAACAACAAAATGAAAAAAATAATAATAAAAAAATAAAGACATTACTGAATAGACAATGCTGCCTTCACAGCTGAGGGTAGGCGGGGGGCCCTGCCTCTGAGCAGTGGTACAGTCCCCACTGCAAATGGCACCTGTTCGTCTCCCTTTTTTCCCTCATCTGCTACTAAAACCCAGTGCTCAGTATTTCTCATATTGGTAAATGGTGCTGGAGTTTGAGTCCTCAGTGCACAGTCGTTGAAGAAGCTGTGATTGTTTTGCATCCTGGAGATTTCCCATGGACCTCTTTCTGTTTTTTTGTTTCTGAGAATTCAGCTACGTATTTAATAGAATGTTTGTTATAATCAATCAGAATATGTAGGTATATTTTAGACAGAGGTTTTACTTTTGTTTTTTTCCAAAATCAGGTCTTTTCAAACAGCTGGAACTGGAAGCCTCAATTTCCCACTTAAACCACTTTTAATGATCATCGTATAACATGTTCTTTTGTTGCGTTCTTAGTTTTCATTTTCTCTTTCCCTTCTGATTTTTAGCTCTGGAGATATTTTTTGGAGGCAAAGTAATAACTGCTCTAACTCAAAGTTTTCATCTTTGTTTGGCAGGATATTATTTTTAATATTGATCGTATTTCTAAGTAATTAAATACGATAACTTATTTTCACATTTTCTACATCTGGTTTTACTTTAATAATAGTCATCTTTAGTGATTTCATTCCAGTCATTTCTTCCTAGTGGAGGAAATTGAATTGTAATTTTTTTTTGTAAATATAAAATCGGCTTCATTATTATTTCCAGTTTACGAAGATTAATGTTTTAGTTTAGTTTTCTTCCAAAGATTTAGATTCTAAGTAGGTCTGGTTGATGCAGTAAAAGTAATTATAACAAGAAAATATTTCCTAGAAAAAAATAGCTCCACAATAACTTCCAGTTAACATATTTTTATGTCTCTATTTCACAGCAAGGGACTCTTTTTATTTCAGGGTTTGTAGTGACTATGTAAAAGCATGTAAATTTCACTGTATAAAGAATTCATTTCTGCACATCTTAAAAAATACAGACATGCTTTATGAAATAGCTGGAAGTACACAGCTATATGTAGATAAAGCAACTATTTACAGGTACCTCGTATTCATAAAAGGCTCATGTAGTTTAGATTTTTAACAAAAGCAGACACACTTGAATTGGAACTTCCAATGCATAGAATTTTTATTTGGGAAATCAATTTTAAATTACTGATGTAAAATTTAAAATAGAGTGAACCATGGAGGTTTAGGAACAAAACATTTTAAATTCAGTAAGTTATTGGATTTTTGTTTTACTTTGATATATGAATAAATGGCTTAACAGTAGCAGAAAAAAGGAAGTGTGTTCTAGAAAGACAGATACTCTATAATTTATTCTGTGTTCTTATTCTTACATTACCTAAAAACTTAATACATACTTTACAAAAGAAGCAAGAAGGATAGTCTTGGCAGGAAACCTGATTATGGAATTGAACATGTATGGTTTTCCATTTCGAGAATTTCCATAAATAACTGTGGTTCCCATTTAATTACATTTGACTCTTTTTCTGAAATCTTCCTTTCTGTATGTGTGGATCAATAATAAGGTAATATTCAAGTAATATTTGGGCAGTCGTTAACTACATAGTTAAACATTCTCTTAATTTTTAGCACCATAAATAATGCAATTTTTATCCAGTCCTGCTTCATTGTCACAGGTTTCTGCCCTGCTCATTAGATTCTAGTAACAAAAAATCTGCACATTCTGTTTGATTTTCTGCCAGAGTCCCATTGCCCTCCCTGTGTCACCATCTCACCTCTGCCTGCAATGCTCATCTCTCTGTCTTCCCAGTTACCCATTCGTATGTCACTTTTCTTTGCTACCAAGTTGCCCTGAGGCATATTTTAATTGTGTCCTTAGTATATTAAAATAAGCTGTTCTCAGAGAGAAAGATGACATTTATTTCAATCATTTTTGTTCCAGGAGAAGAAACAATGGACAATTCAATTTTGGTGCCAACCAAGATTGTGACTGAGGTGACTTAGGTAACAAAAATATCACCTTCTCTTTGTAACCCTCCAAGCTCTCAAATGTAGCAGCCAATCACCAGCTCCCAGAGAATAGGAGCAAAGAAGGAGAGGAAATTAAGAAGAAAGATAAAAATTCAGAGATTTTTTTTTTTTTTGAGACAGACTCTCACTCTGTCACCCTGGGTAGGGTGCCAGTGGCATCATATTCCTGGGCTCAAGCTGTCCTCTTGCCTCGTTCTCCTGAGTAGCTGGGGTTATAGAAATGCACCACTATGCCCAGCGAGCGTTTCTATTTTTAGTAGAGACAAAGTCTCCCTCTTGCTCAGGCTGGTCTGCAACTCCTGAGCTCAAGCAATCCACCTGCCTCAGAATCCCAGAGTGCTAGGATTACAAGCATGAGCCACCATGCCCAACCAGAGATCATTTCTAAGATAATGGTAAAGGACTGTGTTGCATTGGACAATATGACACAAATCTATACTGATTTAATACAATGTTCAATAGAAAAATTACATATAATATATTCATTTTTACATAATAAAAGGAACTACTAAGATGTTTCTAAGTTGAGATCATTTAGTCATTCCTTTGTTCTCCAGAGTTTGAATTTGCAGACTGACATTTTGGACGGTTTAACACCATAGTGAGGAAGGAGTGGGAGGAAAGGATCCTATTCAGAATTGACAAATTACTGAAGCCTTCTTCACTGAAGGGTATTTCTGCCACTGGTCTCCTTTTTCCCCTCAAATCTTCATTTGGGTCACTGAAAAGACAAGAATGGGGTAACAGCAAAGGGACATACATCATATAGCGGTAGAAGGGGTGCTTGACCATCATGCCGTTCCAGGGAAACAGCAAATTAAAACCAACACATACACCAACAACACAGAGGAAGGTGCCTTTGATTGCCAGTGAGAACTCAGGTGCCTTGTTTTAATTCTCCATGTTCCTGCAACAATGCTTCTGTGGAAAGAACGGTGTCACTCCCTTCCCCTCTTTGTTTTGTTTGATTTCACTTGGATTGGCTGCTTCATCGTATTGGGCAAATAATAGTTTTAGAAAGAATTTTTTATTTCTGATTGGCCATGAAAGACCTGAGGCCTCAGCTTATAATCTTAGAATAAACAATAGATTTTCTTGTAGGTAACATTTTTATCTAGATTTATAAAAGGTGAACAAATTTGATTACTACTTACTACATTTGTATGTGCTATGCAATTTCTGACAACTAAGTTCTCAAGCAATGAGGAGCTCCAGACCTCATTGCTGAGTGTCACTATGGCCACTATGTCTCTGCTTGGGCATGCTGACTCATGCTTGTAACCCTAAATTGTGATTACTCTCTTTGGGAAACTATGCATCACTACCAGCCCCTAAGCCAGGCTTTAATGTAATTTTTGAACTCTTTTTCTGGACTGACCATCAAAGCTGTTGTCATACGGCACACAAAAACAGGCAACAATAATGAACAGCACTCAACAAGAAGATACTACCACACTTCGGCACAAACACAGCCGTGAGACACTGATGTACTGAAGTTATGAAATAATACTGAGCTGTTTGTACAGTGCTGTGAAGATAAGCACAGAGTAGGAAGTTTGCAGACCTGATTTTCAGACCTATGACGGTTCTAATGGTCAGTTTAGAAAAATACTTACAAAATGGCTTTGAAGCATGGATAAGCTCTGGCATGGGTACATAGTTTCCCATGGGGAGTACCTCAAAGGTTGTGGTAGTGATATTCAGCAATGAGGTAGGTAGCAGTTTTTCTGGGATGAGTTCATGAACTTAATTGCCATCCTGCGTGTATATCTGTGTATCTACATGCACACATATCCATACATCACGTAGCGCAGTTCTGTGATTTTTGCCAATTGCTTTCATGAGTATTAATTCTTAGTTCAGTTCAGATTTAGAAAGTTCATCACCTCAGAAAGATCACTCAAAAACCTTCCAAAGTTCTGCCTCCCACAATAAAGACCAACACTGTTCTAATTTCTTCAACCATATATTTGTTTTTTTGATTCTAGAAATCCAAATAAATAAAATTGTAAAGTCTGTACCTTTGTTGGTCTGACTACTTTCATTCAACCTTATGTTTTCGAGGTCTAAGTTGTTGCGTACATAAATAGCTTTATCTTTTTTTTTCAATGTTGAGTAAGTCTAGTGCGTGCATATACAACAATGTACGTATATAATCTCATTTTGATAGGTATTTGAGCCGTCCCCAGTTTTGAGTATTATAAGGAAGGTCATGTCCATATTTGTATAGATATGCTTTCATTTCTCTTGGGCAAAATGCTAGAAACCACTTATTGCTGTGACATAAGAAAGCATAGGCTTATCATAAAAAAGTTGCCAGACTGATTTTCAGAGTAGATTTTTTGGGTGTATATTCTCAGTAGAAATGCCTGAGAACTCTGGTTGCCCCTACTAGTGATCGCCAGGAGGTGTTTCCAATCTTTTAAATTTTAGACATTCTAGTGGTTATATCATGACAATTCATTATAGTTTTAATACACATTTCCCTGTTGATGTGTGATGCTGGATCCTTTATAACACATCATGCTTATTAATTCCTTTGTCCATTTTAAAAATTGTCTCATCAGTTTTGAATTGTTAACATGGTTTATATATTCTAGGTACAAGTATCTTGTCTCAAAGTAGTTAGCAAATACTTTCTTACATTTCTGACTTGCCTGATAATTTATTGACTACATTCTTAAGAAGAAGAAGTTTTTAATTTTAAGGAAGTCTTTTCTATCAGTTTTATCTCTTTGCTTTGGTAGCTGGGTTGAAAATCAATTGATGGTTAAGAAATGGTCTATTTCTGAGCTATTAATTGGGTTAGATAGATTTGTTTTGCTCATTGTTATGCTGAAGAGCATACTGTCTCCATTAAAATAACTTTAATAAGTCATGGATTTACATTTTTTATCAAATTTAGAAAATTTAGCCCTTATCTTTAATTATTTTTTTTCCACTTCAACCTCCCTGTCCTCTCCATCATCAACTACTTCAACAAGACTTAGATGAATCTGTTTAATATTATCCGTAATAGACTATGCTCTTCTTTATAATTTTCTGCCTTTTGCTCTTTCTGTTTTTCTGGTTTAGTAGATTCTTAGTGTTTCTATTTTAACTAATCTTTTCTGGAGAGACTAGATTACTGTTGGTACTATCTTGTAAATTTTCTTCTTCTTTTTTTTTTACTTTCAATATTATAGTACTTGATATTTCATTTCATGAATTTTGTATCATACCTTTCCATCACATTTCATGCTTTTTTATGTGTCTAGTAATCTTTGATTGGATAGCAGATATAACATTTTGCATTATGGATTCACTAGATTTGTTGTTAGCCTTTTAAACGATGCTGGACTTTGTTTAGGTACATAGATGGCAAAACATATATATATATATATATAGAGAGAGAGAGAGAGAGAGGGAGAAAGAAAGAGAATATAATATATTATCATATATTATCATATAATGCATACTATTTAAGTATATATATATATAGCAAATATATACTATATAACTATACAGTATATAAGTTTAAATATACTAGTGTATTATATGTATACATATATCAGCTTTAAATAAAATTATTTATGTCAGTGTACCATACATTTTCTGTTACCTCTAGAGAAATAACAGTTGTTTCTTGCCTATTAAAACACTCTCCTTTTTCTAAGTTCATCTGATAATATCTTAGTCTTTGAAAAAATTTCTCAGGTTTCTCAACTTCTAAGAATCTACTGTGACTCTTATACCTCTGCTATATTTCACAGATTTATTACCATAATCAATTTTCTTTATATTTTTCCCCATGTCTTCTACCACTATTTTGAATTTTTCTTGAAGGAACAATATAAATGATCAAAAAACACAAATATAGTATGTCTTATTTATCATGAAAAGACATCATCATTTCTGTAGTCACATTCTTTCTTCATCTTTCTCAGGATTTTAATCTTGAATTCCCTGAGAATAATTAGTAACTACAATTAGTTTAAAATCTGGTAATTCAGTAAGACT
Organism: Nycticebus coucang; assembly: GCF_027406575.1. NCBI lineage: Eukaryota > Metazoa > Chordata > Mammalia > Primates > Lorisidae > Nycticebus > Nycticebus coucang. The sequence continues at coordinate 20,275,540 of NC_069802.1, read as the reverse complement.
CTGGACTATGTGCATTTTCCATATGTCTGATTAAGAGGATAAACATGATGAAGTAGTATTAGTAAATTTGTTTCTTATATATTTTGTTCAACAGCAAATATGAATATGAATATATTCATTGAAAATTGATTAGGAAGAAAAATAGAGCTGAGAACACTGTTTTTATAAAAATAAGTATTTAGATTTAAAAATATTAAATCTGTGGAAAGTATAGCATTTTTAGCCAAAATAATAAAATCATGTAAGAGCCTACAGTTCATTTGCAAAGGTCCAATAAATGCCACTACTAAAGGGGAAATAAATTTAAGAGCTTAGAAGTAGGAAGTTAATATAAAGTTCAGTTTACTTGGGAAACGGACAGTTTATTCACTTAATGTGGTCAACTGTTCTCTGAAAACATCAATGATGTAGGCATTTATCTGTGATATATTAAATCAAGAAGAAATTACTGGCAGGGCAGTGTGGCTCATACCTGTAATCCTAGTACTCTGGGAGGCCACGGCAGGTGAATTACTTGAGCTCAGGAGTTTGAGACCAGCCTGAGTAAGAAGGAGACTTCCTCTCTAGTAAAGATGGAAAAGAAACTAGTTGGGCCTCATGGCAGGCACTGGTAGTCCCAACTGCTCAGAAGACTGAGGCAAGAATTTGAGCCCAAAAGTTTGAAGTTGTTGTGACACCCCTTGACACTCTACTTAGGGTGACAGAATGAGACTTTGTCTCAGGAAAAAAAAAGAGTTTCTCAGGGTTATGGATTAAATTGTATCAACCCAAATTTTAGACTTTGAAGCCCTAACTCCAATGTGGCTACATTTGGTGTTAGAGCCTTTAAGGAGGTGATTAAGATTACATGAGATCATAAGCGTGGGACTTGAATCCAATAAAACTGGTGTCTTGAGTATTTAGTAAGGGGGCGGAGCAAGATGGCAGCCGAGTAACAGCTTCCTTGCATCTGGGCACCGTGAGTCTGGGGAGATAGGACTCCAGGCATCTCTGGCTGGTGGGAACTGCCTATCATCACTCCTATGAGGATACAGGGAGTCAGTGAGAGACTTCTGGACCCCAAGAGGAGGACTAAAACAGTGGAAAACCGGCAGGTGGTCGCGTGTGTTCAACCCGTCTAAACCCGCCCACAACTTCCACAGGCACAAGAACTTAAAGAGCAAGAGGAAGTGAAAGGAAAATTAGGGCAAGGAAACAGATAAAAGAAATCACTCATGAGGAAGAATCAGCAGAAAACTCCAGGCAACATGAAGAACCAGTCCAGAACAACCCCGCCAAGGGACAATGAGGTAGCTACTGCAGAGGATTCCACCTATACAGAAATGTTAGGAATGACAGAAAGGGAATTTAGAATACACATGTTGAAAACAATGAAAGAAATGATGGAAACAATGAAGGAAACTGCTAATAAAGTGGAAAATAACCAAAAGGAAATCCAAAAACAGAATCAAATCAGAGATGAACGATATGAAGAATATAAAAAGGATATAGCAGAGCTGAAGGAAATGAAACAGTCAATCAGGGAACTTAAAGATGCAATGGAAAGTATCAGCAACAGGTTAGACCATGCAGAAGAAAGAATTTCAGAGGTAGAAGACAAAGTTTTTGAGATAACTCAGATAGCAAAAGAGGCAGAAAAGAAGAGAGAGAAAGCAGAACGTTCACTGTCAGAATTATGGGACTTTATGAAACGTTCCAACATACGAGTTATAGGAATTCCAGAAGGGGAAGAAGAATGCCCCAGAGGAATGGAAGCCATACTAGAGAATATTATAAAAGAAAATTTCCCAAACATCACCAAAGATTCTGACACACTGCTTTCAGAGGGCTATCGGACCCCAGGTCGCCTCAACTCTAACCGAGCTTCTCCAAGACACATTGTGATGAACCTGTCCAAAGTCAAGACAAAAGAAAAGATTCTGCAAGCTGCCAGGAGTAAGCGCCAGTTGACCTACAGGGGCAAATCCATCAGAGTGACCTCAGACTTCTCTAATGAAACTTTCCAAGCAAGAAGACAATGGTCATCTACCTTTAATCTACTTAAACAGAACAATTTCCAGCCCAGAATTCTGTACCCTGCTAAGCTAAGCTTCAAAATTGATGGAGAAATCAAATCATTTACGGATATACAAACATTGAGGAAATTCACCACAACAAGACCAGCTCTACAGGGAATACTTCAACCTGTTCTGCACACTGACCACCACAATGGATCAGCAGCAAAGTAAGAACTCAGAAATCAAAGGACAGAACCTAACCTCCACGCTGATGCAAAAGATAAAACTAAGCAATGGACTCTCACCAAATAAGACGAATAGAATACTACCACACTTATCAATTATCTCCATAAATGTTAATGGCTTGAATTCCCCACTGAAGAGACATAGATTGGCTGACTGGATTAAAAAACACAAGCCATCCATTTGCTGTCTGCAAGAAACACACCTGGCTTCAAAAGACAAATTAAAGCTCCGAGTCAAGGGTTGGAAGACAATTTTTCAGGCAAATGGAATTCAGAAGAAAAGAGGAGTTGCAATCTTATTTTCAGATACATGTGGATTTAAAGCAACTAAAGTCAAAAAAGACAAAGATGGTCACTTTATATTGGTCAAGGGAAAACTACAACAAGAAGACATTTCAATTCTAAATATCTATGCACCAAATTTAAATGCTCCCAGATTCTTGAAACAGACCTTACTCGGTCTGAGCAATATGATATCTGATAATACCATCATAACAGGGGACTTTAACACACCTCTTACAGAGCTGGACAGATCCTCTAAACAGAAATTAAACAAAGATATAAGAGATTTAAATGAGACCCTAGAACAATTATGCTTGATAGACGCATATAGAACACTCCACCCCAAAGATAAAGAATATACATTCTTCTCATCACCCCATGGAACATTCTCCAAAATTGATCATATCCTGGGACACAAAACAAATATCAACAGAATCAAAAGAATTGAAATTTTACCTTGTATCTTTTCAGACCATAAGGCACTAAAGGTGGAACTCAACTCTAACAAAAATGCTCGACCCCATCCAAAGGCATGGAAATTAAACAATCTTCTGTTGAATAACAGATGGGTGCAGGAAGAAATCAAACAGGAAATCACTAACTTTCTTAAGCATAACAACATTGAAGACACAAGCTACCAAAACCTGTGGGATACTGCAAAAGCAGTTTTGAGAGGAAAATTAATCGCTTTAGATGCCTACATTCGAAAAACAGACAGAGAGCACATAAACAATCTCACAAGAGATCTTATGGAATTGGAAAAAGAAGAACAATCTAAGCCTAAACTCAGTAGAAGAAAAGAAATCTCCAAAATCAAATCAGAGATCAATGAAATTGAAAACAAAAGAATCATTCAGAAAATTAATGAAACAAGGAGTTGGTTTTTTGAAAAAATAAATAAAATAGATAAACCATTGGCCAGACTAACTAGAAATAGAAAAGTAAAATCTCTAGTAACCTCAATCAGAAATGATAAAGGGGAAATAACAACTGATCCCACAGAGATACAAGAGATCATCTCTGAATACTACCAGAAACTGTATGCCCAGAAATTTGACAATGTGAAGGAAATGGATCAATATTTGGAATCACACCCTCTCCCTAGACTTGGCCAGGAAGAAATAGACCTCCTGAACAGACCAATTTCAAGCACTGAGATCAAAGAAACAATAAAAAAGCTTCCAACTAAAAAATGCCCTGGTCCAGATGGCTTCACTCCAGAATTCTATCAAACCTTCAAGGAAGAGCTTATTCCTGTACTGCAGAAATTATTCCAAAAAATTGAGGAAGAAGGAATCTTCCCCAACACATTCTATGAAGCAAACATCACCCTGATACCAAAACCAGGAAAAGACCCAAACAAAAAGGAGAATTTCAGACCAATCTCACTCATGAATATAGATGGAAAAATTCTCAACAAAATCCTAGCCAATAGATTACAGCTTATCATCAAAAAAGTCATTCATCATGATCAAGCAGGCTTCATCCCAGGGATGCAAGGCTGGTTCAACATACGCAAGTCCATAAACGTTATCCACCATATTAACAGAGGCAAAAATAAAGATCACATGATCCTCTCAATAGATGCAGAAAAAGCATTTGATAAAATCCAGCATCCTTTTCTAATTAGAACACTGAAGAGTATAGGCATAGGTGGCACATTTCTAAAACTGATTGAAGCTATCTATGACAAACCCACAGCCAATATTTTACTGAATGGAGTAAAACTGAAAGCTTTTCCTCTTAGAACTGGAACCAGACAAGGTTGTCCTCTGTCACCTTTACTATTCAACGTAGTGCTGGAAGTTCTAGCCAATACAATTAGGCAAGACAAGGAAATAAAGGGAATCCAAATGGGAGCAGAGGAGGTCAAACTCTCCCTCTTTGCTGACGACATGATCTTATACTTAGAGAACCCCAAAGACTCAACCACAAGACTCCTAGAAGTCATCAAAAAATACAGTAATGTTTCAGGATATAAAATCAATGTCCACAAGTCAGTAGCCTTTGTATACACCAATAACAGTCAAGAGGAGAAGCTAATTAAGGACACAACTCCCTTCACCATAGTTTCAAAGAAAATGAAATACCTAGGAATACACCTAACGAAGGAGGTGAAGGACCTCTATAAAGAAAACTATGAACTCCTCAGAAAGGAAATAGCAGAGGATATTAACAAATGGAAGAACATACCATGCTCATGGATGGGAAGAATCAACATTGTTAAAATGTCTATACTTCCCAAAGCAATCTACCTATTCAATGCCATTCCTGTCAAAGTACCTACATCGTACTTTCAAGATTTGGAAAAAATGATTCTGCGTTTTGTATGGAACCGGAAAAAACCCCGTATAGCTAAGGCAGTTCTTAGTAACAAAAATAAAGCTGGGGGCATCAGCATACCAGATTTTAGTCTGTACTACAAAGCCATAGTGGTCAAGACAGCATGGTACTGGCACAAAAACAGAGACATAGACACTTGGAATCGAATTGAACACCAAGAAATGAAACTAACATCTTACAACCACCTAATCTTCGATAAACCAAACAAGAACTTACCTTGGGGGAAAGACTCCCTATTCAATAAATGGTGTTGGGAGAATTGGATGTCTGCGTGTAAAAGACTGAAACTGGACCCACACCTTTCCCCACTCACAAAAATTGATTCAAGATGGATAAAGGACTTAAATTTAAGGCATGAAACAATAAAAATCCTCAAAGAAAGCATAGGAAAAACACTGGAAGATATTGGCCTGGGGGAAGACTTCATGAAGAAGACTGCCATGGCAATTGCAACAACAACAAAAATAAACAAATGGGACTTCATTAAACTGAAAAGCTTCTGTACAGCTAAGGTGACGATAACCAAAGCAAAGAGACAACCCACACAATGGGAAAGGATATTTGCATATTTTCAATCAGACAAAAGCTTGATAACCAGGATCTATAGAGAACTCAAATTAATCCACATGAAAAAAGCCAACAATCCCTTATATCAATGGGCAAGAGACATGAATAGAACTTTCTCTAAAGACGACAGACGAATGGCTAACAAACACATGAAAAAATGTTCATCATCTCTATATATTAGAGAAATGCAAATCAAAACATCCCTGAGATATCATCTAACCCCAGAGAGAATGGCCCACATCACAAAATCTCAAAACTGCAGATGCTGGCGTGGATGTGGAGAGAAGGGAACACTTTTACACTGCTGGTGGGACTGCAAACTAGTACAACCTTTCTGGAAGGAAGTATGGAGAAACCTCAAAGCACTCAACCTAGACCTCCCATTCGATCCTGCAATCCCATTACTGGGCATCTACCCAGAAGGAAAAAAATCCTTTTATCATAAGGACACTTGTACTAGACTGTTTATTGCAGCTCAATTTACAATCGCCAAAATGTGGAAACAGCCTAAATGCCCACCAACCCAGGAATGGATTAACAAGCTGTGGTATATGTATACCATGGAATACTATTCAGCCATTAAAAAAAATGGAGACTTTACATCCTTCGTATTAACCTGGATGGAAGTGGAAGACATTATTCTTAGTAAAGCATCACAAGAATGGAGAAGCATGAATCCTATGTACTCAATCTTGATATGAGGACAATTAATGACAATTAAGGTTATGGGGGGGGAAGCAGAAAGAGAGAGGGAGGGAGTGGGGTGGGGCCTTAGTGTGTGTCACACTTTATGGGGGCAAGACATGATTGCAAGAGGGACTTTACCTAACAATTGCAATCAGTGTAACTGGCTTATTGTACCCTCAATGAATCCCCAACAATAAAAAAAAAAAAGAAAAAAAAAAGAAAAAAAAAAAAAAAAAAAAAAAAAAAACTGGTGTCTTTATCAGAAGAAGAGATGGCAAAGATTTCTCTCTCTGGTTTCACAGAAAAGTCCATGTGAAGACAGAGAAAAGGTATCTGTCTGCAAGCCAGCAGTAGAGGTCAGAAACCAACCCTACTGACTCCTTGCCCTTGGACTTCCAGCCTCCATATCTATGAGAAAATAACTTTTTATTCTTTAAACCACCCAACCTGTAAGACTCTGTTACAGTTGTCCAAGCAGACTAATAAATCACGTCATGCTGTTTCTTTGATTTGTACACTTTGCTCCTTGGGGAAATGGTTAGTAGCTTCCAAAGATTCATTGACTGGTTTGTTCACTTTCCTCTGACTCCATCTCTAGCTCCCAGGATGTGAACTCTATGTTAAAAGTATTCTGTCCATCTTTACTCAAATACGTGATAACCAAGCTTTGTATCAATAGGTTAAAAGTAATGATATTTACTCTAGGTCTTCAAAACAGTCACATTTTTTAAAAGTAATTGCTTGCTCTTTTAACATCCCTTGATCCAATAAATCCATATGTGTGTAAGGTATATAGATAACATTTTAAAAGAGATATGAAGAAATTTTGAAAGGTCATATCTTAATATTTTAAATTACTGATGCATTGGTGTGCTTAACTATGGTGTAAGAATGTTTGCTTTGATAACATGGAGAAAATGAGTTTTACTTCATTCAAATGCAAACATAGTTTCCACAGTGGTTATAAGAAAAACAATTTTTTTCATCCTTTGAGGTTATTAAGCATTGTTATTTACAAGCATGGAGAGCAGTTTATTAAGATTATCTTGCCAATCATTTCCATTTGTTTTTTATTTCTTATTTTTGTTGACAGTAAATTAATTCAGTAAGGTACACTTCAGTATTATATTGAGGACTAGGACACTAAATCTCAAGTCTCATAACTTCTGGCAAGAGTCCTTCTTAATATTACTTTTCCAGGATAAGGTCGTATAGCTGTTTGACTTTTGCATGCAAGTACCTTATTCTCCAGAACACTGAAATGAAAGTGAGTCTTTCCCTTTTCATTTCATTGGGTTTTGAATCAAAGACAGTCAATTAATCCAGCTGTTTCCACAATTTATAGCCAAAGAATTTTCTACAAAACATTTCTTATTACTGAAGACATTGACAACTGTAAAATTTCTGTCAGAATACCCAATACAAACTTTTCCCAAGAGTGAAATTTTCCTTAGAGACGACCTGTCAGCTGTGTTTTCCTAAAATTTCAGTAAATCATTCTCTATTTAGTGTACTTGGACATCTTATTACCACTGATCCTTTAAGAAAAGTCATAAAAGAAACTCTAACATAAAATAATAATATTCTTCTCAAAAAAAAAAACTTAAAAGGTTATAGAGGAAATGGATATGAGATTTGAGCTTCAGCATTTGAAATTATCACATTTTATATGTATACTGTGAGGTTGCAAATTGAACTTCGTTTGCATAAATCAAACTTGCAAAGTTTGTATTTTAATTTGAAATTAGAAAACATAGGTAAAGTTTAAAAATCAAAGAATCCACAAAATCTGAAGATCAAACATAGTTAATATTTCCAATAAGACTACTTACTAAAACTTCATTTGCAAATTAATCTTGGGATCTAATAATCCTGCAGAGATTCAATCCCTCTAATTTCCTGTGCATTAGACAAAGATCTGAAGGAGAATATGGATTTGAACTAACTGAATTTATGAATGTGGATATTGCACTGAGCCAGTGCTGAGCTCTCATTTCCATACACTGGAGAGGGAATGCATAGCGACTCTGCCTCTTGCTTCTACTCTGCCCCATGGCTTCTCCATCTGTCAAGAATGGCTGACTAACCCCTACTGATTCCTGAGAGCCACCCACACAGTCACCTCTTCTTTTAATGTCTTTTCCCCTCTGACCTCCCCACTCTGATTTGTGTACTGCTCAAGCACCCCGTATTTACTTCCTCATAAGCACATTTAAAAGAAACTTATTACCAAAATATCCACACTTTCGATGATACAACGACTCATTCATGTCATTCTTATTGGAGGTCATCCTCACCAAGTCAATAGAATTTTTCTCCTGAAAATGGTGATGACCTACATTTTACCAATTTCAAGTGACGACACTTTGGTAATGAACTTTCTAGCACTGTTGGGAGCAGATGACATGGTTAATACTCTTCAATATTCTACAACATTTATCTTGTAGTTTCTGAAACACTAAATATTTCATATTTCCCCCCAGACAGACTAGGTTTGCCTTTGCTGAATTCTCTCAGGGAAAGTCTTCACTTCCTTTCTTTTTCTCTCCCTCGGTGATTTGATATATTTCCTTTGCTTTAAATAAATTTCAATATTGGCTCACAACTTCATATTGTATGTGCAGCTTTTCTGTTAGGTTGTAGATACATTTGTCTAATTATTCTCTTCTCAATCCACTCAACCCTTCACAGAGTAACAAGCCTAATTGTGTATAATGTATTCATTACTCTTACAACTCCTATACTTCAAAACTGTCTCCTTACTCCCCAAATAAAGCCCAGTGTTGAAGATGACCTGTGTGAACCTCTGACCCTCACCTTTCCCTATAAATTCCTATCTGACCAGCACCCCCTTCCTTTCAGCCATTCCCTCCTTGTCACTTTCCTTTCAGTTCTTCAAAGATGACAATTTCCTTCTCACATCAGATTTTTCTTATATACTATTCCTCCTGCTTAAATTCTCTTCTCCTTACTCTTCTTGTAGCCTAACAGTCAATTTTTAGGCTAAGCTGTTTCCTGCTTCTTTGAAGCTGATCTTTCTCTTCACAAGCTGTTTACCACCTTTGTATCACACACCACAACTTTTCTTCATATAAATCACATTTACTTATTCAGATGTCAATTCCTTGTGTTGTCCCCCCATGAGGCTGCAATTAGATGGTAAAAGTCAACTGTTTTTGAAAGAGTTGTGCAAGAAAACAAGGACTATAGCTACATCTTTGTTCTCAAGTACTTGTCTCAGAGTTTGACATATTGAAATAATGTTAGCCCAGCAAGTGCATAATGCAAAAATAATCTAAAAAGGTTGAAATTGAAGAGTATAAAATCATTTCTTTTGCTGGAAAATAATATGTAGCTATGCTATTTCATTTTTTTAAAGAAGAGTTCAACCAATGTCACCACTGTAAGTGACTCTAGAGAGGCATTTCATATTTAAGAGAATTGTAAATACTATCATATAATTCAAGTATTTATTCTCAACTATGCATAAACCATGTACTCTGACATATTGGAGAAAGATGTATAAACATAACAAAGGCTTTTCTCTCAACTTAATATGAAAGACACCAAAGTAAGCACTTATTGAAAGAGTGCATTAAATAGTTGGCATATGAAAAACTTTTTAACTTTATTTCTTGGAACATAAAAGGTGCATGTATTTTGGGAGCACATGTGATAAATATGTTCATATAATGTATAAAGTCTAATTGGGATAACCATAACCTTAAATATGTCACTTTTATTTATGATAAAAATATTTGAATTATTCTCTTCTAGCTATTTTAAAGTATACAACAGATTATTGAAAACTATAGCTATCCTACTAATCTGTTAAACACTGTCTTATTTGTTCTACCAAATTGTTTTTCCCCATTAATCAACCTCTCTTCCACAGCCACATACACTCTGTCTCATAAGCACACTGTCGCAGCAATTTGAACACAGATTACAACCTACCTGCAAGGTGAAATGCATACTGACTTTTTCCAGCTCAGGAATAACCTTGGCCTCAGTGATGGGTTTTTGCCTGGAAAGTACCAGTGTTCCTCAAAACAAGTTTGTGGTGTTGATTTTATGTCAATGCATGATCTTTCGACCTGGACATGAGCAATTCATTTCTCCCCTCTTTCCTCTGTTTTTAATTTTAATCTTTTTGCAGAAATCATCAACATGTCTGTCAGTCCGTGTTTAAAAAGTGTTTGTCAAGATCTCTAAAGTTATTCCAGTTTCCCATTTTTCATATGAAATAAAAAGGTACAGTATTTTGAAATATGAAACAGAGAGCTATTTCATGTAATACTGGTGAGAACTCAGAAGACTAATCTTCCTTGAATACTCTTGATTCTTTATAACAAGGACTAAAACTCTTCATCCAGATGGATTTATTTTTTAATTGAAATAGCCTGTTCAGCTGGATGGCTTTCTAGATGCTTATAAGTTTCTTGATTTTCAAGCTTATAGTGAACCCTAGTTTTCCTTTGAATAGTATTCTCACATTGCATTTTAGAGAGAGAGAGACTACAGCACAGATTTGATAAAAGCAAATTTACCTCATTGTTTATAAATAATAAAGTGAAGCAATAGGTGGCCTGATTATGTATTTTTATATTCAGTATCAACAGAATATCTGAATATGACATGTTGAAACTGCACAAAACATATTAGCAATAGTAAGAAAAAAATCAGTCAAAAGACTGCTGTCTGGAAAGCATACCAAATCAGAGAACAGCTGCCAGAATTTGTCTTCCTTTGTGACTATTTCGCTTGTTAAAGAAATTCATAAAATTTGTTACATCCAATGAACTGAATGCTGTACTGCTCACATCATTTGAGAAATTGTGCAAAAAAATATTAATAGCCAGTACATTTTACACTTGACCACCATTCAACTACTGCCAAATCATCAGTTGTGTGATATTTATATCTTTTAATGCAATGAGTTTAATGCAAGGCAATTCCAGTTGTGTCTGGGGCTCCTGCCATATCCAGCACAACACACTATTTTTTTCTCTCTTCTTTTTTTCTATTCCCCGGAAAGGATCACAAGCACAACAAGTGTATTCAAAGAGGAGCTTTTTGAATGTCTCACCTTAAAACCCTGCTATTCCCACAGTGGATAACCTCTGATTTCACTTCACTGCCATGGTAGCAAAAATTGAGTCTTTTCACGTTCTTCAAAGGAATTCTAACAGCCCTCTTTTTAACTTTGATTCTCTGTGTTTGCACTTGGTTTCAGAGTCAAGGAAGAGCAGAAATGCACTTACATTCCAGAGAAATCCCATACCAAGAGATTATGATAAAATTTAATACTAAATTTCTACAAATAAAAGCAATAACATTTTTAAAATAAAATAAAATATCCGATTTTGTTATAAATATTACAATAAAACATCTTAGATTTTTTTTTTTTCTTTTTTGGTAGAGACAGAGTCTCACTGTACCGCCCTCGGGTAGAGTGCCGTGGCGTCACACAGCTCACAGCAACCTCTAACTCTTGGGCTTACGTGATTCTCTTGCCTCAGCCTCCCGAGCAGCTGGGACTACAGGCACCCGCCACAACACCCGGCTATTTTTTGGTTGCAGTTTGGCCGGGGCTGGGTTTGAACCCACCATCCTCGGCATGTGGGGCTAGTGCCCTAATCACTGAGCCACAGGCGCCACCCAACATTTTAGATGTTTAAGAGAATTCATCTTTTTTTTTTTTTTTTTTTACAAATTGAATATTGAATAGATTAAGTGCAGGGAAATTCCTTTAAATTGCAGTTCGTACCCCCACCACTGTCAACACTTGCACAACCATGTCACATTCAGGCAAAAGACTGACATTGCTTGCTCTGTGCAGTTATGTTTTCTAGCCTTGGACCTCTCCACCCTTCCTAGTCCAGTCAATTTTAGTAGAGGTAACGCTAATCTAAATTAGTTCCTTCTTACCATAAAGAGGTCAGTTATGCATCAACATCCTTGATTGTAGCGACTACATGGCCATTATTAACTTTATTTTGATCATCAACTCAACTGAATAATTAAGGAAGCACCATAGATTTTGTGCTAAACATAAGTTACCCACCGTTTTGCAAGTATATTGCCTGATCAGATTTTTCTGCTTCTTTTTATCTTGCATTTTCAATTGTGCAGCACTGTATCGCTACTAAAGCTTAAAATAATACATTGAGTTTTGAGTGTGTATGAAACACTGTTATAAATCGATTACATATATGATTGATTTCAATACCTTCAGTATACAATTTTAGATCTTTGGTAATATATTACTATATAACGACTGATGAAAACAAATCACTCTTTGCAGAAAAACATTATTCTGGGCACATACCTCTTGGGTTTATAGTGGAAAGCTTTGGAAAAAGTAAATCTGAGTTAAAAATGTGAATCTCTTATTTGCTCACCATATTTCCTGGAGCATGCCATTTAAACTCTCTGAGCCTGTACTTCTGTGCACAATGTGTACGTGTGGTGGTGTGTGTCTTACAGAATAGCCACAGGACTAGATCCGTGAAGGGATTTCATGTCCTTAATGGTCTACATATGGTTTGTACACAGGACGCAAGGAAGAAAGGAAGCCATCACTAACATTATAGCTGTTTGCATTTAGTTATCTCTTATTTTAAGAGATTAAAACATTTTACCTGTTATTTTCACTTTTTAGGGTATTGTCTTTCTGCCCATCTCACTTTCATTTGAAATGCATATGTCATTTTGTAAAATACTCTTAATTGGCGAGTAAAAGTCAAGCACATTCTCACCATGGTTATTGCGTGGCAGGGTCCAGCTTGCTGCCTGCTTTAGAAATAACACATAGTGCCGTTCTCTTCTGGTTTCTACGTGATGGACTTAGTTGAAATTAACCCTTTAGTATCTTCTCCTAGAACTTACCTTTTTCTCTGATCACTTGGTTTGATGTTTATTCCACTTCAGCAAACCATACAGACATCTATTTCTTTTACCTGTTTTAACTAATAGCAACTGTTTTAAAATAAATGTCCTGTTCAGGTCAGCAGAGATCTAGAATCCAGAATTAAAAATTTAAATGTTCTATTTGAAATTATAACTTGAAGAATGGTTTTCATATAAGTGTGACAGGTGCATCTGCAGAAAGTCATTCATGTTTGTGGGAAACGCCTGTACATCTCAAAGGTTAGGACTAATTTAGAGTTTCACCATATCTTCAAATGGGCGATGTATTTAAGCACCGCCACATATCTTTATTCATTTTAAAACATGAAAAAGACAATATTAATTTTAATATAGCCCAAATCTTTTTTTAATAAGATTGTTTTTTGGGGACCTCAAATAAAATAATTGTTCTTTCACTAACGTTAGAGTTGGAAGCACAGCGAAAACATAGCATAAAAATATTGCTCTTTCAGGGTGGTGCCCGTGGCTCAGTGGGTAGGGTGCTGCCCCCATATACCGAGGGTGATGGGTTCAAACCCGGCCCCAGGCCAAACTACAACAACAACAAAAAAAATAGCCAGGCATTGTGGCAGGCGCCTGTAGTCCCAGCTACTCAGGAGACTGAGGCAAGAGAATCAACTAAGCCCGGGAGTTGGACGTTGCTGTGAGCTGTGACGTGACAGTACTCTACGGAGGGCAATAAAGTGAGACTCTATCTCTACAAAAAAAAAAAAACAACATTGCTCTTTCAATTTATTAAAACGAGATTATAGACTGGGAGCTAGATTAGATTTTAGGGAGAGTTAGCAACAGTGTACAAACCTGAGAATTGGATGCACTTAGGAGAAATATTGACTTGGTGTAATTGACTGAGTTACAGTTTGTTCAACTTCAACATGGGAAGACAATGTCTATCTTTTACTTATAGCCAACATTTTTGAGATAATACACAGAAAACATAATAACAATAAATAGAACATATTTTGTTCTTCAAATTTGAAATAAAATATTAGCTGCAACTATGTAGAACAGGGCATAAAATTTTAACAACTCTTTCAGTTTTATGTAATAAGCTTTATTTTTCTTCCTTTTAACTGAGTTGCTGTGCTTGACAAAGAGTGTTAGGTATTTCTTACTTTATAGTTTATAGACATTTTCCTTTTTCACAATGTGGAGATTTTCAATATTATGCTGAAATTCAAGAAAATAATAAGTATTTGAGTCACCCACTCAACGAACTTGAGTCACCTTAAGTTTGTTGCGCTTATACTTAGATTTGATGGATCGTTAATCTTCAATACATTGAATGGATGACTGTACTTATAAAATTTGTAGAGAGATTCTTAAAATCCTCAAATTCCATGTTTGGAAGTCTTATAAAATGGAATAATTAAAACATTCACTGAGTTTTCATTATATACTGACAGTCTGCCCCAAAGTTTCAGGAATATAAAGTTGAAATAAACCATGTCCATACATAATATTTTGATCTTGGAGAAAAAGAGGTACCCAAAACTGCGTATAGTACAAGGGAGAAAGAAATAAGCATGATCGTTGAATTCCAACAAAAATATGATGAGAATGCAGTTAGTTTGGCCAAGAAAATGACACCTCAGTTGCACGTAAAAAGGGGGAAAGAATTCAGAAGCAACCTTAGCAACAAAACAGAAAAGAAGAAAAGTTCCAGAGTAGAATGGGTGAAGAAATCAGGTAATCCTGAGAGTTTACTCTTAACATACAGTACCCTGTCCCTACCTGTTGAAGGTGAATTATAATAAAAGTTTACTATGAACTATACACTAGATAGAAAAATCAAGTTTGGTTTTGTATGGGAATGATATCGTTGATATTTGACATTATAAAATCAAATGGGGCTACATCGATTAAGATGCAGAGGTGTGCAGGGAGATGTGTAAAGCAGAATAGAGTGAAGGAAGAAAGAGGAAACAACGAGGGCGCTGTTCTTTGAGTTCTTTAACAAAATAATTATTAATGCGGAAGAAGAATACATGCTATTAGCACTTTGAGAAACAGAGTCACCAGCAGCCCTTGAGTTATATGCTACAGAAAGTGTTTCTACAACCCTTTTTTAAAAATTTTTTCTGCGAGGATGACTCGTGTTTGCCACTGCTGCAGACACTTCCTGCACACGTAGCTCATTGCCGTGCTCCCACCTGAGATGATAATCTTTAGAAACATGTATTTCACCTTCAGGATTTACACTGCGCTGTCTCACATTTTGCCCATCTGTTCTCATGGCATACTGCCTGTTCAAGGGTTCGTAAGACCCTTGGCAACAGGGAAGGCGTCCCGAGGTGCCAGGTACCACTGACTTTAAGAAAGACATCTTGCAGAATTTTCCGTACAACATCTGTGAACTTGGAAGAGTGCAGAGAAGTCTACTTTTTCTGACAGTCTTGCCACGTTGGCTCCACATGTCTCTCTAGATTTGGGGACACCTGCTCATGCCGGATGCCAAAACACAGAAAATATACCCCTGGCCTCCACCAAGGCAAACGCTTCCAAATTTTGGATCCAGTCTCCCTACCCACATAAACTAATCAGGGGTGTAGTCACTTGGCGAACCCAAGAGTTCACACAGATTCCATCTTTTCTGTTTTTCACACTTGCCTCACATCTATGAAAATCTCTCTATTCCATATTGTATATCTTTTGTCTTTTACCTACCTGAATACCAACCATGCAGAGAGGGGTAAGGTAAAAAAGTAAAACTTAGATACAGATATGTTTTCAATGTTCTGAAGACATTCTCTCAGAAAATTAATGAGAATCAATATGATAGAATGAATTGAAAGTTGTACGAAATTATGAAAAGTAAGGAGCTTCAGTAACTCCAGATGCAGTCTTTGTGGCTTTTGTTGATCGATTGAGCTAATGTTTATTAATGTGAAAGTTTCGCTCATTAGATTTAGGTTTAATTTGCATAATTGTTACCAACAGAAGAGAAATAATACTGCTCTCATGGAGGAGAAAACACACACCCAGAAACATACCCCAAATGGATCCTGAGTAAGAGTCATAATTCCACAGTTGGAATAAGACTAACAAAACCAAACCCACGTAGTCTATCATATACTCTAAGTCAAGCAAAATGAAAAGAAATTACTTTGGATCCTTTCATGTTAGTATTTTTTCCGCACTTTTAGCATTATTTGTTCTAAAATCTCACAACCAGAGATTCAGAGAAGTAAAAAGAAATGTCAGAGAAGAAGCAACAACCTTATTTTCTCTTCCACTAAATATGTCTCCTCATTTATTTTCTCTTTTCATTTTTAATTTGATACCATATCATTGGCTTATGCTAGGAGTCATAGAAAAATAAGGCTTCTCTTGCTCATGAATTTAATCTCCATTCATTATTTTTTATATGCGAGCAGGATGGCAAAATTTTGACTCAACTTTGTAAGTGAAGAAATAAAAAACTTTAAAAATTTTAGAAATTATTGTAATAACAAAATATATCATTTCATTATTATCTTAGTTAATTAAAAATAGAGCATTTTAAACATTTCAACACATATTTTCAAATTAACATCATAAAAATTTAGGTAATCACCTATGAGTAGATAGCTAATAATAACATGTCAGCTTCATTTTTTTAATATTTAGTGTGTCTTAAATATAGATTTCATTTTGAAATCATAATTTCATTTGTTTCAGAATATTAAAATATTGCAATTATTGTTTGCCTATATATTATCTATGTCTGAGTCTTTTTCATTACTTTATAAATGTCCTCAAAAACATTATCTTATCCTTTGTAACTACTTTAATTTTCTTACTGAAACTTATGCAAATATGTTGGAAAGTTTAATACAAAATATCTTACTTCTAAGATATTATTCATTCGTATGTTCTATTATATTAACCTTATGAATAATTAGGCAATAATTAATTGTATAGTTTGTTTCTAATGTAAACAATATTTTACCTTGCTGAAATACATTAGGGAAAAAATATATTTTTCAGAGAGGAATGTTAACAATGGTCTAACTAAATGCTAATAATGCGTTTTGTATTAATGAAAAATTTCAGTGGATTGTTAATACCATGGAGTGAACTAATAAGACCAAGGGCAAACTTCAGCTATCTTTGAAGATCAACATATCAGTAAAGTTTGAGTTATAGCCTGTATTCCCAGTGTGAAGAATTCTTTGTAAATATGTCACTATGTAGGTAACAAATTTTATTTAAGCAGATCATTAATAAAAGAAACCTAATCTAGTGTCACCAAATATAGAACATTCTCAAAAGAGATGAATTTACCCTACAGTCTGTCATCTTTACATGATTTCAGAGTACTTAGTTAATTTTCCATTCTGTTCTAAGTACTCTAAATACAACAATGAATACATTGACATTTTTATCTCAAAAAAATTCTGTCCTGGTAGCCTGGAGAGGTGGATTAACAAATAACTATTACAATGTTAAAAAGTTTCAGAATTATCTTGTACAAAGTACAGATATCAAAAAGGTTTAATATTAAGAGAAATATGAGATGACACCTTGTGTTTTCAGATGGTGGTACAGTGACAGGGAGGACAATGACTGGAGGAGTGATTCCTGGACAGGACAAATTGGAGGCTATTTTAATAAAGAGTGATGATTGAAATTGTCTTTATACTAGGGATTTTAAGTAACTTTAGGGACACATACATTTCACAGAAAAGTAATGTTGTCTTTGATGTTAGATTATTTAAGTCAAAAAAGAGAAAAATTACACGTATCGCTAGAGAATATATTTTAGAGTTGTACGAATAAAACCTTAGCACCATATAGGTCAAAATTTTTATTTTGGAGGTGATGAAAGGAGGCTCAAACAAGTGAAATGATTTGAATCTGGGCAGAGTGATTACTTCTGACAAGCCACCCTACTATCTGTTTCTAGTCATATACACATAACCTCAAGATAGAAGACAGACTGAATTCAGAATGAAGCAGATTCATTTTTTTTTTCTTTTCTATTTTTTTTTTGCAGTTTTTGTCTGGGGCCGGGTTTGAACCCACCACCAGAGGTATATGTGGCTGGCACTATACTCCTTGAACCACAGGTCAGGCCCCTGAAGCAGATTCTTAATCGTGTCTAATTTGGGGTTTCCATTAAAAGAAAAGCATATTAATTATTTGATGATTCTAGCACTGCGTTCAAAATTAAGTTTGTGAATAGCACCACTGTTGTCATTGGACTGTAGATGCCTAGTCGATTAAAAATGAACGTAAATTTCTTGAAGGTTTTAGAAGCACAAATAAATGAAGACCAAACCAATGAGAAGGAGCAGAGGTTATTTAATCCAAGCTTGCTGATTAAATATGAGGGAGTTACCCACCAGCCCTTGCATACAGGGCTTTAAGGCAGGGAGGTGACCAGAAAAAGAAAAGGTTTGAGGTAAGGTCTGAATAGATGCTGGTGGCGTAAGAGAGTTGGAGGTGAGTGAGCAAGGTGGCAGGCATGTTATGTTACATGTTTGGAGAGACTATTTGGCTTTTCCTAGTTGGTCCTGAGTAGGAGGTAGAGAAGAAGTGATGAAAATCAGGTAGGTTGGCAATTAGTGACTAAAGTCCTGACTGTTCTGGTTCAATTGCTCCAGAGGTTGGTTGAGTTCCCAGCATGGGGGTGGCTTTTTTCATGTGTGATATGACCATTTTTCCTTCATATAACTGATCCTCGATAGGGAAACGTTACAAATGACACAAGTGGAAAGCAATATTGCTCTCTCTCGCTCTCTCTTGAGGCTATTAGATACTTTTCACAGCCAATATTATATCATCAGAAGTTAAGATAGAGGCTAAAAGCTAAAAACAAATTTAATAATTTTCTTTTTCCCTGTGGGATCCTATGCTGGACAAGTTGATCCCTTGTAAAAATACTAGATTTTGTCCAAATTTACATTACTTTACCTCATCTTTTAGTGTGGAAAAATGCATTAAAGAAATTAATTTTAGGCTCGGCGCCTGTAGCTCTAGTGTCTGGGGCAACCAGCCACATACACCTGAGCTGGCAGGTTCGAATCTAGCCCGGCCCGCCAAACAATGACAGCTGCGACCAAAAAATAGCCAGGCGTTGTGGCAGGCGCCTGTAATCCCAGCCACTTGGGAGGTAGAGGCAGGAGAATCGCTTGAGCCCAGGAGTTGGAAGTTGCTGTGAGCTGTGATGCGACAGCACTCTACCCAGGGCAACAGCTTGAGGCTCTGTCTCAAAAAAAAAAAAAGAAAGAAAGAAATTAAATTTAGCAAACATGAAAAAGAGAGAAGGCAATGTTCATCTTTTTTCAATTTAAACTAATTCATATGCTTTTAGGGATTTTTGTTTTATTTTTCTCACAAAACTTTCCATATTTCTTATTCTTTAACAAACACATTTAGCTAAATAGGTCTCCTTAAATCCCCATGAAATACATGTTCTCTGACACATAACCAGATGCAAAGCAATAGAGTTCATAATTTAAAAGACATAGGACATCTTTCCTTTTCAAATAAAGCATTACATGATAATCTCAATTTAACATTAAATATTTCTTCTTCCTCCTTTTTTAAATGTACTTTCTTTTTTTTTTTTGTAGAGATAGAGTCTCACTTTATGGCCCTCAGTAGAGTGCCATGGCCTCACACAGCTCACAGCAACCTCCAACTCCTGGGCTCAAGCGATTCTCCTGCCTCAGCCTCCAGAGTAGCTGGGACTACAGGCGCCCACCACAATGCCTGGCTATTTTTTGGTTGCATTTTGGCTAGGCTGGGTTTGAACCCGTCACCCTCGGTATATGGGGCCGGCGCCTTACCGACTGAGCCACAGGCGCCGCCCTCTTTTTTTTTTTTTTGAGGGTACAATTAGCCAGGTTACACTGATTGCACTTGTTAGGCAAAGTCCCTCTTTAAATGTACTTTCTTAAAAGAAAGAAGATATAATGATTTTATATGTTTAGTGATGTATACCATACGCATGTATTAATAACTCTTGAATAATTATCATATGAAACATTCTTATCACCTTACCACTTTTCAGTTTACTTTGTAATTTAAATTATATTGTGTGTTCAAAATATGTCTTAATTAATTCTAAACACAAAGTTTTAATTATTACCTGTTTTGAAATGCTTCCAAGTTCTTTTTGACAGTATGACTTTAGGATACAGATAACTGAATTTATATGTACCAAACTTAAACTATCATGTGAATTATTCTTCTCAAAAATATTTCTTTCTGATATCACTCACATGTTTTATTTAAAGGTACTTCTGTCCTATTATCTAGATAATCTCATCACTAGTCTTGTTCTCTTTGGTTATGTGCCATAATTCTAGTTAGCAGTGATACAAAATGGTTGGGATTAGCATACTAGGAATGAAATATTTTAGCATACATTAGCCTTGCTTCAAGGGAAACAAAATTCTTCTCATGAAATATAAATGATTTTGGTTCATAACCAAATGCCTGCTCAATTATACCTGCAGCCTAACACATTCGAAGTTTAATGTATTTCTTCTAAACCATTTCCTCACTGACAAGCCGGTATAGCAATGTACTCAACCCCCAATAGTTATCAGAAGGCAAATTTTAGGTAAATTCCTTGTCTCTGCTTTGCCTACCTTTCTTTTTAATAGTGAGAACCACAGACTTGGCAATCTCTGGACAGACCAACTCATATCACATTTGTGCACTATCTATCTGAATGTATTAAAGGCCATTTTCAGTCAATCATCACCAATCAGAAGTTCATTTGTTCTCAAGGTTGAAAACAAGAGTGCACGTTTTATTCTTAATGTCACACTCAATATCCACCTGAGAGAATTGCTGGCAACTAATGACGACTTAAAATTTCAGTCTTTATAGTTGGTCCGGCAGATAAAACCCTCTTTTGATTATAGACAAAGCACCACACACCCCATTTCAGTGTTTGCAACTGAGTTTTGAACCCTTGATTTTAAAGTGATGGTTGATGAGCAAGGGACCTTTCAGAGCCTTGGCATTGTCAGGAGTGACAGTGAGCAGGTAAGAACTAAAAATAAAGCTGAGCCCACCAACCACTGAACAGACTTCTGTAACTATATTTATTTATTTATTTATTTTTTGAGACAGATCCTTAAGCTGTCACCCTGAGTAGGTGCCATGGCATCACAGCTCACAGCAACCTCCAACTCCCGGGCTCAAGCGATTCTCTTACCTCAGCCTTCCAAGTAGCTGGGACTATAGGCACCTGCCACAATCCCAGGATATTTTTTGGTTGCAGCCATCATTGTTGTTTGGCAGGCACAGGCTGGATTCGAACCCACCAGCTCTGGTGTGTGTGGCTGGTGCCTTAGCGGTTTGAGCCACAGGCACCGAGCCATGAACAGACCTTCTTTTGGCCAAGATAATACCAAAGAAAGAATAAAAGTGGAGCTCCCAATCATAACGGGACAAGAGGTCAGACACGCCCTCCCTTACATGGTTTAGAAATGACAATTGACAAGCACTGATGTTAAAATAGACATCACAAGACTGACAGAATGGACTCTCTGAGACAGTAAGGTCCCAAATTACAAACAAGAGCCAAAACCATGTCAGGGAAGGATTAAGTCAAGCGACCCTACACTTGAAAAATAAATTGGGTTCTAAGTATTACAAGTTTATTTTTCCTATAACAGCTAAACAAACACTGGCCTCAGGATAAGCAATATTTAAAATAATTTTAGCTCATCTATGGATCTATCCTAACTAACTGACTCACCTGTTCCACAAGCCATAACTATAGCTTTGCTTGGACAAGGGTTAGATTTCAATAACATTCTCTTCAGAAGAAAACTGCTTGCACTAGTTGGTTCTGGTGGGTTTACAGAGGTTATACTGTTGAGTGCTTTCATGGCCCTGCTTCACCTTGTAAGGAATAGGGTCTCAATAATTGATATTGACACGTAAATGTTAATTCTAAAACGAACATGGGTCATTTGTAACTTGCGTCTTTACTCAGGATGCATGAATCAGGACTCCTTTTCATAACTATTCATAGCTCTTCCTATAGCCTGGTGAAAATGTATGCACACTTGCCCAACTAGTTCAGCAAAAGTTGCTGTTCTACTCTCCCCTTCCCATGAAGTGCTTATATTTTTTGCTTCTGCCAAAGACTAAGCTTGCAGCCTGTCAGGATGGCCAGCTTACAAGTTGTAAACTTTTCTAAGAAGTAAAGTCTCCTTTCCAAATCTATAAATGCTGTGATTTTTCAAGTAGACACTTGTAATATTAATATTTCCTCATGATGACATGCATCAGCCAGGGGTGCTGGGGGAAACAGAACCCATAGCATCTATCAAGACAGAGAAGAGGAGATTACTATGGGAGTTGGCTAATGTAATCATGGAAGCCCCACCAATTCCATGATTTACTGTCTGCAAGTTGGAGAACAAGGAAACCCAGTGGGGTAACTGAGTTTGAGTTTGAAGACCTGAGATTCAGGAGAGTCAGTGGTGCAACTCACAGTCGAAGGCCAAGAACTATTCAGGCTGCTGGTAGAAAGACTCTTGGAGTCGGAAGGCCCAAGAACTAGGAGGTCTGGTTGTCTGGGGGCATAAGATTGCAGTCCCAACTCAAGAGAGAGACAAAATTCACTTTTCCTTCTTTTTTTTTTTTTTTTTTTATTCTGGATCCTCAAAGATTAGATAATGCCCACCCACATTGGTGAGGGCAATTTTGTGTACTTAGTCTACCGATTCAAATGCCAATCTCTTCTAGAAATCTCCTCTCGGATACATGGAGAAATAACATTTTGCTAGCTATGTGGGCATTAACTCGGTAGAGCTGAAACATAAAAGTAACCATAACTTGATGTCTCTGTATTCAACATTTTCACAGAAGAATAAGTTTTAAAAATCACTGAGTAGTAACAATATCTGATGTATTTATGAGTTTCTTCCATTATTCAACCATCTAATCCCTCAAACCACATTCTGCACTTTCACGCCAGGGACTAAGACAGGTGCTGGTAAGAACAGAGAAATAGTAAGATATTAATTGATAAGGCAAATCCTTCTTTTCAACTAAAAGAAATTAAAATGAATGCACATACCAGGTATTTTTGTACAACTTAGTACTTTTCCTAGTCACCAGACTACAGAAATACAGAACATCAGTAATCATATGCTCAACTGTGTTATTGTCTGGCAAAACATAGACTATTTTTCAAAATAGTATAGACTATTCTTTCGAAAAAAATAGCATATTGGTTTACTAGAAACTTGGTTAAATAAAATGGAGAGAAAACAACATTTAAAAAGTCATACTTATATGCAGTATCAAAATTTGAGGGTCAAAGTGAAGTAATTAGAAAAGAAGTTTTGTTCACTTTGAATTATTATGTTTTAATAATAATAGTGTTAGTCCTGTACTTTAAATCATAAACTCTCATTCACTGTAGGGTACATAAAATAGTGTTAGTCCTGTACTTTAAATCATAAACTCTCATTCACTATAGGGTACATAAAAAATTAAGTAGAATTAATACATTTTAATTGCATACTCTTGTTTAATCAATTGCTCTTATTTGCATATATTTTATTGTGAGATCCGGACGTCATTGCCCATAAAAAAATTATTTATAATTATTGATACATAGTATTTTCAGAGGTATGCCTGACAGGCAAAAGATTAGGTAATCAATAGTTAAATAAATAGAGTACACTCAACCTTCTAACTGTATTTTTAAAACCTTTACTTATAAAAGAAAATTCATATTCTGAAAATCCTAATAGTGTGAATTACAAAAAATAAATGTTCATGCCATTATGTTTTCAAAAGTAGTGAGGAAATGCTACATTGAGCCTTGGGGAACTAAATATATTACAGGCATGAAAAATGTTTCATTTCTGATGCTGCTTTCAAATGACAGTATAATATGTTATGGATCATTTGATTTTTTGTATGAAAATGCTGTTCAGCACCCAAAAAGGCATATGCTGCTAACGGCATGTGCCGCAGTCCTTTTTGTGACAGCTGGCAATAAGAAAATGCCAGTCAAAACACAAAATGTCAAGCATAAATTTTCCCAATAAAAGAATTAGTTTGTAAAAATCATTCATAAGTAAGCTTCTTTAGATTGCTTTCATTGATTTCGCAACATCGTTAATCAAATGCAATTTTAAGGACTAACAATAGTACCTAAAAAAAAAAAAAAAAAATAGAAGGAGCTAAGAACTTACCCTGGTTTCCTCAGACAAACACAGGTTTGTTCTTTCTTATCAGCTCCCAGAAGTTCACACAGTGAAAGCATTTTTATAATACCCCAAGTCATGAAGATTTCAACCTTGGTCCTTCTGAGCTCTTTTAACAAGCAGAAATTAACAATATTAACAACAGTATGTTCTATTTTACTTTTAAACCTTTAAAAATGATAGGTTTTAGCTTATTTTTTTCTCAGCCCCTTTTATAAAAACATTTTTAAAGTAAATTTTATCTACTTATTTTTGCTGACTTGTCTTCCCTTTATAGAGCCAAATTGTATTTTTGTTTTGTTTTGTTTTTCACTTCACAAGCTGTTTCACATTAATTTATGAAGATTCATGCCTGCTTGGGAACTTTATAATTTATTAGCACCAAGGCAAAAACCGTATTCCACCAGGTCAGTGAGATTATTGTTACTTTTCACCTTTACTTCAGCACTTTTTTTTTCTTCCAACTTATTTAATTAAAAAGAACAGAGGAGTTAGAAAGAGAAATGCTAAAATGAAGCAGAAAATAATAATACAATATTAGTGAACTAAGACAGAATATTTCTTGGTCATCATTATCTCCTTTGGTGAGGAGAAATATTTCTTTAGAGGGTTTGAGCATGTTTGCAGTAAGCTAAGAGCCATTTCTGAGATGTGAGGGCCTCATCCTGGTGACTCTGAATTTATTACAGAGTTTATGTATTTGAATTGGTTAAATGTAGAGTTTTCCTTTCTCTAAATAGATAGATTGATGGACTATGGATAGTATTTGATATATAATATATGCATAAGATTATAATTTGAGGGAAATATTAGAAGTAGAAAATGTTACTGTAGATTCCATGAAAACAACTCTATCTGAAACATATTTATGATTTATTATGCAGTATATATAAAGCAAATCATAATATTTAGACCTAAAAAGACTTGAATAAAATTATAACTTCGACTTAAAATATACAAAAGCAAACTGTATAGCCAAAACATGTGTACCCGAGTAATATTCTGAAATAAACAAGAAAGAAAGGAAGAAAGGAAGGAAGGAAGGAAGGAAGGAAGGAAGGAAGGAAGGAAGGAAGGAAGGAAGGAAGGAAGGAAGGAAGGAAGGAAGGAAGGAAGGAAGGAAGGAAGGAAGGAAGTGACAGCTTTTGGATGTCAATATTTGACTGTGCTGGTGTTACTTTGCAGAAACTGGCAACTTTCACACCCCACTACTTTTTTTGAGTAATGTAGCTTTCAATGAACCACGCATGGCCTCTAGAGTCCTAAATTCTGATCTGTTATGCAGGTTTTAATGTCAAAATTTAGCAGCCAAAGTAACTCACAAGGCCAGCTTGGATTTGAGTGATGGGAAAAAAGACTTTGTCTTATAAGTAGGAAAAAAAAGCTGTCACACTTTAAGAATGTGAAATACTTCTAAAACATAGCTTTGGTTTTTTTTTTAGCCATGTAGCAGTTGTGAATATTTCATAGATTAATTGAAGCAATTTTTCAGATTATAAATGTCATAAAATATAAAATAAAATATTTCCTTTTATTAAGAATGTATGACAAATATAATAAATAAATGAGTTCAATATTTATTTGAGACATCAATTCCAAATGCTAATTTCAGTAGAGTGCAATAAAATGCATAACAAGTATAGCATTATTTTATTTATCTAAATAGCATCATAAATGCATATGACACAGTAATGATCAGCAGAACACAAATAGTATTTCTATTCACAAAATTTATGAGTATATATAAATATTCCTGATGCAGAATCAAACACGTGTTTTAATGAAGGTATAGGCATCTGAATTTATAGGTAATTTTGAAAATGGACAAAGTTGGAAATATTATGGATAGCAATGAATATGATGTGAATTGATCTAAATAGGTAAACCACATGTTTATATATTTTCTAACATTTTATTTCGAAAAATATCAACTTTACATGCAAGAAAACATAAAGCAATAACTTCTGTACACCAATCACCAAAGATTCACCAGTTGGTAATATTAGCCACATTTCTCTATTTATTCCCCATCTCTCTCTCTCTCTCTCCTTCCCCTCTTTCTCCTATCCCTCTGTTTCTTCTCTCTTTATGATCTTTGTTTCTACTGAAACATTTGATACCCTTTAGCATCTAACTCCAAAAAAAATTAAAAAAGAAAGAAAGAACAGTTAGCCACATGACTACAATACATTATCACACATAAGGAATTTAATTAATACTGATATCATAACATTATGTAGTTCATTTTCAATTTCCCAAAGTTCTCCCAAAGTTTCACTATAGATTCCTCCCACTGCCCTTCCCAGGATACTGTCATGAGTCACGATGTTCTTTGTTCTCATTCTTCTTCAGTCTCTAAATCTAGAAGAGTCCTCACTTTTTATTTTTGTCTTTTATGATATTGATATGATTGAAAAGCTCAGCCCATGGTTTGTGGAATTTCTGAGAACCTAACTGTACTTAACTGCCATAGTTTAATAGATTCATTTATGGTGGCGCCTGTGGCTCAGTGAGTAGGGTGCCGGCCCCATATACCGAGGGTGGCGGGTTCAAACCCAGCCCCGGCTAAACTGCAACCAAAAAATAGCCGGACGTTGTGGCGGGCGCCTGTAGTCCCAGCTGCTCGGGAGGCTGAGGCAGGAGAATCGTGTAAGCCCAAGAGCTGGAGGTTGCTGTGAGTCCTGTGACATCATGGCACTCTAGTGAAGGTGGTAGAGTGAGACGCTGTCTCTACAAAAAAAAAAAAAAAAATAGATTCATTTATGCATTTCTGGTAGAAACATCATAAAGTGTCTTGATCTTTCTTCAGTATGTTCATCATTATATTAAACCAGAAAAACAGAAGGTCAATACTTTCCTATTATGGTGATACTAGTTTTTATCATTTGCACAAGGAAGTAATGACTATGATCTCTCCAAACTAAGAGAAACATTTATTTCCCTTTGTAAATAATATACTGATTTCCCAAACTTTGCATGTACAGTAGAACCTCTGTAAGTTGACGGTACACCTTTAGGACTGTTACAAACTGGTCAACATATGGAGGTGGTCAATAGAATGAACTAGGCCTGCTGTATGGATATGTACATGTGGTGCACGTCCAGTCTATGAAAATTAGGTCAACAGCAGTGGTAGGGAGGCGGTGAACTATGTTAAGGAATATAAAAATAATTCTAAGTGAAACTTACTTTTTTGTAAAAAGGCATTTTTTTCTATTATTTTTAATTGCTAAGAAGTTTTAAATTTGGTTCAATATGATTTATTGTTATCATTATTCTTTGAGCTCAAGTTGTACACAATTTGGCCAGAGTGCCCCTTGCACTGGGGGCTATATCCTTCCAACATATCTTCATTAATGTTGGAGCACTTTCTTCTTCCTGGGTTAACAAATATTTGTGGCCATCTTTTTTCACTCTCCTCCTGATGTGCCTTCAGCCACAGATTCCACCTTTTGTCAGGAGTCCTCTTAGAGGGGAATAGAGCTATTTGGATGCCACTGATTCCCAGCTTTTTAGAGCTATATGTGCATGAATACATGCACACATACATATTTACACATGTATGTGTGCACACACACATATTTACACATGTATGTGTGCACACACACAGAATTGAATCTTTATTGCTTTTCAAGAAAGCCTTGTGGTGTCAATGTTCCCAGTAGCCAGTTTTGGGAAAATTCTCATATATATATATATATATATATATATATTCAAAGACATGATTTTTGCTTTCCTTTTAGCTTTGGAGGTAGCAAGAAAGAAGATATGTATTGTCATATCATAGAATAAACTTACTACACTGTTATGTCCAGTTGAACAAATTTAGGAATTAAAAAAAAAAAAATAGCACACAAGGAGAAATTTCATTTTGCCCCAAAGTTAGAATTTGGTTTAAAGCATGTTTCTGACACCTTCTTTTGAAACATATATTCTTTTGATCTGTCATAGATATGAAATTTAAATATGCAACATTTGTATACTATTTTTACTTTTAAAAATGTTTTAATTTTAAACAATATTACACTTAGAGAAAAGTTAAAAGAAATATACAAATACATACTTTTCCTGAACTTATTGAGAATGAGTTGCGGACATGATATCCCAAAATATCAAGTAACACAGTGCATTTCCTATAGGAAGAGATTTTCTCACACATGACCACAATAAACTCTTCAATGTCAAGAAATTATCAGTGATGCATTATTGCCATTGACACTTCAGATTTAATTCAAGTTTAATCAATTCTCTAACGACACCCTCTGTAGGAAACATACACTGTCCAGAATCTGTTTAGTTTATTTCTTATAGCCTGTGACAGTTGCTTAGTCTCTTCTTCACTTCATGATGTTGACATCATTAAACATAGGGCAATCGTTTTGAAGAAAGATAATCAACTTGGGTCTGTCTGGTGTTTTCTCATAGTAGCAAAAACATTGTCAGAGAGATGAAGCTGATGCTCTCATTGCATCCCAACAGTGGGTCTAACATTTCCATTTGTTCTAGTACTTGTTTTGGTGATAGGGACTTTGATCCCTCAATTTAGGTAGGATCTTCTAGAGGACTTTGTTATTGCAAAGTCACTCTTTTTTTTTTTTATACTTTGCAATCAAAACTTAATTTACAGATATGTACTTTCAGACTCCATGCCTGGCCTCTACACATATACTTCGCATTTATACAAATGACCTTCTCCCACTGTGTGGGCTCTAACACACTGGGCCTGGGCCTCGCTCAGCCATTGATTCCCCATCATACCCTTCTTATTTGCCCAAGCCCTACTTTAAGGTTTTTCTTATTGCCTAAGGTTATCTGCAGAATATCACTTAAATATCTCTCTTTCTTTAATCTGTTTTGATAATTTATATATTCATATATATTTTGTTATTCTTCATTGTTATTCTTTGATTTCCTTCCCTCCCAGGGGTATAACATGGATAGAATAGACTCATGTATAAGGATTTCACCAAACTTTAGTAAATAAAATGGAGGAATAAATAATTAGCCACTTGTTTATTGAATACATTATTTGTGCCAGATTCTGGTTGAATCTATCAAAAATGATAAAACCTTGACTTTCTCTTAGAGGTGTATAGAGTCTAGAGTAGGTATCATTGAAAATAATGAGGTGAGTATAATATGGCAAAAAAAAAGAAGTAGCAATAGATTAGAGGATGTTATGAATGATAATGATGGATTGATACTGGCCAAATTTAATCCCAACGTGGGCTTTCAGCTGAAAGTTGTGAGATATATCTTGAAGTTCAATATTTCATAATCCATTTGTAATATTTTGTATTACATTTAGACTTTATTTTATAATCCATTTCTAGTATTTTGTATAACATTTAGACTTATTAGCATTATGATTACTCATTTCCACTTAACCAGTATATCTTTGAAGCTGGTCCCTTTATTTCATCTAGGATATAATGTTTTCTTAGATTCCGGATGCTGAGATGGCTCAGAAGTTATTTATCATATATGTCAGCAGTATAAACACATTTATTAAATAAAATACAACCCTTTTTTAAAATGAATGCAACTCACGTTTCTCATGTAGTCCATACCTTGTATTTTGTGAAGGAGACCTCAATAACAGACTAGATAAATGTTGTCAGTATCACTACTCATAGAGATGGAGACATATCCCAGAATATGTAATGATTTTACAGAATAAGTTTGAGCTCTGGGGCGGCCCCTGTGGCTCAAAGGAGTAAGACACCAGCCCCATATGCCAGAGGTTGCGGGTTCAAACACAGCCCTGTCCAAAAAAAAAAAAAGAATAAGTTTGAGTTCAATGAGGCAAATATAAAACATATTTAGTAAAGTTGTTTCCTTAGATTTTTAAAGCAGTGTATTATTTGAAGTGAACAAAGCTTATCTGTGACTTAAATTCTCCATGTTCACCTGCCAGTTTTTTAGAAGAGCAATGAAAGAATTCATAGCCCAATCAGGTGGAACTCTCTTTAGGTTCCAGAAATACATGTCATCAGCTCTAGTCTAAAGTGGCATCACATTATGCAGTTGAGCTTTATGGTGCTTTCATTTACTGACTGCATTTTTACCTTCAACTACACATATTAGTTACCTGCCTTCTTTGCAATAAAATCTTTTTGCCAGAAGAAATATTTTTAAAAATTTTAAAATGTCCCTTCAACAGGTGATAGATTTACCTTAAATTTTTAGCTTGATGTCTTAGCATGAGATGAACTATCCAGTAATAAGTAGGAACATCTAATGCTTCAGGAAATAAGGGTTAGGATACTAGCAAGCCATTTGTGATGAAGGCAAACCACCTGCAACCAAGAGTTTTCCGGATGAGCAGCTACCATCTGTTGAAACTGAGAGCAGACCTAGATAACAGTTTCTAGACTGTAGACATGCAACAGTGTCATTAAATCTGCTCTGATTGCATAAGTACAGATGATAGCCACAAGAATTGTTTTGTTTTGTTTTTCACTTTTTTGTTTTGAGTATTTTTCATCTTCTACTGGTATTCATCAGTTGCAGAGAACTAATCAGCATTTAATTTTAATGATAATTAAATTAATCTATTGGCCCGAACAACTGAATCATTGTTGATTTTTGGACCTCTGTGGTCATTCCACTGTGCCATCAATCACTATATGGTGAAAATAAATATGCAAGCAAATCTTTATGTATTTAGTTCTTACAACCTCAAAAAAATCCATTTAAGAATTACCTGTAAAAGATAATTACACAGTTTAAGTTGGATATGATGCTTAAAAGTGAAAGATATTCAACTGAATTCTAAAAAGAGAAGAATTTATGTTCCCTCCCAGTGATGTAATACTTTGTCCTTCAAAGAGTAATTCTCCAGAGTATATAGGTTGAGCTTTCAGTTTTGAATTTGCCTTATTTACAGAATACATACCTTATTTTCTCATGCTGTATAAACAAATTCCAATCTTCTATCAACAAATCAACAATAAAACCTCTTACTCAGCTTGAGCAAAGCAGAATCAAATATAGATTATTGCCAGTTACAACTTCCATGTAGAAGCTCTATTACTGATGATATTTGAGGGAAATTTGTTTTACTGTTTTATCATTCCTTAAAGTTCTAAAAGGTCATACATGTGACTTAAAAAGCCCTTGAGCAGGATTTTATATTCATGAATGTAGAGATCATAAACTTAATATTTACTCAGCCATAACTTTACTCAAGCAATTCTTACTTGCCTGAAATTAGCCTTGAGATACCCGCTCTGGGACCACGTTTTAAGAGGAAGTACTTTTGCCCTATGATTTCATAAAAAAATAAAATAAAATTTCACCAAATAGATTTAAATAAGTAAGGAAAATTTTATTCAAGACTATTGCAGTGCAGAACAAAATTATTCAATATGGTATAAAGATTGAACTCTCCTTCCCCTGGTGGAACGGTGGGGAAATTGGACAACATGATTAGGCCATCTGGGTTTGCTAATTGGCTCTTGTGTAAGTTAGCCTTCCACCCTCCCAAAGGGAATGAGAGACAAGAACACTTTCTTTTTTTTTTTTTTTTGTAGAGACAGAGTCTCACTGTACCGTCCTCGGTAGAGTGCCGTGGTGTCACATGGCTCACAGCAACCTCTAACTCTTGGGCTTACGCGATTCTCTTGCCTCAGCCTCCCGAGCAGCTGGGACTACAGGCGCCCGCCACAACGCCCGGCTATTTTTTTGTTGCAGTTTGGCCGGGGCTGGGTTTGAACCCGCCACCCTCGGCATATGGGGCCAGCGCCCTACTCACTGAGCCACAGGCACCGCCCAGGACACTTTCTTGACGGTTACATTTCTGAGAGACTGATTGAGAGAGACATTCCTGGATTGTAAAACTGCCCAAGGATTTTGTTGTTGGTGTTGCTGTTTATTACATCTCAAAGGGACAGAGAAAAAATTTACACTTCTAGTTTTCTAAAGTAAATACTCCAAGAAAAAGTTGGTCAAGAGCCTATAGTCAGGACAAAATGTGTCTGACTCTAGGCAACATTTAAGTCTACCTTGGTTAATTCATACATACACAGTTTATCGAAGAAATGATAGAGCTTGACAATGATTTACCTTACGTCATAGCCTTCAGTTCATATTCAACCTAAATAGCTCCTGTTAAATAATTTGTTTGTTCAGAAGGTGTTTATTTTTCTGATAGCATTACTAAAAATAATAACAAAAATAAAAGGTGGGTAAATCACATTAGTACCTCTGCACTTTATTTTTTTAATCAATCTATGATTTTCAGATCCATTTTAAGAAACATAATCTTAGCAATTTAAAATATTTTATGGTTGATTCTTGATATATAATACATATAATCATGCTGGAAAGAGAATATCAGAAGAAGCCTCAGAGGAAGACATATTAAATTATAAGTGAGCTCTATTTCTTCCCATGATGTTAACCATGGACTTCTACTGTATTGTTTTTATGAAAAGCAATCTGCATATTTGAAATTTTGATAGTCATTAATATATTGTCTAGACATTGTGATTCTGATGCACTTTTTGGGGAAAAAAAATCAAGCTACACCTTGATATACTGTGCAGTTTACTACTCTCTCTGTTGGACTCCCTGTCATAGCAGAATATTTCAGTAAAAGTTGATTGGATTGATCTTTTTTTAAAAAATGCATCAACCCAACCCCGGCCAAACTGCAACAACAAAAACAAAAATAGCTGGGTGTTGTGGCGGGCACCTGTAATCCCAGCTACTTGGGAGGCAGAGGCAAGAGAATCGCCTAAGCCCAAGAGCTGGAGGTTGTTGTGAGCTGTGATGCCATGGCACTTCACCAAGGGTAACAAAGTGAGAGTCTGTCTCAAAAAAAAAAAAAATGCATCAAGTGAGAATAATTAATTAATGAAAAGAACTTACAAGCTCAGGTCTTTGAGATGATGTCTAATGTTTTCTCTCAAACTGTACAAGGTCTGTAATATGTTAGTGAATATTTAGTATGTTCTCATTCTGTGCAAAGACAGGAATGAATTTCTATGATTAATTGTGATAAAAGTCCTGTAGGGTTAGAAATTTTTATGATGTCTATTTTCAAATAAAAAGTAGATCTTGTATGTGTTAGGTAGTTCATTCATGACCTCCCTCCACCTCTGGTGGAGCCAGACCTTTTCATGAAGTAGAAGAAATTTCTAGAATCTAAGCATTTAAGTCTCATGTTGTGTGCTACCTCCTAGTATGCTGGCAGAATGTGGTTATTTTATTTTATTTTATTTTATTTATTTATTATTATTATTTTTTTTTTTGTAGAGACAGAGTCTTACTTTATGGCCCTGGGTAGAGTCCCATGGCATCACACAGCTCACAGCAACCTCCAACTCCTGGGCTTAAGCAATTCTCTTGCCTCAGCCTCCCGAGCAGCTGGGACTACAGGCGCCCGCCACAACGTCCAGCTATTTTTTGGTTGCGGTTTGGCCGGGGCCGGGTTTGAACCCACCACCCTCGGCATATGGGGCTGGCGCCCTACGGACTGAGCCACAGGCGCCGCCCTATTTTATTTATTTTGCAATTTTGGCCGGGGCTGGGCTTGAACCTGCCACCCCCGGTATATGGGGCTGGCACCCTACTCCTTGAGCCACAGGCACTACCCAGAATGTGGTAATTTTAAATTGCAATAAAATGTGACAGAAGAAAAAGTCAATGGTAATAAAAATAATGAGAAGCCTTAGACAAAATACTATGTACTGAACAATTTCTACATTTTTTGGCAATAAAACATAAAATAATAATTTTATTAAGCCCTACTGAGAATCTTTGACCATTAAGTGAATCAAATGAACACATGAAACTAGGTAAATTTGAAAGTCTACAAACCATGTGTACACTATTCCTTTATATTGAACGCTGACATCCATTTATTAATAAGGACGATGGCTGTCATTTCCTTAAATCTCTGAAATAATTTAGATATTTTGTATACCAAGGAAAATATTAAATAGATATGAAAGTATTTTGAAGGATTATTTTAGTTCACATAATACATGTTTTGATGAAAAAAACCAAAGCCTATGTTAAATGTACGACCAGGAAGTATAATCCAATATAATATCCTCAAGAATGTATTTTCATAAATAATTGTCTTTAATAGTTCCATTTTGCTTATGATTATGAACTTCTACATATCAAAATTTCTTCCAAAGAAAATCCATTTGTAATATAAGAAGAAATGAGGAGCTCTAAGTGTAACCAAGTTTAAAACCTCCTTAAAACACTGGAGTTGGCAAAATCCCCACCCAAGTGTAAAATAAGCTTCGCTTCCAATTAAAATGTTACAAGTTGGTACTAAATCTAACCAACAATTTGAAACCTTCAGTAACACAAAAGTTGTCACCGTTTTTTAAAAAGGTGGTAGACAATACCTCACTAAAACAAAAAAAAAAAAAGAAAGAAAGAAAACAAAGATTTTTTTAAAGAACTACCTTAAGAGAAAAAGAATTCAAAAATAGAAACAATGTAGAAATAAAGTATACAGAATTAAAAAGTGTTGTTAGAATGTTCTATTTATTTAATTAAAAAAAGGGGAAGAGTTACTTCAAATGTATGAAATTTATGATTCCTTTAAGTGCATAATAATTGCTATTTAATTATAATAATCTTAAGGTATAATAATATTAGTTTAAAAATTCTTTTCCTATTACAAATAATACCTTTTCATTTAATTCAACTTGCAGTTGTTCAATGTTTCTCATATTCACTGTATTTCACAATTTTTCTGCATTATTTTAGGGAAAATAACCTTAAGTTTCTCTCCACACACAGGCAAGGTTCATTATTTCAACAGGACTTCTCGGTAGTTAAAATTAATTAAATTTAATTTATTATTCCATCAGGACTTTTTCAGTAAATAAAACTAATTAAATTTCACTTCTTAACAAAGGCAGTGTTCAAACTGGAAGTTGAGATTCTCCAATAACCTGATAATTTCAGTGTCAAATACAGAGAATTTTATTATCCAAGGGAAGTTTTGGACCTTCTAAAAATTCTTAAACATAATAAATTTACCAGTGTTTTAAAAAGCTGTTGCTGAAAATGTTTTCATTATTAGTCAATGGCCTTCAAACTAAACCTTTCTCATCATGAGATGACTGGACGAATGGTCATCGTCATCTAAAAATTAATAATAATTATAATTGTAATAATTTCATGGGGAGGACTGGGCATAAAACAGCTTATTTTTATGCAGAGAGGATAAAACTATATACTTCTTATTTGTTTATAGTACACATGGCTGTATTTTCCCTCCTCTCAGTTTTTATCTTATAAAGAATAAGTTTATTTCAAAATGAATCAAAACATAACCAGGGGCAGTGCCTGTGGCTGAGTCGGTAAGGCACTGGCCCCATATACCGAGGGTGGCGGGTTCAAGCCCGGCCCCGGCCAAACTGCAACCAAAAAATAGCCGGGCGTTGTGGTGGGCGCCTGTAGTCCTAGCTACTCGGGAGGCTGAGGCAAGAGAATTGCTTAAGCCCAGGAGTTGGAGGTTGCTGTGAGCTGTGTGAGACCATGGCACTCTACTGAAGGCCATAAAGTGAAACTCTCTCTACAAAAAAAAAACAAAACAAAACAAAAAAATATAACCAAACAAAAACAGCCTTGCAAGCATATTTTATCTGGACTTTTTTTATCTATGGAGGAGATATTACAGTGAAATATCTCTGGTGCCTTCTGCTCAGAAGTGAGTCATTCAGAAGTGCTCTAAACATACCAAACGGTGGCCACTCACTACATGTCTTTCAAATAAAAGTTTTCTGTGAGTAAAATCAAGTTTGGCCCAATTTTATCAAACTATAGGAAAATATGTATAAGGAAATATACATATGTTCAAACTATCACTAGAATAAGAAAAAGAAATGTAATTGTTAAATAAATATAATCACTAGAAAAAGAATAAGAAATATAATTGTTAAATGTCATTTGATGAAGTATTTATTTAATTCAAACTATCTATTGTATACCAATTATGTATTCTCCTAGGTGAGTCCTGGAAATACTGATGAAAAAGTATGAGTAAAATAATTATAAATTCCCTATTGCAGACAGAATAATGACCCATCCAAAAATATTGACATCCTAATCAATAGGATGTAGTTAGCTTTGTGTCTATAATTAAGGAAGATTTTTAGATAATCTCTGAGAGAGATGTAGACTTAGATTATCTCAGAGAGTCCCATAGGATTATAAAGTTTTTATAATAGTGAGGCAGAGAATCAGTGTCGGAGAGAAGGCACACACCAACAACAGGGCTCACGGAGGGAGACAATGATATCCTACTGGCTTTAAAGATGAAGGAAGGGGCCACAAACCGAGGAAATAAGTGACCTCCAGAAGTTGGGAAAAGCAAGTTAACAAATTCCTTCACAAGACTCCAATTGGAATACAACTCTGCACACTCCTTGATTTTAGAATTTCTGATGGCCAGAAGATCAATATTAAAAAAAAATGTATTGCTGTGAGCTACCAAGTTTGTGATGATTTGTTACTAATATAGTTACTGTATTGATATAAATGACTAAATACATATGCAATTAATAAATAAGCACTAATTCTTTGTAAGTTTAATGTGGGACGGAGGATAATTAGATACTGGTTGGTCAGGGACTTCTCACTGAAGAAGTTATTTTACTTTGTGATCTGAAGAATAAAATAAAATTGGCTTTCAAAATATAAGGAAAATAGTAATGTAGACATAAATAAAAGAGTTTGAATTCATTTAATTGCACAAAAATATAGTCAACATTGTTGGAGTGTAATAAAGAGAAAGAGGAAAAAATATAAAATAAGTTTGAAATAGACAATATCAGATTATACTGGCATTTATGGATTAATGATAAAGAGTTTTGAGTTTAGGGTGGCCTGTGGCTTAAAGAAGTAAGGCGTTGGCCCCATATGCTGGAGGTGGCGGGTTCAAACCCAGCCCTGGCCAAACACTGTAAAAAAAAAAAAAAAAAAAAAAGGAGTTGTGAATTTATCTTATACAAATGTAAAGAAGGCCTGGGAACTTAAAACTGGGATTATTTTATTCTGATTTAATTCTTTAAGAGTTCAGTCTTTCTGCTATGTCGTTACTATATTAGGTAAAATCAGAGGAAAGAAGGCTAGTTAAGAGATGGTTTGACTGAACCAATCAGGAGATACTGGTATCTTCAACCATGATGTTGTCAGTGATTTCACCAGAAGAGAGGTCCTGTGGGTAGGAGTTGTGGACAGATTGGAATGAGAGAGTGACCGCAAGAGAAAGAGAAAAATGAAGCACAAATCATATCCTATTGATCACAGCAACTGGGTGCATGCTGGTTGTTTACTTTAAATGGAGACAGAACAAAGGCAAAGTTAAGAAGAGATAAGCTAAGAACCAAAATGCTATTTGCATGTACTGGATTTGACATACTAGTGTGGATTCTTGTTGAGCCATGTCGTAAACAGCTGAATATAGAATTGTGCAATTTTATAAAACAGGAGGTGGGTTATGAACACTAGATAAAAAAATTATGTATATTTTACCTATATTTTTAAGTGTCTACATTTTAATACAGTATGGAATACCTTAGGAACGGGTGTAAGAATTTACCTTTCTCTCCAAGTGATGAGAGAAGCCATAGCAAGTTTCAAGCATAAAGGTAACATCAGATAGATCGCATTAGAATCTTACGTTGACAACCGAATACTAAAAAATTTGAAAGCTGAGATACTAGTAAGTAGAAAAGCTGGTAGTTTAGGTGACTGACAGATGTAATAGAGTTGTAAGAGACAGAGAGGAGAAGAGAAGGACTTCCATTGTGAGTTGGAGACACTTTCATGAATAGAGTTATCATCTTCTGAGAGAGAATATGTGGGATGAGCTCAATTTGGGGCATGGTGAGTTTGAGAAGCCTATTAGGAACCCAGGTGTTATATCGAAGAGACAGTATGGTGTGAGCCTGAAATCTAGAAATGGAGACAGGTTAGAAATCTATTTTTAAAACCATCTGCCTGTAGATTTTTTCCTTTTTTTTTTTTTTTTAAGTAATGAGATAGGATGAAATAGCCAGAGTGTGAGCCCATATTGACAGGAGGCAAGGACCAAGAACTGAACAAGGGGCAATTCAAAATTTGCAGATTGGGAAAAATAACAATAAACAATAAAGAAATTAAGAAAGAATAGCCAACATGATATGGAGAAAGCAAAGATTGCTAATCACTTCCAAATCCACAGATGTCCTGAGAGAACCCAATCTATCCATTTTTAAGTAATTTTTCTACAGGCTCAAGTGATTCTCTTGTCTCAGCCTCCTGCCACAATGCTCAGTTATTTTTAGAGATAGGGTCTCGCTCTGGCTCAGGCTGGTCTCGAACTCCTGAGCTCAAGCAATCCAGCCGTCTTGACCTCCCAGAGTTCTGAGATTGTAGGTATGAGCCACTGTGCTTGGCCCTTCTTCATTAACTATATTGCATAATTACAAGTTTTCTGTTTTTGCAAATATCACATGTCTCTACAGATGATCTAGCCAAAAATCTGGGACTCTTCCTATTACATGTTTTTTCCTTTACTTCCCAAATCCAACTGGTCTTTCCTGAATTTTCTACTCTGGAAAAAAAAAAAAACTCTTTGTTCCCATCACAAATTCTATAATCAAGTCCAGAATTGATGAAGAGAGCTATCAGTTTTATCTCTAATAAAATTTTTAAACACATTTTTCCCTCTAAATATGCTATACACAGATTTGTCATAGCTGAAATTACTCAAATATTTATTGATAGCTAACTTTATTTATTTATTTATTTATTTATTTATTTTTTTATTGTTGGGGATTCATTGAGGGTACAATAAGCCAGGTTACACTGATTGCAATTGTTAGGTAAAGTCCCTCTTGCAATCATGTCTTGCCCCCATAAAGTGTGACACACACCAAGGCCCCACCCACCTCCCTCCTTCCCTCTTTCTG
The DNA here is from genome assembly GCF_027406575.1 of Nycticebus coucang. Lineage (NCBI taxonomy): Eukaryota > Metazoa > Chordata > Mammalia > Primates > Lorisidae > Nycticebus > Nycticebus coucang. The sequence continues at coordinate 20,236,376 of NC_069802.1, read as the reverse complement.
TTCCCCCCCATAACCATAATTGTCATTAATTGTCCTCATATCAAAATTGAGTACATAGGATTCATGCTTCTCCATTCTTGTGATGCTTTACTAAGAATAATGTTTTCCACGTCCATCCAGGTTAATACGAAGGATGTAAAGTCTCAATTTTTTTTAATGGCTGAATAGTATTCCATGGTATACATATACCACAGCTTGTTAATCCATTCCTGGGTTGGTGGGCATTTAGGCTGTTTCCACATTTTGGCGATTGTAAATTGAGCTGCAATAAACAGTCTAGTACAAGTGTCCTTATGATAAAAGGATTTCTTTCCTTCTGGGTAGATGCCCAGTAATGGGATTGCAGGATCAAATGGGAGGTCTAGCTTGAGTGCTTTGAGGTTTCTCCATACTTCCTTCTAGAAAGGTTGTACTAGTTTGCAGTCCCACCAGCAGTGTAAAAGTGTTCCCTTCTCTCCACATCCACGCCAGCATCTGCAGTTTTGAGATTTTGTGATGTGGGCCATTCTCACTGGGGTTAGATGATATCTCAGGGTTGTTTTGATTTGCATTTCTCTAATATATAGAGATGATGAACATTTTTTCATGTGTTTGTTAGCCATTCATCTGTCATCTTTAGAGAAAGTTCTATTCATGTCTCTTGCCCATTGATATAAGGGATTGTTGGCTTTTTTCATGTGGATTAATTTGAGTTCTCTATAGATCCTGGTTATCAAGCTTTTGTCTGATTGAAAATATGCAAATATCCTTTCCCATTGTGTAGGTTGTCTCTTTGCTTTGGTTATTGTCTCCTTAGCTGTACAGAAGCTTTTCAGTTTAATGAAGTCCCATTTGTTTATTTTTGTTGTTGTTGCAATTGCCATGGCAGTCTTCTTCATGAAGTCTTTCCCCAGGCCAATATCTTCCAGTGTTTTTCCTATGCTTTCTTGGAGGATTTTTATTGTTTCATGCCTTAAGTTTAAGTCCTTTATCCATCTTGAATCAATTTTTGTGAGTGGGGAAAGGTGTGGGTCCAGTTTCAGTCTTTTACATGTAGACATCCAGTTCTCCCAACACCATTTATTGAATAGGGAGTCTTTCCCCCGAGGTATGTTCTTGTTTGGTTTATCAAAGATTAGGTGGTTGTAAAATGTTAGTTTCATTTCTTGGTTTTCAATTCGATTCCAAGTGTCTATGTCTCTGTTTTTGTGCCAGTACCATGCTGTCTTGAGCACTATGGCTTTGTAGTACAGACTAAAATCTGGTATGCTGATGCCCCCAGCTTTATTTTTGTTACAGAGAACTGCCTTAGCTATACGGGGTTTTTTCCGGTTCCATACAAAACGCAGAATCATTTTTTCCAAATCTTGAAAGTACGATGTTGGTATTTTGATAGGAATGGCATTGAATAGGTAGATTGCTTTGGGAAGTATAGACATTTTAACAATGTTGATTCTTCCCATCCATGAGCATGATATGTTCTTCCATTTGTTAATATCCTCTGCTATTTCCTTTCTGAGGATTTCATAGTTTTCTTTATAGAGGTCCTTCACCTCCTTCGTTAGGTATATTCCTAGGTATTTCATTTTCTTGACTATGGTGAAAGGAGTTGTGTCCTTAATTAGCTTCTCATCTTGACTGTTATTGGTGTACACAAAGGCTACTGACTTGTGGACATTGATTTTATATCCTGAAACATTACTGTATTTTTTGATGACTTCTAGGAGTCTTGTGGTTGAGTCTTTGGGGTTCTCTAAGTATATAAGATCATGTCGTCAGCAAAGAGGGAGAGTTTGACCTCCTCTGCTTCCATTTGGTTCCCTTTATTTCCTTGTCTTGCCTAATTGTATTGGCTAGAACTTCCAGCACTACGTTGAATAGTAAAGGTGACAGAGGACAACCTTGTCTGGTTCCAGTTCTAAGAGGAAAAGCTTTCAGTTTTACTCCATTCAGTAAAATATTAGCTGTGGGTTTGTCATAGATAGCTTCAATCAGTTTTAGAAATATGCCACCTATGCCTATACTCTTCAGTGTTCTAATTAGAAAAGGATGCTGGATTTTATCAAATGCTTTTTCTGCATCTATTGAGAGGATCATGTGATCTTTATTTTTGCCTCTGTTAATATGGTGGATAACGTTTATAGACTTGCGTATGTTAAACCAGCCTTGCATCCCTGATAGCTATCTTTTTTTCTTGAGACAGAGTCTCACTATGTCACCCTCCGTAGAGTGCCATAGTGTGACAGCTCACAGCAACCTCAAACTCTTGTGCTTAAGCTATTCTCTTGCCTCAGACTCCCTAGTAGCTGGGACTACAGGTGCCTGCCAATGCCTGGCTATTTTTGGTTGGTTGTAGTTGTCATTGTTGTTTGGCAGGCCCGGGCTGGATTTGAACCCGCCAACTCCGGTGTTATGTGGCTGGTGCCCTAGCCACTGAGCTACAGTCACCGAGCCTCACACCTAACTTTTGAGGGTATAGTGATATACATCATTGCATAGCCTCCCCAGTTTTGGCTTTTATTTCATTTTTTTTCTTTTCTTACTATCTTTTTAGTGCAGAGTTCCCTTCTCCTTTATCTTTGTAAATTTGTTCATGGGTCTCTCCTTCAATGGACTCCCATTATTTTCAAGATAAATATTAATTTTAGACAGGTGGAAAGGCTTTAAAAGTCTTTTGCCATCTGGTACTTCTTACCATTACATTGTCATTTTCTTACATTTTACCAACAAATACTGTAAAAAATATTATGTATTTCACTAAACGTGCTGTACTCTGTGTAATCTATATGCTTTGCCACATAAAATTCCTACAACATAGAGTAACCTTCCCTGCCTACTTACTTTTAACATGTATTTCAAATATCAAATTGAGTTTATAAAAAGGAGAGTTCCTTGACATTCTCAGGAAAAGTTAAATTGTTCTCCTAATCCTCTGTATTACTAATAATATATTTTGCATCAATTTTCTCATCCTGCGTTCCTTGAGGGAAAGGATATGCTATTTCACCTTCAAATCCCCGGTTAAAGTGTGGTATGAGGAACGAAATAAACATTCATTTTCATAAAGGGAAGAAATGAAGAAAGGAGTAGTTGTGCAAATAAAGGAAGAAGTTTCCAGTCAGTCATTTAAGTTTATTTGAATGGAATTAGATGTTTACTATTCAGCCCTTAAAAAAGATGGAGACTTTACGTTTTTTGTATTAACCTGGATTGAGTTGGAACACATTCTTCTGGGGAAAATATCACAAGAATGGAAAAGCAAAAAATCCAATGTACTCAATTCTAATATAAAGGCAGTAGATGATCGAATACAAGGTGGGGGGCAGGGAGATGAGGGGGAGAGGAGGAGGGACGGGGATGGGGGTCACAGTGCGTGGCACACCTCTTGGGGACCGGACACAATTACAAGAGGGACTCTACCTAACAAATGCAATCAATGTAACCTAAGTCTTTGTACCCTCAATGAACCCCAAACAATAGAAAAAAAAAAGATGGACTTTTTGATATCATAATGTTTACTCGGCTTTCATCTGCAATGTGAATTCTCATATTTTGTGGTCCTCTTCTTACTAAATATTGAATGACCAGTATGCGAAATTGTTCATATTTTATTTTAAGATATGTCAGCAGTATATTTATACACACATATTTAGTGTTTATATTTGTATGCATGTATGTTTGTTTATGTATGTGTGTGTGTGTGTGATCCCATGTTTGTTCTCCAGGAATAACATTTTTTCTAATCAGGTATTTTTACACTTTCCGGGGAGTCAGATAGTATTCAAGCAGAAAGCAAACACTCCAGAGGGCAGTATTATACGTATTTCAATTATCTTCAATACTAAGCCTTCGCTAATTTTATAATAAATATTAGAAACCAGTTCTGAGTCATAATTTCAATAGCCTGTTGATGACAGCAAATTTTGGAAATGAGCTGTCATTAGTAAAATTATTGGTGTTGGGGGTAAGTGGGTTGGCTAAAATGTTTTAGGGATACCTTTTACTTTTGCAAACAGCAAGTTAAAGAGTCTGGATCCTTAGGGATGATAAATAAACATTTATTCCAAAATGTTTCCAAGTCTAACTATTGATTCATAGACTTCTGTTTGCCTCTACCATTAATTCAATCCTGCTTCCAAAATTGTACTGTGTTGGACGCCAGTACATTTTTCATGAAAACCATGATGGGAGACTCTAAAACAACAGAGCCATGGAACTATATCATCTTGATTGGACACGTTGTAGCAACCTCCTCACTGATAAAAATATGTTTAACAAATGTCTTATACTCTGCAAAATTTAGTTGATGATGAGATTTGGGGGACGGTGAGTAACACATCCAACTTTCACTTTGGCAGCCAGCATTACTAAGAGTTGCTAAAACTGTACTTGTTTGGTTCAGCTTAAAACATTGGATTTGCCTGGATGCTCCCGAGAAAGAGCCCTCTGTGAGATTGTAAAGGAAGAGCAGAAAGGGAGATGACAGAGTCAGAGACAAAGTATTTGATTGTCACCGGCTTTGTTGATAAAGACAAGTGTGCTTGCCAAATTTCTTTTACAAATGTGCTGTGGTGTTTCAGAGCAGACAAACAAAACTTCCATAAGGTTAGGCAAGATAGAAAACCTTTCAGAATAAGGAAAATGCATCCCTTTTTTCAGCGAAAGTTTTATATCCTCTCCTTTCTCTCAGTGGACACCAGAGGTAAGTGTTCAAACAAACCCAGACTTGAGCGTCTAAGGATTATTTATTCCCAGTCTATATATCTCCCTTCTCTTAATGTCTCTCAAATTTAAAGCCATTGTAGCCTGTAATATAAAAGTATTTATTCCGATTGCCTATTTGCTATAATTAGTCTCCAAAGAGATTGCTGAACCCTCATGGTTAGAAGCTGTAATGTTGGGAGAACACTTCACAAGAGAATGGAATTAAACAACAGGATAGATAATGAACTGACCCTGTCTGTTTTAACCTCAGTAGGGAGGGAGTCTTTTCAGAATAAAACGTCACGATTTCCTAAGGATGCCCTGCCTCCCATGGAATTCCACATGTACATTAATTTGGGAGCCCCGATGAAGTGTAGTCTTCAGCTGATGCAGTCTCATCCTTCCCTTTATACAATTAACCATCTCCAGAAGGCAGCTTTCTCAGCATTACACCCCTCGGTGTGACGAGTATTGTTTAGAATACTTCTAAGACTTCTTTATTTCTTTTCAATTAGGGTTTTTTTTATTTCTATCCTGAAAGAGAAATAGCAGAACTCTCGAATAACTAATGACATTGAATGTTATGACTTTGTCACCATAAGCAGTCTGTGGATCTTACGGCGTCGTGCAAAATTCTCCAAATAGACTTGGATTAGTTGATGTTTTTGCCATGAGTGTAGCACCATAGTCAATTTTCACCACATTTTTGAATTGTAAAATAGTAAAACATACAAACTCTCTGACACATGACTATACCACACATGAATTAATGGAAATCGTGCACTTCAAATAAATATTCTGCCCTTCTCAAACATAAACTCCATCACAGGCAGAAGTTTATCTCTATTGTTGCAGTAGACAGAAAAATCCCAACTCCTTTTCCCATCAATATGTTCATGTCCTAATCCCTGGAACATGTGAATATGTTACCTTACGTGGATAAAAGGACTATACAGATGTGATTACAGTTAAGAGTGCAGAGATAGAATATTATCCTGGATTATCCAGATGGGTTCAGTATCATATCAGTCCTTCAAGGTGGATAACATTTTTAAGATGTGGTCAGTGAGAGAGATGGGACTCAGAAAGTTTGACAGAGGTGATGCTTCTGGTGGTTAAGAAAAGGAGAAGAGAGGCCAACAGCTAAGAAATGCAGATAGTTGGGCAGCACCTGTGGCTCAAAGGAGTAGGGCGCCAGCCCCATATACCAGAGGTGGCGGGTTCAAACCAAGCCCCAGCCAAAAACTGCAAAAAAAAAAAGGAAAAGAAAAAGAAATGCAGATGGTTTCTAGAAACTGGAAAAGTCAAGAAAATAGATTCTTCACTACATCCCCTCAAAAAAAAAAAAATCGGACTTGATTTTATCCTAGTGAAAGCGTGCTGGACTTTTGATTTACAGAATAGTTAGATAATAAATTTCTGTGGCTGTAAGTGGCTAATTTGAGGGAATTTATTTGTTACAGTTATTAATAGAAAAGTAAGATAACTGCCTAGCACCAAATGGGAAGTCAATAATTATCTATTGAATAAGTTAATAAATGAATGAATATATCATACAACTATGTCAAGTTCTTTAGTATTTTAAGCACAATCTCATGTGTTGCATAGCAGAAAAATTTTTATTGCCATTAGTTAATATATGGTAGGTAATTGTACTTAGCTATCTAATTGTGTTATCTGGTAATTTTAATTATAATTGTATTTAATTACATTTTCTCTTATAGTCTTCACTCAAATTTTATTATGTTTTGGTTCAACTGCTAGAAATTGTTCTCTCCAAAAGTGGAAAAAGTCTGGCCTTAGTATTTGACAGTGTTGTAACTTATATCTCTTCCAAGACACAATACTGGACACATCAAAGGGAATCATTAAGATCTTATTGAAAAATTGATTAAAATAATATTTCAGTCAGTCTTTTTAATCACTCCTTTGTATATGAAATCTACTCCTTGACCTTTCTTAAATTTTGCTATATTCATATGCCTAGTCATCAAAAAAAAAAAAAAACAAAAAACCCCAAGATGGCCAAATATTAGAAAGGAGAGCTTTACTGTCAGTGTTGGTATGGTATGCAAACTGAAAAGAGGTCGTCCCTGGTGCGGTGGAAGTGTTAAGCAGTTAGGTAGGAATGGATCTTCTGGGAAGGAAGGCAAGACAGGACCCCCAGGACCCCATATTGGTGCCTCCTGCCTTCACTTTGTCTCCAGGGATTGGTATACCTGAGGGGAAAGGATCCTCTTACCAATCTACCAATCAGAACTCAGTGTGCCAACTGCAGTGAGGTCCTGAAGGTGACCTTGAACATCCTTAAGACTAATCATGTGGCCCCACCCCCCAATGTCCCATGGGAGGTCCACATGCACAGTAAGCTTCTGGTTCCCAGGTGACCTCTGAACCACGAGGTAGGCCTACCCCAGGCAGTACTATTATGAAGCCAATATAAACTCACTTGCACATTCATAAGAATGATAAAACACAAATACAGTCCACCAAAAAGGAGCAGAGAAGAGGGAGAGGGGAGGGGAAGGGAGGGCGAAGGGCAAGTGTAGGGAGGAGGAAGAGCATTTGGTGGGACGGCCCCTAATGTGCTCAATGCAATGGAAAGAGTAGAGTGTAAATGTCTGACCACAACAAGTAAGAGAGGTGATGATTATGTTAATCAGTCTGATTTAATTACTCCGCATTGCATATCAAATCATCACATTGTACCCCATAAAAGTATACAGTTATGATTTAAAAAAAATTAAATATATATAAAAAAGAAAGTTTTCTGCTGGCCACAATCCTGACCTCTTTTCCTATTTGTCGTAAGAATGGGGCCTGTTTGCTGTCCATGGTGAATGTTTCCTACTTTGGAAACTTTCTTAGTCTGTAAGCCTCTCTCTCTCTCTCAATAAACTTTGTTTTGTACTTTCCTTATTTTGGAGTGTCTGGTCATTTTTAGACCAAGAGTACTCCAAGAACTGAGGACCCAGGAAGCTGCTTGAAACCTCAACATTTTAGGAGTCAGGAAGCTGCTTTGAAACCCATCAGAAGGCCTTCTCTCTTCAAAGAGGAGAGGGGAGTTTGGATTTTTATTCCTCACAGGGTCCATATTACACAAGACAATCATATACATTAAGCAAGATTGGCAGAAAAGCTTCACATACGTATGAAAAGAGCTGACTACCTGCACAATGGGTGACTGTATATCCTAAGTTCACTTTGGGGCTGGGGTTCAACATTAAAATGAGGTGGAAAGTGGCTTTGTGTCAGAAGGTATGCTATAGGACACAAAGACAGTTTTTGCTCAGCCTCTGTAAACTAACTGAATCCGGTTTCACATAAACATTTAAGGCCGGTCCTCTGTCCAGAGCTGCAGTGGTTTCAGTTGTAAATCAGCCTGATAGCTCCTATTGGTAGAGCATTTCTCGAGGGTGTGCTTTTTCACATGCTCATAAGATTTAAAAATTTACCATGTCCTCTACCCTAGGTAGACACATAGGTAACTTTTGCTTCCTTAACCCTAGGTTTGATAAGGTTAGTTGATAAAAGTGACATAGCATTCCCCCTCCCAGGGCTGGACAAAGACCCCACTCCCCATTTCCTAGGCCCAAGTAGGCTCACAGACCAGCTAGAACGTGGACCACATGCTCTTGACCAAAGGCTCTCAAGGACCAGTCTGACCAGGGTTCCACCAAAGATGCTGCTCTCAGCATCAAGAACTCAATCTAATAGAGACCATGTCCCTGTGCAGGGACAGATTCAAAATTAACTTCTGCTTTCAAGCCCCTTGTACCAAACTGTTAATGACATTCCATCTTCCCAAAGCCCCCAGCTCTTAGGGGAAGAAAAGTGGTATATAACCCCCTAGACAAAAGGCCCAGATGGTCTACCCACCTAGGATACTCCCTTTTCTGCACAAGTGGCCTTATTTTTCTTCTTATCTATCTATCAATAAACTATCCTGTCACCTATTCACAGTGCTCCATGGATTCACACATCGAATCTCAGAGACCAAGAACCCCAGCAGAGAGCTTATGGCTACAAAGGGGCATCTATTTTGGTCTTTGAAATCACAGGTCAAACCACAACCCTGTTTAAAGCTAATTATCCAACTAACCCCCTTTGCTTATATATAAACTAGTCTTACTTTACATTCATGTTTATTTATCTCAGACAGGCTCTTACCATTGCCTAATAAGAATACGATTGTGTTGGATTAGCATTGGTGTATTCCAAAATTTATTAAACGTTTCATAATTTTTCTACTCTCACCAGCTAATCACTATTGCATACCTTGTGAGCTAAAATAAAATCATAAGGCTCTCCCTAAGTGGCTGAATTGCTAGCCATGAGAAAAAAAAATAAAAATCAGACATGCCTGACCACTGACCCTTCTTAGAGATATCCTTTGTGACTCACTAACAGGCCTAAAGCTATTCAAAACCTACCTGCAATTCTTCAGTATACATCACCAATCACTTGAGTCTGTCCAGGTACTTTGTCTGTAATTAACAGAAAAATTTCCTTTTCACCAACTCCTGGTCTTTTAGACAAAGTCTACCTCTTTCAGCCAATTGTCAGCTGAAGAATCTTTAAACCCACCTATCTCCTATAACCACCACCACCCCAGCGTCCAGGAGTTCCACCTATGTATGTTTTCCACATAATGATTTATGATCTCACCTGTAATTCCTATCCCCCTAAAATGCATGAAACCAAATTGAACCCCACCACCACGAGTCCATGTGCTCAAGACTTCTTGGGTTTGGCTCCAGAATATGGTCCTCAAATTTGGCTTAAGAAAAAAGCCCCTTAAATTATTTTATTGAATATGTCTTCTTTTGCATCAACACCCTCATGTTCAGAGCCAGTTGGTAACTGTACTTCCTATTTTAATGACAAAATTTGAGCAGATAGAACTTCCACCTACTTATATCCGTGACCACGTACTGATATAATTGTGCTTTTACTCTTATGGATGGAAAGCCAGCTATGGCCCGGCTATCAATTTGCGCACTAGAGCCCTTTGTCTCTCAAAAACACTGTACCAGCAATTCTCTCCCTCTTGCCTCTGTGTCATTGATTTTTGTTTCAGTAGCTATATAAACTGTCAAGGCCAAGGGAGAGCTTCCATCTGCCCTCTGAAGTTTAGTTGAAAATGCAACGCAAAAATAGACGATGATTGGAGAAAAAGCATATAAATGTATTAACATGTACATGGAAGAGAACCACCAAGTGAGTACCCCCCTCAGTGGGGTGCAGAAGCTTATATACCAGCTTGATGTCACAGAAAGAATAGAGGTCAGAGCATGTCCCCAGTCAGGTTGTGGCAGTAAAATGGTTTACAGTGGAGGACAGGAGGGAGCAGGAGTGGAAGAGGAGGTGGGGCTAGCAAAGGTGGTCTTGTTATGTAGATGCTTCCTCCCAGGTAGAGGCCCTCAAAGAGAAAAGACAGGAAATGTTTCCTTCAGAGCTTTGAAAGCATCAGACTCTAATCTCTCCCAGCTCCAGACAGGGGAGGGCTTCAGAGGAAACCTGGCAGCAGGATGCAAATTCTCTGCAGATGCAAATCTCTCCCACAAAAGGCAGCTTTGCAGAGTTATTTCTGTTTGCTAGCTCTTGGTACAGGTAATCTGAAAAGGTCACAGAAATATATTTTGGGGTAAAATACTTTGATTTTCTTCAAGAATATAGATATGTGTATTATATATATAGATACGTAGATATATAGATATATAACCCCTCATGTATCCCCCCGCACATATCCACATAGCATATTTAGGTGCTTACTTAACATGTCTACTTAAATACTTAATATCACATAAGAATTAATAATCTCCAATCTGACTTCCTGTTCTCTGCCCTCATTCTTCCATCCTCCCTTTTCATTAGTAATGTCATGCTTATATATGACCAGGCCCCAAATTCTAATGTCACATAACTTTAGTCCAAGTCATACCACTCCTCACAAAACACTCTGGGAAAGACAATAAGTTGAAAAACCAAGGTGTTGGGAAAATGAAAACAACTTTTATTTGGAGAGCCAACAAACCAACAAGAGGGCAGACTACTAATACCTTAAAGATACATCTTAAGAGTGGGCGTGGTGGCGGGCACCTGTAGTTCCTGCTAGTTGAGGGGCTAAGGCAAGAGAATTGCTTGAGCCCAAGAGTTGAAGGATGCTGTGATGCCACAGCATTGTACCTAGGGTGACATAGTGAGACTCTGTCTAAATAAATAAATAAAATGTAAAAAAAGGAAATTAAGATCCATCTTAAGTTAGTATGAACTTTAGGCTCCTTTTTTACAATAACAGAAGGGGGAAGAAGAAGAAAGAGGTGAGTTGCATGAGATAGTTGCAAGATAGGACTATTGACATCTGGACGTCAGCAAAGGCCTGAGGACATTGTAAAAGTTCTTCCTTGTTGGTGAGTGAAATTTGGAGGGCATCAGTCAGATCAAGATGTTCCTATAAATCTTTAACATAGTGTTACACTTGTATGTAAAATGTTCTTACCTCCCCTGGAGTCATTTTTGGGAAAAGGATGATTATCATCTTTCTTCTCAATTTGAACTACAAACTAAATTCTTCCTATAACTAGCCATTCTACATGCAGGGCTAAGTAAAAGCTTTTAAGCTAAAGAATATTACTACAGGGATCAGAAGCAAAATGGAGCTAGTCATGCTAATTTTCCTTTCTACTGTTGTAATTTCCCCACTGCCAAAGCTTTATTCCACAATCTTGTGGAACTGGAGCAATGAGGTGACAGGTCTCTTCTGGCCACTTCTTGCTAGAAAAGGTCAATGAGGAGCAACTATGGAATTAAACTGTTTGCCCTGCCTCAGGAAATATTCCACAATGCCCTCTTCAGAGCCAAGGTCATAGTCATCTCCCCTCTTACATTGTTGGCTGTGGCCAGACCTACACCAGCACTTGGTTGAAGCATACATAATAAATGTTGGTAGTTTTTATGTCATCATAACCAAAAGAAGAAGAATGAGGCCTAATTTAAAAATGCCTCCCAATATTAACTGGATTATATGAGAACAGATCTGTTGATCAATATCCGGGAACTTCCAGACTAAACTCACTTTGGGTTTCCAAGGTTTGTTGGTGGCCAGGTAGTCCACTGCCAATTTTGTCAATAGGAGTCCTTACTTCAGAGGCTAAATTAATGTAAGTGCAACAAGTGCATGGCTGCCATGCAGACCCCTGCTTCTGCAAGTATATAGTCTGCAGCAATGCAGTCATCAAGTACTGCTTTAGCCAGGGAGTCTAATTTAGAGAGGACACCCGGGAAAGATGAGTTCTAGGGGAACAGAGGTCTTCTCCAGGAGACCCCAAGGATACACCTGCAGAATCCTCTCCATGGTGACTCAGATCTTAGGAATTTGTAGACTTAACTTCCTGGGACCTGAAAATTTTCACTTCTGTGAAACCTTGTAGTTCTGTGGGGGCTGAAACAGCTTCTCCTGCTTGATTCAAACTGACCAATGAGAAAACTATATGTAGCTGGAGGTAAAAAGGGAAAGATAAAGCCAGTTGAAAAGTGCGGCCATTTTGAATTCTTCTATGCCATTTGCTCTGCCAGCTGAAATAAATCCCTTCCTCTTATAAACATTGTTGTGTGAGGGCTCCGCAAGTGGCTGATGACACAGATGTAGAACCGGCTATTGAAATGGAATGGGGCAAGAAATGACTACAAGCTCTGCGTGGCAAGTAGCAAACTTCTTTATTTCTGATCAGCTTAAATAGCCCGTTCTGCATGTACACACTGTTAATCTCTTTCTCTGCATTGGACCTTGTCCTCTTGCAACAATGATTTTTATAGATTCATAAGAGCAGTTCCATTAGGAAGAATCTTAGTCTTAGAAAGGTTTTTCAGTACATGTTGATAAGGGGCTATACCCCACCAAAGGAGGAAGGAGCAGCCAAAGAAATACTAATCTTCACCTGGAATTTCTCTCAGGAGGTCATTTTTATTTAGATTATTTATGAAAATGGAGGTATTAGACAAAACTAATCATAGTGTTATTTCTTCCTTATTAATCATTTTTATAGTCTGTAAATATTAGATATTCACCTAAATAAGAACCTTAAACATAGGGGTATTTTACTAATAAATCAGAATATTAAGCTATTGTCATTAAACCAACAATATCAAATTAACTGAGTTAGAATAGGGAGAAAAGAAAATAGAAAGAAAGATGTCTTAACAGATTCCACGTTTTATCTGTATGGTCACAGATAGACCATTTCAACTCTGATTTTTCCTTAATTCAATTTGCCAAGTAGTTTAAACACATGCACAAGAATGAGCCATGATAGTCCTAGCAAACCAGTCATGCTTCTGAACTACTTTCTCATAGTCAGCACATTGACATACCACACGCCTGAATAGATCAATGCTCAATACCAAGATCAAGAAGTTTCAAACAAAAGCCCTTGGAACACCAAATCAGACCGTTGCAAGTGTACCAGTTCTCAAATCAGGTGCAAGTCCAGCCACCATCCCCCTCTCCAAAGGAGTACCTCAACAAAAACTGGTACAAATTTTTTTGTACCTCTGACGAAAATCTCAAATGAAGGTGAAGTGAGTTTTGGATTTTACACATTGAAGCAACTTGCCTTAAATTGTCAACCTCAGAGAAGTTTTCTGGTCACCTGCTCCAACAGCTATATGACAGGTCAGTTGGTGCATCAAAGGGAGTCCCTGGAACAAGAGGCCCAGGCAGCTGCTTGAAACTTAATTGAAAATTCCCCCAAGGGGGCCAGCTGGCCACCAGCCGCCATTCCTGGCTGGGCTGGTTAAATCTGTCACTGACAGGGAACTCCTAGTCAAAAAGGAAAGGCTTTATTCACTGTTAACCTATGAACAGTCTTTCTGGCCCCAATTTTTTTTTTTTTTTTTTTGAATAAAACTCGTTCTCCATTCACAACATGAACCCAGAGACAGTCTAACTGTCAAGTGGCTTATCTACCCTGTTTCCCCGAAAATAAGACGGTGTCTTATTTTAAGGTGTGGTCCCAAAGATGAGCTAAGTCTTATTTTCAGGGGATGACTTATCTGTCCTGTAAGTAGGTCTTATTTTCGGAGGATGTCTTATATTCGGGGAAACAGGGAAGCAGTGACTACAGTTTCAAAGTCAGATCTGGTCCTGCTTGCTCAAGAAAAGTTGGTAGGGTAGATACAGGAGGGTATTTCACCTGGCAAATTGCATCTTATTTAAGCTCCTTCCATAGTCTCACTGTACCGCCCTCGGTAGAGTGCCGTGGCGTCACACAGCTCACAGCAACCTCTAACTCTTGGGCTTACGCGATTCTCTTGCCTCAGCCTCCCGAGCAGCTGGGACTACAGGCACCCGCCACAATGCCCGGCTATTTTTTTTTGCAGTTTGGCCGGGGCTGGGTCCGAACCCGCCACCCTCGGCATATGGGGCCGGCGCCCTACTCACTGAGCCACAGGCGCCACCCCTTCCATACGTTTCTATATTGAATCCTTCACAAATCAGCAAAAAACTTAAGAACAAAGCTGTATCTTATTCATATATATAGCTATATATGATATATATTATTATTCATGTATTATTCAGAGCTGTATAATATTCATATATATATATGAATATATTATTATTATTTCGTATGTGGAAAGCTGCATACAATGTAATAGGCATTGATTCATGTTTGTGGCCTGCCTGCAGGCCTGTTCTCTCTATCTGAGCAATGCTTATGATTTCAGGAGGCCAAATAGAGCTAAATATTCATATGCTATGTTCTATAATTTCATATATTGTGTCACAAATCCACAATATTTTTAATGTAACAATTTCTTTTTTCCTACAAACTCTATCAACTTCTATAGTTGAAGTAAAAATCTAGACTTTTTATTGTAATAATGTAAACTTATTTATAAATAAACTATAATTATAGTAAGTGATGCTAGTGCAAATATGATGTTAGAACCAGACAAAACAGTAATTTTCAGAAAAGATTTATGTGAATTTAAATACAATTTTGCAATATGGCTACAAATTCTATATATATAGGTATACCCAGGTAATTATTATAATTATAACAGAGGAAACATTGACTTCTTGTGAAGATAACTAAATAGTTCTTTATGGAAGAGTACTTTGAGCAGGAATGAAAATTAAACAAGCACTTGAATGTTTATCAAGTATGTTGAAGGTTTCGTTCTGAGTTTCTTCCCATCAGCTGAATAGTATTGGTATGTATCAACTTTTCTGAGTCCATCTTAAATGAGAAGATTCTTTTTAAACCTTGTAAAAAAATCCAATGGACCTCCCATTTGATCCTGCAATCCCAATCACTGGGCGTCTACCCAGAAGAAAAAAATCCTTTTCTCGTAAGGACATTTGCACTAGACTGTTTATTGCAGCTCAATTTACAATCAACAAAATGTGGAAACAGCGTAAATGCCCACCAACCCAGGAATGGATTAACAAGCTGTGATATATGTATACCACGGAATACTAGTCAACCATTAAAAATGATGGAGACCTTACATCTTTCATATTAACCTGGATGGAAGTGGAACTCATTGTTCTTAGTAAAGCATCACAAGACTGGAGAAGCAAGAATCCTATTTACTCAATTCTGATATGAGGACAATTAATAACCTAGTACATGGTAGGGGGTTGCAGAAGGGGGGTGCAGAGAGAAGGGAGGAAGGAGGTAGTGGAGAGGTCAAGGGGTGTGACACATTTCTTGGGGATGGGGCACAATTTTAAGAGGGACTTTGCCTAACAAATGCAATCAGTGTAACGTGGTTCTTTGTACCCTCAATGAATGAAAAAAAAAAAAAAATGGAGGCTCCAAAAAGAAAAAAAGAAAACTGTAAAAATAAAACTACCACATGATCCATCAATCACACAACTGAGAACTTATCGAAAGAAAGGAAAATCAGTACATGGAAGCGTAATCTGCATCCCCATGTTTACTGCACCACTATTCACAATCATCCAGATAGAGGATCAGCCTGTCTGTCCACCAAAAATGAATGGAAGAAGAAAATTTGTTTTACAAACACACACACACACACACACACACACACACACACACACTCGTGCACGCACATCATGGCACCCTAACCAGCCATACACAAGAATGAAATCCTGTCATTTGGAATGACGTGGATGAACCTGAAGGAGATTATGCTGAGCGAAATAAGTCAGGACAGAAAGGCGAATACTGCACGTTCTTACTCATCTGTGGGCACTAGAAAAGTTGATCTCAGAAGCAAGGAGTAGACTAGTGAATAAGTAGAGGCTGGAAAAGCACCAGGTAAGGAGGAACAGAGAAAGCTCTGGTAACAGACACAAAGTTATAGTTAGGAAGAACCAGTTCCCGTTTTCTTCGGCATTGCAGGGTGACTGTAGAATAACAATTTATTGCTTAGTTTCAATGCCTATGTGAGAGGATTTTGACTGTTTCTATCACAGAGAAATGATAAATGTTTGAGGTGTGGATATGGTAATTACTCTGAGTTTATCATTGCAAGTTGTATGCATGTATTGAAATATCACTCTGTACCCCACAAATACATGCAATTATTATATGTCAGTTAAAAGTATTTTTTAAAAAAAAAAACACACACAAATAAACCCTCAAAGAGATAGGTACTGCAATTATTCCCACAACAAACAGAATAAAAAATTAATTTTCTTATTCTGGAAAATAGTTTATTTATTTATTTATTTATTTTACCTAAAGCTGGATCCTGCTTCAATGTTATGAAGGCAAGGTTGAAACCCCAGTCTGCCCCACTGTAGCATGCTGCCTTCTCAAAGCGTAGTGGGTGCTGATCACTGAACACTAAATCCCAATCTGCCTTCCTGTCTCTGTTCCTGACTCTTTTTCTCTGTTCCCATTTATGTCTCTGTCTCTCTTCATCCCTGAAACACACACACAACCTCCTTGCAAACCCACAATTTCACGAAGTATATGCAAATCACCCATCTAGGGGATAAAACAGAGAATTAACTAGGCTAGCATCACGCTGTTGGTAAAAGGGACTATAACTCAGATTTGTTTTATAATTCTTAGTGTTTAATCATAATATTTTAAATGTGATTTAAATCGCTTTCTTATAAAAACCTCCCCCCAAACATGCTTCTGAATACATATTGTGGCTCTGGACATTGGGACATTATTGTTTCCTATTTTTCAATCTTGTTTTAGTAAAATATTACATGAAAATATTTTAAAGTTCAATATCAATGTTTTCAGAACCAGATGATAAATTGTTATTCAAGTAATGCAATTCCATTATTGTTTAAGAAAAGACACACCCACATACCCTCACCCGCTCCCACAAATGTAAAATATATATGTTAATATATTTAATATCTATAGAGACCTTAATTCTCATGACAATACAAATTGGCAGATTTTCATTAGAGTAATTAGAGTTGAGTAAAGGTGGTTTATATATTATAATGTGTTTATTAAGTGTGTTAATAAATTAAATTTCAGGATAAATCCTAGCCCTGGGTAGTAAACCTAATTTTAAATTTGAACTTTAAATTCTAAGATTTAAATTTTAGCTCTGTCATTTACTAAGTTTTCGAATTTTGCAAAAGATTTTTTTTTTCCTTCTCTGGGCCTCAAGAGTTTGTTTTCTTGTTTTGTTTATTTATTTTTTTCATTTGTAAAATAAAAATCTTGGGGCTGTGCTGTAAGTTCCTCTTTGCCCATAGTCCCTGACTGTACAAGTATTGTATTGAAAATATCAGAATGAATATGAATGTTCTGCTCATTCTCCATGCACACTTTGGAAATCATGAGTAATGAATACTAAACTCACATTTCTTATTTATGGATTTCTTGATCTCATTTTGTGGATATTCCCTTTGCAGTAGCCTCTGGGCACATTTACAGGATTTAATAAGAAGAGAGACGATATCTGCAATCTTAATTGTAGAGCAAATGATAAACTCACAGACAGAAAGCTTGTCTTGTAAATTTAATTTCCTCTAAGCTTGTTAGGAAGAATATACCAGAGAATGTAACAGCTCTCATCTCCAGTCATTGTATTACATGAACTTTTCAATTTCCATGTCAACTAGTATTAGTACATTTAAAAGCACATGGCCTATTTTAGAAGATGTATTTTAGTTTGATTCAAGGTACTTTGTATGGTTTTATCCATTACAGACCTATTTGAATTATCTCCATTAAATGTTTTTTTTTTATAAGTTGGACTTAAAAAATGTTTGATTGCCATTAGTATTTGCATTCCAGAGGTCATGATAGGTAATTCAATTTCCTATTACTTAAAGAAATTGCTTTGTCCCATAACTAGGTTTATTACAGTAGAGAAAGACCTGAAATGCTGTAACTACTTTTTAATATCAGGATAGAGAATTTTATTTTGCTTTAAATTTTTTGGTCAGATAGTTCATAAAAGATTTCTTTATTTCAATTGTTTCAGGGTAAATATTTGCTTATAATAAAATAGTATCTTATCACAAGAACCGAACCAAATGATTTTTGTTAATAATACAAAAATTTTATATAATTATATAAATCCAGAAAAGGCAAATAAAATCATCAGGGTAAGATAACACCTGCATTAGGATAGACTGAAAACAGAGGAAAGAAATATTTATCATGGGAAAGACAATGAGTTATTTTTATTTAAATCTCAAAGTTTTACAAAACTCAATCCCATGCATACATCATATACTTTTTTTTTTTTTGTAGAGACAGAGTCTCAATTTGTTGCCCTCAGTAGAGTGCTGTAGCGTCACAGCTCACAGCAACTTCCAACTCCTGGGCTTAGGCGATTCTCTTGCCTCAGCCTCCCGAGTAGCTGGGACTACAGGTGCCTGTTACAACGCCCAGCTATTTTTTTGTTGCAGTTCCGCCGGGAACGGGATTGAACCCGCCACCCTCTGTATATTGGGCCGGTGCCCTACTCACTGAGCCACAGGTGTCTCCCACATCATATTCTTTTTAATAGGTAAAGAAAGTAACATCTGAAAAACTAAGTTGGTTGTTCAATGTCAAAAGCTGTTGAGGTGTTAACCAATCCTCAGTTTTGACTCTGGCATTTTAAGGGTACAATAAATTCTTTTTAATACCTTTTATTGGGAGGGCAAGTCCATTTCCTTTCCTTATGGCTCTGATTTCTGTGATTTTTTTTTTCTTTTTTTTTACTAGTGAAAGCAATGCTTTGGCAGTTTTAAGACCAAGATTATGAGGTTGGCTATTCCTGCTCCCTGCTTTTGGACACTGGGTCTTCCCAGACAGGTGAGCAGCCATTTAAAATTTCAGTTTCTCTGCTGGAACAACTATTTAAGAACACTCTGTAACATTAAAGGAAGAGGTGTCTAATGGCTGTCAGCCTTCTCACCATCTTTGTAAGGTATGATGCATGTGTGTGAAGTTGTCTCAGAGCCTACAGAGCCGGTGTGCTCCTAAAGATGCACTAGGTCTTATTTTCAGGGGATGTCTTATCTTTCCTATAAGTAGGTCTTATTTTCGGAGGATGTCTTATTTTTGGGAAAACAGGGTAATACAACCTTTTGGGAAGCAAGTATGGAGAATCCTCAATGAACTCAAATTAGACCTCCCATTTTATCCTGCAACCTCATTACTAGGCATATACCCAGAAGGAAAAAAATTATCTTATTATAAGTACATTTACACTAGACTGTTTATCGCAGCTCAATTTACAATTGCCAAAATGTGGAAACAGCCTAAATGCCCACCAACCCAGGAATGGATTAACAAGCTGTGGTATATATATATACCATGAAATATTATTCAGACATTAAAAAAATGGAAACTTTACATCTTTTGTATTAACCTGGATAGAGTCGGGACACATTCTTCTTTGTAAAGTATCACAAGAATGGAGACGCAAGAATCCAATGTACTCAATTCTAATATGAAGCCACTAGATGATCTAATACATACCACATAAGAGGAAAATGCAAATCAATTCAAGGTTCAGAACAGAGAAATGAGGGAGCAGGGAGAAGGAGAAGGGGGACATGGGGGTTATGGTGTATGGCACACATCTTGGGGTGGGACACAATTATGAGGACTTTACCTAACAAATGCAATCAGTGTAACCTAATTCTTTGTACCCTCAATGAATCTGAAATAATAAAATAAATAAATGTGAAAGTACAAGTTAAATAATTTGAAAGCTACATAAAGGGAAATAAGGTTTAACAATTAAGTTCCCCAATTTGCCACCATGTGCTTTGTTGGCAGCACTGTACAAACAAATTGGTAAAGTTTTGTAAGCTTAGGTGGCAGCGTCTCATATCTATGTTCATGTTGGCATGTGGTGGTGAATTTCTTTTTTTTTTTTTTTTTTTTTTTTTTTTTTTTTTTTTTTATAAGATAGTCTTTTTTTTTTTTTTTTTATTTTATTTTTGGCCGGGGCTGGGCTTGAACCCGCCACCTCCGGCATATGGGACCGGCGCCCTACCCGTTGAGCCACAGGTGCCGCCCGTGGTGGTGAATTTCTAAGCGGAAGTAATTATTGTTGTTGTGTGTTTTTGTGTGCCCTCTCAAAAATGTCAAGGGTTGACTTAGAGCAGTGGTTCTCAACCTGTGGGTTGCAACCTGTGGGTCGCAACCCCTTCCCTTTGGACTGTATTAAAGGTTCACAGCATTAGGAAGGTTGAAAAACACTGCAAACACACATCTGTGAATTTCTTGTGGAATTGGGAAGAGTGGAAGTGAAGTCAGGGATGTATATGGGGATTATGCCCATGAGGAAAACAACAACATATAAATGGATTAAATGTTTCCCCGAAGGGAGAGAAAGTATTACTGATGAAGAGAAGTCAGGGAAGCCAGTAAAAAGCAGAGTTGACAAAAACATTGCAAAAATGTGTGGAATTTTGTGTTAGATTGTTGGCAAATAGGACAATCCAAGAAGATCAAGTAAACATCAATAGAGAAATAATTAAGAAAATATTAACTGAAAATCTGGGCATGAAAAAGACGTGGCCCTTGCGTGAAATCAATGCACCAGCTCACACAGCACTGTCAGGAAGTTTGGAGCTAGTAACAGTTAACTGTATTGGAACAGTACTTTCCTACTCACCTGTTCTAGTCCTCAGTGACTTTTTTCCTTATGGGAAGATAAAGGAAATATTAAAAGGAAGACATTTTGATGATATTCAGGACATGAAGGGTAATATGACAGCTTTGATGGTCATTACAGAAAAAGAGTTCTGAAATTGCTTTGAAGGGTGAAGTAGACACTAGCATTGAGCATACCTTCCTAAGGAGAGTACTTTGAAGGTGACCATAGTGATATTCAGCAATGAGGTATAGAGCAGTTTCTCTAGGAAATTTGAGAACTTAATTGTCCAACTTCGTATTATTTTAGATTTAGTCATGGAACATTATAGTCAAGGAAGAACTTCCCAAGTGAGGCTATGATAAGCATTAACAATCCAGTTCCTTTCATCAGGTAGATTTAGGAGCTAATGAATGAATTCCTTCCACTGTCAGGGTATGTATGTGTATAATCACAATGACTATCTAGAAGAATTCAGTTATGACTAAGGATCAAATATGCCCTGTTACTGAGCATATTTTGTGCACACGTGTGTGCTATGTGTTTTGTGTGTGTTTCTATATCATTGTATAAGAGGTAAGAGAAAAAAAGCATTCAGTTTAGAGTACAGATGCTTTTGTTTCGAGGTAAAGGAGAAAAGTATCTGTACAAAGATATCATGAGTGACAAAACATTTTGTTCTTATTCTAATTCCAATGGAAAATCATTGATTTTTGAGCTGGACTACGACATGATCAGAAGTGACCTTTGATAAGATTTATTTGGAAGCTGTGTGCATCTGCTACGAGGAGTAAGATCCGGAAGCTAGACTATGAGCTAGCTGATCTTGAAGGCGAAGTGTCATTATGTATTTTAATTTCTAGTCTTTGCCTATTAAGTAGGCAAAGATGACCTGATATACTATATTTTGTGAAACAAATCTAGAGAATTATATGTATCTAAAATCTGTGTTAAGTTCTTAGGCATAGTATGAGAAAATCTAACAATTAAATCAATTAAGTCATCTCCTATGTGGGGAGGGTGACTTGTCTGGAAGATGCACAACTTTTAAAGCTCACTTCTTTAAAGTGCAAGTTTGGTTGTCTGATGATTTTTCTAGAAGTCAAACTGTCACAACCAAAAACTTTTTAAGCTCAGAATGATAGTTTCCTTGGCAATGTTCTTTTCAATAAATGTCAGAAGTATATTCAGTTAAACTGGTTTATTTCTGTTTGTTCCATGTGTCCGGACATTGATTTAACTATTTTATTTCTTTACCTTCTTGGATTCATGATTTACACTCTTTATTTAATAGTGTGTGCCTAAAGCATATCTGAACCAATAGGCTCGAGCAGTGAGTCCTTATCCTTTTTGAATCATTGAAGCAAAATATAGAAACTTTAGGAAAAGGGAATGAGTTAAGGGAAAATAGGTATTAGTGAAATAATTAAAATAAGCATGTTTGTTTTGAAATAATAAAGTTAATAATTGTTAAATGACAGGTTGATGGGTTGTTTCTGCAACATGGGAAGGTACTGGACAAACACAACATTCTTATATAAATGAACCTCAGTGCAAGAATCTATTATGTGATCAAGAAATATATTCCTTGTCAGGATGAAATATATTTGAGTATATGCAAGAAATTCAAAAAGTATATCTTTAATTCAAATTATCTGAAAGAAAGCACTGTCATTAACAAAGGACTAATACAATTAAGGTCAGCAAAATAGAACTCAGGTTGAGATAAAAGTTAAAGAAGCTAATTATCAACAATGAATCTCTACTTAACCTATTTTATGTGATTTGGATTTTTGTGTCCTCCCAAAATTCATATGTTGAAATCTAATCCCCAGCATGATGATATTAAGAGGTAAGGACTTTGGAAAGGGATTAAGTCATGAAGGAGGCACCCCCATGAAGGGGATTAGTGCCCTTATAATAGCATCCTGGGAGAGCTTGTTTGTCCTTCTGCCAGGTGAAGATTAAGCTCAGAAGACACTCTCTGTAAGCCAGGAAATGAGCCCTTACCAGGTACCTAATATAACTGTGCTTTGATCTTAGACTTATCAGCTTCTGGAGGTATGAGAAATAAATTTCTGTAGTTTATAGGCCATCTAGTTTATGATAATTTGTTACAGATGCCCAGATGGATTAAGACACTACTGTATTACTTGTACAGTATGTTGCTATCTTACAAATTATTGCAAATTTAACAGCATAAAACAATATACATTTACTATCTCACAGTTTCACAGGGTCAGGAGTCTGGGAACAGCTTGAAATGGTCATCTGATCAGGGTATCACAAGCCCACTCTCATCTACATTCTCATCCATGACTGGGGTTTTCTTCCAAACTCACAAAACTGTTGGCAGGATTTATTTTCTTGCAGCTGTAGTACTAACAGCATCTCCTTCTTCGGAGCCAGCATAGGAAATGGTTTTCACATGTAAATTCTTTTTTTAGAAAGCTCATCAGATTGGGTCAGGCATACCCAAAATAATCTCCATTTTCATTAAAGTCAACTGACCAAGGGCCTTCCTTTAATATGCAAAGTTTTTTCATATCTGCCACATAATATGACACAATTGGGAAACTAGCATTCCATCATTTGGGGCATATTGTATTCAGGACAAACAAATTACAGATCCCACTCCCATTTATGAGGAGGGGATTACATAAAAGCATGGATAACAGGGATTATAAATCACAGGGGATAGCTCATCCATCTATTTAAAAATACAAGTGAAGAGGGCAGCGCCTGTGGCTCAGTTGGTAAGGCACCGGCCCCATATACCAAGGGTGGCGGGTTCAAACCCGGCCTTGGCCAAACTGCAACCAAAAAATAGCCGGGCATTGTGGCGGGCGCCTGTAGTCCCAGCTGCTCGGGAGGCTGAGGCAAGAGAATCAATTAAGCCCAGGAGTTGGAGGTTGCTGTGAGCTGTGTGAGGCCACGGCACTCTACCGAGGGCCATAAAGTGAGACTCTCTCTCTACAAAAAAAAAAAAAAATACAAGTGAAGAAAGATCTCCTTAGACTCTAAACTCTTCTCTGTCTATACAATTTGATCATTTCGTGAATTATATAAATGCAATTCATTTGGCTTTTTACGTTTTGCATAATACCCTGGAGATTGATCAAGATTGTTGTGTGTAGAATCAACTGTTCATTATTTTTTTCATTCAGTGATATTCCCTCGTATAGATATACCACAACATGTTTAAATATTCACCATCTGAAAGATGACCAAGTTGGTTCCAGTTTGAGACTATTCCAGCTAAAGCTACTATGCATTTTCAAGTACAGGTTTTTATGTGAACATACATTTTCATTTATCTGGGATTAAGAGCTAAGAATGAAATTTCTGGATTATATTGTAGGCACACATTTTTGCATATTATGTTTTTTTTTAACAACTGCCCAACTCTTTTCAAGAATGTCTTTACCACTTTGCATTCTACCAGCAACATCAGTGTTCCCGCTTCTTCCAACCCTTCCCAGTTTTTTATGTTTCACTATTTCTTTTTAATTTTTGCCATTGTAATGAACATGTAGTGAGCTCTTCTTATGGTTTTAATTTGTATCTCTATGTTTGCCTCAGTGAAATGCTTCTTCATACCTGTTTCTCACTTTCTACTGGATTTTATTTTGACCTTTTTGTGTTTGTTCTATTCTCTGTATACATATCCTGCTTCAGATATGTGCTTTGCAAATGTTTTCTCTCAGCATGTAGCTTGTTTTTCCATCCTTTTAACTGAGTCTTTTCCTGAGTAAGTGTTTACAATTATGATGAAATCCAATTTAACAATATTTATTTTTATGGAATGTGTTTTCAGAGTGAGAATCAAAACTCTCTTACTGGTCCTAAATCCCACACATCTCCATTTTTTTTTCCTAAATGTGTTATACCTTTGAAAATTACATTTAAACCTGTTATTCATAAAAGATATAAGCTTGAGACTTAGGTCAAGGTACTTTTGGTTTTCTTCTTATGAATATCTAGTTGCTCTCATACTATTTCTTGAAAACACTTTTCCTTCTTCCATTGAAGGTGAGAGGCATGTTCAGGTCCCCATTTGGTCTTCATTTATGCTGGAGGCAACAAAGTTTGATATCAAAAAGAATCTATAGTCTGGCAGGGATGAAAAGTCCAGGCTCCTTATTTAAATTTCTCTCATACCCCAGTAGAAAGGGTAGGACATGTTATTACAGTCTGTTAAGGGTGAAAGAGTTATTTTTTAAATATTTTCTGACTTCCTAGACTTCCCCTTTCCTGATCCTAAAGAGTGCAAATATTTGTAGGGCTTTTTCCTTTTTTTTTCTTACATGCACCCACTGCTGCAGAAAAATCTAGAAAATCCACAAGTACATATGAGTAATGAAAAAGAAATAGAAATAGAGACCACTATTCCAGAATAAGTAAATTTCAACTGTAGAAATTTAAAATATATAAAAATTAAATCCATTGAACGGCACAATATATCAAAACCAGAATCAACAAACTTATCTTATCAAGCAAACAAACAAAAGGCGGTCATGTAGATTACAGGCCAAAGAATGCTGCCAATATTATACGAAGAGCTCTTACAAAGTAAGAGGGAAAAAACTAATGTTCAAATTGAAAAATTTTGCTCAAACCATATAAGTAAATATATATAAAATATCAAAATTTAAGAACATATAGAAAGATTCTCAAATTCCTTCTTAGGAAATACAAATTCAATTTAAAATTTATTATTCAATGTTAACAAATTTAAAAGACATATGCCATATATTTTTTGGTCAGGAATACAAAATATACTTACTCTTCAACCCGTCATAATCCTAATAATATGCTTTATGACACCCATTTTGATGGTATAAAAGGGCAACCTATATAGACTTATACATATACAGAGACCTAGCAGAGAATATGTATTTGTATGGGATTCAGAGGCAGTTGATCCTCATATCTGCAGATTCACTTACTCACCAAAATTTATTTGTAACCCCAAACTGTTATTTGAGATGGTTTTTTTAGTCTTTCATGGGCATATGGAGAATTATGAAAAATTTCAGTTGCTTGACGGACAGTTGAGGTTGAATAAAGCAAAGCTTTGCTTTCTATTTCATCCCTCCCAATATAAACAAGCACTTTTTCCATGGTCTATTTGGTGCCATGTGCCTGGAATTTTTGTGACTGTGTGTGTGTGTGTGTGTGTGTGCGCAATTTCACTGTTACATGGTTCCCCAATGTGGTGCTGAAGTCCTATCTTAATCCAAGGTGGCCGTGATGTGATGACTCAATGTGGTAGATAAGCTTTTCTCAGACATGAAGTATACTGCTGTTGGCAATGAGTTCATTGCTAATTAGGCAGCAATATTATGTTAAATAAGATGTCTTTAAACAAATACACATAAAAGAAAATTATGTCTTGATGGGTTGAAAAAAATTTGTCATTAGATGCCTACAGAAACTTAATCTTGTATTTCACCTAAGAACAATGGCTCAGTATTCACTGATTCAGGTGTTTGTGTTGCCTTTATAACAGGTAATTACTATAAAGAAGAATCTACAGTATGTACGTGTCCCTATAGGGATGTGTATGCATATATAATATATATGTTTGTGAGTATATATATAAGCATATATGTTTTCTATGTTTATGGACATATATGTGTATGTATATATATGTATCCCACAGGCTTACCTATACAGGACAATTTCAGTTCTAAAAATATATAAAACACAAAGTTGGTCATTATGATACATTTAATTCTGTTAAGAGAGATTACCTTAGAGAATTGGTAAATCTGATTTTGGTATAATAGAAATAGAGTTACATAAAAATTTCCACATAGTATATTTTTAAAGTCATGCATTACATTCATAAATTATTACAAATGCCCAAGGCACATACAAATATGAATGCATATAAAAAAATTTAAAACATTTTAAGATTTTTTTAAAAGTAATTAAATATGAAACAAATAATGATCTCAATTCTCATATTCTCCAAAATAAGAATATTTATATACATTGTATTTTATTTCGTTATTGCATTCCATCTCTTATTATTTGCTTAAGGTTGAAGCTTATTAGATAAATACATACTGACAGACAAACAATAATGATATAAATTTGGAAAAAGTAGGAATTGGTAAACATATGGAAGAAATATATAGAAACATAAAAAAGTGCTTAATCCTTAAATTGAACATTTAAGACAAAGTTCCCTATATGTATAAATATTGAACTATAAAGAAAAATTCCAGAGATAAAGATAGGTATGTATATGCCTATATGGTATATATTTCTAGACATACCAGTGCATCCCATGTTGATGTCCCTCTGCTTAAGTATCTAGATGACTCTGGTCGAATCATATTATACCTGTAAGGTTCAATTTCTTCAATTATAATATTACTGATTTATCTATTTAACTTCACTTGTCTTTTACAAATTTTATCTTTCTTGTTTCTCTATCTGTTATATTATACATTGTTTACTCTTGGAGTTAAAATTTTTAATTTCTGAGAGCACATAAATGTTTATTCCTTGAAATCTTATTGCAGAAATCTTACATGATTTATGTGGTATAAAAGTGATATTCTTCTACGATCAGTTTGCAACATCAACAAAGAGAAATAATATGTAATTCATATTTGTATAAAATTATGTATAATATGTAATACAGTGTAAATCTTCTGTATAATTTATTACACAACACATTTTCTATAATTTAATATATAGCATATAATTGTTTATATATTGCCCACTAATTTATTAAACCCATAGTCAAACCATAATGCCTAAGGCACTTATATTTTAATAATCTGTAACTCAGAATTCACCAATTAAGATAAATCTTTTGTTGTTTCGAAGCATGACAATAACAAAGAAGCTAGATTTTGTATCTCCAGGAGTGAATACAGCACAGCAGAATGTCTTTGCAGAGACATAGATTGTCTTGCAACTTCTTTGAGGGCAAACATTGCCCTCAGTTAAATAGTTTAATTATTATCTGAGTGGTAGCAAATATAAACTAAGTCAAATATCAAACTTTTGAGTATGTACTCAAAAATTGTATTTCAATTAATATCATTTTCAAAATTTAAAAATTAGTTCAATAAAATTATTGACTGATGGTTTGATTTCTCAAATAGATTTTTGCAGACTTCTGCCTGTTTTATTTATTCATCTGATATTTATTTATCTATTATTTATCTGATACAAATCAGATTTCAGTAGGCTATTATTTTGCTTTCCACTACTGACATCTATTTGTTCTGTATTAATCAAAACAACATTAAATCATGTGATAGAATGAGGCCCTTGATTAGCATTTTTTCTTTGTAAAATTAATTATTCTTAATAAAACATGATAGCTAAGGGATTCAACGAATTAAATGTTTATAAACAAGATTGAGAAAAATGAAAGAAAACCTGTAAACATCAAGCTAAAAATGGGAAAACAGTACGCTTTATCTCTCATTTAACCTATAACCTCAATACTTTTCATAGGAAGCTGGCTATAAATTCCTCAACTATGTATATATTTAAAATCTAAAAAATATACAACAGATTGACTGTTATATATACACACTTGTCTCTATGCTAGGTGCTGTGTCAGGCACAGAATATAGAATCACAAATAATCCACACACACACACACACACACACACAATCCTGAAGAATTCCAAAGAATTTTATAGCAACCCCTTAGCAAGTAATCTTTCCCTGAAAAATAAAATCATACCAAAAGTTACAGTTATAGATATTTGTTGAAATATCAACAAATATATGGGAAATTATTTCCCTAGTATACAATTATGCCAACACATTGTAGAGGATAATAGTTGAGCTAGATGTACAAACAGATAAATAATCTATTTTCTTTTCTTAAGAAATCTTCTCTGGCCACCAGCTATACCACTGTATAACCGTCTACCTTTCCCATGTCCTGTCCACAAATAGCGTCTATAGTCGCTCTTCCTTCCTACATAATTCAGTGCTACCTTTCAGCTTGTATTTACCACAGAGCACAAACAAAAGCTGTCCAGTTACTGGCATAAGCAAGGAGTCTCGGAAAGCTGGCGGTTGGTCACTTATTGCATCCTAAGTGTCTCAAGTGTGGTGTCACCTCCAGCATATCCTGTTATATAGAAAATGGAGTCAAAGAGTGGTTGGAAATTCTTATGCTAAGAAAAATACAATTGTTTTCTTATTTTGCGCACTCAGTACATCAAATTTTCTGGAGAAAAGCATGAATTAGATACATTTTGCAATTGTGTATAGAGAGCACCCTTAGCTATAGTGTGGAGATGAGATGGTGGCTCAGCAAAGGACATGGCATTTGAGCTGCCAGTCAGTATTTAGTTCCTGCTAGTAGACTGTAAATACGTTAACTCATTATTTACATCTCCTGTATTTTTCTATTATATACTATGATAGCACCTTGAAAATAAGGTGTTACATTTGTGTAGAAAAAAAAAGACGGAGATAATTATACTCTTTGAGGCCTCTTTTCAGTCTCTTGTTGCATTTGTAGGTTGTTATTTAATTGGAAAATATGGTGCCTTTTATAAGATGTATAATTAAGAGTCTTCAGTACAATGTTGAGAGAAGATTCTCTGTTGGACTTGGGGCCACCTGTGTTTCCTCTGAGGGCAGGCATTGCATTAGTTGTCTCAGTAATGAATTACTGTAGGTTGTGCAGCTTAAATGAATATGCATTCATTATTACTAATTTTCTGTAGATCATAAATCACAGCACAAATTAACTGGGTCCTCTGCTCAGGTTTTCACAAGGTTCCAGTCAAGGAATTGGCCAGGCCTTTCTCCCAGAGGTTCATTTAGGGATGAGTCTGGTACAAGCTCATTCCAGTTGTTGGTAGGTTTTATTTTCTTGTAGCTGTATGAACGAGGGACCCAGCGTCTTACTGGTTGGAGGTTCCCCTCATGCCTTAAAGGACATCAATAGTTACTTACCATGTGACCTTCTGCCTAGAAAGTCATAGCAGTTTGCTTCTTCAAGGTGAATAAGAAAGTCTCTCTCTGGTGAATACAGTTCAGAGGGAGTCATTTACATAATAGGTTATGTAACATATAACATATATCATGTAGCATATGGATATTATATGTGGCATTGTATATATTGCAACCAAATCAGATTCGTTTTTAAGTCATTTTGCTTCATAAACTAAATTATTATCCATCAATTAAATTAATTGAAAAAATTTACTTGAAAGCTGGTATGTAATTTAGGTATTTATATAAGAGTAATATGTTATTTCACCTTTGTTATTTCTAGTAAAGACACACTCTTATAACCAAATAATTTTATTCCCAGGTTTATAGTAAGTACATGTTAGATTCTATTATATAATGTTTATTGCATTTAGTAGAATTTTATTTAGCTTGTCATTCATTGAACTAGAAAACAAATGCAAACTATTCTATGTACAAAACTATGCATTTGTACATTTAATGAAGAATGCCAGTTATGGAAAATAAATAATTGTCTTCAGATAATTTGTAAGTTTTAGGAGTTGTTTTTTCTTTTCTTTTATGTTTTTTCTTCTGTCCTTTATTAAAAAAATAGTAGTATCTATTATAAAACACATATTTAGTTTTATTTGTATCCTGGTGTTGTAAGAGTTTCTCCTCTCCCTAAATTCTTACTGTCAACAACTACTTTAGAGACATGTATTTCAGGGGAGATGACTTCCGTTAGGAGGCACATGTGCCCACAGATCTCTCCGGTTTCTGCAATGTTGAAAGCATGGCTCTAACTCCCCTTTGTTCTGGACTATCTTTCAACAGATGTTCGTATTGCAAATAACCTTGAAAGATATACCCTGTTTCCCCGAAAATAAGACATCCTCAAAAAATAAGACCTACTTACAGGAAAGGTAAGGCATCCCCTGAAAATAAGACCTAGCACATCTTTGGGAGCACACCTTAAAATAAGACACTGTCTTATTTTCGGGAAACAGGGTAGTAAATCCCTCCAGAGCAAAGGGCAGGCGTCCTTCCTAACCATTATGAAAGGTTCCGGTCTCCTGAGCTCAAAATTCTTTGTCTATAACTAACCCACTGCATGTGCAAATATTTCCTGGTCTTCTCTGTGACACTCTGTGGAAATTGCTATGTGAGGAACCAGAGTACAAAAAAGGACTGATCCTTTGGGTGCTGTTGGGTTTTTTAGAAATAAACTCTCCTTCATCTCTAGCCCAGGAATTTTGAATATTCTGCAGAATACTTAAAACGGTATCTGGCTAATGGACTGTATTGCAAGTAGATAAAATCCTATCCAAGTCCCAGTGTAAGTATGTGATCTTCTCATTTAGATCTTATCACAGGTGATGTAACTCAACACATTATGGGTTTCAGTAGCAAAAATAAAACTCTAGTTTAACAAAACCGAATGACTTCTTTCTGTTAAGTATCTTTATAAAAGTAATATTTGACTTTAATTAAATATATTTACATATTTAAAGAGAAAATAATGATCTGCAAAGGTGAGGAGTTACTTTTAGAACTTACTAAAAGTAAAAAATAGAAGATAGACGCTTTTAGAAGTGAGGGGGAACACAGAACAATTTCAATGGGTGAGTCTCCCCTGGGCAAAGAACTCAACTGCTCACATTAGTAAGAATGTCTGTATTGAGGAGATTAGATGCTTTGGGATAGGTTTTTGTAGGTCATTATCTTTCATGAGTTGGTTGCCACACGCTGTTCATTGGGTGTCTGAAGTCCTCAAGAACTACCTTTCCCTCACCTTCTTCTTCTACAGAGGCTAGAAATCTTACATCCAAAGGTAACCATGTGATACAATGAAGAATAATGGAATGTATATGGAATTGCTTAGCAAGGGAGTCTTACTAATCTATATCTACATAGATACTAATCTATATCTATACAAGTCTATAGATATATAGATATTTATCTTTTTAAAAGATATATATCTTTAAATATATATCTAAATGATATATATATATTTTAAAAGACTTTTGTTAATCTTTCCCTGATTTTCAAGCCTAAAAAAAGGAAATAAATCATATTAGAGGGTAGACTTTAGAATGAAAAACCAGGAAAATAAAAAATCCAAGTTGTCAATGTTACCTTTGAGCATCTGTTACCTGAGAACACTGAAGTGTTTTGTTACTGTTTATTGGGGGGGGGGTGATGCTTAGATCCAAAGAAAATCCTAATTCAAAAGAACAAATAAACTAGATAAAAAGGAGGACAGCAGAGGCTTCCATTTTTTTAAAAAAAATTTTATTAGGAAAAGTATTTAGAAATGTACTACAGCCCATTTCCACATGCATCCACAAAAACATACCCTAAATGAAAGGCCAGAGCAGGTATTAAAATGATAGTACACTAATTTGAGTTCATTTAGTAAAACAATGTGTTCTTAAACGTTTAATATTGTCATTTCTCCAAAGATCATCGCCGACCTGCCTCAGCTACTGGGTTTAGATTTGTGTACCCCAGATTCAGCTGTCTTGGCATAAATGATCGGGGATTAAATCAATCTCGTTTTCTTGCTGTTTGTGTAAATTTCCTTTATAGAGAAAAATGCTGGTCAGAAGATAAAAGATACATAATCTGGTCCATTTTATATTTAAATATCTCATTTTATAAATAAATAAATATAAATATGTATATACATATATGTGTGTGTCTATGTTTTATTGTATGTATGTATTTATGCGTGCGTGTGTGTGTGTATACAAGTTTTCTAGGGCTGCTATAGCAAGATACTGCAGACTGAGTGGCTCAAATATCAGAAATACATTTGCTAAAGTTCAGGAGGTGGCATGCCCCAGATCAAGGTGCCTAAAGGATTTCTCCTGAGGTCCCCTCGTCAGCTTGTAGATGGTCACCTTCTCATCTTATACCCTTGTGTGGTCTTTTTCTGTGATCCAATAGATCTGGTTTTTTGTTTGCTTTTTTGTTTTTCCTTATTATAAGACACCAGTCATATTGGCTCAGGGGACCACACAATGGGCCTTATTCTAAATCAATCACCTCTTTAAAGACCTGTCTCTAAGTACAGTCACATTCTGAGGCACTGGGGTTTTGCGCTTCCACATAAGAATTTGGGGAGGACACAGTCCAGCTCATAACAATATATATTCTTTTTTTTTTTCCCTCCAACTCTTCTAGAAGTGGTAATTCTTCATTTTATTTTATGTCCTATCAATTCTGAATAAATATGAAGATTACAACGTTATACCATAAAAGATGAAGTACAAAGCATGAGCTATGGTGCTGCTCACATTGTAAGTCCTTGGAGTTTAGGCATCCAGACAGAATGTCCCTAAAATCACCCAAATCATTCTACTCTTTCTATCTAATGTATAATTTTAGAAAACATGCAACAGTTCCAGGCAACAGTGTGCCCTTCAGTAAGAAGTCCTATTGCCAATCACTCTATATAAACAAAGCAATCTACTTTTTCCAATTTTGCTTCTCCTACCTTCAAATTAGGTTCATTTGCATTTCGTGTTCCACTAACGTACATTCATTTCAGTACTTTCCATAGTTTGGCAGCAATAGATAGAAGCAACCCAGTGATATACCAACTACCTTATTCAATCATTTTTTAGCTTAGTAGGACATTAGGCGACCACTACATGAGAAGTAATTTGGTGATTAGACTTCATCAGATGTTTTTTATTTCTGTTGTTTGCTTGAATACTCTTTTCCATATGAGATAAATAAGTACTCTCTACATAAAATCCCTTCTGGTGGCAATTCAGTCGGTCACCTGGAAACTGAAAAGAAAGAAAAATAAACATTCAATGAAAACAAGCTGTTTATGTAGCTCAGTACCTAAGGTTCTCAAATTAAAAAAAAAAAATGCATCTATAAGTATAGTAACCCTGTTTACAATATACATGATTTTTTTGTAGGAAGTACTGTGTAAGTTATTTTTCTTAAGATCTTAAAACTAGGCAATAGAATTTTAGATGAAAAAATGGAGACATATAGACTGAATTTTTGCTGTAGTCTCTTAAGTAAAAAATCGATATATCACAAATGATTTATGAACTTAAGTCTTTATACATGCCTTTAATTTTTCTCATCTCTGAGACTGAGGTATTAATTTAACAACCATGATAATAAGTTGAACCATTTGAACACAACTAAAATCAAAAGAGACAAAAATACTGTGGAAATATAGAGATTCTACTCTTTTAAAAGGAGCACAAATAAACTGAATTAACTTTGATTTTTCTTTATTGATTGATGGTTGCTTGTTATGAATAATATGACTAATATAATCTCTATCTTTTGTTAGAGAAGCAAGGTATCGTTAAACATACACCACAGAGACACATACACTTTGAACTAAAAATCAGTTGTCATTAGTTCTGGGTCTATTTCTGCCATTTACCTAGTCTGAGATTTTTGTCAAATCAAAAATCAATAATACAAAAGACAATAAAGAAAACCTAGGAAGAAAACTAACAAAAAAAATAACTGAACCTTAGTTACCTCATTTGCAAAATAATATACTCATATCAAAAATTCCTATCATTTTCAAACTTTGCATTCATTATAGAGATATAACAAATAGTCTCTAAATACACTCCTTGGTCAATTGTTATAACCCCATCTTTGAATATGCCCTAAAGGGTTTGGCTTTGTCACATTAGTATGAAGTATGAATCCATGCCCTGGCAGAAACAGACACAAGATTCTTTCACAAAGGGAAATATTTGCAGTAGCGTACAGATGATTGAGGAAACTAGCTCAGAACATTCAGGCAACCAGGGTCTATCAACAACCCAAAACCTATTTACAGCTAGTTCAAGACCAAAGCAACAAGAACAAATGGGGAGGCGCCTGTAGCTCAGTGGGTAGGGCGCTGGCAACATAAACCAAAGCTTGCAGGTTTGAACCAGGCCTGGGCTAGCTAGAACAAAAACAAATCGTACCACTATTTTACTTATTAAAGTGCATATACCAGAATAAGACTATTTATATCAGATCCAGACAAAATAGTGCGAGGAATGGCCAAAAGAAAGGAAGTGAGTGTAATATACCTGAGGTAAATGTTCCAAGACCTGTCTGAAAAACCTTTCATTCTTCATATATCTCTTCCATTATTAAAGCTTATCACTACACATTCTTAAAGACTGAATTAAGTCAGAAAGATGTTCTCAGAAGAACACTTGCCCAGGAGTACTGTTTCACCAGTGCATTGACAACTCTGGCTTTGAACTTCTTGAACTGACGAGCTTTGCTTCTAAACACTTTATGTGAATCTCTTTTTTTTTTTTTTGCAGTTTTTGGCCAGGGGTGGGTTTGAACCCACCACCTAGGGTATATGGGGTCGGCGCCCTACTCCTTGGATCCACAGGCTCCTCCCTATGTGATTCTCTTTTTGCTAATAAAAGTTCCCCTCAACCCCCCACTTAATTCCTGGTGGCTTACCATTCCATGCATTGTGGATTATCATGGTTGTTGCTTATTCCCAGGTAAACTCAGCACATTTAGAGAATTTTCTCTGGTGTCTTTTTATCAGTTGACAAAATTTGTATCAGAAGTCATCCTGAAGTACCTTTGGAAGAGGCTGGCACCTCCGGGAGCTGGGTGAGGGCCCCGCAATTAAGCCATTGTCTCTCTGCTGCCATGGGATTGCCTATTTTCCAACAAGCTATCTCTTATCTTAGGTTGAGCTGCCTTCCTTTGGGAACATCTCCCTATTGACTTGACTTGGGATCTTGTAGTGATAAGGAGGCTTAACAAGGATCTTGAATCCCTTCTGGTACTGTGAAATACTTTTTTATCTTTTCTGGCATGTCCTCTCTAGTACAAAGACAATTTGTCTTTCTGGTAAGTGTACTTTGGTTTTATTTTAGGCTAACCTTTTTGTGTATGCTTATACTTTTTGTTTGTTGGACACCAAACCAAGCCAAACCACAAATGCTCCTTCACAGATTTATAGAGTTGTATTTTTGCTGAAGAAATACTCATAAGAAGCAAAATGGGTTCACAAAATATGAAAGTGTGGAATAGTGGCCTGCCTTTCTGAGACCCTTGCAGGCTATGCATTCAAAAATCATGGTCCTCCCTCATGTACATTTTACAATCAATGAAAAGAGAACACCGGGATGAATTTGTGTTTCCTTTTACTTTTATATTCTTATATATTTCTTTATTGGATGAATATGGTTAAGCTACACTATTTACATTTGTAAAGTCAAGTCTGAGCTGTAATTGAGTCTTTCACCCCAACAGTGTACCTGACGGGCGGAAGCTTACCAAATGCCCTTCCTTCCTTCCCCGCTACCTGCTTCTTGAATATAATTGTGTTTTTTCTCTGGTGTTGGCCTGCAGTTATTTATCTATTAGTTTCAAATTAATATTCAGTAAATGAAATGCTTCCTTTTCCATTCTTGAGTTTCTTCACTAAGGAAAATGTTACATTTCCATCTAAGTAAATACAGATATAACGTCTCCATTTAAGATGGGTATAGTATTTCACGGTATACACATACTCCAGTTTATTAATTCATTCATGGGCTGGTGAGCACTGGATTGTTTCCACGTCTTGGCAATGGAAAATTGAGTACTGTAAATAAGATAGTGCAAATGTTTTTATGATAAAATGATTTTTCTTTTCTTCTGAATTGATATCTAGGAATGGGATGGTGAGATCAAATGGGAGGTCTATTTTTAGCTCTATGAGGATTCTCCATACTTGTTTCCAAAAAAGGCTGTATTAGTTTACAGTTCCACAATAGTGTATAAGTGGTCCCTTCCCTCTGTACCCATTTGCAGATTTGGGGATTTTGTAATGTGAACTATTTTCACAAGGGTCAGGTGATAGCTCAATGTGGTTTGATTTGCATTCCTCTGATGATTAGAAATGTATTTTTTCATGTGTTTGTTGGCCAGTCATCTGTCTTTTTTTTTTTTAGAAATGGAGTCTCATTTTATCACCCTCGGTAGAATGCGGTGGATATCACAGCTCACAGCAACTTCCAACTCCTGGGCTTAGATGACTCTCTTGCGTCAGCCTCTGGAGTAGTTGGGGTTACATGTGCCCGCCACAACACCCTGCTATATTTTGTTGCAGTTTGGCCGGGGGTGAGTTTGAACCCACCACCCTTTGTATATGGGGCTGATGCCCTACCCACTGAGCCACAGGCACCACCCTCCTCTGTCTTCCTGTGAGACAGTTCTATTCATATCTCTTGCCCAATGATTAATGGGGTTGTTTGCTCCTTCCTTGATGATTTATTTGAGTTCTTTATTAACCCTTTGTCAGATTTGCAACATGTAAATATCTTCTCTAATTCTGAGTTCTGTCTATTTGCTTTGTTGATTGTGTCCTTAGCTGTGCAATCTCTGAAATTGCAACAATAACAAAATTGCCAACAAAAAATTGTCCTGGACTGGGTGGTTTCACACCAGAATTCTACCAAACCTTTAAAGAAGAGCTTGCATCTTTATCACAGAACCTATCGAAAACATTGAGAAAGAGGAGTCCTCTCCAACTCTTTCTATGAAGCAAATATCACCCTGATTCCAAAATCAGGAAAGGACCCAACCAAAAAATAAAACTGTGCACCAGTATAAGTAATGAATATCGATGGCAAAAATTCTCAATAAAATGCTAAGAAATAGGATTTCATGAAATCTGACCTCATGAAAGTCATGATCATGTCATACTAACACCAGCCTGGATGCCAGATGACCAACTTCTCCCACACTTCCAATTGGACAGAGGACCTCTCATTGTGTCCTATAGTCCACTTTTTGACATAAAGAACAAAATTCCACTTCATTTTAGTGCTAAATCCCCATCATGAAGTAAACATGCAATGTATGTTATATGTTATATGTATGTTATACATATGTTTATCTACTGCAAACATGCTTTACTTCCCTCATATATAGTCATGGATTTTCCCCAAGACTGCTGTGTATGTATCCAAAAAAGACCTTGTAAAGCATAAATAACAGCTTCCACCCCTTTCTTGGAGCACACTTCCAATTTCCACTAGTGGTTGCCTCTCTCCTATATGCTGATTAAATTTTTGATAGAAAATTAAAGCTGTTTCTTTTTCTTCTGCAAATCTCATAGTCTTCTGTTAATACAAGATGTGGCAAAAAACCTCTGTGAGACTATTCCTAAGATTTTTCCCAATGCCCTAGAATGGAAAAAAAGTCAGGCCTATATCCAAGAATATAAGTAGCTGCCTCACAACTATTACAGGAAGATCCAGGTTGTGTTTTAAGAAAATTCTGGATTACCTATGAACGTTGAGTCTGTTTTAGTAGTCTTTAATTCCATTTTGTGAACTGGCTTTCTGGAAAATTTTTCTAGTTTGTCAAAAGAACTTGCATGAAATAGAAAACGGTGTCTACTTCTGATCTTAATTGGAAAATTAAGTTAATTTGGAAAATCAGTTTGCCTGCACCCTTGAGAGCGCTATTAAAAAGAAAACCACTAAAATTCTTAATCTTCCATGACAGCAGATGAAGGCCTCAGAGTATAGGAGACCTCCTGGCCTGTGCCACTGCTGTAAGGAGTCAGACCACTGGAAGAGATGCTTCCATTGACAGAGATCTTTTTCATTACCTTTTATGGATCTGTAGAGAATTATGATGAGTGGGGGAAAATAAAGGCAGTGTCAAAATAAAAGTACTCTATGATTCTGCTGGGATTCAGAAAGCAACACCCCCAAACCAGCACTTGAATATGCTAAAATGCCTTAGAAGCTGCCTGGGGGATTGGTGGGATTACACCTGCAGTGCATCTTATAAGGGTACATGTGAAACTTAGTAAATGTGGAATGTAAATGTCTTAGCACAATAACTAAGAAAATGCCAGGAAGGCTATGTTAACCAGTGTGATGAAAATGTGTCAAACGGTCTATGAAACTAGTGCATGGTGCCCCATGATCACATTAATGTACACAGCTATGATTTAATAAAATAAAATAAAATAAAAAAGAATCAAAGCAGCTCGATTGTCTTTTCTTGTCCCTACCACCATCCACAAAGTGCAGGTAGGGACTATCTTTTGGAATTTTCTTTTCTGACCGAGAAGGCATCTTTTGAAAAGAAATACAATTCTCATAAATCCCTACCTTAAAGATTCATCACATAACTAGGAAAGATCCACCACCAGAAAAGAAAAGAAACTGGAGCCCAGACAGATTTTTTTAATCTGTTTTTCTGAGGGCAGCTCCAAGAGGTTACCTGGACAACATAATCTGCATAATAAGACAGCCTTTATTTCTATGTATTCTTTAATGTTCTTCCTGCCTCTAATGACTATATATTCTCCCTAATGATTTACTACTCCATCAAATGAATTGTCTCCATTCCTTAATCCCTCTTCCTTTCTCCCCAACCTGAAGACCACTCTTAATGAATAGTCTCTGAGAATTTGCAGGGGCTCTTTCTGTTTCTATCATGTAATTATCCAGTGAAACTTTCTTTAACTGGGAATAAGATCTTAATCAATTCTAACACCACCAGCCTTAATTATCCCCTGCCTCAGGGTGGAAAAAAAAAGATAAAAATAGTGGGAGTTTCCAACAAATCTTAACTGCTTTTTTGTGCTGGTCCTCTCCAAGACAATCCTCTTCATCCTTCTTCATTCATCCCAATTCACATTCTTGGTTTTGATTTTCTGAAACAATGGTATTCTATAATTTATTCTTCTTCTTCTTTTTTTTCCTGAAACGGGGAAAAATTTTAGAATTTGACAAACTGTGCTGCCTTGACCATGGCTTCCTTTGACTCCCTGAATTCCTCATTTGCTATGTCATTCAGAAAACAAAAATAATGCCACCCCTTCACTGCTGAACCAAAGACTTGTTGCTTTATGGGCAGAATGGCAGAGTAAATCTCTAGCTAAGTGAAAGAGAAGTTTGTAAATCTTCCAGCTTTAGATCGTCTTAAGTATAAACTCCCTTTGTTCATGAAAAGGAAGGAAACACTTTGTGGATCTTAACCCCAAAGCATGGAGGCTGATAGCAACCTCTAGGGACCTATCACATCACAATGTGCACCTTTCTGCCAGCAGACTTAACTTCTTATGAGCTTCTCCTAACTGTTGGTCTTATGTCACTCAGGCTGTAATAACCTTAACCCTACAACACTCCGGCCATCTTCTTCAGATGAAACACCAAGTGACTATTTAAATCTGACCAACTGTCTTTTAACCTTGGAAAGGTGTGTAAGATTCTCCCCAGGTACAATGCTGAGTTGTTCTGTTTTGCAGATGGCTCATATTTACAAAATTGCTCTGATAAGTATTGTGCTGGCTGTGCAATCACTAGTTCCTTTGAAGTTGTTCAAACAGCGTCTTTGACTTTAAACACTTAAGCCCAGCATGCAGAGCTATTTGGCCTCCCTTGATTCTATCTCCTTGGTAAGGGAAAGACTGTTAATGTTTGTAAATACAGTAGGTGTTTACACCTTTGGGGTTGCTTATTATTTTAGAATGCCACGGAAGCAAAGTTTTCTTCACTTTCAATGGAGATAAAAGAAAGAATGAGCCATATGTAAAAGAATTAGTAGATGCAGTACAGCTACCCACTGCTCTGTCATTATCAAAGTTTCAGACAATTCAAAACTAGACTCTGTGGAAGCCAGAGAAAAAACACCTCCCTGATCACACAGAAAAGAATGCCACCCTTAAAGGTTTTACTTATCGAATTTCTGTCATGGCTCACTAAGAAAGGATTCCAAAATATGATAAGATAATTATCATACATGCAGAAAGTTGGTCACCAGAAACTAAGAAACAAAATTAGAAAAGTAGCAGAAGCTGGATAGAATTCTGATTTGAACTGAATAAAATACCTATCCTGCCAGATGCCATGAAATTTCTGTTATTTACTACTGCACATTATTTAAGTCATTGGGTTATAGAAAATAATTATTTACTTTCATGAAACAATCTGGTAAGGGAACACCAATAAAGGGGTCAAAAAATGTACCACCTGCCCTAAATTCAATTCTGGAAAACCAATTGGCAAAGCTCCTGCCCTTTAACCCCCATGATGGGCCATTGGAGGTTTGGCAGATGGATTTTAGCGAGTTACTCCTCTCACATGGGTACAGTTATGTTTTAGCTTTGATGGGTATAGTCTCCCATTAAGTTAAAGCTTTCCCCACCAAATGAGGCACTGCCTTAGCAGTCGCTAAAGCTTTATTAGAAAAGACAGCCCCTACGTAAGGAAATCCCCTCAAGCTCCGCAGAAAACAAGGAACTCATTTTATTAGAGAAGTGAAAAGCAAGTATGTGCTGTCCAGCCAATCTTACAGAATTTTCATTATGCTTATCACCCTCAGTCCCCTGAACTAGTTGAACCTATCAACAGTACTCCTAAAACATGATTGACAAAGTTTGTGCAAACCTTCCACTTGCCATGGCCAAAACGCCACCGTATAATGCTTCTAACTTTAGGGCCACTCCCTGTGGATTACAAAAACTCTCACCCTTCAAGCTAATCACTGGATAAACTATGCATTTGTCCCCAACTTCTTTTGACCCAAAATTAATAAGAAGTGGCATTCTTCAATATTTTTAGGGTATAGGCAAAGCTATGAATAAAAATTATATCCTGGTAGAGTAATATTTTCAATGTATTATCTCAAGACACAGTGACCTAAAACACCATAATATACAACCAGGAGATTTTTCTCCATTTACAGAACATCTGCCTCCAACCTCAGTGGGAAGGCCCACATCAGGTCATATTCATCAACCTTGCCTGCCAAGCTGAAAGGAATTGATTCCTAGATATATGTATCATAGCTAAAGAAAACATCAGCTCTTGAGTGGACCTGCACTTCAACAAATCAAAACGAAAAACCTCTAGAATTTGAAGCAGACAATGTCTAGGAAGATGACATTTTCTCATGGTGTCTGGACCAGGCTTGTATATACTTTCCTCATTTTTATTTCTTACTTCATTTTTTTCTCCAGAATGATGCTATACTTGTTTACATTTCTTAATCTTTTGCCACAGGGGGGAAACTCTGGGTCTCTGTAACATATGCAAGAAAATTTCTGAGATTAATTTTGAGAGGGAGGGCTATTAGAAATATCTATTAATATAACTAACCCTTATCTTAAATTTACTATTAACCAAAAATTCATAGATGGAAGGATTGTCTGTGTCCCTATTGGATGTAGGCCAAATACCTCAAAATTGGCCTCTAGATGTATAGACACTTACATCAAAGGAAGACAGTGTGGATCAGTATATTTGCTCTATCATCGTATATAATAATCTAAAAGTTATCACTGGAGTAATTTTTAGACCAACCTCCCCTATTACAATAAAGAGTTAAACATGAGTCCAGGCAGGTTATGGGTCTCTAGATCTAATTCCTTTGGCAGATCTTATGCACCATGATATAGCCACTATAAAAAAAAAAATACATAAAAAACTTATCTGATGTACTAGGAATTCTTTCAGACTCTCCTGAAAAGGCTATTTCTGCACAGAACTACTCATTAAATTATTTTTCAAGGGTAATGTTAGATAAGAAATTTGTCCTTGATTATCTATTACCTGACCAAGGTAGTGTCTGTGCTATTTTGTACCTGGTTAAACTCCCCTGGGTACCATGAGACTTAGTTACATAAAACAAGGAAATAAACCACTTGGCTACAAGTCTCCTCTAGTTCTCCATGGCCATTCAATTTGTTTAGTTGTTTGCCTTTAAGTTTAAGTTCATGCTCAAAAATAATCACGCAAACTAGAATTATCGTATAGCTATTTTGGGAGCTTTGTATTTTTCTTTTTTAATTGTGTGACTATTGTCTGTTAAGTCTTTATAGAAATACAATTCCTGACATAATATTATTAGTCTAACTCCTTGAGTTGAAAGTGAATGCCTATGAAACAAACAAAATCAAATTTAAGGATGAAATCCAGGCAAAATAAGTTGGCAAGCTTCCCTTTCTGGTCTCTTTGCCATTGAAATGAGACTAGAAGTGTCTTGACAGTTCTTGCTGTTCATCACCTCCCTTCAATATGGAACAAGACCAACTAACTGAGAAAGGTCTTTTCTGTCACTTAGGAAACAAAACCTGTCAAAACTTAATTGGTCAATAAGGTTTTCAGAGAAAGGGGGAAATGTGAAAGTTGCAGATACTATGATGAACTAACGTTCACCAGATCCACCAGATGAACTAAGACCAGAAAGGCCCAAAGAAGAAAAGGTTCATGCTTGAATGTCTGACATAACAACTCTTTCTGATAACTTTCTTTTTTTTTTTTTTTTATTGTTGGGGATTCATTGAGGGAACAATAAGCCAGGTTACACTGATTGCATTTGTTAGGTAAAGTCCCTCTTGCAATCATGTCTTGCCCCCAGAAGGTGTGGCACGCACCAAGGCCCCACCCGCCTCCCTCCTTCCCTCTCTCTGCTTTTCCTTCCCCTCCCCCATAACCTTGTCATTAATTGTCCTCATATCAAAATTGAGTACATAGGATTCATGCTTCTCCATTCTTGTGATGCTTTACTAAGAATAATGTCTTCCACTTCCATCCAGGTTAATACGAAGGATGTAAAGTCTCCATTTTTTTTTTAATAGCTGAATAGTATTCCATGGCATACATATAC
This sequence comes from Nycticebus coucang, assembly GCF_027406575.1. Classification (NCBI taxonomy): domain Eukaryota; kingdom Metazoa; phylum Chordata; class Mammalia; order Primates; family Lorisidae; genus Nycticebus; species Nycticebus coucang. The sequence continues at coordinate 20,193,050 of NC_069802.1, read as the reverse complement.
CACAGCTTGTTAATCCATTCCTGGGTTGGTGGGCATTTAGGCTGTTTCCACATTTTGGCGATTGTAAATTGAGCTGCAATAAACAGTCTAGTACAAGTGTCCTTATGATAAAAGGATTTTTTTCCTTCTGGGTAGATGCCTAGTAATGGGATTGCCAGATCAAATGGGAGGTCTAGCTTGAGTGCTTTGAGGTGTTTCTCCATACTTCCTTCCAGAAAGATTGTACTAGTTTGCAATCCCATCAGCAGTGTAAAAGTGTTCCCTTCTCTCCACATCCACTCCAGCATCTGCAGTTTTAAGATTTTGTGATGTGGGCCATTCTCACTAGGGTTAGATGGTATCTCAGGGTGGTTTTGATTTGCATTTCTCTAATGTACAGGGATGATGAACATTTTTTCATGTGTTTGTTAGCCATTCGTCTGTCTTCTTTAGAGAAGGTTCTATTCATGTCTCTTGCTCATTGATATATGGGATTGTTGGTATTTTTCATGTGGATTAATTTGAGTTCTCTATAGATCCTAGTTATCAAGCTTTTGTCTGATTCAAAATATGCAAATATCCTTTCCCATTGTGTAGGCTGTCTCTTTGCTTTAGTTGTTGTCTCTTTAGCTGTACAGAAGCTTTTCAGTTTAATGAAGTCCCATTTGTTTATTTTTGTTGTTGTTGCAATTGCCATGGCAGTCTAACTTGCTAAAAACCTTTGTACATCCTCTATACAGCTCCTGTTTTGAAAAGATTTATCCCTGCACATTCATTAAGAGTAGAGTAATTCAAATAAAATGTTTCTGGAAGAACACTTATCTAGTAGTAAGGATGTCTCTACCAATAAACTGACAACAATTCTGGCTTTTAACTTCTGGGCCAATGAACTCAATTTCTAAGGATTTTATGTAAAGATATTTTTGCTAATAAAAGCTCCCTTTACCATTCCCTCACTGAATCCATTGGTGGCTTGCCAGTCCTTGAATTCTGCATTATTATTTTTCTTTCTTATGCCCAAGTAAACCTGGAATATTCAAAGATATTTTCTCTGAAGGTTTTCCTAGGTTGACACATAGAGAGCTAGAAATGTTACAGAGACACTGAGGCTGCCATGAAAGACCTTCCAGAGCAGAGAAAGTAAAGACAGAAATACACTGATGTTTTCCTTTCCCTCATCCAATCTCCTATCATAATCTTCCATTGGTTGAATCTCAATCTGAAGCCATATACAAAGAATGCCATGATGGTATCATTGATAAGGATCAAGGTTTCTAAAAAAAAAAAACTTCAAGAGAGAGAAATGTAGATGATGAATCTAGCATGGGATAAGAAGGGTAAACAAAATAATGAAAACTTGTAGATTTGGCAAAACCATAATTCTAGTATATCCCCTTTCTTCTTTTACTCCATACCCAGCTGGAAAAAGCCCTAAGAACTACAATAAATAGAAACATTTGGAGTGAGACAGATGGCTGACCAGATATCTCAGAAAGAAAAGACAAGCTTTAGATGAAAGGGGGAGGGAAAAAAACAAACAAACAAAAAAAAACATAGATTGAGTTACCAGGTATAACTCCAAAGAAAAGTGCCAGAACCTACCAGATATTCTACAGTAAGTAGTTGTGGAGCAGAACAAGAAAGAGCAAGATGGGTAGCGCCTGTGGCTCAGTGGGTAGGGCACCAGCTCCATATACCAAGGGTGGCGGGTTCGAAACCAGCCCCAGCCAGACTGCAACAACAACAACAACAACAACGAAAAAAAAAATAGCCAGGCATAAGGTGGGAGCTTGTAGTCCCAGCTACTCAGGAGGGTGAGGCAAGAGAATCGCCTAAGCCCAGGAGCTGGAGGTTGCTGTGAGCTGTGACACCACAGCACTCTACTAAGGGCTACAAAGTGAGACGCTGTCTCTTAAAATAAAAAAATAAAAAAGAAGAAAGAGCAAGATATCAGCAGAGATCAACCTGAAAGGAGCTTGGAGCCTGACAAAAAGAGTGGGAAGCCCAAGTGCCCATTGACCCACGAGTGGATTAATAAATCATGGTATATGTACACCATGGAATATTATGCAGCCTTGAAAAAAGATGGAGACTTTACCACTTTTATGCTTACATGGATGGAGCTGGAACATATTCTTCTTAGCAAAGTATTTCAAGAATGGAAGAAAAAGTATCCAATGTACTCAGCCCTAATATGAAGACATATAAACGTTCACACTTCCATATGAAAGCTATAACCCAACTACAGCCCAAGATGAAGGGGGAAGAAGAAGGGAAGGAGAGTGGAGGGTGGAGGGTAATTGGTGGGACCACAGCTATGGTGCATTTTACAAGGATACATGTTCAATCTACTAAGTGTAGAATATAAATGTCTTAACATAATAACTAAGAAAATGTGGTGAAGGCTATGTTAACCACGTTGATGAAAATATTTCAAATTGTATATAAAACCAGCACATTGTACCCCATAATTGCATTAATGTACACAGCTGTGATTTAATTAAAAAAAAAAAAGTAGGTGGGAGTGTTTGGTTTCCTCTCCTTCACACCTTTGGCAGTCAGCATGTCCCAAGGTACTGGAGAGCCTTTCTACCCTCACAAGTCCCACAGCAGCTACCACTAGTCAACTAGAAGCTTCTTTAGTACAAAGCACCAAGCTGCCAGCCCCTTGAGTTTACTTCCCATTGCCACAGACTGGAGCCACATGATAAAAACCATATAGCTTCTCCACCCACTGTGCACTTTTGTCCTACCTTGGTAGCTTCATCCTCTTAATTTTCAATTCACTCCTTCCCATAAAAACATTTCCCAACTCCAGCCCAGATGGTGAGGACCATGGGACTGGTGGGTTCTGGGGCATCAATGAGAATCCCGAGGTTGATATTCTGGGTAGGTTGCCATCTGGCGAGAGGCACAGAGATGACCAGAGTGCCATTCAGAGTTTTTGCCTTCTCTACCCCTCCTCCTCCCATGGCTGCTGAGAGATACGATTGATTGAGTGACTGAGCTGGAGCTCTCAGGAACTGAAGTTTCGCCCCTCTTGCTGCATATGCTACACAAGGCCTTCCACAGAGATTGGGGCTCAAATCATTTCTCTTAAAAAGCTGCAGCACACTAAGGGATGCTTGGACGGTGCGGTCCCTCTCACCAGCCCTCCCTGGTGCTTCTTGTCCAGCTTCGCCATTAGAGCTGGGCTCACCTGAAGTGGAGGGACATCAGACCTGCTTGAGGTCCATCGGAAACTCAAGGCCAGCAGGCTTCTCCCTGGCACCACCAGGGATTGATCTTCTGGGACTCAGAGACTGATCCACAGGCCAGATCCTCTCTCCCCAGGACTTGATCATGTTACTTGGGAGCACAGAAAGGAATTTTGTGTACTAATCTTGGGAGGCTAGGGAACCCAGTTGGGTAGAACTGAGAAGAGAGTGCTGTGTAGAGTTGAGTTGAAAGGGAGGTGGGGAGAGGAGTGAAACCCACTCTTGACATCCAGATTGTGAATCTCAGATGACCTGCCCCCACAGTAGACTTCCTGGCTTAGTAGGGACAATTCAGCCCCTCCCTGATGGCTATTCTCAGAAACATTGGAGAGACCTTCAAATCCTGCTGAGATAGCTACCTTAACAGCTTTTGCAGAGGCTGAGGGCAGGCTCACCCAACCCAGCACTGTCCAGCCTCACCCCCATCTGCCTTAGCTGTGATGGAGATCAAGGACTAACTTGTAAGTTCTGCTTCCCCAACTACGGCAAGGGGGCATTTGTTAGCTTCTCCTGAGGGGCAAGAGCCAGTCACAGGTTCCAAAACCAACACTACAGCAAGTACCACCTACTGGAAGGGAAATCAATTTTCACAGCCTTTTGGTAGATTCTTACCCACAAGCATCACCTGTTGTCTTAGAGATTAAACTGGGCGTTCCAATCTAATGCACACTGCTAAGAAGACCATAGGACTGGGGAAAGAGAGAATCTCAAAGACCTCCATACTCCTGCACCAACAATAGTAATGCTGCCCACATACATCATTCACTCCTGCGATAGCTTATAAACAACTAGTAACTAAGAAAAATGCCACACTAAAGATATCTATAACCAAGGATTCTATCCAGAACCTACACCCCCATCAAAGCACCCATAAGGAAAGGCAAAGAAAGGTTCTTACCCAACATATATGCTACAGACACACCCCTACAAGTGATTGGGGGAATCCCCACCTAAACAAAAGAAAATCCCAAATAAGAAGTAGTAGACACTCCAGATGAGAAGGAATCAAAACAAGATCTCCAGAAATATGAAAAATCAAAGCAAAAAGTCCCCCCAAAATAAAAAAAGGCACAAAAGCTCACTAGTAATGGATCCCAACCAAAATGAAAATATGGAAATGATAGCTAAAGAATTCCGGATATGGATTGTAGGGAAGCCCAATGAAATCCAAGGAAAAATGGAAAATCAACTCAAAGAAACCAGAATAACAATTCAGTAAATGAATATAAAATTTACTAAAAAAAAAATAAAATTTACTAAAGAAATACAGGCAGTCCCCAGGTTATGAACAAGATAGGTTCTATAGATTTGTCCTTAAGTTGAATTTGCACATAAGTTAAAACAGGTACGTTTACCTTTTACCTGTAACAGATACTGTTTCTAAGTGCATGTCCCATATCAGTTGATGGTTGCAACTCAGGGACTTACTCTAACAGCCACCATTTGTAAGTGGGAGCTGTACATAATTCAGATGTTTATAACTCAGGGACTGCCTGTAGATATAGAAAAAAATAGAACTTCTAGAAACAATAATTAATTTAAGGAAATACAAAACTCAAAATTGTTTACTTCAATTACTCTCCTAGTTGTGATTAGATTCTGTCACATGTGAAAGAAACCATCAAATAAGAGTAGCTCTAAAAAGAGACCCCTGTGGGGAGGTGCCTGTGGCTCAAAGGAGTAGGGCACCGGCCCCATATGCTGGAGGTGGCGGGTTCAAACCCAGCCCTGGCCAAAAACTGCAAAAAAAAAAAAAAAAAAAATACATACATATATATATATATAAATTTAAAAAAAATTAAAAAAGAGAGCCCTGTGTTATGATTTCACCTAAGTGATGACTCCAAGGTAGTCGAAGTCTTACATTGAGGATTTGCTGAGGAGTTTGCACTGTTTTCTTTTCAATATTCTATGTTTCCACTATCCTAATTACTAGGATTCCTTTTTTAAGCTCAAGTATAGAGAAATAATACTTATTGGTTTTTCTAGGTCATTTCCATTTTACACACATTTTTTGTACTACTTATTTAAAAATATATCTCCTTTCATTCTCTAATAGTTTCCAGGTTAGGCAATAAATTACACGATCATTCTTGACAAAGATTCTTTCCTTGACCAAACTGTAGTCTAACTTCTTTTTTTTTTTTTAATTTTGTTTTCAATTTTTATAGAATCATTAACTCTACAGTTAAATTAGAATAATATGAGTATATAGATACAAGTCTTTATTAGAAAAACATTTTTTTTAATTAAAAGGTCAATGATGTGTCCAGACATCAGTAAAGGGTAAAAAATACTTCTGATCTTTTTCCATTAAATGACATTTTTCCAGTTTCAAGGGGTACGCAGGAGTCCCTTCTTTCATTTTCCTCCTGCATCTTCTCTCTTTAGTATTTTTATCTACTCTACCCTGCCTGAGAGTCCTAACTGCTATACGCTGAGTTCCTTGCGCTCTTGGTCACTCTTTGGTTTCAACTTGGAAGACCGACAGCCGTAATTATTCTGCTTCGTTTTGAAGGGTTTCATCATTTTGGTTTCACGTTGAAGGACTGGCAGCACTTTCTTCCTATGTTTTGCTATGTGCTATTCCAACTTGCAGGTTTTGATTTATCTTCTCAACAAGGCCCTGAGTTTAATCTTAAGTGTTCATCTCTGCATTCTCTAATTCTAGCAAGATTCCTGCTAGGCCACTGTAGCTGAACTTCCTCATCTTCAGTATCTGACTGGACACCTTCTCTTCTACCATCCCCCAGGTGAGGGCTAATCATCCTGTTTGACCGTCCGCAAGCCTCTTGTTAGGTCGGTTTACACAGAATCCTCTTTCAATGTGTAATATTTGTGATGGTTTTTCCTCTTCAATGTGTAATATTTGTGATGGTTTTTCCTCTTCAATGTGTAATATTTGTGATGGTTTTTCCTCTTCAATGTGTAATATTTGTGATGGTTTTTCTTGGTAATTTTTTAATCTACTCATCCCCACTTCATTCCTTGGCTACAAACTCCCACTTCTTCCTATATCTGGAATTGTAGTAGCACCCCTTGAAGAAAATATACTTTATCATTCTGTTCTTTAAAAAAGTGTCATGGATAATTTTGTTTTGCTTTAGCACTTCATCCTCAGTAGAAGATGAAACTCCTATTGTCATTTCTAAATTTTATCAGCAGCAAACCAGAAAAAGGACATGTTCTTAATCCCTAAAATATATTTCCCAGAAACTGAACAAATAAATCTTGGTTGGTGTTCTGGCAAAATCTTAATCTTAGCACATACAAGATGAGCTGAGAGGGTGGCTCCTGTGGCTCAAGGAGTAGGGCACCGACTCTACAAACCAGAGGTGGCAGGTTCAAACCTAGCCCTGGCCAAAAACTGCAATTAGAAAAAAAGAAAAAAAAAAAAAGATGAGCTGAGAAATTGCCTTTTATTCTGATTAAGTCATGCTCAGCTATGTTATTAAGAGTTCTATTAATAGATTAGAGCAGGAGAAATTATAATAGCAATAACCAATGTACTTCTCAATTTCAAAAAACCAATAGATCAAAATTGTTGACAAATTTGTTTATCTGTTTTATCTGAAGAAAACATGAAACAAAAGTTTATGCCTTATTTATTATTTCCTATGTTCCCCTCTCCAGAGAAGCCCTCAAGTATTTGGAAATGTAAACATTTGGTAATGGAAAAGCTCTGTATAATGGGAAAATGCAATTAAAATGGATTAAGGTCAACATTTCTTCCCCAATGTGTACACCAATTTTATAGGTTAGTTTGAGAATTTAATAAAAATATATAATAAGTGCTTAGCCCTCTATAAATATCTATGATTATTTGCATTTCTAGGATGGTCTTTACTTTTGTTTGACTGATGTTCAGCTATTCATATGGATCAAAAAAGCTGTCATGCTTTTAGGAAGAGACCTCTCTAATTCAATAATCAGCTACATGCATCTTTTATTTGCAATCAATCTCCCTAAAAACGCAGTGATGTGTAAAATCATGAGAGAAATAAATAGTTAGAAATCTTGCCTTAATTTATGTTTAAAAAAAAAAAGCCTCGGGCGGCGCCTGTGGCTCAAGGAGTAGGGTGCCAGTCCCATATGCCGGAGGTGGCGGGTTCAAACCCAGCCCCGGCCAAAAATCACAAAAAATAAATAAATAAATAAATAAATTGTTAAAAAAAAAAAAAAGCCTGTGTGGCACCTATGGTTCAGTGGGGAGGGCACCAGCCCCATACACCAAGGGTGGTGGGTTTGAACCCATCCCCAGCCAAACTGCAACAAAAAAATAGCCTGGCATTGTGGCAGACACCTGTAGTCCCAGCTACTCTGGAGGCTGAGGCAAGAGAATCGCGTAAGCCCAGGAGTTGGAGGTTTCTGTGAGCTGTGACGCCATGATACCGAGGGTGACAAAGTGAGACACTGTCTCTAAAAACAAACAAAAGCCTGAGAATCACATTTAAAAAATTTTGAACCAAGGAAGGAAACAAAAATTCTGTAGTTTAAGAATAGAAGGCAGATCTTATATTAAATAATGTAAAGTGCTTACAGACATCAATTTTGGATTTAGATGGACTATAGGGTGTCATTTCTTTCTTTGTCCTATGTGATCTTTCTCAAAGTTTGTCATTATCCTGTATCACCTCTCTAAAACTGGACTTTCCTTCCTGATTAAAGAAATATTATTGATTGGGCCACAAAAAGATAAAAAGGTTAGATGCATAAAACATCTGGCATGAAATAAGTATTTAGAAAATACTTGCTATGATTATTATATCAATAACCTAGAGGATGACCATTATAATCTATGCAGATTTTATTAAGAAACACACATAAAATCTTGAACATTATCTGCGAACTCACTGAATTATCTTTGTCCTAGGAAACAGGACACTCATGTGTGCAAGCAATAGCGATTAACCAAGCATTCCAATTCTATTATAGCATCTTACAGCCTTCATCAGAAGTGCTGGAGGAGGATATGCTCTCTTGATTTCTGGAAAAAAGCGTTCATTCCCTGCTTACTTCAGAAGATTGATTGGGTGTGGATGCTTCATTTCCCTTAGAAGAGATCAAATTAGCAATTAACTCATTCTCAGGAAGAAACAGCCTAAGCTTAGAGAAGCTTCATAAGTTCTTACCTGGTGAAAAATTAGCAATTGCCGTAATAATTGATGAGGTTAAATAAGAAGATTTCCCTGAATCAGGAAAGCCGTCATTATAAGTATGTATTTTACCCAGAATAACAACAACAACAAAATGTTCTCCCTCACATATATAAGTGGAGGCTAGACGATGTGTGGGCATGATCATTAGAGTGACTAAATGGACATTGAGATTCAGAAGGGAAAAGGTAAGGAGGGGAATGGGGGATGAAAAATTAAGTATTGGTGCAATGTACATTATTCAGGTAATGGGTATAGTAAATGCCTGGAGTTCACTATGCAGTTCAGACATGTAACAAAAATCCACTTGTACCCCCAATATCTACTTAATAAAAATGTTAACATTTTTCCTATTTTAATGTTTTTTTTTTTTTCCAATTAATATGAGGGTATATACAATTAGGCCACATTTCTTGCATTTTCAAGGCCAACTGTAAGTTGTAGCTGCGTTCCTCACACAGGAAGTGTGGTCTCTACCCACACACTGCTCCTTCCCGGAAGGAGCTTGCTAACCCCTTTTCCCTCCAATTTCCCCACCCCTCTTCTTGGAAGCAATTGAGTTTTTTCCTCATGGGTACACTTTGTCATTTATCTACAAGTTTCAGATTAGTATTGAGTACATGTAAAGGCTGTCTTTCAATTCTTGCAATATTTTCTTCAGTAGCGTGTTCTCCAAATCCATCCAAGTTGTAACAAGGGATACAAAATCTCCATCATGTTTTCATGGGGGAATAGTATATCATGGTACACATATATCACAGTCTAGTCACCCATTGCAGCATCTTACCACACGTCAGATTATACTACAAGTTGATACTGATCAGAATGGCATGCTATTTTGGTGTAAAATTCTTGGGTAAAGTATGTATTTTTACAGGAATTAGTATAGACTTGCTATTCTGTGAATTTTAGAATTTTTTTAGGGTATAAAAGTATTTTTTATTTTGTATTAGAGGGAGGAAGAAGAGTGGGGGAAGGGAAGAGAAAGAGAGAGAAAAGGCAGCAGAGAGCAGGGAGTGAGAGGAAGGAAGGTGGAGGGGACAGACAAGGAGGGAAGAGAATGGCGTGACACTCCAAAGAAACTGCCAGCCCTTTACAATAATTGTCCTGAGTACGTTGGTTTCTACAGTATATTTATAACATAAAATCAAATGGTACCAATAATTCATATGGAATCAAAATTGTCATTTCAGCTTGTTCGTGCTGAAAAAAATAGCAACTTTTATTGCCATCATGTGCTAAGAAAATTGCATTCTAGGTCTCCTTATCAGTTTAAAAAAATCAAATACAAAAAAAAAAATGGAAAGAGAATGAAGGAAGTCAAAAGAAAAGAAAAAGAAACTTTCTAAACTTGACAAGAACTAAAAATGAGTCCATTACTAGTCAACACAATTTGAAGACAAAAATGTCTGCAAGCTGATGGCTGATACTGAAATTATAACACCGAGTTTACTTTAAATTCTTATTTTGGTGAAACTCAGAGCACATAATTTGGTATGCGTTCATGAGAAAAAATAATTCTTTCAATTTAAAACCCAAGCTGTGTTTCATGCTAATTGCATTAATTTTGTATTCCTCATCGACTTCCTGTATTGTATTGACTGTCACTTGAATGTGTGCAGCTTTCTTCCTCCTAATCCTCCCTGGGTGAAGTCAGTTCAGTCAATTAAAATCCTTGAACACCATTTCCCCACCAAGAGATTTCCTTCATTCTCTCACGTAATTAGTGTATTTTTCTCTTTGAGTTATAAATCCTCCGACTTCCTTAGTATTTTTATTTGGGGATTAATTACACTGTTCTAATGAAGCTTCCCTGATTTTTTAAGCCTTCAAAGTCTCTGACACAATATGAAGCTGTAAAACCAAACAACTTACTGCCGGCCCCCACGGTATCCATTTCTCTAGGCTGAATAACGCTCTCAGTGGGATAAAAAGGTGAGCATTGAAGTAGGTCAGGGATTTCCTTACAAATAGTATCACCACTCTATTGCTCCACTGTAGGAAATAACAAGAGCATGTTTTTATCTGATTGTGAAGCCTTTGGCGTCTTCTGTACACTTTCAAGGCTGCAGGCCACAGTGGAATAGGCTGAATTAATCTCTTTAGGTTTAAGCTTATTTATCAAAAAGGAAGAAGGTTGTATGCTAAAGTCTTAGGTCAAGCCCTCTGCTTTCACTCCGATCTCCCCACCTTCATAAAACTGAGATGTGACTTAATAACGTCTTTACACATTGAATAATGCTTTGCAGCTGCCTGTGATGGCAGAACACAGCAAGACATTGTGTAAATGTTGGAAGATATAATATCATTAATCCAGGTATGAATTCAGTAGCTAAGAGGAGAAAGATATAACAGCCTTGAAATTCAGTGAAAAATGAGGTGCCCAATTTGTTCAGTTTTTATAATAGATATACATATATTATGTGCATGTGTTTATATATATATGTGCCTAAATTCATATTGTATTTAAAATAAATATAAATTTAGGTCCCTTTTAAAGTTCTAATTCAGAACTCTAAGAGTAGGTATGAGATACTGTCTAACCAAAATGTTCCTTGAAAAATAATTACATGGAGTTAAATTGTATGTTATTTTTCAAGTCTTGGGGTGAATTCCCATTTGTTCCCGTGACTAATTCAGCTCAGATTTCCTAAGTATAGTAGTAGAAATGAACGGCAGACTTCTCAGAGATTGGGTTTTTAATGCTAACAAAGTGGTTGTGGCCTTTGACAAATTTAGCAAGTATCAAGAATTACCTTTGTGGGCTTGGCGGCTCTAACACAGTGGTTATGGCGCCAGTCACATACACTGAGGCTGGTGGGTTCGAACCCAGCCCAGGCCTGCCAAACAATGATAACTGCAACAGAAAAATAGCTGGGTGTTGTAGCGGGTGCCAGTAGTCCCATCTACTTGAGATGCTAAGGCAAGAGAATTTCTTCTTCTTCTTTTTTTTTTTTTTTGGCAGGGACTGGATTCGAACCCACCATCTCTGGTATATGGGGCCGGCGCCCTACTCCTTGAGCCACTGGCACCGCCCTGGCAAGAGAATCTCTTAATCCCAAGAGTTTGAGGTTGCTGTGAGCTGTGTGCCATGGCACTCTAGCAAGGGTGACATAGTGGGACTCTGTCTCAAAAAAAAAAAAAAAGAATTATCTTTGTCAAACTACCATCTGTTAAAATTCTCCCAAGACAGAATATCCCCTCTCTTTGTTGCCAAGGGCAGCCCCCAAATCATCAATTTCTTATTTCTTTTCTCTTTTTTTTTTTGAGACCGAGTTACACTTTCTTGGGTAGAGTGTAGTGATCATAGCTTCATAGCTCATAGCATCATAGCTCATAGCAACCTCAAACTCCTGGGTTCAAGCAATTCCCTTGTCTCAGTCTCACAAGTAGTTGGGACTACAGGCACCTGCCACTTTTTAGAGACAGGGTCTCGCTCTTGCTCTGGCTGGTCTCGAACCTGTGAGCTCGCCTTGGCCTCCCAGAGTGCTAGGATTACAGGTGTGAGCTACCGTGCCTAGCAATTTCTCTGTTTCTATTATTTTCTTCCTTGTCTTTAACTGTGACTTTCTGGAAACAGTTATGGAAGATCTACTGGCTAAATATGCGTTATATAAAAATAATGAATAAAATATACTCCTTGCCTAAAAATACCCTAAGGTTAATAAGGTATATACATTCAGTTTTAAAAAAAGGTCTTACCAATTATTAAGTACTAATGCTTTTGTACAGCTGGAAAGCAAACAATCAGATTGACTAAAATGGTGTATGAGAATCAGAAATCATTCACAAAAAAAGGCTCATTGGAAGGAAAATTTTGTAACAACTAACGTTTGTTAAAATGCAGATTTCTGGGCCCAGAAAGGTAGAACTCTTTAATTTGCATGTTTAACAGGTCACATAGAAAATGGTAATCATAATAGGTAACTCATGATTGAATGCCTATTAGTAATGAATGGTGTTCTGGTTAATGTATTGATCACAGTCTGTAGACCTGGATTCAAAGTCTGTTATATTCATTGCACGAGTATGTTAGCAATCAAAGAAAACTACCAGGCAGAGGTATCAGAAAGAACATGCAAAATGATATTGTACCAGTAGACTATTTTGAGAGTAGTGTTAAGTAACAGCATCCCAATTGTTTTTTTTTGTTTGTTTGTTTGTTTGTTTGCAGTTTTTGGCCAGGGCTGGGTTTGAACCCACCACCTCTGGCATATGGGGCCAGCGCCCTACTCCTTTGAGCCACAGGCATCACCCAGCATCCCAATTGTTTTAACAATATATTATAGCAATAGTGCATCCCCCTAGATCAAAGTTAGCCTCATCCAGGCTCTGCTGTAGGCTTCAGTGCCTGGGCTCCTCAAGACTTTATTCTGGAGGCAAGGCTGCAGGAGCAGCAGCTGCTTGAGGGAACCTCTTAAGTTCTTATATCAACTATCAGAAGCTCCCAGGACAACATTATTACACACTTTTGTGTCAGGTGAACCATCATCATATCAAACAATCCAGTTCAAATTGCCAAGGCCACTGTTACTAATAGTAACATGGTGTAGGTGTCAGGTTCATTCAGTATTTAATAGTGAATGATAATTTAATAAAAAGACTTCCTTTTTAATTTACTTTTTATTTTTTTTAATGTAATTTTTAAACTTAATTGGTTCAAGTTCATGGAAGTTACAAAGAATTAGGTTACACTGTTTGTATTTGTTAGGTAAAGTCCCTCTTATAGTTGTGGCCTGCCCCAAGAGGTGTGGCATATACCAATACACGGAAACCCCGTTCTCCCCCCTCCTCCCCTCTGCCTGGTTCCGCTACTTCCTGGTCCCTCATTCCACTTCCCCTACTCCCCATCTTGAATTGGTTTGAGTTTTTCTCTTATGTGGATTATGCACTATAAAAAGACTTTCTAATGAGGTGTAAAGAAGTTAACTGGATAAGAGTATGTTACCACCCTATACCTAATTGTTTTAATGATGTATTATAGCATGATATATATATAATAATACATAATTATATATATATTATATAATATATATTATAATAATGATATATTATAGAGAAATTTCAAATAATATTTGCAAACATAGAAATGGGGTCTGATTATGACCTAAACTGTGCCTTCCCAAAATTCAGAGGTTAAAATCCTAACCTCTGTGACTGTATTTGGAGATAGGGCAGAGAGGAGGCTAATTAAGGCAAATGAGGCCATATGTGTGGGGTTAAATTCGATAGGACTGGTTGTCCTTATAAGGAGAGGAAGAGACATAGGAAGTGTGCACACAGGGAAAAAGCCATTCCAAGACAAGTAGGGTGTGGCCGTCCGTAAGGCAGAGAGGCCTGGCCAGAAACCAACCATGCTAGCACCTTGATCTTGGACTTCCAGCTTCCATACTGTGAGGAAATAATCTTCTGTTAAGCCACCTAGCCTGTGATATTTTGTTATGACAGGCAGAGCTGACAGACATGGGACAGTGAAACTGAAATTTAGACTTCTCAGAGATTCTGACAAATGATTCTGAACCGTCAATTCTGAAGATGGGTAAATATCTTGATAACTAGGAAAAATTCAGTATTTACTTAAATCATGAAGAGTCAGCATTATTCTGTATTTTTTAAAGTTATAATAGCTCTGTTTACCTTGAAAAGATAAGTCTTTTCAAAAGTTACAAAGATTATTAAATTTTGAAAATAGACATTGTATTTTTGTTTTGTTCAAAGAAACTAAATTGATCAATATCAAGAACAAGAAAATAAAAGAGCACAGATGGAAAAAAACAATAATAATATTAACAATTTATGTAGAAATACCTAACACTTCAAATATTACTGATGCTAATAATAATAGATATATCATCTTATTTTATTTTTGAAAATGTATGTCTCTTATGTTTTAGTGATGCATGCACATTATATTTGTGCATAAGGTATTTATGGAGAACATGTGCTATTTTGTTAGATGTACATAATGTATAATAATTAAGTCAGGGTATTTGAGGTATCAGTCACCTCAAGTATTTACCATTTCTGTGTTTGGAACATTTCAGGTTCTCTTTTCTTATTATTTTGAAACATAGAGCAAACATAGAGCCCAAGCAGGAGTCACTCTGCTATCAGTGATTGAACTCATTCTCTCTATCTGTGTACTCGTGATCACCAGTCAACTTCTCTTCATCACCTGCTCCCCTGTCCACCCACACACACACGCACCCTTCCCAGTCTGTGATATCCATCATTCTGTTCTCTACTTTCTTCCGACCAACTCCTTCAGCTCCCACTTATGAGTGAGAACATTCAACATTTGCCTTTTTTGTGCCTGGCTTGTTAACATTATTGCCTCCAGTTCCATCCATATTGCTACAACTGGCATAATTTCATTCTTCTTTATGGCTGAATAGTATTCCATGGTGCATATATAGTATATTTTCTTTATCCATTTTCACAATCTTTGCTGCAATAAACATGGGGTGCAGGAATCCCTCAGATATTCAGAGATATATTCTCCTTCTTAATAAAACATATCCTAATAAAACAGAGATGCAAACTAAGTGAAATAAAAAGGTAAATGTGTAAAAATCAGGCAACAGATTTTTCTGACAATAATAAATTTAGCCTGAATCATAATAGGACCAAGGGGGAAGATTTGAAGGAAGCTGTGAAGTATTCACGGTTCTCTGCTGGTGGAGTCCTATTAAGGAATCAGTAAGCCACTGAAATAACAGCAGTGTCCATCTGCAAAGTCTGCAAAGGAAGTCACACAAATAAAGTTCAAATATAATGCAAACAATTGCAGAAGTTTTGAATAGTTTTTAAAATAGGATTTGAAAATGATTATAAAAATGTATAATCACCGCTATCTATGGCACATTAGAGCCTACATTTGTGAGCCTAAGAAAAGCTTTATTCTATGTGTCCAAATGTTTATAACGAATGATGCAGAGAGTTGTAAATCATTGGGTTAAACGGCGTGAATTATAGAGTTATACAAAACTCCTATTGAGAAACACACTTTTGCCTGTTTTTCTCCTACAAAGACTCTGCTGGCTCTCTTTTGTTGCTTTATGTCCTATCCACCTTGGAATCCCATATAAAGTTAGTTTTCACAACATATTTTATGACAAAGACAAATTTTGTTAAAAGAAATTCTGGTACTAAAGTGTGGGACCCTGGAACCAGCTCACACAGATTGCATGCAGCTCTTCCTAACTGGGTCCAGAGAGGCCACTTTGGAAGCTATAAATAAATGTCTATGTAAAGGAAAGGGGAAGTAGAGGCAGTGTGATAATTGATAGGAGCAATTGGGGGCTTTCTCTTTCCCCTGGAGATTCAGTTTTTTAACATGTACTGGTGTAGCACTAGAGCCATTTGTTATGATGATAAAATATTATTGTATTAATAATGATGATTGAATATAGCTAATATTTGCAGGCTTGTTTTATACTGATATTTGAAATGTTTTATATACCATAAATGAATTACTATAAGAAATAATCACATGAGGTAGGTGGTAAACTTCTTCTTCTTATGAGATGATGATATTGAAGTTAGAGATATTGGATCTCATTCAAAGTTATCCAGCTTTCTAGTTAAGTGCTGTGTCGCGGACCGCCAGTCGATGGGTCTCAGTCCGAGGGTGTTCAGGGTGAACGTTACAGGTGGATTGAAAGGTCGACGCAGGATGAAAATGACAGACTGCTACACACCGAGTGATGAAGAAAGCAGCTGTGTCTTTACTTTTTTAAGTATGGTATTTATACATTTTCTTTCCAGGGTTAAAACAATGTAATCATTATTTTGTTTATGCTTGTAAATTATCTTTGTGTCTTCAATTATCTTTGT
The DNA here is from genome assembly GCF_027406575.1 of Nycticebus coucang. Lineage (NCBI taxonomy): Eukaryota > Metazoa > Chordata > Mammalia > Primates > Lorisidae > Nycticebus > Nycticebus coucang. The sequence goes on along the minus strand of NC_069802.1, from coordinate 20,176,822 downwards.
GTCTCCATATGTGGTTTATCATGTATTATATGTTTTCAAGGTTTTGCTCTTTGGAGGGAGGTGGTTTATTTTTTCAAGGTTTTTGTTCTAGGGAAGTGGTTTCATTAGTAACACCTGGTTGCTTCCCCTTATCTAGGAATGTCAAGGCTTGTAACTTCTCTTAGTTCTGTAATTGTTCTCAGTTTCTTATGATCTCTTTTAAAAACAGCTGAACATATTCTTTTATGTATAATGCTTGACTACTTCTATATATTTTTACTCTAATTAGTAACTATATTTTGATTCATAGTTAATTGCTTGTTAAACATTAAACTACTCTATTGATTTGTGTTACATATGAAAATTAGTGAAGTAAGATGTTTTTCTAAGTAAAGTTTTATTGCAGATGGTGATAATGCATGTTGTGTTAGAGAAAAGCTTTTCTGTGAGAGGCACTGTGGATGGTGGGTGTGCATATCGTGATGGAACATTTTGTTTGCCGTGTCTGCATTGTCTCAAGTCACTGACATTTATGGTAGGGACGTGCTGTTGACCAGGCTTACTTGGAGCCACTGAGTTCGGCACAGCCATTCTTGCTGTGTTTAATTGTGGATCAGTAAGTCACTGTGTTTATTCTTAGTTTCTCAAAACAATCAGGCAATAATCAGTCATTCAACTGAACAGACAGGTTTTAGGGTAAAGGTTTCTTAGGCTTTTATGCCGCACCTCATGACTTCCTACGTTCACTAAAAGGCATGCTAGGCAACTTATGCGCTGCTGTCGCAAGCCAGGGGGACTGGGGGTAACGCTCCGGGGAGCACAGACCGCCTAACCACGTACTTTACAACGCGGACAGAGCCATCCCACCACGGCCAGATGCCGGGGGTGCGGCAGTGCTGAGCTAGTAATACAGGACTGCCTCACCCAGGTTCTCATCAAGAGCTTGGAACAATGGAAAGAGAACCTCTGGCCAGGCCTGGTGGCTCACACCTATAATCCTAGCACTCTGGGAGGCTGATAAGGAAGGATTGCTTGAGGTCAGAAGTTCAGGAGTTCGAGACCAGCCTGAGCATGAGCGAGACCCCATCTGTACTAAAAATAGAAAAATTAGGGGGTGTTGTGGTGGGCACCTGTAGTCCCAGCTACTCAGGAAGCTGGAGCAGGGGGATCACTTGAACCTAGGAGTTTGAGGTTGCAGTGAGCTAGGCTGACTTCCCTGCACTCTACTCAGGGCAACAGAGTGAGGCTCTGTCTCAAAAAAAAAAAAAAAGGCAGAGAGAGAGGGAGTCTCTGGAAGTTGTGCGATCTGAGCATATGTTCTCCTGTGTTCCGTTCTCGCTCTTTGGCCTTGGGTATTTTGTATTCTCCAATTCGAAACTATAAATAAAAAGATTGATTGACACAATTGCTTATAATAAAGATATCACATGGTTCATTCATCTAAAACATATGATGTATTTGACATTTTTAGCTAATATTTAATCTCTTTTTCTAATTTTTTCTTCTACGCACTCGTCTTAGTTACACCACTTTTTCTCTCCTTATTATACAAAAATACATAATTACTTTGGACACATGAGAAATGGTATTTTCTTGTTTTTCAATACTTTGCTATTTGCAGTCGTTTTCAACCGCAAGTCAGCTCCTCAAGTATGTGATCACAGTTACCGTATTTTCCTAAATAATATCTTTATTCAAATGAAAATATGGAATGTTTAACATTGGGGGTCTAATGCAGCTCTCTAGAAGGGTCATGATGATGCCTTGGATAGTGTGTTGATTTCAAAAATGTAAGTAAGTTATGGTTTCTGGGCTTATATTGAATGTAGAGAGAATAAGATTAGCTGATGGATTTGGAAATAAAGGCAGCATTCAAAAGATGACACTATAGTAATTTCATCATCTTAAAAAGCTGGATGTTCAGAATTTACATTCACTGACATGGCAACCACTAACAGAAAATTAGTTTGGAAAGATATTACAAGAACTTGGTTTTAAACATATTAAGTCTTTAAAGTATATTAGGTGGTTTTTCAGAGGAGCTGCTGATTGTACAGGAAATATGTAAGATTTATGTTTAGAAAACATGCCAGATCATACATTATAAATTAAAAATGGGATTACCTCTATACAACCTCATTTGAAAAAATGGGTTTGTTCATGTAATTTTAAAAATGACTAAAAAAGATTTAGGATAAGTAGATAGAAACATTAACTATGTAAAATTGTGAGAAAAAAAGTGTATAGAAAAACTGCTGGAAAAATATTTAAGCCCTGATGATTTCCAAAGTAAATTTTGTCAAATTAAAAAAATAAATAAATAATTATAATGCTTTAATAAATATTCCAGAGTACAAAAACATCAAGAGGTATTTCAAATATATATTGTTTTATTGTTGGGGAATCATTGAGGGTACAAGATGTGCCACAAACTGAGACCGCCCCCCTCTTGCTCCATCCCTCTCTCTGCTCAAATATTTTTTAGATATCAACATAGTAGCCAAATTACACACAAAACCCGACACTATAAGCTTACCAAAATTATAACACAAAGTTTTTCTAAAATTGTGTTGATTTTAATTCAGTGACTTACAAACACATACACATATACACACACATACACACACACCCCTCCAACAATTACAGGTTATTTATTATTAGGAATTATATGTACTTACCTTATTCATATAGCAAAAAGAAAAAACTCTAAAATTAATTATTGATGCTTTAATTAACAATGTTGCATTTCATTTAATAAAATAAGGACAGAAAGATCCTTATTTAACATGATGGATATACATAGCTATATGGGTATAGATATATAAATATTCAAAAGAAATCTGGATTCTAAATAGAGAATCACTAAAGTTAGTAATTTTCAAAGTCTAGGAAAGAACAAGGATATCTACTTTGTTCTTTATCATTTAACTTTATTCTAAGATAGGAGGCAAGACATTTTGATGTGAAATAAAATATGGTACATAAATATTGCACAAGTGATATCAAAGTTATTGTTATTTGCAGATAATTCTAAATAACTGAAAGATACAATATTTAACTGAGAAATCTCTTCAAAAATAGAATCAAGTGATGGTACCACATTATTACATAAATTCATCTCATTTCTAATAATTATTTGAAGACAATCCAAAATAGTAAAAAAAGAAGTAAACCCTTACCTTACTAGAAAAAAATGTAAAATGGCCAAGAATAATTTTACTAAAATAGCATGGAATGTAAATGGAAATAAAATTATAACTCTACTGAAAGACAGAACAAAGACTTAAATCCAACAGTCATGAAGAACAATATACATAAATTGGACCTATAAAATGCAGCCTTCTCCACAGAAGAGTAAGATACTGGAAAAGGTGAGTTATGAACTGGTAATATATTTTCAGTTCATATGACAATGTACTAATTTCTTGAATATGCAAAGTACTCCTAGGATGAATAACTCAATAGGAGAAAAGAATATAAGTAGGTCATAAAATTTTGTAGAAGGCACCAGTTAAGGGAAGAGTTATATGCATATGTAATCTGAGTAAGTTGTATGATCTAGCCAGGAAGGCTATGTTAACCAGTGTGATGAAAGTGTGTCAAACGGTCTGCGAAGCTAGTGAATGATGCCCCATGATCATATCAATGTACACAGCTATGATTTAATAAAAAAAAAAAAGACTGTCACATGAATGGCAATTTCCTGGTTTTGCTAATGTATTTGTACAAATAATGTTTATGTAACAATATATATATAATCTATACCTGAATATGTTTATCACACCACAATTCACAATTGAAAAGATTTGGTATTCACTTAAGTGACCATCGGTTGATGAGTGGATATGGGATACATGCACGTACACACACACACACACACACACACGAGTACTATTCAGCCACATAAAAGAATGAAATAATGTCTTTTGCTGAAAGTTGGATGAAATTGGAGAACATTATCCTAAGTGAAGCATCTCAGAAATCAAGAACAATGATCACGTGTTGTCCCTAAAAAGTGGGAGCTGAATGACAAATAGATGTGGTCGTATAGTGGTGTAAAGTAGTGGTCCTTAACCTTTTTTGGGTACCAGGAACGGTTTCATGGAAGACGATTTTTCCATGGCCCAGAGGGTAGGGAGTGGTAGGATAATGGTTTGGGGACGATTCAAGAACATTATAATTGTAGTGCACTTCATTCTAATATTATTACATTGTAATATATATAAAAAAATATGCAACTCATCATAACAAAAAATCAGTGGGGTCCTTGAGCTTGTTTTTCTGCAGGATGGTCCCAGCGCTGGCATCACTGGCACAGCTACACCTCCGAGGATTAGGCATTTGATTCTTGTAGGGTTTGCACTCCTATGAGAATCTAATGCCACCTGTGATTTGACAGAAGGCACAGCTCAGCTGGTAATGTGAACCACGATGAGAGGCTGCAGATAACAGATGACGCTTCACATGCTCACCCTCTGCTCACCCCCAGTGTGTGATCCAGTTCCTAACAGGCCACAGACCAGTCCCTAGGTTTGGGACTGCAGGTGTTGAGAACACTGGAAACTAAGAAAGGGGGAAGGTGTGAGAGGGGTGAGGGATAAGAAGATGTCTGTCAGGTACAAAGTACACTACTCTGGGGATGGGCACATCTGATATTAGCATAATATAATTTACAATTCATATGTGTAACAAAAGCTCAGTACTCCCTTAATATTTTGAAACTAAAAAAAAATTCATTATGGCATGCTCATCTTCCTTTAAGGGAAGAATATTGATTTACTTTTTTTTTTTTTTTTGAAGTTTTTGGCTGGGGCCGGGCTTGAACCCACCACCTCTGGCATATGGGGCCAGGGCCCTACTCCTTTGAGCCACAAATGCCACCCTTTTTTTTTTTTTTTTTAGTTCTAAAAATGATGCCAACAAAACTTTATTCTTTTTTTTTTTTTTTGTAGAGACAGAGTCTCACTTTATGGCCCTCGGTAGAGTGCCGTGGCGTCACACAGCTCACAGCAACCTCCAACTCCTGGGCTTAAGCGATTCTCTTGCCTCAGCCTCCCGAGTAGTTGGGACTACAGGCACCTGCCACAACGCCCAGCTATTGTTTTTGTTGCAGTTCAGCCAGGGCCGGGTTTGAACCTGCCACCCTCGGTATATGGGGCCTGCACCTTACTGACTGAGTCACAGGCTCCGCCCCAAAACTTTATTCTTAACTTTCCTATTTTAGAGTGGCACTTGCCATTTGTCCTAATAATGTGGTCAGCCTTCCCCCATCTAAGTAAAAGCGATATAGGAAAATAATACATTCTTAATTTATGGAAACACTGCCCCAACTATCTCCCTGTGTAATGGCAGGAAAGTAATTTGGATTTGCTGATGAATTTTTTTTTTAATATGTCAATATTTTTCAACTATAGCATCAGTTGAAATGTTAGGTCCTTTGCTGGAGTTGCATGATTTGGTCTTTGCTTCTATATTCAGTTTTCCCTGACTCAGACATTTAGCTGAAACTGCTCCATCTGTGGTGAATCCTGAGTGAACTGTTCGTGGGGACACAAGTTGGTAACCATGCTGATTGATGGTATATTTGGAGTGGATGTAAGTGATGATAAGGGGATATCTATAAAAAATGTGCCCTTTTAAAAAGTTTGTATAACCCTCCAGCTTGGACTGGCAGGCCTCAGAGCATAACCTAATTCTATTTGAGTTGTTTAAAAATTGAGGTTCAACTGAATTTGGAGGCATGTTGAATAACAATGTTAGGTTATTTTTCTGAAATGGAATTATAATTTATATTTAATTAAATGTATTTTTATATTTAATAAATTATACAGAGTCAATAAAATCATACTCAATGCATAGTAAAATCTCTATTGTATGTATAGATGCATATAATGACTGAATCCTTTCCAGCGAATGCTCATAAAAAGAAAAAGAAATTAGCAAATTATTCCATTTGTGATTAGAGTACTCAAAAGTTGAAGAATGTTCCTAGTTATACAAAGAATGTTCTTGAATTTTAGAAGTTTGAAGATATACCAGAAAATTCAAGTAAGGACATGAATTTTTATCTGTTGACATTTAGTCCAGAAGCTTTTGTTTATTTGAAAGCAGAATACACATTTGGCATTTTTTCCCTCTCTCTCTCTCTCTCTGTGAAAATTACCCACGATATGTTCCTTAGGAGTAATGTTACCAGCAGACATTCAGATGTTTCAGAGAAAAGGATGAGGAGCGTATGTCCTAGAGTTTATTCTGTGTTTCATATGTAACTATGACAGCATTAAGTACACATTTTTAAACTCAATTTGTGTCAGTTGCCCAAGGATAAGCCAGAAAATAAGAAATCTTTTAAAAAGTTTCTCAAAGTTATACAGCTTTCGTGTATGACAGCTGAATTTTCACTGCAAAGGCATGAATTTATCAGTATTGTAGCCTCCAAAATATCTTTTGTTTATCTGAGTAGTGACCCATAGAACTTAGATCCACATTACCCTAATTGCAGAATATCTCTTAAAATTAGTTTCATTTGCAGTTGTAGTATTGAAATAGCACTAAACTTGATTCATTATTTCAAGAATATTTTGCATTAATGAACACTCATCGTTTCAATGAATTTAGATACATTTTTTAGGGCAGATCGATGTCAACAGATGCTAACTAATTGATTTTGTTTACAAATTTTTATTTAGTAATTTCTAAATTAAATTTGTTTGTTTCCAAAAGAGATACAGTTTGTATATAAACAGGTTATTTATTTATTTATTTATTTATTCTTGCTTGAGATTCATTGAGGGTGCAAAGAATTGATTGTGGTTGTTTGGTAAAGTCCCTCTTGTAATTGTGTTAAAGGGGTTATTTTAAACAAAGATTACTTAAGGCCAGGAGAACATTCCTATTCCATGTTTTATGTTTGCTTGGTAGTATTGTATGTCAATGAACGATTAAATATTCATACATGCAGATGATATCCATTGGGCAGATAAATTGATATGCCTACTGTATATGGAATATTTTATAAATCACTTTGTACCTCCAAAGTTGAAAACAGCAAATTCTGTCTTCAAAACAACTTACGCAATTCATGAGGATATGTAAAAGTTTGTGTTAAAAAACTGAGCCTATGAAACATGATGATATATCAGGAGAGAGAAATAAATCACACAGTAGTTGATGTTTAGCTGGTGGAAAGATGGGTATAATTTCCTATAAAAACTTGAAGCAAATGATGAGGATGAGAAAATCGTGTTAGTTAAAGGATAAACATTCAAGTTCTATTTAAAGATTTGTAATGAATTCAGCAAAGCTACATTGACTATGAAAAGTGAAATATGACAGAAAACACAAAACCAAATCAAACGGACTATTGTACATAAACATTTTTTCTCAGTCATTTCAGCTGAATTTAGACGTACAATTCTCATATGAATTTGCAGAAAATCTATTTGAACCACATAAAATTTTCTAAAATTACAGTTTTCTTTCAGTGCTCGAAGAAGCATTTATGGACACATTTTTAACGGAGGCAGAAGGTAGAATTCTTCAGTGAGATCTTTTAAAGTTTTCTATAATCAACATGCAGCTTATTCAACGACCTGTATAATCAGCTTACTTGTGATTTATTGTATCAAAATGTGATGACAGGCTGGCATAATGGCCTGTTGCTATAGTCCCAGTTCCTCAGAAAGCTGAGGCTGAAGGATCTGCTGAGCGCTGAGCACAGGAGTTCAAGGCTGTGGGGAGCTATGATCATGTCTGAGAACAGCCGGCTGCACTTCATGTCAGCCTGGGCAACATACCAAGATCTTATCACTTAAGAAAAAAAGATCATAATTCCTGGTGGCTCCTGTGGCTCAGTGGATAGGGTGTCAGCCACATACACTGAGGGTGGCGGGTAAGAACCCCGCCCCAACCAAAACTGCAACAACAATAACAAAAACTAGCTTGGTGGTGTAGCAGGCACCTGTAGTCCCAGCTACTCAGGAGGCTGAGGCAAGAGAATCGCCTAAGCCCAAGAGCTGGAGGTTGCTGTGACCTGTGGGCGATAGAGACTCTGTCTCTAAAAACAAACAAACAAACAAACAAAAGGATTAAATTCCCTGAGCTTCATTTTAACCTGGAATTGGGCCCTATTTTGTTGTGGACCTTTTTAAAGAACGTTTGAAAGATGTGTATTATCCCACTTATGTCCAAACATGCCCATATCACAGGTGGGACGGATTTACTGGAAACGTAGGAAAGTGCAAAGCGTGAGTGTCAACCTGCTTTGCGAAATGCTTACTCTAAATGCATAAAGTTGAGTAATTTGCAGAATATTCTGCTAACGTCATCATTGAAAATAACAGCCTTAATTTGTGTATGTTGAATAAAAGCTTCGCAAATTAATCTGATTAATTTATTAATTTATTTCAAGTACTATTATTTTCCATGGTATAGGCAAGAAAAAAAATAATCAATAAAACCGACCAATCCAAGTTTAGTTAATGTGGATTTTATTAAATAAACCTATAATAATTTTATTTTTTAATTTCAGATTAATGTGGGATACCATGATAAAATTCTATAGTTTGCATTTGTAACATTAAAGTCTGAATGGAATGGATATCCTACACCCAGGTCATGTGCCATACACCTTTGCAATGTACTCTCTGGTTGGGAATTTGCCCAACCCATTTCCCTCACCCATTGCCTGAATCTCATTGAGTTTTTCAGCAAACATAAAGTGTCTATTTTTCCATTCTTGTGGTACTTCATTTAGTAAAATAGTTTTATATGCATTTAAAAAAATATTTTATATGTGTTAGAACCTTAATTAAAATGTTCAATAAAATCAGAGATAGTGGCTTTCTTCGTAATACTTCAAATACTTGGAATTTCAATATGATTTGAAAGTACAATTCTTGATCGGTCCCCTTTATTTGTATAAAAACTCCCTTCCAATGTTTGATAGTAGCTTTGTCAATGTGGTTCAGTATAATAAGATTTTTTTTTAAAGAAAGATATTTGTCTTCATCTATGAAAGATATTTTTCTTTAATTATTTCCTGTGATAGTTTAATATTCCAATAATAAAAAATAAATTTTATTTATTTATTTATTTATTTATTATCGTTGGGGATTCATTGAGGGTAGGAAGAACCAGGTTACACTGATTGCATTTGTTAGATAAGGACGGTCTTATAATTGTGTCCTACTCCGGAAAGTTGTACCACATGCTGTGACCTCCCCACCCCTTGGTTAAAACTTCTTACTTTGAAGGAATGTTTACAAATTTCTCATCTAATTTCTTTCCAATATGTAAATTGCAGTGAAGTCTAGAATTAGTATATTTTCTGAATGAATGAAAACCTTAGCAACCAAATAACAATGCCTCTTAAAAGAAAAGGTTTTTTAAATCTCTTTTTCCACTTACTAGCAAATCTACACCAGTTTTGTTCAGACTAGCATTTCTTTTTTTTTTTTTTTTGTAGAGACAGAAAGGCACTTTCTGTAGAGGGCACTTTACTGCCCTCGGTAGAGTGCCGTGGCCTCACACAGCTCACAGCAACCTCCAGCTCTTGGGCTTATGTGATTCTATTGCCTCAGCCTCCTGAGCAGCTGGGACTACAGGCGCCCGCCACAACGCCCGGCTATTTTTTTGGTTGCAGTTTGGCCAGGGCTGAGTTTGAACCCGCCACCCTCGGTATATGGGGCCGGTGCCCTACTCACTGAGTCACAGGCGCCGCCCAGCATTTCTAATTTTTATTTTCCAGTTAGCTATAAGCCTCTTCATGAAGTCGTTTATGTGTAGAAAACAGGTGATTTTTTAAATCAAATTTGAGAATCTGTATCTTCCAACTGATTAATGTGGTAAATTTTCATTTATTTTGGTTATTTTTTATTTGCATTTATTTTTATAGTCTTTTTTATTTTTTTTTTAAATATTTTTTAGTCTCAATCTTGCTCACACTAGTCTGGAACTCTCAAGCTCATGCAATCCACCCGCTTCAACCCCGCAAAGTGCTAGGAGTATAGACGTGACTTATGGCACCCAGCTATTTTTCTAATCTTATATGGTATTTTCTATTTGTTATTACTTGTTTTTCCATCTTAATCTTCTTTTCTTGCCTTCTTTTTTATTGGCTCACTATTTTCCTTTTCTATTTTTTAACTGATTTGAAAATATACATTCATTTTGGTTCTGTTAGTGTAATTTATCCAGTAGTTGAAAGATTTTTATTATTAAATGTCATTTGAAAATATTTATCACCTTAATGATAAACAAGCAGAAGTCCGAATTTTTTAAAACTTGTCCTCAACTCATGGGCCTCATCTCTTTACTTTTAAGTATTTACTGCTATATTAAATTAATTTATCCACCAAATAAATGCGGGACACATTTGTGAATAAGATGCTTTATGAAGAAATATATTTCAAAAAGTATTTATTGTAAAGTTTTGAGTTTTTTTAAAGTGCCTTAGGTTTCTTTGTATAAAGTTGATATATAGACTTCTGAACATTTTGTTGAATTTTAAAATTATAATATAAACAATAAAAATTAAAAATTTGCATATGTACTAAGTCTGCTGGTGCTTTGCTCATCTGTGGGCTGCAAACACATATGTGTGATTAATTTGAAGAGGGTTTTCACTTGTTAGAATTTTCTTAAGCAAAATTAATGTTCTTTGTAAAAATCACTGAGTTTCTCAACAAAACCTGTCTGAGAGGCTCATGTAAATATCGCGTAAGCTATTTCATTTTGAGTTTAAATTTTTTAGCCTTATTCTCAGTACTAACCAGAAAATTCCTTCCAATTCACCTAGGAAATAGATCTCTTTAGATCAACAAGTTCAATGGTTTGTCCATGATGCTGCAGAATTTAAAGCAGTTTGTTTAAACTCTTGTAATGTTATAAAATTGTAATTCTAGGCACATTGTAACAACAAAACAGTTATTTCATATTAAAAAGGGAGTATATATTTATATATATACATGTATTTATATCTTTGAATATAGAGAAATGTGTATCCCAGTATTACAAAAGCCAAGGAAAAGATGGTAAATTTTACATGGCTAATTATTTTACTTTTTTTCGATTTTTTTTTCATTCTTATAATCACTAACAAAGTTAATCTTGTTATTGTATTGAATAAATTATCTGTATTCAGTTTTCAAACTCAAAAATAGATATCATCTAATATGTGTCCCAAAGTGTATGGTTTTTATAGACCATATTGATCTGATAAAGATTATGAAATACTATGATGAGTTTAAATAATAGATTATTCTTTTCCTTTTGTCCATTTTGTATGTTTTAGCTGTCTAATTGCATTGTCCCTAATGTTTTGTCATTCTATTTTTTCTTCTCCCCTTAAAAACGAATCACATATTAATTTTATTTGCCCAACCCCTGTGTTAAGAAGAGGGTTTTATTTACTGCTATGTTCCCATTTACTTCAAAGCCTAACCTTTATCACAATATTTTCTTTCATATTTACAAGTCAACATTTGTAAATAAGGTTACTTTGTTTTCAGCTAATGTGAAATAAATGCTGCAGAGAATGTAATTATAAGCTCCCGTTCTATTTTATTGTACTTCCGAGAAGTCAGAACTCTATTAAATGTGTGACTTCTATTTACAATCTCATGAGAAGGAATTAGAAGAGTAGAAGTGTTTATATATCACGATTTTATTATACATTTATTTAGGTCACAGAAAACTTCATGCTGTAACTATGTAATTCACAAAAATTTTAATGATACAAATTTAAATATTCAAATATTTACGAAAAAGTCTAATTGTTTAGTATAAATAAACCCTGAGAAATGATTTGGTGGTTACTGTATTATTTATTATAAACCTAATACTACAGTAATCCTGTTGTTGACACAAACTGGTTTTTTCTACTAACCCAATAAATAAGTTTTCATTTCTATCATCAATTAAAATGTCCCATATAATGTTTGGACTTTAAAAAAAATGAAGGAGAAGAAATAAAGCAAAAAATACGACCTACAAAGAGCTTTTGTCTTAGAAAGTAAGAATCCTTTTAATCGGCAGTTTTTTAAAATAACTATACATCCCTAGGCATCGTATTGTGAACCCATAGAAGAGACGATGAGATTAGGCAATTTCATTTATTTTCTTCATTAAATAAATACTTACTGTGCATGTAGGATGTAGGATGTACCAAGTACTCTTCTAGATACCAACGATATGTCGCTGAACAACACACACAGGCAGCATTTTGTTTTCCCTTCTTTTCCACTATACAAATAGTTTTTTTTTTTTTTTTTTTTTGTAGAGACAGAGTCTCACTTTATGGCCCTTGGTAGAGTGCCGTGGCCTCACACAGCTCACAGCAACCTCCAACTCCAGGGCTTATGCGATTCTCTTGCCTCAGCCTCCCGAGCAGCTGGGACTACAGGTGCCCGCCACAACGCCCGGCTATTTTTTGGTCGCAGTTTGGCCTGGGCCGGGTTTGAACCCGTCGCCCTCAGCATATGGGGCCGGCGCCCTACAAATAGTTTTATATTAGGCAAGATAAACAGAGAGAGATGTACAGAGAGAAACCCAGTCCCTCTAGACAGTGGCAGTGCTGGGTGCAGACGTATAGCAGGTCAGGAGTGCTACGAGTGCTCTTTAAATTATGTATGAAAGAATGAATATTAAAAGTAGTCATTGTGGGAAACACATGGTAAGTTACCAAGAAACCGTGGAAATGGAATTATTATTATTATTATTATTTTTTTTTTGTAGAGACAGAGTTTCACTTTATGGCCCTAGGTAGCGTGCCATGGCATCACATAGCTCACAGCAACCTCCAACTCCTGGGCTTAAGCGATTCTCTTGCCTCAGCCTCCCAAGTAGCTGGGACTACAGGTGCCCGCCACAACACCCGGCTATTTTTTTGTTGCAGTTCGGCCTCGGTGTATGGGGCCGGCACCTTACCGACTGAGCCACAGGTGCCGCCCGAAATGGAATTATTTTTAAGATGGGACATTGACAATGTTTTTTCATAATTCATGGCAGTCATTGAAGAAAAGTCAAGGTCATGTTCATTATCCACCAAGTTAAGACTTCCGGGTCCTAACTAGATTCAGCAGTGCCCAGAGCTCCAGGAAGAAAGATGGATTTGTGCAGCAATCCATGTGGATGTGAAGTTGTATGATGTCTGGAGTTAAAATGAGCACGTCCATCTAACTGGAGCAAAGAGCAGGAGCTTGGAAAGACCTGGGGAAGACAAATTACTGGGCTGAGGCTGGGACCCCAATGACTGAAAATGAAGTGAATTAAAACATGAAAGTCATAAAAGATCCTTCAGTATAGTTTGTCCTCAAAAATAAGTCCTGGCCTTTAGATTAAAATATTGGTGAGTTAAAGTACATGGTCATACCTGAATTTAAAATAATATCATCATAATGCGTATTTTGTATCACTGATGAGGATATCAGGATTCTTCACTTTATTTTACTTTTTTACAAAAATCAATTACTGTCCATTAGTCTCAAGATTTTGATAGGAGGAGTTTTCCTAAACACTCAAATAATATACTAATAATTGTGTGACTTTATAACTTGGGAAAGTGTTGCTATATATATTCAGCCTCCTTGCTCACATTGATTCTTAGCATAAATTTAATGATTTAAATGTAGAAATATTACTTTAATCTGAGTCAGTATTATTCATGGGGAAATAAAAATTTAAAATATCATTATTACCCTGAAAATCATTAACATAAAATCATTTTACAAAAGTATACTTATTAAAATATTTATTATGCTAACATTATTTTGCATTCTTTCTTCTTGGTCCTGATTATCTTAGCTTTATGTTTAATTTTTTTTTGCCCATCGGAAGGAGATTTGGGGGCCATAAAAGTGTGTCAGTAATCCATGGTACCCATATGTACCCACAAATAATAAATTAATTTATTTTAATGTAACTGATAGCTATATTTAAAAACATTGTACTACTTCCGTATGCATGCAAAATAATAAATTTTGCGTTATGAAATCTATTTTTAAACGTCATTTTATTTGCAAACATAAACATCTTCAAAATTATTCAGCAGGTTATAGGTATATTACTCTCTATTTTTAAAAGGTTACTTTAAATGAAAATCACTTAGCAACTGACCATTATATTATTATTATTGTCATTTTTTTCCTCATGTACCTAATTATCAGCTGACCACTTGCAAAGACTAATGATCTCTGCAATGAGGGTAATATTCATTGCACTGCCAACGTATTGGCTTGTTCTAGATGTCCTATGGGTACTGCTGTCATTATACTCTCTCTCTCTCTCTTTTTATTGCTGCAAAATCTTGATCAAATCACTATTGGGGGTGTTCCCATGGGAGATGATGTCCTTTTTTTTTTTTAACCAATATTTGCATTTCATGTATTCTCAACGTTCCAATGAGGAAATTCATTCATTTATTCATTTTTGTGACTATCTTCCCTTTTTTTGTGGTTCCAATATTCCACTTTATAACCTTTTAGTTATTAATAAGGCTTGAATTACAGAACCGTTTAAGCTTCAGAACAATTTATTTGTATGTGTTTTTTTCCTATATAAAAATATTTGCCTACTATCTTATTAATTCTATGTATTCTAACCAAATGTTCAATCTTAACGCCAACATCACATTCTATCCTTTGAAATGGATTACACAAACATAAGGGAAATTTAAATTTTTTGTTTCAAATAAAGGCTTGTAAGCAATGAAATCTCCTTGAACAAAAATTTGATTGAACGAAGATCTTTGAATTTGCTGGATATAACATACATTTCCTTACTTAATATGCGGAATTATTTTCTGAGATAATTCAGAAAATATTCCATGCACTTCCATAAAACATTCATGTTTTATACATCTCTATTATGCAGCAGAGGATTTATCTTGTTGCTATCTTTCAGAAATCCAATAGTCAGACATTTGCAAGGACGTACTTGTTGTCCCATTCAAGTAGGGTTTACAAACTCAAAGAGTAACATGGCTTCGTTTTTTGCTCACTTTTATTAATTTCAGATTAACATGAGGATACAAATGATTAGGTTACATTGTCTGCATTTGTAGGGTAAAGTACAAGTCGTAGCCGAGCCCTTCCCCCAGGAGGTGTGCTGTACACCCTTATTGTGCACGTTAGGTGAGAGCTTACCAATCGTCCTCCCTCCTCCCCTTTCCGTTTCCCTCCTCCCCTTCTCCATATCATTGTTTTTGAAACACATCTTTTTGATAGGGAATAAACTTGATATTTGCATGCATATGAATGTTATTTATTTCACATAGACTTTAATACAGATATTTTTAAATGAGACTCCATGAATAAATTTAAGTTTAGACCGTAGCAACTTGCTAAAGGAACTGATCATGTGTACCAGTGTTTCTCGGGTTTTATTTTGTTTTGTCCATAACTCATCTAGAAATTGTCATCACTTCTCTATAGGTACTCAATGAAAAAAGTACCCATGTAATTAAGAAAATACAAGCCTGGGCAGCGCCTGTGGCTCAGTCGGTAAGGCGCAGGCCCCATATACCGAGGGTGGCTGGTTCAAACCCAGCCCCGGCCGAACTGCAACAAAAAAATATCTGGGCGTTGTGGCAAGTGCCTGTAGTCCCAGCTACTCCGGAGGCTGAGGCAGGAGAATCGCCTAAGCCCAGGAGTTGGAGGTTGCTGTGAGCTGTGTGAGGCCACGGCACTCTACTGAGGGCCATAAAGTGAGACTCTCTCTCTACAAAAAAAAAAAAGAAAATACAAGCTTATTTAGAATAGATTACCCCAGTGTGTTTATATATAAATCTGCTTTACTAAGAAAAGGAGAAATTATTCGCATTTCCATGACTGTAATATGCATTTATTTCTTTATATAATAAACACAAACTTGTGTTGCATTACTACACTTTATCTGTCACAAACACTAGGTTTTTGAACTCCTCATTTTACAGACTCATAATTATTAAAGTCTGATGATTAAGCATTTCATTCATCTGGCTGATGTCTTTGCTTTGGTGATAAAAATGTGAACCAAGACGCTTAGGGATATACAGTAAGAGTTCTGCTGGATTGTTGGAATAGAGAAAACCCTTTTACTCTGGAAATGAATCTGAACCCTACACTTGTAAGAAACTACCATATGAATCCCACACAGAAAAAAGGTAAAAGCGCTAAAAAAAAAAAAAAAAAGGAAATCAAACGATAATTTCCTAAGTCACTGACTCCAGCTATATTTACTAACTGAAGCCTGCAAATTTTGAGCAAGTTTCTTTTCACCTCATCTCTTTGAACTGACTTGTAAATGAGATTCATCTAATTGATATTGGAGGTTTAGCCATTAAAGAAAATAAACAAAACTAAAAAACATGACAAAGTAAGGTTTTAACTGAAAATGAGTAGCCATCAATAAATATCTTAAAGATCATTGATTACATAAATGGCAAATTAAAATGCATACCAACGTATTTACTCTTTCCAAACATTTATTCAGCCCCAACATGAGCTAATCATTAAATAAAACAGATAAAAACTCAGGCTGTAAGAGCTTCGTTTCTTTTGAGTCATTTTAATGCTAAATGTTTTGTTTGGGGTTTTATTTTCTTCTTTACTATCTCACATACTTTTTAACAAATAGATGAATACAAAAGGGGGTGTTAAACTTACAAGGCAGTATGGGCAGTTGTGGTGGCTCACGCCTGCTATCCCAGCACTTTGAAAGGCTGAGGCCGCAGGACTACTTGAAGACAGAAAGTTCAAGACCAGCCTGAACAGCATAGAAAGATCCTGTTTCTACCGAAAATAAAACAAATTAGCCCGGAGCGATGGGGTGTGCCTGTAGTCTCAACTACTGAGAAAGCCGAAATGGTAGGCTGACAGGAGCCAAGGAATTAGAGGTTGCGCTTAGCTGTGATTGTGTGACTGCACTCCAGTCTGAGTAATAGAATGAGATCATGCCTAAAAACATTTTTTAAAAAGGAATTACTAGCCAATTTGTACAGAAGACCCAATAACTTATACGGTGAGATTTGGCGGCAGATGGAATTAATATGTACCCAGCTCAGGATTATCTCCCACATTTATTAGTTGTCATGAATGAACTTTCTCCATTAGAAACTCCTAATTTTGGTTTAAAGCATCAATTCTCTTGAAGTCTGATCCACTTGTGTCCTGGAGACCAGTGTTAGGCATCTAACGCAATACTAGTTCTCTCCAGCTAAGTCTCTGGTAACATTTAACAAAACTTCTAATGGTTTCTCCTCGCAGGCAGTGCTAAATTCCATCTATGAAAATGGGTGAAGGGAATACATCGAAACCCTACTATACTGCTAGGAAGTCTGTGCTGCTAAAGCACTGTATAGTAGAAAAAAATAACAACAAAAAAATTAAGGACAAGAGAGGTACAGGGCTATTGAGTTGGCATGCAACCATTCATCTGATTTTTTTTTCCAATTATTGCTCCTCTTTTATCATATGAAATAATATTCTAAAGATACCAACTGAAATTTACAGTTTGATTTGTATTGTGCAGTAGAATTACCTCAAGGACATAATCTGCAGAGTGATTAGTATATTTTAAAAGTCAATTGCCGCTGGTTTGCTAGATCATTTGGTTTTCCCCATAGCCTTTAAAAGGAGTAATATTTTTCCAATAGTCCAATTAGGAGAGTGAGATTCAAAGGAGCAGAAATTAAAAATTACTTCTTTTCTTGAATCAGCAGAGACAACCTGTGGTGTTTCTTTTAACAGCTCCATAAAAACACCATTGGAAGTGAACCCTGCAGCCCCCAAATAAACCTGTCAGAATACCTTTTGGGTTGGATCTAATAGCATCTCGTGGGGGCTGCTGGCTCTGAAAATATACTGAGGGAGCCAGAAAGAGAAATACTCTCTTTAATTATATTTATTCTTAAAACTAAGCAGCTAGTTTAGTTTATTAAACCAAGCCTGCCCTGTAATCCTTCCTATTTTACAAGAATAAAAAATTACATGGTTAGTGGAATAAAGGGGATGAGAGGAGGTGTTCCCCATTGTGTTTATACCCTTTTCTACTACAAAACGTATTTCTCCCTCTTTCCTCTCTTCTGTCTTTCTTTACTTTGTGTTTTGCAATAGCACTGCGATCTTGAGAGAAGTGAGTGAAAAATACCTATAAGAAAGGCTGAAATCAATGTTTTTAATGCTTACTATTTCTTCAATTTTCATAAATTTTAGAACTCTCTAACTGTAAGCTCAATGTATTATTTTAACAAATGTGAAGTCAATGCAAAAAATAGATAAATTAGGAAGTAACATAAGTGGAGATGAACAATGATGATTTTAAAGGAATTACTATTATTCCATTAGTTCATGTGAACCACAATAAAGTGAAGAAAACAAACACCAACATAAATTACTTTAAATATGTTGCCATACTAGTAATCTTAAAAAGCTGAAGGACTTGGGTGGTGCCTGTGGCTCAAAGGAGTAGGGTGCAGGCCCCATATACCGGAGGTGGCGGTTCAAACCCGGCCCCAGCCAAAAACTGAAAAAAAAAAAAAAAAAAAAAAAGAGAGAGAGACTGAAGGACTGTCTTGGTATAAATCCAGCCTGGGCAGCTGTTCTTCAGAGCCATCATCGTTTACCCCATCTGCCTTCCCTCCCACCTGAGCATGGGCCAACACCATATGGAAGAGTTGATGGACGTGGGCATGAGCCCCCGGAGGCCTCAGAACATCTCTTAGTTTGTGAACTAAAGGCTGACAAAGATGATCGCTTTAAGGTGGATAATAATGACAAAAAGGAGCACCAGTTATCTTTAAGAATATTTGGCATAGGGGTGGTGCAAAGGGTGAATTGCCTATTGTTGAAACAGAGGCAATGAATTATGAAGGCAGTTCATTAAAGTGACACTGGCAAATTTGAGATGTCAGTACAGCCAATGGTTTCTCTTGGGGGCTTTGAAATAACAGCGCCTTACCATTGCAGCGTGGTTCAGGGCCTGTGCATATCAGGGAACAGCACATTGTAGCTGTGAAGAAGACACAGAGTCAGAAGATGACGAGGAGGAGGATGTGACACTCCTAAGCATGTCTGGAAAGTCATCTGCCCCTGGAGGAGGCAGCAAAGCTCTTCAGAAAAAAAGGATAACTTGCTGCTGATGAAGATGATGAGGATGAAGACGACGATGATGATTTTGATGATGAGGCAACTGAAGAAAAAGCGCCAGCGAGGAAATCTGTACGAGACGCTCCAGCCAAGATTGCACAAAATTCAAACCAGAGTGGGAAAGATTCAAAACCATCGACACTGAGATCAAAATGGCAAGAATCCTTCAAAAAAAACAAAAATACCAAAAGGACCCAGTTCTGTAGACAACATTAAAGCAAAAATTCAAGCAAATATAGAAAATGGGGGTTCTCTTCTCAAAGAGGAAGCCAAGTTCATCAATTATGTGAAGTGTTGCTTCCAGATGGCTGACCAGGAGGCTATTCAAGGTCTCTGGCAGTGGAGGAAGCCTCTGCAAGAAAATAGTTTAAATGGTGTGCTAAAATTTTTCGTCTTCTTTCATTTCTGTAACAGTTGATATCTGGCTGTCCTTTTTATAATGCAGAGTGAGAACATTTCCTACCATTTTTGACAAATATTATCCCGTTTCCATTACCAAGGATGAGTTCTCCAAAATGCTTGTTTAGTTTTTAAACATAGTACCCAAATCACGTCTGGAATGTTATGATAGGACATTGTAATAGTGGTGGCTGTTAGTGGAAATGGTGGGGAGACAAAGATATACATGTGAAATAAACTCAGTATTTTAACAAAGTGAAAAAACCTTAATGACTCAGGAATCTTTAAAAAGTTCTTTTTTGCACAAAACAGAAAATATTATTTTAGCAAATAGATTTAAATGATCTAATATTAATCAGAATGGACATAGTTATTAATTTAGCCTGTTCAAAAGTATCTGAGAATGTTTGACTCCTGCCCCACTGGAAATGTTTGAGTTAGTATTCCTTAAAAATTCCACCTTCAAATGTCTTAGCATGTTTTCAAACCCTACATTTGAAATTAAAACAACTAAAATATTATCTTTATATGTTCTCATTACAAAACACCTTGTTATATCATTTAGGATATATTGTTCAATGATAAGGAGCTCCATAAATGCAATTACGTGCTATAAAATATCAAAGTAGAAAAAGTAAACTCAGGGGATTCATTTTATTTTCCCTGAACCATTCACCAAGCATTGCTGTTACCTTCTGTGACAGACGCTGGCAACGACAAAAGGCTGGCATTTTCTGCTGCTGAACTGAAAATATAGATTAGAAAATAGGCAGGGTTTTTTGATAATTTTATTTTGATGTCTATAGATAACCATTTTGCTTTTTTCAAGGGTGATTACAGCCATTTTGATTCCATGCAAGGCAAAATAAATAAGTAGAAAATTAATGAATGTTTCAATGCAAAAGCTAAATGAAGCCTCAGAATATCATTTACTCATTCCTCTTTCTCTAACCACGGCTGAACCAACATAAGGCAAAGAGACAATCAAACACTGAGATGAAAGTGTAGTGAACTTTTTCCCGTAATCAATGTTTCACTCACTCACTTTTCATCCACTCAACAAATGCTAATTGTGTGTTTGTGTTTGTGCTAAGTGTGTTTGCCAAGTGTGTTTGCCAAGTTCAAGTACTACTGGTAATGCAGGTACCTCGCATCTTTATTTTTAGAGTGAATCTTTGAGTCTCATACCAAAATTAAAAAATAAACTGTCTTCTTTCCTCCTTTATTTCTTTCCTTATTATTGTTTTCTAGTAGTTTAATAAAAATCTTTTACTTGCACACTGGCTAATGATTGAGACTGAAGTCTAAAAGTTTTTACTCCTGGTGCCACACACAGCGCCTAGTACTTACAAAGTTTCTCATAAATGTGAAATTTAGCCATGTGTGAATAATTTAATGGTTATTAAATTGGTTACAGTGATGCAAGAACTTGCTAATAACAGGAATAAGATGGGATTCTGAGGTTACATTGGTGAAATACAAAAAAGTCCCCTTGAAGGGGCAGAAAATATATATCCAGATGGCTAACAGTGGATCGTATCCTCAGCAAATCCCTTTATTTGGGGGAGATATTTATTTCATAGAAATTATTTTAGGCACAGATACAAAGTGACTATGACACCAAATTAAACAATAGACAGATTAAAACATTTTGATTAGGACACATTGCTGTAAATGACAGAGTCAATTGTAAAGTATGTAAGCTAAAGGAAAGAAAGAAGGAGGAAGAGGGAAAGGGAGAGAGAGAAGGGGGTAAAACACAAGGAAGTAATTTTTAGGGTTTATTAATCCTGGATGAAACAAATTCCGTTTGTTAGAGTTTGGATTATCTGGGAACAGTTGCTCAAACAATGGCAAAGGACTTTCTTTCGGTTCACACTTTGTGCAAACTTTCCCAGGGATAATAAGCCACGATAGTATCTCAATATTCATACCTCATCAGTTTATCTGCTTAAAAAGGGCATTTCTTTGTGGCAGTGTCTGTGGCTCAGTGAATAGGGTGCTGCCCCCATATACCGAGGGTGCCAGGTTCAAACCCGGCCCCAGACAAAACTACAACAAAATAATAGCCTGGGTGTTGTGGGAGGCACCTGTAGTCCCAGCTACTCGGGAGACTGAGGCAAGACAATTGCCTTAGCCCAAGAGCTGGAGGTTGCTATGAGCTGTGACACCATCGCACTCTACCAAGGGCAACAAAGTGAGACTGTCTCTAAAAAAAAAGAAAAAATGTTATTTCTTTTCTTAGAAGTCTGATTTTTAAAAAATCATAGACAGATATTGGTTTAGTCAGCTTTGCTACATACACATTTTTTTTTTTTATTTTATTCTTTTTTTTTTTTTTTTGGCCGGGTTTGGGTTTGAACCCACCACCTCTGGCATATGGGACCGGCGCCCTACTCCTTGAGCCACAGGCGCTGCCCTACATACACATTTTTAAATCTATCATAGTGACCACCAGCTGTCCATATAAATGGATAGAGAAAACTTGATTGTTCAAAAAGAATGTCCTAATTCTATATGAAATCAGCACAATGTACCCCATAAATGCACCAATGTATATATGATCTATGTGTTTATGATTTAATTAAAAACAAAAAAGAAAGAAAATCCTGCTATTAGCAGGCATTACCCATTTTCCCCTCCTCCCACTCTGGCAGGCACTAATCTAATTTTTATTTCTATGTATTTCATATAAATAAAATAATACATATGTGGGTTTTTGTTTGGCTCCCTTCACTTAGAATAATGTAGTCAATGTAAATCCATGTTGTATTAATAGGGGAAAAAAAGAATGTGTTAGCTTCAAGTGACTAGAAAATAGAGAGTCTGCGAGATAAATTGGGGTGCGTCCATCAAATGGTAAGGCTGACTGACGTCAACCTTCTTGCAGAAATGAAGGCATGTAGGTATAAACAAATGCCTAAATGTTCTCATGTGCATCTAATGATGAGAGGTCACAGATTCTTTTCTTAGAAAACTTCAAGTTTAATTATTGTCTCCGTAACTAATGTCTAGAATATACTTCGACAGTTTATGTGTTCATTTTCTTTTCATAAGTTAATTTGCATCTCTTTCCTTAATATGGCTATTAATTATATACTGCCAGCCATGGAGGAGGTGATAGAAACCACTTTACTCAAAACATTATATTTTAAAGAAAAAGAAAGACGAGCAAAACAGTACCTGGCATTATTTGTGCACATTTTTAAAATAGAAAATGTTTGCTAAGCCAAGTAATCTTTATTTTTCTTTAAGTATCATTATCTTAAACATATATCTTCTAATTCCCTAGGATTGTTCCTTTTTTTCTTTTCAGAAGAACTGGCAAAAGCTACCCTGCTTCTGTTGTTCTGTTGAGCACAGGAAGGATTTTTCTTGTTCTTCCCACTTTTGGAATCTCTGTCTCCTGGATTCCTTTTTGTCTTAATCCCTTGCTTTCTTCCAATGTTGCCTCAAATATCACCAGGGAGAGTCTTTCTTCATCATTCTATTTAAAATTGCCATGGTCCTTTACCTCTATACAGAGGGCTATTACATCTGCAATCATCTAAGGACTAAGTATTATACATTAATATTATCATATTAGATTTCCACAAAAAAGTCTGAGATAGAATAAACAATTTATAAAGCATACATACAAAAATGGAATATATTGTTCCTGTAAAAAATTGAGATAGACATCTATGTGTTAATTTCTAAGATGTACTTCCACCTTATTTTAGTGTTTTTTATTTCTTTATAAAACTATAAACACGTATTATTGGTGAAAGCCTATAAGTAAACCTTTAAATGGTTCCATTTTGTGAAGGCAAGTTTAAAGTCTTTTGTGAGTTAGAAAGGAAAAAATCCTGGCTAGAACTCCATATGTGGCTTAGACCCTAATCATGTAAAAGTGATTTAGGGCGGAGCTTCGTGGAGGCAGGTCTACAGGCAGTCACCTGTATATCTCAGGATTTTCCAGACTTCTCCCTAAAGATGATTAACAGCCTCCAGATGGTCAAGCATTCAAACAGCTTATTTCCCCAGAATCTTGTTTGGTGGTTTTGTTTTCGATTACTTAGCGTAAGAATAACTTTAGTGAAGCAGTTATCAGTTAAACCAGTTAAACCTTAGCCCATAAGGATAGCTTTAGATAATGTTAGTAAAACAGTTATCAGTTAATCTGGTTTATCCGTAGGCCCATAAGTACCAGCCAGTAAAAGGCCTGGGGCCAAGGTTTAAGTCATGTGTTTATTGATTAATTTATGTGCCTATATAAGCTTTGGTGGAAGAAATAAAGATTGCCACAGGCCATGAGGGTGTAAGTGGTCCTCCTTGTTACTCAGACTATTTCACTGCAGGACTCATTTCTCTGCGTCATCCATCAATTGGGAGACATTCATGCAACAATGTATATATACATATATGTGCACTTACGAATATATACATCGCGACCCACAGGTTGAGAACCGCTAATCTAAAGGATATGCTTTTTTTGAAAAAAAAGAGAGCACATGATAGCTCTTGGAAAGGAAGGGTTTTATAAAGAATGCATGCATTGCTTTTCCAGTAAAAGACTATTTAAAAATAAAACAGAGCAATTTATTCATCTATTAGAAATAATTTATTGAATGTGCCCTGGACTGTGAAAATTGACAACTGGAGTCTTAAGTGTTGACTACAACCTGGTAACTCTTGCATAAGTCTCACATATGAATTCTAATATCCAATGTATTAATATGCATATTATCCAGACATGTAGCTTGGAATCCTCATTCTTGTCTAGGAGATACCATCTGAGAAGGAGGGCAGATAATAAAAAAGTAAGTAAGTAAAATGCATGAAGTGTTAACTGATAATCAGAAAAGGCAGAGGAGGGAATAGCAACTTTAAAACGGTAGAGAACAGTGGTAAATTTAGTCAGAATGGCTAGGAAAGGAAGGCCGGGCTGGTGAAATTTCAGGCGGGACCTGAAGAAAGTGACAGACAAACAAAAAGAAATGTAGATGACAGATATTCCAGGAGAGTGGTGAGTATGAAGACAAGACAGGAACATATGTAAACATTTAAGAAAGTATAATAGGAATAGCAGCTGTAGACAGTTTTCCCAAGAGCAATGGTAGAGCATTCTTGGGAAATGATATAGCATTTGCTTGAGAGAGCAGCCTGCTCTGGAGGTGGGTGAGACTGCCTAGATCAGGCCAAAAGAATCTTCTCCATGATCCAATCTAACAAAACTTAAAATACTAGATAATATAAAACGATCAAATAAAATGTATGCAAGAAGTCAAGACCACAAAAGGAAACTATCACTAACAGACACTAAGTAGGTAGGAGTTTATGCGATTAATTTATTTAACAGGTTAACAGAATAATTGTCTTTCAATAGACATAGTAAAGCAATTCCTAGAGAGTTACAGTTATAATAAAAATAAATATTAGTACAATACAGAAAGAAAGAACTTCTCTCATTTGATAAAAGTCGTCCATCATTGCCTTAAAGTCAATGTCATCTTCTAAATTATGCCTGGAAAGCCAAATGCCTATTATTTCTCCTATTACATTGTATCCATGATACAATCGGATGTGCAGCATCCCTTAACAGTAAAGTATAATTTCTTTTATTTCACCTTATTCTACTGCTATATTAGTTCCCTTTGAGTGAACTCACTAGAAAAAGTTGCTTTATCAAAAACTATGTAGTTAGGCTTTTCTACGCCCATGGCCATAATTTCATACTCATTTCAATGCAAAATTTTCTCTTCGATAACGGATAAGATATACAATCGCAATTTGAATGCTTTTTTTCCAGTTGAAAAAACATTCATGGAGATAATATTGATTATTTCAGTATCAGTTACAGTAATGTTATGAGGTTCGTGTGATGTTGCTACATCAATACTGAATTTATTTCATCTCAAATATGTTTGACATTTTGTAAAAAGGCCAGACCAAAGTTGCATCTTGGACTCTGAAAAATTCTTTGTGAAAAAATGATTTAAAAATAAAAATTCACTCCATCTGCTAAATGCTCTTTTAAATTCATTGTTAACACTTGTCCATACTTTACATAAATGAGAAATATTTGTTTGAGAGAGTTTAATGTGCATCCTAGTGCTATTTTCCAAACACTGCCCGTACCACACCCTGCCAACAAAAAAAGGTTATTGATAATCTTTAACATTTTTTTCTTAGACCTTGACAACAAATACAGAAACATGAAAAAAAAAAATTAAACAGGAGATTTCATCAAAAGAGCCTTAAAAAACAATAAAATTTGAAATTTTCATTGGTTCCTTTAAGTTGATAAACTAGAATTTCAATAATATGCTAAGATTTGTGTTGCTTTTCCAACCAAAAAGACTTAATAATAAAGAAAAAAAAATTCAGGGTGGTGCCTGTGGCTCAGTGAATAGGGTGCCGGCCCCATATACCGAGGGTGGCAGGTTCAAACCCTGGCCAAACTGCAACAAAAAAATAGCTGAGCATGTGGCGGGCTCCTGTAGTCCCAGCTAGTCCGGAGGCTGAGGCGAGAGAATCTCCTAAGCCCAAGAGTGGGATGTTGCTGTGAGCTGTGATGTCTTAGCCCTCTACCAAGGGTGACAAAGTGAGACTCTATCTCTAAAAAAAAAAAAAAGGAAGGAAGGAAGGAAGGAAGGAAGGAAGGAAGGAAGGAAGGAAGGAAGGAAGGAAGGAAGGAAGGAAGGAAGGAAGGAAGGAAGGAAGGAAGGAAGAAGAAAGAAAGAAAAGGAATTAGAATTAGAAAAAAAAAAGAATTAGAATTCTATGCCACTGGAATTTTTTTTTAAAGCCTATGAACAAAATATATTCATTTCATTTTCAGAATACACATTATTTTAAAATAAAATAGAAAAAGGGCATATTAAATGTGGTCCAGAATCTCAATTTTATCAATAAAGTTGACAGATTTCCTAAAAGATAAATGAAAGTGTGTATAATCTTTATACTGGGAGATGGCGGGACTGCCCTGTGTGAGAAACATCAATCCCTGAAAATAAAAAGATGCTGATTGCCACAAATGCTGAACATTCTCTGCGCTGGAATAAAGTCATCCATCCACAAAGGACAATGCATCTAAAATCCAAAGGAAACACGTCTGGGCTAAGCAGACTGTGAGGCATAATGCAGCTAATTCACTCGTCAACAATATTTGTTCCTTCTTTGGAGAAAGAAAGAATGGGATACTTACCACCCTGCAAGCATTGAGGAAAGGCTACACTGAAGATATCCCAAAGATTTTGGAAATGAGGAAAATATGCATTTTCATGACAATACATACTAAATCATGGGAAAAATGCAAATTCATCTTTCAGATTTTCAATGAATTAGTTGTATCCAGAGTGCTTCCTTGAAGCTTTGTTTCTCATTATAAATGAATCAATTTTTCTTTCAATGTTATCCCCCAGTCTGCTGACTTTTTGTCGCCTTGGTTCTACCATGGACAAACAGACACCTCTCATGCTAAAATGCTGAGACTCTTCCCTTAGACTTGGTACAATTATTCAGGCACCAGAGACGTAGTTATGGTTGATTACCTTTTATTACTATAAAACAGTATTTTCTAACATCAAAGAAATAAAGAAAAAATAAGTTATCTTTTTTTTTACTGTTTAATTGTCATGTACTCATTCTATTAATTGAAATAGCAGAATACCTTTACCTTTTTGCAAAAGGTTGAAACTGAATAACTACATAAGTGTAAACCACTGCTCCATATATCTGAAGTTTGATTTGGTCTTTCCTTCTGTGTTTATTCTTAAGAGAAATGAATATAGATCTTAATTATCAGTAGAAATAGATTATCCCCCTCAATATAAATTTTGAGGTGTCTCTGCTATTTACTCAGTTCTTGTTTCTGCAGAGGAGGACAGAACTACATTTGTCAAATTAGCTGTATCACTCTGCTTTGTTTTACACAAAATGATGTCAATTACAATCATAGAAGTATACTTTAGACAAAAAAAAAAAAAGCTTTCAACAATGAAAATCACATTTCAACCCTCCTGTGCTAAATATTAACAGCTAGATGACATTCATGGCAAAATATTGTAGATATTGTGGCTATTGTGGACACTTATATGTGGACTGTGATAATAATTTACAGTAATTTTTTTGACCTAGTTCACATTCCTGGCATACCAAAGTATATGTACTCACAGATCTGTAGGTTGTCCCAAATGTAGCCCCTAAAGTCCCCATACATGGAGAAAATGGGAAATTGTAGCTAAAAGTACTTTTACTTACAAAATATTTATTACAACATTTTACAAAGAGGTGGCCAACGTGTCGAAAATATTTTGTAAATATTTTGTAAAATTTTATGATGAATATTTAGTAAATAAAGGAACATCTACATACAATTTTCCATTTTTTTCCATGTATGCTGGCCTTAGCAGCAACATTTGGGACAACCTGTATAATAAATTTGAGATTTTACCAAATTTATGATGCAATATTATATGGGGAGTAATATCCCTATCCTTAAATATTCTTTAGAAACACAATTTTACTGGATGCATAATATACCTCCATTTAAATGCATCATAATTTATAATTAATTTCAAAGTTTTTTTTTTGTTTTCATTAAACAGTTTTTCATTCAGCAATCATTTCCTGAGTCTCTACTATGCATCAGGCTCTGTGTTAGACCCTACAAACAAGTAAATGAGACCCTGACTGGTCTCACTGAGGGAGACAGACAGGAAAATAAACTACCATAGCACAGTGGGCAGTGTTATAGTGATCCCCTCTTCCTGGCCTCACTGGGCGTTCGGGCTTTTGAAAATGTCGTGTTTGCTCTTGCCACAGGGCCTTTGCACATACCATTCCTTTGGTATGCATCACTCCAGCTCATCCTTTAGTTCTAAGCTTTAGGAAGCCTTTTCTGATGGTCCTCTTTATTTCAAATCCCCATTATAGAATCTCATAGTACCACCAGGCTTTCCTTATATTTCTTGTTAAAGTTCCTATATGCAATTATATATGCACATACTCATTTAATATGTTTCCTCAGACCCTGAATTTCTCAAAGATAGGAACTGGGCCATCATGGAGAGCAAGATGGCCAACTGGAGCCAGCTTTCCACAGAGGCTCCCATCCTGAAGAAGAGTGAAAGGACAGAAGTTTAGCAAGTAAGCTGATGGTTTGGAGCTGAGCTAAGAGAGAAGGTTGAAGAATGCACATTAACCCTGCTGAGGTAAGCTGTGACCCCAAGGATACAAACAATAGGTACAAAATCCATCACCTAGGGGATAGGAGTCCCCTCCCCCATGAGAACCGCTGGTAGTATACTTTCTACAAACAAGTGGGCGGAGTTCAAACATCCTGCCATTTTATCCCATGGGAGAGATCCTCAAAGATAGGGACTAGAGCAGCATCTGCTGCTATTGTTGGTCTCACCAGTTATTTACACAATCCCTGGCCCATTGTAGATGCTTAATTAACAGCTGTTGAAAAAATAAAACAAGAGCAATTTCCTCCCCAATCTCTTAAATGTGTCTGGACTGGCAGGGGTGGGGTGGGGGGGGGGAGGTCACTCACGATGAACACTCACAACTGGGTATCTAAGAAGATCCGTTTTTCTTCGCCCACATGGATCTTCCAGATACAGTCTTCACCTTCCACGTAAGGCTCTGGCCAGTTTGGGGACAGCACCACCCCAGCCACAGCAGAAAGCTCCCCACCACACATGGCTCTGCACAGGGGCTCCGTGTCATTCCAGTACCGGTCCCGGACATTGATGCACTGTATGATGGCCGGGCCCTGCTCCAGGGAGTGGCCAGGGTCACAGACAAACTCCACTATGGTCCCGATGTTGTAGGTTGGGTCCGATGTGGTGAAGTTCCCATTCTGAATATAAGGCTCATAGCAGTGGCCTTTCTCAAATGCCTCAAATCAGATGTTGAAGGTGGATGCTGCCCGGTCCTGGCTGGATGTGAACTCAACGCGGATGGTGTTGCCTTCACTCAGGAGGCCCTCAAAGGGGACAGTCTCGGTGTCGAGGGAGTCATACAGAAGAGCTGACTTGTTGGTCTGCCCGCTGTGGACCATCATCCTGTCCTTCTCATGCAGCGACAGCCTCTCGAAGTGGAGGTGCAGCTTCCGTCCCTCTGGAGCTTCAATGGTCCACACGCAGAACTGACTCCCATTGGAATTTCCAGGGTAACTTGGGGAGAGGACGCGGCCAATGGTAGCATTGTGCACTGCCCCTCCACAAGGGGCTGAGCAGATGGGCTCCGGGCTGCTCCAGTGGGGCTTGGAGGCGTTGATGCACGTCAGTGTCTTGGTGCCCTGGAGCTCATAGCCCAGGTGGCAGTGGAAGTGGGCCATGCCGCCCGAGTGTAGGTCCATCACCATGACATCCCCGGAGTTGGGCCGCCGGGGGAAGTTGCAGCTCAGCATGAAGGCCTGGTAGTGCAGCTGGAAGGTCCCAATAATTTCAAAGTTTTAAAAGATATGGTAATTTTAAATTTATCACCATGTTACCTAATGCTTCAATGATCAAGTTTATTCATATCTTTTTTCAAATTTCCAAACATTTTTTGAGGATAATCTTTAAAAATGGATTTTCAAAAAAGAAAGCATGAATAATTAAAGTGTGTTTAGGCATTTGGCTAAATCCCTCTCCAGTAAAATTGTTACACTTCATAATCCCATGAGAAGTTTCTTAGCTCTTTCTTTACCTTCTACTTTCAATAATGTACATTTTTGTTTAGAAAATATATTATATCTAAATATATTAATATATTTAGAAAATATATATATTATATATATATTATCTTTCTTTATTTTGGTGATTATGGGGATTGTAAATGTATTTCCGCCAGATGCTATATTGCTTGCTTAATTATACTATAATGATGAAAAACAAAATATCATTTTTCTTCATTGATTTTTATAGGTTTGGGGGGAAAATACAAGAATTGACAGCACTGATTAAGATAAAATGTCATTATATCACTTGATTCTATATTTATTTCTTCATCCTTCATAATATCGTAATTCAATTCTTCGTAGTTTCTGGTCTTCTCCCTCTGATCAATTTTAGTGTAAACTTACTCAGATTCTTGGAACTTCAAACGTCAGCATTACTTTTAAAAAGGAAATGAAAACTATTAACTATATCTAGGTTTTCTTAGGGGAAAAATAATTGAAAGAAGTAAAAATTATATAATATTATGAAATTAAATTATATTATATTGCTAATGTTAATGTGCAAATGCAATGTATGGTTTTATTCTACGTACCTAAATAATTCCTTCAATACTTCAGGAATTTTATTTTTTCTTTCAATGGTTTCTTTGTCTTGAACATATAGATAATTCTCATTTCTTTTAACAGGTGATTAACACTTGAAATATTTTCTGTGTCTAGGAAGTCTTGTTTTTTTGTTTTTGTTTTGTTTTTTTTTTTGTAGAGACAGAGTCTCACTTTATGGCCCTCGGTAGAGTGCCATGGCATCACACAGCTCACAGCAACCTCCAACTCCTGGGCTTAAGCAATTCTCTTGCCTCAGCCTTCTGAGTAGCTGGGACTGCAGGCGCCCGCCACAACGCCCAGCTATTTTTTGGTTGCAGTTCAGCCTGGGTTGGGTTTGAACCCGCCACCCTCGGTATATGGGGCCGGTGCCTTACTGACTGAGCCACAGGCGCCGCCCTCTAGGAAGTCTTGATGAGAAACCAAGACCCCTTCCACAATGAAACCCATAAAGACAACATATTCTCTGCTTTTAGGTTGACAGCATTGAGGAATGGCCATTTTGGGGAAAGAGTGTCTGGTGTGTGGTTTGATTTCATTTTGGGTGTCAATCAGCTTGATTGCTAGCCATTATTTTAACATTATTCACTAGACTTACTGATTATTTTCCACTGTTATTCCTTCAAAATTTCTTTCTTTTTTGGGAGGGGGTAACTAATAACTCTCCTCAGTATATAATAAGCGTTTGAGGACTCTACAAGTAAACAAATTATAAGTGGCTAATAGAATACAAAGAAAATGTAAAAAAAACACTCTTCAAGAGGTTTGGAAATTTGGTATCAAGTCAAAGGTTTATCATTCACTTGACCCCTGATCTAAGGAAGATCCCTGGAGCACTGTTTTTTTTTGTGTGTGTGTGTATGTTTATTTTTTTTGTTTTTATTTTTGAGACAGAGTCTCACTTTGTCACCCTCTGTAGAGTGCTCAAAGTCTTGGGCTCAAATGGTCCTCTTGCCTCAGCCTCCCAAGTAACTGGGACTATAGGTGCCCACCGCAATGCCTGGCTATTTTTAGAGATGGAGTCTCACCTAGCTCAGGCTGGTCTCAAACCTCTGAGTTCAAGCAGTCCACCCACCTCGACCTCCCACAGTCCTAGGATTACGGGTGTGAGCCAAAGCGCCTGGGTTTATTTTTCAGTATGTGAAATATTAATTGCCTAGAATACATCACTGATGAGTATTCCTCCTAATTAGCTTGGAAGTTTTTAGTGGAACCTTAAAATTTATAATTATAATTTTAGTTACATGCTGTAATTTCCTGATAAGATGGCAGGTAACTTTAAAAAAATGAAACAAAATGAATCATAAGAAATGAAAGAATGCAGAGGGGTTATTCCAGTATGTTATTTATTTATTTGTTTTTTTATTTGGGGAGAGAACCAAGAGACTAGTTTGCCACAAGTTAAATTTAGGGCATGTAAGTAAATAGACAGATATATCAATTTTATGATTGACTCACAAGATCTGTAGTGAATACCTACATTTGCGAAAGTCATCTTCCAGCATGTTATTTATTTATTTTTTTTTTGGCCGGGGCTGGGTTTGAACCCGCCACCTCCGGCATATGGGACCGGCGCCCTACTCCTTGAGCCACAGGCGCCGCCCAAGCATGTTATTTTTTTAATAAAGGTCTGGCTGGAAGGAGAGAAGGAGGGAGAGAGAAGTAAAGAGATAAAGAGAGAGAAGGTGAGATAGGTGGTTTGCTTGAGCTCAGGATTTCAAGACCAGCCTGAGCAAGAGCAAGACCCCATTTCTATTATAAACAAACAAAAAATTAGCCAGGTATTGTGGGGGGCACCTGTAGTCCCAGCTACTTGGGAGCCTGAGGCAAGAGGATCTCTTGAGCCCAAGAGTCTGAAGTTGGTCTGGCCAGGGTGATAGAGTGAGACTCTATCTCAAAAATAAAGAGAAAGATGAGAGTGGAGACTCCCTCAAATACGGGTGTGGCTAATATCAGCATATCTAGCATCTGAACTGTAATGATAGGAGATAGCCTGGAAATTTACAAGAAATTAATATTTCTTTGAGTGGTGCCCCAAATCAATCATATGCACACTTAAAATGGGATATTTACCCTAACAAAACAAAACCCACAATTTTGATTTTTGTCATTCTGATATTACTACAACATATAATAAAAAAAGTCAAGACCTGACTTTGTTTCATTCTGACAGAGAGAAATGTGAATAAAAGGATGATGGATGAACTAAAGTTGCAGGTAAAAATAATGTGAAGTTTTGAGAAAATAAAATCATTTAAAGAACTTCTCATCTAGCTTAGGCCAGCCTAAGAGCATGGAAATTTTATACCAACAAAGTATGACATGTCACACTACTAGTGAGGGCAGGGAACAGAGGGCAGCTTGTCTTCTCTGTATATTCAGGGCAAACTCCCAGGGTAGTAAGTGAATAAGGCAAAGGATGAAATAAATCAATTCCAGATCTAGTTTCCCCCACAGTCTGTCTGTGACTTTGAAAAAGTCACTTTTCCTCTCTGACCACTGTTTTTCCATTTGTAAAACATGAGTAATAATAATGTCTGTCTCTAAGGCCTGCCTTTACTGTATGGGTGAAACAAGGGGATGCAGGTGAATACATTTGTGAACGCGGATGCCCTGGGCAAAAAGACAGAATTTAAAACTTGGAAGGGCGTTTCTTTCCTACTTCTCGAATGTTCCAGGATATTACCATTTAGTGGCTTTAAAAAGCACAAATAATTGACACTCGACTTTTTCAGTGTAGAGGTAATCTAGTTGTCAATATGATTTCTTTTTCTTGCCTCAGAATGCTCTCAAGAATATGAGACTCTTTTACAGGGTGCTGTTAAGTGGTGTAAGGAAGACCTACCTCCCTGCACTAGGTTCTCCGTGGCATGAACTTTCCAGGTTTCTTTTGTTGGTGGGGCTTAGTGTACTCACTAAGAAATGCAGGAATGGATATTTAATAAATATTTCAAATCATACAAGAACACACTGAAAGTGTCTGGTAATAAAGTGCTTTTATTTTATATTTTAATTTATTTTTGAGACAGAGTCTCACTATGTTGCCCTTGGTAGAGTGCTGTGACATCACAGCTCACAGCAACTTCTCACTCTTGGGCTTAAGTGATTCTCTTGCCTCAGCCTAATAAAATGCTTTTAAACACACACTAAAAGTTAGACAAACTCCATATATTGTTTTAAGAACAAAGAA
Organism: Nycticebus coucang; assembly: GCF_027406575.1. NCBI lineage: Eukaryota > Metazoa > Chordata > Mammalia > Primates > Lorisidae > Nycticebus > Nycticebus coucang. The sequence goes on along the minus strand of NC_069802.1, from coordinate 20,142,873 downwards.
AACCACAATTGAATTTAAAATGTCAGAAATTTCTTCAGCAATTATCCCCCAGAAAGTCTTTGTTTGACATTTTGATTGTGTATCTAAAAATCTAAGGACTTCAATGCTAATTCTTAGAAAAAGTGGAGGAATGCATAGAATTGGGATTCCCGGGCTCTCCTCCTTCTGCCGTATGCAGATTCCTTAGTGGGATATAAATTATTTCACAGCCAAGGTTCTCACAGTAAATAATTTACTCTCCCTCCATATTCTTTATGGGTGCTATATACACTCTTTACGAGGCAGCAATAAAATTCAGGAGGTTTCTTTATTTGACCAACTTGGTTCGTTCAGGGAAGCAACACATTTACCCTTAACTGCTTCTATAGCAAGTCTCTATTTTCCTGCGTGGTTGAAGAGTAAAGTTTTCTTTTAAATCAAATCTTACTGCTAATGAAGTTTAAATATATGTGTGTGTGTGTGTGTACACTTATACATATATATATAATGATGCATGGACTCATAATTTTGAGCATAATTTCATTGTGATGATAACACAGAAAATATTTTAATGGTCTCCAAATATATTAGGACTATCTGTATGCCTATCAGTTGTCATTTTACCAAAAAATACAAAGAGATGATAATTAGTAGGGTGTTCTGACGGATGGATTTGGTGAGTAAGCCAGCCTTTGTAGAATATGTACAAACATGAAAACCTGCATTTTTACTCAAATGCAATATCCCTAATACCTCTTAAAATACCCCCTCTTCCCTTTTTTGTGTGTCTGCCTGACTTCCTACCCGAGGATGAAATAAAGAAGGAACTGGGGTTTATGTGGGTTGACAGAGGACACTCTCAGCCGGCACCAGTCTGAGGAAAGTGCCATCCACCTCCTGTCAGCTTCCTCCTGTACGGACACAGATCCCTGCTACTTTGTGCCATGGAAGGCCTCCATGTAGACCTTTTACTTTTTTTTTTTAATTATTTATTTATTTATTTTATTGTTAAATCATAGCTGTGTACATTAGTGCAATCAATGGGTACAATGTGCTGGTTTTATATACAATCTGAAATATTCTCATCAAACTGTTCAACGTAGCCTTCATGGCATTTTCTTAGTTACTGTATGTAGACATTTGTATTCTGCATTTAGTAAGTTTCACCTGTACCCATTCTAAGATGCACCATAGGTGTGGCCCCACCAATTACCCTTCCTCTACCTTAACCTCTCCCCTCCCTTCCCCTTCCTTGGCCCTTTCCCCATATTTTTGTTCTAAAGTTGGGTTATAACCTTCATATAAATTAGCTTCATAGTAGGGCTGAGTACATTGGAAATTTTTTCTTCCATTCCTGAGATACTTTGCTAAGAAAAATATGTTCAGCTCCATCCATGTAAACATGAAAGAGGTAAAGTGTCCATCTTTCTTCAAGGCTGCATAATATTCCATGGTGTACATATACCACAATTTATTAATCCATTTGTGGGTCAATGGGCACTTGGGCTTCTTCTATGATTTAGCAATTATAAATTGGGCTGCAATAAACATTCTGGTACAGATGTCTTTGTTATATTGTGATTTTTGGTCTTATGGGTATAAACCTAGTATAGGAATTATAGGATCGAACGGCAGGTCTATTTTTAGGTCTCCAAGTATTCTCCAAACATCCTTCCAGAAGGAACGTATTAGTGTGCATTCCCACCAGCAGTGCAGAAGTGTGCCCTTTTCCCCATATCCACGCCAACATCTCTGGTTTTGGAATTTTGTTATGTGGGCTACTCTTACTGGGGTTAGGTGATATCTCAAAGTAGTTTTGATTTGCATTTCTCTGATGATTAAGGATGATGAGCTTTTTTCATGTGTCTGTAGATTATGCATCTGTCTTCTTTAGAGAAGTTTCTCTTCAAGTCCCTTGCCCCACCTGAGATGGGATCACTTGTTCTTTTCTTGCTAATATGCTTGAGTTCTCTGTGGATTCTGGTTATTAAACCTTTATCAGAGGTATAACCTGCAAATATTTTCTCACATTCTGAGGGTTGTCTGCTTGCTTTACTTACTATGTTCTTGGCTGAGCAGAAGCTTTTTAGTTTGATCAGGTCCCAGTAATGTATTTTTGATACTGCTTCAATTGCCTGGGGAGTCCTCCTCATAAAATAATCACCCAGGCTGATTCCTTCAATAGTTTTCCCTGCACTTTCTTCAAGTATTTGTATAGTTTCATGTCTTAAGTTTTAATATTTTATCCAGTGAGAGTCTATCTTAGTTAATGGTGAAAGATGTGGGTCCAGTTTCAGTCTTTTACACATCGCTAGCCAGTTCACCCAGTACCATTTGTTAAATAGGGAATCTTTTCCCCACTGAATATTTTTAATTGGCTTGTCAAAGATCAAATAACAGAAAGGAGCTGGTTCATCTCTTGGTTCTCTATTCTGTTCCAGACATCTACTTCTCTGTTTTTGTGCCAGTACCATACTGTTTTGATCACTACCGATTTATAGTACAGTCTAAGGTCTGGCAGCATGATTCCTCCTGCTTTGTTTTTATTGCTGACTAATGTTTGGCTGTTCAAGTTTTTTTCTGATTCCATATAAAATGAAGTATTATTTTTTCAAGATCTTTAAAGTATGACAATGGAGCTTTAATAGGAATTGCATTAAAATTATATATTGCTTTGGGTAGTATAGACATTTTAACAATGTTGATTCTTCCAGCCATGAGCATGGTATGTTTTTCCATTTGTTAACATCTTCAGCTATTTCTTTTATTAAAGTTTCATAGTTCTCTCTGTAGAGATAGATTCTTGTATGCAGCAGATATCTGGCTTGAGTTTTTGTATCCAGTCAGCCAACCTGTGCCTCTTTAGAGGACAATTTAAACCATTCACATTAACTGAGAATATTGGTAAGCCTTTTGAGAGTCTGGTGGACATTTTTAATACTTTTGCAACTGTGGAAGTTGGAATTTGATCAAAATTTCCTCAGTGGGGTTACTTTTGTGGTAGAGGATTATGCTGGTCTTTATGGAGGATAGGTCTGAGACTATCCTGGACAGCTGGTTTAGTTACGGCAAATTTCTTCAACATGTGAATGTCATTAAAGTATTTAATTTCTCCATCATAAATGAAACCCAGTTTAGCTGGATACAGAATCCTGGGTTGAAAGTTATTTTGTTTTAGGAGATTAAAAGTCGATGACCATCCTCTTCTAGCTTGAAAGGTTTCAGCAGAGAGATCTGCAGTTATTCTAATGTTCTTGCCCTTGTAGGTGATGGTTTCCTTTTATCTGTCTGCTTTCAGAATTTTCTCCTTCATATTAACTTTAGTGAAATTGATTATGATGTGTCTGGGGGATGTCTTATTTGGGTTGAGTCAAGCTGGAGTTCTGAAACTGTCTGCTATCTGAATTTCAGAATCTCTTGGCATGCCTGGATAGTTCTCCTTCATAATCTCATGGAGAAGAGATTCTGTGCCTTGTGAAGCCACTTTATCGCTTTCGGGGATCCCTATAAGATGAATATTGATTTTCTTCGAATTATCCCAGAGCTCTCTGAGAGAGTGATCTGTTTTTGCCCTCTATTTCTCTTCCTCTTTGAGAGTTTGGGATCATTCAAAAGCTTTGTCTTCAATGTCAAAAATCCTTTCTTCTGCTTGTTCCATTCTGTTTCTGAGTGATTCTACTATGTTTCTCAGATCTTTGAGGGCTGCAACTTCTTGTCTCAATGTGTCAAAGTCTTTGGTCATTTGGTCTTTGAATTCATTGAATTCTTGAAATATCTTTTGGTTTACTGCTTGGAAGTCAAATTCAATTTTATTTGCTATCCAGATTCTGAATTCGATTTCTGATATCTCAGATATTTGTGCATGGGGTCTTGAGCTGTGTCTGCCCCATTGATCCTTGGGAGAGTTGATCTACTCCGGTTGTTCATATTGCCAGAGTTTTTCTGTTGATTTCACCTCATGATTGTTTTTCACCATTGCCTCTGGCCATCCTCAGTGTTGGGGAGGTGTCTCTCCAAGATTAAACCCCAGTGGGAACACTCTATTGTTGCTGGATCTTTGTAGGGAGTGACCCTGTGTAGTTCCTCTGGGGCTGCTCCTGCCGGGGAGTTCTGGTTGTGGGAGCAGCTCCGGAGTGTGACACACCAGATTCAGCAACAGGGCGGGGGTTGGTGCTCTCAGTTCTGGGAGTGCCTGGTGCCCAGTGACTTTAGCACAGAGAGCCAAAGGCTCCAGCAGTCTCTGGCCAGGAGAAGGGCTCCATGCAGAGGCAGGGATGGCTCTGAAGGGCACGTGTCTACCAAAGTCCTTGGCCAGAGAGCGGGCCAGTGTGGAGTTAGGGAGGGTATAGGATAGAGGACTCAGGGTTGTGCGGCTCCCACAGTTTCTGGTCAGGGGGCGCAGAGCCCCGGGGGGTGTAGGTCGTAGTTCAGGGTTCACAGCGCAGCTCTTATGGAGGTCCAAGTAGGCATCGATCATGGTTGCGGTGCAGGTCTTAAGGAGGTCCAGGTGGCACAGCTCTTACGGAAGTCCAGGCGGGCTCTGATCATGGTTGGGGCTCAGTTCTTCCCAAATTAATTCTTTAACTGCAGTTGTACTCCAAAATCACTGAGCAGATAGTCCATTCAGTCCCTCACCCCAAAAGCAAGCGGTCAAAGAGATACCATGCTCATCATCCTGCCTCCTTATAATAGACTAAAAAGACTGGGATGATAGAGTCAAATGTAGGAACTCTATCCAAATACAGAAGACCTGTACAAAAAATAAAAAATAAATGGATTATAAAGGATATACTACATCATGTTCTAGATAGATGCCAACAATTTACAACCTCCATTAATGCCTGATCATAGATCACCCCCAGCCAGTTTCTACCTGCCTGCAAAAAAAGAGAAGTACGTGCACACGCGCACACACATATATGCTGAGAAAAGAATTTCAGGAAGTAAAGTGCACTAAAAAATCATAGACTTTATTTTTAGAAAACCTATCTTCAGGGCGGTGCCTGTGGCTGAAAGGGGTAGGTTGCTGGCCCCATATGCCAGAGGTGGTGGGTTCAAACCTGGCCCCATCCAAAAACTGCAAAAAAAACAAAAAACAAAACAAAAATAACCTATCTTCAGATCCTGGTTCTTCTAATAACTAACGTTGTAGCTTTGACCAAGTTACTTAATTTTTCTGAATATCTCCTCAGTTGGGGTGGGGATGTAATTTTTTGTATAACAATAGAGAACTGAAACAACATTCATTGAAAATGGGCCATATAATGTAGATGAGATATTTGCTCTACATCTCCTTTGGAATTTTAATCCATGCAAGTAATTTTTAGTCCTAGGCTTTTTCAGAACCTTCTCTACATGGCAAGGGAAATCAGACTCAGAATCTAAGTAAATAAGCAATCATCAGTGTACACACTTATCTGAATTGCAAGATAATCCTTAACATTCTTAATATTATGATGGTGTTTTTAGAAAACTCATTTTAGAAACATCAGGGGAACAAAGTCTTTGTTGAAGATATTAATAGAGTATTAGCAAGCAATTGTGGGGATCTGGCCACAGCCTCTTGGGACTTACACCGGTAATCGATACTCTTTGGTTATATTGCATGTGCCCGTGAGTATGTAAACGCTTGTGCACTGACACACACATACACACAACCCACAGTAAGTCTTCCAATGCATATCGCCAACCCAGGGAACACAGCTTTTCTTTATAATTATTCAGTTCATTTCTTATAAACAGCTTAACCTTGGCTTGCTTTCACTTCTAATGCCTCATCAGAGCCTACTATTTCTGGAAAATTACCCCTGCTATCGAGTTTTATCAGTCTTTATAAGGTACAAATCTGATGTATCTTTTATAATATACAAATCTGAGTGTCACTCTTCACTTATCCCTACCTTTGCTATCCAAAAGCATAGCCAAGGGTGGTGGCTCAAATGAGTAGGGCACCGGCCCCGTATGCTGGAGGTGGTGGGTTCAAACCCAGCCCCAGCCAAAAACTGCAAAAAAAAAAAAAAAAAGCATAGCCAACTAATTTCCATCCATTCATTTATTCATGCAACCTTTCATGGATTTATCCTAGAGATGTATATCCTATAATATGTTGCTGAAATATCTCTAGACTATTTTAGAATATTGGAATATTAGATATCTTGGGATTTATCTTGGAATATTAGATATCTCTTATACATTTATATTTTTATAGGAATTTTCTTAGAGCCACTTCTATAATCCAAACTAGTGATCTTGACCATTAGAAAATTCAGGATTCTCTTTGAGGGAATGTAAAGAATGACAATAAAATATTTCATAATATTCAGCTGTTTCATTTCCCTGAAAGAAAAATAGGCCAATCCCCTCTCAGAGTGAGAATATGAGTTGGGTAAGTGAGATAGTTTGAGACAGGTGGCCCAGTACTCATAAGGAAGCTATAGAGATGGAATAGATAGATAGAAATTTATATATATAGATGTGTGTGTATATATATGTATACACATGCATGTATCTTGTTAATGTAAATGCCAAAGGTTGGTGATATTTTTTTTCAGTCGTGCCACCAAACTATGAATGATGTGAAAATGTGTGATCCTTGCTGAGTGCACTGCTGAGTTGTCCACTCCAACCCACAGACAACCAGGTTGATATATTCTGCTCACACAGAGAAATCTCAAAAAAAAAAAAAAAATCTACAACACCTCAACATATCAAATGGAACGCTTAAAATATAAACTTTCCAATGCTTTTCCATTTATGTCTCCCTCTGTCATGTCATCCACTCACCCCAAGAATGTACCCCTGGCAGATTAAATCTCAAAAATAAAGAATTCATTTCCAGAATGTTTTCTGGGTACATTAAAAACAGCTTTTAAGATTCTATTTTCTGGTTACATATTATTTTTCCTTATCATCCAATAACCGTAATATTAAGGAAATTTATTGTGTAGCCCAAGGCCTTGGGAGGATGGGAACAAAATACTATATGACTATAGATTTGGGGATGCAATTTGCAGCTGTCCAAATTATGCTCATTGAGGTGTAGTTCACTACTTCAACTCTATGAATTTCAGACAATTAAATGTGCATGCTTCACTGAAAATACCATGAAAAATCCACACCCTGGGGGGGCGCCTGTGTCTCAAGGAGTATGGTGCCGGTCCCATATGCCGGAGGTGGTGGGTTCAAACCTAGTCCCGGCCAAAAAAAAAAAGAAAAATCCACACCCTGAACAAGTAGAGAAAAATACATTGATATCTAACTGAAACTATGTATTTAGATAACCATATGTAACTCTTTTATGAAGTTTCTCTTTCAGCTTGCAGGCACAATTATTCTAACCCCATAAGGTCACTTCATTATAGTATAGATAACCTATATATAACTTTTTTGAAAGTTCTTCCAGTTAATTTTGTATAATAACAATTATTTGCATCTGAGAGGTATAAAGAATGGCTCCTAGAGATGAAGTATCAGAAGAGATGTTCAGGTCAGTTTCATCTATGGTGCATATTTCAACAGTACATGTCAAATCAATTAAGAGTGGAATATAAATGTCTTAACACAAAAATTAAGTAAGTGAGGTGAAGGCTATGTTAACCATTTTAATGTAAGCATTCAAAATAGTATATAAAATCAGCATATGGTACCCCATAAATGCATTAATGTATAGTTACAATTTAATAAAAAAAAATTAAGAAAAAAAAAAGACTTTATATGACTTTTTTCCCCCCAAACCAGTGACTACCTTGAAGACAAAGATTCATCTTTGTTATTTTCTTTCCCAAACATATCTTATTGTACAATAATTTATTAGGCACTCCAAAATATCTGACAAAGGCTAATTGCTGCTTAAAATAATTCTACCTTAGGATCATGAGGACAAACCGTCTAAACACTGGATTTGTTAATGAGTGGTGCGCTATTTTCTGTTTTTACTAATTTTATGAGCGATCCCAATTGTGAGTGCTGGAGGAGGATCAGAAAGTTAAAGAGTGGAATGGGAACTTGTCATTAAACAGAAACAGGAGGATGGAGGAGAGAAGAATCAAGGTCAGAGGTTGGAACATAAGAGATACCTTGTAGCAGGGTGGAGGGATATGTACCCATAGGGCTTGGTGAGGGCTAAGTAACGGGATACAGGTGTGGGAAATACCCTCTGTTCAGTGAACTTGTCCACTTTGGGCCGTGGCTTTAGTCACATGAGATTCCTTGTTCCAGCTCATGTACTGGTTTGCCAGAATGATGAGAGCCCCCATCTCTCTTTCTAACAAATGGGTTCTCTACTTACATCAGCTAGAGCTAAAAATTTTGCTTGGGGTAGCCGTGATGATGGGTTTTTAAGCACAACCAAACTGCTTCGATTCTCAAACTTGACGTTCACTATAGGGATTATTCATAAGAAATGGGATGCATTTTGTTGATTTATGGTGGTGTGATAGATTATGCCTAGCAAAATGTATTTCAGCTCATTTGTAGATAGAGTATGTTGTGTTAATAAATGTGTGGGTGAAAGAATGAATATCTGAACTGCCAGAGGCAAAACAGAACAGCCTTTTAGCAGAGTCTTCCTCAAATTCTGGCACAACCCACTCCACATAGTATTCAAAGCAATGCGGAAATACTGAGGGGCTTTTTTAGACAAGGAAGATTTAGTTTGCTAATTAACTAAATCCAGTTAATTTACATGCTCTTGACCAACAAGAGATGGACGGTTCTACTTGCCAGACTGAAGCATCATTTTTTTTTTTTTTTTCTGATGAAAACTAGACTTCAGGTCTGTGTTATGTAGAAACCTATTAATGCTTGTAAGAATAATGGTTCTTTGTCAGAAAGCAATTTCAACTCATATGTAATATACTTGTTCTTAAAATTATTTAGGCTGTCATTACTCCTTCCCTTCAAGACTGGCAATATTGACAGATTGGTAAAAGGATTTTACTTTGCTTGTAGACTCACAAGTGAGCTTAACATGATTTCACATCCATTGAAGGTTTGATTTTGACAAATTTTTAACCACAATTCTCTGACTTGTTATTGGATGTTTCCACTTGGATATTTTCAAAGCAGGTGGAATCAAAAATCGTTCACATCAACCTAATTCTCCCAGCAGTATAACAAATCCTTCTGATTTCCTAGTCTCTCCGTACAGGGCCATAATTTTCTCAGTTATTTAGGCTTAGAACACTGAAAATGCATTAGATAATTTCTCTTCTTTGCTCTTCTTTCCTAATCAATAAATTCTCCCTGTACAATCTGCCTCTCAGCAGGATCCATAGTGATAATTCTGCTCTAGCAAGTTCACTGTGAAATGTTTCCCAAACTTCGCTTTGGCCATTCATGGTTCTTGTTTAACTGGCTTTATGTATTCCCTAGAATGAAAGGAATTCTTTAGCGCTTTTGACCACTTCCTTTTCATTCACGCCAGATTTTATAATCTGTCATAAAAACACCTTCTTTATACCTCTGGACTGAAACAGTGGTTTTGCCTTCTGGCTGCTTAACTACTTGCATCACTTCTTTTGTGCAAACCCACGTCAATGACTCACTCTACAGTCTTGTGTATTTATCAGGAGACAGTTTTCCATGGTATCTCTGCATATTTTGGATTGGGTGTGGTTCCAGAATATCTTCTCAAGGATGTTTATATAGAAAACTGCCTTATAAGATAGAGAGACACTTTAGTAGGGGGTGGGGGTGGGGAAGAGAGATTTATTCCCTCACCAGTATAATAGTGTAATATCCTCTATCAAGGCAAAGGTGAAGTGTTTTTGCAGGCTGCCCTTTAGAGATTTGGGACTTATCAAACTTAGGGTTACTCATTTGTGACAAAAATCTACTTTGCATCTGGGCCACTCTGGATCACCCCCCACCCCCCAAAAAAGAAACTGATGTGAAGCTATGTCTCATGATGCCTATTGTGAAGTGAATATTAGTGACCTTTGTTTCTGGTATAGGAGCCGTGTGCTTTCTGCCAGCATCGAGGAAACTCTGGCAGGCTGTGGTTACTGGTTTAGAACGAGAGTAAAATCTTAGATCCTTCGCAGTTTGCGGGCACCATTTACAATGAGAATCATTATGTCATGTAGTTGAAACATAGTCCTGCTTTGTAATTCTGTGTGTGTATTTATTACTTAAATGAATTTAAAATGTTCAAAGTAGCAAATATATGAATAACCTAGGAGACAGTTTAGGAATTCAAGTTATTTTTTTTCTTTTTATTGTTGGGGATTCATTGAGAGTACAAAGAACCAGATTACACTGATTGCGTTTGTTAGGTAAAGTCTCTCTTATAATCATGTCCCATCCCCAAGAGGTTGTTTTTTTTTTTCTTTTTGTATTCTTTTGTTTGTTTCCCTGCAACATCTGTGAAAACAGGTTCTTGTCTTACTTATCTCTTTAAGCCTCATGCCTGAAAAACTTCCAGGAAAATAAAAAATGTAATGAATGAAATATCAGAAACCCTAAGTTTCTAAACTTGTCTGGGGACAGTCCTAACTTTTCTAGATTACATTAAAACATAAAACCACAAATAGAAATTTTGCAGAAGACTCAATTTGAGTAATAGGATATCTTATATGGAATATACAATGACTTCAGCTCCAAGGAATGGGTAAGATTTTCTATTACCAAGAGGCTTCTTTTTGTGTGTGAGGGCAGTAAGTTCGAAAATATATTCATGAGGACAATATGGAATAGAATTGCATGCATCTGTATAATAGAAACAGCCCATGGTTCTCCAGTATCCATTCTGTCTTAATAGAAAACCTTTAGTATTTAACTATGCACATCATCTTTTAGAACACAGATTTCATTACCCAGCATACCTTGTAACTTGATGTTCTCCTTACCAAATGGGATGAAATGGGATTGTATTTGGATTGTATGACATCCAAAAAGTTTTGTTAGGCACTTGGAGAGATGTGAGCAGGGCAGATGATAGGTACGGTTAGACTGTTTGGGATTAGTTTGAGTCAGGTTGACCTGGGTTGTTATATGAGGCTGATTAAGACCTTGTATGTGGGTTGCTATCAAGATGCTGTAGTGGGTTATCTTTAAGACCTCGCAGGTGAGTTGTTTTGAAAAGAAAGTTAATTAAGACCCCGAGAAACATCCAGAAAGCAGATGATACTCCTCAAAGTTGTGTAAAAAAAACTTCAACATTGCACTTTCCATAGACCCTGCAGTCACTTGTCATGCGAGTCATTAATATCTTTTTTCTTGCTAAAACTTTACTCCTTCTTTCTAATTATTTCCAGCAACTACCTTGAGTCACCACACTGCTCTAACAGTGTCCTGAAAATCATGTCTGTCCTTATTTGCTTCCTCTTGCATTGTTTGCTTGAATACTTTAGCTAAGAGAAATATTGGGATTGTGTGATTTTGGATTATACAAATGACCTTTGAACAATATGGGGTTAGGAGGGGCTATCTCTTTGCAACTGAAAACCCGCATTTAACTTATGATCCTTACAAAACTTACTTACAAGTAGCCCTCCTTGATAAACAGTTGATAAACACACAGTTTATATGTTGTATGTATTATAATACTACATTGTTACAACAAAGTTTAAGCTAGAAAAAATATTTTAAAAATCATAAGGAAGAGAAAATACCTTTGCTATTGGATAAGTGGAAGTGGGTCATCATAAAGGTCTGGATTTCATCATCTTCGGGTTCAGACAGCTAAGGAGGAAGATGAAGAGGAGGGGCTGGTTTTACATTCTGGGGGCCAGCTGAGGTCACAGGGGTGGAGGAAGCAGAAGGGAATGAATACAGGAGGGGCTGTGTTTGCTTTTTCATTTCTCTAAAATAGTTTCTATACGGTACCCATCCTCTTTCTACCACTTCCTTTAGTTTTAGTGCCCGCATGATGGAAGAGTTTGTGTTGTGGAAGAAGACAACAGCAGACTTGAATGATGAGAACGCTTCTGGCAGGTTGTACAACATCAATTTCTTCCTGGCACTGCTTTTTTCACATTTTCTTCTTCATATGAACTGGTTTCCTTTCCCATCAATTTAATTAATTCCTCCAATGTAGTGTCTGCTGGTTCTTGAATTTCTCCAATTTCCACATCTTGAAACCCTTCACCATCTACTCATTCTCACCATATCCACAGTCTTGGTCATGATTACATTGATCGGCTCTACTGTAAATTCTGTGAAGCCGTACACAACCTCGACATACCATTTTCTCCAGCAGGAATTTTTTGTTTTGACCTTAACGACTCTCATGGTACTTTCTATAACATGGTGTCATCCTCCCACCTTTTCATGATATTCTATTGGAGTTCCCTTCCATTGCATTAGGATTCTTTTCCATGGAGTACTGTGAGTAATGAGGCTTAAGGATCCTGAAGGACTCCTATCTAGAGGCTGAATCAGAAATACTATTTCTCAGCAGCCAAAAACACTGTCCAATATTAAAAGAATTTTAAAAAGCAGCCCCTTACTGCCATGGTACTTCCTGACTTTAGAAAGGAAGCATCAATGCAACCAACCCAGGAAAAAAGGTCCTGGGCCTTTTTTCTTCAGGCCTTCTTGCTGTACTACCAAAATCCTGACAGCAGCTGTTTATCTGTTTCATTCAAGGCTTAGGAATTAGCAGCTTTACAGTTAAGGGCAATTTTAATTACAAATTCGACTACATTTGCACAACAGTAAATTTAGCATTTTCCTGCTGCTTTAAGTCCTAGTGCCTGCTTCTCTTCCTTCCTAGTAAATATCTTTGGAGGCTTTTTATTTTTCCCCCAGAATAAAGCAATTTTATCTGCTTTGAAACCCTGTTCAGGCAGATATCCTGTCCTATAATTTACTTAATGGCATCTAGGAAATCATCTACTGCTTCCTACTTGACAGAAGCTGCTTTTCCCATTATCTTGACATTTTTTAAGCCAAACCTCTTTCTAAAATTATCAAACCATCCTTTGCTGGCATTGGATTACCCAGTTTTAGAGTCTTAATTTTCCTTTTGCTTTAATACCATGACTTCACCTTTTCTCCAATGATATTAGAGGCTTAGATAGTCCTCTTTTTAGAAATTGTGCACTCACATCAAAATGGCATTTTCAATACAAGACAAGAAGCATTTCATAAGAAGTGGAAGCTTTTTGTACCTGCAGACATAGCTATAGTGATGTCTTTGTGAATTTTCTTTTTGTATAGTGGTCCTATAACTGGATCGATTTATCTTGAAATGGTAGGCAACTCAATCTGTGGTGAGTTCAGAACAAAGCAATGTTTTTTAGTCCTGTCATGACTTTTCTCTGCTTCTTGAGGCATTTTCTGCATTGTTTATGACACTTTCTACCATCGTGGTATTCAAGGTTTAGAGTACTGCACTTACTAAACACAATTAAAAGTACACAAGAAATGCAAGTGATTATTTTTTACTGCAAAATGTGTTTTACTGGAGAGATGAATTACTCATTCAGGGAAGATTAGCATTGAAAGGCATTTCAAGTAGTTACTTGCAACATGTGAGCTTGTCACAAGGCAACAGGAGGTGGCTATGAAGTTATTTCAGTAGTACAGTGTGCGCTGTAGTTAATTTTATGCAGTTAAGATTTTCTACTCCATTTTCTGTTTATGTTTCTCTAGACTGCAAATGGTGCCATGTATAGTCTGTTACGTGTTTGTGTGTATAAGATTTGATACATTTTAAACTTTTTATAATATATGTGTAGATTTCATTATAGCAAATGGTAAAATAGACGATTATCTATGTATATTTTATGCATTTATGACATAGCTTTTTTTTCCTTTTTTCATTATTTCCAGACCATGTGGTTCATTTGTGAGTTTTTCAAATTGTTGGAAACTACCTCCCAGTTTTTCCTATATACAGTGTGTCCTATACAATTGCATATGACCTTTATGGACACACTATATTTACTGGGGAAAAACCCTCCTGTGGACCTGCACAGTTCAAGTTTGTATTACTCCTCTACTAATTGTATGTTATTTCTATTCCTCAGTAAACTTCATCTAAATATCGGAACAATTTCAGGATTGTTTTGGGTATTAAACAAGATATAAATGACGCTGTTTACTATGTTTATGACACATAGGAAATGCTAATAACATATTCGTTATTACTATATTTAAAGTTACATGTTTTAAGGTAGTAAACAGAAAGTTTCTGACCTTCTCAGAACTGCAACATTAGCTCTTGATTTTTTTCTTCTGTATTAAATTTCTATAAATAAGAAAAAAGCTTCCATTTTATTTAACCTATTATTAGTAGTCACTGTTAGTTTGAATTTTTTGTTTTGTTTTATTTTGTTCTTCTTGGTCATTCTTAGTTTAACTCTACGTGAATTGATTAAGTTGTTCAATGTAACTTTAAGAATGGTTATTAGGAAAACAAAAATATTTAAAATTTGGAACTTATAACAATGATTATAATCTATTCAGCATTTTCTATATGGAGTTATTTAAAACCACCAGAATACACTAATTTTATAAGTTAAATCCTTTTTCATGTGAGATGTTTGACATTGAGGCCTTGAAAGTTAAAAATAGCCCCATGAAGTGAGCAAATCAAAGACAAGGAGTTCATGGGTATCACCATAGTTCGACCTTGGCCCCTAACCGACTGGTGTTTCACTGTATTTCAGAGAGGTAGAATGTGATCAGAACAGCTTTTATGAATGTAGAGTCAAGGAGGAAACAGAGCCGTCTCTGCAAAAACAAAAACCAAACTGGCTACTCCTGTCTACAGCTGATTGCCTGGAGCAGTGATTAGTGTCGTTGTTGGGCATCTTTGGTGAGATGTGTTGTCACACTGTAAGTTACTGTCCTGCAGGTCATCTGAACTGCTGAGTTTTCTTAGTGGATGGTGGTACTTGTATTACATGGCAACCCACTGGAGTAAATGTTCTTTCCTGTGGCTCTTTTCTCATTTACTGAAATGATGCCCATAATTAGTTTCCTGTAAATAGATCATTTTCACACATGAAGAAGAAACAGGGAGAGAATGTTGTGACTACTTATGTTTTTGTTTCTTTTTTTTTTTTCTCTTCAGAATCCGCAATTATCAAAAAGTTGTTCTCAGTATATACTGCCTTATTTTAAACTGCAATCATCAAAAATTGTTCCCAGTATATACTGTCCTATTTTAAACTGATAAAAAGAAAAGAATACAAATTTCATTCCTTAAGTGCTTAGATATATGTAGCTATATATGTATACATATATACACATTTCATTATTTATATTCATATATTAATTATATTATTTATATACATATATGTATTCTGATTCAACATTAAGTGTACAAGAGAAGGCAAAACGTGATGAAGAATTTTTTTTTAAAAAATTCTTCAGAAGACAATCAACCAATGTACTTTAAGAACCTGATTCCTTGTAATTCAGCAGCCCAACATGTATGTGAGTGTTTTTCCTTTGGCCCCATTTGCTTGCATGCTGCTTTCAAGGACATGGAGGACAGCTGGTACCCAGGACTGCTCTGCGGGGAGTGCCGAAAGAGAGTCTCACAACTTCGAGAGACTTCAAATAAATGTGAGAGGCAGACTCCTCTTTCCCAGAGAGATCTATTTGGAAAATAAATTATTTATCTTTGATAATTCAAGATTCCATTTCCTTCTAGTGCCCTTTAGGAGGTGAGAGGCAGAAAAAGCTGAAGCAGTTAACTTGTAAGAACTTAACTTGTGTCACCATGCACAGTGATGTCTGGGAGCTTAGGTTAGAGACGCTGCATGGTAAGGGACAAGAAATATATATTTTTTCACACTACTGTGTGAGAGTAGAAGCCATGAAAGGGTGGGTATTGGTAAACCTTAAATGATGATATTCAACCTGAGCAGAACACTGTAGTATTGTAAAAGGGAGAGAATTACTAATACAAAGAAAAATCTCCAATTTATTCACTTTTTTATTCATGGATCAAATTTCCATTGACCTTAAATGTCTATTGTACCCTGGGCCTGTGATTTGTAAAATATTTTGATTGTATTTTTGATATGGAAGATTTTTACTTGACAATATGAATTTACAAACCGAGTCATAATTAGAAAAATGTGTGTGTAGAAAAATAATTGCAATACTTTCCACCTCCGAAGACTTCAAAACCTTACATTATTTTCTATTAGCGACTTTTGGCTTTGAGTGAGACAGAATGAATGAGAGAAAACTGGTTACACAATATTTTATAGGAAGGACAGTAAGGAAACTTCAAGTTGTTAGCCAGAATATATTCTCCAAAGCAAGAGAATGGAAGAGGCAAATTTGCCCTACCCCACGGCTTTGGATTTGAAATACCAGCTTTAAAGTGAACAGTAGCTTCTCTGCAGAAGACAGGCACATGGCCTACAGACACATGAAAAAATGTTCATCATCTTTAATCATCAGAGAAATGCAAATCAAAACCATCCTGAGATATCATCTAGCTCCAGTAAGATTAGCCCACATAACAAAATCCTAAAACTACAGATGTTGGTGTGGATGTGGTGAGAAAGAAACACTTCTGCACCACTGGTGAGAATGCAAACTAATACATCCCTTCTGGAAAGAAGTTTGGAGAGCACTTAGGGAACTAAGAGTAGACCTGCTGTTTGATCCCACAATTCCTCTACCAGGTATATATCCAGACGACCAAAAATCACTTTACAACAAAGACATCTGCACAAGAATGTTTATTGCAGCCCAATTATAATTGCCAAGTCATAGAAACAGCCCAAGTGCCCATTGATCCATGAATGAATTAACAAATTGTGGGATGTATATACCAGAGAATACTATGCAGCCATAAAAATGATGGAGAGTTTACCTCTTTTATGTTCACATGGATGGATCTGGATCATATTCTTCTTAGTAAAATATCTCAAGAATGGAAAAAAAATACCCAATGTACTCAATACTATTATGAAATCAATATATAATCACCCACACTGTCATATGAAAGGTAAATCACAATTATAGCCCAGAAAGAAGGAGAGAAGAGGAGAGGGAGGGGAGGACCTCAACTACTATGTGTATTACAAGTGCACATGTCAAATATATTAATAGTAGAGTATATATGTCTTAACACAACAATTAAATAAGTGAGATGAATGATATGTTAACTAGTTTGATGTAAACATTCCATGTTGTATATAAAATCAGCACAGTGTACCCCATAAATGCAGTAATGTACACAATTATGATCTAATAAAAAATAAATTGAACTTCATAAAAACAGTAAATATGATAAGGCATATATTCTTTCAGAACTCCTCTTTATTTCTTCTTATATTTTAAAAAATACATGTACAATAATTAGTAAGATTCTATAGCTTGGGCATTTTTAGTGAATAGAAAGAAAAATTAATTGATTTACTTGCTTAATTTTACCTACTTTCTCTATTTTCTCATTTTTCTCCTATCCTTACCCTCAGTTCCTTAATTACCAACATATCACTAATTTCAGCTAAGAAAAATAATAATTCAAAGATTTATTTTATGATGCTTGTTGCCAAGTTATCTAAAATGAATGACTCTAAAATAAAGATTTCTAATATAGGGAAAGGGGGAAAGGAGGGGAGGGGAGGGGGAAGGATGGGCAGAGGGAGGGTAATTGGTGGGACCACACCTATGGTGCATCTTAGAAGGGTACATGTGAAACTTGCTAAATGTAGAATATAAATGTCTTAACACAATAATTAAGAAAATTCCAGGAAGCCTATGTTAACCAGTTTGATGAAAATATTTCAAATTGTATATAAAACCAGTGCATGGTGCCCCATGATTTCATAAATGTACACATCTAAGATTTAATAAAAAAAGTAAAATAAAATAAAGATTTCTAATTAGGGACAAGATAATGCAAACGAATTGAAAATAAATTGTCTTTGTTTTTCACAACTTGTGTAACAGCAGGGAACTTACCATCATGAGTTGCAGTCTTCTCATTTGTAGCATGGAGATTAAAATTTCTAACTTGCATAGTTTAAGCAAGGCGACATTTGTGGTACCAGTTGATGTTTTGGCAGAAGATAGCTAGGTAGTTAATAGTATTGTAAGATTTACTGAACCCTTGATTTGTGGTGAACCTTCCATATACAATATCTTCAGATATATCTCTTTTGCTCTTTGCAACAATGCTAAGTATTGGAGCCGAGATTATTCCCAATATTATATAAAGATATTCAAGTCTGACAGTTTTCATCAAAACCTGAAGTCATCAAATGTGCAGAAGTTTGTCTCTAGGGCTCATTAGAAAAATATTTTTACATTAGGCCTTTCCTAAAAATTATAAATAGATAAACAATTGTTTTTTTTTCAAGAATTAATTTTATTAGGTGTTATGGTAATAATTTGTCATATATTGCCAGTCTGTTGACACTAGCTCAAAAGGTTAAATATGTCACTGTCAGATATAATAGTGAGCATCGCTAACCTTGTTTCTGACTCATTTTGCATGAATTTCTGCATACTATTTTAAACTGATGATCATTGCAAGTTAATAAAGTTAATACCTTTAAAAACTTGGTGAAATTACAGTGCAGAAGCCAAAAAGAAAAAAAAAAAAAACTTCCCTTCCTCTTAAAAAAAAAAGAAAATACTACTCTTCACTGTTCTATAGGAGGACACAGTAGCATTTCTCCACAATCATGCTGTTTATCATGCAGTGCGAAGTGTTGTTCATGATGCTATAGTAATTTAAAACCTATATTTATTGAAAGTTGGTCTTTCGAGTTTCTTCATAAAACATAAAAATAAAATTAAATAACTTATACAGAACACACAAGTTTGCATAAACCTAGGGTTACTATGGCATGTGTTCTATTCTGAGCATGGAGCAAATGTATAATAATGTTGGCTTAGTCACCAATAATCCATTTCCAGGATGGATTTCATAATGACTCAAGGGCAAAACCACAATGTTTTAGAGCCATTAAGACACTTTAAAACAGTGTCTTATTTTAAGGTGTGCTCCCAAAGATGTGCTAGGTCTTATTTTCAGGGGATGTCTTATCTTTCCTGTAAGTAGGTCTTATTTTTGGAGGATGTCTTATTTTTGGGAAAATGGGGTATTAGTAGTACTTATTTAAAAATGGTTGAGAGTTTTACAAACAAGGATCACTTAGTTCACCATCTGGGGACTAATATTATTTAGTCTACAGCACGTGTGCCCACACACACACGCACACATCTCTATATATTAGTTTTCCAAAGAGTTTATCTTCACACTTCACTTGGTCAACAAATATTTTCAAAATACACATTTGTTGGTCATGCACTATGATAGACAAAGAAAACAATGGGGTGAAAAAGACATAGTTATGGAACTTACATTTGCGTGCTGGAGACAAGTATATATTATTAAATAAGTCAATAAATAAGACAATTATAAATTATGAAAAGTTCAGTGAGGGAAATGCATTTGTAGTATGCACTGACCAAGGAACTATGAAGGGGATGGCTTTAGGTGGGAGGGGCATGAAAGGGGCTCCTTCCAAGAGTGCTATGAAAGATATCTGAATCTGAGAAGGAACCAGGTAGGAGAAACACTACAGTATGACGAAGACAGAGAGATAGGAAATGCAGAACCTGAGTAAGAAAAGAAATTAGCATGTTCTGGGAAGAGAGAAGATCAACATGCCTGGATCAAGAGTGATCTGAGATAATATTAGAGTAATTACAGCACTATAATCATCATTTCTTAGGCTACTATAGCATGTGACTGAGAGGCTCAAACAGTAGAAATTTATCATTCTAAAAAAAAAAAAAAAAAGAAGAAGAAAAGAAAGAAATTAATCTTTCTAGAGGGTAGAAAATCCAGGCTCAGGGGGCCAGCATGATCAGGTTCTGCTGAAGGTATCTCTCCCACTTGCAGGCTCTTCATATAAGATCACTAACCTCATCATGAGGACCCCGCCTCCATGACTTCACCCAAAGTCCAAAGGCCCAACCTCCAAATACTATGACATTGGGGGTTAGGGCTTACACATATGAATTTTAGAAGGTACACACATAGTCCACACTAATATAGAAATCTCAGACCATGATATAGAAAGTTAGTATATTCCCCAAAATATAATTTGCCAATTACATTTAACATGTAAATTAATAGAATATACATGCAATAGGCTCACAGGTTTTCATAATTGCAAACAAATCAGAAAATAAAATGTAGCTTTTCTTTAGTTAGACGTAGCTAGTTCAATCTTCTGTATCATCCTCCCTTTTTTCGAGGTAGTGAAGAAAGGTGGAATATAGAACTCCTGAGATAGTCGTGGAGAACAGGAACTTAATCTTTTTCAAACTCAGTGTCTATTGAATGACATTAAGTGTGGCATAATAGCAGCTTTTGCTCAGCTTTTTTTCTCCCTTTTCCTTAGAAATAGGAATTTAAGCAGGGAAATAGCAAGGGAGCTTAGGAACAGGATTTCATAGACTCCTCGCACCTTGGATTTCTCAATGCAGGTTATATAAATTGATGTACACAGGGCGGCACCCGTGCCTCAAAGGAGTAGGGCGCCAGTCCCATATGCTGGAGGTGGCGGGTTCAAACCCAGCCCCGGCCAAAAACTGAAAAAAAAAAAAGATGTATGCAACTTTTAATTTTCTTTTTTTTTTTTTGGAGAGACAGACTCTCACTTTATGGCCCTCGGTAGAGTGCCGTGGCATCACACAGTTCATAGCAACCTCCAACTCCTGGGCTTAAGCGATTCCCTTGCCTCAGCCTCCCGAGTAGCAGGGATTACAGGCGCCCACCACAATGCCCGGCTATTTTTTTTGTTGTTGTTGCAGTTCGTCCCAGGCCGGGTTTGAACCCCACCCTCGGTATATGGGGCCGGCGCCCCAAAGACTGAGCCAAAGGCGCCGCCCAATATATATATATTTTTTTTTATTGTTGGGGATTCATTGAGGGTACAATAAGCCAGGTTACACTGATTGCAATTGTTAGGTAAAGTCCCTCTTGCAATCATGTCTTGCCCCCATAAACTGTGACACACACCAAGGCCCCACAGCCCTCCCTCCTTCCCGCTTTCTGCTTCCCCCCCATAACCATAATTGTCATTAATTGTCCTCATATCAAAATTGAGTACATAGGATTCATGCTTCTCCATTCTTGTGATGCTTTATTAAGAATAATGTCTTCCACGTCCATCCAGGTTAATATGAAGGATGTAGTCTCCATTTTTCTTAATGGCTGAATAGTATTCCATGGTATACATATACTACAGCTTGTTAATCCATTCCTGGGTTGGTGGGCATTTAGGCTGTTTCCACATTTTGACCATTGTAAATTGAGCTGCAATAAACAGTCTAGTACAAGTGTCCTTATGATAAAAGGATTTCTTTCCTTCTGGGTAGATGCCCAGTAATGGGATTGCAGGATCAAATGATAGGTCTGGCTTGAGTGCTTTGAGGTTTCTCCATACTTCCTTCCAGAAAGATTGTACTAGTTTGCAGTCCCACCAGCAGTGTAAAAGTGTTCCCTCTCTCCACATCCATGCCGGCATCTGTAGTTTTGAGATTTTGAGATGTGGGCCATTCTCACTGGGGTTAGATGATATCTCAGGGTTGTTTTGATTTGCATTTCTCTAATATATAGAGATGAGGAACATTTTTTCATGTGTTTGTTAGCCATTCATCTGTCGTCTTTAGAGAAAGTTCTATTCATGTCTCTTGCCCATTGATATAAGGGATTGTTGGCTTTTTTCATGTGGATTAATTTGAGTTCTCTATAGATCCTAGTTATCAAGCTTTTGTCTGATTGAAAATATGCAAATATCCTTTCCCATTGTGTAGGTTGTCTCTTTGCTTTGGTTATTGTCTCCTTAGGTGTACAGAAGCTTTTCAGTTTAATGAAGTCCCATTTGTTTATTTTTGTTGTTGTTGCAATTGCCATGGCAGTCTTCTTCATGAAGTCTTTCCCCAGGCCAATATCTTCCAGTGTTTTTCCTATGCTTTCTTGGAGGATTTTTATTGTTTCATGCCTTAAATTTAAGTCCTTTATCCATCTTGAATCAATTTTTGTGAGTGGGGAAAGGTGTGGGTCCAGTTTCAGTCTTTTACATGTAGACATCCAGTTCTCCCAACACCATTTATTGAATAGGGAGTCTTTCCCACAAGGTATGCTCTTGTTTGGTTTATCAAAGACTAGGTGGTTGTAAAATGTTAGTTTCATTTCTTGGTTTTCCATTCCATTCCAAGTGTCTATGTCTCTGTTTTTGCGCTGCTACCATGCTGTCTTGAGCACTATGGCTTTGTAGTACAGACTAAAATCTGGTCTGCTGATGCCCCCAGCTTTACTTTTGTTACAGAGAACTTCCTTAGCTATACGGGGTTTTTTCCAGTTCCATACAAAATGCAGAATCATTTTTTCCAAATCTTGAAAGTACGATGTTGGTATTTTTATAGGAATGGCATTGAATAGGTAGATTGCTTTGGGAAGTATAGACATTTTAACAATGTTGATTCTTCCCATCCATGAGCATGGTATATTCTTCCATTTGTTAATATCCTCTGCTATTTCCTTTCTGAGGAGTTCATAGTTTTCTTTATAGAGGTCCTTCACCTCCTTTGTTAGGTATACTCCTAGGTATTTCATTTTCTTTGAAACTATGGTGAAGGGAGTTGTGTCCTTAATTAGCTTCTCATCTTGACTGTTATTGGTGTAGACAAAGGCTACTGACTTGTGGACATTGATTTTATATCCTGAAACATTACTGTATTTTTGGATGACTTCTAGGAGTCTTGTGGTTGAGTCTTTGAGGTTCTCTAAGTATAAGATCATGTCATCAGCAAAGAAGGAGAGTTTGACCTCCTCTGCTCCCATTTGGATTCCCTTTATTTCCTTGTCTTGCCTAATTGTATTGGCTAGAACTTCCAGCACTACGTTGAATAATAAAGGTGACAGAGGACAACCTTGTCTGGTTCCAGTTCTAAGAGGAAAAGCTTTGAGTTTTACTCCATTCAGTAAAATATTGGCTGTGGGTTTGTCATAGATAGCTTCAATCAGTTTTAGAAATGTGCCACCTATGCCTATACTCTTCAGTGTTCTAATTAGAAAAGGATGCTGGATTTTATCAAATGCTTTTTCTGCATCTATTGAGAGGATCATGTGATCTTTATTTTTGCCTCTGTTAATATGGTGGATAACGTTTATAGACTTGCGTATGTTAAACCAGCCTTGCATCCCTGGGATGAAGCCTACTTGATCATGATGAATGACTTTATTGATGATAAGCTGTAATCTACTGGCTAGGATTTTGTTGAGAATTTTTGCGTCTATATTCATGAGTGAGATTGGTCTGAAATTCTCCTTTTTGTTCGGGTCTTTTCCTGGTTTTGGTATCAGGGTGATGTTTGCTTCATAGAATGTGTTGGGGAAGATTCCTTCTTCCTCAATTTTTTGGAATAATTTCTGCAGTACAGGAATAAGCTCTTCCTTGAAGGTTTGACAGAATTCTGGAGTGAAGCCATCTGGATCAGGGCATTTTTTGGTTGGAAGACCTTTTATTGTTTCTTTGATCTCAGTGCTTGAAATTGGTCTGTTCAGGAGCTCTATTTCTTCCTGGCTGAGTCTAGGGAGAGGGTGTGATTCCAAATATTGATCCATTTCTTTCACATTGTCAAATTGCTGGGCATAGAGTTTCTGGTAGTATTCAGAGATGATCTCTTGTATCTCTGTGGGATCAGTTGTTATTTCCCCTTTATCATTTCTGATTGAGGTTACTAGAGATTTTACTTTTCTATTTCTCATTAGTCTGGCCAATGGTTTATCTATTTTATTTATTTTTTTCAAAAAACCAACTCCTTGTTTCATTAATTTTCTGAATGATTCTTTTGTTTTCAATTTCATTGATCTCTGATTTGATTTTGGATATTTCTTTTCTTCTACTGAGTTTAGGCTTAGATTGTTCTTCTTTTTCCAATTCCATAAGATCTCTCGTGAAATTGTTGATGTGCTCTCTTTCTGTTTTTCGAATGTAGGCATCTAAAGCGATGAATTTTCCTCTCAAAACTGCTTTTGCAGTATCCCACAGGTTTTGGTAGCTTGTGTCTTCATTGTTGTTATGCTCAAGGAAGTTAATGATTTCCTTTTTTATTTCTTCCTGCACCCATCTGTTATTCAACAGAAGATTGTTTAATTTCCGTGCCTTTGGGTGGGGTCGAGCATTTTTGTTAGAGTTGAGTTCCACCTTTAGTGCCTTATGGTCTGAAAAGATACAAGGTAAAATTTCAATTCTTTTGATTCTGTTGATATTTGTTTTGTGTCCCAGGATATGATCAATTTTGGAGAATGTTCCATGGGGT
Organism: Nycticebus coucang; assembly: GCF_027406575.1. NCBI lineage: Eukaryota > Metazoa > Chordata > Mammalia > Primates > Lorisidae > Nycticebus > Nycticebus coucang. The sequence goes on along the minus strand of NC_069802.1, from coordinate 20,118,627 downwards.
GATGAGAAGAATGTATATTCTTTATCTTTGGGATGGAGTGTTCTATATGCGTCTATCAAGCACAGTTCTAGGGTCTCATTTAAATCTCTTATATCCTTGCTTAATTTCTGTTTAGAGGATCTGTCCAGCTCTGTAAGAGGAGTGTTACGGTCCCCTGTTATTATGGTATTATCAGATATCATATTGCTCAGACTGAGTAAGGTCTGTTTCAAGAATCTGGGAGTATTTAAATTGGGTGCATAGATATTTAGAATTGAAATGTCTTCTTGTTGTATTTTTCCCTTGACCAATATAAAGTGACCATCTTTGTCTTTTTTGACTTTAGTTGCTTTAAATCCACATGAATCTGAAAATAAGATTGCAACTCCTCTTTTCTTCTGAATTCCATTTGCCTGAAAAATTGTCTTCCAACCCTTGACTCGGAGCTTTAATTTGTCTGTTGAAGCCAGGTGTGTTTCTTGCAGACAGCAAATGGATGGCTTATGTTTTTTAATCCAGTCAACCAATCTATGTCTCTTCAGTGGGGAATTCAAGCCATTAACATTTATTGAGATAATTGATAAGTGTGGTAGCATTCTATTCGTCTTATTTTGTGAGAGTCCATTGCTTAGTTTTATCTTTTGCAACAGTGTTGAGGTTAGATTCTGTCCTTTAATTTCTGAGTTCTTACTTTGCTGCTGATCCATTGTGGTGGTCAGGGTGCAGAACAGGTTGAAGTATTTCCTATAGAGCTGGTTTTGTTGTGGCAAATTTCCTCAATGTTTGTATATCCGTAAATGATTTGATTTCTCCGTCAATTTTGAAGCTTAGCTTAGCAGGGTACAGAATTCTGGGCTGGAAATTGTTGTGTTTAAGTAGATTAAAGGTAGATGACCATTGTCTTCTTGCTTGGAAAGTTTCATTAGAGAAGTCTGCGGTCACTCTGATGGATTTGCCCCTGTAGGTCAACTGGCACTTACTCCTGGCAGCTTGCAGAATGTTTTCTTTTGTCTTGACTTTGGACAGGTTCATCACAATGTGTCTTGGAGAGGCTCGGTTAGAGTTGAGGCGACCTGGGGTCCGATAGCCCTGTGAAAGCAGTGTGTCAGAATCTTTGGTGATATTTGGGAAATTTTCTTTTATAATATTCTCTAATATGGCTTCCATTCCTCGGGGGCATTCTTCTTCCCCTTCTGGAATTCCTATAACTCGTATGTTGGAACGCTTCATAAAGTCCCATAATTCTGACAGTGAACGTTCTGCTTTCTCTCTCTTCTTTTCTGCCTCTTTTACTATCTGAGTAATCTCAAGAACTTTGTCTTCTACCTCTGAAATTCTTTCTTCTGCATGGTCTAACCTGTTGCTGATACTTTCCATTGCATCTTTAAGTTCCCTGATTGACTGTTTCATTTCCTTCAGCTCTGCTATATCCTTTTTATATTCTTCATATCGTTCATCTCTTATTTGATTCTGTTTTTGAATTTCTTTTTGGTTAATTTCCACTTTATTAGCAATTTCCTTCATTGTTTCCATAATTTCTTTCATTGTTTTCAACATGTGTATTCTAAATTCCCTTTCTGTCATTCCTAACATTTCTGTATAGGTGGAATCCTCTGCAGTGTCTACCTCATGGTCCCTTGGTGGGGTTGTTCTGGACTGGTTCTTCATGTTGCCTGGAGTTTTCTGCTGATTCTTCCTCATGGGTTATTTCTTTTATCTGTTTCCTTGCCCTAATTTTCCTTTCACTTCGTCTTGCTCCTTAAGTTCTCGTGCCTGTGGAAGTTGCGGGCGGGTTTAGACGGATTGAACACACGCGACCACTTGCCGGTTTTCCACTGTTTTAGTCCTCCTCTTGGGGTCCAGAATTCTCTCGCTGACTCCCTGTATCCTCTCAGGGGTGATGATAGGCAGATCCCACCAGCCAGAGATGCCTGGAGTCCTATCTCCCCAGACTCACGGTACCCAGATTCAAGGAAGCTGTTACTCGGCTACCATCTTGCTCCGCCTCCCCAATATTTTTTTTAAAGGAAAATTATATGACCTCAAATCTTTTTTTACCCCTGAGTTAGAACTAAAGGGTAGGACCATTTGAAACCTTGTTGAAAATATGATAAAAAAAATATATATATATATATACCCTAACATGTAGGGGAATGAAGAGCCTAAAGATTGAAGAATCAGGGTCCCTGATCTGACCCTATGGAACTTATCTTCCCCATTAGTTGAGGTCACTCATTTCCATAGTGTTGCATGAACACTGATTCATGAACAAAATTTAGAGGTATAGTTATGTAAGGATACATGAGATTTGGTGTCCTGGGAAAGTTGTGGCCTTGGGTTGATAGGCCTGAGAGATAGCCTCACAGTTTTGCCATTAAGGGGAAGAGTGACTATTAATTGTCTTCTGAGTTTTCTTTTCGAGAGATGCCACCAGTCTAAATAGACACTTACTGCCTCAGTTGCCTATTGAAACATGGGTGGGTAAACCTTAGGCAGACAGAGCATCTACAGTAGGCTTGCAGGCTCCATCCAACCTCAGTACCTTCGGTGGTACCGCAGTTTCTTCTGAGCCTCAGCTTCATTCTGTAATGGTCCCTCTATTAAGCCTTTCAGGCTACTGGTAATTCTCTCAGTCCTAACTCACATATGCTCTGAAGTCACTGACTCACAGATGAGTACCTTTTGTGTGAACCACATATTTGTAATTTCTAGGTTTTACCTACACAACTGGTAGCTGTGGGAGGCTTGTAATCAGTAGGGGTCGCCTGAGTGCCTAATAACGCTATGCTTATTTTAGAGGGTGGCTGTCCTTGGCAATGGACTCTTTCAAAAAGGGCAATAAGGTTGACCTTTTACTTTCCATCTCTTTTGTAATCTGATGTCTCTCTCAATAGGATTCAAAACATTCATGAAAATTTCCTTTATGTATTTCTACCCTTTTTATGAAGTAGTTTTTGCCCTCGATTGTTACTGTAGCTATGTGATTTGAATCACTTTGTTGCAGGAATAGAAAAATATCACCTTTATATTTAGTGACATCATCTCCGTTATACATGCTTACATACATGAATATATAATACGTATATTCATTTGCATTTCCAACATCAGAAAATCTTAAGAAAATGAATAAAGTTATTTTTAAAAATCAACTTTAAGATCACCATCTTCAGTTACCCAGACTTCAGTTACTAGCCTGTAGGTGTGGCCCTAACATTTTATCTATGAGCAAAATCTTGCATGCTTACATAATCTTCATTTCAATAAAGGAAGGACTAGAGAATTCTAATTATGAAATCTTGATAATAAAACTTTGAATATTTTATACTTCAGAAACTGGAAAACTCATTGAAATTTTTTGTTAGTTCTGTGCATTTTGTATTCAAGCAGTAATTAGTCTTATTTTTGTAAGGAAGTAAATTTAACCTCAGGAAAACTGTTCTGTGACTTCACTTCCTCTTCTTCAAACACTCAGAGGAAAATGGAAATGCTTCATGCAAAACACGAGATGAGTCTTCAAAAGAACATTTGGTACATCAAAAATTCATTACAGGTGCCAGGATAAATTTGGTGCTACACAACTTTCCTGAACCAATGAAGTTTTAAAAACATTTGTGATACATTATCCACAACCCATTTAAAGACACATTGTGAAAGCTGTAGAATTCACATTCAATTTTCTAAGAAAAAAACAATTGTTTTCTTTCTCATTCCACATGGAATAAATAAATAATCAAGGAAAGATAGAGGTAGATGAGGCCTAGGAGAAAGACTTAAAGGCATAAATATAAGCCACTTTAAGAAGTAAGCATTTATTTAATGTCCATCAATATAGGTCTTTTTTATTCCACAAAATAATTTTATATTAAAATTCTAATAATTTAAATATATATGTTATATTTTAGAATGTATAACATAAAAATGCAGATATATGCACATTGTGTTTTGTTTACTATTATATTAAAATATCTTTACTGGACCAAGTATTTATTACAAAAGTCTCAATTACAATTACCTTGTTATTTTTATTTCATTCTCTTGTCTTCAAAAAAGATAACAGTATTTCGGGAGGATGGAGAAAAAGATGGCAATTTTCCAATTTTAAATAGGAGTTTTCTTAAATGATGTCTCATAGGTAACTTTTTTCTCAAAGAAAAATTTTTTTGAAATCCATAAGCTGGACCTAAAAATCCAGAATGAGGCTCACAATAGAATAGTAAAAATAAAGAATAAACACAAATATATAGCATTATATACTATATATTATATAAACACAAATCTATATAAATATAATCATACCAAAATTATAAAGCATTTTACAGAAAGTTATAGATGTAAATATATGTAATATAGTATGTGGCCATTGTTATAAATCAAGCATAACATTTTTTACAGACAACATAGACTTACTTTCAAAATGTTTCACCTAAAACTATATTTTTTCCATTAAAAATAATTTAATTCAACAAATATCTAAGATTTGCAATTTATATTGCCCTAGTTTCTACATACTTCACATTCTATATACCGCAGAGAGAGCAAAGGTTAAAAGTAGTGGTTTCTGCCCTGAAAATATTTAAAAATATCTCCAAAGGGAGGTCTAAAATATTTTCAAACAATTGTTATATATGAACTAATTATCAATAATTTAATTTTCCGTGGTATCAAGAAGAGCAGATTATAGACAAAAAATATTGAATAGGCATGATAGATAAATATGATTTTACCAGTAGCCAAAGGTGTGATATGGTGGCATTTTTAAAGTGGAGTTTACTTTAAAAAGACATGGAACCTAAAAATGAAGGGCACATGTATAAAGTGGGATATGGCAAATGTTAGACTATGTTGTAACTTACTTAGAGGGAGTAGGTGTAGAGATGAGCAAATCATTATTTTAAGACCTATTTTCTCATGTATAAGCATTCCTATTTTTTTTTTAATTTTTTTATTAAATCATAACTGTATACAATGATATGATTATGGGGCATCATACACTCACTTCATAAACCATTTGACACATTTTTATCACAGTGGTTAACATAGCCTTTCCGGCGTTATCTCAGTTACTGTGCCAAAACATTTATATTCTACATTTACCAAGTTTCGCAAATACCCCTGTAATATGCACCACAGGTGTGATCCCACCGATTCCCCTCCCTCTACCCACCCCCCCCTTTCCCACTTCCCCTATTGTTAAGTTGTAGCTGGGTTATAGCTTTCATGTGAGAGTCCCAAATTAGTTTCATAGTAGGGCTGTGTACATTGGGTATTTTTTCTTCCATTCTTGGGATACTTTACTAAGAAGAATATGTTCCAGCTCCATCCATGTAAACATGAAAGAGGTAAAGTCGCCATCTTTCTTTAAGGCTGCATAGTATTCCATGGTATACATATACCACCATTTATTAATCCATTCGTGGATCGATGGGCACTTCGGCTTTTTCCATGACTTAGCAATTATGAATTGGGCTGCAATAAACATTCTGGTACAAATATCTTTGTTATGTTGTGATTTTTGGTCTTCTGGGTATATGCCCAGCAGAGGAATTACAGGATTGAATGGCAGATCTATTTTTAGATCTCTGAGTGTTCTCCATATATCTTTCCAAAAGGAATGTATTAATTTGCATTCCCACCAGCAGTGCAGAAGTGTTCCCTTTTCTCCGCATCCACGCCAACATCTCTGGTCTTGAGATTTTGTGATATAGGCTAGTCTCATTGGAGTTAGATGATATCTCAAAGTAGTTTTGATTTGCATTTCTCTGATGATTAAAGATGATGAGCATTTTTTCATATGTCTGAAGGCCGTGCGCCTGTCTTCTTCAGAGAAGTTTCTCTTCAAATCCCTTGCCCAGCCTGCGATGGGATCCCTTGTTTTTTTCTTGCTGATGCGTTTGAGTTCTCTGTGGATTCTGGTTATTAAACCTTTGTCAGAGTTATACCCTGCAAATATCTTCTCCCATTCTGAGGGCTGTCTGCTTGCTCTGCTTACTGTGTTCTTAGCTGTGCAGAAGCTTTTTAGTTTGATCAAGTCCCAGTAGTGTATTTTTGAAGCTGCTTCAATTGCCCGGGGGGTTCTCCTCATGAAATACTCACCCAGACCAATTTCTTCAAGGGTTTTCCCTGCATTCTCCTCTAGTATTTTTATAGTTTCATGTCTTAAGTTTAAATCTTTAATCCAATGAGAGTCTATCTTAGTTAATGGTGAAAGGTGTGGGTCCAATTTCAGTCTTCTGCAGGTGGCCAGCCAGTTCACCCAGCACCATTTGTTAAATAGGGAATCTTTTCCCCACTGAATGTTTTTAATTGGCTTGTCAAAAATCAAATAGCGGTAAGTAGCTGGATTCATCTCTTGGTTCTCTATTCTATTCCAGATATCTACTTCTCTGTTTTTGTGCCAATACCATGCTGTTTTGATCACTATCGATTTGTAGTAAAGTCTGAGGTCTGGTAGTGTGATTCCTCCTGTTTTGTTTTTATTTCTGAGTAATGTCTTGGCTATTCGAGGTTTTTTCTGATTCCATATAAAACGAAGTAATGTTTTTTCAAGATCTTTAAAATATGACAGTGGAGCTTTAATAGGGAGTGCGTTGAAATTATATATTGCTTTGGGTAGTATGGACATTTTGATAATGTTGATTCTTCCTAGCCATGAGCATGGTATGTTTTTCCATTTGTTAACATTTTCAGCTATTTCTTTTCTTAGAGTTTCATAGTTCTCTTTATAGAGATCTTTCACGTCTTTTGTTAGGTAAATTCCCAAATATTTCATCTTCTTTGGCACTACTGTGAATGGGATAGAGTCCTTAACTGCTTTTTCAATTTGACTGTTGTTGGTGTATATAAAGGCTACCGATTTATGAATGTTGATTTTGTAACCTGAGACGCTGCTGTATTCCTTGATCACTTCTAGGAGTTTTGTAGTAGAGTCCCTAGTGTTTTCCAGATACACAATCATATCATCTGCGAAGAGCGAGAGTTTGATCTCTTCTGACCCTATATGGATACCCTTGATCGCCTTTTCTTCCCTAATTGCGGTGGCTAAAACTTCCATTACAATGTTGAAAAGCAATGGAGACAATGGGCAGCCTTGTCTGGACCTGATCTGAGTGGAAATGATTCCAATTTAACTCCATTCAATATGATATTGGCTGTGGGTTTGCTGTAGATAGCCTCTATCAGTTTAAGAAAAGTCCCTTCTAGACCAATTTTCTTGAGTGTTCTGATCATGAAGGGATGCTGGATATTATCAAAAGCTTTTTCTGCATCAATTGAGAGAATCATATGGTCTTTGTTTTTTAATTTGTTTATGTGCTGAATTACATTTATAGATTTACGTATATTGAACCAGCCTTGAGACCCTGGGATAAAACCAACTTGGTCATGATGTATAATTTGTTTGATGTGTTGCTGGATTCTGTTTGTTAGGATCTTGTTGAATATTTTTGCATCTATATTCGTTAGTGATATTGGTCTATAATTTTCTTTTCTTGTTGGGTCTTTTCCTGGTTTGGGGATCAGGGTGATATTTGCTTCATAGAACGTGTTGGGTAGTCTTCCTTCTTTTTCTACATTTTGGAACAGGTTGAGTAATATAGGTACTAATTCCTCTTTAAAGGTTTGGTAGAATTCTGACGTGAAACCATCTGGTCCCGGGCTTTTGTTTTTAGGGAGGTTTTGTATAGTTGATGCTATTTCTGAACTTGATATGGGTCTGTTCAACATTTCCACTTGATTCTGGTTAAGTCTTGGAAGGTGGCGTGCTTCCAAGTATCGGTCTATTTCCTTCAGATTTTCATATTTCTGAGAATAAAGTTTCTTGTAATATTCATTAAGGATTTTTTGGATTTCTGATGAGTCTGTGGTTATTTTGTCTTTGTTGTTTCTAATTGATGATATGAGAGATTTTACTCTTTTTTTCCTGATTAGGTTGGCCAGAGGTTTATCTATTTTATTGACCTTTTCAAAAAACCAGCTTTTTGATTTATTGATCTGTTGTATTATTCTTTTGTTTTCAATTTCATTTAATTCTGCTCTAATTTTGGTTATTTCTTTTCTTCTACTTTGTTTGGGGTTGGAATGTTCTTCCTTTTCCAGTTGCGTGAGATGTCCCATTAAGTTGTTAACTTCCTCTCTTTCCGTTCTCTTGAGGAAGGCTTGCAGTGCTATAAATTTCCCTCTTAGAACTGCCTTTGCAGTGTCCCAGAGGTTCTGATAGCTTGTGTCTTCATTGTCATTTTGTTCCAAAAAATTGGTGATTTCTTTCTTAATCTCATCTCTGACCCAGCTATCATTCAGCATAAGGTTATTTAACTTCCATGTTTTTGTATGGGTATGCAGATTCCTGTTGTTACTCAATTCAAGTTTTATTCCATGATGGTCCGAGAAGATGCATGGAATAATTTCTATTCCTTTAAATTTACTGAGGTTAGACTTGTGACCTAAAATGTGATCAATTTTGGAGTAAGTTCTGTGGGCTGATGAGAAGTATGTGTATTCAGTTTTGTTGGGATGAAATGTTCTGTAGATGTCTGCTAAATCTAAATATTGGATGGTTAGGTTTAAATCTAAGATTTCTTTGCTCAGCTTCTTTCTGGAGGATCGATCCAACACTGCCAAGGGAGTGTTGAAATCTCCAACGATTATGGAGCTGGAGGAAATCAAGTTACTCATGTCTGTTAGAGTTTCTCTTATAAATTGAGGTGCATTCTGGTTGGGTGCATAGATATTAATAATTGAGATCTCGTCATATTGAGTATTACCCTTAACAAATATGAAGTGACCATTCTTGTCCTTCCTTACTTTTGATGGTTTAAAGCCTACTGTATCTGCAAATAAAATTGCAACACCTGCTTTTTTCTGATTACCATTTGCCTGAAATATGGATGACCATCCTTTCACCCTGAGTCTGTATTTGTCTTTTAAGTTGAGATGTGACTCTTGTATGCAACAAATATCTGGCTTAAGTTTTTGTATCCAGTCAGCTAACCTATGCCTCTTTAGAGGACAGTTTAAGCCATTCACATTGATGGAGAGTAAGGATAAGTCTGGTGGAATTTTGGGTATCGAGTTTTTCAAAGGTCCAGTGGACATTTTTAATCCTTTCGCCAGTGTGGAAGTTGGAGTTTGATCCGAAGTTTCTGAGTGAGTTTACTTTTGTGGTATAGGATTGGGTTGGTCATTGTAGAGGATAGGTCTGAGAACATCCTGAAGAGCTGGTTTACTTATGGCAAATTTTTTCAACATATGAATGTCATTGAAGTATTTAATTTCTCCATCATAGATGAAACTCAGTTTAGCTGGATACAAGATCCTGGGTTGAAAGTTTTTTTGCTTTAGGAGATTAAAAGTTGATGACCAGCCTCTTCTTGCTTGAAAAGTTTCAGCAGAGAGATCTGCAGTTATTCTAATATTCTTACCTTTGTACGTTATAGTTTTCTTTCGCCGGGCTGCTTTGAGAATCTTCTCTTTCATGTTAACTTTAGTGAAGCTAATTATGATATGTCTGGGAGATGGCTTATTGGGGTTGAATCGTGCTGGGGTTCTGAAGCTGTCTGCTATCTGAATTTCAGATTCTCTAGGCATGTCTGGAAAATTTTCTTTCATAATTTCATGTAGAAGGGCCTCTGTGCCCTTGGCTGCCACTTCATCAGTCTCCGAAATTCCTATAACCCTTATGTTATTTTTTTTCGAATTATCTGAGAGCTCTCTGAGTGAGTGATCCGTTTTTGCTCTCCATTTCTCTTCCTCTTTGAGAGATTGGGAGCGTTCGAAGACTTTATCTTCAATGTCAGAAATCCTTTCTTCTGCTTGCTCCATTCTGTTACTGAGGGATTCTACTGTATTTTTCATATCTTTGAGGGCTGTAAGTTCTTGTTTCAGTGTGTCTAAGTCTTTGGTGGTTTTGTCTTTAAATTCGTTAAATTCTTGAGACAGTTTTTGAATTTCTCCTCGAATTCCTAATTCCATTTTATTAATCTTGTCTGCAAACCAAATTCTGAATTCGACTTCTGACATCTCAGCCAGTTGTTTATGAATGGGATCTTCAATCACATCTGCCGTATCTTTTCTTGGGGGGGTTGATCTATTCTGGTTATTCATGTTACCAGAGTTTTTCCGCTGATTCCGCCCCATGGTTTACTCCCTTTGGTTTTTCCCCTGGGGTTTTATCGAGGGCCCGTACAGTGTTGTGGCCTGAGAAACTGGGGCCCTGTCTGGTGTGGTGGAGCAAAGTGGTTCTGTCTTGTTTTCAGCTGGTTTCTGTTCGATCCTATTGCAACTTCTACTCTGGCTTGAAGTCTCAGCTGTGTGGAAAAATCAGCAATTAAGTCACCCCGCCTGCCCACTTCTGGCCCCAGTTGGAAAAGGAGAATCAAACCTTCCTACAATCGCGCACCCAGGGCACCACCTGAAAAGTCCTCAGTCTATTAGCCCAGTTCAAAAGGTCCGAGTCAACTGTCTCAATCGGCACTTGTCTCAGGTGGAAGGGTTCAAGAGGTCTCTGGGAACTGGATCACAGGGGCCTGGTGACTCCTCTGAGACAGCTCACCCCTGGTGACTCCTCTGAGACAGCTCACCCCAGTGCAGCGTGGAGTCAGGAGGAGCCACCCCGCAAACAGAGCAGTCTGGGAAGGTTGACGTCTCCTTCCCCACTTTGCCTCTCCGTCGGACCCAGTCACTGGTATCTCTGCAGATGGCTAACCCAGTTGCCTGCAGTGAACAGACACTCCAGGGGTTTGCACCTGCCTGAATCGCGAGGAAGTCTGCCAGGCCCCCGCAGACTGCCGCTATCTAGCAGGAGGAGATGGGGCCTGACATCTTTGAGTGTTTGATGCAGGTGATGGGAAGGAGGTGTTCACTCAGGCTTAGCCCCGTCCCTGATGGATGCTGCTAACAGAACAGAACAGAACAGACAACTTTGTGAGGTTCTGTCTCTGTTCCTGTCATCGCCTACAGGAGACGGGCTGTTTTGAGTTCAAATGTCTTTGCTGCTGGAGAATTGCGTCTGAACACCTCTCTGGGTCGGCCCCGCCCTGGAGGCTTCCGGGTTTGTGAGCCGTGTCACCGGTGGCCTCCTCTGGTTGCCCAGGGAGACAGGGGGTGTGGCCTCAGAATATCCAGAAGTGAGCGTTCTGCCGTTAAAGAAAAAACGGCTGTTGATCTACCTCCAGGGAACTGCTGCTCTGGTGTGGGCACTCAGGCGACCCTTTTCTCCTCTGTCCCGCGCCCCAGAGTCAGCACTGAGCGGCCGCAGTTTGTGCTGGGTCCACACCCCTTAAGAGATCCCCCAAGAATCAGAACTCTTGGGGGATGGGCCCCCAGACCCGGATTGGGAGTGGGGCGGGGGGAAGCTAGAGTTTCATTCAGTTTCACGCAATACTACGGTCCGGGGAGGGCTCCTGCACTGCACTTCAGGGAAGTGCCGCCAAGGCTTGATTTCCCCTCAGCGGAGTGCCCTCTCCTCACTCACGTGTCCCAGAGTCAGCGCTGACCTGACGCAGCTCAGGCACTGTGCACTCCCCTCGAGAAATCACCCAAGGAGCCGAACTCCTGGGGGATAGGCCCTCAGACCCCGAGTGAGAGTAGGGGCTCTCAGCTCTCAGCGGGGAGGCCAGAGTCTTATTCAGTCTTGGGCCCCCTATGCCCGGGAGGGTTGGTGCACTGCACCACAGGGAAGTGCCGCGAGGCGTGACTCCCCCTCAGCCCGGTGCCCTCTCCTCACTCGGCGCGCCTCAGAGTCAATGCTGACCAGTCGCAACTCGGGGACTGTCCACTCCCCTTGAGAAATCACCCAAGGATCCGAAGTCCTGGGGGACAGGCCTCCAGACCTCAGTGGGCGGGAGGGGAGCACCGGGGATTCAGGGTTGCCGGCAAAGGATTCCCAAAGTTTTATTCAGCCCTATGTCCGGCAGGAGAACGCCACGGCACCCCAGTAGGGGAGGTAGGTCCAGTTTTTAGAAGGTCTCTCCCGTGGAGTGTAGTGGGAGGGGCTTTAATTTCTGCCCGCTTTTTCAATTGTGGGGCTCCAGAGCCGGTCTCATGGGGGAGGGGGACTCCCGTCCGCTTGGTGGTGGATTTTGTACCTTTTGTTTGCGTCCTTGTGATCACAACTTGCCTCAGCGGTGTTGATGTGCGTTCTTCAGCCTTCTCTCTTGGTGAGGCTCAAGTCCACCAGGATACTTACTAAATTCCTGTCCCTTAACTCTCCTTCTGGACGGGAGCCTTTGTTGAAAGCTGGCTTCAGTCCGCCATCTTGTCTCCCCTCCCAGCATTCCTATTTTTAAAGATAATTTGCTGAAACTCATTATATACCTGAATTTAAAACCCATACCTAATGTGATAGAAAATGGGAATCATGGAATTTTGTAAGTGTTAAATAAGAGGAAATATATGGTAATTCCTTTATGAGAATTTAGTAGGGCATTCTGGGGTGCCCCATGGCATCTGTTCAGATGAAGTCTAAAATGGTACATTTCTTTTTTATTAATAATTTCCCTGTAGAAAGAAGCTATTCAAAATCATCCACTGCTTATTAATTGCCCTTTGCAAAAATAGCCTACATTTTTTTCCCTTTTGTACCTATCTAGAGGGCAAAGTGTTAGAATTAAATGAGTGAAGAGAAGTGAAACTTCAAATTGAGGTCCAAACTTTATAAATACAAAATAAATTGAAAATTTAAACTAAAACAAAAGATGAGATCTGCTTATATAATGCAAAATATCACAGAGAATGAAAGAGATCCATGGATCTTAAATATTCTCATTACAAAAAAAAAAGTATGTAAAGTGACAGGTATGCTAATTAGCTCATTAAAGCATTTCAATATGTATAGCAATCCCTTCTATTAAACTAAATTCAATTAAATTTGGCCCAAAGCTTCCCCCTGAACATATAGTAAATTTTAACCTAACTTAATGTTAAACAAACTGCAAACTAACTTTAGAGCATATTTTTGTAACAAGTAACTCAGTTTGGGGCAGTCATTCCTAACAGCTGAATATTTAGTCAGTCACAGGCTGTAAACAGCTCAGACAAGTCCACGTCACAGCACAGAGCTGTAACCAGACTATTTCTTTCTTTCTGTCACTTCCTTTTTCTTTCTATAAATATTGCCTGTCCAGAGTGCTTGAGCAGAGCTTTCTGAACCTTTTCTAGTTCAAGGTGCTGCCCAAATCATGAGTCATTTCTTTGCTCAAACAAACTCTGCTCAATTTAATTTGTGTCAAGCTTTTCTTTTAACACCTCTTTCTGCAGGGAATCCAAGATACCCAGTAGATGCCTAAATGTTATACATACTCTATGTTACTTCCAATCGTATCTATTATAAAGTAAAATTTACAAATCATGCACAGAAGGAGATTAATAACAAACAATAACAAACAATAAAATAAAACAATTGTAACAATATATTTTAGTAATAATTACATGAATATGGTCTTTCTCTTTTTCAAAATATCTTTTACCTCAATATCTCAGTTTTAAGCATGTGAGAACTTCAATGTTTTCCATAAATGTTTTTGTTCTTTTTTCAAAAAATTTATGGGGTACAAGTGTTTTTATCACATGGGTATATCATATCATGTTGACATCAGGGCTTTCGGTATAGCGTACATTGTACTTCACAGGTCAATTTTCATCCCTTATTCCCTTCCCGTTCCACCCTCCCTCTGCTCAGTTTCCAATGCACACTATACTACTTTTTCATTTTATGTTTCTCTCATTTGTCTTCCACTTAAAAGTGAGAAGATATAAATATTTGCTTTTTCATTCTTGGGATGGTTCACTTAGGATAATGGTCTCTGATTGCATCCAACTTGCTGCAAAAGACATTATTTTATTCCTTTTTATGGCTGAGTGGTACCACATTTTCTTTACCCACTCATAAATTGATTGACACTTAACATGGGTTTCATACCTTTGCAATTGAAAATTGTGATGTGATAAACATTCAGGCTCAGGTGTCTTTTTCATAAAATGACTTTTCCCCTTTCAATAGATACCCCACAATGGAATCACTGGATGGAATGGTAGGTCTACATTTAGTTCTCTAAGGATTCTCCATACTGCTTCACGTAGAGGATGTGCTAGTGTACATTCCACCAACAGTGTACAAACATTTCATTTTCTCTCATCCTCACCAGCATCTATTGTCTCTTGATCTTTTTTTTTTTTTTTGCAGTTTTTGGCCAGGGCTGGGTTTGAAACCTCCACCTCTGGCATATGGGGCTGGTGCCCTACTCCTTTGAGCCACAGGCGCCACCTGTCTTTTCATCTTTTAATGATGTCTGACAGAGTAAGATAGTATCTCATTTTGGTTTTAATTTGCATTTCCCTGGTTAGCAATGTTGAGCACTTTTCATGTTTGTTGGACATTTATCTGTCTTCTTCTAAGAAAATTTTGTGCATGCCTTTTACCCGCTTTTTGATGGAGTTTTCTTTCTTTTTTTTTTTTTTTGCTGATTTGTTTGAATCTTTTGTACCTTCTAGATATTAGCACTTTGTCAGATATTTAGCTTGTGAATATTTTCTCCCATTCTGTAGGATGTCAATTTATGCTTGATTATTTCCTTTCCTGTGCAGAAAAAATGTAGTTTAATTAAATCCTATTTACTGTATTTTGTTGTATAGAATGCACATTTTGGCCCAAATTTTTGAGATAAAAATAAGGATGCACATTATACATGGGAGAATATGAATTCTTTATCTCTATGAATATTTTTAATTATTTTATATATTCCAGTGCATTGAAAGTATAACACTAGAAAACAATAATAATATCTGTATGCAAAATAATATTCTGTAATATAGTAATCAGTTTTGTTAAACTAATGACAAACTTCCAACAAAAGTTCTTGTTACACAAAGTGCTGCAAAGTAATTGCAATGGACTTGAAACCCCTACTTGCTGTGATTCTGATGGGCTAACCAGCCAACTGCAGCCCCTACATGTATCAGTGGACAAGCCCTTTATATTTCTAATGAAAAAAAAAAATGGCATCAAGGATGTAGTCTGGTATAGACCTGGTATAGTTCTTCCAGGTCAATTTTTGGTATAACACAGGATAAGCTCAGCACTTAGGGAGGCCAAAGAAGTGTCTCTTGAGACCAAGAGTTTAATTACCAGCCTAGGTAATACAGCAATACTCCATCTGTACACAAAAAATGAAAGGAAAAAAAAATGGGCGGTGCCTGTGGCTCAAAGGGGTAGGGCGCAGGCCCCATGTACCAGAGGTGGCGGGTTCAAACCCGGCCCTGGCCAAAAAAAAAAAAAAAAATTAGCTTGCCACAATGGTATGTGCCTCTATTCTTAGTTACTTGGAAAGCTGAGCCAGGAGGGTCTCTTGAGCCCAGGGATTTGATAATAGTCAGCTAAGATCATGTCACTGGGCTCCAGCCTAGGCCACAGAGGGAGAACCTGCCCATAGAAAAATATTTTTAAAATGAAAATAAATCTGCTAACTTTTTGAGATACTGGCCTTTTCTTAGTCATCCTACAATTTGTAAATAGTCTGATGGATTGAAAAATGAAAGAAAACTAGGACAAATACTAAAATAGCACAAAGCCATGAATAGTAAATTATTTGTGGGGTATTCAATAGGGCTGTCCAGAAAATATGTACCATGTAAAATGAAAAAAAATAATAAGACTGGATACTTTCTGGAGATCCCATGTATGTGTTGAACCTAAAGTAATTTTTTTTTTTTTTTTTTTTTTTTTTTTGGCCAGGGCCAGGTTTGAACCCACCACCTCTGGCATATGGGGCCGGCGCCCTACTCTGTTGAGCCACAGGCACCACCCCGAACCTAAAGTAATTTTTAATAATTTAGGCTTAAATGACACTTTTTCTCTTTCAGTCAATGACATATTAGTATTCAGAGCTTGATAAATTTTAAAATGTTCCCATATTTTACATTGTTCTTTTTTAAATATATAATGACAAATCTAACACTTGTAAATGACATAAAAATAAAGGAAATAAATCCATGTTTCTTTCCATACACTTATGTATGTGTAATATCTAGCAAACAATATTAATCTTTTGGGGAAGATTTGAATTTATTTTCATTTTAATAGGTCCATTAATTTGGTTGAACAAAAGTATCTTTTTTTTTTGAGACAAGAATCTCAAGCCATCAACCTGGGTAGAGTGCCATGATGTCACAGCTACAGCAACCTCAAACTCCTGGACTTAAGTGATTCTCTTGCCTCAGCCTCCCAAGCATCTGGAACTACAGGCGGCTGCCACAATGCCCGGCCATTTTTTGGTTGTAATCGTCATTGTTGTTTGGCAGGTCCAGGCTGGATTCGAACCCACCAGTTCCAGTGTATGTGGCTGGTGCCTTAGCCGCTTGAGCTACAGGCGCTGGGCCAAAAATATCATTTTAAAGTAAAATGATGTTTATGTCCTTCATCCATTGCAGCTCATTTGCTGATGTTTTCATCAACATATTAGTGGACAATATAAATTATTAGGAAAAGACATAGAGGAATAATAGTAATAAGCACTTATATCTTTATTATTATTTGCTTAGCATTATTTTAACATGGGGATAGGTGTTATTACTATCCTCCTTTTACAAGTGAAGGAATTGAGACACTGGGATAGCCAATAAGGGGAACACACAAGACTCAAATCTAGGCTGTCTGGCTGTATAATTAGGAGCACAGGTGAGGGAGCATAAAAATTAGGGACATTAATAAAGGAGTGAAGAAATGTTGCTGAAAATTAATATATATGTATATATATCTTATATGTGATATATTGGAATATCCAGAAGTCATCCTCATCAATTATTTCAGTAAGCTGCCATTTTCCCCCTAAGTTAGTTTCCCCAAATGCACTTTGTTCTTTTCAGTCTTATTTCACATTTAACTATTTATATCATCTCATTTTCCCTCTCTAAAGTGTGTGCTACCTTTGTGTGTGTGTGAGAGAGAGAGAGAAAGAGAAATAGAGACAGAAAGCTCTCTTTCAGATGCAATTCCCCTCTTCCATTTGAAAGGTTTGAATAAGGAGGTTTTAATACAATCCTTTTTCCTTGATTCTAGGTCTTCAGTATATTTGGGGGATTTTAGGGTTTAGACTGCCGCCAAGAAGACTGCTACTGTTATCATACTGAACAGATGCTCTTAAGCTCCAGATAGTTCTGTAGAAGCTCTTCTAACTCTTTTAAGAGTTTGTTCAGAAAAGCAAAAGGTAGGATCAGGTTACTGCAAAGCTGCCTGTGATATTTTATTCTGTGAGGTTTACTCAAGATGAAACTTCTAAGTCATAAGCCAGTTCAGAAAGAGTTCTTAATTGTTTTTTTGTTCCCAAAACTTTGTTTACACCAACTTTTAATTCATTTTGCTTAAATAGAATTTTATTGAGGCTGTCAGGAGCAGACTGCATGCTGGAAGTTGTACATAACCATAAACATTTTCCCAGACCAAGTAACAGCTGGAAAGAAACTATGGGACCTCCCACATACCCCCCCTGAGTTCTAGACAATGGGTGAGTTTTTTGAAAGAGTAATGGCAACAGCTGTCAAGTAGGTCTTTCTATAAAACTCAACTTTGAAAGTTTCAGAATTGAAATGAGCACAATTTATAGATCTATTGTGAGTGAAAAAAACTTTCTCACAAATATTCTTTTACCAAATGAAATCTACTTTATCTAAAACTTTGTAGGATCATCATTCACATCATTATAGTGGACTTACTTGAGAAGTGTTTTAATTGAGGTGTATATTACTTTATCTTGTAGGCCTAATACGTGTATCAGTTCTATCTCTCATAATTTAACTATTAGTAGTTATCTAATTAGTAATCTATTAGTAATTCAAGTATTACTAGTCAATATACCTACACCTTCTGAGGTAGGGTAGCACACCTTTGATAATTGTGATCTTGAAGGAAGTTTTCATTAATTATTAGCTGGAAGGAAGTTTTCATTACTATGTCTAATACTGGTGAAATCCCTATAATATGCCAACTTCTTAAGTAAAATATAGAAATAAAATATGTAAGAATCTTATAATTTAAGGCATTTTCACATAGGAGAAGTAAAAAAATCTATTACTTAAAATCATTTTTTTCTCTTATTTATCAAGTTTCCTTCATGTCTTCCTACTTAGTAGGTATATCTTTAAGAAAGCAAATTAGAACAACGTTATTTGTAACAATTCCAACAGTTATGTTTGCCTGGTTATATACTGTGGAATGAATAGAATTTTCAGGGCCATTGCTGTTTTAACATTGAAATCTATTTCTTTAAGTAATAGTTGGACAATCTTACAATTAGAGGGAGAACATATTTGAAGCACATACAATATAAACGAGATTTTTTTATGAAGTGCTGTCTTATGGAAGAAGATGACAATAATTTCATCTTATATTTTTCTACTTCATGTCAACAGTGAAATTTGCATATATATCCATGTTGAGATTCTAATCATGGTCCTACCAATTGTTTGGTGTGTAATATTGTGTTGAAGAAGATCTGTTTAATTATTCAGTTACAATTTGGGAAGTTTCTTTACTTTTAAAAGTACACTTACAATTTTGAGATCATCATTTATTGAAGCAGATCCTCTTACATAAATTCCTATTCTTGTGAAAGAGATAATTCAGAAAGATAAAGGATGGCAGTTATATGATCTCTCCCTTCTGCTCACATGAACAAGAAAGACTCCTTGAGAGAGAGCTTTGAGATAAGAGAGTATAACTTAATGGATAAAAGTATAAGGAATTTAAGGTGGATGTTCAATCTTTGATTCAGCCTGCAGGAGCCTATAGTAGCTGAACTTCAGCCGTGGCAAGAACAGGGATGATCTATCTTTTCTGCGTATTCACGAAAGTCAATAGTTTTATGAACAGTCCTTACAGATTAAAACTTGAAATAAATGGGAAATGAGGCGAAATAATCTTTAGAAATCAACTATTTTAAATGATTTGTGTTCTCTCGACTTTAGAGGGTAGTCTCACGGAAGTGCTTTCTGAATAAATGACTGACGCTGAAACATGAAGTGACAGGTGCAAAGTCAAAGTTTCACTATTCACATCACTATGAGCTCTGATTTCGTTATTTTGAAAGATTTTTGTTTGTTTGTTTTGTGTATGTTTTTTTGGTAAATGGTGGATTCTGAGAATGTCTTATGTAGCATAGCTCACAACAAGTTCCAAGGAGATTAAGTGCTTAAGAGTAGCTTTTTCTCTCTCCAATGAACAAACATTTATTAGTATCTTGAAAGGTGTGGGCTTGTTGATTTTGGTTTGGTTGGTTCTTAGGAATGAGCATTTTGCCTTTTAAAAATTCCACAGATACTGTAGAAACAAAACATTAAAAATCCATTGATCTCAGTAAAGGGCTTTTCAGTCTCCACCTCTTGCACCTTGAAAGTTCCTCTTTCATAGATCTCACTGCCTACTCTGTGTCCTTGGATCCACTTTTTTTCTGTTACTACATGTAAGCATAAGTATTTCAACTAAAATAAAACTTGCCCTCATCTTTGAACTTTCCACCTATATCCTTTATTTTCCCTAGTTAATAAAAAACATAACCATGCACCATAGGCTCAACCTAAAACTCATCCCTGACTCCTCACTCTTTCTGAATTTCATTATCTCCATCAATAAGATTATAATCTATATTCAATATTCAAAAATGCATCTTTAATCCATGTACTTCTGTCCATTTCCATAGCTACTATGGAAGTCCAGGGTACCGTGATTTCTAGTTTGTATTAATTATCTTATATCTAGGACTCTATTCTCTTATATCCTGGGATTCTTCACACACACACACACACACACACACACACACGCACACACACACAAACATAGACATACCGCCACACCAGTTCAACATCTTGGTAGGGGTATCATGATGCTCTAAACATAGATTGAGAATGTTCATATATCTGTTCATTTAATCTTCATAACTTTCTTCGGCACTTAGAAATATGTAAACTTCATGCAGACAGGAACCATATCCCAATGTAGTAGTACCTCTCACCCCGCTTTTAATGTAGTAGACATTCTTTATTTGGTTTTGTAAATGAACATTACTGCTTTGGTATCATTCCTTCTCTACATAGCTAATTATGCATAGTCAGCAATAAATCTCCTGTAGTATTTCCTTGTATAATCTTCTGTGCTTTCTCTTAGTCATTCTTATCTTATTCTGTTATAGCAAAATATAAAAATGTGCATTCACTTGGGCTACAAACATAACTGAGAAAGGAAAAAATGTGATTATATGTAGAACGTTATTTTGAAAATGTATGTAACAAGTTTTTAAAGTTTATTTATTTATTCTCATTGTTTATTTATAATTCCAAATACAGATGCCATAACTGGAGATTAAGAATTATTTAACAGCTATTTCCATTTTCCCATGGATGATTTCTCTGACTTCTCATAGTATAATGGGGCACTAAGGACAAATGATAGCTGTGAATGTACTCTTCCACAAAGGGAATTCATTTATGCCCCACCTGCCAGCTCCATCATCAGATTATCACTCTTTCTCTAATGGGTATCACTTCTCATATGCTTTTACTAGGTGTTAAAAATTAAGTCTGTTTTTTAGAATTTCAAGAGAAATTGAGCCCTGAGAAGTACAACAGTACATGCATACATCACACTCTTTGTGATTCCTAATATTAGGCAGAAATTATACACACTAAAAAAAGAATGTCTTATCAAATATATGTTGCCTGAAATCTCCAATTTTATAATATTAATTTAAAACATTTATTTTCAATATATTCTATTAGTTTAATATAAATTTCAAAATCAAACCATTAAACACTTGCATATGTCTTATTTATTTTTAATACAGTGGCATATTTTTTAATATTAAAAAGATATTAATCAATAGAACCACTGTCAAGTGGTGGTTCTAAATAAGCTGAAAACCTTAAAATTTACAGACAAAAGCTAAAAGATTCCATCATGAGAACCCAAAGTTTCTTTTTTTTTTTTGTGGTTTTTGGCCGGGGCTGGGTTTGAACCCGCCACCTCCGGCATATGGGACCGGCGCCCTACTCCTTGAGCTACAGGCACCACCCAAGAACCCAGAGTTTCTTAATTCCCAACTTCAGTACATAAGAATCGGGTTTCTTCTCCGTTCTTACCTTATTAAGAAAGTCTTTCCTTAACCACCCACTCTAAAATCACAGGTCCCAAGCTTACACTCTCTCTTCTTAGATTGCTGGTATTTTCATATTTAATATCATATAATATATATCTGTTTGCATATCTATTTATTGTTTGTTGCCCTGGATAGAATGTACTATCCAGTGGGGTGAGGGGTATCTGTTCCACTGATGGAGCTCAAGGATCTAGTTAGTAAATAAGTATTTCTGGGATAAAATTCCCCCAGGGAATACCACAAACAAAAGGGATAACCACAAACAAAACAAATAGACAACCTTCAAAATGGGAGAAGTTTTTTTGTGTTACAAATCTGACAAAAGCCTGATAACAAGAATCTACTGAGAACTCAGATTAAACAACAAGAAAAGAGCAAACAACCCCCTGTATAAGTGGGCAAGAGACTTGAACAGAAACTTCTCGAAAGAGAAAAGATGAATAGCCAACAAACACATGGGAAAAATGCTCATTGTCTTTAATTGTCAGAGAAATGTGAATGAAAACCACTGTGAGATATCACCCAACTCCAGTAAGATTAGTCCACATCACAAACTCCCAAAACTGCAGATGTTGGTGTGAATGTGGAGAGAAGGGCACTTTTGCACCATTGGTGGAATTGCAAACGAACACAGCCTCTTTGGTAAGAAGTATAGATAATTCCTTAAGAACTTAAAGTTGACCTTCCATTTGATCCCATAATCCCATTACTAGGGATCTACCCTGAAGAAAAAAATTCATTTTACCCCAAAGACATTTGCACAGAATGTTTATTGCAGCTCAATTTATAATTGCCAAGTCATGGAAGCAACCCAAATGCCCATCAACCCAAGAATGAACCAACAAATTGTGGCATATGTATACCTTAGAATACGATTCAGCAGTAAGAAAAGATGGAGAATTTACTTCTTTTATGTTGACCTGTATGGAGTTGAAACACATTCTTCTTAGTAACTATCTCAAAAATAGAAAAAGAAATATCCAATGTATTCATTACTAATATGAAACCCATATATAAGCAAGCACATGCTCATATGAGCAATAAAACAAAAATATAGTCTAGTACAAGGGGAAGAGGGAGAAGGGAGAAGAGGAGATGATTGGCAGGAGAGATTGCATGAGGCGGGATCTCACCTAATGTGCACAATGCGTGGGTGTTCAGCCATCCCCTGGGTGAGGACTTCTTTTATAACTCACTTTGGAAGTGAGAACAGTGTAATCTATAAATTTGTACCCCCATATTAATTTGAAATTTTTCAAAAACTTAAAAAGAAAGAACTTATAAGTGATACTCGACATTCAAAAGAAAGTAAACAAAAAGAAAGTCTTTTTTTTTTTATTAAATCAGAGCTGTGTACATTAATGCAATTGTGGAGTACAATGTTCTGGTTTTATATATAATTTGAACTATTTTCATCAAACAGGTTAACATAGCCTTCATGGCATTTTCTTAGTTATTGTGTTAAAACATTTGTATTCTACATTTAGTAAATTTCACATGTACCCTTGTAAGATGCACTGCAGGTGTAGTCCTACCAATCACCCTCCCTCCTCCCATCCTCCCCCCTCCAATCATAAACACATAGATCATGTATGTATTAATGCATTTATGGGATACAATGTGCTGATTTCATAAAAAATTAGGAATGCTTACATCACCCTGGTTAATATATACCTCATCTCATTTACTTAGTTATAGTGTTAAGACATTAATACTCTATACTAAAGATCCGACATGAACCCTTGCATTATGCACCATAAATCATATCCCATGATTCACCCTCCCTCTAAAAGGAAAGTACTCTAAAAGGAAACTTGATTAGGGTCAGTGCTTACCATATCTCACTATCCTAACACTACCTGATAATCATGGGTATATTATATTAAAATTTTCTTTCTCATTTAAATTGCAATTAAAGCAAAAACAAAACTCCTTCACTCTTTGAATTTCATTTTCATTTTTTTCCCATTGTTTAACTTTTTGACAAGCATCAATTTTGTAATATGACTTTTGAAAGTGTGTTTGGAATGACTGTTATAGATATGCATGCTAAAAACTAGAATATATTTTCCAAACTTGATTGTATTTATTTATATTATTGTTAAATTCTCTATTTTTCATGCATCAGAAATGATAAAAATGTACAAAATGAGTCAAGTCATTGATAAATTCTCTAATTAAAAATTCACCTGGATTTATAAAACACAATCTTTTGAGTAGTTATCAATAATCTAATAACCTTTAAATAATAACAGTAACCAATTAATTTGCTGCTTTTTTGTTTGTTTATTTATTTATTTATGTTTTGCAGATTTTGGCCGGGGCTGGGTTTGAACCCACCATGTCCAGTAAATGGGGCCGGATTCCTATTCCTTTGAGCCACAGGCACTGCCCTTTTATTCTTTTTTTTTAAGACAAGCAGGGAACAAAGTTTATGGAGAAAGGAAAGAAAGGGTTACAGAGTAAGAGAAAGATGTAGGCTGACGGAGCAGGATACCATCAGCACAGACAGTGACGGGGCCTCCATTACTAGGGCAGGTAGGTGAAGAGGCAAAAAAGCATAGCTGTTAAATTAAACATACCATTTCACTACTGTCCAGTGACTTGACTTTCTTTCCAAATGTCAGCTACCCTTACACCCTGACTTATTATCTTTCTGGCTTATCTTTTACAATATGGTTACTCTGTCTCTTGCTCTCTTAGCCTTCTGTTTCACTCCGTTATGCAATACTCATCTTGAAACTTTTCCATTAGGCTTCTAAATCTTGCATCGGGATTGCTATATATACATATATATTCTAAGATTGCCTCCAGTCAATCTCAGATTATCAAGTCTAATTGGTATTCATCACCACCTTTAATTTTCATATACTTCATTAACCATCTACTTTTAGAGTCTCTTTAAAATCTATTTGCTATTCTTTGTTTTCTGCAGTCTTTTACCATTAATGTTATCAAATGGCCTCTACGCTTCCCTCATCTTCAAACTCTGCAGCATCTCATCTTCCCTCTCCTGGGAGAGGAGCTGCTCCTCTTTAACAAGGATATTTTCCCCATTTGCGTCTTTACTTCATCGATTCTCCACCTTGATGCTATATTTTGCTTGGGGCTCATCTTATGTTGGTGAGCAGCAACCTTGACCTGTGTTCCCTAATGGCCATACTCAGTTGTGGCAACCAACCTTGTTTACACACATGGGGGAGAAAACACTTCCAGTTTGAAACCACTGACCTACTAAATACCACGCCTACACATACAAGTCAGAGAGCTTATCTTATAAACTAACAACCGTCTTGCATCTGCCCCTACTCAGTGTCTTTCCAGTAGCATGTCAATATGGCCAACTTTTTCTCATCAAAAACCAAACTCTTTCAGCCCATACTGTTTGTGTGTTAACTTCTTTGCATCATTGTCTCACCTAACTTTTATTCTATTTCTCTCCCAACTGCAACCTCATTTCCATCCAGCAAAATCTCTAGAAAATATCCTCTTTGTTGGTCCATTGAATGAAAGTTGAAACCTTAGCATTCAAACACATTTCACAGTAGTACTTCTCTGCTTATTCCCAAAACACTCTGTGGCTCAGAATCTTCTGAGTCTCAGAACTTGGCTCTTCTTTCTATATTTGTCCCACAAATAGTTCTCACCTTGGCTTCTGCTGGGTGTTTTTTCAGGGGCTGCTGGGAGGTATTGTTTATTTGTTTGCTTTCTGTTTCTGTTTTTTCCCCATCACATACTTTTAATCTTCTAGTTTAAGTTTTAACTTCTTTGATCTTCAGTACAGAGCTTCTATTTGCTGTTGAGCTATTTAACTCTAATGTTTTGTTGTGACAGAGTCAAGACTTGGACCAGTTAATGGCTACAGATACCTGGCTTTTGCCAAAATGCCCTTTCATGTATATCTAGATTTTTTTTTTTTTTTTTTTGTAGAGATAGAGTCTCACTGTACCGCCCTCAGGTAGAGTGCTGTGGCGTCACACAGCTCACAGCAACCTCTAACTCTTGGGCTTCCGTGATTCTCCTGCCTCAGCCTCCCGAGCAGCTGGGACTACAGGCGCCCGCCACAACGCCCGGCTATTTTTTTGTTGCAGTTTGGCCGGGGCTGGGTTTGAACCCGCCACCCTCGGCATATGGGGCTGGCGCCCTACTCACTGAGCCACAGGCGCCGCCCTGTTTGTTTAATTTTTATATATGAGGACATAATTATTATAATCATAAATTACCAAAACAATTAATGTGCAAAAGCATAGACATTCGAGATTACTATTGACAAACTTTTCTAAAAAAAATTCAAAAGCTGGCTCGGCACCTGTAGCTCAAGCAGCTAAGGCACCAGTCACATACATCAGAGCTGGCGGGTTCGAATCCAGCCCAGGCCTGCCAAACAACAATGACAACTACAACCAAAAATAGTCGGGCATTGTGATGGGTGCCTGTAGTCCCAGCTACTTGGAAGGCTGAGGCAAGAGAATCGCTTAAGCCCAGGAGTTGGAGGTTGCTGTGAGCTGTATGATGCCACATCACTCTACCCAGGGCAACCGCTTGAGGCCCTGCCTCAAAAAAAAAAAAAAAAAAAAAAATCCAAAAGCTTACTTAACATTTTATATAAATACTTAAACATTTTTTTGCATAAAGTCACTAATATTAAATTTTTAATGGAAGGAATTTTCCACTTTAAAAATATCATCTTCGGGAACTCAAAAGAAATTACAATAACAAAGTATATGTGTACCTTTAAGGGAGATAATAATAAATGATGAATATTTTGTTAGTAATTTGAGTAACTTTGCATATCTGAGTTATTGTATATGGATTAGTTTGATAGACGTGATTACTTAATAATATAAATACATAATTGATTACAAATATGTTTATTTTATGTTTGATATATTGCATTGAAAATCTTTTTCTATGGTATACATATTCACACAACACTTAAAAGAAATACAAATTCTTCAGTTTACTGACACATGCATAATTTTAAGAAATATGCCGTTACATAGGATATAAATACTTTATCATTGTTTGTTGATCTTTTTACCTTAATTAAAACCAGTGTTTTGAATTTTTATGTTTCTTATCTCATTTTAATTCACCACATAGTTTCTCTTTCCTCCAGAGAAATTGAGGAAGAAATATTAAATCCCATTCCAAAGTTACAAGACCAATTCATAAACAGCAAAGGGACCACTTCCACAGGTGTTACACTTCCAGACTGTTGCTCCACTCGCTCTTCCAGACTCTTCCTTTCATCCATTAAAATATGTACAGATAAGTCCTCAATATGATAGTAGGCTTTATTTTGATGGATCTAAAGAATTAGACTCATCCTATCAAAAAAAAAATTCCAATAATGTGCATAATGAATTACTCTCACTCTCTGCGCACCTGTTCACTCTCATTATGTCTAAAAACTTGGGATTATTCCAAAGTACTCAATAATGAATTTTTGTAAGCAAGACAAGTAGAAGAAATTCTTCAAGGACAGAGCCATGCTGAGTAACTACATAGGAGGGAAGCAATAGCGACAGACAGAACAAGAGGCATTCTTCATTGGAGGTAGAAATATCCATGGGATAAAGAATCATGTTACCAGTAATAAAAAGTACAAAAATTCTAACAGTCCCAGTTGGAGCATAAGCTTGTATTTTTCGCATATTCATTTTTGTAAAACATTAAAGCAATGTAATTTTTTTTTTCGCAGTGTTTGGCCGGGGCTGGATTTGAACCCACCACCTCCAGCATATGGGACCAGTGCCCTACAGTGGAGGTTGACACAGGCTAACCTTGGCTGAATTCCCCTTGACAAAATTAAATCATGAAGGGAGATTAAGGTGGTATGGAAGCAAACCTTAACTAAAACCTTCCATTTAAAAAAGTGTAGTACTAGCTGAGCTTCAAACAGTTACCCTCCCTGCTTCCAATCACTTCGGAAATATCTAGATTAGCACTGTAATATGCTGACTTATTGGTGGGTTCAAGACCAGGATGCACATCATCCAAATTAATCCATATCATAAAAGTTATAAATATTCAGTAGTTGATATTTCTGGGAAGGAATTCTGTGTGCATTGAGGCAGAGAAAAATTACATATCGAATTTAAGTCTAAAGTTGCTGATCCAAACCTTTTTTCAAAGACAAGAAAAACACACAATTAAGACACAATTAAAACAGACAAAATTAGCTCAAGGAACCATGAGGGGTGCCCAGCAAAGCATTTTGGGGTGGAACTCCCTCCCTCCCCTTTTTCCTCTCCTTCCCTTTCTCCCTTCCTTCCTTTATTTTTTTTCTCCCTTTCCAAGGAGAGTTTTATTTTAAGGCAATGTCACGCCAAAATACCATAGCCAGTTTGTGGATTAATGAACTGAATTATAAGAAACTAATTGCATATTCATAGCCAATATGTCTGACCCATAAATGAAAGTGATTCTAGTTCATAATGATATACAGTGTTGGTTATACTACATATAAAGAGCTTCAGAATACCTTTGCCTTATTTCATATTTTATTCTCTCCTGTGGGGTTCTTTTCTATTTAGTTATTTTAGCACCACTGTTATTATACCAATATACTATGAATCATAAAACTCCAAGGAAGCGGGCTTTGCTCAGAAGGAATTTACACTTCCATGAGGGCTAGTACAGTAATAATAACTAATATTTATTGATAATTTCCTTTATGCAGGACACTGTGTCAAGTATGTTAAATGTATTATCACCTTACCTATTGAAACCAAAGTGTTTAAAAGGAAAATGATCAGAGCATAAACAATAATTTTGTTGTTAATAAAAAAACATAGTAGAGGGTTTAATTTATTTTATTCAGAATTTTTATGAAATTATACTTAATTTGATTTTGCCTATAGTATTAAGTGCTACATTTATCTTTCCTCCTAATTAAATTCTATGAATTGAAAATAACTTCTAGACTTTAACTGTTAGGAAAATGCAACTCCAGATACTTACCCAATTCTCTTTGAAAATTGGCTCTCTTTGTCTAGTGTCAGCATTTTGTGAGAGACTCTTCAGTTCACACAAATGACAGAAATTTGGGGGAGGAAAATAGCCTCAAAGAAATAATAAACTGTTGAATTCACACTCAACAAGTCTGAGTCTCTTTCAACTTTTAAAATTAGGTCAAAA
Source organism: Nycticebus coucang (assembly GCF_027406575.1). NCBI lineage: Eukaryota > Metazoa > Chordata > Mammalia > Primates > Lorisidae > Nycticebus > Nycticebus coucang. The sequence goes on along the minus strand of NC_069802.1, from coordinate 20,090,371 downwards.
TTCCAATGATATTTAAAAATACAGTGTATGCCAAGATTTGAAGGTGTAATTCAGATAGATATTTTTTAATGGTTGGGTTGTGTTTTTAAGTGCAGGGGACAGTCAGGAAGGGAATGAAGGTAACCAGTCTTATTGTCTCAAGGTAAATTAAGGATATATGGGCTTAAGTCAGAAAGACCTGAGACTAAACTTAAGTGCCACAACTTACCTATAAGGTAAGGAAACTTCCTTAGAGGTGCCTGTGCCTTGTCTTTAACAATTACAATAGCATGGAATGTTATCTTCTTCACAGAAGTGTTGGTAAGATGTCCTGGATAAATATCAGTTTCTTTTCTTCTATTGTCTGCACACAACTTTCAGCAAATCACTTAAACTTTTAATAAATAGGAACAGCAAAGACATATTTGTGTGGAAAGAAAATTTCAGACCAGATACCTATTTTAAAAAGTATTCAAACTCTCCTTATATGAGAGTGAAACCAAGTGGCAATTCTGATAGGTATGAGTGAAGGCCTTTCTAATGGTAGCAGTACCAATATTCCTAAAGACCGGGCATAACAACCAGGAGTCCTAGTTCAAAGTGACAGATGAGCTTTAATTAAATAAACAGCAGGCTTTAGGAGTAATAAAAATCAGTTGTGGAGAGTGTGTCACAGCCTGTTAGAGGGAGGCAGTGGGATCTGCTTCATAGGCAGCTCTGGCTGTTGCTCTTTGCCACTGATAGCTCACCAGACCTACAAGGCCAGCAACTCAATCACACACAATCAATAAATTTCTTTGCAGAGTTAATGATCTCTCAGATGGCCTGTGATTGTTCATTCTTTTATTTCAAAATTTTAGAGTAAGAAACTGTGCATCTTGGTCCAGGAATTAAGAAGAATCCAGGTACTTAAGTTTCCATGGTTACATCATAGGTCCTGCCTCCTACCAAGATTCATACAGGGATAGCTTTCCACAAAATATGAAGTGTATTTGTATATGAAGATGTAAAAGGTTTGTATACCGCTAGAGCATATTCATTCAATCTGTTCAAAAAATCATCAACTTGTGTAGTATTTTAGGCATTTGTGAAATAGTCAAAAAAGAAAACAAATATCTTTGGCTTAATAGTTTATGTTCTGGGGAAGATACACAAATAAATAAATGTAGATGCATATGAGTAGCTGAAGTGTGTAATTTATTATAAAGAATGTGAAAGAGTGACAAAAATATTTTGAACCATATAACATACCATGTAGCAAAAAATAATAGAATCAAGTTTACCCATTGACAAAGTTGTTGCATATTAAGTATTTTTTTTGGTTCTATTTCCTCCCATACATGAAATGATTCCTATTTACCTCATTGAGTTTGGGGAAGATAATAACATAATAATTTATTATTATTGTTATTATTATTTTAAACCAATTCTCACTCTGTTACCCAAGGTAGAGTGCAGTGGCATCATCACAGCTCTCTGAAACCTCAAAACTCCTGAGTCAGTGATCCCCTTGCCTCAGCATCCTGAGTAGCTGGGATTAAGGCCAGGCTAGTTTTACAATTTTGAGTAGTGACAAGTTCTCACTCTTGCTCGGGGTGATCTCCAACTCGTGAGCTCAAGTGATCTTCGTGCCTCAGCCTCCCAGAGGGCTAGGATTACAAGGCATGAGCCACTGCTCTACCAAGCCTGTTCTGACACACTTTTCTTTTCCTTTCTTTCCTCCCTGAAGTATTTCATGAAGGATTATCATTCTCGGATGGATTTTATGATGAAGTATCATTTACTAGATCCTGGGTCAAGTTATGGCACCATGTTTTACAGTGTTTTTCTACTGCATACCACAGCCTCCAATAGCTTTTTATTGACTTTTATCTCCTGATTGCTCTTCTGAATCTGTTCACTATTCTTTAGCATCTTCGATTATAGAGATTTCAATGTAGAATATATCCATAACTTTTACTACCTCCACTCACAAATCAGCATATAAGAATCACTGGAGTATATTCTCTTGGTCGTTAAATGTGTCTTTGCAAGGGATGCTACTTACCATGGTACAATTAAAAGTCAATCCTGGCATGTGTTAGCAACCACTCAGAGTTCCTACAATCAAAGGAAGGGTCTTTCTCCAAAGAATAGTTCTCTGAAAGAATAGTTCATAATATTAGTAAGCTATTTTAATTGTAAAGTGAATTTTTGTATTTGATTCCTCATATATAAAATTAGAGTTATACACCAAAATAAATTATTTAATGTCTATGTATTTTTGCCTGTATTTCCTGAGTGTACAGATCTGAAATGGAATTAAAAAGAATATTTTCCATCTCTTCTTCTTCTTCACTTTCCCTTTTGTTTTAGACTATTTCTCTCTAACAATCTCATGGTAATTTCCTCTTCTCAGCATTTTGGTCTGATAGTAAATACAATAAGAAAAGAAAAAAATTCAGGCTCTATGCTGGAAATACAAGTTCACTTAAACTGCAATCCTGTGCTATAATAATTGTAATCAAAAATTCTTCAGGAGTCAGGGATATAAGTGGAAAACAAATTCCATGTAGCTAAGGTACTCACTAAAGGATACCACTCAAGTTATATAAATCAACAGTTCATTTGTTAGCGGGACTAGAATATTGTACAACACAGAACTCCACACATAATATTTATTTTTTAATTTAATCACATTCCCTCTTTTGACCTGCAGTATTCAATTTATTTCTTCTTTCCAAAATTTACTTACATGAGCAAGTGTGAAGTTGGGGGGATAGCATCCTACTTAAATACTGTAAAAAAATCAAGTGAATCCTGGAACCCTAGAAATAAATTCTGGGTTAGCATCTAAAATTGATAATATTTATCAATTATATGATGGATATGAATTTACTGTAGAAAAGTTCATCTTCTGCTGATTTCACAAATGCAGCAGGAAGTTCAGCTGAACATAGGGAATCATTTGCAAATTAACTGCATTGGTAAGAACGTGGATCAGACTCATGGTAAATTAAGAGGTAAGTGTTCTTTGTGTAACTGGGTTGTTTATTCAGTGTATATACTTTGGCTCTTGCAAAAGTATGGAGTTTTCTGTGAGTAATTAAGAAAGAGCCATGAACAAAATTGAGAGAGTAGTTGAAGTTACAGATCTTAAACCTAATGTCAATAATAATAGTTAAATATATGCCAGCTTACTTTCATAGGGACTTGTAACTGTCATTCATAGAAAGATGTGTATATATACATCTATATAACTATATCATTAAATGAAATAATTGTATAGAAAACTTATGAATTGGTGGTTATTACAGTAATATTTAGCTTAGAATAGTAAATGCATGAACACTCATTTTGTGGGTAAATCATTCCATTTTTTTTTTAAACATGCATCACTAAAGTTACACAGGTTGCCCTGATCATAAAAGGCAAGTTTTTGTTGCACATTTATCAGTACACACAGAATCATGGCAAACAAGATGCCATGAAAATGTTTAAAATTTCTTGAACAACATCAAAGCATCTCATGATTTGGCTAATTATGTTTTTATAAATTTTGTTTTTCAAATTAAACATTCCTTTGAAATTTTGAGTTAGCCCATTAAGCTAATAAGAGAAAATTATTCTATGTTCTTTTAAAACTTGCAAACTTTTTTGAGTTGCAGAGTATGGGTGCTGAAAATTTTAGTTTATCTATATACCCTGTCTCAAAATGGTACATCTATATTAGGTGTGTAAATGCTCTCTTTCCTGCATTTCTGATAATTGTATATGTTCAATGCAACATGAACTTCACTCTCCCAGACCTTGGCTCATGCTTCCCCTGCCTGAAATGCCCTTTTTACCTTCTAAATTTTTCTCATCTTTCAAGATTCATTTCAGTGATTCTTTTTTCCATAAAATAGGTACAGGTTTTTGTTTTCTATGTCTCAATCTCTGTACTAACCACATTAACTTTCAGCATTTTATTTTGTGATGAATTTTGTCACCCAGCTGACACACGAGACATATAATTTCCAAAAAAAGCCCTTAACTGGACAGAGCCTGTGGCTCAAAGGGGTAGGGGGCCAGTCGCATATGCTGGAGGTTGTGGGTTCACACCCAGCCTTGGCCAAAAACTGCCAAAAAAAAAAAAAAAAAATCTTTAACTTCTCAAGGTCATCTGGCTACAAGATACCTACACATGGGGTTCTGCATACAATTTTAATATTAATTTTAACTTGTGAATATATGTTTTATGTGGTCACATCTCCTAGTAAATTATAAGTTTCTTAATGATAAAAGCTATATTCTTTTCTCATCATTCTTTATTATCTGTTGACACTCTATAAATATTGATAAGGAAATAAATGGATACATTAATAATTAAAGTTTTATTGCATTCCATGGCAGTAGATATTATCTTAGGCAGCTTTTATACTGAAAATCTGTTACTTTGGTGAAATAAAAATTGACTTCTTCTTGGTACTCCACTTTCCTCTAGTTAAATACTTCTGTGGTCTTTAGAAGATGTTGATTTCATTTTCTTTCTCATATTTAAAAGCAACTCTTATTTCAGAGCAAATCTCCCAATTGTCTATTGTTGGTATTCATATGCAATAACTTTGTTTTATATTTTTTCTTTATGATGATTAGTTGTTTTTTTTTTTTTTAATCTATCTAGTGATAGAAAATTCCCTTGAAATAGCAGATTGACGTGGAAAAAAGCAGTGATATATCACTCAGTCTAGAGGCCGTGTCACCATTATGGCATCCCAAGAGCGGATTTCCTTTTGTCCTTCTTCTTTTTTTTTTAAATTTCTCCTCCTCTTTCACTTCTTCCTTCCATTTCCTCCTCCTGACCTCCCATATCTTCCTCTGTTCCTTCTCTTTCTTCTTTCTCTCTCATCCATTTTTCCAGCCTCTTTCTCCTCTTCTTTAAAGCCTGTTCTCACTGTTGATTGCTTTGAGGCTTATCCTCAGAGGAGGTCAGACAATTAGGTTGGGACACTCATCCTGGGAAAAGTGCTACGTACCTCATTGCTGAAGATCACCAGGAAATGCGATCCTGTGAAATCCTCCCTGTGGGAAGCTATGCCCCAAGGTTCCTAGTCCACACTTGGAAGCAATTTTGGAACTCTTTCTGGAATATCCATCAGAGTTGTCATCAGATAAAGTATGACAATTAAGTTTGCAATCTCATCTTAGAGCAAGTGCTTTGAAGGAGGGACTAGATATTGATACGTAGCTTCCCAAAGAGGAGTACCTCGAAAGTGACTGCAGTGATGTTCAGTAATAAATTATGTTGCACATTTTCTGAGATGAGTTTATGAACTTAATTCTCTGACCTCAAATATAAAAGTAAATTTGAAGCTAGTAGACAAATTTCAAAATTTTTTTAGAGAAAAAAACTGGCTAAAGACTATACCATGGTGAAAATAAATATTCATGATTTAAAATTTTTGCCCCAAATGTCTGAGTTTTATCAAAGACAATAATCATAAAGCTTTATTTTTGCAGCTCACATCTTATTTTTTACTCTTTATTTCATCCCTGGAAGATTAAACATATTCATATCTGTCACTAATCATGTTTCTTTCATAAAATTATAACTTTTGTCAAAGCAACAGGGAATTCTGACATTTCAAATAAAATAATTTTCTGTCATTTAGAATCCTTATTTTCTAACTTACATAATTCAAAGGCACAAAAAAGGACATTTCATCTTCCTGACTGTGTGTGTGTGTGTCTCTGTCTAGCTTTATATGCTCACTCATTTCTTCTAACCACAAATATTTAATTTAGCTACCTTATGTTTGAGTCCATACTCTCAGGCTACTTAGATGAATATATGTCTGAATTATAGGTGATGTTGAGAATACAGTTTTGTTAAAAAAGAAAATAACTCAAATTGGGTTTTGGGAGTATTAAATACTATAACATTTAGAAAACTTGATTGGAATAATTTGTTATATATAGTTAAAACAGTTTTATGATTAGTCTTTCTGTTTCCTATATTTAAATATTTTTAAGATTTGACTAATCCATCTTAACATGGTATAAGTCCCGTTTCCATGTTTTATACTTTGCCTTAGGTCCCTATCAAGAGATGCTATTTGCCAAATTATTCATGACTACTTGAAAAATGACTTTATAGACTCAAAGTTTTCAATCTTACGCCAGTTGAGAATGGATTAAATATCAATTCTGCCTAAGACTGAGCACGCTGGTGGATGTAAATCTTTCAGATGTAACGTAGCCCTCCCTGATTCTTATTGCTCTCCAGAGCATTGTAATCTGAAGGAGCCTCCAGATCATCCTGTGGTAATGCCTTTTATCAGCTTCTTTCAGACAGTGATGCTGGTAGCACTGGTTTTCTTTATTTGACACTTAGCTCTTTTTCTAAATTTTGTTTACCTCAATAGTAGCACAGAAACATTTTGTTGGACCTAAACACAGTCTGCATTTAAGCTTGTCTTGAAAGTCGCATCAGAGAAGTGAGTACATTTTTCCACACCCTGTTATTCTCTGCAAACTGCTTCTTCAATGATCCCATCCTTTTTCCTAAATGGAAAATAGGATTATCAATTTTTCTAACTTAGAATGAAACTCACATTTCCTCATTTGAGACACACAATATAGTGTCTCATTCTCCCTTTTAATCTATTTTCATTGTCTCTTTTAGCAAATATTCACTGAGAGACTTTAATCTGCCAAGAACAGTCTCAGAGCTTTGGGGGGGGGGGGATTGTAGTAAAGAAGAGATAGCAATCCTTGTCCTAAAGAAGTCTACATCATAATACAGAAGATAAGGATTCAAAGAGACAGACTTAGCTCTGATTTCTACGAGTTTATAATCTGTCAGAGAAAACCTCACTAAAGGACTAAAGATTTATTAATTTAAATACAGATCTAATTTAAATACAGACTAATTTATTATTTAAATACAGATCTCAGAAAGAAACTATGGGAATTCATGGCAGGCGCATCAGCTAGACGCTAGGGCCAGATTCTCCTTTTTTATATTTTATAGGGAGGATTTTACTACTCAAGAAAATTTGTTTTGTTTATATTTATTTAAAAATTTGTTACTGACTTAATAGTCAAAGCCTAAATCGTGTTTAATTCCACAATCATGAAACATTAGGAACTAGTACAAGGGAACAGAGGACATGGGCAAAACAAATTGTGTCTGAGCATTCTGAAGAAGGAAGGAGCGGGTGAGAAACTTGAAATCCAGTGTGTTGATGCAATGACAGTGAGGGGGTTAAGAGATAAGTAAAAGCCACATCCTGCAAGAACTTAAAGGCAGATTATAGATACATACAGAGTGTGCACCCCCAAATTGTATACACATTTTAAGTGGTGTTACCTACGTGGGACTTTTCCAAGTTGAATTGAAGGTGCTGTTCCTGGTCAAGTACACATACTGGTCAGGCACATCTATTTTTTCTGTAATTTATACACTTTTAAGGAATGATCAATTTTACTTTCAACAATATCGCTTAAATTGTGTATACATTTTTTCTGGCAATTTCAGTATTTTTGGCTGCCTTTTTAAGAATTAAAGGAAGAGGGTGGCGCCTGTGGCTCAGTCTGTGGGGCGCCGGCCCCATATACCGAGGGTGGCGGGTTCAAACCCGGCCCCGGCTGAACTGCAACCAAAAAAATAGCCAGGCGTTGTGGCGGGCGCCTGTAGTCCCAGCTACTCGGGAGGCTGAGGCAAGAGAATCGCTTAAGCCCAGGAGTTGGAGGTTCCTGTGAGCTGTGTGAGGCCACGGCACTCTACCGAGGGCCATAAAGTGAGACTCTGTCTCTACAGGAAAAAAAAAAAAAAATTAAATAAATAAAAGAATTAAAGGAAGAGCTATTAATAATTACATCAAAACACTAGACAAAATTGTCCAGGGAAGGCTTTGCATTATTATTGTAAGAGCAGTCAGATCCAGGAAGAGTTTTAAGTAAGTGAAAGCTTTGGATTTTTAAAGGGTAACTTTAGTGCAGAAGGGAAAGGGTCTGAGAGAGGTCTGCAGGAATGGGAGGGGCTGGCTAGAAAACAGAGCCTGGGTGCCTTGGTCACTATTCACTTCTATTCAATTTTTTTGTCTTTTGCCTCCAATACTCGATACTTTCCATTGTCTTACCTTCAGTTTCACTACTTCTGTTTCTGCTGCCTCAAATCTGCCTTTACCTCTCTAGGAAATTTTTCATTTTAGTAATTACACTTTTCTCAGTAAATATTAACAATGAATATTATCTGAAGCTGTGAGAGACGGGTGACTCTCTGTAAAATTTGAAGCAACAATTTTTCCTAAATTTTCTGATACATTAGAGAAATGTATGATTACATGTTCATTGTCCTTTCTACGATTTGCAATATAAAGATTCAAGTCAGCATTCCTGGTGTAGCATAAAGAGCTATACTTCTTTGGCGCCCAGGGGCTTCAGGCGAGGACTCCAAAAGCACTTAGGGGGAGTCTGGGAGAAAGGGGAACCCCAACAATATTGAGGATGAGCCATCATGCCCCTTAGATCTGAGTTAACTTCATTCATTATGTCTCATTGCTGATAAAAGTTATTAGTGCTGGTGGAATTCTAGTTAGAAGTATTTTTTTTTTTTTTTTAAGGTCTAGAGCAGTGGTTCTCAACATTCCTAATGCCGTGAGCCTTTAATACAGTTCCTGTGGGTCGCGACCCACAGGTTGAAACTGCTGGTCTAGACTATGATAATGAACAGAATTGAAAGATTCATGGATATGAGAATTTAGATAGTGGAAAGATGACTTTCATCTGGGCATTAGGACATTAGGAAAGATGGACTGAATTATAGGTCAGGGATTAGAAAGACACACATTTCACACATCAGAGTGACCTGGATATTTAAAGGAGTTAAGAAAAAACTTGCAAATCCCATAAGGGACACAATTTAGGACATCAAAAAATAAAAGTCTACAGAAATAAGGTCTTTTATGTGGAGTAACTAATATCTAACATTTTATTCTTACATGATAAAACACACAAACCAGTAAATGTCCCTATGTCGCGTCCTGACTATTTGTTTATCCTGATTGATATTATAACATTTGCTCAGTGAATGCTGGCTTCATCCTCACTACTTTATTCTAGTCCTGTTAATCTCTTAAACCTATTTAATGATTCCTATTACTAAAGGGTTGAGGATATGTGCTACTCTTAGCTTCTATTTACATTTTAATACTCTTATTCATTTTTTCCAATTTTGTCTAGTTACAGTTAACTGATGTTGTTTGGGGCAATTTAGAAAGATGTTTCTAGTTTAGAATGTGAAGACAGCTTATAATAACAAGCCACGCATTAAAGTGGTCCCCTGAAGTAACATAAGGGGGATTTTTGATTCCTGTATTAGAGGAATCAAAATAGTTCAAAGTTGAAAAATATTATTTTATGTTATCTATAAACTTCTCGGTTTTGAGCTGAAATGTATTTGATTACAGAATTCTATATTCTATCTGTTTGGAAGGTGTTAAAGCCAACTAAAAATACCTCCAATTAAGAATAAGCAAAATGTAATTATCACAAAAAAACGATTCTCATAAACAGCAATGTAAATATCTTCCATATATGTGATGGCTTAGAATGTACTGGGTAGTGCTCAAATTATTTGTGTATCTTTATTGAGTTACTTAACAACACGACTCTTGTGATGTGGGGCACTATTCTCTCATTTTTAAACATGCAGTATAAGAAACTTGCACAGTGTAAGAACCTTTTTCAAGAAGCCAATAAATTGCAGAGTTGTTATTAGATAGGAGGCATGATGGGGCCGGGATCCGTGGTTACAGCCGCTGCTAGTCACACGATACAATGAAGGTATTGCTCTGGACTGTATTTGGGAAGACAGACATTGTGTTTCTTGAGCAGTATTCTCTTCATTTTTATTCTAGAACAATTAGTTTTAAAATTAAACAGAACACATTAAGAATGTGTTTGGGGCACTTGGTGTATTCCACTAGACTAAAGGCGTTTGTCCTCTGTTTTATTGCCATCCACCTCAGCACTTGTGGTCTCTAGAGCCTGCTATTGGTTTTAATCATAAGAGGCAGAATAATTAAAGAGCAAACTGTAATTATGACCAAGATCTAAAGGGAGTAAAGCCAACATTGAGTATAGGCATTTAGTTTCCTATTAGTGCGTTTAGGATTAGCTATAAACAGCCTAGTTAGACCCAATTAAGTAGTTCATCAGAAGGATTTTTCACATTAGCATAACTTGAGTGATTTGATTTTTAGAACTATGTTCTTGGTGAAGTGTAAATTTTTTCCCATATTTACCTTGTCTTCTAACGTTTATCATTATCAGTATTATTACCTTATCACAGTACCATTTAAGAGTCTTTCTTGAAAAGTATTGTTTGGCTTACAAAAGTTTTTGGTGTTTTTTCATATAAATATCCTCTGTTCCGAGCGTAAGTAAATACTATTTTAAAATACAGGAAAGTGGAGTTTTCCTGATATCATCACATAGTTTGGTTAGAGGTGTAATAAAATAGAGAGATGTTCAATAAAAGTATCTTTCACAGCCAGACGGAGCCAATTTGTTAGAACATCTTTTTTTTTTTTTTTTTTTTTTTATTAATCACAACACTGGCATCTTTTGTAACTTCAGTGAATATTTGAGAGTAATGTGGTGCCAAATTTGTGTAGTATCTGTTCTATTTCTTTTTTCCTTTTTATCTTCACCCCATGGTAATAAAATTATTTCAACTGTTTTTTATAACATCTTGTGGTGGTTGTAAAATTAGAAGCAGCTATTTTTCAACATCTGTTGAAACAGATTGAGAGGCATTTTGGCAAATGTGTTATCACATATTACTATGAAATAGTATTTCATTTTTTTTGAATGAAAATTAAATTTGGGATTTCCAAATTGATGTATGCTACATCTGTAGACTGACTGGGTCGTCATTGAAAAATTATGTTAAATAATTTTTTTCTGATGCTTGTAATATTTTCTACTTCATTTTTATTTGCACGGTTAATGGATAATACATGTACAATGGTTGTTTCAGGTTTGTTGAAAAGATTTCTCATTCATTAAGTTTTTAATGGAGTTCATAAAAAAAAGCTTTTCTTACATAGGATAGTTATATTGAATTTTATAATAAAGAAGTATTCTTTAGATACTGGGAGCCAACATAAAAAATTATAATGGTATTTCCACATTCCCACAGGAAATAAGAGATGCGAAGGGGCAGTGACCACTAAGACAAATTTTAGACTTACAAGGTCACATGTTCTAACACAGTAGAGTCCAATTACTCCATTTTTTGTATCACTGGTAATTCTAATTATCCACTCTCTCTTCACTTTTTAAAAATGTTAACTGAATAAATTATAATTTAAAGAATGTATAAGCTACCATAAGTCAAATTATGCTTACATTAATCCAAAAATATTACTTGATATACCTGAAAGAACTCGGGTAAACAATATATCTACATGACTAAATATTTGTAGTAATCCAGTATATTTCTTCAATAGTACAGAAATTAAAGCATTCTAACATTCGGTTCAATTACTAAAAAGCCCCCAACAAAATAAGATATAAAAATCTCTAACTTCTCTAAATGATCTGAAATGGCCTTTTCCTTTGGACAAGAGGCACCATTAGACCCAGATTTTGTTAATTTAAAATTTTCCACTTTATACAGTGTGTTAGATGTTTCCTATACTGAAATGCTCATCCTGCTAAGTAACCTTTACTTTCACTTAAAATGCATGACTATTATGATCTAAACAAATGACCTTTAGTACGGATGGTGAATGTTTTTAAGTGATTATTTGCCTGTTGCAAGTAGAGCCTTATCAAAGCTCCAGCTCCTTCAGGACACAGATGTTAGGGGCTGTAGTTAGAAATTTACCCTGCCCCCAAAATAAGACAGTGTCTTATTTTAAGGTGTGCTCCCAAAGATGCGCTAGGTCTTGTTTTCAGGGGAAGTCTTATCTTTCCTGTAAGTAGGTCTTATTTTCAGAGGATGTCTTATTTTCGGGGAAACAAGGTAAGTATAAGGAAAATTTGAGGTAATGGAATAATTGAAGAACTATTTCTCTTCACCTGTTTTTCCAGTTTTTTCTTGTGTATCTCTATACTGGTCTTCATAGAATAATAGGAAGGTAGCAGACAGTGTTCCATAGAGTTATAAGCCTGAAAGATCTCTGATCAAATAAGAGACAATGCAGAAACTGGCCCAAAGCAGCTAGAATCCAGATGGTCATGAAAAAGGGCCTCACTGCTTATAATGTGTGGGCATACTAAAAGAACCCCCACCAGTGCCGCGACAGTTTACAAATGCCATGGTCACTCCTGAAAGCTACCTTACATGGTTTAAAAGAGGTAGAGCCTGCAGTTCCAGAAACTCTCCAGATCTTTCCCAGAAATCTTAAGAATAATCCTCCCTTTGCCTAACATAAAATTAAATATATGTAAATGATATAAGATAGACCCTGGAAATTCCCAGGGCCCTGCTTTCTTTTGCTCTCAGAGATAACCACTGCCCGGTCTACACTGCAGCCCCCCTTTTTCTTTTTTAATTATACTTTTCTTACTTAAACAACTTGCTTTTTCTTTGCTCTGTCAGCTTGCTCTTGAATTCTTTCCCACATAAAACCAAGAACCCCCTTGGCCTTCTAACAGACCCTGATTTGGGGGGTCCACTTTCTTGTGTCAATAGTATAGTCTTGAATTTTGTTAAGCTATTTGAATTTAATGTTTAGAACTCTCCCAGAAAATACTCATTTAGAGAAATTAACTTGTAACAATACATAACCTACTGTATTTTATGTATTACCTCTATAATGATTATCTTTCAAAATTAAAAAAAAATTTACTAAAAGCAATGAGGAATTTCTGAAACTTAGTTGTTATTCTACATATTTTTGTAGTTAGAGTTAATGCTTAAAACTAACTTTCAAATGAAAATTTGCAACAAATTGGTTACAAAGCATAGTTTGGAGGAAAAGGAAAAATTTATCTCAGCCTTATTTTAAATTGCCTGATTTTTTTCCTTAAAATTTAAATTACAGTTAGTGTTTTCCATTCCTTATTCTAGGCCAGAGGTGATTAGTTTCCAAAACCATAAATTAGTCCCACTCAGAACATTCCAATTAGGGGAATGGAGGAAGTACATGTTCTCATTTCTGTCCATGGGCCACAAAAATTTTAATGCATGTGAATTTCAAAATTCAGACTTTGCCTGTAGCTACTCTTTAGTGAGGTACAGTCGCTAATAAATGTTTTAGTACGAAAATAAATTATTTTTCTAAAAGGTATTCCATTTGTATACTCAATACCAACACTAAGCCTCTACTTACTGTTAAAGAACAAAGGGATAAAAGATAGAAGCACCTTAGCGAATAGTCTTAAGCACGTTTTTTTTAACCTGCTTTATTCAAATAATTTTGATTTTTAAAATGTTAGTTTCCCCACTTGTATTCAACAGAAACTTGCCTGGCTGTTGTTTGAAATGGTCCAAGCCAGGGTCACGGAGATATAGATCAGCAGTCAGAATGTTTATGAAGAAGCAGAGGACTACAGCTTGCTCCAGCATGGAGTGACCTCAGTTATTTCTCACAAGTTTATATACTCTTAATAACATTCTAATAATAAAATGAATTGGCAGCCAATGGTTTATATGATAAGAGTACAAAGAAGCCATGCAGAGCAACCACAAAAACTTATTCAGCTGTTTGAGAAAACAGGTGCATCATGTAACTGAAATGCACACTAACTTATCTTGTTTTCCACTTCCAAGGTCCCTTCCAGGACATTCCACAGACAGCCAGACTCTGTTTGCAGGGTCCGCCTCCTGTTTGACTAGTTTGCTAATCAGTTTGGAGAGTCTTAAAGGAATATCCCTTCATGTGGACTCTGAGAAAGCCTCTTTAAACATAAGTTAATGGCACTGAAGTTACATTGAGGCTACACATGGCTTACATATACTTTTCCATTTGATTTGGTGGTGATGACTCAACTTATGAAAATTCAAGATAATAACATTGACAGCCTATTAATGTAAAAACTTACCTGTGTCCGGTTGATGTGTTATTCTGGTTGACAGCATTACTGTCTAATGGTATTTTATTTACAGCATATTGGAACTACATTATAAAAAGGACCTTCATTTTCTCAGTTCTAGTTTTTGTTTGTGTAGCTTAACTAATTTATCGTCAATGTTCCAAATGGGATTGAAATTCCATCCATTAAATAGCAGACATATATTTGTCTTTTTAAATTTTTTCACTGTAAAACATGAAAACAAAAATGCTTAATCTGAAACCAGGTGAGTGGTCCTGATGTAGTTTAATGAGAGTATCTGCAGTTATGTTCCATGATGGAGAAGTTTACCTACACAAGGAGAGTGTGTATGTCATCCTTTAGAATTTTTTTTTCAGGGTCTTATTATGTATACACAGAAAATTGAGAGGAAATCAGCTTTTGTGGCTCATGTTACTTTTTCACTTTTTATTTATTTTTTAATTATTATTAATATTATTATTTTGAGACAGAGTCTCACTTTCTGGTCCCTGGTAGAGTGTGATTCTCTTGCCTCGGCCTCCCAAGTAGCTGGGATTACAGGCGCCCACTACAACAACCAGCTTTTTCCTTTTTTTTCTTTTTTAAGAGACAGGGTCTCATTCTTGCTCAGGTTAATCTCGTACTCATGAGGTCAAGCAGTTCACCCCTACCCTTCCAGAATGCTACGATTGCAGGTGTGAGCCATTGGGCCCGGCTACATGCTACTTTTTACAATGAGAATTTCCAGTTTATAAAACATTCTAGAAATCAATGAACTATTCACTACTTTATTCACTTAGGGAGATTGAAAGTGGCATGAGGATGCATCAGAACAAAAATGCCAGGCATATTATAAATTTAAGGGTAAAGCTTCTCAGGTTTATTTAAGAATGACAGGAAAGCTGAAATCTCAATAGCACTGTTAATGGCCACATTTCCATGGCTGTGTGATCTCGAATCCAAAGCCATAACTAACGTGCAAAAATCAATTCATGAAACAATGCCAAATTTATATTCTGGCCAAGAAATCAGTTATTTAATAAATTAAGGAAATATACACAGCTAATAAGAAATGAATATCTTCTTGAAAATTATTTATCATGGTACTGTGAATTAACTCAGACTTTTTCCTCCTGCATTATCTCTAACCTCTGTTATATGCTATTTGTTATTCATAGTTTCGGTCTTAACTTGTGGATGATTTTGGTTCAAGTCCTAATTCTGAAGTGTTCCTTAATCACTTCATTTTCCCTCTTATTAGCTGTCGCGTTACATGAGAGACCATTGAGTGCTAATTCATTTTGCACAGAAAGGTCAATTTTATCTAAAAATAACAAACTTGGTCTTGTTTCATTTTCTGGTAAGAAGAAGGAAGATCTAAAATTATTGTTGTGCGATAATGCATAAGCGTTCCAGGAATGTCTCGGGCTCCCAGGGAGAATTATTTTAGAAATTATATGGTGGTGACAAAAGTCAGGATGTGCTCTGCTGCTCCCTCCCCCTCCCCTTCCCCATCCTCCTCCCTCTCCCTGGGCTCAAATCATTAACACAAATGAGACTAAATATATATATTTTTAGAATTTTATGTTTGTTTTTTTCCTTCCTTTCAAATGGAAACCAAAATCCTCCCTCACACCAGCACTCATGCCCTGGAAGCGATAGACCAGTTCTGGAATCTTCAATATGGCACTTACTAGGTTTGTGGTCTAACTAAATTAACTTAATTCATGAAATTGCCTAATTTAATGAATTTATCCGAATTGGCAACTACTGCGAATAGGAAAAAAAATACCTCAGGTACTCTATATGATCTTTATAACTCTTGATCACAGCTTTTGGTTGTCATATTCATCTAAAATTTAGATTCATCTAAAAACGTTGCAACTTTATGTGATGGTGAATGAAAAAAAAATCCTAAAATGTAAAATCTACCTTCAGTGTCCAAGTGAGCATTTTCTTTTCTTTTTTTTTTGTGGTTTTTTTTTGGCCGGGGCTGGGTTTGAACCTGCCACCTCCAGCATATGGGACCGGCGCCCTACTCCTTGAGCCACAGGCGCCGCCCTAAGTGAGCATTTTCTCACATGAAATAATGCTGAAAGTGCGAAGGTAGCACTGGAAATGGTTCAAGCTAAATTATATGAGCAAGACTATTAGGCAATCCTTGTGAAGCTGTAGAAATATCAGAATTCAAGGTCAGAATTGAAAAATTATGGGGGAAAATAGAATGAGAAAGAGTACCAATCATATTTGTTCCCTATATCCTTATCTTTCTCTTAAAAAATAAAACTCATTATCTATCATTAGCTATTTAACAGATAATGGCCAATATTAAGTTCATTCTGAAGCTTTAAAATTCTAATGCTAGAATTCATGTTACAGAAAATTATAATAAATGCATCTTAAAAATCTTCTGCACTCATTTTCGGTACAAGGAAACTGACCAAGGAAAAGATTAGTTGTTTGAATGAGATGGCACACACTAGTTTTTCCAGATCTTAGGTTTAAGGAATTTACCTTTATACTGCATGTCTTACTATAGAAAAAAATAAATTTGAGCCATATTAAAAAGATAACAAATTTGATATGTAGTATGAGAACATTTCTAGTTTCTTTTCCTTTCTCTTTTCTTTTCTTTCTTTTTTTTTTTTTTTGTTAGAGAGAGAGACTCAGTCTGTTGCCCAGTGTGGAGTGCCATGGATGGCATCAGTCTAGCTCACAACAACCTCAAATTCCTGGATTCCAGAGGCTCTTCAGCCTTAGCCTCCTGGGTATCTGGGACTACAGTTGCTTACCACAATGCCTAACTATTTTTTTCTACTTTTAGTAGAAACAGGTCTTATTTTGCTCTGGCTGGTCTCAAAACCCACAGCTCAAGTGATCCTCCTTCCTTAGCCTCCCAGAGTGCTAGGATTACAATTGTGCACCACTGAGCCTGGCTGAAAAGTTCTAATTTTAATTAACAAATCATTTATTTAAATAACGCAAGACATGAGGTCAGGTGTTGTGCTGTGTACCTATAGTCCCTGACACTGACACAGAGGATTGCTTGAGCACAAGAGTTTGAGGCCGAGCAGGGAACACAGTGAAACTTCGTCTACACACACACACACACACACACTCACAAATACATACACACACAAAAAAAGTATGTGAATTTCACCAGCTTTTTAAAAAATAGTGAAAACAGTTTACTAAGTCTGTTTTTTAATAAATCGATGAAGGATAAGTGAACGTTAAAATAGTTTAGTAATTTATCAATTGTATAGAAATAAGGATGGTTAGAACATCAAGAAAAATAGGTTAGCTTTATCATTTATTTTGGAGATTTGTTGTCTGGATCCCTCTCAATTTGTGATAAAGGCCCAGCATTCTCACCGTGCTTAACAGGATGAAGCTAGAATTTTTTTCTGCCGTTTAGTGAAGACTCTAATTGTCCGGGCTCGGCACCTGTAGCACAGTGGTTATGGTGCCAGCCACATGCACCAAATCCAGCGCGTTTGAACCCGGCTGGGGCCATCTAAACAACAATGACAACTACAACAAAAAAATAGACTGTTATTGTGGTGTGTGCCTATAGTCCTAGCGACCTGGGAGGCTGAGGCAAGAGAATCGCTTCCAGAGGTTCTCAACCTGTGGATCACGACCCACAGGAACTGTATTAAAGGGCTGAGGCATTAAGAAGGTTGAAAACCACTGATAAGTCCCAGAGTTGGAGTTGCTGTGAGCTGTGATGCTAAGGCACTCTACAGAGGGCAACATAGTGAGACTCTGTCTCAAAAAAAAAGGAATTGTCCAGGGATCAGTATCTGTCTTGAAAAGATATTCTTAAAATCATCTAGACATATAAATTCTCCTCCTAGAGATAGACATAATAATCTGCTCTTCCTTTTTTTTTTTTTTTTGTTGAGACAGTCTCACTTTATGGCCCTCGGTAGAGTGCCGTGGCCTCACACAGCTCACAGCAACCTCCAACTCCTGGGCTTAAGCGATTCTCTTGCCTCAGCCTCCCGAGTAGCTGGGACTACAGGCGCCCGCCACAACACCCGGCTATTTTTTGAATCTGCTCTTCCTTTAAACATACCTTTCAAGAAAACTTAATTTGGTTTGGTGACATAGCTTGATGGTTAGGGCTCAGGCCACATACAACAAGACAGGTGGATTCGAACCCAGCTCTGGCCTGTTAGACAATAAGGGACAACTGCAACAAAAACAAAAAAATAATAAAAAAATTAATGTATATGCAAAGCCATAAATTATCTTTACATATACAAACATATATTTTAACTTATATCATTATTTTGTATTTGTGTTAAGAAGAACACTATTTTCATATTTTGTCTTTAGAAAAACTGTGCTTGCTTTTTATTCTTCCTGTAAGTGAAAGTTTAGTCTTTAGATAAAACTGTTTTTTGTTTGTTTGTTTGTTTTTATTGAATGGATTTCTCTTCTCTTCAATCTGAATTTTTATTTTTGTGATTTAACTAAATTTCTAATCAGTTAAAGGCTAGGCTAAAAGTGAACCTTTTAACTGCCTATAGAGTAACAAATTCCTTCCTCTTCTTTGCAGAAACTCTTACAATATTTTCTTTATTAATTATAATGAGCCTTCACATGACAAAATAATGTGAAATATTAGATAGTGTATATTTGATCTTTATAGTTACATAAAAATAAATATAAAAGAAAAAATAGAAGAAAATATGCGTCTCAAATTATGGGTATTTTAGTTGTAGGTCTATGCTCCATAGCAGGGGTCCTCAAACTGCGGCCCGCGGGCCACATGAAGTGGTGTAATTGTATTTGTTCTCGTTTTGTTTTTTTTACTTCAAAATAATAATATGTGCAGTGTGCATAGGAATTTTTTCATAGTTTTTTTTTTTTAACTGTAGTCCGACCTCCCCAATGGTCTGAGGGACAGTGAACTGACCCCCTGCATAGCTTTCAAGCCTACATATCCAGTACTGAAGAGATAATTGATGTTCATGAATTTGGCCGTATCAAATGGTGTTAGGAACAGTTATATGATAACAGGGTGGATAAAGTTCTTGTGCAATTTAAAATAATT
The DNA here is from genome assembly GCF_027406575.1 of Nycticebus coucang. Lineage (NCBI taxonomy): Eukaryota > Metazoa > Chordata > Mammalia > Primates > Lorisidae > Nycticebus > Nycticebus coucang. Next base: position 20,071,314 of record NC_069802.1, on the reverse strand, counting down.
TAACATCGTAGGTATCTGTGCTGTTTATAACATATTCTTTACTGATCTTTTTGTCTCAAATCAACCCCTGCAGTTTTGTAATTAATTACGTTAGATATACATATGACTGAGGTTCTTGGTAATTGTCAACAGATTCTACTCTAGTTTAAGCCAAAGGTGATTTGATAATCACTGGGGGGCCCAACAAACAGAACTATGAGACAGAGCTGAGCCTTCAAGGAAGTTATTATCTCAAGTAACATGAGGAATCTGAAAAATGTTTTACCCACTATCAGCTGCAGCACCAACACTAACTCTGACACTTTCATTAAACAACTTTACCTTGACCTAACAGAGCATCACTTTGGAAATCAGTTTGAGTTACTTAAAATGTTAAATCTGCAATAGGACCCAGCAATTCCGTTCCTAAGAGTCTACCTAAGAGTCAAGAAGCTTATGTCCACACCAAGACTAAGAAGTAAATTTTCATAGTAGCATTCTTAAAAATAGCTAAACATATCAATAGTACAAATTTCCATTACCAGATGAATAGAAAATGATATGTGTCATATTCATATCACAATACTATTCAGTAATAAAAAGGAACAAATTTCCAATACCTTCTACATCATCATTGGGCTTCCAATAGAGTATATAATGTATAAATTTAATTACATGAAGTGTCCAGAAAAGGCAAATTTGAAGATAAGGAGTAAATTAAGTTGTCTGGAACTTAGTAAAAAAACAGGGATCGCCTTCAAAGGAGGAAAAGGAATATCTTAAGGTAATGAAAATACGTAAAAAATTTGATTGTAGTGACAATTATACAACTATATGAATTTGCTAAAATTCACTGATGTGTATAAATAAAATAGGTGAATAATATAGCTGGGTAAAGAGCATAAAAGAGCCAAATTAAATAAAATTTTAATTTTGTAATTGAAGAAATATAATTCCACACACTTTTTTTCTGTGGAAAAAAATCTGAGTATTGACTCAGATTTCTTCCAGTGTCGGAGAGTCTGAAATGTGTGTACCATCCATATTTTTTGAATATATCTTACATCTCATTGGGCTTAGTCAAATTCTAAAGAAAATATTTGAAATGTCATAGTCTCTTCTCACTATTACACTTTTTTGCATGTATTGCAAGTGACTTCAGTTGTCTCAATTTAATTTGCATCGCATCTCTGTAAATTAGGTAATATTATTATTATTATATCCAAGCTTCACGTGCTATCTGTTTGTTGGATCTGGACAGTTTATTTAGCCTTTCTACAGTATTTTCTCATCTGCAAAAATGGGAGTTTTAATACTATCATTTCGCTAAGCTTTTGAGGATTGTGTTGAAATAATATCTGTAAAGTACGTAGAACACAGTCCTACACAGTGAGCTCTAGAAAATGTGGGTTCTTTTTCTTATAATTAATAGGAATATACTTTTAGAAATGACAAAACTCAAGATTCTACAGGAAAAGTGACTTCTTGAGGCTCATGTAGAGACCAGGTGCAGCAAAATGTATAACATTATAACATTTGTTTTTATCATGTTAAGATCACAGCTTGTAAAAACTGAGGATAGTTTTGGGCAGCGCCTGTGCCTCAGTGGGTAGGGTGCAGGCCCCATATACCGAGGGTGGCGGGTTCAAACCCGGCCCCAGCCAAACTGCAACAAAAAGATAGCCCTGTGTTGTGGTGGGTGCCTGTAGCCCTAGCTACTTGGGAGGCTGAGGCAGGAGAATCGCCTAAGCCCAAGAGCTGGAGGTTGCTGTGAGCTGTGATGCTATAGCACTCTACCGAGGGTGACAAAGTGAGACTCTATCTCTTAAAACAAAACAAAACAAAAAACCTGGGGATAGTTTTATGTGGACATTAGAAATACTGGTATATTCCAAATAATGGTTACTTGATAAACTATGCTTATGAATATAATAAATTGTTATGTTTAAACTTTTTATGATCTAAATGTTATATCTTAAAATGTATATTGTACTTTACATAAAATTTTAAAACTTTTATAACTTTTGTAAAAGAAGTTGCTTCAGAAAACAATTTTATGTTGAAAATAAACTTTTCCATTCAAATAAATCTTTTTTTGTATATTCACAACACAAAAGAATACAACCTAAGTTCAATGGAATAGAAAAATTTGTCTACAGATATATAATATTTTGCTCACTTTTAATGAGCACAGTTTAAGTTTTAAATATTCGTCATAATTTGATGTCTTTAACAATCTGGAATCTGGTCTTTTTGGAGGATTATATCTTATTACCAATTAGCATAACTCTTCTAATATAAAGCCTTTCTATATTCTTCAGAAATATTTATACCCAAACATAAAAATTCTTATAAAAATATTGATACCTAAATATAAAAATATATAAATATATGGAAGAATTTTCATATTTATTATTTACATGTATTATTTATTATTATATTACATAGTTTTATTGACTACATTCCTCAAATGACTGTATTTTGTACTAGTTCATAAATCTTAAGTACGAGAACATTTGTAGGGTGCAATTTTAAGCCTTGACAGACATTCTTAAATTTTACTACACAAAACCCACCTTACATAAAAGCACGAATATAATACACACTTGTTTCAGCTCCTTTTCTTTCTGCCTGCTTGTTTTTTTCCTTATAATCTCCTAACCTCAAACTCCCAACTTTATGAAGCTTTAAAAAAACGATTCCAAATCCCATTCTGTCTGATCTCTACCATAACCTAGAGTTTTACAAAGGTAACTTGGACTTTTACACAAATTATGTAATTTGACCATAATAATAACACTTTATATGAGGAAGTTGAGTTTTTAACATATACCACCCTCAGGAGTGTTCAGGGAAACTCTGAGAACAGTAACTTATTTTGAGATGTGAATGGAGGTCTAAGTTTTATGTTCTTGAATGAAGAGAGGTAATTGTGAAAGAATGTCACACAAGACCACATAGATGCTAAAAATAAATTAGTTAGCGAGAGAAATAGGGGAAGTATTTTGATCATATGAAGTAAGAACTCAGTCCATTAAGTTTCTGAAGATATTTTGAAAACACATTAGGCGTAGAAATCTAAGACTGGGCTTCTCTGCACTCTGACATGGTTATGAAATGATCTGACCTTATTGAGAGCCTACTATGAGCATGGAGGTTAAAAAGGTCTGAAGGACGGTGAGCAATATGCAAAAGTAAATGAAATCTACTTTCTGCCCTCAAGGAGTGTCAAGGTAAAAAACAAGTGATAAAAATGATTCACATAGAGGTTGAAGGCTTTAAATCAGCTCATGGCCATCAGGGAACACCCTAAATCCAGAACCCAGCAGGATTGGAGTTTCATAGTGTCGGTGAAGAGAAGGCGATGTGACTTGGGGTCTTCCCTAGACTGCCATTTTCATTAACTGCTGCAAAATTTGTGGTTAATTGGGAGACTGTTTTTTCATCTCTTTTGGAGATCTTTGGTGCAATCTTACTTTGGAAGTTGTTACATAGGTTATTTCGAGAACTATCTTTGTAAGATATGTTGATTTTCCATTAACTGTCTATGTCTGTTAAATTTCAAGGAAGGAGATACAAAGGGAAAAAAAAAGAAAGAGGAGAGACAAAAGAAAAAAGAAGGGAAGAAGGCGGGGTAAAGCTTGAAAAATTGTGGCCTGTTTTAATTTTTTGATAGGAGTTTGTGATCTAATAAATTCCGGGGTTTAAATCTTGTACACACTGCTAATTACTTATTGGCAAACCCAGGCAAAGACGTTAAAATTCCTGACCCTCAATTTTCTCACTGTAAAGTGAGAATAAAAATTGCCATGACTCATATATCAAAATACATGTGAAAGTGCTCTGTAAATCATTCTTTGTGTAACTATAAGTAGTGATAAAGGCATATCATTCCGATTTTAAATTATAGGTTTAAAGGGGAAAAAAAGTCATTATAAAAATTGTGAAAGAAAACGGGTCAAAAGAACTGTTAACATCCAAGTGTTCTATACTCATGAATTTTCCAAAAGACGTAATTCATTCTGATGGTGAATAGATAGGTGGACAGAGATAATAATCTATTGGAAAGTTAATCACGCTCTTAAAAGAAAATCGATGGCAAAGCAAATGGTAACCTAAGTTTTGAGTAATAGAGAAGAGATCCAGATTGTTATCTATAACTAAGAAATTCCTCATAGAGAAAAGAAATCTATTGATGATAGCAGGGAGGAATTATTACAATAGCTTTGCAGTGTCTCAGCTTATCATTGTAGCATTAATCTTATTTGACCATCATTTTATAATTTGTAAAAAGGTATCGTACTTGGTATCCTATTTGAAATTCTTATCCAGCTTTTATTCTTGGTGAACCAGCCATCAAAGTCAACATTTTGGAGTGGAGAAAAATAAGAGTCTTGGACTTTAACAACCTTGTCCAATATTATTTGTCCACTCACTCACTGCTGACGATGGGACTCCTATTCATTCTGACAGACAGCCTAGCATGGTATTTTGCTATTAGATATAGGTTCTGGATATGCATAGCTAATGAAATAGATGTTGTTTTATTTTTATTAATTTAACATCTAATTACGGAGTCTATTTTACACCAGGTATTATTCTAGAGACTGGATATACAGAGGTGAAGGAAATCACATGATTGTTGTACTCACAATGGCAAAATTCTGACAATAAACAGGTTAAAAATTAAACGGTTCTCTGAGGTATAATGAGGACAGTGTTGTGATGGAGAAGGTCAGGATGTACTGATTGTGAAGGAACGGTCAGAGGAAACCTGTCTGAGTTGATAAAGTCATGCTGAGACTTGAACAATGCTGAGGAAACAGTAGCATAGAGAGTTGAGATGCTAAAGCTCAGAGGACATCAACTCTGCAATCCTATTACTATGGAAAAAATACACGAATGTTGGCAAATATTCAGAAATGGACAGAGACTAGTGTAGCTAAAGAAATTGAGTGACCGAAAGAAAAAGAACAGAAAGAAGTAAGCAGGGACAAATCCTCTAGGATCTACACTGGGTTATTACAAAAGTTTTGAGATGCACAAAAATCAAGAAGTGTAAAATCCACATGAATGGAAACAAAGACCTCCCTCTCTCCCAGCACCGTAATAAGCCACGTGCCTTGAAACTTGAATGGTTGAGTCAGAAAGGGCACTGGAGACTCTATTTCTTGGAAGTGCAATAATAGACCATAACACAATCCATTTTAAAACTTTCAAAAAATAAAAAGAGTAAAACTTTCATAGGTAAGATTTTGAATTTGTTTAACGTGTTTTATTTAATTACCTGGTAACCAGTTATTTTTCCTCTGTCTTCTATATTTATTTTTATTTTTAAAAATACCTTTATTAAGATCCTGTTCACACAAAGTACAATGCACTCATTTTAATAGTACAATTTAATGTTTTTCATTATATTCATAAAGTCTTAAAAGTATCAGAATACTCTAATTTTAGAATATTTCCAATACTCCAAGAAACCTAGTGCTATTAATTATCAGCAGTCACTCTCCATTTTCCTCAGTTGCTTCTTTCCCCCTTCTTCAGGCACCCACCACAATGGCCCGCTATTTTTTGTTGTAGTTGTTTTTGCAGTTTGGCTGGGGCTGGGTTTGAACCTTCTACCCTTGGTATATGGGGCTGGCGCCCAACCCACTGAGCCACAGGCACCGCCCTACTCATCTCTTTTTGTCTCTAGAGTTTTCTATCTTGGGCAACTTACTCAAATGCAAGCATATGCTATGTGATTATCTGTGACTGGATGTTTTCACCTGGCATAATGTTTTCAAAGTTTCCATGATGGGGCACATATTATGTACTACATTCCTTTTTATTGCTGAATAATATTTCATTATATGGCTATCCCACATCATTTTATCTCTTCATCTCTTTATGGATTTTTGAGTTTTCTGAGTTCTGTCTGTTAAAAATAATACTGCCAGTACTTGTTGTGTATATTTTTTGCATATAACTTTAATAGATACTCATATAATTTGTTATTTCATTGTGGTTTTGTTTTTCATTTTCTTAATGATAAAGTTGAGCATCTTTTCACATCTTTTTGGTCATTTTCATAACTTCTTTCAAAAAATGTCTATTAAAATCCTTCACCCATTTTAAAATCTGTTATGTATCTTGTATTATTGAATTTAAATAATTCTTCATATAGTCTAAAACATATTGTTTAAAAAATATATAAATTCACATATTTTATTCCTTTTAGTAGATTGTTTGCACTTTCTTGTTGGTGTTCTTTGAAGTATAAATAGCTTTAATTTGGACACAATCTAATGTATCTATTTTTTTCTTCTGTCACTTGTGCTTTTGGTATCTAATATGGTTGGTCTGGAGCTTTAGCTCCTCCAAATCTCATGTGGATATTTCATCCTCCGTGTTGGAGATAGAGCCTTATGGGAGGTGTTTGAGTCATAAGGGTGCAACTCTCATGAACACCTTGGTGCCCCCCCGCCATGACAATGATTGAGTTGTCAATGTGTTAGTTGTTCACATGAGAGGGGTTGGTTACAGGAGACCAGCCCCTCCTTCTCCTCTCTCTCTTGCTTTTTTTCTCACTGTGTAACATGCCTGCTCCCCCTTCACTTTCTGCCTAGATTGAAAACTCCCTGAAGCCCTGTAGTTGCTGGCAACTTGTTTGTACAGTGTTTAGAACCATGAGTCAAACAAACCTTTTCTTATGTATAAATTACTTAGTAATAAAGGTATTTTTTTCTTATTAATTCCCAAAATTGTAGGGGCGGGCAAAGATTTTGGGGTATATGGGTCACTTTTTTATTGATTCAGTCCTGATTATAAGCATATGCCCATCACCCAGACAGTGTTCATGGTACCTGTCAGATTGGTTTTTATTCATCCACACGTCCTCCTTCCCCTCTGCTTGGTTTCCATTAGGTTTCCCTTCCCTCTAAGCATATGTGTACTTTTATAGAACACTTAATAGTGACTACACATGGAGTTTATTTTCCCATTTTGTACATAGTGTACTTAGGATAATGGTCTCCAATTCCATCCACATTGTTTCAGTGAGCTACCTTTTTCATGTATGAGTAGTATTTCATGATATACACACACCACAGATTTTGTTAATCCACTCATAAACTGATGGGAATTTAGGCTGATTCCACATCTTCACAATTATAATTTGTGCTGCCATAAACACTCACAAGAAGGTTTCTTCTTAAAAAAATGACATCATTCCCTTTGGGTAAATAATCAGTAGTAGAATTGCTGAATCAAATGGTTGGTCTACTTTTAGTTTTTGAGGTGTCAGCATACTGTTTTCCATAAAGGTTGTATCTCTTTTCAATCCCACCAACAATGTGGAAGCATTCCTTTCTTTCTGCATCTATGCAGTATTTATTATTTTTGTACTTTTTAATTAAAGCCATTCTAAGAGGGGTAAGGTTATATCTCACTGTAGTTTTAATTTGCATTTCCTTGACGATTAGAGATGTTCAGCATTTTTTTTTTTTATTTGTTGGATGGCCACTTGTCTATTTTCTTTTGAAAAGCACCTGTTATGTCTTTTGCCTACTTTTTGGTGGGTTGCTTGATTTCTTCATGCAGATTTTTATTTTTTCAATTTCTTTCTCTTGCTTGATTTGTCTGCCTGGGATTTCCAATACAATGTTGAATAGAAGTGGTTACAGTGGGCATCCTTGTCTTGTGCTAGTTCTTAGTGGAAATACTTTCAACTTTCCACCATTCAATATGATAATGACTGTGGGTTTTTGAGGAGATATATTCTTTCTATGCCTAATTAGTTGAAGGTTTTTATCATGAAATATGCTGAATTTTGTTAAATGCTTTTACAGGTATTTCTTTATACCAATGCAAAATAGATTAACACATCATTTTAATCTAAGAAACCACTGCTTGATGTAAGGTCACAAAATTTTCTTCTAAAGTTTTATATTTTTTTATTTTACATGGAAATCTATGATCCATCTTGAGTTCATTTTGTGTAACCCATGTTATGGGGGTTGAGCTTCATTATTTTGTTAGTAGATATAAAGTTGTCTTAAGCATTATTCTTTTAAAGACTATTCTTCTCCCATTCAATTAATTGTCTTGGCACATTGGGTGAAAATCAATTGAACTTAACATTATATTTAAGCAACTGTTAGATATCAAGAGAACAAAGACACCTTAGGATATTTTCTCCTTAAGCAAGAACTGCCCTATCTTCATTCTCCTCCACCCAGGTAAAGTGCATGGGGTTTGCAGTTATGTTTATGACATAGAACGAGGCATTCTATTTTCAAAATCAAGATTGATTCAATATAAAACTTTCTCCTCAAGAAGGATGTTGACTCTGCTAAGGGGACCTGACTTCCATCTATTACTATGATCTTAACTGAGGTAATATTTTAGTTTGCTGTTTCTCCCACCTGTTAGGAACTTCTTTAAAACTTTTGGTGCATTCTGCTGAGTACTCTTCACTACACTTGAAGTCAGACTACAGCACAATCCTCTCCCTTCCCCAAAGGGCAGATAGAGATTCAGAGCACAGCAGCTATGCTTTCTCTGTTCACTCATCTCTAACTTCATGGTATGGCCTCCATCTGACTTGTCAATACATGTGTAAGAAATTCCTTACATTGTTATTATACGTTCACGTTTAAATGATAGGATTTATCTCACACTAACCTTGAAATTCTGTTCTATATGTTATTAGTACTTCAGGCAAAATAGAGGCCAAAAAGTCTCATTCCATCTTTGGCCATTTTTTGTTTTCAGGATGGCAGTTTGTGGATCACTAGAGGAATCATTTATCCCAGATTTAATGCTATAACTGTGATTTTGCAGCTGGGATATAAAAATTATATATAAGGAATAATCTCTGATCTAAATATTGAAGAAGGAATAAAAATAGGTCAAACTAAATGTAGAAAGAAGAATGTTTCAGATAGAGGGCACAGAAGAGAGTTATAAAAGAAAATGGAGAGAAGAGTTTTTATATCTACTTCAGTGAGAATTCAATGCAGGAAATTAAGAACGATCCTAGAAATTTTAAGCAAGAAGATTTTTAATACACGAATTTAGTGCTGTTAGGTAGGTAGACCCGAGCAGGGTGGATGGCAAATAGAGTTGGGCTACTTTGGCTATTTTGAACTGGCTTTAGTCAAGCTCATGTGAACTTTTATGGGACTGAGGCTATTTTTAGAAGAGCTTGCAGGTGCAAGGCCTTACAGGTAAGTTCTTTTGGGGAACTGATTAATGTTCCAGGGAATTCCTGACATGGACAATGGCTAAATATATGTGAGTTGTTTATGAGAAAGCATTAAGGGGAGAAAGTTAATCAAGACCCTGGGAAACTTCCAAGAAGCAGCTGATACTTCACAAAGATGTGTATAAAATCCATACAAGGCACTTTCCTCAAGGCTGGCAGTCATGAGGACAAGGCCTGGCTTGCTATCCAAGTCGTTAGAATAAACATTTCCTTTTTTGCTAAAACTTTACTTACTCTCGTTTTCTTGAATTATTTCAGTGACTACTTCAAGCCATTTGAACAGTATTTCTGAGATAATTGAAAAGGATGAAAGAGTATTTTACAGGTTGATATCCTGAAATGAATTGCATAACCTTATCAAATTGATTAATTATGGATGCTTCTTGTTTTGAAATGAATTCTAGAGCTAAGTCAGGAAAAAAATCTCTGCAACTGTCAGGAGACTGGTGAAAGATGGTAAGGCTCTTAAAATCCAGGAACATATCATATGAATGAATATATTCTCTTTATAGAAGAAGAAATACCCCAAGAATACCAACCATATATATCAATTTTCTTGCAAGGAAAACAACCAAGGGCTGAAGGAAGAAGACCACCACCACACTCTACCTTCCAGAACTCACATGACTTTCCCAAGTGGTGGCATATATGTAATATTTAGAAACATGTTCCCCTATTTACCACATAATCAATGTTTTAAGCATGTCTGAACAAAAGGGACCTATTATACCAAATCAATGGCTGTATTTTACAAATCCTAGGACAAGTAGTTTTCTTTGGATATTGCCCATATTCTGCAGAAAGTTCAAGACATAATGACTGCTTCAGTTTCAAGGATTTGATACAACACAGGGCTTCGCATTCATTTTTAAGTTTTCTCAAATATGAAATAATAAAAATTGTAAAAATGGTAAATAAGATAAAAATTTGAAACCTATTTGGTTATTTAGAAAGCTATATAGCTAACCTTAACTTCTCTAGTCTTACATAAAGTTCCATATTAAAAGCAGTAGGTTTAACAGGTAGATATTGCTGCATGGATTAAAATCAGTTACAAAATGGATTATTCCTCATTAGTAATTTCATTATCTGATTGTCATTTGCTTGGATGTGCTAAATTTCACTTTCTTTTATAGGAATCATAGTCATAGTGGTTAATTATTTATAATTTCCCCTTGAAAGATTGTGATTAAGTCATTTTATCTAACTCTGTTCCTAAACAGGCCAATATACAATTAATTGTGTGCAGTGATGGATAAATCTATTTTGTTTTCCTTTGAGTCCTATCAACTCAGTGGCTGAAATTAAAATGAACCAGAATAGCACTTGGAGAACATGAAACATAGATTTAAACCTCACCTTCATATGAAAGTGTGGGGTAAAATACTATTATTGTGGTATAAATCAAATCATAGGCTTTGTAATGATGAGACTTGATTGTAGATTGCTTGCATGTATTTTCTTTTTTTTAACTTTATTCAAATTAATATGAGGGTACAATATTTAGATTATGTTGTTCTCACTTCCAGGGTAGAGTTCCATTAGTAGAAGAGCCTCTCACCCAGGGGGCATGTTATACACCCTCACAATGTGCACATTGAGATCTTGCCTCATACGCTCCCTCCTTCTGCTGTACGTTCTCCCCCCACCCCCCTCCCACTTCCTTCTACCCTGAACTGGACTATAATACTGTTTTATTGTTCTTATGGACATGTAATTGGTTATATATTGATTTCATATTAGTATTGAGTACATTACTGAGAAGAATGTATTTTAACACCAACCAGGTCTATGTAAAAGACATAAAGTCTCCATCTTTTTTAACAGTTGAATAATATTCCATGGTGTACATATATCACCTTTTGTTGATCCATTCATGGGTTGGTGGGCACATAGGTTGCTTCCATGACTTGGCAATTATGAATAGAGCCACAATGAACATTCTAGTGCAAACATCTTTGTGGTAAAATTATTTTTGTTCTTCTGGATAGATACCCAGTAATGGAATTGCAGGGTCATATGGAAGGTCTACTTTTAGATCTTTGTGGATTCTCCATACTTCTCTTTAAAAAGGTATGGATGTGGAGATAAGGGAACACTTCTACACTAATGGTGGGATTGCAGACTAAGGTTTGCATGTATTTTCTTAACTCAGAGATTATCAATGTATTTCAAAAGTAAATCCTGGTGTGGATATTCTAATGACGAGATAAACATTTTGAGTCTCAATGTTGGTTCAAGAAAGTAAAGTCATTCCTATCTGGAAAAGGATAGAAAAGACACAGTGTTATAGTGTGAAGAACATTGGAGGCATTCATCACATAAAATTGAGTTACTATGTATAGTTAGCCAATAGTCCAAGCCAGGAGTAAGATCCATAATTTTGTTCAAAAAGACAGAGAATATGTGATTTGTGAAGCAGCTTTTACTAGTTTTTGGTTTGATAGCACAGCTTTAATCACAAGCCATTCAAGCTCTCCAATAAGCTTTTCATGCAAGAGAGGAGATAGCTTATATAATAAGAACCCAGTGTCACTGGGGTCTGTCATTTAAAAATCAAAAGAATCAAGATGGGATGAATTTCAAGAATGTCTTAATAAATGCATTGGGTGTTCTTTTCAGGTTGAGAACTGGTTTTAGAATTTAAAAATTTAAGGGAACACAGATTTATTACAGCATACATATTTCCATTAATTGTGGATCAGTTCTACAGGTAGAATGATGGATTTACTTGACATAAGACATTTGAATTAAATCTAAATAGGGCCTATGGTATCTTATCTAAATGAGACCTCCTATTTTTTTTTTCCCCTGACAAGATTGGCACATTGCCTCAATTTTCTGGATTTCCCAATTGATTCAAGAAGATACTCAACAGGGTTTGATCAGGACTTTAATTCAATTATTTATTCCAAGGAACAAGGAGAACATTTTTCTTTAAAACGCTAAATGCAGATATACTTTAAGCTCTCTCTTGTTGAAGACCAAGTCTTTCAATATGTTACAACTGTAACTTTTATTTAGAATGTTATACAAATAAGAATCTGATGTCTACAATGGCATGGATTAGAGGAATCCCCTATCATCTCCCTTTGCTGTAGAAAGAAATGATTTTCCAAATTTTCATGCACAGAAGGGAACTTAAAGTTAACTACATATATTGTGCTCATACTTTATTATTTCTCCCCAAATTTAATGGCTGATATTTTCATACAGGATTTGTGTGATTAATCTGGGCAAAAAAGGTCCTCAAAAAAAGATTCGTGCTTTGCTTTGAGCTGAGTGGCATCAGCTCAGCAACAGACCTCTGAACGCCGCAGTGTAAGTGATGAGGATAATATTCTCCTTCACTGACATCTGAAATCTTCTCTAGAAGTTTTTTCCCCTAAATTCATTTATAGTTTTCACTCTTAAAAAAAAATAAAAACACATTCTTGGCATTCTAATTTTCATAAATGAATTTTAAAATATCTTTTCAATATAAAATGGAGTAAAAAGGGAAATTGTAAATAATGTTTATATTTTTTGAGAAAGGGCTTAAATAATAAGATTACAAAGAATTTTTTTCAAGGTATCATTTTTCATTAGCTTTTGAATGTTCTACTCCATCTTTCCCCCATCTCATGAAACAAAACTTTGCAAAAATTTAGAAGGATTTATTCATTCATACTAAAAATTTTACCTTTAAACCACCTGAATATATATGATTTTAATTATAATTTGTTTTATTCACTGTCTTCTGACTTCTCTCACTTTTTTCTTTCTTTCTTTCTTTTCTTTTTTTTTTTTTTTGAGACCGAGTCTTACCACGTTGCCCTCAGTAGAGTGCAATGGCATCACAGCTCACAGCAACCTCCAACTCCTGGGCCCAGGTGATTCCCTTGCCTCAGCCTCTCAAGCAGCTGGGACTACAGGTGCTTGCTACAAGGCCCGGCTATTTTTTGTTGCAGTTTGTCTGGGATCAGGTTCGAACCCACCACCCTTTCTCACATGAGCCAAGCACCCTACCCACTGAGCCACAGGCACCCCCCTTCTTTTTTTTTTAATTTCAGAATATTACAGGTACATACATTTTGGTTACATAATTTTATTTTTTGTATGTTAAGTCAGCTATAAGTATGTTCTTCACCCAGAATGTGTGCTGCACCAGTTGGATCTGAATTATTAACCTAACCCCTCCTTTCTCCTCCCACCTATTTGATTTGCGTTGAGCACTTCAAAGTTGACTGAGCCCAGGTTTGTACTGCGTATACATGTGGTGCTTGCATTTCCCTTCTTTTGATGCATCACTTGGAATAATGATCTCCAGTTCCATCCAGTTTGTTAGATACAAAAAGATAGCCAGGCATTGTGGCAGGCACCTGTAGTCCCACAACTTAGCTCTTTTGACCTTTAACAAGAAGTGTCATATGTGTTTTCTTCCATCATGTGCATGTGCCTTTATGACAGTATCTCTCTGGATAAAAATGAGTTTCCTAACTCATTTCTCTCATCTTCTTAAATCATATTATTTAAAAGCAAACCATTGTCTTATGCCAGGTGCTGATTAGATTATGGGCAATGTTACATAAAACCTTCTAAGTAACTACCATGCATATTCTATAATAATTATAGTGATGAGAAATAAAGACTTAAACTTTTTTTTTTTGAGACAGAGTTTCACTATGTCACCCTCAGTAGAGTGCTATGCCATCACAGCTCACAGCAACCTCAAACTCTTGGGCTTAAGAGATTCTTGCCTCAGCCTCCTAGGTAGCTGGGACTACAGGTGCCTGCCACAACGCCTGGCTATTTTTTGTTGCAGTTGTCGTTGTTTAGCTGTCCTGGGCCGGGCTCAAACTCACCAGCCTCCATGTATGTGGCTGGGGCTGTAACCACTGTGCTACAGGAGCTGAGCCAAGACTTAAACTTTTCAGTACCTTATTCAAATCACAGTACTCTATGGAAGAGAGTAATAAATCTAAGAATTCAGCTATAGTTCTGAAATTCCTAGCCACTGTGCCATTTCCCTTGATGACAGGCAACACATTCTATACATAAATTGAGTGCTCAATAAATACTTCATATATTTATTTAAGTATATCAAATGCACATTATAAGTAAATCTTCAATCATGAATGAGAGTAAGTTCATTATTTATCATATGTTACATATTAACAATTCTCAGTTTATATATTTTTTGAAAATATTTAAATGTGTACATAATGGGAAATAGTTAGATAATGTCTTGAGTGAATTATTTTTCTAATGTCAAGAGATTTGCTTAAAAGTTGATCTTTTCATCATGCAAGCTTGAACTCACATTACCACTTCTTTGTTGATGGTATCCCTAACCACCTAACTTAAGTAGCTACCATCAATCGTACTGGTTTCCCATATTTTCACATGTATTTTTTTAGTTTATATTTTACTATTTATTTATAATTACCTTCACTAGAATTAAAGCTACATGGTATTGACACCATTTCTACTGTGTAACTCAAGACTTAAAATGATGCCCATCATATTGTAGTTATGTGATAAATAACTATAAAATAAATAAATAGGTAAATTTTTATAAATTAAATGTGTCTGAAGATCTGAAATAATAAACTAAAAAATATTAGTGTTAAAAACAAAAATAAAATAAAAAAAGTTAGTGTTACAATTTACTCTTGAAGTAGTAATGATAGTAATTCTAATTTATTAAAGGTTTACTTATATTGGCCTTAAATTTGTTTTTAGGTGATCATTACATCTATAATTATATAGCAGTCCTCTGAGCATTACTTTGCACATTTTAGAAAGAAGAAAACCAATTTCAGAGAATAAACTTCACTAGTATAGAAGCACATAACAGTACAGTTATACTTTATCCACCTTGCTATATTTCTACACTATATTTACTTATTATACTGAGCATGGATTCTTTTAATTTTATTCATATATTTTAGGTCTACTGTAATTAAATCTAAACTAGTTTCTCAGCAGTAGATTCTCCTTCCCTAATTTCACTGTATAACTCCTTTCTGGCCAAAATGGTGTTATGGCTATAGGAAAAAAAATTTTCATATGTTTATTTGAGTGAATGATAAGACTTACTACATAGGAATTCATGTAATATTTTTATATTGACTTTTATAAACTTACCAGTAGTGTATTTTTTCCCAGAGTGACTTAGCCATGGGTGGGAATCCTTTTAATGGGTGTTTGAATAAAGTCTGTTGATATCAGAGAAATAAAATACATAGAAAGGATTTTTGGTCATAAAGAAAATGGGGGATCAAGTATAAGTTGGTTTGTTCAAAATGTGAAGAAACACCAATGTTGTGGTGGATTAGAATGCCTACCTGCCTAAAAGCAAAATTGGTTTGAAATTCTTCATTAGAGTCAGACCTGTAGGCACCATTCAAACCATTCAATGAGCCCCTCTGGGAATGTCAAAGGGACTTGGGAACAAGAGCAAATCTAGAGCTCAAAAACCACAACATGTGTTACACATTTAGACACAATTTTCAAAGGATTTTTAAATTTTTCAAAAACAATTGCTACTCTTCATTGACAACCTTGCCTCCAAATGAAAATCATTTCAGTCCATCACAATTAGACTTACCATCTTCATTCATTCAAAAGAATATGCTAACTCACTGAGTGGCAATTACCTACTTGCCTGGCAAAAATACTGTTGCATATTATTAACACATACAAATTTAATGCATATAAAACATGATATTTTTAATGCACTAGAATCAGACTGTTCTCTTTCTAACTTTATCTGAAATTAACAAATGGGATGGTTACCGGAGTCCAGGAAGTGGAGGACAAAGAGGTTATAAAGGTGAAAAAAATAATATGAAGGTGGTAATTTACATACATATGTTTTATGCCAATGAAATTGTTTTTAGAAAGTAATATAGTATACTCAGCAAAATTTACTGGTAATATAAAACTATACCCTCCCCAAGACTCCATGAACACATTCTCAATAGAAAAATAACAACTATTGTTACATAAATCAAATTATTTTTGAAAGATGTACAGGATGTTTTAAATTATTTTATGTCATTTTGATATTTTGCACTGAATTTTGTTTTAATTAAACTGAAAATTAATGAAATTTCTAAATGTATTATGCCAAATTGGAGGAAGGGACAACCACAGATGTTTGAATGAGAGCATCGCTCCCAGCACAGTTTTTTCTACCCAAGTAAACACATAGCATAGTTTTCTTGGTTTGTACCACCCTGGAAGATTATTCGTACTTATTGATCACTAGTCTTTTTAGATTAACTAATTATTGCAATGATAACAAAGAAGTATGAACTAGTTTAATTTTACAGGAGCTGCAATCAATTCTGTTGATTGCAAATGCAAGTTGGCTAACCTGTTCAGAGAAAATTGTATAAGACTTCAGCTATGTTGTTCCACCTTTTAAGAAAGTAGATAACATGTTCCTGGGTGGAATGGACCAAATTAAAACCAAAAGAAAAAAACAGAAAAACTACTGAGTGTCTTTGGTAGCTTGACTTTATAGGAATGCTGAGATAATATTTAAAAGAAAATGGAGACAAAAATCTCATACATGCAGGTGTGCCCACATAGCTGTTGGAACCTAACAGAAAAACAATAGTTTATTCCTTTTTATTAGCTCCACAGCAAATTATGTAAAACTTTTACAACATCTCTTTGTGCCTTAAAGTTCTTGCTAGTAAAGTGGAGGTAATAATTTTACTCATAGGATTGCTATGAGGATAAAATTAATTAATGTAGGTTAACTCTCAAAGGAGGACATTGTGCATAGGAAGTACTATCCAAATTTTAGCTATTATTGTATTTACTCTGCCAAGCTTTATATTCACTCATTATGTTAAAACTATTATCACAGCAGCACCCGTAGCTCAGTGGGTAGGGAGCCAGCCACATACACCAAGGCTGGCGGGTTAGAACCCAGCCCTGGCCAGCTAAACAACAATGACAACTGCAACCAAAAAGTAGCCGGGCGTTGCAGCGGGCACCTGTAGTCCCAGCTACTTGGGAGACTAAGACAAGAGAATAGCTTAAGCCCAAGATTTTGAGGTTACTGTGAGCTGTGATGCAACAGCTCTCTACTGAGAGCGACATAATGAAACTCTATCTCAAAAAAACAAACAAACAACAACAACAAAAAAATCCTATTATCACACTAAGGATCAAAATAACAAGTATGAAAACTGTGTTTCATTGAAATGTTATGCATATTGCCAATGGCCAATAGTGATTCAGTAAAATGCATGAATTCTGTGTACATGTATTAGATAGAATTTTGATAGCAATAGTCATAACAGGAGTTATCAATGTCTGGGGATAAAAGATCACAATGATTAGATAGTAGAAATTATTAAAAATTGGTTCTTATGAATATTGTATTTGCCCTTTATCTGTCAATGATCAGTGAATATATAAATGAACTATGTTTGTTTAATTACTACTCTGTTATGGCAATTTAAAGTCATGTTTTACTTAATATGTTGCCACTGTTGGTGAACATCCTGGTCTGTATTCTTATAATAAAGTCATCTCTATCTTAATGACCACTCTATTTCCAAGCAATATCAAGAATCAAATGAAAATGACACCCAATACTATAAATTAACAATATACTTCAGCAGAAAAATTAATTAAAAGAGTTACAAAGTAAGCTGTTGGTTACAAAAAAATATAAGGGTTCTGTCAATACACAATTTAGAGGTGCAGAGTTTTCACAGATTACCTTTGTATGGAATGTCAAGGAAAAGTGGAAATTATGCTCAGCCTAGAAAGGTCCACATGATGCATATTCTTCAGATCCGAGGGTGATATAGTGCCTCACTGTTCCCAGCTAGCTCAGTTATCTATGGATGCATAACAAACAGCTCTCAAATTTTCTAACTTAACACAACAACAATCATTCACTTGTTCATGATCTTTCAATTGTGTCAGGGATTTGGGGGGCCAATTTATCTTGGTTCCGTGTGGTGTTTGCTAAGGTAGCACATGCAGCAGCTGGGATTTTTGCACAGGGAGCAGGACAGGCTGAGACCTGCATGGCTGTCTCTCTCCAGCAGTTTAGCCAGCATTCTTACACTGGAGGGTCCAACAGAGTGAAAGAAGCTAGTCTGAAAAAGGACTCAGCAACACTCTACCATTCTCTTCTTGACCAGAGCAAGTCATAACCAGCCCGGAATCAAGGTAGGAGAGAAAATATACGGTGTCTCAGCGGAAGGAGGCGTGGGTACACACAGAATCACAGAAATTAAGGATGATTGTCTTCTCAGTATGAAGACATTACTTATTGAGTCCTATACTTATTTTGCTTTTTATAAACTCTGCTTATCCTTTTATAACATTTCCTTTATTAAATTTAACTACAATTACCCAGTGTAACTACTTCCTGCTATGATGAGTGATACAGTTGGTGACTAGCAGTAGCCCCAGGAGACAAAATTTTAAAATGGGATTCTGAGATTAGATTGCTCCCATGTTTGAGGAATGTGTACATAGCCTCCTTACCAGGGAACACCGATAATCTGCGGCATGCAGTTATATTTATGTGGTCTTTTCTTGCTGGCCATGGGCCAACACATTGCAACAGGACACTAATTTCTATTGCCCAGGCTGGGAAAGCATGCATAGGAATGCATTTTAGAGTATTGAGGAAAGGAGAATAGAATATGATGCTTCATTGGGTCAAATTCACTGACAGGGTTTTGCAAACTTCAAATTCAAGATTTCATATGTTATGGTGTGGATGTGGGTGTAGCATCAATACTCTGTTCAATTGGAACATGAAGGTTGGAATCTTTAAGGGCCTGCAGTCTATGAGTTGCGAATACCAGAATTTCCTTAAATAAAGTGTGTTCAGGCATTCTGTTCTTATGCTAACAGAAGCCGTCAGAGGATGCATCCTGGAAGATACTAAGAAATGCTTTGGTAAGAAGGTTTGCAAGAATCCTTGAAATGTTCAATTTTTGCTATCTTCTGTGACCCAAAGATTATTGTGGGGTGCCATAAAGAAATGGAATTTTTTGATAATACACAGTAGAGGCAAGTGACAGCACTTAAGCACCAGAGATAAGGTAGGAGGAATTCTCTCTATAAGGCATTAACAGGAAGTAGTGTGTGTTTTGCTCGCAAGGGTCTGTAGTATTGCCAGAAAGAAAATACACAATCAGCTACCAATATGCTGCTTGATGTTAATCAGCAAAAATGTGTCTACAGATCACGTGAGCAGACACCTACCCTGTTTCCCTGAAAATAAGACAGTGTCTTATTTTAAGGTGTGCTCCCAAAGATGCGCTAGGTCTTATTTTCAGGGGACATTTTATCTTTCCTGTAAGTAGGTCTTATTTTCAGAGGATGTCTTATTTTCGGGGAAACAGGGTATCTCAACTCACTGTGGTAAGGTTTCCAGCCTCACACTCTGTGCCTATGGTGTGAATCTATTCACAGATTAAGAGTGACTTGACCTCAGAGAATACGAGCCTTTTTTTTGAGACAAGGCCTTCAAACATGGCAACACATATACATTGTGAACATTCCCTCAAGCTTTCGCCAAGTGACCTGCTACTATTCACCAAGGTAACTGCATGGCGGGGAAAGTAGTATCTGGACCGTCAGTTGTTTATAAGGTTTTGATCTTTTTTTTTTTTTTTTTAATTTTTTTTGTAGAGACAGAGTCTCACTTTATGGCCCTTGGTAGAGTGCCGTGGCCTCACACAGCTCACAGCAACCTCCAACTCCTGGGTTTAAGCGATTCTCTTGCCTCAGCCTCCCGAGTAGCTGGGATTACAGGCGCCTGCCACAACGCCCGGCTATTTTTTGGTTGCAGTTTGGCCGGGGCCGGGTTTGAACCTGCCACCCTCGGTATGTGGGGCCGGCGCCTTACCTACTGAGCCACAGACTCCGCCCAGGTTTTGATCTTTACTCAAGATAATGCTCAGTAACTCATCCTTTATTCTTTCTAGGTTTCTTTTAGCTGTAACGAGCCTTGCCCATCCTTGCCCAAAGCTCCTTTCTTTTGGCTCTTCCCACCTATGTTTGGTAACATGTCTCCCATATTGTTAGCCCTGGTGCACTGAACTATTTCGGGTTGGCTTTCTTAAATCCTTCCCACAGTTAAAAATAAATGACTTTTACTAAAATTTCCTTAACCTAATCGCTTTGAATATGGCATATATGCTCTTAAGAAACCTCGACAATTTTGTAACAATAAACCTATTATTAACATCAAGGGCCAGGTATACAAGTGAGTGAGCAGGAACTTTCCCTGAATAAGAAAGTGACATTAATTGGGCTCATCCTTATTGTTGTTATTTACACAAGCATTTTGGGTTCTTTGAAGATGAATTAGATACTTTGACCTTCAAAGATTAAGCCAATATTTGGTATTTTCTTTGATAGCTAAGATTTTATTTATTTTATTCTTTCAGATATTAGAAATTTGTTTATGTACCTGGTTTTTGGCATGGAAAGTGTTTACCTGCAATACTTCTCGGGTATTGTGCTAATTCAGTTTCTAATAATCTGCACACTGTTTTCTAGATTTCCACTTTCTGGATAGCAGTTTCTGCCATAGCCAAGATGGAGACTTGATTGAAAGACTGTTCTGTTTAGACTTTGTATAAGCACTGCCATAGAACATTGATTTGTTTTGCTTCACAATTATCCAGATAAAAATAGCAGCATGTCAAAATGCATTGTAAAGAAAAATGCTATTTACACTGATACAGATGTCATATATATTTATAACTACCTTTACAGAGAGCAGGATACTGGTTGCTATGTACGTGTTCCGTAAGTCCACATTTTACAAGGTTAAATTGCTCATGATGATCAGGTATCTAATTAATAAGATTTATAAGGCATGCTTAAAATATTCAAAATTTAAAATATAAAAATATGACACTGGTCTTTCAATGTTGGATGCAGTCTCATTTTAACGGTTTTGCTTTAGCTGTGATAGGTACTAGGGTTGTGGAGATAATTGAAACACAATTATCATATGTCTCTATTCTTGTGAATTAGTAAGATATGGGCTCAAAATTTTGTTTTTCAATAAAGTGTATCTTTCCATTCAGCTAACACCTACATATGCAGTTAATATTAAACATGGGAGTCAGGCTGCCAGTTCCCTACCTGCACAGATGAAAATTCACCTAAAAATGGTTACATTCCAAAAACTAATTATTGACAAACCACTGTTAACCAGAACCTTACCAATAACATCAACTGTTGGTTAACACGTGTTGTGTATGTTAGATGTGTTATATATTGTACTTTTATAATAAAGTAAGCTACAAAAAGGAAAATGCAATTAAAAACTACAAAAAGAGAAAATATGTTTAGTATTAAATTAAATGGTAGTGGATCATTGTGAAGGTTTTGATTCCAGTCTTCTTCATGTTGAATAGTCTGAAGAGGATGAGAGAGTGAAGGTCATCTGTCTCAGGGCTGGCAGAGGTGAAGGGTGGAAGGGAAAAGGTCACAATTTCTGGCTCACTTTTTCCTTTCTCTAAAATATGTCTATGTAACACTAACACATTTTCCACTGTTTGCTTTAGTTCCAGCACCCAACCCATAAAATAGTACATGTCACAAAAAAAAAAAAAAAAAAAGCAGTCTTGAATAACTGTGGTAGACAGGCTGAATTCCTCACGGACCCTACCCTGGGCACCTCAGGGTAAGGTGCCCAGTCACGGGAATGTCTATGTGACTATCCCTGCCCTGGGAGATCAACTAGTAGGGCCTAGATCAACTAGGCCATCAACTAGTAGGCTGGAGAGGCTGAAATGTCTGCCTGAAGAGATGAGACCTGCTCTCCCCCATCTCTCTTCTGCTTGCACTATTATCTGGAGACTTCAGATGTCCCATTACCCTGTATCCTATTCACCCTTTACCCAACCTTCCTAGGGGTGATAATCTCCCCTCTCTCATTTTTAACCCTGATTGCTCACTACTGACTGTTGTGCATTCTTGCACATAAACTCTGTTATGCACCCAATAAACAGATTCTGGTGAGCAAGGCAGGGGTTGCATTGTGTTCATGCTGCCACCAGGCACATGAAACAGTGTATGCCCTTATAGGCTTCTGGTTTTATGC
This sequence comes from Nycticebus coucang, assembly GCF_027406575.1. NCBI lineage: Eukaryota > Metazoa > Chordata > Mammalia > Primates > Lorisidae > Nycticebus > Nycticebus coucang. The sequence continues at coordinate 20,048,989 of NC_069802.1, read as the reverse complement.
ACTAAATTTGGTGTAAGTTTTATGATTTTCACAGTACCATATTCCTTGCTGACCACTGTCCCAGGTTGGGGGTCCACTAGACTCTAAACAAATTATCAAAACCCTTTTGCCAGATAATCTAATATTAATTTGTTTTCTTGTATTGCTTCTTCTACAATTCCTTTTTCATTACCTGGCACTGGTTCAGCAGCATCCATCTTGAGTATTCCTCTGATTCCTCTGGTGTGGTGTCTATTAGAGCTTAATTTTTTCCAGGGACCATATCTTGAAACACTTCACCCCCTACCTTTATTTCCATATTCATAATATTTTTCATGATTTCCTTGGTTGGTTCTGTCATAAGTTTTGTGAATCCATGAATACCATGGTACTATTTCTCCAACAGAATTTATTGGTTGGGGTTTGATAGACTTCATGGATTTTTATTTTATTTTATTTATTTATTATTATCATTTACTTATTTATTATTATTTTTTTTAAATTTTTTTTTGCAGTTTTGGTTAGGGCCGGTTTGAACCTGACACCTCTGGTATATGGGGCCAGCACCCTACTCCTTGAGCCACAGGCGCTGCCCGATTTCATGGCTTTTTCTATAACAAAAATGGCAAAAAAATCTTTCATTGTGTAATCCTTCCAGACTTTCATGATGTCTTTTGTATAGAGGTTGCCTTCTGTAGTTTTGACAAACGTTTCCATATGGTGCCCTATGTGATAAAGCTTAAAGGTTGACTTGTTCTACAGGTTGAATCAGAGGCATCATATTTTGGGGCAAGTAGACACTTTGACAACTTCAGTGTTAAACTCATAGAATTCTGAGTGGCCAGAGTTATTGCCCAAGAGCAAAAACATATTAAAAAGACAGTCGTTTACAGTCAAGGTACATTGTGACTTCACACAAAACATCAATGGAATACTTCTAGAAGAAAGTGCTAATGTTCAAACCTTACTGTAAAAACAAAAGACTAGAAAATACAGTTAATTTTACAAAGTTATTATTTAGTATTGCATCTTTACATATATTTACATTTAATGGTGCCATGGGGAGTCTGTATTTGTACAATGTTTGATAATTTTAACCTTTTTTTTTTTTTTTTTGTAGAGACAGAGTTTCACTTTATTGTCCTCGGTACAGCGCCATGGCCTCATACAGCTCACAGCAACCTCCAACTCCTGGGCTTAAGCGATTCTCTTGCCTCAGCCTCCCTGGGACTACAGGCGCCCGCCACAACGCCCGGCTATTTTATTTTATTTTTTTTTTGGTTGAAGTTCGGCCGGGGCCAGGTTTAAACCCACCACCCTCGGTATATGGGGCCGGCGCCCTACCGACTGACCCGCAGGTGCCGCCCGATAATTTTAACCTTTTATAATAGATTTGTATGTATTTGTGGTAGCAAATGGTGAAGAGACTAGTATCTACAAACATTTCATTCATTTGTGACATATCTATATTTTTCACAATATTTTCAATATTTCTAAGTTATGTGATTCATTTGTGAGTTCTTTCAAATTGTTGTAAATCTCTAAAAAGATGTCCATATGTTAATTGAAAATAATCTGTGTATAAGTGGACTTGTACTATTCAAATCTGTACTGACCAATGGTCAGCTGTACATATGTCTTAAAGAATAAATTACAGACTTTGGTGTTAGATATAATATTTGAATCCTGGTTAGAATTTTCACCTGTGGTTTCCATGGCAGAATTCTTAAATGTTCTGTGTTTTCCGCTATTCCTCTGTGTAATGAAAATAATAACACTCCACTCATTCTTTTTTTCTTTTTTGCATTTTTTGGCTAGGGCTAGGTTTGAACCCACCACCTCTGGTATATGGGGCTGGCGCCCTACTCCTTTGAGTCACAGGTACCTCCCTTCATTCCTTAGTTTGTTCTAAGGATAAGAAACAATGAGGATAAAGTTCTTAGAACCACGACAGACTTAATAAAATTGTAAGGGATAGAAGCTTTTCTGTGACACTCTGAGGTTCAGCAGCTGGGGCGTGTATGTTAAACTAATAAAAGATCAACAAAAGAAAACTCATAGACCGTATTAATATATTTAAGTACTTGATGGCTTCAAAGAGAGAAATGAAAATCCACCGAAGTGGTTCAATTCAGAAACTTATGCACATGTACCATTTAAAAAATGTTAACAATTGTGGAGAATTGACCAGACAAAGGAAAAAGGAGATGGACTTATAGAGTGGTAAATTGTGGGAGGGTCAAGATATGGGAAAACTAACAGAAGATAAGGATTACTTTAATAAGGATTGACTTTCTGTTTTCTTCCTGGCCATAAAACTCCCCCCAGAGAGGGGATTTAGGGAAGTTCTTATTTTTCAGAAGTTTCTGCTTTTAGTAAGATAAGGGAAGCTCCACGAAGGTTTCTTTCTTTGTCAGTTGATTCTCAATTACCTTCAGCTCAACACAAACCATTTGCTGAAGTGGTATATTTTAAGGTGGCATATTCTAATCCTCTTCAAAAAAAAAAAAAAAGAAGAAGAAGAAAGAAGAAAATATATAATGTATGTATTTATTATTTGCTCAAAGTCAACAGAAATAATTTAATTTTAATATATGCTGACTTGATGGTATCTCATAATTGTTTTAATACATTTATTCTATCAAGAGAGATTAAAATTTTTATTTATTGGGCATTTGGGTTCTTTTATATTTTCACATTATTTTCCTATTTTTCATTTTTGTGAAATTTTTAATTGATTTATAGAAATTTCTTATATATTTTCAACATTGCCTTTTATATTACTTATGCTATTAAATTTTTATCTTTAGAAATAATAAAAATCTCATATGACAAAATTTAGCACTGATTTTTTATGAATTTACAGACATGTGTTTATATGTTTTCTGTCACAAAATTGTTGTATAAATTAAAATTCATTATTGTAATTACATGGATCATAATAACTTATGGGAAAAGAGAGTTTGGGAGTCAAATTAACATGTTTGGTATTTACTTATTAAAAAAATGCATTGATTTTTTTTTTATTTTAAAATTGGAGTAGGTAACAATATCAGCTTGGTAAGTTAAAACACTAAAAACAAATCTGTCCAAATCTTTCACGTTATAAATAAAATACGAGATATTTTACTTGAATAAAACATGTATTTCTACCACAAAATCAACAATTGCAGATATAAAGTATTTCACTTATTATTTTACACAATTTCTAAAATCTTTCAATAACTTTTGTATTTATTTTTGTAGCATGCAACAAACTATGTTACAGAGGCCAGGTTTCAGAATGTAAATATTATCAACTATCATAATATTTTAGAAAGTATTAGCATGGTTGCGATATGGCCTCTTTGTCAGTTTTTATGAAATAAATAATTGCAAATATGTACACTAATTGAAACCAATCACTAAAAATACCTATGCATATCTTGAAATAGATATACTCAGAATAGCAATAAATATATTCTAATTCTCTAGAATTTCTTAGCAAATCACTCCCTACATCTATTTATTTATCTTTCTGTGCCAAGTGAACCATAAAAATTCTTTGTATGCAATCCATCAGGGACTGTAATTTGTTGCAACATAGCACACATTCTATATCCTTGGAGAGGTGAATTCAGTTTCTTATTCTCTGTTAGGATCCCATATTTTATACTTCAGTTATGTTTTCTTGTTGATGCCAATTGCTTGATCTAAAAAATCCTTTCACTCCAATTATGGAACATTCTTAGGAATACATGACTATTTTAATTTGTGTCAAAGGAACTTTCACAATAAATCTAAATTCCTATTTAAAGCAATTTTCAATTTCAGAAAGTTAGCCTTATGCCTAAGTAAAAATAATAAAAGGATTCAGCCCCAGGAGAATTTAAAATAATCTGCACTTGCTTCCAAACCATGGTGCATATTATTAACTAGAAATATTTTGCCCTCTCCTGTTCTCTAAATGACAGTTTTACATGACTGTATTTTATCTTGTTAGTTGTCAATCCAGTAGGAACAGTGCCTTTTCTAACTGGGGCCTTTGAATTCACCCATGGTCAGCTGTACTCTCTTTCAGTAACCCAGTAGAAACCAACACTTCAAATAACTAAAAAAAAACAAATTTTCACTTAAACTCACCCATGTGCACAGAAGCATCTTTTCCTCCCGATAAGCAGAAATTTCTAAGAGTTGACAGGCATGTCACCCAGAAACTCAGATACCTCAAAGACTTCTTTCTCTCCACCTGGGGAACATGTGAAAAATTTTAATGTGAAGCTCATTATATCTGTTTTCATCAACAGTTGGTCATATCATTTATGTAATCACCATGAAGTATTTGGTTTGCTATTGAAGACAAAAAATTTAAAAAAGGCAAATTCAATGAATTGGAGCTGAATAATGAAATATATATGATGTGTCATTCATGTTTAAAATCAACACCAGAAGAAAGTGTTGCTAATTGGAAAAATAAAAAAGTATTAAAAAGTCATATTTAAGTTATTTATTACACATTATTTGTATTTTAATATAAAATAAGCTTGTTTATAATTTTTTATGTAGATATGTATGATCTTAAAAAGGAAAAGAGCTCCTGTGGAAAATTATCCCTGAAAAATCGCTGCTGATTAGAATCATCTGAGAAACGCAGATGGGCCACACTCTCAGAAATTCTAATTTGATCAGTCTAAGACTCTAAGCGGACCAGGTATTCATGAGTTTAAAATCAAAACAGCATGGCATTGGCATAAAAATAGAGACATAATCTGTGAAACAGAATGAAGAATCTAGAAATTAAACCAGCCTCATGTCACCATCTGATTTTCAACAGAGCAAACAAAAGCATATGCTGGGGAAGGGAATCTCTATTTAATAAATGGTGCTAGTACCTGGTTAACACCATGTAAGTATCTCTTGCCACTTAGAACAATTAAATCAAGATGGATAAAAGACTTAAAACAAAGACACGAAACTATAAGAACTATAGAAAAAAATGTGGGAAAAACTCCTAATGATATCATCCTTGGGAAAAAATTTATGAAGACGACCCCAAAGGCAATTACAACAACAACAAAAATAAAGAAGTGAGACCTGATCAAGTTTAAAAGTTTCTGCACAGCCAAAGACACCATCAACAAGTGGAGAAATTACCTTTAGAGTGGGAAAGATATTGGCATGCTACAAATCCAACAAAGAGCTAGTAACCAGAATTTAGAAAGGACTCCAGATAATAATAACAACAACAGAAAAAGAGCAAACAACCCCATTCAAATCGAGACAAGAGACATGAACAGAATCTTTTGTCACAAGGACAAACGGATGGTCGACAAACCCATGAAAAGATATGCAGTGTTTCCAATTATTAGAGGATTGCAAATCAAAACTGCTTTGACATATCACCTCACCCCAGAGAGAACACCCTACATCGCAAGGTTCAAAAGCAACAGCTGCTGGCCTTGGTGCAGAGAAAAGGGAACACTCCTGCGTTGTTTGTGGGACTGCAATCTAGTGCAGCCTTTATGGAAAAATATATGAAGAGTCCTTGCAGAACTAAAAGTAGACCTTCCACTTGACCCTACAATCCCATTACCAGTTATCTACTCGAAAGAAAAAAAAAAAGTCAGTTTAGCATAAGGTCATTTGTTTACAGCCCAATTTACAATCACAAGGATATGGAAACAACCCAAGTGTCCTTTAACATATGAATGGATTAAGAAACTGTGGTGTATGTATACCATAGAGTACTAGTCAGCCATAAAAAGATGGAGACATGGAATCTTTTGTTACAACTTGGATGGAATAGGAGAACAGTCTCCTAAGTATCACAAGAATAAAAAATTAAGCATTCCATGTACTCAAGACTAAGTTGAAATTTATAGATTGACAACAATGTGCACATGTGGGAGAATAACTGGATTAAATTCAAGGGGAGTGTGTGGCTGATAAGGTCCCATCATAACCAGTTCAATGTGAAGGCAAATGCCACACTGCCTAAGAGGTCACTACTATAATTTAGACTTCACTTGACAAATGCAAACAGTGTAACCTAACTCTATATGCATCATATTAATATGAAATAACAATAAATAAATAAAATGGAGTAAGAAAAAACATAAAATACTGCCCAGATGATTCTTATTTATATTCACTACTGAGAACCATATTCTAGAAAGAAGAACAAATAAAGGTTATCAAATTATTCTAATACTTCTGTGTTTGCAAACTGTCACTTTCCTATTTAGTGCATTTATTTAATAGTATCGCACTTTGTTTTCTTAACTGAACATTTTCATAAAACCTATATTAGTTGCTTCTTTTAATTTAAGCATAATTTCCATCATATTGATTACAAAAATATTTCAATTTACATGAGACAAGAAAAGAAGATTGATGAGTTCCTAATGTATTTGGGTTAAATAAAAGGAAAATATTTCATTCAATTTTTGTAGCCAATAATTTAAGCTTCTAAACCATGGACTATATTAATATATTCCTTTTTCAAAAACAAAAATTATAAGTTGAGAAGTGAAATTTTTAATATAACTAGCAAACCTTAGCAAAAAAAAAAAAAAAACTGTGTTAACATTTGTGTAATTTTGATAAGAAATTCCAGTTTCCCCTTGCAATGAATAGTTTCAATGTTTATGTAGCTTGCATTCTCTAGATTACGTCAAACTCACTATTCCATTCTGTACTACAGAGTTCAGTCCAAAGGCAGGATAGCTTTAGATACTCATATAAGAAGGAAAGAGGTAAAAATGTCTCTTTATAACACACATTTTTTCCCTCCAATTACATTTTCATTTCCAACGTTCTTGGTATTGTTACATGAAGACCAAATGCCTATTACTTGAATATATTTAGGTTAGCGTCTCATCATGACACATTCTACATTGAAATATCTTGATAATTAAAGTTTCAATGGGTGATTTCTTAAATTTATGAAGTACATTATCATTTTATGGACACTTTAATTTATAACCTGAATTAGTAGCTTGTATTATTATCATTAAGAAAAAAATAGAAAAAATAACAAACCAGCAATTATAAGCAGAATGAGTTGATGTAAGCATTTTTGTTAGCCTTGAAGCAGTTCTGATAGCTTTATTGTCTTAATCAACTTAGTCAACTCTCTTTATTGCTCTTTGGAGGTGGTAGTTTTGAACACATGCTGGGCGTTAGTTCACTGGTGCCAAATTAAAAATGATAATTCTCATGTGTGAAATAACTATATGGACTAATGACCAAATATCTTTATAATATGAGCCACTGTTGCAGCAGGTGGCCAAACAATTAGACAACATAACATAATATATCCCTAAAGTAAAGAAAAAATAAAGACATTCATGAAACAACCAAAGCAAAGGCATGCCGAAGAGAATAAAATATATACTTCAATAATTAATACATTCTGAAGATTTCATCTTTTTTTATAAATAGTAAACGTAAGACCCTTATACTAAATGTTTAATTTCACAGGTATTCATGAAGTACATAATTATTGTGCATGGATGAGAATGATGAAAATGTGATTAAAGAACCAATATTATCAGCTCACTTGACCTTGTGGAATTGACAGTCATTTTTCAGGAGATTTACCTCTAGTAAGTGTACCCTTGGGAAGGAAAAGCTGCAAATTAAAAATGATTATGGGGAATAAATTTTTGGAAAGAGTCACTTGAGAGGTGGCAAACCATAGATCATGAATTCCTTATATACAAAGCTTGACTTTGAAATTTATCTTAAAAGCAAAGAATAGTCCCATAATAAGCTTTACATTACACAGGGAAATAACTCTTGCTGCAGTGTGAAGCCTGTGTTCAAAGAGGGCAAGTGGATTGACGAGGAGTCTTCTGTAATTACACAGGTAAAATTTTAGCAGTTAAAAATGGAAATCGGGTTACCATTTAAAACTACTATGTAGAAGTTAGATGTACACATTTTTTTTTTAACAAGTCAGTGAAGGCATAAGAGAAAAAGAAAACAGCAGTGTGACAACAAAAATATCAAATAAATCAATATATTTATATAAATGAAAATTTTTACAGGAGAAGTCAAGTGTTTTTGATGATGGCTTTGGTCTTGGTAAGGGGATATGCTACTTCTTGCCTGAGATAGAAAGGAATGTGCTGTGCTGTAGATTATTATTACACTAATTTATAAAGGAGAGTTTAAGAATGTGCATAGTTCATTATCTCTATTTTCTTGAGAAAATAAGAATTGTTTTTGCTCAGAACAATGGATTTGAGTTTGGATAGGAGGAACCTAAAGGAAATTTGGAAATGACCAAACTAGAGACAACAACAAAAATATTGTCAGAAAGTGCAGATGGCAGGACAGAAGTTGAGGTTGATACATTAGTATTTGGAGGTGGGTCAGATAAATGGTTTGGGTCAATTATCAGAGAGAAAAGATAGTTTAATTGAACAATGGATTTTTCATGACAGAGGAATCCACCTCCTTCTTAAATAATACTAAAGCACAGGCTTGCAGCGAATATTGTGAGAGCCTGAGTTATGGTACTACCATTTCTTAATTTTTTTTCCCATAATCTTTGTCCATCATTATTTTCAATTCCTGTAGTGAAACTTAAACATTTTTCATTTGCATATATTCTGATTATTTTTTACATTTAGCCTTGTTATTTGTTTGCATGTGGATTTTCTCCTTATATTGTTTGTAACATACAAGTTAGATAACAATCTGAACAGGAACATAACCTCACCAGTCAAATTTTACTATTATTTTTCCAAAATCTCATTTCTTTGCCTCCATGTATTGACTTTTGTTATTTTTTTGAATCTTTTTTTAACTGAATTGTTTTTTACATATATTGTCCTAAATAGATTGTCTAAGGTTTTTAAGAAATAGTGTCAAAACATGTGGTTTGTGGCTTTGTTTCTAAGATTCATTCACGTTGTTGTACTCACTTTTTTTTTTTTTTACAAGACTCTATTAATCTCCATTGGTACACAGTCCACAACTGATTTATCTCTTCTGTAGTTGATGAACAAATGGCTTGTATCTTTTTTCTAAACTTTTCAATCAATGAACTATACATCTCTTTTTCAGAAATGTCTTGGCCAGATTTTGCATTCATTCTCCCATTTAATTTCAACATTCCTTGTCAAATTGTTGTGATTTTGAGTTAAATGCCATTTTAAACTTTTAAATTAATCTTCTCATGAATTACATAAGCTGTCTTGCCATTTACCAAGTATTATTTTACAAGTATCAAGAATATTTCATAGTTCTAAGTAGTTCACTCTCATATTCTTTTGATTCATTATTATTGGCTTATTTCTTATTTTGTGGCACTTTTTAAGTGAACGATCGGCTGAATCATTCAAATCATTTCAGAGAACCCTACGTGTGTTACTGCTTGCTTATTTGCATACTCAAGTAGTACAAAGCACATTCTCTCCAAGGTTATAGCTTGATTTCTGAGTACTTTTCACACCATCCCAACTTTGTATTGCTATTCCAAAAGCACACAGGCAGAAAGCGAAGCAGTGACAGTACATTTCCTAGAGGTATATATTATTTGATTGATAAATGAGATATTTATTTGGGCTCTGGTAAAGATCGAAATAAGGCCCAATACAGAGTATGGATTTAGTTTGAAATACAGTTGGTGACAGAAACAGAATATAAATTATCTTGGACTAAGTCGTACAAATTAACCCAGATAGCACCCGGGATATCGCTTTTCAATAAAGTCTTGGTAATACTGATTTGAATATATTTTTAAAATGGACATTATTGTATTTTGTTTCCACAACATTATTGCATTTTGTATCCAAGTGGGAAATCACCACGTGAGTCTTTTGGTCTAGGGGTTATATACTATTTTGTAAATAGGAAGATCTTGAGAATTACATTGGGCTGGGCCTTGACAGACTTCTATGTTGATTAGTGAATGAATGACTATGTTAACAAATAAATAGTCCTTTCTAGCTTAGTGGCAAAAATGGCACTAAGTCTACTCCAGAAGGAGCCTAGCTTACATGAAATACTAGAAAAACAGCTTTTTTTCCTTTCTTGCTTGTTTTCAGACAGTACAATTTGGAGAGAAAAAGTCTGCTTAGGCCTGGAAAACGGAGATCCTTGTCCAGCCTTGAATAGTTGTTCTACATTTATTTAAAACAAAATATTACAAAAATCAAAATCAAAGGAGATAGATATGCATGGCATTTTTAAATTGAATTGCTGAGTTTGGAGAGGAAACTGCTTCCTTCTGAGTTCATATTTCCCTAAAAGAAGAATGAGCCAAGGACTTGAACAGAGGTGGTTAATTTCAGGTAATGTTCCAAGGAGCAGAGGTGAGAGACCAGAAAGAGTAATACAAACCAGCATAAGAGTGAATCATCTAAGTGAGTGCTTTGTTGATTTCTTAATATTACAAACAACAACTAAATGAAATAATCAATTAAAAACTAATCTTGGAGGTGTTGACTGAAAAAAACTATTTTATAAAATATTTTAAGGGTGTTTTGTTGATTTCTTAATATGAAAACAACTAAATGAAATGCCCAATTAAAAACTACTCTTGGGGGCGGCGCCTGTGGCTCAGTCAGTAAGGCGCCGGCCCCATATGCCGAGGGTGGCGGGTTCAAACCCAGCCCCGGCCAAACTGCAACCAAAAAATAGCCGGGCGTTGTGGCAGGCACCTGTAGTCCCAGCTGCTCGGGAGGCTGAGGCAAGAGAATCGCTTAAGCCCAGGAGTTGGAGGTTGCTGTGAGCTGTGTGAGGCCACGGCACTCTACCGAGGGCCATAAAGTGAGACTCTGTCTCTACCAAAAAAAAAAAAAAAACTACTCTTGGAGATATTGACCAAAAAGAACTATATTCTGTAAAATATTTTAAGGAGGTTTATGAGCCAAATTAGAGGATCATGACCCAGAACCACACCCTAAAAGTCAAGTGGACTCTCTGAGGTGTGGTTACAGTTTGGTTTTATACATTTCAGGGAGAAAGGAATTACAGACAAAGTAATAAATCCATTTGTGGGAAACATATTAGTTTGGGCAAAAAAGGTGGGACATCTGGAAGGGGATGTAATAGGTGGGCTTATAGGTAATAGGTGGGCTTAAAGATTCTTTATCTGACAATTGGCTGGAAGTCAGGCTTTGTCTAAAAGAACAGAAGTCAAAGAAAAGGAAAGCTTAAGATAAAGGTTCTGTTAATTACAGGCAAAGGACTGGCCAGACTCAAGTGGTTTGTGATGTATACTGGGACCTGCAGGTAGGTCTTGCGTAGCCTTAGGAGTATTAGTAAGTCACAAAGATGTCTCTAAGGAAGGGAGAGGGCTTGATGAGGCACATCTGACCTCCTTTCTCATGGCCAGCAACTCAGTTTAGGGGATCCTCCTGGCCAAGAAGGTATCCTGTCAGTCAGCTCCTTAAGGAGAACTTTAAGACTTTATTTTAGTTCATGGGGGAGAAAGAAAAACATCCTAATCTGAAAAATCCTACTCAGCAACAAGGTCACCACCACCAACAACAAAATGCTCTGATGCCCGCATGCTGAAATCAAATAGCTAAGGTTCTTGGAAAATAATAATGCAACATTCAAGCAAAATATTCTGAATCTATAAATTGAGAAGTAAAATGAACATACAATTTCAAAGTCAATAAACCCTGCTTATTGATTAACTTATATACATATTAATGGGATTATTTTACCAGTTTTTCTTCCAGATGGAAATGAATGCACAGAAACCATTTTAGAACTCGATGTGAGGAAACCGAGTCTCCTATGAAATGCCAGCAAATTTCTTTTCATTTTCTAAAAATATTTGTTTTCAAAATTCATATGCCCCCCTCATCTGAAAATGATCATTTAATATTAAATAGTCAGTGAAGGATATTGCTCAAATCATTTGCCATTTATATGTCTCCTGATCTGAATTGCCTCTGTTGCGTTATTGTGAGAGAGGATACCTGAGAAGGGTGAGGTCTAGGAGAACAGGTCTGCTCAAGGAGACCACAATGATACACCTGCCCGATCCTCTCTCTGGTGACTCAGCTCTTAGGAATTTGTAAACTTAACTTCCTGGAACTTGGGAATTTCCACTGCTGTGAAATCCTGTAGTTCTGTGGGGGCTGAAATAGCATCTGCCACTTAATTCAAATGGGACAATGAAAAAGGTACTTTGGGGTTGGAAATTTTTGACTGGAGAGAAAAAGGAGAAGATCAAGCCAGTTGGGGAGCGCAGCCATTTGGAATTCTTCTATGCCGTAAGCTCCCGGCCGGTGAATAAAGCCCTTCCTCTTATAAACACGGTGTTTGGGTGCCTTTCTCTCCATTGGGCTTTGTCTTCCTGCAACAATTTAAGCATTAATTTCCAAAAAATAAATACTTTGTGTTATTACCATTTATAATTTCAATTTTCTCTAGATGGGATTTATCTATTTTCAGTTTCCATCTTCCACAGATACAGGATAGGAGTGTTATGCATACATACATTTAAACCAATAAGAAAGTACATTTATGTGGGTTTGTTTTGTTTTATTGCTTCAGGTAAAAACCAAGAAATTAAATTCTTTAGGAAATTATTATTCCTTTTCTAAATCTCAGTGCTAATGAATAAACTTTTACATTTACTAAATGTGTTAAGGCAGAAAGTAGAGTTAAATATTTGATTCTTCAGTGTTGGAGATTCATTATCATTCTTCAAAACCCCACCCCTTCAACTCACACCCACAGATAAAATGTTCAATGTGTATATCTAGTGTAGCTTAATTAATTCAAGCACTGATACTCTTTCACAATCATGTATTTTTCAATGCCGTTTTAAATGCATATAGCAAAACAGCATCTGTTTAATACCATTATTCTAAACTTAATATGGATAGTCACAAAAATCTTAAATGTGCACAGGAAATTTTCACTTGTAGTAACTTTGGACACGTAGACAAAGGTGCTCAGCTGCTTACATTTTCACTCAAATGTAGGAATGGATGCCTGAGGCAATGTGAATAGCAGCTCTCAAAACTTCAAAGAATCTGTGAAGGATTCTTGCTCAACTCTTGCCATCCTGAATTGGCCTATGCTCAGGGAGCAATTAAAATTAAATAGCCTCTGAACAGCAAAAAGTGAAAAGATCTAGTTTTGAGCATGAACATACTCTATCACAGTAGTGGCAAAGGAGAAGTGTTAAGAAAAAATAAAATGACAGAGCAGAGAGGAAGGTCATGGCATTTGTATTCACAGTGCACATTTTTCTTCACAGCATTTAATTGCAAGAAAATTTCTTCATGTTTCCTATTCTTTAGCAATAAATATATATACATGTGTGGTATATATATGTATATATATATGAAGTATATATATATATATATATACATATTTGTTGTGGTATATATATATATTTGTTGTTGTTGAGGATCATTCAGGGTACAATAAGCCAGGTTACACTGATTGCATTTTTTAGGTAAAATCCCTCTTGCAATCGTGTCTTGCCCCCAGAAGGTGTGGCTCACACCAAGGCCCCACTCCATCCCTCCTTCCCTCTTTCTGATCTTCTTTTCCCCACCCCTTCCTCCTTCTTTCTCTCTCTGCTCTCCCCTTCCCCCACCCCCACCATGACCTTAATTATCATTAATTGTCCTAATATCAAAATTGAGTACATAGGATTCATGTTTCTCCGTTCTTGTGATGCCTTACTAGGAATAATGTCTTCCACTTCCATCCAGGTTAATACGAAGGATGTAAAGTCTCCTTTTTTTTAATGGCTGAATAGTATTACATTATTCCATGGTATACATATACTACAGCTTGTTAATCCATTCCTGGGTTGGCGGGCATTTAGGCTGTTTCCACATTTTGGCGATTGTAAATTGTGCTGCAATAAACAGTCTAGTACAAGTGTCCTTATGATAAAAGGATTTTTTTTCTTTTGGGTAGATGCCCAGTAATGGGATTCCAGGATCAAATGGGAGGTCTAGCTTGAGTGCATTGAGGTTTCTCCATACTTCCTTCCAGAAATGTTGTACTAGTTTGCAGTCCCACCAGCAGTGCAAAAGCATTCCCTTCTCTCCACATCCACACCAGCATCTAGAATTGGTCGCGGAAATGTAAGATGTCTATTAAGAGTACAACAAGTTCTCACATTTCTGAGATTATTTCATCCATTAGCATGGATGATTATCATGTTTTATTAGTTCCCAAATCGTCTTTTAAAATATATTCTCCTAAATAATTCAATTTTAATTTTTGGGGGGAGGGAGGGATTCAACTGAACTGCAAGAAAAAGTCAATTTGAAGCCAAGAATTAACTGTTCATATTGGGAACCAAAGCCACGCCCCACACACACACCACACACACCCCCAAAATGATTCTGAAATTTTCCCACTGGTCCTTTGCCCCAGGAATTGAAGAATAAATTCACAGACCACAAATAAGCTAAAGCAAGAGAATTTATTGAGAAGGAAGTAAAGAGGACAGCCTTCATAGCAGCAGACAGGGCCCCCGAGCTGGTTGCTGCAGGAACTCCTCTGTCTTGGAGCTTATTTATTTTCCTACATGTTCCCTTTTCCCGACTGGCTCTTTCTATATGCAAAGTCAAGATTCTATATTGTACCAGTCATTGAACTTGCTCCAGACATATGTGACATAGGAATGCATAATTTCCAGATCCATCACCCACTTCCATGGTGTCATAAAGTTTACAATACAAGGTTCCCTTTCCCTTTCCAGGGACTTCCCTGGCTCATCACACAAGTTGTTTTCCCATCTCACCAGGGGCCATTTTCCAGTCCCTTGCTCTTTCTTGCCCTACACAGGTCCCTCTTCACTACCCTATCATTCAAATGGCATGATCATTGGCAGTCTCCACTCCATGGATTTCCTCTGCCTTCTTTATGTGACGTTACTGTTGGAGTGTGGGTTAGTGCTGAGGGGTGCACAGGGGATTGAGAATAATTTCTCTGGATAAAGGTTAGGATAGTAAATATAAAATTTATTTTATCTTCTTAGCAGGAGAGAGGGAGTGAGAGAGAGTGGGGAAAGAGAGGGAGAAGAGAGCAGAGAGATAACAGGGAGGCATCCCAAGGAAAGAGGAGGAGGGAGTCAGCCCCAAGGTCAAGGGCTAGGTGATTTAAAGGGGGTTGTAAATTGGGGGCACACAGACCAGATACTGCTGCATCTGCTCCTTTCTTTCTTCTTGGTGACAAATAGACAACAAAACAAGCCGGGCCAGATGTCAAACTCTGAGAGCTGGCTCCTCTGCCTTTCTTTGGAGATACGATTATTGGGATTATCACAGGAGGTAGGCGGAGTCTGCCCTGAGTATGGCTGCAGTCTGAAGCTTTTCCCTGCTGTTTACTCAGGAATTCTGTGAAGACAGAATGTCAAAAAAAAAAAAAAAAAATTTTTTTTTTGAAAGAGAAAGATTTACATCTCTTCTATCTGTTCAGTCCATTTAAGAAGTTTTACAAAATACTACTCCCACCAGGTAGGGTGACAGTGAGCAAAAGAATTTAGAGGATTAATCTTTAACTGTTACTAGGAAATTCAATTAGTATTTAAGGGAACTCTAAATGAGGAACATAGTTGAAAATAACTTTATTGTTAATTTAACTCCTGAAAGCTTATTTAAAACTGCCCCAATGTTTAAGCATGAAATGCCTATTTATCTTTCAAGAACCTTTAAAATCTTTGCTCCAAAATGTGCTATGATCCTGTCTCCTAGACTATTATATCACTATCCATATTTAATAGCAATTATGTACTTGGATTGAAAGATAAAATTTAAGCGAGAATACCAATCAATATTGTAAATATTCCAACTCTCCCCTTTCTACACTGGCATGCTACTCAAACTCTGTCAATTAGTTCCCCTCTCACCATAGTAAGCAAAAATTCAGCTTTTCTATGTTGAGTTTGACAGTGTGGTATTTTCATGGAGCGAGCATTCAGCATCTGTTATGGTTGATGTATTATTACGTTAGGATGACAGAAAGGCAAAGGCGATTAGAAGGGGCTACGGTAGGTGACATGTCCCACGGTTCAGGAGACCATAAAAGAGAACAAGAGTTGACCTGATGCTCAACTCACACACATATGAAATCGAATCTCCCAACTAGCCATATTTCACTGAAGTATTTATATGGCATTGAGGCATCATTTAAAAGGATACAACTTAGATTTTCTCTAAGATGGTAACAATTTTACTTTTTTTTTTTAGAATGTTTCCAAATTCTTGGGCGGCGCCTGTGGCTCAAGGAGTAGGGCACCGGTCCCGTATGCCGGAGGTGGCGGGTTCAAACCCAGCCCCGGCCAAAAACACACACAAAAAAAAAAATTAAAAAAAAAAAAAAAAAAAAAGAATGTTTCCAAATTTTTCTCTGTATTTCTTGACAGAAAGTGGGAAAAAGAAAAGACACTTGTTGTTTCTACCTGAATGTCTATATAGGAGAGTGAAAAGTATTACTTTGAGAGAGTATAGATGCTCAAGATTTATATGGAAAATGAGCATACATTTAAAATGATCAAACCTCTCTAAACAAAATATTTTTTAACAATGCTAGGAATCATGGTGACCAGAGGAAGCTAAAACTGATTAGGGAAGTTATTTTAAATAATTATGCTATTTTTTATATACAGTGATTACAATTGAGTTTATATTATTTAATTCTTTTTTAAATGACTTTCATTGCTGTGGCAATTCTTTTATTTAATATTCCTTCTGTGTCTCCCTGTTTCCTTTCCCACACCTCTCTCTTTTCTGGAAGAAAGAGAGTTGTTTGATAGACTTGAATTAAGTTGTGGAAAATCAATGAGTTTGTGTAAAATATCTGGCATATAGTTATCTTTCAAATATATATATATATATTTATCGAATACTCATTTTTATAGTGCTGTTGTTCACATAATTTCATGGAAATTTTGCATAATTTCATGCTTTTTCAAAATTACTAGTTTATGGTTTGTATGGTTTATGAATGTTTCTTAAGGAATACTTGCCTTACATATTTATATCATATTCATCTTGAGATGTGGTCCATTTTTCACTCTAGTAAATGTCTGGAAATGTCACAGAATTATGTTAAATCATAACTCAGCTAAATAGACCCTCTTTATTCAAATATTCTTATATAGTAAGGTATTTTTCAGCAACAAGTTTAATATGGGCTCTGAATTCTGACTTCCAGAACTTGAATCTGTCAATTATTAGCTATTTCACTTTGAATTCAGTACCACTGTTGCTCAGACACTATCTCAAAAATAAGAACACCTCACACAGGTGTTGTGAAATTAAATACTAGGATTCATTCAAAGTAGTTACTTGATCACACAATATCTGTTGAATAAAATTTATCAATATGCTTAAGTTCATTTCCTCATATATGCTTTCAAAAACAAAAAAAAGAAAGAAAGAAAATATATTAATACTTTTAAAATATTTTTGTTAGTAAAGCAATTTATTTTAGAATAAAAGATATTTAAAACTTTTCTATGTGTTTGATTATCTATTAGGAGCTGGGCACAGTGGCTCATACCAGAATCCTAGAACTCTGGGAGGCTGAGGCAGGTGGGCCACCTGAGCTCAGGAGCTTGTGATCAGCCTGTGCAAGAGCAAGATCCCATTCCTACTAAAAATAGAAAGACCTGGCATTGTGTGTGTGTGTGTGTGTGTGTGTTGGGGGGGGGTGGTGTCTGTAGTCCCAATTAATTGGGAGAGTAAGGCAAGAGGATTGCCTTAGCCCAGGAGTTTAAAGTTGCTGTGAGCTATGACACCAAGGCAACAGTGTGAAACTCTGCCAATCTTTCTGAGATTCCTCCTGCATCTATATTCATTGCTAAACATACCCCATTTGCTATAGCTACTCTCTGAGTATTTTGCTAGTTCAGCCATGATATCCAATTTGAAGACTACCATTTTCTTATTCTGACCATTACTTCACTGCTTTTCTGTGTATAATGTGATATCAGTGAACATTCTCAATGTTACTAAGAACACACTTAAAATTCAGCTTGGATTGCTACTTCATAAATTTAGTTGATCGTCACTGTAAGTGGAAAGGTCTATGAAACGATTTCATTCATTCTGTTACCAACATAATCTCTAGAGTTAAACACAGAAAAGTATTAAAATACACACATCCCAACACACACACACATAAAATGAGAACTGTTGTAATTCTCACAGGGTAGATAGATGCAGACCAACATGAATAATGCAGAGATTCCATCTCCACAGTAAAATGAACATCAAAAGATGTGAAGTCAGTTACCCTTAAGGGACAATGAAACTGTAGGTAGCCAGAAATATTTAAATTAAATCACATTGTAATATGCAATGTACTCCCTGAGAGAAATAACTAAAGAGGAATTAGCTCTTTTAGTCCTCCAGGATAGTATTTATTGTGTAACTGAAGTAAAAATATATTTATAGGAATATGTGTGTGTGTGTGTATAAATAATGGATGAATTTTAGTTTTATAGTGCTGTCTTAAATTTTCACAAATTTAGGGGCCTCAAAAACACGTCTATTATTTCACTGTTGTTTAAGTCAGAAGTATAGTAGCAACCTTGATTCTATCTTGAATGTCTGTTTTGACACGGAAGGTTGACTTATTCACATATGTAACAGTGGGAGATAAAGGCCATGTCTGCCAAAATTCTAGTTACCATAGTAGATTAATCCTCATCTTTTATATACATATTCAAAATATATTTTATGTAGTTTAAACTATATGACAGGCAACATGCTACAAAATTAACCCTAAATTACTTGATTTAAACTTTACAATGTATCTCCTAACTATAGACAGACATTGTATGAATAAGGATGCTTCTGTTTTAAATAATGAACTTGTCCAACAACATCAAATTAAAATTAGTCCGTGATAGCCTGAATTTAGCTTGGAGCTTCCTGACGCCAAAGCTCAGACTTTTAACCACTGTGCTTTTTATTACTCATGTGTCAACAAACACATGCAAACTGTTATATTCATGTCTAAATGATAAATCAATTATTGAATTAATTTTTAAATATCAATGGAGTTACTGTACATAGGACAGTCCTGAATACAATTAAAGACATGTATGCCTGTTATTGTTTGCCTTAAGCTTTTATTTTAGAAAGCAATTTTATTATGTTTAAGATAGTGCTATAAATTTACCAATGAATAGTTGTAATTAGATCTAATTGTAAAAGCTGTTATACAAAGCGTTCAAACATTTCTCTTGGACTTTATTTCTAGTGAAGCATAAGTGTAAAATTCAAGGAATCTTTATAGTTTCATAGTTTTTACAATTCACTTTCTGACTTGTGCTATGTCTATTTTATTATTGCCTTATATCAACACATTAAAAAAATTTACTAAAGGAAATAGTAAATGTATGGATTCTGGTCTATGTCTACAAATCCTTCCTGAGTACAAGTTTATATCCTATGTCACCAAGGGCAAATTATTCTTTAATCTTCTAGCATGGTCTACATGTTTTAAATGCTATTCATAATTCTGAAAACTTACATTCAAACCCACAGAAAAAGATTTTCAAATCACAAATTCTCTTGTCATTTATCATGTTGTTTCACTTGATTTTATTCACTGTTATCCTTGAAGGTGGCTGAGCAAATACATCCTCAAGCTTGCCTTCCTTTGCCCTACACTTGAAATATATATTCCTCTTTTCTGTCAGTTATACCTCGTTGTCCTTTCAAAATACATAGAAGACCTAAGACCTTACAGTCTCACCTATCTATGAACGCAGTCAACGTCTGTCATTCTCGTAACTCACAAGACGATGATATTGCTCAGGGGAGGTGGTCACACTGCTGATCCTTGGTTTCAATCTGTCTGGGAGTAAGCCACTCCCAGGGAAGATTCATGTAGGATTCCATGTGCTTGTCAGCTTTGTCATATCTTTTTCCTCTTGCTATATATTTTGTGATTATGTTTTCATCATTTTCTACTGATTATATTTCTGAGAGTCATTTCCACAGTGACAGTTTCTGTCTGACATTAATTTTAACCATGAATCTGAGTTTTGGAACAGGTAATAAGAATTTAAAAAAGCATACTACCCCTTTTCTGGTACACATTTTTTGTTGTTGTGGTTGTTGTTTTTCAGTGGTCAGAAGTTCCAGCACATAGTTCCAAATGACACAAAGTTCTATACTCTGTTTATTTGGAGATTACAATTTTTTACATTAAATTTTCACTGAATTAGTGTTAAAGAGATCTGAGTGTTCACAGCAACCTATGGTTGGCTTGTTCTTAGTGAACAATAGAGCGCAATAAACCTGAGTCGGCTATAAGACAGGTCAGATTACTAAATTTAGCATTTTGTCCTATTGATAATAATATTAAATACTCCAAAAACTCTATCTAATTTTTCGAAATTCTGTTCAAAACTTAAAGAGAAAATGACAGAGCTTTCCAGTCAAGAGCTTCTAAAAGCCAAATAGTTTTTAGTTGATTAAGATCGACTTTGAATAAAATGGAAATTATTTTAGTCTGCTTTTGTCATGGTGTGTAATTTTTAAATATGATACCACTTGTACTCTTGTTTTAGAGTCATTTAATGTAAAAAATGCCTTTATAATTTGCATAAATCTTTAAATACTATACTCAAAATTAATAATTAAAAAGCAGCAGAAGTTCTTTTATTTGTTTGTAGTCACCTATATAATACTTTCAGATACATAATACTTTTATTTATTTACTTACTTATTTTTCTTCTTTTTTCATGCCCCTCTTTTTTTTTAAATGGCATACATATTAAAGAGTAGGATTTCATAAAAAGATTACATTATAATGTTCTCTTTGTCTCAATGCTAAATTTCTTTCCTTGAGCAATGCATTTTATTGAATCTTATGGCTTACAACTACTTGTCCATGTCCAGCTACAGGGGCAGGGTCCAGTTGGCCTGCAGAACTGGTGGTGACTGACTGAAGAAATATGGAGTTAGAAACAACAGCAAGGAAAGAGACAGAACGGAATTAAAAGTGGGAACTCATGGGTCCTTTGCCCATTTGTGGGATTCTGGCAATGGCCCCGAGTGTTTATTCCACTCTGCTTTTACTGATGTCTAATTGCCCAGAGGGTAGATGAGGAAGGGAACAAAGATGCCAGCAGTTTCTCTGAGACAGCATATCAGCTCCTATTGTTATTATTTAAGGGTTTGGAAAATCTGAAATCTGAGACTTCTATTGGGAGAGCCTCCCACTTAAGATCACACACACAGATTTCTAGGGAGGTGTTACACGCAGCTAGTTCCCTGTAGAGTAAAATGCCACAGGTGTTAATCTCCTCTGAGGAATCCATGAGAAGAAGGAATTTTCCTTCCATCACCACCACAGAGGATCATCCTCTGCAATAAGGGATATAAGCTCTTCTCCCCATATCTCAGGGTTCAAGCTACTCCTTGGATCTCTGCCCCAGGCAAATGCAAATCTCCACAGTAGGTATCTGCTTTGCCTGTTTACTAGGCAGGAGATGACCCAGTTAATGTATCTTTGTAGGTCTTTGCCATAGTCTCTTCTGTGGCCATTTTTCCTAAGAGTGTTCACAGACCCAGCAGGGGTGTTTGTAAGCTGTATCCTCAACAGGCTAAACTTTCTGAAAAGGCAGAAAACTTGCTAGCAATGGCTAGCTTAAATGTGAACTAGCTTTGTTGTGACTCACTCAGGTTTCTTTTTAATTTTCCTCTTTTTCTGGGGTACTTTCCCTTGACAAGAATGGCATTCAGGTTCCCATCCTTCCTGCACTACTTCAGCATTCTTTTCCTGAAATTATGTATAAAGAGGCCTTCCTGGTTGAAGAATTTAAGACTTTAAATTCTGTGCTCTATTTCTTTTTAGTCGTATCTAGCGAAGTGAATAATTGTTGTGTGAGTAAATCTACTCCATGTAATGTAATGCTTCTTATAAGCATTTAAGAGCAAACAATTGTTGTGTGAGTAAATCTACTCCATGTAATGTAATGCTTCTTATAAGCATTTAAGAGCAAACAATACGCAGTAACATGCTGCCTCTTTCCAAATCCTTACAAACTCTGTAAGAAGGAGTTTTGCCTTCCAAGATAATGGAGGCAAAGGGCAACATTTTCCTATCCAGGGAGTTATTTTCCTGCCTCCCAGCTAACTACCCAGCCAATGGCACTTGTATTAGACAATTTTAATCATACAACTGCTATGATGAATGACCCATTTCTATATTGGATAGACTAGCACTAGTTACTGCAATGAAGACAATACTAACGGAAATGTTTTTTTTTTTTTTTCTAATACTCTGGACAGTGGCTGTCTTTCCTCCATAAGATGACTTGGGGAATCTAATTGCTTCTACATTATGCCTCTTGCACCTTTGTCACCTATGCAATTTGCCAAGAAAGAGAACAGGTAATGCATTTTCACATCTTCAGTGCCTAAGCCTGGAAATTTTCTGTCACACATATCTTACATCTCACTGGTGATAAGTCATCACCTGGTCCACTTCCATGCAAGAAGCTGAGAAATGTGGAATATGACTGGGCAGTTACTTTACAATAACAATGCTTATCAATGGATGGAGAAACAAAATGTTAACAAGCATGCAAATTCCATTGATGAGATAAGTTGTAGAGTGGATATAAAGAAAGTTTCTTTCATGTTGATCAGAGAAACATAGAAAGAATATTACATACATTATTTGGTTAAAAAAATACCTTAGAATAATTAAAAAAGAAAACTCTGTTTCTTCCATTCAGACAAAAATATTTATACAAGGGAAACAGTAGCATCAATTTATGTGGCAATTAAATGAGTTTATAAAGCAATTGTACACATATGTGTTATAATTCTTTGATCTAATTCCTTTATTTTATAACTGTGGAGACAGTTATAGTGGACAGGATATTTTGGTCCCTGTGACCTTCACACTTTGTTGTTACTACTGGAAATGTGTCACTGTATATAGCAAAAGGAACTTTGCACGTGGAATTAAAGTGGGTAATCAGTTGATCTCAAAATAAGAGTAATTCTGAATTATCTACATGGGCTCTGGGTAATCATATGGTACCTTAAAGTCAGAGGATGAAGGCATATCCATCAGGGAGAGATACTTGCCAAACAAAAGTGACATAGATAAAAGACACAGGAAGGACTAGACCTGTATTTGCTGCTTTGAATACAAAAGCCAGAAATTGGAACGTTGGTAGCCTTGAGAAGCTTAGAACAAACCCTGGCAGACAGACCTGAGGCTGACAGTCACATGTAACTTAAGTTCTGCCAACAATTTACTTGGACCTGCAAGAAAATTCTTCCCTTGAGACACCAGTATAGAACTCACTTGTGCTGATATGATTGTAGTTCAATGTGACCCTTCAATTTTCTGACCTAAAAAAAAGAAAAGAAAAAAAGCTATTTAATCTTGTTGGTTTAAATGACAGACTTTGTTGTAATTTTTAGGTCAATAATAGAAAACTAATGCATTAAATTACCATGTATTCCAAGACTAAACCTTTAAGCCATCATTTCTCTTTGCAAAAGTCACATAGCTGTTCTCTCAGATTGCACTGCCACTGAGGCAAAGCACTTTTCCAAAGGCTGGATGTTACCTAAAGAACACAGTTTCCAGCACTGTTTTATTTAAATACAAAATTCCCTTCATCATCTATAAGTCCTTACCTTTTGCACCAACTAAACATTTTGTACAAGGTGATACAAATATAGTGATCTTCTTCTTCTTTCACAAACATGCTGAAAGCATTTCTATCTCAAGAAATTTTCATTTGCTCTTCCCTTTTCTTTCTTTCTTTCTTTCTTTCTTTCTTTCTTTCTTTCTTTCTTTCTTTCTTTCTTTCTTTCTTTCTTTCTTTCTTTTTTTTCTTGTTTGGGATTTATTGAGGTTACAAAGAATTAGGGTACACTGATTGCATTTGTTAGGTAAATTCCCTCTTATAATTGTGTCCTGCCCCCAAGAGGTGCGTGTATCACTGTGACTCCCTCCATGTCCCTCCCTCTTCCCCTCTCTCTCTCATCCTCTTGCCCCCACCATGTATTAGATCATGTGTTGGTTTCATATTAGAGTTGAGTACATTGGATTCTTGCTTGTCCATTCTTATGATGCTTTGCTAAGAAGAATGTGTTCCACCTCCATCCAGGTTAATACAAAAGATGTAAAGTCTCCATCTCTTTTAATGGCTGAATAAGTATTCCAGGGTATACATATATGAAGCTTGTTACCAATACTGGATTGGTGGGCATTTAGATTGTTTCCACATTTTGGTGATTGTAAATTGAGCTGTGACAAACAGTCTAGTGCAATGTCCTTTTGATAAAATGATTTTTTTTTTTCCTTCTGGGTAGAGGCCTAGTAGTGGGATTGCTGGTTCAAATAGGATGCCTACTAATTTGAGTTCTTTGTGTTTTCTTCATACTTCCTTCCAAAAAGGTTGTATTAATTTGCAGTCCCACCAGCAGTGTAAAAGTGTTCCCTTCTCACGGCGTCCACGCCAGCATCTGCAGTTGTGAGATTTTGTGGTGTGGGCCATTCTCACTGGAGTTAGGTGATATCTCAGAGTGGTTTTGATTTGCTTTTCTCTCATAATTACAGATGATGATAATTTTTTTCCTATGTCTGTTAGCCATTTGTGTGTCTTCTTTAGAGAAGGTTCTGTTCATCTGTCTTGCCCAGTGATAATTTCTTCCCTTTCTCTACACAGATCTCTGTACAGTAGTGGCATGTTCTTCCTCCCCATCTAATTTGCATCATTGTCATGGAATAATGCACCTTTTCCATTTGTCTGTACTTACACTGCTCAACTTTCCTTTATAAGGCTTATGACACCTAGCATTATTTTATGTTTATTAATTGACCATATATTTACTGAGTTTTATAAAAGCAAAATCTGTATTTATTCCATTCAACATTACATTTGCAGAACCTAGAAAAAAAATCCTCAAAATGTAGTGTTCATTAAGTCTGTGGTAAATCACTGTTGGGTTATGAAACTATGATATTTGGGTGAAGTATTCTTTACCACATTTACCTTAGATACAAAGTGTAAATGTGGTGAGATATTGATTGGACAGTATGATATTATCCTCAGAGCTGGAAAACTGTAGTAGATCCATTACACCCATCTTTTCTCAGATATCTCTGGCAAAATCTTTAAATTTTGCTGTATGCACTCAGATTTATATTTTGAGTCTTTGAGTTCTTTTCTTGATATATACTGAGCTCTCTCTGTAAGTGGGTTCATCTACAACTCATTTGTGACTGCTTTTAAATTCTTACTTCCTTTTCCTGATCTAGACCATTGTGCCTAACTTTTCATTATTACTGTTAAATGTACTACAGGAAAAATGTTGCTTTTTATTTTAGGAAGAAAAATAGCCTAAAAAACAGTTAAAACCAAGTCGATATTCTAGTCAGCACACCCTCTACAGACACACCTACATACATACTCTTGCTCAGCGATTGCACAAGAATTCATCCAGAATTCCAGCTATTAACTGGGCACCATCCGCTGTTGTTTCATGGTACAACCTGACTCAAATTGTCACACTATCATTAGTTAATTTAAGCCCAATACAATAAAAGTATTTATAATCTTTCAAATCTGTCCATTCCTTTCCTCAGCTGCCATTTTAATTCAAATCTTTACCAACTTTTACAGTTTGTAGCAAGCTATAATGGGCAACTGGTGTATAAACCTGAGTTTGCTTAATAACTATAATGCATGTAATCTAATCCTCATATCACTATTTTGTAACTTGAACATATTACATAAATACCAAATATCAGGAAGCCTATATTACCTTTACCCTAATAAACTATATAATTTTTGAATATTATCAAATTATGTGGTCACACACATATTATCATTACTAGACTCATACTAATAAAGAATTAATATCCAAAATATATAAAGAACTCAAACTTAATACTTACAAAACAATAGCCCAATTTAAACATGAGCAGGGAATCAGAGTAAACACTTCTTAAAAGAAGACATACAAATAGTCAACATATATTAATATATAAAAAATATGCTCAACAGTGTGAATCATCAGGAAAATGCAAATTAAAACCATAAGGAAATGCTACTTTACAGCTGTTAAAATGGCTTTTACCAAAAAACAAGCAAACAAAAAAATTCTAAAAGATAACCACTGTTGGTGAGAGAAAAGGGAACCCTCATACTCGGCTGGTGGGGAAATAAATTAGTATAACTATTAGAACAACAGTATAGAGGTTTCTTTTTCTTTTCTTTTTTTTTTTTTTTTAATAGAGACAGAGTTTCACTTTATCACCCATGGTAGAGTGCCATGGCATCACACAGCTCACAGCAACCTCCAGCTCCTGGGCTTAGGTGATTCTCTTGCCTCAGCCTCCCAAGTAGCTGGGACTACAGGCGCCCACCACAACGCCCGGCTATTCTATTGTTGCAGTTTTGGCTGGGGCTGGGTTTGAACCCACCACCCTCGGTATATGGGGCCGGCGCCCTGCTCACTGAGCCACAGGCGCCGCCCATAGAGGTTTCTAATAAAATTAAAAAAAAAAATAGAACTCCTGTAATATCCAGTAACCCAACTTCTGAGTATATACCTAAAGTGAAATGAAATCAGTATCTTCAAGAGATATCTTCACTACTATGTTCACTGTAGCATTATTCACAATAGCCAAGATGTGGAGCTAAGCTAAGTGTCCATCAATGGATGAATGGATACAGAAAATGTGTTATATACTCCTATGCACAATGAAATACTATTCAGTCTTAAAAGGAAAGAAATCTTGACTTTTGTAGCAAGTATCAACCTGGAAGACATTATACCAGGTGAAATAAGCAAGGCACCAAAATACAATAGAACTAAAGCACAATCTCGTTTAAATATGAAATACAAAGAAGTTAATCTCATGGCAACAGAGAGTAAAATGTTAAGAGAGGCTGAAAGGATGGAAGGGAGAGTGGATATGGTGATCAAATGATACAAATTTTCAGTTAAAAAAAAAAGAAAGAAAGAAAGAAAAATTAAGTTCTGGATTTCTACTGTGCAGCAGGGTGGCCATAGTTAATAATAATGTACTGTATACTTCAAAATTGCAAAGTGAGTAGATATTAAATGTTCTCCTCACAAAAAAAAAAATAATATGGGGGTGATAGACATGGTAATTAGCTTGATACTGTAAAAAAGAAAAAAAAAGAAAATTATAAAATTTTACCGAAGACCAAGAAGAAAAGCTACAAATAAAGAGACATACATTCCTATATCAGAAGACTGGAGCATTTCAAAATGCTAACATTAGTACTGCTTTCTTTTGATGTAATTTAGTGTTTACTCTTAATACTAATAGCTTTTAATCAGAATTATGTTTATTCGAATACTTTTTGTTTCTTTTACCCAATCAACTACTCATGCAACTATATTTTAAGGCAACTATAAAATCAAATTATTACTGTCTAGTTCCACAGCATATTTTCCATCAGAATTATAACATTTTAAATGTAGATTACTCCAGGAATGTTTATGACTTGTTAATCATCTAATTCAAACACACTATCCAAGTTTGATTATTTATAACTTAAAATGTATGCCTATATTTTTAACATTTCAGAATTTTTCCAAAATTCGCTCAACCTCCTCTCTCAAGTTTTGTTCTTCCCATCCTGGACTTTTGCTTCCAGCAGACTCATTTGACTGACTTTGCCTACATATGACATGCTCATTCCAGCCTGCAACTAATTCAACCAACAGATGGTAAATGTGAAACAGCGCTAGACACCATTGTGCTTGTGATTTTGTCCCACTTCACATTCTTCTGCTTCCTTCTTTAAAATCCAGTTTCTCTTTGAATTTCTCCAATATTTTTTTTTTTTTTTTTTTAAATCAGGTGTTTCTAACTCTTCGCACACTCCTTCTGGATGCTGGAGGCATTTGCGACTGTGCTTTTCACCTTGTATATTTGCACTTGTTTGTACTCTGCTTTGTGAACATATGAAGAAAGCTCAGGAGCCCACTGTCTTTACGTACAAATCCTTTTTCTTAAATCTTTTATCTGTGACCCCTGAAAATGGTTCTATATAGTGGACATTCAGTAAGTAGAAGCTGAGCATTAAAAATGGATAATTATTTTTTAAAAGTCTAATAAGTGATAGAAGAAAATAGCGCAGACATTTAAAGGATTTTATAAAAAGAACAGAAATTCAAAGCAGAAGAAAAGATTAAATAGAAAGGGGTGTATGACACAATTATGACTTGTAAACTATCCATAGCCTTTACTAGATATGATTAAACCTAAATAGTGAAGAGATTTCTATCCTGCAAGATTATTAGTCATATGATTTTGAGCAATGTTGCTGCTTATTTACATAGATAACAAGTCGACTTAACTTCATAAGTAGATACGGACTTTTGAGTTCTTAAATAAAAGAAAAAAGAGTGAGAGTGTAATCCTATGTGGGTTTTTTTTTTGTAGTCTCAGAGAAATATCAAGCCCTTTTAAATGTACTTGAATGAACTTCTGAGCTTAATAAACTTATGTTTTGCCAAAGTCAAATTAAGATATACTCAAAATTTAATTTTGAGGCTAATTTAATAACTCAGCATGTCACCCTTAGTCTTACGGATTTATATCCTTATCCAAACCCCATAGGACATTTTATAATCAAGTAAACAAAAATTTAGGAGTCATTTAAAACATCTTAGAAGACTGGACGAATTCACAATATCTAAATGTTTTCATCTGTGCTACTGTGTGTGTGTATACTTTATTTCATTTTTTTTAGAGAATAAATTTAAAGCAATTTGAGGTTAGTTTTTTAATGTATTCAAATTTACATTGAACTACTGATAATCACTGTATAAGAAGAAACAAATATTTTATTGAAAAACAAAGTAAAAGTTATTAGTTAACTAAAATAAGGAATTCGCTTTTATATTAAGTTTATATTTCTTACTCTCCCAATACGAGATATTATAGAGAAAGAACCTGAAGCTTACTTAAGATTACCACCTAAATATTACATAATTAATAACATAAAATTTAACATTATAAAAACTAATGATTAGCTCTGTGATCTCATCTTTTACTTCTTCAACCTGGCATCACGGCCAGAAACTGGGAAGACACAAGGACCTGTTCTATTATTATTTCATAACATTTTCATTTCATTTGAATTATTTTTCTTTCTGTTCTTATTTTTGTTTAGATTTAGTCTATGGTGATAGTTAAAGAAATAAGAATTTGCAAAGTGGACTATTCTCAAACAATCAAATTGATCAACTCCATCAAACCAAACCATGGTATATAAAGTTCCAATTCCTTTTATACCAGCTTGTTCAGGACCATATTTGTAGGATTAGACCACAGAAAATCTGAATTGACAGTAAGTTAGTAGCCACTCATTGGTTTTAAAGTTAAGTTCACTGACTTCGCTGGCAACTTGGTTACTGTACAAAATCGGACTGATTTTTGCTAAGAAAAATCCAAAGATTTTTAAATTTTTAAAACCTAAGAACTCTCACTTTTGCAAAAGTTTTACCCCTCTTTTTGATTATGCCATTGTTTCCCATGGTAAATAAAATCATTTTTCTCTTCCTACTATAGGGATGTCCATTGCAGTCTTTGGTTTATTTTGCTTAACTTACTTTATTTTGCAGTGGCTATTCACAGGTGTGATCATAGCACATGGCAGCCTCATACTTCTAGCCTCAAGAAATCCTCCCATCTCAGCCTCCCAGTAGCTAAGACTGCAGGTGTGTGCTACTAAGCCTATCTGAGGATTCTTTTTACTTCATATATACATATATGTATATATATATATATATAAATTTATAATTCTAGTTCTCTGATAATGTTTTTGTGTGCTCATATATTTTCTTGAACCTGTTAATCATTATTATTTTAAACTATATCTTCTCATGCTTCCCAACGTGGATACATCTGTGGATATATTTTAATTAAAAAAATCCATATTTATTTTGGTTTTCTATATTTTATATTCAGATATTGTTTCTTGAGACTCTTGGCAGTTGTTGGTTAGACGTAAGAGATTTTGCAGGATAATTACAAATGCTTTGAATCATGTCATTTTCCTTCAGAGACTGTTCAACCATCAATGTAAGATGGGGAGGTTATTTCAGTCCATTTAGGGACTAGGTTAGTTGGTTTGTGATTTGCAGGATTTGTAAGACTTTATCTCTGTTTTATTCCTTTTTTTTTTTTTTTTGTAGAGACAGAGTCTCACCGTACCACCCTCGGGTAGAGTGCTGTGGCATCACACGGCTCACAGCAACCTCTAACTCTTGGGCTTATGCGATTCTCTTGCCTCAGCCTCCCAAGCAGCTGGGACTACAGGCGCCCGCCACAACACCCGGCTATTTTTTTGTTGCAGTTTGGCCGGGGCTGGGTTTGAACCCGCCACCCTTGGCATATGGGGCCGGCGCCTTACTCACTGAGCCACAGGCGCCGCCCCCATCTCTGTTTTATTCTTACTACTAGTTTGTACCATCCTGGGCTTTCAGTTGAGAACATGAGGTGATTCATTTTACTCCTCTGCAATTTTTGTGTCCTCAGAACAGTGAAGTTACCTGGTATCTTTCCCTATGTTTAGAAAACACTTTTTTCTAGATTCTTATCCTCTTCATCTGAAGAACTTCAGAAATATGCAAAGACCTAAGCTATTTAGTGGAACCAACACTGAAGCTATACATTGGAAGCATTGCACCAGGATGTTTTCACGGGCTCACCAAGAAACTGCAGTAATTCTCAGTTACGATAAGGGCCTTGAGTAGACAGACACACGCATACTTTGCATACTTTCTTTATCCACCAAATCTTTGAAGAAAGAAGAGGGAAGGAAACAAATTATATGACCTATGAGAAAAATACATTGCTAAATACTATTTTTAATAATTTCATTCAAGATTAGATATAGAACATTATAAGAAAAAACTTACTGTCTTTTTCTTATGTCCACACCGAGAGTGTTTCCCCACGACACTCTTCAGTCCCATCACAGTCCCTTAAATTGTTTCTCCAGAAATGAGAAGGAACAAGTGCTTAATAGATAAGAACCTGAAATTAACCTGGCTCTATATTCAGCCTTTGGTGGAGTAGATCCATTAAATGCAAATATACATAGTAAGAGGTTCAGCCTCATCCTCCTGATTGTTAACTTTTACACCGAGTCGATGGCCAAACTCAAGGCTGTCACTTGGGACGACATGGCTAGGTGAAGCAATCAAAACTAGACCAGAATAGAAGAGACTCCACCAAGATCACTCATCATCCCCATTTCTAAACCAGAAACACAATTCATTAGGCATTCCATAAATTTTTCCTTCTTTCAAATTTTCGCTTGGCTAGTGGGAAAATCAGGTTAGGTATGCTATGTATGCAATGTGAGCCCACTGTCTTCAATTCAGTGAGTGATCTGTGTGCGGTTACTCACACCGGTGAAACACGGTGACATTTTGAGTGTCATGGAAATAGTGTTAGTTTAGAGATGATGTCCCTCCACTTGAGTATTGGTGGGGCTGTAACTTGCTCTTAACTAGTCAAATAGGACAAGATGATGGGATGAATCTCCCATGATTATGCTATATTATACAAGACTAAAACTTATGCAAGTTGATAAGACTCGTTTTCCTGGCTGTGTAAAAACCATCACAGCCTGAAGATGGTTTTTAGAGCACATCAACTGCCATGATGTGCTAAGAGCCATGTTAGGTATATTAGTTAAGCTTCTAAATACCTGCTAAACCAAATTTTTTTTTTTTGTGTGTGTGTGTATAAAAAGATTATTTTTAGTATAGAAGAGCCTCTGTAAATTGATCACCCAAGGGACTGTAACAAGCAGGTTAACATATGGAGGTGGCCAACATAATGAACTAGGCCTACTGTACTGATATGTACATGTGGTGCATGTCTGGTCTGTGAAAACTAGGTCAAGTTAAAGAGGTGGTCTGTGCAGGGAGGTGGTCAACTATGGAGGTTCTACTGTAATTGGCTCACATAACTATGGAGTTGAGTTATAAGGCTGGCAAGTCCAAAATCTGCCTGACAGATCAGCAGGGAAGAGCTGACAACATACTTCGTATCCAAAGGCCATCAGGATGGCGGAATTCCCTGTTGCTTAGGAGAGGTAAGCTTTTTGCTCTATTCATGACTAACTAAGTAGATAAACCCCACCCATACTATATATTATGAAGAAAAATCTGCCCTACTCAGAATTCATTGATTTAAGTGTTAATATTATCTAAAAGTATTTTTATAGGAACATTTAGACCAAATATCTGGACCCTGTGGCCAACCCAAATGGACAGACAAAATTAACCACCACAACAGGGGACTATTGGCAGACTCGATGAGCTGAGAGCTTCAGTACAATGGCAAAGAAATTAATTTTTCTAACCATCAAGCAAACTTGGAAAAGGACCCACTGCTGTCACAGAGGTCACCGTTCTAGGAGATATCTTGATTGCAACTTTGTAAAGACTCTGATTAAAGAACTAGCTGGACTGTGCCTAGGCTCCTCACCCACAGGAACTGTGAGATAATAACTGTGTGCTATGTTAAGACACTAAGTTTATGATAATTATCACACAGGAAAATAAAATTAATATGATGCAAATCTGAATTAGTCAATATAATAAGTTTAGATGAAGAAGATGGTTTTTAGAGTAAAAAAACCTTTAAAATTTGTGAATTGAATGATTTGACAATAAATGCTGTAGTTTTACACACCAAATAAATGCAGTGGATTCCAGGATATCTGTTCAGTCTGCATGAAAACAAACAAAAAAAAACTGCACTAACATGTTAGTTGAGTTCCCTATCAATTATAAATGAATATAGAATACATTCATATATTTAATTTGCATTTGGAACATGGCAACCGAAAAGAGCATAAGCTAATCAAATCACAGCCTGAAGAAATTTTTATGAGAATAGGTGAAACTTGTATCACTCCTTGTCCTCAACACAGATATTTTCACAAAGATGAGATCTTGCTATGCCATTTACAAGGTTTATTCTGGTGATTGTTAGGAAGTATAAAATCAAGATAGAAATGGCCTAATTTAAAAAGTATGCTTGAAAACTATTACCTAGTCATTTTAAAATTTTCAATTTTATTTTATAAGTATCATTATGGTCTTTTCTCATGGTAAACAATTTGCTTTCATAAAATAACCCCAAAAGCCAGTCAGAATTCTACCTAGTCATCAACTAAAGATAATTTTCTAGAAAAAAAATTGTGTAAGAAAAGTGGGCACAAATTGTTTTTCTTAAAGAGTTTGGAAAATTAATTTACTTTCTATTTCTTGCAAATTCTCTCATGATAATTTACTAGTATTGAATTGTATAACATAAACTATGTGTAGGTAACTATTCATATGGTTTATCATATACAGTATGTATATTTCTCTATAAGAATACTAAATATGAATACTAAAAGCCAGTCAGGGTGGCATAAAATGATCATGAAAATATATGTAAATCAGTATTATGTAATTTAACAAACAAGTCTTGTATCAATAATATTCAAATACATATAGACTTATTTAGCCATTATCATATTATTCCGCCAAAGATAATTGGAATCAGAAGGCATAAAGTGACACTTCCGGAAATGTTGGTGTTTTGGAGAACTTCTTTCCAATCCATTATTTTTTGATAATAATGAAATGGATCTGTGGTTATATAGGATTTGGGATAACACATGGAACACATCTAAAGAATCTCAGTGACAAAGGGAAACAAAACTCTCCGTGGGCTCTAACCTGTTTTCTAAGTAGAATGTAACTTCCTTTGACCCTTTCTTAAGACATCACGTTCAAGGCAAGCTTGGTTCTCCTGGTATTCCTTTTCTTTCTGGAAGATTTTATGTATGTTCGTGTTTTCCTCAATGCTAAGCATACAGTGAAAATATACCCAAAATACACTGCCTAACTAGCATATTGTTTCACATTTCATTACATTATATTTCAACCAATTTATTTATAATATAAACATGGATGATTTTGTCCCCTCAGAAGACACTTGCAATTCCTTAGACAGTTTCAAATGTCACAATTGGCCAGATATTACTGACATAGAGTGGAGATCAGGAACGCTACAAAACATAACACAGTATAAAAAATTGTCTTCTACCACAAAATGTCACCAGTGCCGGGGCTAAGCAAGTGTTTAAAGAAAGAAAAGCATGGGCATGGGCGGCGCCTGTGGCTCAGTGAGTAGGGCGCCAGCCCCATATGCAGAGGGTGGCGGGTTCAAACCCAGCCCCGGCCAAACTGCAACCAAAAAATAGCCGGGCGTTGTGGCGGGCGCCTGTAGTCCCAGCTGCTCGGGAGGCTGAGGCAAGAGAATCGTGTAAGCCCAAGAGTTAAGAGGTTGCTGTGAGCCCTGTGACCCTACGGCACTCTACCCAAGGGCGGTACAGTGAGACTCTGTCTCTACAAAAAAAAAAAAAAAAAAAAGCATGGGCAGCACCTCTGGCTCAAAGGGGTAGGGTGCCGGCCCCCTATGCTGGAGGTGACGGGTTCAAACCCAGCCCTGGCCAAAAACTGAAAAAAAAAAAAAAGAAAGAAAGAAAGGAAAAGCATGGAATTATTTAATTGCTTGCAAAAGATAGTCATGACTGGGAAAAAAGTGTTTGTTAGATTATATTAAGAGAGAGTTTGGTTCATCAGGGATTCTTTTCTTGAATGAGGTAGACTATTTCATATCCATACTGCTTTATTTCCTCAACTCACTGAATCTGTTCTGCTGTAGATACAACATTTCAAAAGAAAGGTAAATGCGAAGATGATGAACCTGTAGTCGAAATGGAGAACACATCGGCTAATTCTCTAATTCTGGAAGGACAAAACAGTTCTGATTGACCTGATGAGAGATTAATTGAAAATGATTTGGGTCCAAAAATAAGATAATTTATTGATATGAATATGCTAATATGAATAAATTGGTATTCACAGCAATAATTTGAGTTCCGCGGCTTTTATGCTGAAGTTCCCTATTAAAATGTGAATCTAAAATTTTAAATGGCTTATAATGTAATGGGGACTCATGGCTACATGGCATACATAAGCTATTGTAAGGGGTCTTTTCAGGGACTCCACGTAAAATTAGGCTCAGCGGGATCAAAGCTAGAGATTTGATTAGAAATATAAATAGTCCAACCCAAACTCCTTTGATTTTAAATAGTTATATAGGATGACACGACCCTACAGCACTTCTACTGAATTATAGTCATGCTACTTTACAGAAATTCCAATATTAGTATTTTTTTTAGTTATTCAAGGGTAGGATTAAAAAATTTAAATGAGCATTTCTTCCCTATGTCATCTCTTATTTTAAAAGAAGAAACATGAAGCTGACATTCATATTTTATTTGATGTATTGATGCATAAATTGCTACCATTTGAATGCTAAGTGGGGGTTATGGTGAAGTCAGAAATTTTGCCACATATAACTTTATTCCTACTAGGTAGCACAGTAGTTGGCACATAGTGTCTGCTCAATAAATATTTGATGATTATGATCATTCTGTAGGAGGACTGCAAAGACTCATCTGCAATTGATATACTTAATACATTTAGAAATTTTTAAACTAATTTTATTTATTTTTTTTAATTTATCCACTATAGTCTTACCAGTAACTGGCATTGCTTGTACTTTCTCCTTGGCTTCGAGTAGGCCAAAGATGATAGCCGATTGTCTATCTAGGTTAGGGTTGGGGTTATGGTTGGAGTTATTTATTTCATGGTTTTTCTTGCTAGATGTACACAGTTACACTGAACTGTAACAAACAGATTCCCAGCAACTCTGTTTCATGGTTAGCTACACATTGTGGGGTCATTTATTTTGTGTAATCGATTTGTAATATCTGCAATATTCATGAGTAAAATAATTCCAGTATCATCATAAAGCTCATCGTTATAGCCAATATTAAGAGTATTTATGTTAATAGTTATTTCAACCATTAGACTTCACTTCATGGTTCTTGGGACCAAATATCACAATTAAAAGTTAGAACTGCTCTAGGACTTTGTGAAGCCTACACGAGTGACTTCCCCTTGGAGTGATGAATTGCTCTATAAAAAAAGGAGAAAAAATATGATGACTGATATTATGCCTTTTACTTTAGACATGCCAATGTGTGCCTTACTTTAGACATGCCAATGTAGACACATATATTTAGGAAGAATAAGAAAAGCATAAAATAGTTGTAATTCTTTCCTAAAAATTACAAATGAGAGAAAAGTGCAAAAAAGAGCAACCTCCTCTTTCCTTACACCCTAGTTTGGGGAAAGATCTTCAAGAATTCCAAATCACATTAGGACCTCATTTGAAGAATATAGCATTGTTCTTGCTCTGGATTCAGAAACTTCACTGATATGTTTTTTCTTGTATTCTATTTGCAGGGCAAAACTGACCAGCTAACGATTATAACTGGGAAACTACAGACAGATTGGTGCAGTCCAGTGACATCACACACCCTAGGACTTTGCTAGGGGCCTCACGGGAAGACAAGGGATTTAACTTTACATGCCATGCTATATCAAAAGAAAGATGGTTCATAGTATTACAGCGTCAAAATAGATTATAATCTGGCACAATTTCATAAATGGAGGAGGCATAAAAGGATATACATCAGAAAGTTTCTGTCATCTGTAGGGGGAGGGTTGTGTAAGACTTTTAGAATGACAGACACGAAGTAAAGTGAGATAGTTAATTTCAAGTAAAAAAAAAAAAATTGAGTGCAGCCCAAATTGCTGACGTATAGATTGTGAACAAATAAGAAATTAAGTTTTTGGATGATTTGTTACAGAACATTAAATAACTGAAACGAGGATATTGAGGCAAGAAGCATAAAAAAATTCTGAAAGTACAACGGTCTACTTTTTAGAATAGTTCCAGATTGTTGGTACAAAATTATTATTCATGATCTCATTTGTTTGTAGGAAACTTTTTCTAAAGATACTTTTCTGAAGCTAATTAAAAGAAAATCTGTGTCTTTGAAGAAAACAATTTGCATTCTGGTTGGTCAGTGGTTCTTTATGCTTAATGATTCACATAACTAGGAAAACATGTTTTTATGGTTATTGCTGTTTTTTAAAAAGTTTTCCTTCATTAAGATTTGGAAACATATACCCACCTTAAAATATACTCACTAAGTCTGTGCACATGTTTGTTAATAGCAATTAGATGTGGCCAATATGAACCTGGAGAGTACTACTGTGAGTGTTTGTATTTGTTTTGCAGTGGATTGAAAAGGAATATTTGGATCTCATCATTGTGGAGTGTGTGATCTCATTTATTCAACAGCCACGCCTCGTTCACAGTTACAAGTTTACATCAAGGTGAAGAATGAAGAGTCCGCAAGCTCCTTCTTGATTTCCTCCCTCACTCAGTTCATCTATGTTCTCTATTCCCCTGTTTCCCAGTGACGGGATTCTGTCCTCCCTTCCTGGCATGTCCTTTTTTCATAAATATCCATTCTTCAGTTGCATATTATTGTATTAGATAAAGGACTCACGCATAGTCCACCTACCTTAAACTTTACTACTCCTTGCTACAAATTTGTGGTTCACTCTAATAGCACTTTATCGCCATTAAGAAATAGACTCATTGGTTTGCTTTTTATATTTTATTGTTTTTCCTTTTTATCTGTCTTTTCTTCCTGAAAATAGACTTCAAAAGACCATGGCTTTTTGTTTTGTTCAATGTACTCTTTCTAGTGCTTAGAACAGTTTCTCATAAATATCTGTTGAATGAATATATAAGTGGATGAATGCATGCTGTACAATAAAGCCCATCCTTTTCACAAAGAATCCCCAATATCTTAGTGGCTTATAAAAAAAATTATTTATTGCATTGGTTGGGGGGAGTTGACCCATGTCTTCTCATTCCAGGATTATCTAGAGCCTCCATTATCAGAAAAATTGACTATGGGGGCAGCGCCTGTGGCTCAGTGAGTAGGGCGCTGGCCCCATATGCCGAGGGTGGCGGGTTCAAACCCAGCCCCGGCCAAACTGCAACAAAAAAATAGCCGGGCGTTGTGGCGGGCGCCTGTAGTCCCAGCTGCTCGGGAGGCTGAGGCAAGAGAATCGCGTTAAGCCCAAGAGTTAGAGGTTGCTGTGAGCTGTGTGACGCCACGGCAGTAAAAAAAAAAAAAAAAAGAAAGAAAAATTGACTATGAAGATGGCAAGGGGACAGAGATTAAGTAAATCACACAAGGATTCACAAACTCACCCATTCAGAAATGCTAAAGAGAAATTCAATCACATTTCATTGGCCACAGTAGATTGGCCTGTGCCTGCCATGTGTCAAGAAAAGGTAAGATGCGATTGTGGCAGAGATGGCGTTTGCATGGCTGGTTAGGGAAGATTTCTATGATACGGTGACATTTACTTAGTTCAGATTTGATTTCTTGTTAGAGGCTGAAAGCTCAAGTTCTCTTTAACAAAATTTATATACCAGTTCTGTGTGATCTGTCAAATATATATATATAGCTGTCCTTACTTTATAGGATTGCTGCATTAAATGAAATAATTTATTTACACAGAACACTTCGTACAGTGTTTGGGAACTAGTAAATGTTCAAAAATATTATCCGTTATTAGTAAAATTATCATTCCCATTTGAATTCACTTTGAATTAAATTGTAAGTCTTCATCCAACCAATGAAATACAAAAACATATCTCAAGTGAGTAGGCTCATGATAATTAGATTTTGTCCTTAAAATGACCTGTGGGTGAGGGCCATCTAATAAAATGTTAATTTTGAGTCATGCTTGGGTGATGGAGTGGCTACTCACTAATTGGCATGAAAGTTAGGTGATACTTTTAAAAATCAAATCAATGATACAAGAATACATGGGGATTAATTCAAGCAAGAATTCGTGCTTTCTCAGAAACCAAGCAACTCAGTCCTGCCAGAAATATGGAGTCATTCTAAGAAACCAAGCAACTCAGTCCTGTGAGATATATGGGATCAAATTTATGTCCATAATTTATAGTTTTTTTAAAATTTTTATCTATTCATTACAGCTACAGAGCCTTGCTTTGTCACCCAGGCTGGAATGCGGTGCCTCAATCATAGCTCATTATAACCTTAAATTCCTGGACTCAAGCAATCCCTCTTCTCACTCCAAAGTAGCTAGAATCATAGACGCCTGCCATTACAGTTAGCTTTCTTTTTTTTTTTTTTTAATTTTTATAGAAATACAGTATCCCTATGTTGAACAGGCTGGTCTCAACCTCTTGGGACTCAAGCAATTCTCCTTGTCTCAGTCTCCCAGGCATTAGCCACTGTTTTCAGCTATAATTTATATTTTATATATAATTCATCTACTAGCAATTGTTGCCTGAGCTAAGCAGTAGGACTGTGTTGCTCAAGAATAATAAGTAACGTTAGAAATGGTAAACAAATATTCTCCTTGATTGCTTTGAGGTAATTACAAATTTTTAAGAGTCCGTGGGAATGTACTATACCCTGGAATGCTATGAAAAGAATTTAAAAAGATACAGCTAGTAGTATTGATAATTATATAATACTAAGGTTGTTGACTTTACCAATGAAGAGGTAAGATGAGACTCTATAATGATAGTTTCAAAGGAAATATTGACCAGAATTCATTTACTGTGAAGAAAAGTGATGATGAATTTACACACAAAAATAGATACAAGTAAAACTCTCTAATATTCAGTACCTCCTACACTGTTTTAACCTCCATAATCAAAGTTTAAGATAATTAGGCACCGTGGCTAAACATATGCTACACATTAATTCAGTAATTGCTAAGAATTTCCACAGGAAGATAAGAATGTATACCTTAATACCTGAATCATTAAGGACGTTACGTTAACTACGTGTTATAAATCATGAGCATTTCTAAAATTTAGCTCATAGCAATTCTGGAAAGCTTACTTAAAGTTATATGTACGAAGAGTTAAGAAGACAGAAGAATAACATCAAACGGTTGCTTACCATCATATGATACCAATTAGTGTTTTCACAAACACTGGTTATTAAGGAGTTCTGTGCAACTTACATTTCCATTTCAATTTAACACGTTTAATCTAGGTGTTTAGTTGTTCACGGGTATGAGAATTTATTTTGCCATTCACGGAGATCACAGTTGTAAGTCTGATATTCCCAACTTGTCTGAGAGTTTTCCACCTCAAGTTTAAGAAAAGAAATTACCATGCCTCAAGGCACTAAATTACTTTTAGTATTATAATTCCTAGTCCTTTGTCTCTCCTTGATCCTCCGACATTTTTTTCATATCTCCTCTTGTAGTGCACTTAAGCAGAGCTATTTTGATTAAATAACCCTCCAGAGAACTGAGATTCTAATACAATAGTCTTCCAAACAGGTTATTCTTGAGTACATATTGCTATTATGCAGTGTAGATATAAAATCAGTATTTCATAAATGCATGTTTCTGTGAAACCTGCCAACTAGATGA
Source organism: Nycticebus coucang (assembly GCF_027406575.1). Classification (NCBI taxonomy): domain Eukaryota; kingdom Metazoa; phylum Chordata; class Mammalia; order Primates; family Lorisidae; genus Nycticebus; species Nycticebus coucang. Next base: position 20,008,607 of record NC_069802.1, on the reverse strand, counting down.
ATATCTTTTTCACTGTTCCTGACATCATTGAATTATAAATAATAAAGCGAAGCTCAAATTATTTATTTGCAATTGAACAGCTCTGAGAAAAATTTGAGTTATCAATGATATAGTAACCTCCAGAAAAGTCAGTAACTTGAAAACTGCAGTGAATGCTATTTGAAATAATTTCCTGTAAATTGGGCAATTGCTCAGAATTGCCATGAATCAATTCTCCAAATCCAATAGAGTTAAAATGAGTGGTAGGTACATTCTTATTCAATTTATCTCTTTGAATCAAACTGCTCAGTGTTTTGGAGTTAAGCTGGCATTAGATGGGTGAAGTCTTACTAATTAGCATGATTTCACTCAGGTGAAGTATTACTAATTAGCACGGTTTCACCAAGGCAAAGCCCTTCTCTGCTAGTCAGAATCTGTACTCTTCTGAGAAGTTGTTTTGTGCTTTTTAAAAACAGCTCCCAGGAAAAATACCCTAATTTCTGGAGGTCAAAATATTACTATCTTTAAGCAGTTTGAAAATTTCAAATCTTGAAGTAAAACATGAGGCAATTTAATTGAATCTTCAGAACTTGTAAGTAAAATAAAGCTAAAAGTAGAATTTTTATGTGTGATTAATTATTAATTCCTTCTACTAGTCATATACTAGCTTTTTTTTTTTTTTTTTTGTAGAGACAGAGTTTCACTTTATTGCCCTCGGAAGAGTGCCGTGGCGTCACACAGCTCACAGCAACCTCCAACTCCTGGGCTTAGGCGATTCTCTTGCCTCAGCCTCCCGAGCAGCTGGGACCACAGGCGCCCGCCACAACACCCGGCTATTTTTTGGTTGCAGTTTGGCCAGGGCTGGGTTTGAACCCACCACCCTCGGCATATGGGGCCGGCACCCTACTCACTGAGCCACAGGCGCTGCCCCATATACTAGCTTTTTAATAAAGACTATTGTACATTGAGTTATTAGCAAACAAAAAGGACCACAAAGCCTGATTTTAGCATTAAATTTCCTATTTCACATAGTTGTCTTAGGAACAATTAAAAATTCTTGACAGACGAAAGAAAACAAAAATGTAAATCAGTGACAAAATACATAAAAGATAGATGTTGGGGGAAATAGCACTAAAAAAGAAGAAATAACATAAAATATCACTAAAATAAATATCACTAAAAAGCCAAAAGATAACAAGTGTTGATTAAGATGTGGAGAAAAGGGAACCCTTGCATTCTGTCAATGGCATTATAAACTCACGCAACTATTAAGAAAAATGTTGCTCATAAAAGTTGCTCATAAAACTAGAAGTATAATTAGCATAGTATCTAAAAATCCCACTGCTGGGTATTTGCCCCCCCCCCCAAAAAAAATATATATATATATGAAATGAGCATGTCGAGGGGGTATCTCCAGGGTCAGTGCTGCACTATTCACATCAGCCATCTATGGAATCAACCAAAATATCCATCAGAGAATGAATCCATGAACAGTCACAGTCCTTTCAATATCACTAACAGAGTAAATTTCCAATGTTTTCTTTTTCTTTCTTTCTTTTTTGTTTCTTGTGAGACAGAGTCTCACTTTGTCACCCTTGGTAGAGTGCCATGGTGTCATAGCTCACAGCCACCTCAAATTTTTGGGCTCAAGTGATTCTCTAGCCTCCGCCTCTCTAGTAGTTGGGCCTACAGGTGCCCACCACAACGCCCAGCTATTACTTTTAGAGATGGGATCTCACCCTTGCTCAGGCTGTTCTTGAACTTGAGATCTCAGGCTATCCACCTGCCTCAGCCTCCTAGAGTATTAAGATTACAGGCATAAGCAACCGCATCCCATAATTTCCAATGTTTTCAACACAAAAAAGTTAAATATTTGAGGTGATTGATAAGTTAATTATTCATTTAATCTATCCACATTGTATTCAAAAATCATATTATCAATTTGTACACCATAAACATAAATAGATACAGCTATGATTTGTTAAGTGATAACAATCTTTTTTAAAAAAAACTGTTTTGTGTATGGTTATATACACATATGTATACATGTACAGGGTGGCCATAAAGTTTGTGTGCAATTTAAAATAGTATTTGGTTTAAAATTGCACACAAACTTTGTGGCCACCCTGTATACACACACAGTATATTTTTTAAATTGTTTTTTTTTGAAACAAATATTCCTAATTTTTTTCTAGTTAATGAACTTAAGCAAGACCCTATCATTAATTTTTAAAATTGTTCTTCTTTAAAGATTTCAGAATGTTACAGGGGTATAAATGTTTTGGTTACATAAACTGCTTTTGTACAGTTACAAAACTGCTTTTGTTACATAACTGCTCTTGTAAAGTTTTAAGGGTGCCCCTCATGCAGAGAGTGAGCATTGTTATCTGATAGGCTAGAATTAACCCATGCCCTACCCCTTTCCACCTGCGTGTTGTCCATTGAGTTTTACTACAAAACGGACTTGTGACTTGTTACTTGTGAGTTTTGATTGATTAGTTCCAATTTAATAGTGAGTATCATTTTTGTAATACTTCCCTCCAGTTCCATCCAGCTTGTTACAGAAGGGAATAAGGGAGTAGTTCATTATTCTTTTCTTTCTTTCTTTTAGCCTGACGAGTCCTCCACGTTTTATTAATCCACTCTATATTGATTGGAACTTGGGTTGAGTCCACATTTTTGTAATTGTGAAAAGTGCTGTAATAAAAATCCAAGTGCACATGTCTTTTTCATAACAGGATATTTTTCCTTTGGGTAATAACCTCATGGTGGGATAGCCGGATCAAATGATAGCTCCACTTTTAGTTCTTTGAGATATCGCCATGCAACTTTTCACGCAGGTGATACCGCTTTGCAGTCCCACCAGTTCTGGGTAAGTGCTCCTTTCTGTCTGCGTCTATAGTTTGGGGCTTTTTGATAAAAGCCATTCTCACAGGACTTAGGTGATAACTCCACTGTGGTTTTGATTTACATTTCCCTGATTAGCAAAGTTGAGCATTTTTTCATGGGTTTGTTGACCATTAGTCTATTTGTTTTTGAAAAGCTTCTCTTCATGTCCTTTGCCTATTTTTCGTGGAGTTGAGTTTTTTCTTGCTGAATTGCTCGAGTTATTTATATGTTCAGATTAAGAGCTCTTTATTGGAGATGTAGCGTGCACACATATTCTCCCAACTATAGGTTGTCTGTTTGCACTATTAATTATTTCCTTGGCTGTGCAGAGGATTTTTAATTTAATCAGGCCCCATTTGATAATTTTCTCATCACTGTGATTGGCTTTGGGGTCTTTTTCATAAATTCTTTGCCTAGGCCAGTATCTATGTAAGAAAATGTTACAACATTCTCTTCTATAATTCTTATTATAGAAGTTTTGTGCCTTAGGTTTAAGCCTGTTTCCATCATAAATTAATTTTTGCAAATGGTGAGAGGTATGGATCCTGTTTCAATGTTCTACGTGTGTTTGTCCAATTTTCTCTGCACCATTTCTTGAATAGGGATTCTTTTTTTCCCAGTATATGCTATTGTCTGCTTTGTCAAAGATCAGATGGCATTATGAGGATCGTTTTATATCTGGTTTTTCTGTTATAATCCATTGGTCTGTATCTTTGTTGTTTGTTAACTATAGCCTTGTAGTGTAGCTTGAAATAAGTTAATGTAATCCGTCCCGATTTGTCCCTTTCACTTAAGGTTGCTTTGAATATTTCAGCTCTTTTATGGTTTCCTACAAAGTGTACAATTATTTTTTATAGATCTATAATAAATGATGTTCACATTTTAATGGGAGATTGCATTGAATCTGAAGATCACTTGGGGTAGTGTGGACATTTTAACTATGTTGAATCTGCCAGTTTAAGAGCATTAACATATTTTTCCATTTGTGTCGGTGTCGCAGGGCCGCTGACCAGCAGGGACGAGGACACCAACGGAAGGATCAAGCGCACTTTATTGTAGAAATGATACAGCTTGGGAAAAAGCAAGCTCTCCTCTTCCTCCCTCTTCTTTCTCCTGAAATGGAATCTGTACTGCCAGGGTTTGAGGCAGGAAGGTTCACACGGGATTCGGACAGACCCGTGGGGCGCCCTGCAGGCAGCTTGCGGAGGACAGGTGAGCAAGCGCCGCACGGCGCCGCAGCGTTCCCCCGGGTGGAAAGCCTTAAGTAGTGGCCAGAACAACAGTGGCTCTGAATCACGCCTAATGACCATTACTTGAGAAAGCACGGACACCTGCCTGACTAATCATCCTTATCAAAATAACCTGGCTCCTCGTGGCCCTCAGGCAAGAAAGCCTGATTGTCTCATCTTCCCTACAGAGTCTAAAGCCCTCCTGGAGGGACGCCTCTGCACTGAGTCTCACCGGCTGAGAAGGGGGCCCCGGGCTTAGGGAAGGGGCTCAGTCATAGGTTGCCCAATGTAGTACAAGCAGTTAGTGCGTCATCTGTTTCTGGGGAGCAGCTATCTCTACAGGTTAGGTTTTTCCCATCCCTCCGCCATTTTAGGCCAGCGGCCGTCGTCGTCTTACAGGTCTCTCCACACATTTGCTTACATCTTCTGCAGTTTCTTTCCTCAGTAACCCATAGTTCTCCTTATAAAGGTCTTTTATCTCCTAGGTTAAATATATTTCTATGTATTTTATATCCTTTGTTGCTATCGTAAAAGGTATTGAGTCTCTGATTTAATTCTCAGCTTAACTGTTAATGGTTGTACAGGATTGCTACTGATGTGTATACAGTAATTTTGCTCCCTGAGACTCTGCTAAATTTATTTACTAATTCCAGGAGATTCTTATCAGAATCTTGGGGGGTTTCTAGATATAAGGTCATATTCTTAGCAAAGAGTGATAGTTTGACTTCTGCCCCTATTTGGATGTGCTCGATTTCCTTCTCTTGTCTGATTGCCCTTCGTAGGATTTCCAGCACTACGTTGAACAGAAGTGGTCACAGTGGGCAACCCTGTCTAGTTCCAAATCAAAGAAGAAACACTTTCAATTGTACCCTATTCAGTATGATCTTTGCCTTGAGTTTGTGATATACGGCTTTTTAAATTTTGAGCTCCCTTCTTTCTATGCCTATTTGATTAAGAGTTCTTATCATTGAAGGGTACTAATTTTTTTCTAATGCTTTCTATTGAGATGATTGCATGATTTTTGTTTTTGCTTCTATTTGTGGGGTGAATCACTTCTATAGATTTGTGTATGTTGAAACATCCTTTCAGCCCTGGAATGAAGCAGCATGGTTGTGGTGGATTATTTTTTTAATGTGCTGCTTAATCGAGTTTGCTAGAATTTTATGGAGAATTTTTCCATCTATATTCATAAGGGATATTGGGCTGTAGTTTTCTTTTCTTTCCTTTCTTTCTTTTTTGTTTGTTTTCTTTTATTTTGTTTGTATCCTTTCCTGGGTGTTGGTATCCAGGTGATATTGGCTTCATAGAATGAGAGGAGGATTCCTTCATCCTCAGTGTTATGGAATCATTTCTGCAGGATAGCACCAGATCCTCATTGTAGATCTGACAAAATTTAGCTGTGAAAACACCTCGTCCTAGACTTTTTTTTGTGGAAGTTCTTTTTTACTGATACTTAACTTTTGTTATTTGATATTGGTCTGTTTAGAAGCTCTAGTTCTTCCTGACTGAGCCTATGGAAGCCGTATGCTTCCAAGCATTCGTCACCCCTCCACACTGTCAGGCTGGTATGTCCACAGGGCTTTCTTGCCACCTGGGTCCAGGACTAAGACCTCTTCCCTATGTCTCCCTGCACTGCTCTCACATCTTGGAGCATTGGACCCTGTCCTGTCTACTTGTCTAAGCCACCAGTACACAACTGGGTAGAAAGCTCTCAAGTTATGGTGGCCCCACTCTCCATGGCAGGCTTGGCTGGGAACATACACCCAAACTGGAGAAGCAGCTGTTCACATGCTTTTGATTTAGAGTCTCCTCCAGTCAGAACGCAGGGGATGGGCCATAGCTACCAGCCGGCTAGGACTGATGCTATACACAGAGGAGGTGCAGTGGTGTACATGAGGAAGGAGCGTCCAGGTGTAAGGAAGCCACTCTGTGGCACTCACCCTTTTGGACACCCAAGCTCTTGGGGTTCACTGGTTCACCCTACTTTTCCTATTTAGCCACTGTGCCTGGATTCATGGAGGGTGGTAGTGCCTCCAATATATTTTACCTTCCAGCCAGGTAGATGCATTAACCAATGTCACTAATTGGCCATCTTGCTTCAACCCCTGTCATCAATTTTGAAAGTTTTAATACACAATGATTAGAGAATAGGACCTGCGATATATTTTACACCTCTTTTTAGACATGAGGTATAAATAAAATAAGCCAACGAGAATGATAGCAGAATTGTAGAGCTATTGAATGAAATAATAATGGTCTTTCTACTACACAGACAATTAAAGGTGAAAGTAACTCTTGGAGGATTATTTTACTTGCTACCTTTTAAATTACAACCACTAAGTTAACCATGGTTGGTGATCTATCTAGCTTTTTGCATGAAAGGATATTCTTATGAAATAGAGTAGAACCTCTGTAGGTTGACCACCCAAGACACTGTAACAGACTGATTGACATAAGGAAGTGGTCCACATAAGGAACTTAGATTGAGTACATCTGGTACACTCCTGGTCTGTGAAAATTAGGTCAATTTAAAGAAGTGTCCGTGTGGGGAGGGAAGTGGTCAACTATGGAGGTTCTAGCGCAGTATTTCCAAATTTTTATCAGGTCGTTGAGGATCTGAAAGCATTCAGATTGTCTCAATGAAACACATACCAAGTATATTGAATAAAAGTATTTGAAAGGAAAAAGTTCCCAGAATTTCCTATGAGTCCATATTATTAATGGATAAGATCAATAGTAAGGAGGAGAAAGAATTTACTTCAGGAATAAAATTCTCTCTCTCTTTTTTTAATTCTTAGAAGAAAAGTCCATTGTAACCTGATTCATCTCCACTCACAAACCAATACCCAAACTTATTTATTTCACTTTCAATCCTACATCATTTTCAATCTTCCATTCAGTCCAATCCTTCATTTTTCCTGTGATCCCACTGCTAATACAGTCTCTTTTGACTTCACCAAACAAGAAAACTAAAAAAGACCATTGACTGTATACCTAAATTAATGAAACCAGGGTTAGAAAAAGAAGCATGGTGCCACTTGAGATATTTTTGCTCTCATAAAAGATAGAGGTGCTCATGAGGTCAAGAGCTCTTTTGGTTATAACTTCCAAGCATTCTAGCACTAATAAAAATGAAGTTCTATATTTTACTGTATTCTTCAAATTCTTCTTTTTTCCCACTATTATCTGTGCCGTACTCTTGAACATATAATAGCTATAAAAAAAATCAACTTTTGCTTTTATCTTGGCTGAATGTAAAAATTCTGAATATTTTCACATGTATCTCTTTTTACTATTTTTTGTTATTATGTGTCTTGGTAAAGTGAAATTAAACATTTTGTTCCCAATGGCACATGTTACAAACTTTTGTTTTTACACAAAAAGATCTTTCTCCTTGTCATTAATTTACCTTATACAAATAGAAATATATGAAGAAAGAAAAATGTTAAGGGAAAGACATTAAAGTTTCTATGTGTTTGTGATATTTATGATTTGATATTTTCAGTGTCATTGCCATGTTGTTCTGAGAATTATATATAAGAAACTTGTTCTTCTGTATAAAATATGGTGTAATCATGTTAATTTTAATAACAGAATTTATAAATCCCGCACATATAGGACATTTACATTTGTAAGATATTTATTCCAAAGTTGTGATTTCAAAATTTTTATCTATTCAGGCCTAAAACCATCTGGACCTTCAAATATTAATACAAGCACATTAAGTTGAAAGTTTAAATCAAGGTCAGAAATAGAATCTAAAGTGACTAAATTAGTCAATTATTAATTCTTCTGAATAAAATTAAAATTTAAATGTCATGTCATAGGAGAAAGAATTCAAGAATTTTCAGTGAGCCTAAGAATATCATTTTCATACTGTTACTGTTGACAGTTTTTTTCTTCCTCCATTCACATTTTTATTTTTTGTATTTTTTTGATTCTGAACACATGCCAGGGATTCGATTAGAGAACAATTATGCCAAGTGATTCATTGTTCACAAGGATTATTGTTTCACAAATGACATCTATTTGTTTCTGACATAATCAAAATCCTTTCTTGTCAATGAAAACTACCTCTAGGGAAAATTTTAGTAAGACAGTTAACTTTCACAATACTATAATTGTTTTTGTTGTCATTATAAAACCACTATATAATAATCCATTGTACTTAAAAATAAAAAAATCAAATCATATATGGTCACAGTTGAATGAAATCATTTACAGTTATTTTTTGCAATTCTTTTTGTACTCTCACACCACACATACATTTTTTTTTTATTTTTATTAAACCATAGCTGTGTACATTAGTATGATCATGGGGCACCATACACTTGGTTCATAGATAGTTTGACACATTTTCATCACATTAGTTAACATAGCTTTTGTAGCATTTTCTTAGTTATTTTGCTAAGACCTTTACATTCCACATTTACTAGGATTCACATATACCCTTGTAAGATGCACTGCAGGTGTAATCCCATTAATACCCCTCCTTCCCCCTCCCTCCCCCCTCCCTCCCCTCCCTTTCCCCTTTCTCCCTATTCTTAGGTTATAACTGGGTTATAGCTTTCATGTGAAGGTCCTACATTAGTTTTATAATAAGGGTGAGTACATTGGGTACTTATTTGTATTAGAATATTTATTGCAGCCCTATTCATAATTGCTAAGTCATGGAAAAAGCCCAAGTGCCCATCGATCCACAAATGGATCAATAAATTGTGGTATATGTACACCATGGAATATTATGCAGCCTTAAAGAAAGATGGAGACTTTACCTCTTTCATGTTTACATGGATGGAGCTGGAACATATTCTTCTTAGTAAAGTGTCTCAAGAATGGAAGAAAAAGTACCCAATGTACACACATACATTTTATATTCTCACTTCCAAATGATACTTGTGTTCACATTTGCCTTTGACCACAGTCCTGTTTTCCCTGTTTTTCAATTCCTATTCCCAACATACTGAGTTTTCAAGGCCACCACTGATCAGTTTGGCTTTGCCTATTATGAAAACTCAAGACTGTGAGGCCAGTTGTGGACCAGCAGCATTTCCTACCATCTAGATGAGTATTGAAATGCCTTCCTGCCATCCAGCTCATGATACAGTTTTTTCCATAAATGGTGGTGGTTCCATAAAATCTGAACTTCCCTAACTCTCATATTTTAGTGAACTACAGGATTCAGGCATTATTTTCAAGTAAATGTATAAAAATTAAACCTATTTCTTTATACTATTGCAAATTTATACATTGATTTAAAAATACTATTTACAATGGCAACAAAACTATAAAACACTTACGAATAAATCTAGTAAGACATGTGTATGAATGTGCATGTCCTGTAACTATGAAACATCACTGAGAAAAATTAAATAAATGGGAACCAAATTGTTCAAGTCTCAGGAGACTAAATAGTATGCAGATGTCAATTCTTCTGGGATTGATATATAAATTCAGTCAAATTCCCAACAGAAATTTTTATGTAAATTGAAAAGCTGATTCAAAAATTCTGAATCAGCCAAAATGCACAAATTAAAATTAATAGAACACACAGAATGATAGTAAAAAGAATAAAGTTAGACAATTAACACAACCTAATTTTTAGATGAATGGTAAAGCCACTATAATCAAGACAATATGATATTGACATTAAGATAAATAAGTAGATCAATGGAAGAAAGAGTTCAGAAATGTACCTTAAATGAATCTATTTGTGTTTTTTTATTAACCATTAGCATTTTTTATTAACCATTAGTTTTGTTAAATGTAAAAATAGAATTCAACACGTAAGCCAGGTGTTTTTAACAAAAAAATGCTGAAAACGTTGTATAATATTTGCAAAAATATAGACTTCATATCATATAAAAAATTAATTCAAGGCGGTGCCTGTAGTTCAGTGGCTAGGGTGCCAGCCATGTACACTGAGGCTAGTGGCTTCGAACCTGGCCCAGGCCAGCTAAACAACAATGACAACTGCAACCAAAAAATAGCCAGGCATTGTGGTGGGCACCTGTAGTCCCAGCTACTTGGGAGGCTGAGGCAAGAGAATCACTTAAGCCCAAGAGTTTGAGGATGCTGTGAGCTGTGATGCCACAGGGCAACATAGTGAGACTCGGTCTCAAAAAAAAAAAAAAAAGAAATTAACTCAAGATAGATCACAGGACAAAGTAGAAAACCTAGATCTTTCAAGCCTCTGGAAGAAACTGAAGGAAATATCAACAATGTTGGATAATGGGATGATTGTTTTTTACATATGACACCAAAAGCACAAGCTGTATTTTGAAATATGGAATATGTGACCTTTGAAAAAATACAACAAAAAGAATGAAAAGACTGACTCCTGACTGAGACAAAATATTTGCAAAGCACATTTTGGATAATTAAATGATATCCATAATGTATAAAGAACTCTAAAAACAAAAATGACAAAATATTTAAACTTACTCTAAACCAGAGAAGATCTCTTTTATATGGGGTATGATTTATCCAGAAAGAGTACACTTTTATCAAGAAACTTTAGGTGCTTTTCATTATTTTTGTGTCATTTATACTGAAAATTTTAACATATTTTTAGTTTATTTCTTCTGGGGCTCTATGAAAAACATAGGAGACAAGCAGATTGGTCTTCAGGCAGACAACTAGGTCAAAAAAATTGCTGACTTAATTAATTAATAAATATTTACCAAATTCCTAATTCATATAAAATGTCTATAACTCTATATGTCTTCTACAGAGCCTCTTGTCAGCTGGGAAAATAAACTACAACAAAACTTTATTTTCTTTAAACAGTACAACAACAATTATTTACTTTAGTTTTATAGCATAATTATTCTTCTTTACATTTATTGGAAAATAAGCACTTTTCTGGTTACCATGACCCAACATAAAGTAAGATACTTTACAAAGTTAGCATGTGAGTTGGGGCAAATTTGTTGCTCAAAGTTGTACATTTGATTAAAAACTTTTTCAATGGAAATTGATGTAAACAATACCATTATTCTCTTTGTTCATCAATATATTCTAATTATTAAGAAACACGAAATAGTGATATGTTTCTGGTTCCTAGAGTTTTATTTAGCACACAACTTAAGCATTGGGGTGGGATTTTATTTTCTTACTCCAGATATAATCAGGCTGATGCTATTTGTCACAGACCCAAACTGGACAGCTTGGTATTTTAAGCTAGCCCTTTCTATCAATCATTTATAAAAGACCAGTGACATTACCACTACAGGCTTGAGACCATGAATTATTCTTAATGTTACAACTTTAAGACTAAGTTTAAGTTCATTGTGAGAACATTACCCTATTTCAACCAGTCAAAAAGTTGAAAGAGAAAGGTTAACATTTTCATCAAGTGAACAAACAAGTATTTGGCATAGACAAATTGCATATGTAATTTCAACCTACTATGTTTTAAATTTGTTCAAATACACTTTGGATATGTAAACTATTAAAATATGAATTGAAGAGAGGAAATTATAACACTATTTTATTTTTATTAGCCTAGTTCTAAATTAATCACACACAGATAAATATCAGAAATCTAAGGCATATTCTCAAAGAACATTTGAATTTGTGGCATGATAAACAAATTTTGGGTTTTTTTCCTTTTTACCCCCACTTACACAAATGATACAATATCCAGAGAGCTGATTTTCCAGATAGTTTTACTATTATTCACGCAACTGTTATGTTTTCTAACTGCAGTTTTACTGGTCTGTGCACTTGTTATACAAGAACCATGACACATAATCCTTGGATATATATCATAAGTGTTAAACTTTCATTCTTCAAACATTTGGATATGAAAAAAGAATCACATTTTAGGGAAACAAATAAAAAAACCCAACATAATGTTGCATACAGTTTTGTGAAGGGCATTGATGCAAACAAAACAGTACTGTTTGTTATTACTACTGTTTCATAAAAGCGAAGGAATTATTAAACAAAGAAGTGGAAAGAGGGTGGCGCCTGTGGCTCAATGGAGTAGGGCGCTGGCCCCATAGGCCAGAGGTGGCGGGTTCAAACCCAGCCCCAGCCAAAATCTGCAAAAAAAAAAAAAAAAAAAAAAAAAAGTGGAAAGAATAATATTGGGGGAAATTTTAATTTCTATTTAAAATTCACCTTATTGTCTTCATTCTTCTCTTTTATTCAGCACATTCAAACAAATAAACAAAAAATAAAGAACAATTAAATTATATTTCCACTGTTAGCCTGTTTTTTATTTTTATTTTTATTAAATCATACACACATACATCATGTATACATTAATGCATTTATAGGGTACAATGTACTGATTTCATAACCTCTGATGATGGTGTACAGAATGCATTCAAAACTTGATCCAAGTAAGCTTCCGTTTATAGTTCCCAACTTCTGTAACTGTCCATTGTAAAGGTATGTTATTTGGTAATGTTGGCTCAGTTTAGTTTTCACTGAATGCTTTTAGATTCACAGAAGTACCCCACTTTTTCATTTTAGACCATCTTGACTTATTTTTTAAATTGTTATTCAGCACAGCTAGAGGCAAAAACTACAAAACACAGGAACTCATCCTTCTAACAAATAATTATAATATTTGCACTGTATCATCTTCTTACCTCCATTTCTAATAATGATTTTGATTATAAATAAACAATAAGGCTTCCTTCATTATTTGAATTTACAAGAGAATATTCATTTGGGGTATAAGAATTCTATGAATTTTATGCTTTAGAGCTGGGAGGAACTCTATAAACATTAAATAATTAGTTCTCACAATGCTGAAGCTTTAATATTCTTCTTCAACTAGGAAAATGAAACCAGAAAGCTTATGTTACTTTTTGAGTTTATTTAACTGCCTCTAAGGCCTAGGATCAGAACTTGGTGTGTGAACCCAGATTTGTAGGTATTATAAAAGAAACTAGCGTTAGAGGAATTAGAGAATATTATTTTCAATTAATACACTAGAGATTTTGAGAAGATTATAATTTGTGCTTTGTTGTAAGCTGTTGAGTAAAATGGTTCAACTTTTGGAAGCAATTGGAACTTCGGTAAATTTCATAGTACATGACAAACTCTAAGCTCTTTAAACTTCACTTTGTGCTTGCATTTTTAGCATGTGTTTGATTTTGGGAGCTGAATTTCACTTTTCACTGAATTCCAAATTCCATAATGCATATTTCACATGCATAGGAGTAACTCAAGTTACTGGAATGAAGTTCATGCTAGTGATAGGATAAAAATATGTATAGAATTATACGACAATATTTGTGATTAGAAAGAGACAGATTTCTTTGTACAAACGATTTTCTTTCTATGCAATATAGCTATGACTATAGGAAGAAAAGCTTAATGTGAAAATAATCTCAAAAAAAAAATTAGTGCTGACTTAAGTAGAGCTAAAACTACTTTAAATGAAAAGAGAAACCAGCGGAAGAGAGCAAATGTTGGAAAGTGTTCCTTATCTTGTTTCTTATGCCAAACAGCAGATCACGGGAGAGGGATTCTGCTAAAAAGAGCTAGCAAAAAGAAGGGTAATGAAAAGAAGCTGCATTCTAATTTGAAGTTGACTTGATTTTTCTCATACATTCTTTATTTTACACTTTTCTTCCTCTATTTCATAACTGAGTTAGGATGGGATAAAAGAACCTTGAATGTCAGAGAAAATAACATTTAAGCTGAAGTTTTGGATTCCAAACTCTGAAGTAAATTTGCCTATTGTTCTTCCATTTCTAAATCTCCCATTTTTCAGAGACATAAACATATTTCTATCTGTTGATGACTCTGGCCATATATAGATCATGAAGACATATTAATACAACTTATGTGCAAGGATTTGAGAGTAAGCCTTTCTTTGAAGGCAATTATCTGAACTTTTAAAGACTAAACAAGTTCTTTTTCCCTTATTTACCTCAAATGAGTTTATGCTAGTAAGAGTCTTACTCGCTTTATTGTTTTTGGTTCTAATGCCAAGCACTTGTTATCATTTCACTTTCAAAAACATACGTGGGGCCAAGTGCTGTGACTCATGCCTATAATCCCAGCACTCCGGGAGGCCGCGTTGGGTGAATTGCCTGAGCAGGAGTTTAAGACCAATCTGAGCAAAAGCTAGACCCACATCTCTAAAAATAGCTGGGCTTTGTGGCAGGTGCTGTAGTCCCAGCTACTCGGGAGGCTGAGCCAGGAGGATCACTTAAACCCAGGAGTTTGTTGTTGCTATGAGCTATGACTCCAGAGCACTCTACTGAGGATGACAAAGTGAAACTTTGTCTCAAAAAAAAAAAAATAAATAAATAAGTACATACATACCCACAAACACACACACACACATAAATGGGAGTTTTTTCTAATTTCATTCTTGAACTGCTGAATTATTTAATTAATTATTTATTTATTTACTGTCTAGGCTCCTTAACCTTCATTACATGAATGCGCATCTTAAAACACAAAACAATAAAATTCCACATTGAAAGAAATGAAGTTTGAAATAAAATTTTTACCCAAAGGTAATTTATTATATTTTGGAAGGGAAAAAACAGCTCAATTTTACCTTGACCTTATTTGGACTACTAGATAATCTCACTGGTACCTTCAAGTTCAAATATCGTAAGAATTAAATAATAATAACTTTAAAGGTCTTATAATATGACCATGAAAAAAGCTCTTTAAAATTACCTAAATTCACATTTAAAGCTGACATTCTAAAACTTTAGTCCAACTTTACTGTATTAGCCAGGGTTCTCCAGAGAGAAGGAATCAATAAAATACAGATAGATATAGATAGAAGGATTGATAGATAGATAGATGATTGATAGATAGATAAATAATAGAAAGACAAGAGAATTTACTAGGGGTATCGGCTCACATGTTTACAAAGGCTAAGAAATCATGCAAGGCTGGAAGAAGAGTGTCCCAGTTCTAGAAGAGACATCAAATTCACCTTTCTTCTGCCTTTTTTTCTATCTGGGCCTTCAACTGATGGAGTGACGTCCACTCTCATTAGGTGAGGATGCATCTTCCCTGCTCAGTGCATTGATTTCAAGACAAATTTCTCCTGGAACCACCTCCACAGACATACCCAGAAATAATGTCTTACTTACTATCTGGGTATCCTTAGTCTAGCCAAGGTTATGCCTAAAATTAACCATCACACATGCTCATTATTTTCTTGCAAACACGTGGACAATGGGAGAGCATGTATTATTTTATAATCTTATGGTATAAAACTTAGTTTTCTATTTCATATCTTACAGACCCTTCAGCATATTTATGCCCTTGGTAAGTATAATTTTACCTTAGAGCAATGATCAAATATGGACTGTTTAAACTGAGATAAACTCTGCCTTAGAAATGTATTTGCTCTAAAATGACTATCAAAAAATCTACTGAGAAACTTTTTCCAATGGCATAATAATTTATCATTTTCAAAATCATTTCTGATTCTAGAAATCAAAGAAAAATTAAGAAATCATAGAACATAATTAAACTAGTTATCTTATAGTAAATTCATTTACTCAGTTTGTGGAAAACAGCACCTACATTTTTCTCTCATACATTTAATCTCGTTTAGGATTTAAGTATTGTTTTCTATTTCTACGTTAAAGAACTTCAAGAGCTCTACATTGAATGAACCAAATTGAAAGTTCACCTGACACATTTAATTTTAGAAGCAATGCAATTATTTATGTGGGAGCAGTTAAAGAAATTAATTAACCAGCAAATTAAACATTTTACCTCTCTAGCCTACAACAGCTCCTCATAGGTAAGAGACTACATCTTATGGGATAAGTAATAATATATGTTTATATGTAAACATAAATATATTTATACATAAACATCAATATAAGCTTAAATGTTTACTAATATACAACCTTCAGTCTGGTAAAACAATTAGTAAAATTATTTAATTCTCCACTAAAATAGGTAAAATAAGTACCTTTTTTTTGGTGATTTTTGGCTGGAGCTGAGTTTGAACCTGCCACCTCCGGCATATGGGCTGGCACCCTACTCCTCTGAGCCACAGGCACTGCCCAGTACTTGATTTTCAGTAGAACCTCTACCATTGACCACCTTCCTACATTGACCAGCTTCTTAAGTTGACCTAATTTCATAGACTGGACACGTACCACATACACTTATCAGTAAAGTAGGCCTACTTCCCTATGTTGACCACATCTGTATGTTGAGTAGTTTGCTACAGTTCCTTGAGTGATCAATGTACAGAGGCTCTACTGTATTTTCAACTGCCCTGGATAAGTTATATTTTATGTTCCCATCCCCGTGTCTTGACAAAATTTTCTGGCAGAGTTATGTTGATAAGGCTGTGAAACCTCTCTTGGCTCAATATAATAGAATAATATGGTGAGAGTGATATATTTTCAAAATAAAAGAAGAAAATTTATGACCCATGAATAATGGTATGCTATCCTAAACTCAAAAGCCAATTTAATTGATGTGAATATGTTGAAAGAGTTCATGATTAACAAACTAAACTAAAATACAGGTAAAACTGGTGACATATTCCAGTGTTTTACTTGCCTGTACATTGAAACTTGCCAAATAAGTTATTGACATTTAAGAAGTACTCAAGTATTCTCTGTAAATTTTCATATCCAATAGGATATCTTTACACATTTGTTTCCCATCCACATTGTATTGGTTCATCCACAGACTTCTGTCCCTAAAAATAGCCAGTTTGTAAATTCTGTGTGACTGAGAGAAGGAAAACCTTTTTATGATCTTTTCCTCACAAAATAAAAGCATAGGATTCTATCCCACACTGATTTTGTAAGACAACCACTTCTTATCATTTTAATCTAGTTGTGTTCACTACATATAAATAATCATAAATGAAAGTATCTGTTCGGGGTCTGATCTATATAAAATGTGTTAAAAATTCTTCCTAAGACATACATTAAGTCGACTCCATTAGTGACCTATCATGAGCTCGAGCTCAGTAAACCTTTGTAAAACATTTTCAATGTTCTAGGATGTGACAAGGCTATTATAAGTTAATTTAGTATGCAATATTTTTGCAAATACATGCAACTTTTATTATTTCCAGGAATTAAAAGTCATTCATAAAAGTGGTTTACATAAAACAAGTTTAATTAAGTAATTTGTTCATTCCCCTGTGACATTCTTCACACATGATTGAAGACACAGGCGGAATAAGTATCATCGTTTTTAATAACTTCAACATGTTCTGTTAAATGCAAAAACACACAGATGCAATTGGGAAAGAAAAACAACAGAAATCTTTGCCACGTAAGAAGAATTGAAATATGATATTTAAAGTTAAGTACCCACTTGATGAGGGATAATAGGTGGTCACACTTTATACTTTAAAACCCGAGTCAATAAAAGACCAAATACGAAAGGGGTGGAGAACTTTGAGTATTTTGAGTTTTTCATAAAATACACACGAGTTCACAGAGGCAATGATAATTACATCCACTTGGACAAAAAAAAAAAAAATGCATGTGACTTTCCAAAGACAACCTTTACTGCAATATCTTTGAATATTAAGCAATTGTCTTTGAGGAATTAAAAGGACAAATTTAATTCATATGCCCTCCAGATAATTTCAGCATGAAATGATTAAGACATACTCTTTTTATAGTTGAAGTAGCTTAATGTAAAGTTGTGTAAGTCATTAATATGTTACATATTAATCCCAAAGTTCTGTCTAGGCTAATGTCACTTATTCTTCCAGCCAGCAGCTCCTGTATAACAGCATTTGGGGAGGTGCTGAGAAGACCATTCCCATTATCTGATGCATTTTCCCTCACAATTTGTCATCATCTTTCCATAGTTCTCTCAGAAGCTGTCTTTTCTTTAAGTCCTCTATTTTTATATGTTCTACCTAGTATTTAAAAAAAAAAAATTATATACAGGGTGGTGCCTGTGGCTCAGTGGGTAGGGTGTCGGCTCCATATACTGAGGGTGGCGGGTTCAAACCCTGCCCCAGCCAAACTGCAACAAAAAAACAGCTGGGCATTGTGGCGGGCACCTGTAGTCCCAGCTACTTGGGAGGCTGAGGCAAGAGAATCACCTAAGCCCCAGAGTTGGAGGTTGCTGTGAGTTGTGATACTACAGCACTCTACCAAGGGTGATGGAGTGAGACTGTCTCTTAAAAAAAAAAAGAAAACTATATACAAATTTCACAAAAGTTCATTAAGTATGAATCATTTTTCCACTTTAATGGAAGACAGAATGGGAAAGAAAAAGAAAGATCACTACAAACTTCACGGGTCTTATTGGGGCTAAAGTTGTTACATGTAGCCTATGTTTCCAACTGCTTCTACTTTAAGTAAACCTAGTAATTTTATTTCCAAGGGAAAAAAGATTATACTGTATTGCTCGGAAATTTTAGAGATTTTAGTAATGAAAACTTAATATCATAATATTTACAGTCTTACACTAAATGCATATAGTTTAAAAATTTCTCTTAGATGAAGGAATAACTTCGTTGAAAAAATACCTTAGGTGAAATTAATACATAAGTGAGATAGTTTTTATGAATATTAATAAATATAATTGACTAACACATTCTGTTTATTTTGTTTGTTTGTTTGGTTGTTGTTGTTGTTGCAATTTGGCTGGGGCCAGGTTTGGGTTTGAACCCACCACCCTCGGTATATGGGGCCAGCACCCTACTCACTGAGCCACAGGCACCACTAACTAACACTTTCTTTAGCTCAGGCCCTGGGCAACATTGTTTCATGTACTCTCTCTTAATTCTTGTTGTGCTTCTACAATGTGGCCAATTTTATCACTGTTTTCCATATTTGGAATCTGAATCAGAAACATCATTGATCAAAGTCATACAACTAATAAATTCAAAACCCCAGCTTTATAGAAAGTCTAATTAATGTGAATATTCATATTTTATAGCATCTTTGAAGCAGAAACTTGTTTCACTAGATGTTTTAACTATCTACTATTACATTACCTGATATAAGTTTCTTTATTTGTAGAAAAAGTGAGTTAGAAAACTAAGTATTATGACCTCATCTAAGTTTACCGAGCTTATGCACTTTTTAGAATATTCCTTTCTTTAACTTTTATCTTGAAATTTAATTTAAAAGCTAAAATAGGAAGTGTGTCTTTAAAAATTAATATTCTAATAGATATGTATCTCCTTAGAATATACATATCTATATCTATCTATCTAGATATATATGTAGATTTATGTATATAGATAGATACACATGTATATAATTAGATTAATAGTCTGGTTTTATTAAATAAATGTCATGGTTATATAGAGGAAAATCTACATACCATATACTGTTATCTGAATCTCATTTTGATATGCGTCAACAGGCTGCCGTGGATAGAAGGGAAACTAGAAGTGTTAATGTTTTCTGTTTCTTGAGACAGGGTCCCCACTTTGTCGCCCTGGGTAGAGTGCCATGGAGTCATCATAGTTCACAGCAACCTCAAGTTCTTAGCTTTAAGAGAACCTAAGGTAACCCTCTTACCTCAACCTCCCAGGTAGCTTGGACTAGAGGCACCTCAACACCCTGCTAGTTTTTCTATTTTCAGTAGAGACAGGATTTCTCTCTTAATCAGGTTGGACTTGACTTGAATTCCTGAGCTCAAGCAATCCTTCTGCCTCAGCTTCCCAGTGTGCTAAGATTACAGGCATGAGCCACTGTGTATGGCCAGAAATGGTATCTTCCAAACACAGAAGGAAATTTAAATACCAGATCGTACATGTCATTACCTAGTAAAGGAAACTGAAAACATGGAAAATATTCTAATCTAGAGTAAAATTGTATCAATCAAGCTGCTTAATATCTGATGCTGATACATGGCAACACAAAAGATGGGGGAAAGTGGCTCTCATATTAATTGAGTAGTAGATATACCAATTGCTAGAGGGATAAACAAGCTCATTACTAGCATAAGATGAATAATGCTACTCAGCACAGCACTATATATCCATTAAGCTTTCAAACTATGACAATCTTCAAGCTGATTATTCTTGGATGGTCTGATGTCTTTAAGATACTGTGCTCCATATGCTATAACCTATCTACAATATTTTATTTCAAATTGAAATACAAGCATGTTTTCATGCCTGAAATTTCTTTTCTTCATTTTATCATTTAAATTTTAGTCTTCTATTGAACTACAATTTAAGTTTATTTTTCTGGCTGTAAAAGTGACCTCATAAACATCTGCATAATTTAATAGTAAGGATACAAAAAGTATATGCAATAATTTAAAAACTATTCATGGAGCTGGTAAAATATGTCCAACATTGTACAAGCATGGTGACTACTAACATAAAAAAGACAAATATGCTCCATGTCTAACTGAGAGAGAGGGACCAATACTCAAAAAAATAAGGCAATGGAAGGCAATGCTACATATCATTGAAAAAAATAAATGGGATACTAAAATAAATTCTATTTGCTAATAGAATGTTAAAATGGTAAACAAGATATAGTCTAAGGAACAATGTCCTATATAGAAATTATTTTTATCCAAGATTTTGAGATGAGCATTATCAGCTCAAAGGAACTTTATCATGAATATTCATGATTTGCATGAATATTAAAATTTCATTTGGATATTTTTATAAGGTGAAAGGACGATGGTTATTACCATGTATACAACATTTTAAACTATCTGCAGTAGAAAATGTTTTCAGATATGTTCTGCTTATGGCAAAATATGTCATTATATTTATTTTTATAATGTCTCATGTTATACATACAAGATTTTCCTTTGCCACGTAGGTTGAAGGTTAGTTACTTAGTTCAATTTTAAACTAGGAATAGATTTCTCACAAAAGTTTACACACCATCAGATATAACTGTGCCAGATCAAGATGTGAGAAAAACCAAGTGGGTCTTGGTATACATTTTTAATAGTCTGACAATTCAAGTTAACTCACCAAATATGAGCAAAGTAAAAATATGGTTCATCGAGCCATATTTGCAGCGGATATATTTTAACATTAAAATAATAAATACAGACAGCAAAACAAAATTTCTAAGAGCGATTGAATCACATTTCATCATTCCTTAAAACATTTTGTTTCTGCCAATCACGGTGGCTGTATGTTCTCTTGTACAGGTTAGTAGGATTACGGATTACGCACTACATCAGTCTTCTGGAGAGAAATGGTAACATACAACATTAGGTTAGAGTATCAATGTTCTATATTTTATAGACTTGGCATGTTTATTTGTATCCTGGTTCCTTGATGAGTGTTCCTTTGATCTTAGGTAAAATTCAGTTGTTCTATGGGTTTTGTCAAATGAATAATGTCGAATATCCACAGTAACATACAAAAAAAGTTTCACAACCCTAAAAATCCACCATCCTATTCATCGTTAATCATTCTCTCCCTGCTCCAATCCCTGGCAACCACTGATCTTTTTACTGTCTTCATAGATTTGTCGTATAGTTATAATCATATGTTATGTCACCTTTTTGGATGAGTTTCTTTGATTTATCAGTGAAGAATTTAAAATTCTGTCTTTTGTGTCTTAGTAACTTACTCATTTTAAGTGCTAAATAATATTCTGTTGATGGATATACCACTGTTTATTTATCCATTCATTTACTGAAATATGTTTTGGTTGCTTCTTATTTGGAGAGATTATCAATAAAGCCTTTATAAATCTTTATCAGTAGGTTTTTGTGGGGACATACATTTTCAACCCATTTAGGTAAATACCTAGTAGAGTGATTGCTAAATTACGAAGTTATTGCTTATTTAGCCTTGTAGGAAACTGCCAAATTATCTTCCAAAGTAGCTGTATTATTTTTGCATTTCCACTAGCAATGAATGACTGTCCCTCCCAATGTCCTACAAACTCACCGACATTTTCAGTCATTTTTACAAAAATGCCTGCATTCCAATAGTTATGTGGTGACATCCCGCTGTTCTAATTTGCAATTTCCTAATCTCATATGACTTTGAGAGTCATTTAATTTGCTTATTTATTTTTTTTTAACCTTTATATCTTCTCGGGTAATTTGTATGTGCATACCTTCTGCCCCTTATTTACTTGAATTGTTTGTTTTTGTATTGCTGACTGTTATGAGTTTTTAGATATTTTAGTTTCAAGTCCTCTCAGAGATGCCATATTTTACAATTTCCCCATCATTCTGGATATTCTGTTCCATATTTTTCATTTTGTTTTCTCTTTGCATTTCAGACTTGGAGTTTTTACTGCTGTATCTTGAAACTTATTGGTGCTTTCCTCAGATCTGTCCAGTCTACCCACTAAAAGCATTTTTAATTTTGCTTACAGTGTTTTAATTTCCAGCATTTCCATTAGACTCTTTATTAATGTTTGTCTTGCTCTGCTTACATTGCCCATCTATTCTTGCTCAGCGTCTACTTTTTCCTTGGAGTACTCGGCATGCTGATCCTACCTATTGTAAATTCTCATTCTGAAAATTTTAAAAGCTCTGCTGTGTCTGCGTCTGGTTCTTATTCTCGCATTGCCTCTTCAGCCTGTGGTGTTTGCCTTATTATTTTTGGATATATCTGGTTAAAGCATTGAATCAGGTAGGCTGAATTATGATATTTTACGTTTATTTGACTGGGAGTTAGGCTGCATTTACTGTTTGCTTTTCCTGTAGGTGTCAGAGTGTAAAATTTCCTTTATTGCCCTTATATTTCTCTTTGCTGTTTTCTTTGAATTTTCTTAGGGACTTCTTAAATAGAATCTTCAGCTTGCATTTTCATACCTGTAGTCCCCAAGTATTACACAGAATCTCTACTAATATGGTGATATTAGGGAAAGGGAAGGCTGATAGTTCTATGACAATGTTTCAGTCTTTAATCGGTCTGAATTGGGTATTCTTTTTCTCCACCTCAGAGGCTAGAGAGGGTTAGAGTTGTAGTTTTCTCTTCCCCTAAGCTGGTTAAGCTCTTGAATGGTAGTTTTATTTGAGACAATTCCTTGGTAAGAAAAATGCATAAGGCCTGGCATGGTGGCTCACACTATAATCCTAGAACTGGAAGGCTGAGACAGGTGGATCACCTGAGCTCACAGGTTCGAGATCAGCCTAAGCAAGAGCAAGACCCCGTCTCTAAAAATAGCCAGGCATTGTGGCAGGTGCCTGTAGTCCCAGATACTTGGGAGGCTGAGACAAGAGAATCACTTGAGCCCAAGAAGTTTGAGGTTGCTGTGAGCTATGACACTACTGCACTCTACTGAGCATGACAAAGTGAGACTTTGTCTAAAAAAAAAAAAAGGTGAAGAACATTATGCTCAAAATGGCTAATTTCTCTCCTTCTGCTGGAAATAAAAGATTGCTCTCCCATTTTCACACTGAACCTGGTAGGTTTTCTGGCGTCAAATTCACAAAAGGTAGGATTTTCACTCAAACAGGGCTCCCACTTAAGTTTTCACTTCACAAACTAGTTTCCACTAAGCCTCCAGCTGTTTATCTATTGCAATATAAAGTGTCCCCAGTGATATTAGCTCCAGCTGCAGCCCGCTGCTCCTGGGCCTGTCCTCCCTGTAAGCTTTGATTCTGTCTCTGTCTTGTCTGTCTGTCACTCCACTTTTCGTGGCAGTTCTTGACTTGTGCCCTCAATTTCCTGACAGATCTAAGAAGAGTTATGATTTTCAGTTCAGCTTTTTCTCGTAAGGGTGGGAGCGATGAATTCTAAGCCCTTTACATGTCAGATTGGAGTTAGGTATCTTTTTAGATAGAAGCAATACATGTTTTTCTATAGATTCTTCATTTACAAATGATAATTTGTGTCACTTTTTATCTTCTAGCTTTCAGAGTGACTGGAGCTTTAGAATAATTTAATATGTTCCCATTGTATTATTTTCTAAATAAAATGATTCTGTTTTGAGTTGCCTGAGACCAAGTTTACATTAGTTCAGTGAACATATTTTACGGAATCTGAGAAGTAAATGGAGAAAATATCTTTCAAAACGATAAGCGTGTGGGTTTGTGTATGTATGCAAGTCTGTGCCTGTTTCTTTTTGAATACTACAATTATAAAGTAATAATTTAGAACAAAATTGAATCCATTATAGGACATTTTACAAAGAAATACATGTTTATAGCCATATGTCATATATATATCCAACAAATAATTTCATATATATACATATATATCCAACAAAATAACTCATTTTCCTCAATTTTTAAAATTTTAATAGGTAGTACTAATGTTCTAATATTTACCTGTCCTATTGTGGGCTTTTTGTGATTATGGATGCTTTATTTGTTGAAATCACACAGCTTCCTAAAGCATATTTTAATTAGAAGAAAATATACCCATGTCTCCCAAACTGTAGCAAACATCTGAGATTTATCTGACCACCACAATGCTCCCACCATTACCCTATTTGACAGCAGGAGGCAGCTCCAGTCCCTCAACCTCCAGAGCAAACCCTCCCCCCCCCACACACACAAGAATTAACACAGCTGCTGTTTGAAAGATACCATTAAGAAGATGTGTTGGGCGGCACCTGTGGCTCAAAGGGATAGGGCGCCAGTCCCATATGCTGGAGGTGGTGGGTTCAAACCCAGCCTCGGCCAAAAACCACAAAAAAAAAAAAAAAAAAGATGTGTAGGTAAACCACGAAGTGGGAGAAATGTTTATAGTGCATGCATCTGAATTACAGAGCACGTACCACACACATACAAATATGCTCTGATGTTAAACAGGCAAACCAGAGAATTAACAACAACCAAAAAGAGACGCTTCACTAGGAAAGACAAGACAAACCAATGGCAAATAGCCGCATGGAAAGAAGCGCTCAACATCATTAGGAAAATGAAATTTAATTCACAATGAGATACCAGCTGAGGGAGGGTGAGAATGCGGAACAACCAGAAGTGTTCGGTATTGCTAAGAAGAATGGAAACCAATCATTTTAGAAAAGAGTATGACAGTTTCTTATAAATTAAAAAATAGATACACGTACCTTATATAACCAAGCTTTCCGACTCTTAAGTGTTTGTCCCGGAGAAATGAAATAAGATGCCAATATAAAGCTTTTTCACCAGAGTATTTCTAGAAAATTCACTCATAATTGCCAAAAAGCAAAAGAAAATCCAAATGTCCACCACCACATATAACTATAATATGATGTATCTGTACACTAAAAGTACTCAGTTATGAAAATGTCAAATTACTGATTCATCCAATAGCATGTATGAATCACAGGCGTTAAGTTCAGTAAAACAAGCCAAAAGAAAACAGTACATGGAGCGGTGCCTGTGGCTCAAAGGAGTGGGGCGCCGGCCCCATATGCTGGAGGTGGCAGGTTCAAACACAGCCCCTGCCAAAAAATGCAAAAAAAAAAAAAGAAAAGAAAACCATAAACCATGCTTTATGGTTCTACTTATATGATGTTCTAAAACTCGTAAAGCTATCATATGGTGAAAAGAAGGGAAAAGAGAAATTGCTTTTAGAAATCTGGTGACAGTGGAGAGGTTATTGACTGGAAACAGAGACCAAGGGCGCTATGTCTGTATCTCAGAGAAAGTGTGCTTTACATGGATGTATACATGTGTCAAATCCTATAGTACTTACATTTAATCCCCATTTTTTTTCAAACTGTGCAAAGTAGACATCAAAAAAAAGGAAGAAAGCATTAAGATATTATTTCAAAAAAGGTCTTTTAAGAACAGTGCTCCTGAGGGTGGCGCCTGTGGCTCAAGGAGTAGGGCGCCGGACCCATATGCCGGAGGTGGCGGGTTCAAACCCAGCCCCGGCCAAAAACCAAAAAAAAAAAAAAAAAAAAAAAAAAAAAAAAAAAAAAAAGAACAGTGCTCCTGAAGGAGGAGTTAAGATGGAAATGGACCCTCCTGCTATTTCTTTGCAATCTTTGTCAGGCCTCAAACCCACATTTGAAAATAACATCCCATCTGTAATTTCCTCCTCTGGGATATTTCTCAGGCAATTTCCTCCTCTCTCTCTCTTGGACTTGTCTTCCCCTCTTTTTGTTACTGAATCCTTATCATCAGCACAAAACATGCTCTAATTTCTCCTACCTAGGCCAAGAACGATTCCTTCCCTCCAGTTATTCATCCACATGTCTGCTGGTCTTGACATTCTCCACACTGAACTCAAAAGCTTTTCCCTAACACTGTATTCTATGGAACTAAAAGAGGGAACACCACATTCATTACTGATAGAACAGGAAACCTTTGAATTGTCCCTGATTCTTTTTTCTTTCACAACCTATATCAAGATTATCGGCAAACCCTGTTGCCTGTACTCTAAAAATACACCCAGTTTCCGGCAAGGTCTGACTACCTCCAACCACTCCAACACTGGGATTGAAGGCAGTGTTGACCCCAGCCTGGCTCATTCTTCCCACAGTCTCCTGATGGGTTTCAATCCCACCTCTGTCTGCTGCTGGTACAGAGTCAGTCCAGTCCAGTAGTTAACAGTCACTGCTCTGCTCCAAATTCCCTAACGGCAGAATACAGCTGACAATAGCTCCCTCACCTGAAATGGTTTCCACACCTGATACCTTTCCCATTCTGAACCTGCCTCTCTACTGAGTCTCCTCATCTCTCTCGCTCTTCTTTGGACAGTCAAGTCACACTTACGTGTCAGCGTTTTCACATTTGTTTCTTCTCTGCATTTTATATGGCGAAATATATGAGTAGTTCTCTCCCTGGTTTCTTTCCAGAATTTGTTCGGGTGTCTCCAACTCAGTGAAAGATTCCCCAGCAACTTATTCCCAAACTCAAGTCCTGTGAGGGTTCTCCATCTCCTTTTTCTGCGGGGTGTTTCTCCAGAGCATTTGTCGTCATTTAACAGAACACATATTTTATTTCATAGTCTGACTCCTTCCACTGAACGATAAGCTCCCTGAAGACAGACATATTGCTTTTATCTAGCACTTAGAATTTAGTGTCTTACACCTAAAAAACACTTAAGAAGTATTTATCGAATTAATGACTGACTCAGTGTTGAAATATTTCTGATGTCTCTCAGCACCTTAAGGTGATGTTCTATTCCTATGATTTCATTGACTGATGCTGCAGTTCTAGTCTTATAATTTAAAACTACATTCATGTTTTCTGAATTCTCTGAGCCTGCAACAAAACACAAAATGTTTTTCACATGATTTAACATTTTCAGTGAGATCTCTGAGCATTAAAAATAATTTAGGTACATCATCATCAAAGAATATTTACAATGGATAGGTGTTTAAGTGTTTCTTTTTTATATCTCTCTATATGTGAATATGTAATAATATTTGTAGTATGTGTGTCAATTTTCTATTATTATATTAAGATTAGTATTTAGCATCAGGGGAAAATTACCCCTTTTAAGTCACTCTCTCATTAAAATAAAATATGAAGTAATTTCTTCTTACAAACCGAATGAGATTTTAAAAAAGGAAATAAAGGAAATTAATCACCATCAGGGAATAACACAGAAGAAAAGTTGAAATATTTATGATGTTTTTTACAGCCAGGAAGCTCAGGAGCATAAATAGAACAGGTAGCTTTGTTAAACACTAAAAGATTTTATTTTTGAGTGCCTGAGAGGTAAATGTGGGGAATGTCACTATTGCCCTGAAAAGAATACAAAAATAATAAAACAGTGAAGTGAAGCTTAGTATAATGTTGTCTTCTGGCCCAATTTTTACTTCACTTCATTCTTAATGCTATCTGAATGCCATCTTTGTCTGATAGGTTACTCATGCTTGTGGGCTAAACTGAATTCATTTGAAGGAACTAGAGACCACTGCAGTGCTTTGAGATAGGTTTCTGACTCTATGTCATGTCTTTTTCTGCATGCTGTTAGACTACACCAGATAAACAGCTTATACTGGGGAATATCAGGCTTCTTTGATGAACTATATGTCAAAAAGTCAGAAACCCACAAGAAATTGAAATATTAGAGAGACAATTCAAATCCTTGGCCTCAAGGTAAAAAAATACGTGTGGCCAATATACTCTGTTACCTGCAACTTGGAAATATTAAGAAACAACAAAAATGTTAAAAATGTGTGCTATTGCTTATTTGGGTATTTCAAAGACTAGCCATGTTGCTATTTCTAACTATTTTACATTTCATTAAGGCAATTATTTACCACTACAATATCCCTGAGTCCTTCTGCCCAGGCTTATGTTCACTGTGAACATTTTTACTTATGATACAATTTCATCATCAAATCTGGAGCTTTCTGTACTTATCATAGACTGAATGGAGGCTGTCCTGACCTTGAACTCTGAAGATAATTCAATGCATATCATATACCTTCCTTTTGAGAATCATTGCAATATAGAATTCTCATCCGATTGGCACATTGCTCATTGTTGAAATACATAATTTCTATCTTTGGTGTCACTGGAGAGATCAGTAAAAATAAAAAAAGTTAATTCATTTCTTATTTTTATATATTTAATGATTCCTGAGACTACTTGCATATTTTAAGAATTATTTTTTCACACAGAGTATTTTTGTTTCTAAATTAAGATAAATAACTGATCATCACAAATTGTGGTGACAGGTTGGAAATTCACCCAGAATATGACATGAAAGAAAGGCACAGTCACCTGAATGCCATGCACATTGTTCCTTGTTCCCTGTGATGGTTAATTTTGAGGGTCAATTTGGCTAGGCCACAGTACCCAGATATCATATCAAACCTTATTCTTGATATTTCTGTGAACATACTTTTTTGGATGAGATGAACATTAAAATTGGTAAATTTTAAAGAAAACAGAAGACCCTCCACAATTTGAGGAGACCTAATCTAATCAAGAGGACGTCATTATTAATACAAAAAAAAGGTGGTGTCTTCTGAGCAGGAAGGAATTCTGGCAGCAGACTAATTTTGGACTCAGAATGCAACTCTTCCCTGGGTTTCCAGCCGGTCTGCTGGCCTGTTGTGCAGATTTTAGACTTACTAAGCCTCTACAACGATGTGAACTGACTACTCAAAGTAAAGAGAGTAAAGAAAGAAAGGGAAGAAGGGGTGAAGATACAGAAATACACACACACACACACACACACACACACACACACACACACTCACATTTGATTAATTCTGTGTCCCTGAGAGTACACTGCCATTATATAACAGCAGTTAGATCTTTTCATGAATATCAGAGTCTACTTCCAAAAGTAGAATACTTCTGTCCATTATAGTTTACTGACACAACCAGCCCAAAGTGAACAGGTAGTTCGCTTTTGTTTTTTTAGTAATGCATCTCCATAGCTTTGGGTTTATGGGGACTCTTACTGTTCCTAGCAATAAGAGAGCTGTTCTCTAGGACTGCTGTAAACACAGGTCCCCTAAAGTTGTTACTTTGACTTTAACCTCCTTAGTTTCTATTTCTATTCTATTCTATTTATTTGACAGAGCACCACATAATAGTCATGGAACTTAATGAGTGTTCAGCATTAGGAAGTTCAGGGCCCCATCATTACAGGATGTGAAGTCCAAGGAACCTCAGCTGCATGATTAAGAGCTCACTCCACCCTTCTCTCATGCCAGCATCTTTTGGAGGTGTGATGAGAGAAAGGACCAGGGAGTTACATATTCATGTGTGTACTGGTAGAGTTTTTGTTTTATGAAGCATGCCCCTTGATTTCAAGAGACTACAAAGAATCCCATGTCAGTCAGTCAAATGCTGAGAACTTTTAGTACTTTTAGTACTGCTGTGCAAGGTCTTTCAGACATGATAGGAAATTCTCAGCCACCTGATTATGTGTTCATCTGGTCAGTATGCGTCACTGTCCTGTCCACAGGGGAAGGTTGAAAGGAGTGTGACATAATTAGTTTGCTATCAAGAAGATCATCAGCAATAGAGTTCAACATTACCATTTTTGCTGATGAATCAAACATAAACCAGCAAAAGTGGCTAGGTCATCCCTATGAATAGGGTCCAATTTTTAGGCTCATGTATAGAATCTATGTCTGAAGTGATGGCTACTCTGCTAAACAGTCCATTTTGGAAGTATGGTGGACAGAAGCTGATTAATGCCAACTTCCTGAGCCTTCTAAAGGCACAAATTATTTAGTCTCTCATCTGCAATAGATGCTCTTTAGGGAGCACTGATGTTTGATACAAAGTTTTACATTCATTATACGAACTCTAAATGTCTGTCCACAGGCCTTCTTTTCTTGATTGTCCAAGCCATTAACTAACCAAGCAGTGAGCCATCTTCCACTGTGCTTTTACCTGTGCACACCCTTAGATTCATCTTCACTCCAGGATGTAGATGCTTAGCTCCAATATGCTAACCTGAGAGAGGAATTTTCCTCATTGTTTTTAGTGCCACTCCAGTGCACTGCTGTAGTGAAGCTGGAGTTCACAGTCAGCTTGCACCCCTGTATGGAGTCAATTTTCCATGAAACCAGTGTGGGTTTCTCCCTCCTTTGGCAGCTTGTTGCAACCAGTTCCATGACACAATAGATATGAGAAGAGAGGAAAGAGTCTGTGAAACAGTTTTAAAGTCATGGAATATTGCCATTCCATTTACTTGTGTTTTCGGGACCAGTTCAAGTCATTTCCTGAATGAACCATTTTAATATTAGAGGTGAACTAGTTTGGGCTTTCCCACCATGATCAGTGGGTGGATCTGGCAGTATCAGCCCATAATGGATAGTTCTGGATACAAGGTTAATTGGTGGCCCATAGCTAGACACTTTAACTCTACCAGACCTAGTAGTATGCCAGAAAATAATGTTTCAATGGGGTGCCGATGGCGTGGCCTTGACCCGGCGCTCTGGGGACCTGTGCATTGAGTCCTCTGCAGGGGTTCTAATCCAGATGCCTCTAATTAAACAGGTCTACTCAGTTGTATGGATCATGTGATAGGAATGCTTCAACGGCAGCCTTGACTGGCTTTCTAGACTTTCTTTTTCTTGGCATCACTCAAAATAATATCCTTCAATGTCACATGCGCTGTAGTCTGAAGCATGAGATACGTGTGTTACTACCCACCCACAAAGGGCACTACTCATGCACCATGTCTATTTTTTAATGGTGAGAAATAATAACTTCTGTTTTACTTTGTGCAAATATCCTAGCTGGCCCCAAACCATTGGATCCTTAAACTGTAACCATGTAAAAGCTTCTGCAGCTTGAGAGGTCTGATTTTGCACCCACTAGAGCATATTTATTTCACTAAGGATTCAAAAGCATTTTCCACATGTCAGTCACTAAATAAGACTAACCTAACGTCATCATTGTGGTGAATGAATACAATGTTGTATGGAATGTCCAGATGGCTCAGTGACCTTTAGCATATATTATGACAGAGTACAAGAAAATTAACAAAGGTTTGTGCCATAATTATGAATAAGTAGGGTACTTTGTGAATTTAAATTGCTTCTTATTTGCTTTCTAGACATATATATGGAAGGTGGTATACACATAAGATTAATATCTGCTTATCACATGTACAAGTTAGCATTAAACTTTTATAGTAAAGATATTCTATTAAGGATATTCTATTCTATTCTATAGTTTTAATATAGGCTACTATTTGGATAGTCATTTTCCATGTTGTACACTGGATAATTAAATTGCAATATAATGGAAACACTATCTGGGTACACTTAAAAGTCTTAGAGGTTGATAGTAATATCTAGAATGGAAAGTAATGTTTTTTCTTTACTATAGTGTCTGGATGTGACAGTTTTAGGGCCTTTTTATGGGCCTTTCTTACCACAGTAG
The DNA here is from genome assembly GCF_027406575.1 of Nycticebus coucang. NCBI lineage: Eukaryota > Metazoa > Chordata > Mammalia > Primates > Lorisidae > Nycticebus > Nycticebus coucang. The sequence continues at coordinate 19,976,865 of NC_069802.1, read as the reverse complement.
TTCTTACTCCCAGGTCAGTTGATGGAAGGACTTTGCTGACTGTTGAACGTCATTTTCTTTTCACATCTGAGAAATAAGGAACTAACCATAGGTGGTTCCATGAACCAAGAGGGCCCACTTAGAAATGGATCAAGTCCAGCTATGCATTGATTTTCTAACCTCAATATACCCTAATTACTACTTTAAATCTCTGTGTAAAATTGCCAACTGGGATTCTAAATCCAGCTTCTCTCAAAAGAACTCCATGTTTAACTGTCCCCACTATAAGGTGACTTGAACAAATGACGACAAGTCACTTTGGAACAAAGGAAATCAATATGCTATAAATCTTCTGTTATGTGGCAGGATTCTTTCACACAAGAATATGTTTTCTGTAAATGGATTTCAAATCTGAGAACAGATTCGTGGGTTTCCATTTTCACCAGATAGTATATCTCTAGATGTATGTATATCTGTGTGTATGCATATATCTATATAGTTATTTATCTGTGTTATCTATTCTTTGATTGATCATATATTTCTCCATATCCCATGAATTGGGTTCCCCAACTGCCCTTTCAATTTTATTGCCTGAGATTTTTCAACTTGTTTTATTTTTGATTAAATACTGCCCCCAAGTCCCTGCTATTCCAGGATCTTATAATCACCATTACTAATGGGTATCCCTGCTCTACATATGATCTCTGGTTGTCTGTTCTTGCCTACAGTGTAAAGTCACTGTTGAGCTTCTCAATAATGCTGGTGACCGTTCATGAAGGCATTCCTTATCGGCTCCATAAATGAAGTGACTCCCAGGCTTCCTAAAGAACATAATCGGATAGATATTCTTTCTTATACAGTGTACCATTCCAAAATGCCAACTCTCTCAGACTGAGGATTCCTTCTTTACCAGCCTGTCATGGTCAGCCTTGCAATGCTACTTCACATAGTGTGGGCCATCACTTTTCCTAAGCTCTCAGAGCTATCCCAACTGTCTACAATATCCATGTGCTGGAAATTTTTTCCAGGAATTGGAACCCCATGGTATAGAGTATATGCCTCTTACTCTGCTTTATATTGTGGCTATTTGATCCAGGAAATACTCTCAAAATCCACACCCAGCCATAGTTTGCTTGGTCCTGAAGATACATGTTATAATATTTGTAAAATATTCTTGACATCTAATACCTTTTTCTTTCAGATGGTCGTAGTACTTTATCAATCAAATTATGCTAAGAGAATATCTTCATCATGTTTCCAGTGACCAGGAGAAGAGCTAGGAGAAATTCTGGAAAGTACAACATTGTTCTGTATGAAATTTGTTTCATTTGAGGGTTCCACAGAATTTTCAAGCAAGCAAGTTCTTTAACTTGAGCAAGTAGATCAATTCTACAGGCCCCCAATGTTGGGAGGATATGAGGGCGCTCATGCATATCTGCATAGGTGTCCCTATCCAATTTTTGTGGTTTCACCCCTTCTTTACAATTGTCTGGTTTGGGGCTTAGAAAAATTGCCCAGTCTGAGAATCCTGCCTTCTTTGGGTTTCTACTACTACTCAAATAAATCCTATGTGTTTTCTTCCTCTCCGTCTGCTGCTGGATGCAGAACAGAAGTATCTCCGTGAAATGTGTCAGGGAAGCTCTCTTTCTCTCACACTTAGTTTTGAAACTTCCAAGTCTGTCATTTTCTCTCTTTGGTAAATCAGTGGCATTCAACAACATGCCTGTGGTACCACTGTGTCTATAGACAACTATAAAGATGTCTTTATAGGTACTAGGATCCCCTTATTTTCAAACAGCATACATGTTGAACCATTGTGTGCATACCCTTTCATCTAAACCCATCCCTACTCACCATACATGATTGTCTTCGCAAACTCGCTATGAAATTCTTCCAGGGATTACTAACATTCCATTTTCCATGAGCAACGCCTTCTCATCACCTTTTACCCAGTGCTTAATTCCCTTCTGATATCTCAAATTTAGAATTTGCATCCTGGGACTATTCTTGTTAGTCCTGATACCAAATAAGTTATATTGGATATTTTAAATTGAGATAGGGTGAGAGGATAGAGGAAATCAAATAAGGTAGTACAATAGTTCTTAAACTTTCAGTCTCAGATTGGTTTACATTGTTCATATTCCTGAGACCCCAAAGAGATGCCCTCAACGTGTATATTTTTTCTAAAAATACTTAACAGATTCAAAATGATAACTGAGAAAATGTATACAATGATTTATTAGAGGACAACACTGATAAATTCAATTACATATTAATATTATTAATAATTTTATTAAAGGAGCTATTTTATAAAACAAGATGAAGTTTCAGAAAGGAGAATTATTTTGTTTTTTCAAATTTCTAAATGTTTGGCTTAATAGAAGAAACCAAACTTTCATGTTTGCATTGTAGTGAATCTATTGTGAAATAGCACTTTTTTAAATCTAACCTTACAGAGATAGTTTGTAGTGTAGAGCACAGTATTTTAATTATTTTCATAGGAGTGAAAATAATAAATTTCATTTTTTTAAATATTATTTTTTGACAAGGAATCTGATCATATCACCGATCTGTTGCATAAAACTCCATTGGCTTATCTTGAATCAATATTTTACCCATAATTTTGTATCATCACACATTTGAAACTTGGAAAATATTGGCTCACTGAATTATGTCAATATTCCAAATACAGACACATTTTTCTAAAGAATTAAAAAAATATATTATAGCCTTTAAGGATTAAAAAAGATGAAATTTATGGTGGCAGATATAAAATTAGGATTTTTCCGGGCGGCGCCTGTGGCTCAGTGAGTAGGGCGCTGGCCCCATATGCCGAGGGTGGCGGGTTCAAACCCAGCCCCGGCCAAACTGCAACAAAAAAATAGCCGGGCGTTGTGGCAGGCGCCTGTAGTCCCAGCTGCTCGGGAGGCTGAGGCAAGAGAATCGCGTAAGCCCAGGAGTTGGAGGTTGCTGTGAGCCGTGTGACGCCACAGCTCTCTACCAAGGGCGGTACGGTGAGACTCTGTCTCTACAAAAAAAAAAAAAAAAAAAATTAGGATTTTTCCTGTAAATTTTAATTTTTATCTTTCCCTACAAACTGTCAGTTTCTGTCATTTGTGATCTGTCATTTCATTCATTTTTGAAAAACAAATTCCAGGTACTCAAGTAGAAATAGTCGTATTTTATCAGTAACACTTTTAAATAACTATAGAATACCATGAAAAATTGTTAGTTTAGACTTCAAATGATCACCCTAGCTTTTTCTGGAACCAGCCATCACCCTCAGGAATGTAGCAGGAGTGCTTTAAGTTAACTTCCTATTTGTACGCTAAAATATACATTCTTAGGATATATATTTAGTACTTTAATCAATATTTATGACTGCTTCATAAAGGACATTCTGAAGTAAAATTGACATTTCCTTACATTGTGTGTGCATGGTGGTGAAAACTGAAACTGCTGTTAGCCCAATTTGGTTCCACTGCCTTCCTTCATGTTAAAATGCTAGCATTTTGAACCATCTTTGCTTTTGTACCATCAGTGCAGATGTCTGCATAACAAAAAAATACATATTTTTAAAAATCTTAGCATTATTATAAACTTTTTTTTTTCAGTTTCTGGCTGGGGCTGGGTTTGAACCCACCACCTCAGAGGCCAGCACCCTAATCTTTTGAGCCACAGGCTCTGCTCTATTATACACATGTTTTTGACCTTCTAGACCCTGAAACATTCTCAAGGATCCTAGAAATGAGCAGAACACACTTTAAGAATATTTGAGGTGGTAACTGTGGCAAGAAGCTTCCCAAATGAAGGCAGTATGGAGACTGGATAGGAAGATAAAGGACAGAAGGAAACTGGGAAGGGACCAGCGAGATTGAAGAGAAATGGAGAGAAGTCATGAGAGGAATGTGTATCAACGGGGAAAGAGAATCAAGAAAGGAGACAAGATGAAGATGGATCATTGGCCTTGGGATTTTGCACAAGATGGTCTTTTCTGATTTTGATAAGGACAAGCTAGCGGTGGTCCTCTGGGTCTCACCTTTGAAAACTCTAATCTGTGTGTTCTTTTTATCTCTTGCCACTTTTAATTTCATTTTAAAATGATTTTATTTTAAATTTCATTTTCATTTCATTTTAATTTTTTTTCCCCAGTTGATCACTGCCAGTTCCACAGGTCTTAAAGGACCCTGCCCCCGGGGTGGGATCCCAGCAATCAGTGAGATTATTAAATATACATCGTATTGAAGGTTAAAGTTTAAAGCCTTTATCCTCTTCAAAATAAAATTTTGTTTATTATCTGCAACATACAAAACATTGTAATAAACTCACCTAAGTAGAGAATAGAAATAAACATGTTCTTCCTTATGCAGGAAAGATTATAAAACACGCTAAAACAAGGACCTTCCAGCTGGTCTTGTGTCTATGTTGTAAAACAATTTCTCAAAGACAACATTCTTTTATTTCTACTGCCTCTTCAGTTTGCTTTGCACATCATAGACACAGAAATGTAAATTACTCAGCAGATACAGGAGTATCTGAAAGTAAGAACTCTTAACCAAAATGATTTTGCTTAGATGCCTTATGAACTTTTACTGTCTTTGAGATAGATACCTGAAGCAAAATCATGAGATATTGTCCTTCAGTCAGAATTCTAGGTTAGGAAGTGCCCCAGGCATAGAGGAGTTAGACTGAATAGCAGGAGTTTTGCAGGCCTGTGATTCAGCGTGTGTTCCCGGCTGTTTCTTTGTTGTCAGCTACAGAAAACGGATCGCTCTGTTAGGCATCCATGCTGATGCTCTCCAGAGATGCTGACGGAGGTGAGCACATAAACGGTTTGAGGTGAGCACATTAAAGCGGCTCTTATGTTGGCGTAACTGTTTTATGGTTTCAGCAGAGAAACCATCTATATCCAGTTAATAATCTCATTTTATCTTGACTTTCCTGCATGGTCGAACTAAACATGAAGAGCCTTTGAAACAAAGCTATGCGGAAGGTTTGGACGGCATCTTTTATGTGAGTAGAGCTCACTCTGGTAGGCTGGGAATTCATTAGGCAAATTGGCACAACAATTTGTTGTGTTTCCATGGAAGAAGAAAACACTAATATGAAAATATGGTAAAATATTGATGTCCTTTTTTTTTTTTTTGGTTTTTTGAAAGTTTTTCAAGTAAAGCTATAAAACACCATAAATTAAAGGTGATTTTTTTTTTTTATATTGAATCCATTGCTTTTGGAGTGTACTTTCAGGAAATTATAAATGCCTGAAATTAAAAATGTTAAATCAAACAAGCTTTATTATTCTTAGACGAATAAAAATCCTTAGAAGTATATGGGAAAGGTGTTGGCCACACTTCCAGAAATGATTTCCACCTTTTAAATAAAACTACCTTTGCTAAGATTGCAGACTCCACGGTAGGAAAAAAAAAAAGTAATAATAATACACCACTACCATCAATAGGAAAACCACACTGCCAATCAGAAAGCAGAGGTAACATAACACATTATCTCTGCCCTGATCTGGGTGAACAGGAGGAATCCCTCATGTCCCATCTGCCTTCTTGTTTCCTGATGTCACTTCCGTATTTGTCTTCTGTGATGACATCTAATTGATCAAACTTAAAGCTACTATCAAAGGCATCTGAGTACAGCGTTTAGATTTTTAACCACTCCAAGATACAGAAGCACATTAGAAGAAAATTCAAATGTCTCTTGAGAATCAACACTCATTATATAATATCAATCACCTCCTGAAAGACTCTTCTATAAATAACATTTATTGTAAATTAAAATCGTGTATATGAATGTATATGTACATGAGATCCTGGTTTCTGTTCCCTTACATTATGTGATTAATGAGATGTGCCTGTACAGAACAGAAAAATTTTATAGCAATTTTTTACTCTCTGGGACAGATAGTTCCTATTGCTTTAATTTCTTTAATGGTTTTATTTTTGAGGGGATGCAATTGCCTTTACTCTTTATATAATATATAGAACTAGGAAAAATAATGTCATGAAATTTTTGTTAGTTTTGTTTTAATCGCCTTGACTTCCACAGATGGTGATAGAAATTTTCATGGAAACGGTAACTGGGGGCTAAAACTTTCATTAAACAAGACACATTTCATTTTTAAGTAAAATAAATATTTATGTTGGCTCAGCACCCGTAGCTCAGTGGTTACAATGCTGACCATATGCACCAACTGGCAGGTTCGAACCTGGCAGTAGCCAGCTAAACAGCAATGACAACTGCAACCAAAAATAGCAGCGCGTTGTGGCGGGTGCCTGTAGTCCCAGATATTTGGGAGGCTGAGGCAAGAGAATTACTTAAAGCCCAAGAGTTTGAGGTTTTGAGCTGTGACGCAATAGCACTGTACGGAGGGCAACATAGTGAGACTCTGTCTCACAAAAAAAAAAAAAATAAATAAATATTAATGTTATTATACCTTAATATTCCCTTTTTAAATCTATGCTGGTTAGACCACCCTCAGGTATGATGATGTAGTAGAATGGCTCACCAGATTCAGAGAAGCTATCATATCCAGTTATGAATTATTATAGCAGAGTTTATATCATGAAAGGGACAAGGAGCAGAGGTGAAGTGCAGAAGAAACCAAAAACAAGCTTTCCGGTGACCCCAAGCAACACAGTCATGCAGAAATACACGTGATTCTCCCAGCAGCAACAGGTGATAACACATGTGAACTGATGCCAGCCATCAATTTATTTACTGAGGGTCAGAACCCAACTTAGGGTCAGCAAGTGGTACCCATGTCACTGACCTAAGCCTCTTAGACTCTGGCCACTACGCCCGGTCAAGCAAAAGAACACTTGTTAAGAATAAACATTGTTAAGAAAAACTTATCTGGTTAAACTGGTAATGCAGGCTCCAAGTCCTCAGGCACACACACAAAAATACTCTTTTCACACAGAATATCCCAGAAGCTCAGTACACAGCCAAAGGTGAATTCTAAAGACTGACCTTTCTCTGGAACGTGTAGAGTCTAAGTGACCCCAATCATGCTAATTTGACTCCTTCCTGTCCACTGTCCTGATTAATGTGGCTTCCACCCGCCCCCCCACCAAGAAATTTGATGAGATGTTCCTGATTCAAAATCAAAACCTATGTACCACCTCATATTCTGAAATTAAAAAAAAAATAATAAAAAAGCTTAAAGATTTTGAAAGCCATGGAGCTCACTAATACCGTTTTCACTCTTACAGAAATAGTAAAATTAAATATCTTATTCTAGAATTTCATTTGTTTCACTTACATTCTTGCATGATTTCATAATTTCTGGGGGAGGGTGACTAAATGGCTTTTGTTCCTGTAAGAGCATTCTTTGGTTTGCATTTCCTCCAAACCATCCATAAACTCTCGATCAAATAGGAACAGTGATGTAAGAGATGCACCGAGATACCGCAGCTGCCTGGTAGAAGCGTGCTGAGATCCTCAGATTACAACAAGCAATAAGTATTTATCTCGCGAACTATTAACACAGGAACCAGAGAGGGCTGAATTTGAATAGTTTAGACATAGGAAGATGACTTAATTCTCAAGCACTCAAGTCATACATTTGAGTAAAGAGACAGTGTTCTTATCTGCTGACAAAGCAAAGAATTTGATATTACTATTGCCTTACCCTGAAGTAGTTTATTAGTACTAAAAAGTCAGTGCTTAAGGAAATGAAAAACAGAATTGACCATCTAAAGTAAAACAGGAATATAGAAAATTTTTAAAAGCTAAATCACAGGGAGTAATTTAAGGAAAGTTATATCAAAATACTGCACATGTACACACACACACACACACACACACACACACACACACACACAAGGGTATGTGAGTTTTATCCACCTAAACAAAAAAAGCTAATATACGAAGTACTAAGAACAGAAGGCAGACTCACTCAGACTCAATGGGCTCCCCTTGCTGATTTCTGTGGTTAGTTAGTAAATTAAGTTTCTGGGTAGAATATCATGTTTGTGAATTTCACCTAAGCATGGAATAAATTTACTGCATCATAAATGAGGGATATTCGAAAGGTTCATGGAAAATGTGTATTATGGAAAAACCGTGCACAGGTTTTAAACATTTTTTTGCATCAACATAAATTCTTGCAAACTGGTTATACTATGTCAGAGCAGGTTCTGGTTTGAGGCTCTATGAAGGATAAAACGTTAGTTGTATTTAAATTTGTTAGTGTACAATTGCTCTATGAGATTGGACCACAGGAGCAAAATATCATGGCAATCAAACTAGGAATAGACTTGAAAAATAAGATAAAAATATCTGATTACCATGATTCAATTTATTAGTGTTAATTATTACACTTAACACTCTGTGTCCGCCTGTGCATATTAGTATTTTAAGACGAGAGAAACATTTTCAAGGTGAAGTGGCACTAAATTAGAAGAACTTCTTTAACTGTACACACTCATGAGTTCTGACAATTTGTCAGCTCTACTTATGCTGAAGGTACACAATGCTAATATTTGCTGTGACATTACAAACGGAAAGTACTTAGTGCTACATTTTCCATATAATTTCAATATCATTTTCCGAAAGGAAGAAATTTGCAAGTTAAATGTCTGGAAGTATAATCTAAATCCTTTTAAAATGTATATTAATATTCCCAAATTAGATGTACTTCATTAATTATGTCCAATGGGGTTAGGGTAGAGAAAATATTTTTAAATGTAAATGGAAGCAAAATGTGTTGGAAATAGGGAAAAGACACTTTGAAAATTGTACTAGCAATTTAAAAATGTTAAGATTTCAAGGCTGGGCTTGGTGGCTCGTGCCTGTAATCCTAGTACTCTGGGAGGCCGAGGCGGGTGGATTGCTTGAACTCAGATGTTCGAGACCAGCCTGAGCAAGAACAAGACCCTGCTATAAAAAATAGCCAGCCATAGTGGTGAGCACTTGTAGTCCCAGCTACTTAGGAGGTTGAGACAAGAGGATTGCATAACCCCAAGAGTCTGAGGTTGCTGTTAATTGTCACATTGTGTTACGCTACCCCAGGAGACAGAGTGAGACTCTGCTCAAAAGAATAAAATATGCTCTGGGAGGCCCAGGAGGGTGGATTACTTGTGCTCAGGGGTTTGAGACCAGCCTTAGCTAGAAGGAGAAGGAGACCCCATCTCTAAAAAAAAAAAAAAAAAATAGCCAGGTGTCGTAGTGGGTGCCTATAATCTCAACTACTTGGGAGGCTGAGGCAAGAGAATCACTTAAACACAGGAGTAAAAGGTTGCTGTGATCTATGGCACCATGGCAATCTACCAAGGGTGACAAAGTGGAATTCTGTCTCAAAAAATAAAATATTAAGATTTCTGTTAAGCTATGATTAGAATTCTTCTACAAATGTAGGTAATTTAACATGCAAAGACAAAAAGTTAAAACTAATGCATGCAAATGTAATCAATTGCTAGTATGTTTTGGATTTGATCAGATTAACAATATAATTCGATCAGAAACTAAAGTAGTGATGAAAATATATGTTACCTGGTTTTAATAAGAAATTGTACTTTCTGGATGTTGGTGAATAATACTCTGAAAGGTAAATGCACTTAATCACAGTATTTTGCAGGACGTTTATCTCTAATTTGTTATAGATTTACATATCTGCTTTTGGAAACAAAACCCTCATCTATACCCCCAATATATAATATTATAGAGTATGCACCAGTTGTAGGGCTCCCCTACATGGACCCACTGGAGTGCTTTATAACATATTTCAAAACGCCTCATAAAGGTAACGATCATACATATCCTATAATCCATATGTAGATTAAATAATTTTGCAATTCCAAAGAAACAGAGAGGGTCATAACAGAAAAATTACAAGAATAAGAAATTGAACTATGGGAACTAACTTCACACCAGTAGAATAAATAAATAGACAGAATATTCATTTAGTGGAATAATAGACCAAGATCCAAATGAAACAATAACACCACCACACGTGTGTGCACACACACACACACACACACACAACCCTATAGCTATACCTATTAACATCTATAAATCTAACAGATTTAGAGTGAAGAAAGCACGTGCAAAATTAAGATGAGTGTAGTTGAATTATAAAAAGGCAAATAGTCTATATTAACCAGGGAAATGCTAAAATCAATCCCTCATGAATCCATTTCTATGTAGCTAATGAACTCACAGTATTTTACCTTTGACATACTTTTATGGCTGCCAAAGAGTCAGCAAACAGAAGTAGCCCAGCAAAGCTGTTTTTGGTGGGGGAAATTTACGTCTACAGAAATCTGCATTGATACGGTCAACTGAGTGTCTAACCCCTTATAAAGCTCTGAAAGGAACATTTAATGTCTATGGATGTCTATCTAGTAAGTTTCATCTCTATGGCAGCCAAGCCTCTTTTTTCTTTCTCTCTCTCATAACCTGTTTGCCTCCATCCTTTCTGTAACCCAAAAATGATATGGAAACTTCTGCACTGTACTGGGAGGCTGAGTAATCATTCCGTGATGCCCCCTGTGTACATGTCAGTAGCTTTGTATGGCTCTTCTCTGATTAAGCTGCCCTTTGTGAGTTTATTTTTTTCAGTGAAACTTCAGAGCGTGAAAGAGAAGTTGTTCCCTTGGTCCCAGTAGTTTTGGCACAGTAACCGGTGTACCAAAGCCAGTGTGCTCTTCTGGAAGCCACACTAAGGGAACTCGGGACCTGAGCAGCTAGCACGAGGGTAAAAATTTGTTTATCTCTATCTATTTCGGTGAAATCTAGTAGAGTACTAATAAAAATCACTTGTTTCTTTTCCTCTTTAAAATTGTGATTAATGGGAGAAAAGTATTTGTGTAACCAGTCTTGCTTTAGCAACTCTAGTGTACTTTTTGGTATAAATATTTGTACTGTTTATCTCTTTCCTTCCAATTTGTTTTTGTCTTTGTCTTCCTGCATTTTTCTGTCATGAACAGGGATACCAAACAAAGCGCATTCTTATTTGGTTATTTCTCCTAGAGAACTTGTGACCAAGCAGGAACACTACCTCTTGGTCTCCATGATGGGAAAGGGATGGTTTTTTGGTCCCATCAGGTGGCCAGTCTAAAAATGGTTGGAATATTGAGACATTTTCTTCTGAATACCTCAAGCTGTCAAGGAGAGCTTGTATTAAGAGGTCCCATCTCATGGCATTTTTTCATCTCAACGTTTGTTGTGTGAACTAAAAGAAAATCTTAAGGCTCCCCTGTTAGGGGTCCGGGGGCCCGGTTCCCCGAACCCAATTGACCTGGTTAGATGACTCGGCTGAGCTAGAAAGTTCAACCGAGGCATAGTGGTAATTGAAAGTAATAATGAATGGAACCTGGAAATAAAACTGGAGCACAGGAAGCATGAACAGAGAGCAAAGTAACTTACACAAGTCTCAGGGTAACAAAGAGAAATGTTATTTAGGAAGAACAAAGAGAAAGTTTAGAGCACTTTGTAAGAAAGTTGGAAGCAGGTCCTCTCATGAAGGAGAGAAGGAGAGAGAGAGATGGACTAGAAAAGGCCTGCAGGGGTATAAATACCCTCTCCCTTTGAAATTGGTTGCAAGCCTTTCAGTAGCCCTTCTGCTCCCCCAGACAGCACTGCCCTTTTCCATCTGTCATTGATTGTCTGTTTCTGTTGGTCTTTGCTTATCTAGGTTCCTTTATGCCCACATTCCCATGGGCCCTTCAGACTTTCTGTTCAGCAGGCCAGATTTCTTCCTATGTATCTTCCCCTTGAAGCCCCTCTCTTAGGGTCTCTTCTCATCTCCCTAAGGGGCTGACTGATTGGACACCCATATTGGCCAAGTGGATCCCTAAAATTGAGTTGCTAGGTATAAGAAAGGAGATGAGCCTTGCCTCATCATGCCCCCTTGCCTTATTAGAGATGCCCTTGTGATTCACTAACAGGCCTAAGGCTGTACAAGACCTCCCTGCAGCTACTCACTATACATAACAAACCACTTGACTCTGTCTGGTACTTTGTCTCTAATTAACGGACACTTTATCTTAATCATTACTTTGCACTGACTCCTGGCCTATTAGACAAATCCTAACTCTTTCAGCCAATTGTCAGCTAAAGAATCTTACAACCCACTTACCACCTGTAAGCCCGCACCCTTAAAGATGTTCTACTTTTTGGCCATGCCAATGTTTGTTTTCCCATCTTGATTTATAACCTCATCTGTAATCCCTGTATCCCTTAAACATATAAAACCAAACTGTAACCCCACCAAGGCCAAGGCTTCTTGGGTGTGGCTCTGGGTCATGATCCTCAAATTTGTCACAGAATAAATCTCTTTAAATTGTTTTACAGATTATGGCTTCTTTTAGGTAAACCCTAAAATCAACCAAACAAGAATTCATTATGTGAGACTGAACTTGTAGAGGACCAAAATGATGTTTTTTCAATCTTTAAAAAAAAAAAAAAAATTACTAATTCTTTTAATGTTTGTTTTCCAAAGTCAAGAAAACTTTTTATTGTTGTTATTTTTTCCTTTGGGCCCTTCCAGAGTTCCAAATCCTAGAATGGGACACAACTGTTTAATTGGACTAATCTGTTCTTACGGTTAAGAAATTGATTCAAAAAGATATGAGCTGATGTATTTTAACTTGTTCTTTTATGCTTATTCCTGCTTCTTTTCCCACTTCCCTTTCTGTGACGAACCACCTCTAACCTGAATGTCTCCAAAGCTATCAACTTGAATTTGAGTATAAAACTTTTATAAGTTTCAAAATGGGTACTGAAGGAAAGCAAAATATTTCACTCCAAAATATATTTCTTTGACATATTTTGAGATGGCTGTCAGAGAGCCAGGAAGCAGACGTAACCCTGCAAAGCTGTCTTTTATGAGGAAAATTTCTATCTGTGGAGATTCTGCATTGATACAGCAGATTCCAGCAGCCTAGCCTCCTCTTGTTTGGATCTAGGAAAGATTAACTGAGTGTCTGACACCTTTAAAAGTTGAACAAAACACATACCATCTATTCTCAGATGGCTGTTATGCATGAGATTTCATCTCCATAATAAGAGAACCTTTGCCAGCCAAGCCTCCTCCTCTTTCCCTCTCATAATATGTTTTGCCAACAAAACCTGTTTGCAATAATTCAAGCCCCCATTCTTTCTATAATCTCAAAAAGATATATAGGCTTCTGCACCATACTGGGGGATTGGGCAACCACTCTGTGAAGCTCCCCACATATATGTTAATAAATTCTGTATGCCTTTTCTCTGATTAATCTGCCTTTTGTGAGTTGATTTTTCAACAAACCTTCGGAGGTAAAAAAGAAGTTTTTCCTTAGCTCCTACAGTAATAAAATATGAAGATACGCATGAAAATTCAGAGGAAGGAGGTAGTGGTTAAGTGGATAGCTCTTATTAGCAAGTTTATGCAGTAAAGGGACTTATCAGACTCCTTACATATGTGCACATTCCTTTCCTACAACTTTTACCTGCTAGTTCAAACTTTCTGTTGTTTTTTCTGTGTTTGTAACAATGAAACTCTGAAAAAACAGAGCTAACAGAGATATTCCTTTCCATAGCATTTTGCCTCAAGCAGATTTTCAGAGTGCCAGTGTTGATACAGCTTGGAGAGTGATTTTCTTTAGCAATCAGGCCAATTTCAAAAGGTGAGAGCAAGGTGGCGGCCAAGTAACAGCTTCCCTGCAACTGGGCACCGTGAGTCTGAGAGATAAGACTCCAGGCATCTCTGGCTGGAGGGATCTGCCTATAATCATCCCTTTGAGGATACAGGGAGTCAGTGAGAGACTTCTGGACCCCAAAAGGAGGACAAAAACAGTGGAAAACTGGCAAGTGGTCACGTGTGTTCAATCGGTCTAATCCCTTCTTGCTCTTCAACCTTCTCATCCTTCTGGTCCTGTACCAAAAGGACTAATTGCAATGTTAATCCACATGCATGGGAACTTAAAGAGCAAGAGGAAAAGAAAGGAAAATTAGGGCAAGGAAACAGATAAAAGAAATCACTCATGAGGAAGAATCAGCAGAAAACTTCAGGCAACATGAAGAACCAGTCCAGAGTAACCCCTCCAAGGGACCATGAGGTAGCTACTGCAGAGGATTCTACCTATAAAGAAATGTTAGGACTGACAGAAAGGGAATTTAGAATACACATGATGAAGACAATGAAGTAAATGATGGAAAAAATGAAGGAAACTGCTAATAAAGTGGAAAATAACCAAAAGGAAATCCAAAAACAGAATTAAATAAGAGATGAATGATATGAAGAATATAAAAAGGATATAGCAGAGCTGAAGGAACTAAAGCAGTCAGTTAGGGAACTTAAAGATGCAATGGAAAGTATCAGCAACAGGTTAGACCATGCAGAAGAAAGAATTTCAGAGGTAGAGGACAAAGTTCTTGAGATAATTCAGATAGTTAAAGAGGCAGAAAAGAAGAAAGATAAAGCAGAACGTTCACTGTCAGAATTACGGGACTTTATGAAATATTCCAACATACGAGTTATAGGAATTCCAGAAGGGGAAGAAGAATGTCCCAGAGGAATGGAAACAATACTAGAGACTGTTATAAATGAAAATTTCCCAAATATCACCAAAGATTCTGACACACTGCTTTCAGAGGGATATTGGACCCCAGGTCGCCTCAACTCTAACCGAGATTCTCCAAGACACATTGTGATGAACCTGTCCAAAGTCAAGACAAAAGAAAAGATTCTGCAAGCTGCCAGGAGTAAGCACCAGTCAACCTACAGGGGCAAATCCATCAGAGTGACTGTAGGTTTCTCTAATGAAACTTTCCAAGCAAGAAGACAATGGTCATCTGCCTTTAGTCTACTTAAACAGAACAATTTCCAGCCCAGAATTCTGTACCCTCTTAGCTAATCTTTAAAATTGACGGAGAAATCAAATCATTTACAGATATACAAATATTGAGGAAATTCGTCACAACAAGACCAGCTCTACAGGACATACTTCAACCTGTTCTACACACTGACCATCACAATGGATCAGCAGCAAAGTAGGAAATCAGAAATTAAAGGACAGAACCTAACCTCCACACTGGCGAAAGATAAAACTAGGCGATGGACTCTCACAAAATTAGATGAATAGAATACTACCACACTTATCAATTATCTCAATAAATGTTAATGCCTTGAATTCCCCACTGAAGTGATATAGATTGGCTGACAGGATTAAAAAACACAAGCCATCCATTTGCTGTCTGCAAGAAACACACCTGGCTTCAAAAGACAAATTAAAGCTCCGAGACAAGGGTTGGAAGACAATTTTTCAGGCAAATGGAATTTAGAAGAAAAGAGGATATACAATCTTATTTTCGGATACATGTGGATTTAAAGCAACTAAAGTCAAAAAAGACAAAGATGGTCACTTTATATTGGTCAAGGGAAAACTACAACAAGAAGACATTTCAATTCTAAATATTTATGCACCCAATTTAAATGCTCCCAGATTCTTGAAGCAGACCCTACTCAGTGTGAGCAATATGGTATCCAATAATACTATAATAACAGGGGACTTTAACACTCCTCTTACAGAGCTGGACAGATCCTCTAAACAGAAATTAAACAAAGATATAAGAGATTTAAATGAGACCCTGGAACAACTGTGCTTGATAAATGCATATAGAACACTCCATCCCAAAGATAAAGAATATACATTCTTCTCATCACCCCATGGAACATTCTCCAAAATTGATCATATCCTGGGACACAAAACAAATATCAACAGAATCAAAAGAATTGAAATTTTACCTTGTATCTTCTCAGACCATAAGGCACTAAAGGTGGAACTCAACTCTAACACAAACACTTTCAATCCCACACAAGGGCATGGAAATTAAACAACCTTCTGTTGAATAACAGGTACAGGAAGAAATAAAACAGGAAATCATTAACTTCCTTGAGCATAACAACAATGAAGACACAAGCTACCAACATCTGTGGGATACTGCAAAAGCACTTTTGAGAGGCACATTTATTGCTTTAGATGCCTACATTCAAAAAACAGAAAGAGACCGCATCAACAAACTCACAAGCCATTTTACGGAATTAGAAAAAGAAGAACAATCTAAGCCTAAACCCAGTAATAGAAAAGAACTATCTAAAATCAAATCAAAGATCAATGAGATTGAAAACAAAAGAATCGGGCGGCGCCTGTGGCTCAAGGAGTAGGGCGCCGGTCCCATATGCCAGAGGTGGTGGGTTCAAACCTAGCCCCGGCCAAAATCCAAAAAAAAAAAAAAGAAAACAAAAGAATCATTCAGAAAATTAATGAAACAAAGAGTTGGTTTTTGAAAAAATAAATAAAATAGATAAAACATAGGCCAGACTAATGAGAAATAGAAAAGTAAAATCTCTAGTAACCTCAATCAGAAATGATAAAGGGGAAATAACAGCTATTCCCAAAGAGATACAAGAGATCATCTCTGAATACTACCAGAAACTATGCCCAGCAATTTGACAATGTGAAGGAAATGGATCAATATTTGGAATCACACCCTGTCCCTAGACTTAGCCAGGAAGAAATAGACCCCCTGAACAGATCTATTTCAAGCACTGAGATTAAAGAAACAACAAAAAAGCTTCCAACCAAAAAATGTCCTGGTCCAGATGGCTTCACACCAGAATTCTATCAAACCTTCAAGGAAGAGTTTATTCCTGTACTGCAGAAATTATTTCAAAAAATTGAGGAAGAAGGAATCTTCCTCAACACATTCTATGAAGCAAACATCACCCTGATACCCAAACCAGGAAAAGACCCCCCAAAAAAGAAGAATTTCAAGCCAATTTCACCCATGAATATAGATGCAAAAATTCTCAGCAAAATCCTAGCCAATAGATTACAGCTTATCATCAAAAAGTCATACATCATGATCAAGTAGGTTTTATCCCAGGGATGCAAGGCTGGTTTAATATATGCAAGTCCATAAACGTTATCCGCCATATTAACAGAGGCAAAAATAAAGATCATATGATCCTCTCGATAGATGCAGAAAAAGCATTTGATAAAGTCCAGCATCCTTTTCTAATAAGAACATTGAAGAGTATAGGCATAGGTGGTACATTTCTAAAACTGATTGAAGCTATCTATGACAAACCCACAGCCAATATTTTACTAAATGGAGTAAAACTGAAAACTTTTCCTCTTAGAACTTGAACCGGACAAGGTTGTCCTCTGTCACCTTTACTATTCAACATAGTGCTGGAAGTTCTAGCCCATACAATTAGGCAAGACAAGGAAATAAAGGGAATCCAAATGGGAGCAGAGGAGGTCAAACTCTCCCTCTTTGCTGATGACATGATCTTATGCTTAGAGAATCCCAAAGACTCAACCACAAGACACATAGAAGTCATCAAAAAATACAGTAATGTTTCACGATATAAAATCAATGTCCACAAGTCAGTAGCCTTTGTATATGCCAAAAATAGCCAAGATGAGAAGCTACTTAAGGACACAACTCCCTTCACCATAGTTTCAAAGAAAATGAAATACTTAGGAATATACCTAATGAAGGAGGTGAAGGACCTCTATAAAGAAAATTATGAAATCCTCAGAAAGGAAATAGCAGAGGATATTAACAAATGGAAGAACATACTACGCTCATGGATTGGAAGAATCAACATTGTTAAAATGTCTATACTTCCCAAAGCAATCTACCTATTCAATGCCATTCCTATCAAAATACCAACATCATACTTTCAAGATTTAGAAAAAATGATTCTGCGTTTTGTATGGAACCAGAAAAAATCCCGTATAGCTAAGGCAGTTCTTAGTAATAAAAATAAAGCCAGGGGCATCACCATACCAGATTTTAGTCTGTACTACAAAGCCATAGTGGTCAAGACAGCATGGTTCTGGCACAAAAAATAGAGACATAGACACTTGGAATCAAATAAAAAACTAGGAAATGAAACTAACATCTTATAACCACCTAATCTTTGATAAACCAAACAAGAATATACCTTGGGAGAAAGACTCTCTGTTCAATAAATGGTGTTGGGAGAACTGGATATTCACATGTAAAAGACTGAAACTGGACCCACACCTTTCTCCATTCACAGAAATTGATTCAAAATGGATAAAGGACTTAAATTTAAGTCATGAAACAATAAAAATCCTCAAAGAAAGCATAGGAAAAACACTGGAAGATATTGGCCTGGGGAAAGACTTCATGAAGAAGACTGCCATGGCAATTGCAACAACAAAAAAAATAAACAAATGGGACTTCATTAAACTGAACAGCTTCTGTACAGCTGAGGAGAAACAACCAAAGCAAATAGACTACACAATGGGAAAGGATATTTGCAATTTTGAATCAGACTAAAGCTTGATAACTAGGATCTATAGAGAACTCAAATTAATCCACATGAAAAAAGTCAACAATCCCATATATCAATGGACAGAGACATGAATAGAACCTTCTCTAAAGAAGACAGACGAATGGCTAATAAACATACGAAAAAATGTTTATCATACCTATCTATTAGAGAAATGCAAATCAAAACCACCCTGAGATACCATCCAACCCCAGTGAGAATGGCCCACATCACAAAATCTCAAAACTGCAGATGCTGGTGTGGATGTGGAGAGAAGGGAACACTTTGACACTGCTGGTGGGACTGCAAACTAGTACAACCTTTCTGGAAGGAAGTATGGAGAAACCTCAAAGCACTCAAGCTAGACCTCCCATTTGATCCTGCAATCCCATTTCTGGGCATCTACCCAGAAGGAAAAAAATCCTTTTATCATAAGCACACTTGTACTAGACTGTTTAATGCAGCTCAATTTACAATCACCAAAATGTGGCAACAGCTTAAATGCCCACCACCAGGAATGGATTAACAAGCTAGGGTATATGTATACCATGGAATACTATTGAGCTATTAAAAAAAGTGGAGACTTTACATCCTTCATATTAACCTGGATGGAAGTGGTAGACCTTATTCTTAGTAAAGCATCACAAGAATGGAGAAGCATGAATCCTATGTACTCAATTTTGATATGAGGACAATTAATGACAATTAAGGTCACAGTGTGGGTGGGGGAAGTGGAGAGCAGAGAGAGATAAAGGAGGGAGGGGTGGAGAAAAGAAGAGCACAGAGAGGGAAGGAGGGAGGGCTGTGGGGCCTTGGTGTGTGCTACACCTTCTGGGGGCAAGACATGATTGCAAGAGGAACTTTACCTAAAAAATGCAATCAGTGTAACCTGGCTTATTGTACCCTCAATGAATCCCCAACAATTAAAAATAAATTAATTAATTAAAAAAAAAAGAAATCAGGCCAATTTCCCTCTCCATGTCCCCTAGTTATTGATGAAGGGAATGTGGCCAGCTGCTTTCACAAAATGGAAAAATACCTTGGGTATTAGCTGTCCCTTAACTATTGTCAGTCTGCCGTCTCTGAGACACTAGTCTTTCCGCTCACTAGCTTGTCTTCCCACATCACCTGCAATCAAGTAACTTGGAAATAGTAATTCTCACTCAAAAGTTGTGACATTTGAAGTCACTGACCTAAATGATCCTTACTAGAAAGTTTGAATGAGGTCGTGAGAAATGCCTTCCCTCCATACCTGAGTCTGGTACTTCTATTATCAGTTACACTGTCGCATAGACTCTTTCTATTGGCTTATGTGCATCTGAAAGATGTTTTTTATATGTCTGATATCAAATACACTTAGTAAATAGTATGCATATTACATGTAAGTATATGTGTGTGTATATATATTATACATATGAAGTATACTTAGTAAATGTGTGTTGAATAAATAATAAGCTACAGGGAAGGAACTACCTTGAGAAAGTCAGGCGCCTCAATGATGTAGTAACTAGATGCTGTTGCTTTGTTGAGCTTTTAACATAAGAACACAGTCTTGTAAAAATACTAGGAAAGAACCTCATTATATTACACAATCTTGCATCATTTTATGTTTCTGAAGTTTTTGCATCGAGTCTATTGTCAGTGCACGGGGTGTTATTTTTATAATAATCATGCAGTTGCATTGATGATAGTGTTAATATATTTTTCATTTCGGATTATATCTTAACTTCATCATAAGTGGGGCATGGTAGATCCTAACAATTAGGCAATTTGGTATAAGTACACCAACAGCACAAAATACTCTGTGTAGCAACCATTGTGTAAAACGTTCTCTACTCTAGCACATTAACTCAGCTAAAGCAGAATTGATGTAATAGTATACCATACTTTTTTATGGTGTCATTACTTAGAGGCACTAAGCTGTTTTCAGTAATAATAACAATAAGCTTCCATTTACTTTGGCTTTAAGGCAACAGTTCTAAATGTGATCAAAAATTCATTTTGTGTTTGTATTGTTATACATTTTAGAAAAGGGGGATGAGGCTATTGTAAGAAATTAGCCATATTTTAATATAAATGTACCTTGAGACAAATAAAATCTCTTTTATTCTTAGGATCAACCAAGTTATAATGGGATTTAATTTTAAATTACTTCTCACTATAGCATTGCTTTCTTAAAATTCCTTGTTATATCATATAGGATATTAGATTTCTTAAATTTCACAGAATAGAAAGTTTAATACTTTTTCTGGGAAAGTCTTTCAATTGTATAGCTCCCCGAAAGAAAAATCCATTTTTGTATTCTAACAGCATGTGTTGAAAAACACAGCGAGGCCTTCTTTAAAACTCTTCCTGGAACGTCTACAGGCACCCAAATTCTATTCTGAAAAGGCTAACGTACTTGTTCTTTGACATTTTCAAAGTTCATGTGATCCTGAGAAATGATTAAAGGTTATCTCTAGAGCATATTACTGATGACAGTTTCCCCACTTTGCTATAGTTTCTAGGCAGCAAAGAATGCATTGTTTTAAGAATATTTATTTTCTTTTCCGCTTTACCCTTCAATTCACAACCTAAGCCAGTTTTTGTTTCCTAAGCAGATGTGAAGTCCCGTGTAATCTAGGATGGTGTATCCCTGACAATGATATAAATACATGATTGGGGTTTTAAGAAATTATATTATTTCTATTATGTTCCTTTGGTTTTGTTCCACCTGAATAGTATATTACTCCTTTATCACAAATCAAGAAAAACAGATCTTAAGAATTATCTTATAATCTATTATCAAGCTTCATTCCTACAAGGGCTTTAAATATAAAACTCCGAAAATAACATACACTTGAGATGCTTGCAACCTTAGCATTCATTTTTATTTTACTCTAGAATTACATTTTTAATTAAATCATAGCCGTGTACATTAATGTAATCATGGGGTACAATGTGTTGTTTTTATGTACAATTTGAAACTCTTCATCATAAAATTACATTTTTAAAAATTTGAATAATAGATGCAGGTAAAGTCAAATTTTTTATGGTTTAAATTTAATAACTATAACTAAAAATGTAAATGTGAGCAAAAGTTCTAATTTTTTCCTTCACCCCCTAACAAACAAACCCTATTTGTTCTTTTATCTTTTAAATTAAATAACTATACCTAAAAATGGAAATGAGAGCAAAATCTCTAATTTTTTTCTTTTATCCAAGGAAGTGATGTAGTCCCTATTTTAGAAACTACTATTCTAAAATGTGGTATATAAACATTCTCTGACTATTGTCTAATCCATTCTAAGTTTTATGCTGTCATTGGTTATAAATTAATATATGCCATTTCCCTTCCCCCCTTCTCTTTTCTTTCTTTTCTCTTTCCTTACTTCCCAAATGCTGGGAATACTGATGTTGAAATTTAATGATGTTGGGATAGTAGACCCAGTTGGTACCTCAAACTTGTTTTTCTTTTTAACCCTTTCATATTAAATTTGCTAGATAAAGAGACTTCCTCTACAATCCATGGAAGCATTGCGGCAATATTTCACCATGTATCAAAATCAAAAGGATAGATTTCTAAATTTCTTATACCCAGATATTTGCTGCTGAGACACTATGCCCATTCTTACTCTCTTTTCTCTTATCTTTCTTAGTTCAGTACAGCATTATTTTTCATTATTTCTCATTGTACAGATGTTGTTACTGAGACACTATAAAATAAACTGACTTCCCCAACTTTGGGCAGCCAATAATGGTAAAACTCCCATTGTGTGAGGACCTATGATGGAGTCTGGATATGTAGAGTTAAGGGGAGTTTCTTCCGAAAAGGAATCAGAGTGTGCCTAGAGATATTGGTGTCTGCACATAATGTATGACAGAGAAATTTATAGTCAAGGCAGGATGCTGTTGAAACACAGTCACTAAAATGAACTTTGAGTCCTATCTGAAAGTTAATCTCAAATATAACATGCAGTACCTGAGCAACCTTGAACTAGATACTTTCTTTTCTTTGCTTCAATTACTTCTCCTATATGGTGAGGTAATTATACTATGTAGGTGTATTCTGAGAAGGAAGTTGAGTTGAAACATAAATTAGCAGTTGTTAGATGTATAGATAATATTAGATGTATTATGAAAAGGAAGTTGAGTTGAAACATAAATATTTATTAAGTTTGAATAGCATACTTAATAAAAGTGTGGGCCATTATAAAGGAAGATTTTAAACTCATTCCTGAAGGCAACTTAGTGATACAGGGAGATACAGTATAGTCTATCTACGCTGTTGCATACTAAATGCTCACGTATTATTTACTTTTAACTTGCAGGATCTTGCTTTTATGAATGGAATAGACCCTTATACTGAAAGATTTGTTAGGTCCTTCTAACTGACAATGGTACATTAAATAAATAGAGGTTTCTGGAAAGCCTGGAGTCAGACTATTTCCACAATATTTCACAATAATGGAACACATTTCCCCTTTTGTTTATTTAGCTTGAAAACCCAAAGGTCGCAATTAGGGTTTTCTCCAAATTATAATGTTTTAATTATACTTTGAACAGTGTTGTAAGAATGTTCAGCTAATAGCATCAGAATCTGAGTAAGTGATACTTTCCATAGTTCAAGGAGCAGGAGTCGATTTTGATAAGGGTTTTATCATGGAAGTGGTAGGATGAGGACTGAGATGGAATGAGTTTAGGGAACCAGATAATGAGAAGAAGGAAAACAAAAAGGAAACAAGAACAGAACAATGAAACCCTACTGGTTTTACATGTTGGGGATTCTTTTTTTTTTTTTTTTTGAGACTTTTTTCTTTCTTTTTTTGAAGTTTGTTTTGGCCTTAGCACACATCCCTCTAGAAGTGTGCAGTCAAATTACCTGTTTTTAAGCCACTTGACAAAATTCTTATCTATAGTATTAATATATAATACTACTAATAATAATATCTACATCATTATGGTAACCCAGTGATGTAAAATATAGTCACATTTTAGATTCATTTTGCC
Organism: Nycticebus coucang; assembly: GCF_027406575.1. Taxonomy (NCBI): domain Eukaryota; kingdom Metazoa; phylum Chordata; class Mammalia; order Primates; family Lorisidae; genus Nycticebus; species Nycticebus coucang. The sequence continues at coordinate 19,953,593 of NC_069802.1, read as the reverse complement.
TTTGGTTTAGGAACTTTATTCCTTTTATTGTAGCTTTAAAATCACATAAAATTCTGAACGCTTAAAATTATTCTGAAATAAATAGTTTTTTTAAGGAAAAGTTAAAAATGCAAAATATAAGTAAGAAATTAATGAAAAATCTTACAGAGGGATAGAAGAAACATGTTGGGGATTCTTAAGGGATGTTCCTAAGCTTGATCACACATTATATTAAGACTATATCACCACTTGTTGCTTCAAGAAAAAGAAAATTGTATAAGCTTTTGTGAGTATTCAGAAGTATTATAATGGGGTTAGAGGCAAAACTACAGAAACTGACCCTACATATGTGAATGTAGAGTATTTTATAACTTCAGTCTACTCTAGTCTGTAACATGAAATGAAGACCCTGGACTGCCTGAGTGCCTATAGTGTGCTCAGTGTTGGAATAAGTAACATATCTTTCTAAATAAGTTTTGACACTATTTTAGTACAAAACCACACACGAGGGTGATGCCTGTGGCTCAAAGGGGTAGAGCACCAGCCCCATATGTCAGAGGTGGCGGGTTCAAACCCAGCCCCGGGCAAAAAAAAAAAAGGCCACACATGATGTTTCAGCAAAAGAGAAGTATAGATCTTACAAAAATGTAAGACCTCAAACATGACTTTTTTTTTTTATGTGAATTAATTAAAGAGAAGGAGTATTTCTCCTGCTCCTGTGGATATACGCTTAGTGAACTGAAGTGTGACATTTAATTATCTCTTTGTATTTTATCCTTCATAATTTTAGCTCTTACAGATGCACATGTTATTCTGGTCATAAAATTATATAGTCCATTTTAAGGTGCAGCTACAATGTTTTTCTGACTCATTTCCTGACCCAGAGCTCTTTGCCAATGGTCAATACTCCATGGGAAGTTTTTCCTCCAATTGATTTCGAATTTATAGCCCTTCAACTTTATCAGTGTCATGTCATTAAACAGGGAAGTCTATGTTTCCACAATCAATTAAGACATTTTCTAAGTTCCAGCCTCCTCCGTTTGACCACGCTTCTTTCTAAGATGGAGATAGTGATTTCTCTTTTTACTGTTTCATTGCACAAAATGTTCTGAACATTATAAAAGATAGAGTAATCTCAGATCTGGTCAAAAAGAGAAAATACATCAATTTGTAGGGAAATACAAAAGAGGCTGGCATGCAGAAGGGTAGGCTCTGAATGAGCACCTGCAGTGGAAGCATAAACAGCCTATTTGTAAAATTTACAAATTTCTGTTTGGTAGATTTTAATGGAAAAGGTTGACACGATGATATGTAAAACTTAGACTCCTTAGTTTTTTCTTTCTTTCTTTTTTTTTTTTTTTTGTTTTTGGCCGGGGCTGGGTTTGAACCTGCCACCTCCAACATATGGGGCCTGCGCCCTACTCCTTTGAGCCACAGGTGTGGCGCCGCCCAAGGTTACATTGTCTTTTTTTTTTTTTTTTAGTTTTTTGTTTTTTGGCCAGAGCTGGAACTGGTTTGAAGTATAGGGGGCCGGCCGGTGCCGTACTCCTTTGAGACACAGGCGCTGCCCTTTCTTTTTGTTTGTTCGTTTGTAGTTTGACCAGCTCAGAATACAATATCTGAAGTATCCTAAGTGCAGAATATAAATTGTTGAAAAAATAAGAAATTTCTGGTTGCCTTTCAAATGTTTAAAAATGTCATTTAAGTGAATATGTTCTTTTTAAAATCATTACATGACATAATTCTGATAACTCATTGTCTCTCTCCTTACGTAAGAAGATGGAATTATGCTAGATAGTCACATGCTAACATTTTACTATGCAAAGCTAAAAGAAAATAAAACTATTGCTTCTTTTTCATGTCACATTATGTATGATAAAAGTATACTTCCTTATGTAAAATATTGTATAAGTATATTATTATGAATTTATAATTTATATAATAATTATAACTTATAATTATATATTATACATTATAATAATTATAATTTATATAATATATAATATATTATTATGAATTTATCTTGGAGAAAGGAATCCAACAAAATACAAATCAAGGGAAATCTTAACGTATGTGTTAACTTTTACTTGCTTACAGTACAAAATTCATGACAGAGTAATATAAATGTTGAAAAATTCCTATATCACACAAATATAGAAGTAGATAAAGAAATAATATAAATACATTATTCACTACTTTTCCTTGAAGTCCAGGATGATGCCTGGTAGTTGATTATACAATAGTTTTTACATGAACATATGGACTTCAATTGATTATTTATTCATTCATTTATTTTATTTAATAAAACTTTATTGAATGCAATCAGAGCTGTCGTTGTATTAACTTTGATGTCCTGAATGTCATCAAGATGAATTTTTTTTTCAATATTTCCTTTATCTTTATGTTAAAAAAAAAAGTCATTGTGGGCCAGGTCAGGTCAGGGTGGGTGGGTAGGTGTTCCAATACAGTTATTTGTTTATTAGCTAAAAATTCCCACACAAACAGTGCTGTGTGAGGGAGCTGGTGCATTGTCGTGATGCAAGAACCATACCTTTCTCATTCCAAGATTTTCAGTTACATTTTTTTTTTGTTTTTCTATTGAAGTTTCCTTGATCTGTTATGCTTCTCACAGTCAGCTGATAATTTCTATGCACAATTTGATGAATTTTTGTAATGTTTTCATCAATCCTTATTATTGGCTGCCCTGACCTTTCTTCATCAGTGACGCTTTTTATTCCCTCTGAAAAATGTTTAATCCATTTGTGCATTGCCATTTTCTTCACGGCAGTATCCCCGTAAACTTGGAATTACATGTCCTTGATTTCACTTCCACTCTTGCCAAGTTTAACAAGATATTTATGGATGTTTGTTTGCTGCTCTGATTGAAGATTCTCACCATGCCACACAAAAACACACAAAGACAATAATCAACGCCATTCAGCACGACCACACCAGGACATGAACACAGCTGAGAGGCCCTGATGTACCAAGGTTATGAAATCTTATCATGTTGTTTGTACAATGCTGCAAATTGATCAAGTGGCGACAAGTTCACAATTAATTGCCAGACCTCATATGCATGCATATATAAAAAACAACAATTCTGAGCTATTTATACTTTTACTTAGGATCCCATTTAAAAAGATACCTTTCTTATAAAGTAATTTTCACCTTATGGTGGCAAATGAGAGCTTCCTCCCTGTACTTCTCCTTTCCTCACTACCACGCCTTCTCCTGAGTAGTGTTTTAATGACATCTTAATTTGTCTGACTATTCCATCATGTGTTATATGACTTTGTAAGCAACAACCACATATCCAGGTGTCATCAAGTCCTTCTACAGTGCCTTTCCCACAGTGGTAACCAAAAATTTTTAATGAATAGTAAACAAATCATTAATCTCCAATTTTATTCGGTTACTTGAAGTAGACAAAAGAATATGCCAACATTGTGTTCATCCCCTAATCCCTAGAACTGCTGGAAATTGTATAAAGCATAGCAAAATTTCATATTAAATCAAGGTTAATAATGACCTGATTTTAAGGTAAGATTATACTGGATTATTTAAGTGACCCAAAATTGGGGAAAAGGAAGGCAGAGAGTCGATACAGAGTTGGCTTTGTGAGAAAGACTCAATTACCCATTACCAGGTTTGAAGTTGGAGGGAGGGGGGTTGTGAGCCTATGAATGCTTTTTAGAAGCTGTAGAAGGAAATAAAGTGGATGCTGCCTTAGAGCCTTCGGAAGGAAACACTGTTTTGTTGAAGCTGAGTTCCTTCTACAGACTGGTGAGAAATACTCTGGTTTGTGATCTGTAGATTGATACAATGAAGGTGTATTGTTAAAGCCTCTAAATTGGGGGTAGTTTGTTGCCAAAAAAAAAAAAAATAGAAAAGTAATAATAGTATTTTTACTACCCTCAGATGTAATAGTATTAGAAAAATCAAATGCAAAAGAGATACAGCATTGTGTTAATTTTCCAGATTCAAGTCAATATAGGTTTTGTTGGTATATTATACATTTAAAAAGGAATAAATATTTACAAATTCAGGAAACAGTGAAGTCAACAACATCTAGAAAACAATGAATACTTAAATGTGTGAGTAGAGAAATAATTTACTACTTTATTCATTATTTATTCTTTATCAGACATGGATTAATCAACTTTGATTTTCAATTGCAGTCTGCTAGCAGTTGAAGACATTAAAGAATTTACATGGAATGTAAGTACTGCATTTTGCTTCTGCTATAACTCTGCAACAATTCCTCCCTTCCTGCTGTGATATGATTTTATTTGCTTTGATGTCAGTGAAAGTCTGTACTGTAAAGACAGTATTTCTTACAAAACTTCTTACAGAGTGAACTCATTATTCATGGACTCTAGACTTGAAACAAATTCAAATAGATTTAGCATTCACATCAATTGCAGTGTGTTTATATTTAGGAGATAAGATTCAAAACTCTTCCTGAAAGAATCTAGGAAGAAATTATACTTTAAGTATCCCAATTCATATGAATCAATAAAAAGGAAATCTAAGGTAGTTAGTACATCTAGTGACTTGGAAAAGATTCATTTTCTTTTTATTTTTAATCACTTACTTGTTTTGGGGTTTGTTATGCTTATTATTGGGGAAATTGTGTATTTTTTCCCAACACATGAGAAAAAATGTTATTTTTATGTACTATTAATTGCACACATTTTTTAAATACTAAAATTTAATTCCAGAAGGAATTCTCTGGAAATAACTGAAATAACAATAATGGCTCCTGCTGGGTCCAAATTTGGTATTATGGTTTCAATAATATTTTCATCCATATTTTAACATTTGAGGAAGCCAACTTTTTAAAATTATTGATTATCTGGAAACAAAATACTTTTTTTTTTTTTTTTTTTTTTGGCCAGGGCTTGGTTTGAACCCGCCACCTCTGGCATATGGGACTGGCGCCCTACTCCTTGAGCCACAGGCGCCGCCCACAAAATATTTTTTTATTTTTTGTTTGTTTTTTATAGTTGAAAGCAACTAGTGAGACCCTTGATACAATTCTTAATATTTAAATCTATAGAACTTAAAATTTTTTAGTACATGATGCATGTAGGAAAATATTTATTGAGAAATATTAGTTACCAAATTATAGTAGTTGAATAAGAAAAATGCAAGTATCTGATTATAGGATAATGTCACATAAATAAAATATCTTATAAGTACTATTGGACATAACTTTCATTTAACATTTTAATCACATAGAGTGGTGGAATCACTATGTATTATTCTTTTTTGTCTTTATTTGCTAAATAGCCATAGTTCAATATATTAAAAGGTAAGAGAGAAAACTGAAAAATGTTTTAAATTGAATTTTTGTGGATTTTAGGAATGTGGGTTATCATAGGCAGCCGTGAACTTTTGGGCAGCAGGACAGATTTTTTAAGTTTTTGCATTTTGCTTTTCTCCCCCATTTCTGTTAAGTTACAAGTAGCTATTAGTAAGGTTTGTAATGCGTAATAGCAACAGTATTGGCTGCTCTGAAATTTGGCCACTGCAATCCCAAGATTTGAGTGAGCTTCTCTAAATTCCACATCTCCCAACAGATTTAAAGTGTGACTCTGAAGCGAAGACTCAATTAATTAAAATATATAAAAAAAAAAAAGAAAGAGAGAGAAAAAGAAGGAAAGAAAGAAAGAAAAAAGAAATCACAAAAGGAGAGAAATGACCAGTGATACATGGCACTTCCTCCTCTTGGGTTCTTTACTGCCTTTCCTTGGTCTGTCTTCACAGTGTGAATGAGGACTAAGATATGACTTTAAGTCATTCCTGTATCCATATTACCAGGCAAAGTATTTAATACCCTTTTAATATTATCTTTAAAGACAAAATAAATAAATACCTAAATATGTAGCCACTTCAAAATAAAACTTCCATTGGCATAGTTGACCGCTTATATCAAATGTATATAAAACGGACACAGTAGCAGCAGGGATTTAAAATGCATCCAATTATTTGTGAGAAGGGATGGAAAAACTCTGAAATATTGATAAAGTTTAAAAACTAGTGGCAGTAATATATTATGCACACATATGCAGTGGTGGAATCAAATCCTATAGTGTAAATCCTATAGTATAAATAATGATATAGATATAGGTGAAAGGTGAAGAACAATTCAAAGTATATATATATATACACACACACAGAGACATCTAGGCATAAGGAAATCATTAAAGATATCAAATATAAGTGGGATGCAAGATCCATAGAGAAAAAAAATAAAGGTGCCAAATCTTATTATACATAACTGGATGATATGAAGTCCACACAAATAAAGGCAAAAAAGAAAAGGGGGGAACCAAAGGAAAAAAGAAAAAGAGATGTTTGAAAATCAATGGGGAGAGAGATAGCAATAAAATAATGGAATAAGACTTTCTAGCCCTCTTTTCAGCATAGAAACATCAATTTGAACTACCCATGCATAAAAATACCTTCACGAGAGATAAGAAATCCAGGTGAGAGATTACAGGACCAGATGCAGCGTAGAAATAAGAAACGTGTGGGAGAGAGTGTGGGAAAGACAGTGTCTCACCACCTGCCAGAGAGAACAGCAAAGGTGGAGGCATCTCACTACTGTATTTCAAATTAGTTACTAAGCTATAGCAATGAATACAATATACTACCAGCATGAAAAAGGACACATAGACTGATGAAGCAGATTTGAGAAATGCAGAAATAATCTGAAACATAGATGCTCAACTGATTTTCAGCAAGAATATACAATGTGAAAAGAAAATCTCTTCAAAAATGTCATTGGGAAAATTTGATGAGCACATGCACAAGAGTGAAACTCGACCTTTGTCTTACATCACATAAAAAAATCGACTCGAATGGAATAAAGATTTACAAGTAAAACAGGATAGCACACATTCTTTAAATGAAAACGTACGGGAAAAGTTTTTTGGCACGGATGTTGGTAATGGATTTTTGCATATGTTATTACAAGCACATGTAACAAAAGCAAAAATAAACAAATACATCAAAGGAAAAAACTTGCTGCATAGCAAAAGAAACAATCAACAAAATGAAAAGGCAGCATATGAAATGGAAGAAAATACTTTTAAACAATGTGTTCAATGAAGGATTCACATCCAAAAAATATAAGGAAGCTCTTTAACTCAAAAGCAAAATAAATAATAACTCAATTAAAAAATAGGTGAAAGATCTGAACGGACATTTTTTCCAAAGAATGTATACAAATGATCAAAAGATATGTAAAAGGATATTCAACATCCACAGTCAAAAGGGAAATGTAAATCAAAGCCACTATGAGATATTACCTCACAACCATCAGGATGACCATTTCCAAAAAAAATCAAAAAATAAGAAGGGGTGATTAGGATATAAGGAAAAAGAAGGCCTTCTACACTTTTAGTAAGAATGTAAATTGGTAAGCCATTTTTAAAACACAATGTACATTCCCCAAAAATAAAAATATAGCTATGATATTATCTAAGAATCTTATATTCCTGTGTATGTCCAAAATATCGAAATGAGGATCCTGAAGAGGTATCTGCAGGTTACTCAATAGCCAAGCTATGGGAACGACCTGTCTGTCGTCAGGTGAATGTAAAAAATATGGTACCTACAAGGTATCTATGTGGTGTACATATACACACACGATGAATATTGTTCAGTCTTTAAAAAGTGAGACCCTGTTGTTTGAAACAGCATGAATGAAACTGGAGAACAGTAAGCTGAATGAAGTAATCCAGGCACAGAGAGAGAAATTTTACTGTATAGTGTCACTTACATGTGAAATCTAAAAGAGTCCAACTCATGGAACCAAAGCATAGAAGACTAGTTAGCAGAGTATCACTGGGGAGGGGGAAATAGAGAAATATTGCTCAAAGGGTACAGACTTTCAGTTATAAGATCAATAAGCTGCAGATTCTAGTTATCAGCTTATTAAGACATACTAGGAGTTCTGCACACTTGAGGCTGTTGCTTTCATGGGGTCACTGCTTTTTGAAACGCTAAAACAGTGGTAATAATCAAACTCTTAATTAGGTTTTCTTCAACTAAAACAATATAATTTGTATTTAAACTTCGTCTAGTTTTAGGTTCTAAAATTGTCACAACAATATGATCAGGGAAGCTGGGAAGTTTACGTTATATTCTTTTTCTATACTATTGCTCCGTTTGCTCTGGAAAAAATGAATAAATCCTTGTTACATGAATGAAGTGATGGTTCAATAAACCAATAACTTAAGCTTGACATTTCCTTTGATGGTCCTCTTCAGATGAAATAGAATCCTTTATGTCACTGGCCTACGAATTAGCTGTACTGAAATTATTCTACTCACTGGGAAACTTTTAGTAAAAGAATCAACCTACCCGATTGGGGCACTTACGCCACAGAAATGTAGAAAACACGCCAGGGATAGAAATACTAATCCAAAAATCCACAAAGCCTTGATTGCGACATGTCCTATACATGCCCTGTGGCATATAACTAATTATTACATACTATAGGGTGATATTTATTCTATACATTAAGTTCAATTTGTGTCATAACTGCAATAAGAATTTGAGAGTCAGAGAAAATGTGAAGAGTCTATAAATGTATGTCCTTTTGCAACAAATATGCTAGGTTTAAAACGCTAATCTGAAAAGAAGAGATTTTTCATTGAAAACACACACGAGAGTGTGAATACATTTAGCCAACCAATAAAATACCTTTACTACACTATTAATCATAGGGGTCCTTTTAAGTATTAAGTATACGAAATCAGTGAAAAGGCTGTAACTGATTGATGAGCATGATTTCAAGAGAACCATTTGTGGTAGTTAATGAAACCTGATGGGCTCATAAAGAGTTACATTACTTGAACTTAAGAGCTGACATAAGTAAGTGATGGTCATTTGAAATCTGTGGTTACCCCACTGCAGCTTTTCTTGCTCTCTGTTTTTCCTCCCAGGACCCTTATGAATTTCTGTGAATGTCCTTATGTTTAATCTTACTCATGGAGTTGGCCGACGCTCGCTAGACAAAGTCAAAAAGAGAAATGCAACTGCATGTAGGTCTCCCTACACAAGAAACATACTCATGAATAATTCAAAAGTCCTCTACTTTACATGATTACCCTTTAAGCTGAAAATTTAAATAAGGAGCCAAGAAAGGTCACTTTAACTGCACTTTTAACACAATGCAACTCATGAAACTTTGCTGTGCTAATATTTTTTAAAAAAGTGTTGTTGTACTACAATTTGTAATTTTAGAAGAATCAATAAAATAAATTTCAAATACTAAAAGTAAGGGTGTTGTTCCCCCCAAGGTTTCTTTGTAATTTTAAATATATATGTACCTATGTGTATATATATCTGTGTGTGTGTGTATATGTACATATATGTATATATGTATAAATATGCGCATATGTGTGTGTATATACATACACATTTTAAATCCATAACAACCATCTTAAATTTGAGTATTGAACAAAAATGAATGTTTTTGAAAATATCTGCTAGTTCGAATATTTGGGCTAAATTTTATAAATGTCTGAATTTTGTGCATTTCTGCTTTATTTAGTAATTTTTGAGTTTACTCTTAATTACAAGCTTTAAACTTTGCTCTTAAATATTGATGCTACCAGGCGGTGCCTGTGGCTCAAGGAGTAGGGCGCCGGTCCCATATGCCGGAGGTGGCGGGTTCAAACCTAGCCCCGGCCAAAAACCAAAAAAAAAAAAAGAAAAAAAATAAATATTGATGCTACCTTATCTCATGGTAAGCAAATTAGGATGAGAATTCATATGTAGGAAGTGACCGTTTGGCTGCTAAGTAAAAATAGGTGATCTGAGAAATTACTTGAAAAGGAAGGAAATTGAGAGGGAAAGAAAGAAGGAGGGAGAAGAGAAAAGCAAAAGCCAGTGAAACAATAATACAAAATTCATGTGAAAAAATAAAATTGACACTCCTAAGAGGAAAGGGAAGAGCTGGAAGAAGCTGGGGAACTTAGAGAAATTTCCCACAACTGGCTACTTAAACTTTTAAAGTACTTATGAATGAACACACTTAAATCTAGGATTATAGCTACATAATAGGCCACTATCACGAAGTTTCCTGTAATAATATTTACACATTGGTCATTCAAACAACGTGTGCCATTATGACATACCATGATTACATCTTTAGGCTTAATACTTGATGTTGCACATTTTCAAACAACACACACACGCACACACACACACAAAATAGCAGAACTTTACTTCTAAATGTAAATTGTTCCACTAACCATTTACTAGTTTAAGTAAGTTAAGAAATCAGTAGCCATTATTTTATGAGTATTAAATATTTAGTCTTTTCTAAAATAAGTTTCTTCTCTTTTTTTCTTCACAAGGTTCTTCCACGATAATTTTCTAAATTCATTATACTATTCTTTGTTTTTCCTTTTCATAGAAATCTCTAGTGCATATTTATTTTCTTTTCCTATCTTTGCTGTCATTATTCAACCAATAATTCAAATATTTGAATATTTTTGTGTTTTTGTTTGAATATATTTTTCTTTTCTTAGAAAAATATGATTTGATTGTTTTGTACCTTAATAAGTTATTATGGACAGGGTAAGGAATGATTGAGGACATACTGGAGGCGTACCCTGTAGTTTTTATTTTAAAAAGTTGACAGTCTATTTTGAGGTACAAATATGATTACAATAAAATACCAAAACCAATACAACTATGTTTAGTATTGGTTCTGGAAACTTCAGGGTGTAAAGAGAATTCAGTTATTTAGCATACGTAGTATACTAAAGATAGTATATGTTTCCTGTTTATCAAATAGCAAAGCAGCCTCAATTCACCATGCATGCACGCACACACTCACACGTACACCCCCAGATTATATTTGTTTGTATCACTTGATTTTTTGTATATTACCTGCATCTTCTTTAAACTAAGCCTTCCAATGAGGCAAGTACTACCTGAAGAATCTGAGGCATAGAGAATGCTTCGTAACGCTGATCAGATGTATGTATTTCACATTCACAGGTTCCTGTTGTGAGTTCACAGCATGGATCAGACGTAGAGAATGGACAAACTTCTGAGCCCAGTAGGACACCTCCACGGTATACTGCAGATTGTCTTCTCAGATGACATAATCTTTGCAAGACTTTATTTGGCAAGAAGAAAACTCACTGAATTGTGCTCTACTTCTTAAAGAGATTCAGAGAAGTGATCAATCCCCCCTGATAATTTCTGTTTGCATGTATCCCTAATACTCCATTATGACAGTAACAGCAGAGCAGACAATTCAAGCAGCAGCCAAAACCTCATGGAAGGCACAGGAAAATAAACCTGTTCCCAGATCCTGGGTCCTTCAAAATGACAATGACGATGCCAGGGAATAGAATAAATAATGCATTTCATTTATCACCACAAGCTTCACACACTCACTCAGCAGGGGAAGCTCCAGTTGGTGGTAAATAGAAAAGATGTAGCTCATATGAAATACTTCTTTAGCATATAAGCCATATTCTTCCCTTTGATTATATTTAAGTTCATTGCACTGGTAGAGCTAAATAAACATTTTTCTTTTCAATTTTATTTGCAAACAATTGTCCTATTGCATTATTATCATTGGAGCTTAGGGAAGAAGTGGCTAGGGTAACAGTGAGCGGCATATCTTTGTTTGGTTTTATAAAGACCTTCATTTCTTTTTCTATTCTGTTTTGGAGACCCTCATTTAAAGAGGTTGAAATATAAACCTTTCTTTGTTTTTTCTTCCTTCCTTCATGATCTCTCTAGTTCTCCCCATCCCACTCCCTACAGTCTCTGGATAATGAGTGATTTTTTATTAATTCACTCCATTAGAGGCTTTTATTACACTTTCCCATCTCGGCACCCTTCCCCACTTCTGTACGGAACCTTCTGCCCTCTGCATTTGCCTCTGAGAATCCCCGACATTCAATATTTGTTACTATGTTAGTATACACCCCGCTCAGGATTTTGTTGTTGTCGTTGTTAATGTTTACAATTAGTGATTTTTTTCTCTGATAGTACGAAAGAAGACTAAAATATCCATTCTTTTTTTTTTTCATACCTCAAATTATGTTTTATTTTTATTTTATTTTTTTATTGTTGGGGATTCATTGACGGTACAATAAGCCACGTTACACTGATTGCAATTGTTAGGTAAAGTCCCTCTTGCAATCATGTCTTGCCCCCATAAAGTGTGACACACACCAAGGCCCCACCTACCTCCCTCCTTCCCTCTTTCTGTTCCCCCCCATAATCATAATTGTCATTAATTGTCCTCATATCAAAATTGAGTACATAGGATTCATGCTTCTCCATTCTTGTGATGCTTTACTAAGAATAATGTCTTCCATGTCCATCCAGGTTAATACGAAGGATGTAAAGTCTCCAGTTTTTTTAAGGCTGAATAGTATTCCATGGTATACATATACCACAGCTTGTTAATCCATTCCTGGGTTGGTGGGCATTTAGGCTGTTTCCACATTTTGGCGATTGTAAATTGAGCTGCAATAAACAGTCTAGTACAAGTGTCCTTATGATAAAAGGATTTCTTTCCTTCTGGGTAGATGCCCAGTAATGGGATTGCAGGATCAAATGGGAGGTCTAGCTTGAGTGCTTTGAGGTTTCTCCATACTTCCTTCCAGAAAGGTTGTACTAGTTTGCAGTCCCACCAGCAGTGTAAAAGTGTTCCCTTCTCTCCACATCCACGCCAGCATCTGCAGTTTTGAGATTTTGTGATGTGGGCCATTCTCACTGGGGTTAGATGATATCTCAGGGTTGTTTTGATTTGCATTTCTCTAATATATAGAGATGAGGAACATTTTTTCATGTGTTTGTTAGCCATTCGTCTGTCGTCTTTAGAGAAAGTTCTATTCATGTCTCTTGCCCATTGATATAAGGGATTGTTGGCTTTTTTCATGTGGATTAATTTGAGTTCTCTATAGATCCTAGTTATCAAGCTTTTGTCTGATTGAAAATATGCAAATATCCTTTCCCATTGTGTAGGTTGTCTCTTTGCTTTGGTTATTGTCTCCTTAGCTGTACAGAAGCTTTTCAGTTTAATGAAGTCCCATTTGTTTATTTTTGTTGTTGTTGCAATTGCCATGGCAGTCTTCTTCATGAAGTCTTCCCCCAGGCCAATATCTTCCAGTGTTTTTCCTATGCTTTCTTGGAGGATTTTTATTGTTTCATGCCTTAAATTTAAGTCCTTTATCCATCTTGAATCAATTTTTGTGAGTGGGGAAAGGTGTGGGTCCAGTTTCAGTCTTTTACATGTAGACATCCAGTTCTCCCAACACCATTTATTGAATAGGGAGTCTTTCCCCCAAGGTATGTTCTTGTTTGGTTTATCAAAGATTAGGTGGTTGTAAAAAGTTAGTTTCATTTCTTGGTTTTCAATTCGATTCCAAGTGTCCATGTCTCTGTTTTTGTGCCAGTACCATGCTGTCTTGAGCACTATGGCTTTGTAGTACAGACTAAAATCTGGTATGCTGATGCCCCCAGCTTTATTTTTGTTACAGAGAACTGCCTTAGCTATACGGGGTTTTTTCCGGTTCCATACAAAATGCAGAATCATTTTTTCCAAATCTTGAAAGTACGATGTTGGTATTTTGATAGGAATGGCATTGAATAGGTAGATTGCTTTGGGAAGTATAGACATTTTAACAATGTTGATTCTTCCCATCCATGAGCATGGTATGTTCTTCCATTTGTTAATATCCTCTGCTATTTCCTTTCTGAGGAGTTCATAGTTTTCTTTATAGAGGTTCTTCACCTCCTTCGTTAGGTATATTCCTAGGTATTTCATTTTCTTTGAAACTATGGTGAAGGGAGTTGTGTCCTTAATTAGCTTCTCATCTTGACTGTTATTAGTGTACACAAAGGCTACTGACTTGTGGACATTGATTTTATATCCTGAAACATTACTGTATTTTTTGATGACTTCTAGGAGTCTTGTGGTTGAGTCTTTGGGGTTCTCTAAGTATAAGATCATGTCGTCAGCAAAGAGGGAGAGTTTGACCTCCTCTGCTCCCATTTGGATTCCCTTGATTTCCTTGTCTTGCCTAATTGTATTGGCTAGAACTTCCAGCACTACGTTGAATAGTAAAGGTGACAGAGGACAACCTTGTCTGGTTCCAGTTCTAAGGGGAAAAGCTTTCAGTTTTACTCCATTCAGTAAGATATTGGCTGTGGGTTTGTCATAGATAGCTTCAATCAGTTTTAGAAATGTGCCACCTATGCCTATACTCTTCAGTGTTCTAATTAGAAAAGGATGCTGGATTTTATCAAATGCTTTTTCTGCATCTATTGAGAGGATCATGTGATCTTTATTTTTGCCTCTGTTAATATGGTGGATAACGTTTATAGACTTGCGTATGTTAAACCAGCCTTGCATCCCTGGGATGAAGCCTACTTGATCATGATGAATGACTTTTTTGATGATAAGCTGTAATCTATTGGCTAGGATTTTGTTGAGAATTTTTGCGTCTGTGTTCATGAGTGAGATTGGTCTGAAATTCTCCTTTTTGTTTGGGTCTTTTCCTGGTTTTGGTATCAGGGTGATGTTTGCTTCATAGAATGTGTTGGGGAAGATTCCTTCTTCCTCAATTTTTTGGAATAGTTTCTGCAGTACAGGAATAAGCTCTTCCTTGAAGGTTTGATAGAATTCTGGAGTGAAGCCATCTGGACCAGGGCATTATTTGGTTGGAAGATTTTTTATTGTTTCTTTGATCTCAGTGCTTGAAATTGGTCTGTTCAGGAGCTCTATTTCTTCCTGGCTGAGTCTAGGGAGAGGGTGTGATTCCAAATATTGATCCATTTCTTTCACATTGTCAAATTTCTGGGCATAGAGTTTCTGGTAGTATTCAGAGATGATCTCTTGTATCTCTATGGGATCAGTTGTTATTTCCCCTCTATCATTTCTGATTGAGGTTACTAGAGATTTTACTTTTCTATTCCTCATTAGTCTGGCCAATCGTTTATCTATTTTCTTTATTTTTTCAAAAAACCAACTCCTTGTTTCATTAATTTTCTGAATGATTCTTTTGTTTTCAATTTCATTGGTCTCTGATTTGATTTTGGATATTTCTTTTCTTCTACTGAGTTTAGGCTTAGATTGTTCTTCTTTTTTCAATTCCATAAGATCTCTTGTGAGATTGTTGATGCGCTCTCTTTCTGTTTTTTGAATGTAGGCATCTAAAGCGATGAATTTTCCTCTCAAAACTGCTTTTGCAGTATCCCACAGGTTTTGGTAGCTTGTGTCTTCATTGTTGTTATTCTCAAGGAAGTTAATGATTTCCTATTTTATTTCTTCCTTCACCCATCTGTTATTCAACAGAAGTTTATTTAGTTTCCGTGCCTTTGGGTGTGGTCGAGCATTTTTGTTAGAGTTGAGTTCCACCTTTACTGCCTTATGGTCTGAGAAGATACAAGGTAAAATTTCAATTCTTTTGATTCTGTTGATATTTGTTTTGTGTCCCAGGATATGATCAATTTTGGAGAATGTTCCATGGGGTGATGAGAAGAATGTATATTCTTTATCTTTGGGATGGAGTGTTCTATATGCGTCTATCAAGCACAGTTGTTCTAGGGTCTCATTTAAGTCTCTTATATCCTTGTTTAATTTCTGTTTAGAGGATCTGTCCAGCTCTGTAAGAGGAGTGTTAAGGTCTCCTGTTATTATGGTATTATCAGATATCATATTGCTCAGACTGAGTAAGGTCTGTTTCAAGAATCTGGGAGCATTTAAATTGGGTGCATAGATATTTAGAATTGAAATGTCTTCTTGTTGTATTTTTCCCTTGACCAATATAAAGTGACCATTTTTGTCTTTTTTGACTTTAGTTGCTTGAAATCCACATGAATCTGAAAATAAGATTGCAACTCCTCTTTTCTTCTGAATGCCATTTGCCTGAAAAATTGTCTTCCAACCCTTGACTCGGAGCTTTTATTTGTCTTTTGAAGCCAGGTGTGTTTCTTGCAGACAGCCAATGGATGGCTTGTGTTTTTTAATCCAGTCAGCCAATCTATGTCTCTTCAGTGGGGAATTCAAGCCATTAACATTTATTGAGATAATTGATAAGTGTGGTAGTATTCTATTCATCTTATTTGGTGAGAGTCCATTGCTTAGTTTTATCTTTTGCATCAGTGTAGAGGTTAGGTTTTGTCCTTTGATTTCTGAGTTCTTACTTTGCTGCTGATCCATTGTGTGGTCAGTGTGCAGAACAGGTTGAAGTATTTCCTGTAGAGCCGGTCTTGTTGTGGCGAATTTCCTCAATGTTTGTATATCCGTAAATGATTTGATTTATCCGTCAATTTTGAAGCTTAGCTTAGCAGGGTACAGAATTCTGAGCTGGAAATTGTTGTGTTTAAGTAGATTAAAGGTAGATGACCATTGTCTTCTTGCTTGGAAAGTTTCATTAGAGAAGTCTGCGGTCACTCTGATGGATTTGCCCCTGTAGGTCAACTGGCGCTTACTCCTGGCAGCTTGCAGAATCTTTTCTTTTGTCTTGACTTTGGACAGGTTCATCACAATGTGTCTTGGAGAAGCTCAGTTAGAGTTGAGGCAACCCGGTGTCCGATAGCCCTCTGAAAGCAGTGTGTCAGAATCTTTGGTGATATTTGGGAATTATTCTTTTATAATATTCTCTAGTATGGCTTCCATTCCTCTGGGGCATTCTTCTTCCCCTTCTGGAATTCGTGTAACTCGTATGTTGGAACGCTTCATAAAGTCCCATAATTCTGACAGTGAACGTTCTGCTTTCTCTCTCTTCTTTTCTGCCTCTTTTACTATCTGAGTTATCTCAAAAACTTTGTCATCTACCTCTGAAATTCTTTCTTCAGCATGGTCTAACCTGTTGCTCATACTTTCCATTGCATCTTTAAGTTCCCTGATTGACTGTTTCATTTCCTTCAGCTCTGCTATATCCTTTTTATATTCTTCATATCGTTCATCTCTGATTTGATTCTGTTTTTGGATTTCCTTTTGGTTATTTTCCACTTTATTAGCAGTTTCCTTCATTGTTTCCATCATTTCTTTCATTGTTTTCAACATGTGTATTCTAAATTCCCTTTCTGTCATTCCTAACATTTCTTTATAGGTGGAATCCTCTGCAGTAGCTACCTCATGGTCCCTTGGCGGGGTTGTTCTGGACTGGTTCTTCATGTTGCCTGGAGTTTTCTGCTGATTCTTCCTCATGGGTGATTTCTTTTATCTGTTTCCTTGCCCTAATTTTCCTTTCACTTCCTCTTGCTCTTTAAGTTCTCGTGCCTGTGGACTAAGGGTTATAGGACCAGAAGGGTGAGACTGTTGAAGAGCAAAAAAGGGATGAAAGAAAGGAGGACCGAGTGATAAAGAAAAAAATAGAAAAATAAAGAAAGGAGAGGGGGTGGTTAAAAGGATTATTGACAAAAAGAAGAGAGGCACAGAACGAGGGAGACAGAGCAATATAGGTGTACAGTAGGGTACTTTGCTATAACCTTAAAAAAAAAAAAAAAACACCTTCTGGGGGTGCCCAGTTGGGTCGTTCCCTTGAGTTCAGCAGCTCTTTGCTAACCTCCACCAAGTAGAGAGGAAAGACAAAAATGCTATAAATCAAACCAAAACAAGCAAACAGAAAACTTTACAGGATTAAATTGGCTGGAAAAACCAAATAATAGCGGTAGAAACACTAACAAAAATGAAGTTCTAATTATTGAAATAGGCAGCAATGGGAAATTATAATTAAACTAGAAAAATTGAGAAAGAAAAAGGATCTGTATGGAAAAGGTTAAACTTTAAAAACAAAACAACAATCCACAACATCAAAATAAACAAACAAAAAAACAACCAAACCAAAAAAAAACACAACCAAAAACAAAGCAGTATATATATGTTATTGAATATTGTCTGGGCAACACGTGGTCTTCTGGGGTATGAGATGTTAATCACAGTTCTGATACGACTGGAGGTAGACACCCTAAATCTCTCTTCAGCCCACTTAAAAGGCACTTTGAACTTGTTCGCTTACTGAGCAGAAGCTTTCTCAGGGAAGTGCTTGTCGCTGGAATCTCTGCTGAAGTGGCTATCCACTTACCCTGTGTGTCAAAACTGGTCTCCCTCTGTCCCCGAGGGTTAGGGCTGCAAGGCGGCTCAGACCCCACCCTTAGGCTACTTGGTCACTGGGTTACCAGCTCCCACCCAATTCCAGCTCTGCGACCCTGAGGGCGGAGCTTGCCGGGGCAGATCACTCACAATGTCTGCCTGTGACCCAGAGCCAAACACTATTAGCTCCGTCTGGCTCAGCGGCTCAGACTGGGGCCCTAGACAAAGGCCAAAGTTCTCCACACTCCCGCTCAGGCTCTCCCCAAGGTGGTTCAGCTGAGTGCCAAGTCCAAAGACACCAAAACAGTTCACAGGTAAGGCCTTTCTGGTTTGCAGTCTTGCTGCTACTGAACTTACAGTTGCGGGCGGGTTTAGACGGATTGAACACACGCGACCACTTGCCGGTTTTCCACTGTTTTAGTCCTCCTCTTCGGGTCCAGAAGTCTCTCGCTGACTCCCTGTATCCTCTCAGGGGTGATGATAGGCAGATCCCACCAGCCAGAGATGCCTGGAGTCCTATATCCCCAGACTCACGGTGCCCAGATGCAAAGAAGCTGTTACTTGGCTGCCATTTTGCTCCCACATCAATATCCATTCTTTTTAAAAAGTTCTGATTGCTTTTAAGTTTGCGAGTCAGGGGTCCTCAAACTGCGGCCTGCGGGCCACATGAGGCAGTGTGATTGTATTTGTTCCCGTTTTGTTTTTTTTACTTCAAAATAATACGTGCAGTATGCATAAAAATTTGTTCATAGTTTTTTTTTTTTTTTTTAAACTATAGTCCGCCCTCCAGTGGACTGAGGGACAGTGAATTGGCCCCCTGTTTAAAAAGTTTGGGGACCCCTATAACATCTATTCCCCTCCTTAATATGGCCGTTTGGAAGAACACATTATTTGGGAAAGGATCATTCTTCTCCTTCCTGTATGAGATGCTGTTCACAGCTTCGATTATCCTTTCTGACCTTATTTTTGACGATTAGTCATAAAATATCGGTAGCTCCAGTATCTTCCTCCAAAGAGTGATAGTCTCTCTGCTGAATGGAATGCCAATATTTTTAGACTATTTTAAATAACATTGACTTAATTCTTTGCCTCATTGCTACAGTTGTTGTATCCTTCACTTCCATTTCCAAATCTATTAATTGGTTAGTTACTTCTTCTAAATGTGAGTGTTCTCGCAATTAAACTACCACCAGACTCCCTGTTTTTTTTTTAACATACTTTTAACAGCTTTATTGTATAAGTATAATTGACTTATAGCCATTGTATATATTTAAGTAGTATGATCTACTGTTATGAAGCATATCCCTTGTGAAATGATCATCATTATCAAGCTAACACAGCCCTCCCTTTTCATAGTTACCATTTTCTTGTTTATCTGAGATGAGAGCAGTTAAGATATACTCTTTTAGCAATTTTGGGGGGAGTTATAAGTCAAAATTTCTTTTTTTAATTTATATTTTATGTCAAATAAATAGGAGGGTACAAATTTTTAAGTTACATTCTTCTCACCTCCAGGATAAAGTTCCAGTTGTAAAAGAGCCCCTCACCCAGGGGGCGTGTGATGCACCCTCACACTGTGCACATTGGGAGAGATCCCACCTCCTGCCCTCCCTCTTTCTGCCTATTGTCCTCCTCCCCCACCTCCCCCATCCTCATACTAGACTATATTTGTGTTTTATTGTTCTTATGAGAATGCGATTGTTTACATATTGATTTCATATTAGCATGGAGTACATTGGATATTTATTTTTCCATTCTTGTGATACTTTACTAAGAAGAATATATTTCAGCTCCATCCAGGTAAATTTAAAGATGTAAAGTCTCCATCTTTTTTAATGACTGAATAGTACTCCATTGTATACATATGCCACCAGTTTGTTGATCTATTCATGGGTTGATGAGCACTTAGGTTGCTTCTACAACTTGGCAATTATGAATTGAGCTGCAATAAATATTCTGGTGCAAATGTCTTCATGGTAAAATGATTTTTGTCTTCTGGGTATGTTGCATGATCAGAGTTGTGAGAGAGTCAGCGGCTTTGCCACAGGTGTAAACTCCTCCTGCAATGTTGATGGGCCCAGGAAAAATTACTACACACACAAAAGATGGCATGTATCAAAGAAACTTTATTTTGTGTCACCTTACATACATTGGTGGTCACATAGGCCCTTAATCTATAAACTTTACCATTACTTAAATCTTACCTAACTTACTGTATCTAAAATTAACTTGTGGGTAAATATCAAAGGTAGATCCCTAGTAATGGGATTGCAGGGTCAAATGAAAGGTCTATTTTTAGATCTTTCAGGATTCTCTATACTTCTCTCCAAAAATGCTATATTAGTTTGCAATCCCACCAAAAGTGTAGAAGTGCTTCCTTCTCTCCACATCCACGCCAGCATCTGGTGTTTTGTGACTTTGTGGGGTGGGCTAATCTTGCTGGGGTTAGGTGATATCTTAGAGTGATTTGGATTTGCATTTCTCTGATGATCAAAGACAATGAGCATTTTTTCATATGTTTATTGGCCATTCGTCTGTCATCTTTGGAGACAGTTTCTGTCCAAGTCTCTTGCCCACTTACAGAGAGGGTTGTTTGTACTTTTCTTATTGTTTACGTTCTCTGTAGATTCTAGTTATCAGGCCTTTGCCATATCCATAATATGCAAAAATCTCCCATTCTGAAGGCTGTCTCTTTGCTTTGTTTATGGTACTCTTAGCTGTGCAAAAGTTTTTTAGCTTGATCAAATCCCAGTTAATTATTTTTGGTGTTGCTGTAATTGCTAGGGGGTATTCTTCATAAAGATTTTTCCCAAGACAATAATATCTTTAAGTGTTCTCCCCATGCTGGCCCTACCTGAGGATTGTGGGAAGATGGCCAACTAGAAGCAACTTTTGCTGAAGTCTCTTGTCCAAAGGAAGAGATATGGGACTGAAGAGGATGGAAGCCAAGTGCAAGGAACTGCTTACTAAGAGGACTGTGTGAGGTACACATCACCCAGCCCGAATCATGCAGCAGAAACAAGACAGTGGAAAAATAAATAAATAAATAAAACAGTAGGAAAGAGCCCAGTTCCAAGAGGAAGGGAGACCCTTCTCCCCAAACTGGGAGCACTGTGGTGGGCCACTAGCTCCCCAGTAAACAGGGTTGAAAAGTCTGCTCATCGTATCCCACTGGAGAGCAGTCACTAAGTCCCAGTCCTCTTTCACTATTGAGGTCCCACCACTGAGCCTAGGCCCTATGCCACCCGGCACACAAGAGGAGATATTTTCCCCGCAATCCTGAGCACCCAGATCACCCTTCCCCCATCCTAACCCTTTTAGCAATTTTGAAGTATACAAGAGTATTGTTAACTATACAAACAATCTGTACATCTTATCTCTAGAATTGTTCATCCTACATAACTGCAACTTTGTGCAATTTGACCAGAATCACACCATGAACCCCTCCCTTAAGCATCTGAAAACTCACATGTTAGTTTCTGCTTTTGCAAGCCTCCACATAGGGGAAATGACACAGTACTTGTCTTTCTGCTACAGGCTTATGTTACTTGGCAAAATGTCTTCCAGCACCATCCATGTTGCCCCAAATGACAGACTCATGTCCTCTTTTTATTGCGGATCATAGTCATTGTGTGTGTATACACCACATTTTCTTGATCCATTCATTTATCAGTGGACATTTAGGTTATTTCCATATGTTGGCTACTGTGGAATGTGCAGTGGACGTGGAGTGCCAACACCGACATCTTCTTACAATACTGAAGTTCCTGTGAATGCTCAGAAGTGGGATTGCTGGATGAGATGGTAGCTATATTTTAAACCTGGGTGAGGCTCTCATGCTGTTTTTCCAAATAGCTATGCCAATTTACATGCCTGTGTAGAGCGTACATAGTTCTCTTTTCTCTACATCCTTACCAACCCTTGGTTGTCTTTTGTCATGTTGACAGCCATACCAACAGGAATGAGGAGACATCTCATTCTGATTTTGACTTACATTTCCCTGATGATTAATGCAGTTAAACATTTTTTTTATATACCTATTGGCCATTTGTATATCTTCATTTGAGCAATGCACACATATATTAAGGTCCTTTGCCTATTATTTAACGGGGTAATTTTTTTCTATTGAGTTTCAGGATTTTCTTAAATATCTTTAAAATGAATCCCTTATCAATAAGATGTTTGAAAATATTTCCTCCTGGCCCATAGATTGCCTTTTCACCCTGTTGATTATGGATTTTTTTTTTTTTTTTTTGTAGAGACAGAGTCTCACTGTACCGCCCTCAGGTAGAGTGCCGTGGTGTCACACGGCTCACAGCAACCTCTAACTCTTGGGCTTACGCGATTCTCTTGCCTCAGCCTCCGGAGCAGCTGGGACTACAGGCGCCCTCCACAACGCCCCACTATTTTTTTGTTGTTGTTGTTGTAGTTTGGCCGGGGCTGGGTTTGAACCCGCCACCCTCGGCATATGGGGCCTGCGCCCTACTCACTGAGCCACAGGCGCCGCCCTTTTTTTTTTTTTTGGTAGAGACAGAGTATAACTTTATTGCCCTGGGTAGAGTCTGTGGCGTCACAGCTCACAGCAACCTCCAACTCCTGGGCTTAGGCGATTCTCTTGCCTCAGTCTCCCGAATAGCTGGGACTACAGGTGCCTTCCACAACACCTGGCTATTTTGTTGTTGCAGTTTGGCAGGGGCTGGGTTTGAACCCACCACTCTTGGTATATGAGGCCGGCACCCTACTCAGTGAGCCACAGGCCCTGCCCCTTGATTATTGATTTTTATGTGCAGAAGCTTTTTGTTTAGATGTGATCTATTTCTGCTTTTCTAGCCTGTGCTTTGGTTTTGTAACCAAAAATGCAACCAAAACCAGTGTCAACCAATAAGAGAATTTTCTCCTATTTTTTTTTTATCTGGTGTTACATTTAAGTTTTCATTACACTTTGAGTAGATTTTTATATGTGATGTGAAATAAGAGTACAATTTTATTCTTTTGTGTATGTAATGTTCAGTATTCTTAATACAGTTTATTCCAGGGATTATCTTTTCCCCATTTTTGTTCTTGGCAGGCTTGCCAAGATGAGTTGGCCATAAACACATGGATATATTTCTTGTTTTTCTATTTTGTTTCATTGATCTAAATCAGAGGTCCTCAAACTCCACATGAGGCAGTGTGATTGTATTTGTTCCTATTGTTTTTTTACTTCAAAATAAGATATGTGCAGTGTGCATAGGAATTTGTTCATATATATATTTTTTTAAACTATAGTCCGGCCCTCCAATGGTCTGAGGAACAGTGAACTGGCCCCCTGTTTAAAAAGTTTGAGGACCTCTGATCTAAATATCTGTTTTATGCCAATAGTATACTATTTCATACACTTATATTTATCTAAACATATAAATACACTATTTACATAGCATTTATATTGCATTAGGTATCATAAGTAACCTAGAGATGATTTATTTCAAATTGTACAAGGGGATGTATATAGGTTATATGAAAATACTATGCATTTTATATTAGGATTTGAACACCTGTGGGAGATCTTGCAACCAATCCTTCAGAGATACAAACTGACTGTATATTATATTTATTAGAAATGTCTTATAAAAATTTCAGGCCTTATTTATCTAGTAGAGGAGAGTAGGAATGACCTTGAAATCTCAAAATAGTTTATTTACTGTATTGGTGGATTTTTATATTCCTAAACTTAAAGCTTCCATATAAGATGCATACAGAATAGAAAATAAGGTCTTATTGAGGTCCAGTCATGCCAATCTATATTGGGCCTCCAGTCCTTTTAAATTTATTGGTAGAAAATATCACATACTTGAATTTCACTTTTTCAATTGTATTTATACTGAAGCCCCAACTAGTCAAAAATGTCATGTCCAAAAATCACTATTTCTAAAATTTGTACGTGCCCTCAAATGAATTGTCCTAAAGCATTCAAATACCAGAATGAATTTAAATCAGTATTATCCTCTTGAAAATCCAGTACTAAAATGTGCAAACAGCAAAATCTCTGCCACTTTGTAAGTGAAGCCAACCAACTACAACTGTTGGTAAAACTTTCTAATGTAAGGAATTTGATTTCGCTGCCTGAGGGTAATAGATTCAGTGCTTGCAATATACATTTTTGGAAAAAGTAAGGTGGTCTATAAGTTATTTCTTGCCTAAGGCTGACCTTATACTGCTTATGGACTTTTGTATTTGTTTCTTTTTTGATAATACTTCACTGGGTGTTATTTAGAAATCTCATGAAGAAATTTAATTAAAAAGACGGAACTTGGAAATCTACATAAATCAAGTATTATCTCTTTGTATGACCGTCTTTTACTATATCAAATTAACACAGTTGGGTAGAATTTAACTAAATTAAAGATTATGTTAGAAATTGTACACTAGGGCTACTCAAAGAAGCTATTCTTTGAACTATGTGCTATTGTCCAATATGAGATAAAGAGCTTGAGAGAAAGTGTAAATATATTTTTACTTTTGAGAAAATCTTGTTAAGACAAAGAGCAAAAGTTACCTGCAATAAATAGTGTATTTATTCACAAAGTGGATTACATTCTGACAAGCTCTTTATCTCCTTGTGAATCATAACAAACATTCTATTGGGCATCGTAGATTTGCAGATCTTACTTTCTGTTACACTCCTGAAAGAAAAGAACAGAGATGACAGTTAAACTTCTAGAAAAGGTAAGGCTGAGTGAAATACCATACATTTTATCTTGCTTCCAATGAGGAAGAACATAGGCAATGTATTAAAACACATGGGGAAAATAAAACAAATAATACTTTGAATATAATTCTCAATTTCATGTAATTATATCATTTGACCCAAATTATATCCTGAGATGGTCACCTAAGGATAAATTATTGAGTTATTAATTGGTTTGCCACTGCTCACTTATTCTGCCTAGCAATGCAGAGAAATCTAGCTAGTTTAAAATGAATGCTTAGGATAACTTTGGTTGATAGATCCTTAAGATTGGCTAATTTCAACAGTTATATAGCTATATTTAGAGTTAGATTTCTTAAAATGTTCAAAGTTTATACTAAGTATAAATTCTAAGTATACATCAAAAAGAAAATTACACTGATAATTAAAATTTTAAATTACCATCATGGATGGTTACTAGAAGTAATCAGCCCCATTTTTCCCTTTCATGAAATGGTTGTGTAAAGTGATTTGTAACAACCCTACGGCATCAGAAATCTATTATTTGATGAAATGAGATACATTATTCTCTTTATCTGTAATATATATTTGGTTTATGAATATAACTTCATCTACATATTTTACAATATACTAAATGAACTGTGCTATAAACTAAATTGTATGCCTCCCACACTCTCCCCCCCCATTCATGTGTTGAAACCCTAACTCCCAAGGTGTTGACTATATCTCCAGATAGTGTCTTAGGGAGGTAATTAAAGTTAAGTTAGCTCATTAGGACAGGGTTCTAATATGATAGACCTATGGAATTATTTTAAAAAAGAGATTCGCATTCCCTCTCTCTCTATCTCCCTCTTTCCTCTCTACACATAGGAATGAAGATGTCTGCTGATCAAGAAGAAAGCTCTCATCAGAAACCTAATTTGCTGATTTTAGATTTCCAGATCTCCAGAACTGTGACTTATAAGAGTAACTAAATAAATTTCTGTTAAGTCACCCAGTCTAAGCTGTTTTGCTATGGTAGTCCAAGCAGATTAATATAAAATCACAAAATACTTAAATTTCAATCAGTGTTAAAAAAATTAATTCTACGCACTATGTTAAACTTTGACATTTGTGACCTCTGTGCAGTTCAGAGAACTTCTAACAAACACATTGATTTCATTGTAAGACATCTCCCTTTTTCTCTCTTATAATTCTGTCTTTGAATGACTAAAATAATTCCAAGTAAAAAGGAAAATTACAACAAAAGGATAAAAAAAACCTTTCCTTTGTTTTAGATCAACACAACCAAAAATAAATTATAATGCATTGTCAATTTTAATTTAAGAAATAAAACGGCTTCTCAGAAACATTTTTAGAAGTCAATGTGTTCATTCTCTTTCTAAGGATGGAGATTTTGTTTTCTAGTCTATACAAATTCCAGTCCATTTATAGCTCATAAAATAATTCAAGAATTATGTTTATTAAAATTATATCTCCTAAAAAAATATATGGCATGATAGACTGACAATTAATTAAACACAGATGAACATATAGACACATGCGTATCTACTCTCTGTGTGAGCCAAGTCCAAGATCAGCTAGAGCAGCGGAGGAGCAGATTAATATGATAGTTAAATGCTAACTGAAATTTCAATTAACAGCCAAAAGTATACATTAAAATGGCCTGATTTTTCAAAATCCACAAAAAATTCCCATGGGATAAAAAGATTAGAACAAATTCTACTGAAATTCAAGAATTTCATAATTTAAGGATTAAAGAAATATTGACTGTGTTTATTATATTCAATCTGTTCTTCAAAATATGCCGCTAAATGCATATTCAGATATGCATTTATCTCTAGATCAAATGCACAAGTGAGAGTGCACAACCACACTAATATTTTTATCTTGCCTTTCACGAGACAAATTCCTTTATCTAATTCCACGTACTTTTTATTGTAGGCCTCCCCTCACATCATTAGATATTTTCTGGAATTTCAGATCTGAATTATGATTGGTATAAATTATTTTTTCCTTGACTCAAGCTTTTTTTGTAAACAGTAATAATGAATTCTATAAAGATGGCTTTCCACACATATTTTACAAAAGTCCTGCTGCATCTCCTGAACACTTATTGTATCATGCAAAGAACCCTAAAAATTGTTTTTGTTGTGTATTTCCTTGACAAATATTGTAAGATCTAATATGCTTTTTGGATTTTTAGTATGCTGTCAAATTTATCTAATAGCTTGGCATGATATCTAATTTCAAATATCTCACTGTCTTTACCTAAAACCACATATTCACACAAACTTATACTCAGCTGTTTTCGTATATCATGTTATTTGAAAAATTGTTGTCCATGTGATTCTTGTGCCTCTCAGGTAATCTGTTCTTTCTCTTGAGTATTATTAACTGTTTTCCCTTTGCCTGTATTATTATTAAAACTTACTATAATATGTCTGAGTGGATTTTCCTATCTCTCATGTTGGCATTTTTTCAATCATATCTTTTTCTTTAATTCTCTACAATTTATCATCAATACATATTCAAACGATTTCCTATTCCTTCATTTTATTCCTCTTTTTCTGTTAAGCAGAGGTTATTAATCTATTTCTTTAAGCAGAGGTTATTAATCTATTTCTTCATACACTTGTTCATTTTACAGTCATATTTACATAACTATGAAAATATTTTATTCTTTATTTCAATGATTTTAACCTGCTTAATACCAATAGTATTTTTCTCCTCCCTATTTGTCTATATACACATGCACACTGAATATGTATGCATACACACATGTATCTATCTTTTGTGCATATATTTACTGTTTCATGTTAACTTTGTTATTTTTCTTGCTGTTCTGATAATAAGAGTTCAACTTAACTATATTATCTTTTTAAAAGACAGTTTTGCTTTTCATGTGCAGTTGTTTTGACTTGTCAGTTTATTTTCTCCATGAAATTATTTAAGAAATTATCAAATAAAGTTGTACACTCAAGATATGCTAGGTCTTCCCATGGAAAAAATGGAACATGCAATCTTGGTGGTTTAATACAATGAAGTTTTATTTTTCATTCCCATCAAAATCCACTACATATTGCCAGTTTCAAGGCAGCTTGTGTTTTGTATTTATGGTATGAACATACTTTGCCTTCTGCTATCGCTGAGACACCTTGTATTAGTCACAGTTCTCTAGAGAAAAAGGAAGAGAGGCTCGGGCCGTAGCACAGAGGTTATGGTGCCTGTCAGTTCCAACAGGTTCGAACGGGTTCAAACCTGGCCCTGGCCAGCTAAACAACCAACAATGACAACTGCAACCAAAAAATAGCTGGGCATTGTGGCGGGCACCTGTAATCCCAGCTACTTGGGAGGCTGAGGAAAGAGAATCGCTTAAGTCCAAGGGTTTGAGGTTGCTGTGAGCCGTGATGCAACAGCACTCTACTGAGGGTGACGTAGTGAGACTCTTCCTGGAAAAAAAGAAAAAAAAAAGAGAGAGAGAAAAATGGAAGAATGGAAGATAGATATTCTTCATGGTCAAGTATAGAAGTGACTGTGAAATTATCTTTTCAAATCCCATTGGCCAAAGCTCAACTACATGTACCACTGCACTGCAGAGAAGACTGTGTATTTCTAGGCACACACCTTCCTATGTGACAGATGCTCACAGGGGTCCTCAAACTACGGCCCATGGGCCACACAGGCGGTGTGATTGTATTTGTTCCTGTTTTGTTTTTTTTACTTCAAAATAAGGTATGTGCAGTGTGCATAGGAATTTGTTCATAGGTTGTTTTTTTTTTAAAACTATAGTCCAGCCCTCCAATGGTCTGAGGGACAGTGAACTGGCCCCCTGTTTAAAAAGTTTGAGGACCCCTGCTGGGTGTAACAGTGAAGCCCACGCAACATTTCACAGGAGAACTGGAGAATGTAAGGAGAAGCCTACAAGCAGGTTGAGGATTCAGAATCACAACTACTTGAGAACTAATATTGATCCCTCTCACTGGATGCTAACTTGCAAGAAAAATCCTATAGTCAAGGTCTTACTTTTAAACCCTTACAGAAAAGCATTGTGAAGAGAAGGAAATTTTCATAATGGATCATTCATCAGCCCTGGAAGTCTGAATGGAAAATATGAAGGAGTAAATCCTTGGGAATCTACTCTTTCCCAAAACTTTTCATCGGTTATTTACCCTTCAGGGATTCTGTACAAGCCCCATATCCTCTTGTCATTTAGCCTAATGTTTGCTTGTGAGGTAGTAGTTAAAAACTGTCCTAAAGGTAACAATAAAACTTTAAATACATCAGTTAAAAAAAAAAAAGATGTAGAGAGTTTTTGATTTTTGCTTTGTTTCTTTTTGGGGGTTTGAAATACACTTTTGTTTCTCACTTGCAAAGTTTTTCCATAATTTTGGGGGGTGGGATCTAGAAGCTCAAGCTAATTTGCCATTTTTTCAGAAAATAAAACTTTTTAATTATGTTTTTATACCAGTTATCAACTTCCATTGTTACCTGGCATATAACAACACAAATAATACAGCTAAATGTTCTTTATCAAAGCTTTCAACACAGATCAAATATATGTGTTGTATTTTTTTCTTGTTTTTCAATAAAGTTTTTACTACATAAATAGGTCCAATGTCTATTTAAACCATTAAAAATTACTTTTAATATTATTATTGACAAATATTGTCAAAGATTTTCATTTAAATGCAGTTTGGGTAGAAATATACTCCAAACACCATTTTTTTATTTAGTGTTATTGACAATAGATACAGTTAGCAAGATTTAAGAATGTTAGAATGAAAAATGATTCATAAATGTAGGTTCAAATTACTATGTTCTATTAGAATGATTTAGTCTGATGAACACCTGTTTGATAAATATGTTGTATCCAGATATAGTAAATTAAGGATATATATGAAATTACAGGGAAATGACACCTTCAGTTCCATTATGAGTAGAGCTTTTAAAGTGCTGTTTGTCACCATCTGTCATCTTGTCATTATATAGCATTGTGTAGCCTTTAAACTTTATTTTGAAGTTCTTTAGAAATCTAAAACGTGTCTTTGCAGTATCTGGTTCTGAATTTCTTTATCACTGCTATGAACAAATCCATATGCTTTGATTCCAGCAGGTATTAAATTTTGCTTCTTTGGAATAACGATGTTTATGCTCATCCTCTCACCCAAAGCAGGTGGTTTAATTTAACTACACTTAAGAGATATAATTTCGCACTTATTAAAAACATTTACTATGGTTACTGATTTTTCATAGAGCCGAACCCAACTTTCATTTTAGTAAAATTTTTACCAAATAAAATCTTGATTTTTAGCTTGTTTTTTTGCTTTGAAGGGATTATTTTAGTC